>NC_135500.1:158067688-159390188 GCF_052857255.1 Amblyomma americanum | reverse complement strand
CTTGGTGTGTATATATATTTTATAATCTTCTGAAAGTGCTCGTGACTTGCTAGCGACTCAGTGCGTTAGGCTAATCGTAAAATATTATAGAAAAAGGTAATGTGTTAAGCCTCAAGCTCAAACTTTGTTGAATCTGTTTAGCCGCAGAACTATTATTCCTTGTTTAAAGTTGGGAAACAGTGTGCCGCGGAACTCCAGAACTTTAAACTAAGCAGTGCACGATGTCTGCCAGTTAGTAACAGAAAGATGTTCGCTTCCAATGTGACAAGAAAAAGAATTGTTTTCGCGGTCAAATATTTTTCTTTGCTCTCCGTGGTTCGCCTTTTAAGGACTGAAGGAGGACAAATCAAGGAGAGAGAGAGAGAGAGAGACTCTTTAATGAAGAAACAGAGAATTTAGCCGGCGTTTCAATATCGCTGGCATGCTACTCTGCGTAGGGAGGGGAATTTGGGAGATAAAGACTGAAGGAGAGCAGCGTGGAAGAGGTGGAAAAAAAAACGAAGATAAAATGCAGCCATGAAATGGGTACTAAGGATGCAGTGGCGAGTATTAATGTAACCTATGGAATGACGGAGTGCATAGTCCGACGAATGGGCTGACGAAGTTCACTGCAAGAAGAATGCATGAAGGTAACCTGCAAGTGAATTTAGAGCTTATCGAGATGTCCAATGTCTTTTAAATATGTAAAAAGAAAGTTCATTGCAAGTCTCTGTTGCCTGAAGCAGGCTAAAGGGGCCTAAAACTTTGTCCATTGTTAGGGGCACTGGGCAGAGCTTCTGCATGCAAAGCAGAACTGTGGAACATATCCTGCTTGAGTGCCCTGCGTATGCTAACGAGCGTGCGTACTATGAACAAATCAAGGACTTATAAAGTAACTATTCACGTATGATCTCTTCATTTCAACGCGATAAATTAGTGCAGTTTGTTGTGGCACTTCTATACTCCTTCATGCTTTCTCTTTCGTGGAAGGTGGTTCAAGCCACATTTCTAGCCTCATTTCCCGGGCTCAGATCGTTTGCGCGCCGTTTCCCCTAAACACACCACGCAGCTGGCGTTAGCCGAATACAAAAGGCTGGAAATCAATTCGACCAACAAAAAAAAAACGAATAGCGGGCACGGCAGGTTCGTGCTTCTAGCTGTAAGCTTCTTTTTCACTCCTCAGTGTATTGTTATAACACATAGCACTACAAAATTGCAGATGTTGAAATGAGATTTTTTATCGAAGAAAGCTAAATCAATATAAAAGTCGTGTGCCCGGTTTCCGTCACTTAAAAATTGTGCTGTCTTTGTTGGCGTTATTTTTTCCTGCATGACTGCGTAGTCAGGCTGATCACGACGATGTTTATGACAAAGATTTTTATTACTTTGTTTGTTTGTTTGTTTGTTTGTTTTCTTCAGGAAGAGAGAACAGGTTTTGTTTTCACATTTGGCTCTTCTAATGAGTACACTGGTAGCCTTAAAAAATGCAGGGTCGAAGCCTGAGGAAAGAAATTAGACAGGAAGAACCCTGTTCGGGATTCAAACACATTTTGTTTTATTATTGCGCTTTATATAATTATTAGCCCTCATTGTAATCCAGTTGAATCTTTAAAAATAAAAATAAACGCACTTTCTTCACAATGTTACAGCCAAAGGTTACAGTGGCTGTAACCCAAAAAAGATAAACCTCTCAGGTAATTTCTCCTTCGTAGATTTGTTCGCCTAATAAGGCTAGCTTGAAGCTGTCTACGATGCAGTGACTCTTCAGCTCACCGCGCGCTTGGCTAGTACACTAACAAGCGCCTTATAGCAGACTTGATGATAAGCTTCAGAGAATGGAGAGAGATCGGGTGGCCCTAATTTTTCAGAGCAGTTATTATAGCGCTAAAGTGTGTAGCCTGCATAGTATAAATTAATCTTTCTGTAAATGCTACAATTGCTTCTTTGCACCCACACTGGCTGCATTTTGTGGTTCCTCTACTGTGGAAAAATTCTGCCTGCTTGGTTAATGTTAAAAAGAGATCAAGTTTTTTGATAATTTTGCTGGGCGAGGCCTCTAAACGTAACCTTTAGGCAATGTGTGCTCGGGCAAGAAAGAAATTCTGTGTTCCATCACGGAAATGTTAGAAAGTAGAGATATGCTTAAAACAACAGCGCAGTCCCAAACAGAGACCTTTACTGCGTGAAAGCTCGTAACATTCGACATTCTTACGGCTTGATTAGCGCGAGCGCTTGAGAACGAGAGCGAGAATTTTAATCCATGATCCTGGCCGTGGGCGCAACCTTAGCAGGAATGTTGATGAGGTTAATATTTCCGGCAACGTCGTAAATGCCGAGAGCACTGGACATACCAGACACATTAAGTGACTTTAATTTTGAGTGGAGGGTCGGGTGGTGACAACGTATATGCAGAGAATGCACAAAGAGCCAGCAAGGATCGTGCATGTAGAATGAGTGCATTGTCCATGGTCCCGACTGCTCAAGAGTCCAGCTCAGCCCACTGAACCAGCAAATGCTTCGCATCCAGGTCAGACGAACGAACAAGATCCGCGTCCAGATTGGTCCCGTCGGAAATACGATTAATGGCGGCCTGAATGGCGGGTAAGCTAAATCCGTGTGAAAATTAAGAAGCCATGTCGCACTAAAAAGGCCGTAAGGGCGATATCGAGTAGGGTACACACGGTACAGTAAGGCAAGGCTGGTGGGCGGGACGCAGCAAATGACAATAGAGGAGCTGGTGCTAGACGAGGTTGCTGAACAGGTTTCTTGCAAAACAATGGATTGCACACAAGCCTTAAGCAACCCGTGTGGTGTTTTTTTCAGCTTATAAAATCATTTACGCGTATACTGTCCACCGTTCTTGGCGATTTGGTAGCTTAGCGTCGGTGCCTTGGTCGCTTCCGTGATAAGGATCACTGCAGGCCTGCCACAATCTGCATATTTCGCTGCTAAACATGCTTATTTTGATAAATGAAAAAGAGGACTTGTCGACCATCTGTGACTCCTCGCTCTTCCCCACTTTGGCACAGAGAAGTTCTCACCACCGCGTGCCTGTAGCTCCAGGGCAATGAGCTACAGGAGCAATTAATTGGGGAAGCTATTAATACTGTGGTTTTGAGGTTTCCGTTGGGGGTCTGTGGAAGCGACAGTGCTGTCATCGCTTCCGTTAAAAGATGTGCCCCGCTATTGGGGACATCGTATTGCTCGTAAAAGTACTTTTAGCAGTTAAGGTTATCACACTTTGGTCGGCAAAACAATATTTTTCCCAGTCGCGCACTTTGGCTAAAAAAACAATAAAACCGCAATGTAGGCAACGAAAATGCTTTTTTATCGGTTTACGTTTATAACCCTCAAGCCCTGAGGCACTGCAGCGGTGCATGGTTACCAATAAAATAAGAAGCACTGAAATAAGATCGAGATAGAGGCTAGATAATTAATACCTGTAAATTATCAGCTCGAAGTTAATGTGCATCTTGCGTGGCACAAATCGGCTCAAAGAGGTGGTTCTAGTCCTTGCAAGATCGAACTACAGAGGGATGACTGCACGTGTTTTTCTTGTATGTAGAAATACCATCAATGTTTACGCGCTCGAGTCGTGATAGGTGAGCGAAGGTTAATCAATTATTGCGGAATGAAGATTAAGGTATACGTGAAAGTTTTTTGAATGAGAGCACGCGAAAAAATATTCAGACCAGCCAACGAGGGATGGTTTAGCAGGCGTTGCATTCATTGCTTGCTAACTTTACAGACGCAAATATGCAGAACGAATCACATGGACCTATTAAAACCAAGTTTGAGGGTGTTAGGTAGTCTAGGAAAAGGGAGATCCTAGATGAAGGGTACCTATCCTCGTTTGCTTCGAACAACTGCGTTGTATAGAAGTAATTTTATTGAGCTAAGAGACGTGCAGAAATAGCGATGAAGACCACCAAGCGTGCAGTCCGGGTTACTGCCCGGGACATGCATTCATGAAGAGGCCTGACAAGGGATTTATAAGCTGTTAGTTTGCATTGTTTAGTCTCACCTTTTAAAGCTCTTCTTAGGTAGCCTATTTTTTCTATTGTTTTGTGCATATAGTGTCAACATGTTTGTGCTAATTCAGGTTGGAGGTAAGTACTGCACCAAGGTACCTGAAATCGGGTACGCTATCTAGTGTGTGTTCCACATTGTCATACTTGAACTGTAAAGGTTGTTTTTTATTCATAAAAGTCATTATGACCGTTTTCTTGAAGTTGACGTCCATTTGCTAAGCCGTGCTCCAATCGCAAAAAGAATACGCATTGTTTAGTAATGTCTGATAATTAATACTAAAAGCGCTCGAATACAAAACACAATCGTCTGCGCACAAACAAAGCTTAACAGGAGTGTTAGAAACAACTTGGATGATATCAGTAATATGTATTATGAATAAAAAGGTCTCAGAACGAAACTCTGTGGAACACTTGAGGAAATGTGAACCGGGGATGACGGCTCTTGATTGTAACTGAGTCCTGAGCTGCAAGTTATCTGTGATCCATCCGAGTAATTTATCACCAAAGAAGCCTGTAAGAAAATTGCGAGATTAGAAGAGAAGTTTACTGTGGCATACCGTGTCGGACGCTTTGGAATAGTCAATAACGGTGGCAATGACCTGCTCACAAATGATAAAAGATGAGGCAATATCGTGCGTAATTTCAATTACCTCTGCAACAGTAGAAAATTCGGCACGAAAACCGAACTGATGCTTTGCGAAAATATCATTGTATTGAATATTGTGGTTATGAATAATATGTTCTAACAGTTTGCAGCAGATAGATATAAATAAAATAGGCATGTAGTTTGAAATTATTTGTTTGTTGCCCAATTAGTTAACAGGAACAACATTAGCTACCTTCCAAATTCGCGGGACTGTTCGGGAGTCGAGTGATTATTGAAATATTATTGTTAAGTAATGCGTACATCATTCTGAATACTTTTCCAAAAACATGTTATGAATACTCTCCGGACCAGAACTTTTAGTTGTATCTATACTAATCAAGAAGTTATGAATCCCAGAACACGATATTTAAATGCTTGAAAACGCTGCTGGAGAAAAATTGGGGGTAAACAAAGATCCGGACCATAATCAGCGCAGAAAATAGATTTAAAATTACAACTGAACGCTTCTGCGATCGTTTGAGTGTTAGAACAGGACTCGTTTTCAATGATGAATGAGCGCGAATGTGGAGAAGGTGGATCGATTGACTTCCAAAATTTGGCGCGGTTTTCTTCATTGAATAGTGAAAAAGTATTGTTATAATGGAATTCTCTAGCCTTGTTTGTAGGTTTGTCTTTAAAGTGCATAGCAGTAAATCCTGCTTATTTTTCGTGGACCGGCATCGCCGACGAAGTCGCTTTGTGCGACGAATAAGCTGTGGTGTCACAGACTAGAGAAATGTGTAATTTAGGCTGTAGTAACTATTATCGGCTAAATTGCAGCGCACACACAAGACTAAAAATTTGGAGGCAAAAGATCTGTTTTCAGCTAAACACACTAATTTGAGACAACATCACTTTGAAGCTGCAAGGCAAGAGTATCACAATTGCTAATTTCACGAAAGATCCCAAAAGCATCTACATCAAGTGATGCTAGAAGACACACTTAGTGATGATATTGTTGTATTTCAGTCACAACATAAGACCCAGAACAGATTCCCGAGGCATTCTAGATCCGGTGGCACCTAATGAGAAAGTGGCTGTTGGCTGACACAAAGTGCGATCGGTTTTTAAAACGACTGTTTTATATCAAATAGGAGATTTAGTTCATGTTTTATCTCCGCTAGATTTTGAGGGGAGCATTCCTTGATGCAGTTTTTGAAATGCTTGAGTGAAGTCAAGCAATATGCAGTCAACTTGTGAACCGTGATCAACGATAACATGAAGTTTGTGAGTGAATGATACTAGTTGTATGTCACTTCATGCTGTTGTTTTGTTAATGGTGTTGCGAAATTCTAAGGAGCGAGCTAGCTTTAGAAAGTTCGCGCTGCTACTGCGCCGAATACGATCTAATAAATTCTAAACCACACTAGCTAATTATAAAAGATGGTAATCGAAACATGAAATTTGGCCACCAGACTTGAGGACCTCAACTGCCGTTCCCAATTTCCTGTAAGCAGGGAGAGGGGAGATTGCTAGTACTTTCCCAATTTTTAGCATAAACTATGACCAAGCTAGGGCTAGACCATAAATTTGCACGGTTCTCTACTTCCATTACACTAACTCGTAACACTCGGCTTACTCTGAATGGGCGAGGAGGTTCCTCAGAAGCCGCAGTTATCTGAGCTCGAAATTCCAGAGCTCCAGGCTGAGGTAACGGGCGAGGTGCGCAAGCTTGCTCTCTGCCACTACAACATACTGTCAAAATTCACATCTTACTGCCGCTGAATGGGTTATCTCAACCGCTGTTCCAACAGAACAGGGCCAGGATCACGGAGCACTCCTTTTTGCGCAACCTCGTGCTCGCAAGGATCATAAAGAAGATTAAAACTCAAGAACAGCGTGTATATTAAGGAGCTAGCGCTGATACACGTGGGGCCGGAACCAAAAAGAACGGACATGAAATGCCATTACAAGACAGGCGCGCACTTAGTAGCCGCAGTGAGTGGTTTTGAGGACTGCGAGCCTTAAGGAAACAGGGATGTTAGCTGAGCCTCGAGCAGACATCGAATATAAATGAGCCACTCGGGAACGCGTAAGCAAAAGAAAGCCCTCGTATGGAGATATTGAACGTTATGTGCAGCTGCTCCCGCAACGCTTTTGCGCCCCTCGTATCCATTTTTTTGCGTTTAATCTTTATTTCGCTTATGAAAAAGAGCTAGGCCAGGTATAAAAGTTCCGCCGAGGCTCCTTTCAGGGCAAGGCCGCATGATTTTTCTTTTCCTTTTTTTTACTAAAATAGAAATACTTATTTTTTACACTTGCATGTTTTTTTCTCGTTAAACCATCAAGATCTTCGTCCCTCTTTAGAAAAAGGACCTTTAATAAGATAACCTGAAATCTTGATCACACTCCTGAAATTTTTGAAGAAAATTTTATTTCACGGCGATTAAAATACTTAAATAAAGTTGAGGGTGCTTAAACGATTGTAGCGCACATTGAGCTTTCAGATTCTGGCTGTGCATTTAGTGCAGCGTCCTATCCTCATGCGCCTAGGCTGGAAGCTCGGACTGTTTCGAATTCCGGATTAGAACGGCTTGAGCTCAATGTTGGCAAAACCCTTATTCTATCAACAATTTTTTCTGCCTAGTCTTCTACATGCCTTCTTGAGAACAAAATTTTGATACTGCAGTACATAAATTGTGAAAATGCGGTATCTTGCCACATTACTCACTGGGTTACAGTATGTGAACTGTAGACACTTCGAGTGAAGAATCAAATGAAAACAAGATTAGTCCTTATAAAGAAAAGAAATTGAAATGTGGGCTTGATAGGGTCTCTGCTACTCGAGAAGTCATTCTATTTATCGCACTAAAACAGTAAGCCTGTGGGAATATAAAGAAAGACGTTTTTTTATAAGAGGTCGAAATCTTGTGTTGCAAACTTCTAGAAAAAGGCCTTGATAATACGTTCATTCCTGCCTATTCAAAATACAGGTAAAATTTTGCGCAGAACTTACAACTACCGGCGAGCGTACAGACAGTGAAGTGGAACATTAAACGTCAACTCAAGCTGACGAGCGGGCAGTCATGACCATTTTCCAATCGCAACATATTCGTTGAACTTTCGCGTAAGAGAGGCGTGTCGCGAACTAGATACTGCGCTGAACGCAGCCTTCCTCTCACTGTGCTTCACCCAGACAGCACTTCCACAAGCCAAAAAATTTTCATGACTCGTAATGGCGCTTGCTTCGCGCTTTTAAAATATTTTCATACTCTTCGCCACCGCGTCTCGCCACTCGGTAATGATTTGTTCTGCAAATTGCTTTCTCGTTTTGTCTTTTCAGATAACCTTCGTGTTCTACGCAACATGTTTAAAAAATTTATATTGCTTCTCGGCCACTCTTAAAAAAGAATTATTAGCAGGAATGGTTTTTGCGCTATTCTCCATGGCGCAATTTGAAATCAGTGCGCCGTTATGGGCTTCGTCGTAGGATAATTTTACATGGGATCTACTTGTCATAAAATGGCGAGCGAGCGTGCCAATTACAAACGTTTTTCTTGTTAGAAACAGCAGATCATTTTATGATATGAGAAGTATGCAGATAACTAGTATTAACTGTTAAAGCAGACTGACAGACAGACACACGAAACAAAGAGACGAGCGAAAAGGCAGGCAGGCCGACCCAAAGGCTAGTGGGCGGGAAGCCAGGTGGGCATGAAAGCGGACAGGCAGGTAGCGAGGCAGGCGGGTTGGTGCGTAGGCAGGGCGGTAGCAAGAATGCAGCTGAGCGCTCAGTCGAGTGGGTAGGCGGACGGACTGGGGGTAGGGAGGGCAGGCAGGCACTCACAAACATATGGACGGACGGACGAATGGACGAAGGAAGTGATGGACACCATATTCATTTTACAGCCCAATTATTAGCCAGCAGCAAAAAGTAACGCCTTAGCAATTCTTCTCTGACCCTCGCTAAATATTTTGCCGGCACCTTTTCACGGCCTACTGAAAGCTGTAAGAGAAACATGTGAGGTCATCATAAAAAAAAACTAGCAGTCTAATGCTAATTGTGGTAGCATCTCTCGTTGCACTGCCATCTTCCTGATTATCAGTCTTATTACCTTCACTGCAGGCCAAAAGTCTCTCCCATATCCCGGCATTCGAAGCAGGAATCTAATCTTCACGAACTAGTTGAAATTTTCCATTCGATTTCTATTCTGGCGTTCCTGCTACTCTTGGCTTCTCTAGGAATTCACTACGTTACCTGAAAAAGTTAGGTATTCTGTATTCATCGGAAGTCAGAATTGTCCGAAACAATGATGTCATCATCTAGTTTTCCCGAACTTGTTCAATGCTGGGGGAGTACCATGAGGAGTGTCGCAATTTTAATAGGCGATTACTCCTTCATTTTAAATGCAGCGCAAAAGTAAATTTTTGCGGTTAACCGACTACCATCGCGCACTAGTATCCGTGAATCTCCTCATACTTTCAAGAAATTGTTTTAGTTTCTTTTTAAGGTTCTTTCCACAGGTCTACCCGTGTTTTATTCGCTCCTTTTCTTCTTGGCTTAAAGGGGCGAGAAAAGAAATTTATGTTTTTAAGATGCGCACAAACGCTTTAGGAGGATATTTTTTACTACTTATTCCGTTTAACCAAGAATGCCGTCAAGATGTAAAAATACGTCTGTAGTAGAATGCATTCGGTTCATATTCGCTATAAGAGTGGCACTGTGATACACTTGTTTGCATGTGAAAACATCTAGTTGGCTCGAAGTATTGCGTGTGAAGAACATATAATAATAATTGGTTGTTTTGGGTAAAAGAAATGGCGCAGTATCTGTCTCATATATCGTTGGACACCTGAACCGCGCCGTTAGGGAAGGGATAAGGGAGGGAGTGAAAGAAGAAAGGAAGAAGGAGGTGCCGTAGTGGAGGGCTCCGGAATAATTTCGACCACCTGGGGATCTTTAACGTGCACTGCCATCGCACAGCACACGGGTGCCTTAGCGTTTTTCCTTCTATGTACAGATTCTCTATTGTTATTTCCAAGGAATAGTTCATAATTAAAAGTCAAAAGAAGTTCTCAATAAAACAGTCAAATACGGAACCTCGTTCTGCAGTATATCTTCAAAGTCTTGTACCCTTCAGTGATATTAAAAACATCTACTTGAACTTCAGCATGAGACATGTATTTCTGCTTCTAAATTTGAATTGGATAGTTCCACTGGAATATGAAATACACCTCTTCCACGTTGTTAGATTCAAAGGCCAGCATTTCAGCTACTAAATGATATGCAATTAAGCCTCTTTGCTGTAAACCTTCGACCGCTGTATCTTTTTCGAAAATAAAAAGAAAATGGGGGAAATAATGCTGAGGCAGAATGATGAGTGCAAGGCCAAATTAATTCTAACATTTTTCTGCTCTTCATGTTTGAGATCCTCATTTCGGTTCATACCCTGCACCTTTTGAGAGGTAGGGTCCTTAAGTTTTCTTTTCCTGATTTTAGGGAATACCAACGACAAGAGAAACAAAAGAGTAGTAGCGAAAATCTTTTCTTCATTGATATTTATTCAACATTCCATATACTAAGTCGAAGTGGGGAGGGCTATGATAAAGAACCCGAACTTCAACGTGGACCAGAAGTGGTGCTACAAAGACATAAGTGAAAAGTTAAATGGGATGTTATTCGCATCCAGTGTATTGGATAAATTCAATGCTTCTTCATTAAAACGATTATAGCACTTGTCTCGTTTATCGAATGAGAGGTCAGAACATCAGACTAAAGGCGTACCTTTGTCACATAGCTCAGACCCTTCTTAATACAAAAGGTATTCAGCAACGTAAGGGCCCTTCTTTTGAAGACTTCGCCTGCCTACTTTTGATTACTATTTCAAGCGTTCAGTGAACGACCAACGTAAACTTTGAAAGGACCATTGCAGAAATCCTAACTACTAACTCAACACTGCCAAGACGACACATACCGCTGCTACAGCCTCAAAGATGCAAAGAATGTGTTCGAAAGCAAAAAAAAAATGTTGCAGACTACACGCTAAAATAACAAAATTCACTTTCCAACGTTTCATGGCCAAAAACACAAAATACGAAAACCTTCTGCTACTAACGTCTCCTCAGTTTGCTTGAAGACAGTCTTATTTCTTTGCTTGCTGTCTGCGCCATGCATGTTCCGATAAAGAAGTCGCACTTTTCATGGCAGTGCGCGCCAACGCAGGACGCGACGAAAGAAAAACAGATTGGTGCGTGCCCCTCTTCCCGAAAAGCACTACCGCGTACGTACAAAGAATCATACTCTGATGCACATCAGGATAGGCGCACGAGAAACTAGTTGAAGGATGGAGGAGGCTGCCTATTCTTATGTTTCTCTCCTTGCTCTCTCTGCTCCGCAGAGCGACAAACGAACTAGCTAGCTTTGGCGACTAAACAAGAATTTTCAAGACAAACCTTCAGGCCATCAATTCCAGCAGTTCACTCCATCTAAGTGCTGACTCTCGTTTCAAAGGCAAGCTCATTCCCTCTTTTACGCGGCACTTTGCGGAAATTGCAAGCACTTAGATAGAAACCCCGGCATATGAAAAGAAAGCTCCTTCTTTTTATCTTTCCCTCTGCCGCATAACATCGCTTCAACGTCATAGCAAAACGGACTCGTTGTTACTCCAGATCTGCGCTCATGTTTCAGGGCACCCAATCAGAACGGCGAACTGCTTCCTTTACGGAGCGTTTAGCCAGTTGCACCGTTCGTTATCTGCGGCGCTTCTTTTAGACAAATTGGGGCTATGTGTGTGGCTTGGCACGGCGCAGTGAAACTTAATTGCATTCACATAAAGCTTCCTTTTTTACAGTTTTGGTTTTCCAGGAAAGTCAGTACGAAGACAAGTAGCGCTGCCACAAATTGTGCCCGGCAGGTGCTGCAATTTTATATGATCATTTTTTTCATTGACGACTGCATCTTTCTTCCTTTACCCTATTTGAGTGACATTCGAAGCTTAAAACGCGTTAATTCCAGGACAGTAAAATATGCTTCGCAGCCGTAATATTCGCACCACAAGTGGTAAACACGGCTATTGAGCAAACTTCAGTTCATGGCTGTTGTCATTTGTAAGACTTTTTAAAAAAGTATAAAACTGTTTGCATGCATTCTCATATATGATTAGGCATGCTGTCTCAACCTCTTCTTTCAGATGCGTGCTGCAACTCCGGCTTCAGGGCAGCATGCAGAGTATCAAGTGTGTTCAAGGGTATAAACTTGTGGAGTGAACGCCAGAAGGAACGTAAAAATGCTGTGCATAAGGGCAATGGACATTCGGTCAAAAAGCTGTATAACTGCCGCTCACCGTGAAAAAGTGTTTCTTTTTTCCTTTGTTTTTCTTGAATATGTGAACGGACGTCCCTCCTTTACCCTTACTTTACGGCGCGGTTCAGGTGTCCAACGATATATGAGACAGATACTGCGCCATTTCCTTTCCACCCAAAAAAACCAATTATTATTATTTTGTTTCGTTACGCAGTTTTCAAATATCAACAAAACACCTTTATTCAAATTGTGTCCTAAGGAAAACGCGCCGAGAAGCATTTCGGGGCATCTCAGTTGCTTGCGAGTGGTTGCTGTACAAAAACTAATGAAAGACATATTTCATAATTTGTCTTTGCCCTTTCGTTATCACCAAAATTTAGGAAATGTCGCAATTATGCCTAAAACTCTTGAAATACAAATAGATGCAATAAAAAACATGGTGGAAAAGAGCGCGTGAAGGCGACTACAAGACGAAGAACAAAAAGAACGAGCGCTACAGTACTCGTCCTTGTGGCTTTTTGCTCTTGTAGTCGTTTTCAAGCGCTTTTTTCCAGCAGTCGTCCTTGTCTTTTTTCGTACTGCGAACGTTTTCGCGTGCTTTTTTCCAGCATGTATATTAACCACCTCGGCCAACTTCCTGCTCCAGTAATACAGTGCGCCTCGCGAAATTGCACGAAAACTTCAGCAACATGAGAAATACTTTTGAAGCTAACACTGACTACGCAAACGAGTCTACTTCCTACTTATTGGAAAGAACAGCACTTGAGGTGATGCAGGCACAGGAAGCAGAAAAACAAAATTTAACTAAATCTAAGAACTATGTGCCCTTTACTAGTTTTCATGCAGAAGCACAGTGAACACGCTTCCAATTTCAGAATTCTGTCGAGCCCCGTATGCAAAAGAGAAAAGCGCTCCCTGAATGCATATCTTCGGCTCTGACGTATCCCGAGTTGTCAAGATTTTCAGCAGGTTTTCTCCAAGTTTCCAGGAACCAAAAAAAAAAACTGAATTGAAAACGATGTAACTCAGTCATGCAAAGGAACAGAACTTTTTTTCGTCTGTGCACAAAAGACGTCACCACATGGACGTTGCTCAGAAAGTCTGATATTGAACGCACAAGTTTCACTCATAAAACTTCACTCGTGGTAAGCTGACTTTCTGATGCGTGACAGCATCAGGCTGGATTTCTCAAAACTTCCCTCTGGGGGTAACATACCCGAAGAAAACGAAGCAAGTTCAATACTTACTAAAAAATGTTGTGCAGATTTTTTCATCTTGGTTCAGATGGCGTGGCACTCGCCGTGAGTGCACGTATGTTTTGAAACTGTGTCAATTCTTCGTCAGCAGCAGAAAATGGTTTGCAACGCTTACTACCGTCAACACGCTAAACACGAACGCTCGAGCGCGTGTTTTCCGACGACACTAGTGGTTATCGGTGAAGGAAGGAAGAATGTTTGACAAGGCCCTGAGGCGCAGGTGGACGGTGGTTGCCACGTGAGCAAACCTGGTGGTGAGGAAGGTGGAGGGTTTGGAGGGATCGTAGGAACGCGTAACCGGAGGTTGGTTAACATGCTAACCATCCAGAGGGTGGTTACTGTAGAAGGAAGAGGGAGAGTATGGCGAGAACGGAGGATTGTAGCACGGTCAATCTGCGGCAGCTGCTGCGAAATGCGCCGCCCGAGGAGAGGGTTAGTTATTGAAGTTAAAAGTTAAAAAATAGTTATTGAAGGATGGAAATGCCGCAGTGACTGTCTCACATCTCAATGTACACCCGAGCCGGGCCGTAAAGGAAGGAAGAATAGCGGGAGTAGGAGAAGAAAGAAAGAAGTGCCGTAGTGGAGGGTTCTGGAATGTCTCCGTTTAAACTTCATTAAAAGATTTTTTGTGCTTCTCCTGTGATTTTTTGTCCCATGCACTTTGAAGGATGTCCGTTTTGTCTGGGTCCCTACTCATGCAGGTATTCATTGAAATGAAATGGCTGATTACTACTGTCCAAAGTTCGCACTTCAGAGAAAGATTTACCTGGATGTCCCTCTCTGTGGGTTAGGGCTCCCGTTATGTCTGCCAGTGTTATTATCGTTTGGTGAAAGCGCCAAAGGATTTGCATTGGGTTCAATTTGTGGGATTCTCCATGATTACAGAATTGCAACTGGTAGGTTGATTTGACAATTCTTTTAAAGTTTTTCGGCCTCTTGTTTTCGCGAAAATGCTGTCTGTTATATTACTATGAATATTGTTCTGTCGTTTTTATTGATACATTTTTCAAAATTCACGATTGATGCTAAAATGTTGTTCTAATCTCCTATGGACAATTCCTTGTTTATACCTCTACACTTTGGTGAATCCCACGCGTGGGTATGTGCCATATTTACTGAGGCAAAGAAAAAGAAGAAGGCTCCGGAACAATTTTTAACACCTGGGGATACCCGCTGCAGTGGCTCAGCGGTTAGGGCGCTCGGCTATTTATCCGGAGTACCCGGGTTCAAACACGGCCGCGGTGGCCGCGTTTTGATGGAGGCGAAACGCAAAGGCGCCCTTGTGCTGTGCGATGTCAGTGCACGTTAAAGATCTCCAGGTGGTCGAAATTATTCCGGAGCCTACCACTTCGGCACCTCTTTCTTCCTTTCTTCTTTCAGTCTCTCCTTTACCGCTTCCCTTACGGCGCGGTTCAGGTGTCAGCCGAGCTGTGAGACCGATACTGAGCCATTTCCTTTCCCCCAAAACCAATTTTCCACGTGGGGATCTTTACCGTGCGCTGACGTAGCACAGCACACGGGCGCCTTTGCGTTTCGCCTCCATTGAAACGCGGCCGCCGCGGCCGAGTTGAAACCCGGGACCTCCGGCTCAGTAGCCGAGCGCCCTGACAACTCAGCCACCGCGGCGGGAACACTCTAGAAGATTTTTGCCGGTTTCCACCGGCTGTCAAGTGCACCGCCATATTTTTTTACAGCTAAGTTGTACACCTCTACAATCCAAGGATATTTTCGTGTCGTGGTCGTCGTCAGCAAAAAAAACCCCAGCAGTGGAAAAGTACCCAACAGCCCAACAGCATAGAAAACGTATATCATACTGATCATCGAGGAGTCCCAATATAAAATTATGTATGATTTTATTTTTAATATATAGAGCTAAGAGCGGTTCATAAGTTTTTACTGTTAATGAAACTGACTTGATAAATTTTGACACAATTCACAGTGGTTTACGAATTCAGTTCATACCTCCCATCACCTGGTTTCTTGGACGCAACACAAAGCAAAGAATCCGTCGAGTGTGTACAAAGGAGTGTATTTCCTTCTCGATTCTTGAGCTGTGATAGATGATAGGGTGTGATTTAGTAACGTGGGTCAACACACTGTTTTTTATTCGCATTAAGCGTCTAATGTAGATAGTCAGCTGACGCTGAAACAACAGGAAAACAACAGGACGTCCAGAGACATCGGTCACAGATGGTGCTACATGAGCGATGTAGACTTAACGTTTTAGCGACATGTGACTGAAACATCCAGAATCGACGAGACAGGGAGTTCCTTATCCTGTAATTACTCCTCAGGATCCAGTCACGTGGCCGTTATGCACCGGGGTTTCCTTCTTACGGTTCATCTTTGCAAGAGCGGCATAAGAAGCGGGAAGAGGCGCACTCACGTCAAGACCATGGACATCTTCCTCGAACATGCCCTAGATGTCAGATGGAAGACAGTAAAGAAGGAGATGTCCAACGGCTCTCCCTCGATGGAGCTTGCTGCTAGTGAAGATAGAGGTAGGCGATTGTGGTGAAGCGAAGGTAGATTTTTTTGTTCTGTGAATGAAATAACAGTATCTTGTAGAGAACCAGAATAAGGATATGAGCATTGATCTTATCTCTACGTCCATATGTGTACTGAAGTTGCGATTCATAAAATTGCAAGGAGAGCTTCTACATTCTTGTGAGCCTCAGCTTATATCCATTTCATAAAGCCAAATGCTCCACTGTCAAAGGAGTCGACTAAAGGCTCGCCCCCCCCCACCCCCCCCCCCCCCCCAAAGCAGGTTCTTTACTCATGCGTATATTTACATCCTTTTTAATAGAAACTACTGAAGACAGGACCCATCCGATAGGACCTGCACCGTTATTAGGAAGAACACAGTGCTCTTATTAAACGAAAACATTTTTTGACACCAAAGAAATGACGTACTTTTTACAAAATATTCTCTTTATTTTTTAGCCAACTTAACACAAAATTGAGGCGCAGTGTGTTCTCGAAGAAAAATTTCTTGCCTCTCTGGTGCCAGCAAATTCGCAGAAGTATCATTATGAGCCCGCCGAACAGACAAAAATGTATACTGCCCTTTATTCTGTCGTCGGAAAAGTAAAGTATATCCTTCGGAAATGCTCGCCTGCATGGGTTCATTTTAGGTACCTTCTCTCTCAGCTTACCCGGCCAGCTTATCATTCGGCTGACCACGTCGCATGCCCTGCACAGCGATTTCGGAAGACGTATCCATCATCCCTATCATTATCATCATCAGCCTTAATAAGCATACTGCAATACACATGCCTCTCCCATATCTCTCTAACTAACTCTGTCCTGCGTTAGCTACGGCCGCCCTATCCCCGCAAACTTCATGACCTCATCCGAACACTTAACTTTCTGCCGCCCCCTGCTACGCTTCCCGTCTCTTGGAATCCAGTCCGTAACCCTTAAGGACCGTCATTCACCTTGCCTTCGCATTACATGCCCTACGCAAGCCCACTTCTCCATTTTGATTTCGAACAGAATGTCCTTTAAACTTGTTGACCCCTGACCTGCTAACGTTCCACTACAATTTTCTTTTACATAGCTAACTGCGCTATCCTTAACTTAAGTACAACCGTATCGTTAGCCTCTACGTTTCTGCCTTATAGGTGAGTGCCGGTAAGATACAGCTTTTAAAGGCATTTTTTTTAGCGATATTGGTAAACTGCCACTCTTGATCAGATCTGAGAAGACCTTCAAAATGTGCTCGACCCAATTCTTATTTTTCTAGTCTTTCACTCTCGTGATAGGGATCAGTGGTCACTACCTGCCCTAAGTAGACGTATTTTCTTACCATTTCCAGCACTTCGCTAAAAATTGCAAACTTCTGTACGCTTCTCAGGCTTCTGAACATTGCTTGCGCTTTCACCATAATAATTTTTAGACCCACAGCACTGCTGTGCATGTGTAACTAATTCATTGATCATTTTTTGAAGTTCATCTCCTGAGGCACTTATCAAGGCAATGTCATAAGGAAATTGCAGATACTAAGGTGTTCTCTATTAGCTTTCTTAAAATGACGCTTAAAAATGCCCCCGCGAATACAAAGCTTTCAGTATATAATGCAGGCATAATCTCCAAATTGGAATATGCTTCGGTACTGTGAGTTCCCTGCGCCAAGAAGGACATGAAAAAACTTTAACGTATTCAAAGAAAAGTGGGAACGATTATAGGCTGGAATTTAGAAGAATATATTCGCCTTATTTGCTCATGGAGGAATATAAGATTCCAACATTACAAGTGCCCCGGAAAATAGGTCGACTTTGGTTCATTATTTTAATTTTTTTCAGAAACATTTATCTTAAACCTTGCGAATGGTATTCAGCAAACTACTACACGGTGAACAAAGCGTACTGCACTTAAAACACTGACTAGAATTTTTGCAAAAAGAAGCTCTTATAAGAACAGTGTTTTCCCTGAAACAGTAAAAGACTGGAACGAATAACTACCGACTCTTCTGAAATTCAACGACTTCCTCAAAAAAAAAAAAAGAAACCGGTATGAGTTTAGCGTCGACTAAAGACGCATTAAGTTCCATTGTGATCTTGATATGTGATCTTTATTGGTGAACTGCGTGTGTTTTCGAGTTTGTACTTCGTTTTCCCGATTTATGTCATTTTTTGCATGAGATAACTCGGGTGCAACTTGTGGTATCGATTCTTTTTCTTTTCGTTGAATAGCTTCTCCGCATTGAGTCTTATTGTTGTAATGCCCTTGCTACCAGGGCCAAAACTT
The DNA here is from genome assembly GCF_052857255.1 of Amblyomma americanum. Lineage (NCBI taxonomy): Eukaryota > Metazoa > Arthropoda > Arachnida > Ixodida > Ixodidae > Amblyomma > Amblyomma americanum. The sequence goes on along the minus strand of NC_135500.1, from coordinate 159,372,281 downwards.
TGGCCTGCCGTGTCGTTAAATGATTAAATAAATGAAAATAATATCTTATCCCCAACTGTTCATAATCCAGGCCTCTGTATACCTTTTTTAAACAAGCGGTCAATAGCACCGTCAAGACCATGTCTTCCTGTCTGCCACCCTTTCGTATTGGAACTTTATTGCTGACTTTATGGAGGAAGTTAAATTTGCTGGCAACAAAACACAGGCGCCATCTTGTAGCATTCTGAGAACCGCAGTGCTGACAGACAACGGTCGAGAACAAGGACACAAAACTGTGCTAAAAACTTTATTACGGAAAGCAGCCGATCTCCACCTTTTAAAGTGATATAAAACTGTAGGGAGTAATACGCGCACGCAAAAGCCATTAAAGTTCAAACACGGAAAGAACCAACAGATGCGCAATGTTTTCATTATCGTCACCTATAAAAATCACGCAGTCAGAACATGTGAAAAAAAGCGCGGGGGAGGGAAGAGCATGTGGGGAGAAAGAAACAAAAAAACCGAGAGCGCAATCAAAAAAATCCAAAATGATGTCGATGAAGCCCAGAATCAACACTACTAAACGAGTGACAATGAAATAGACATGAAAACAGGAACATAGCGAAAGCCATGCGAGAAAAGTTTATAGGTTTATATGGGTTTAACGTCCCAAAGCGACTCAGGCTATGAGAGACGCCGTAGTGAAGGGCTCCGGAAATTTCGACCACTTGGGGTTCTTTAACGTGCACTGACATCGCACAGTACACGGGCCTCTAGAATTTTGCCTCTATCGAAATTCGACTACCGCGGCCGGGATCGAACCCACGTCTTTCGGGCCAGCAGCCGAGCGCCATAACCACTCAGCCACCGCGGCGGCGCAAGGAATGTGGCAGGGGTAATAGTGCTAAAGCCGATCAAAGCTTGAAAAAAAAAAAGAAACAGTAAAAGCCTGGGAAATAAGTCAATAAACGCCGCCGTTAAAGGATGGTAGGATTAAGAGCGCTGAAATCGGTTAAGACAAAAACCGGAAAAGCCACTCAGCATGATTACAAGAAGCGAAGGTGGTCACGTATATAGAATTCAACAAACAACACGGCCTAAAACAAAGCAGTGAAACTAGAAAACAAAATAATGATAAAACTTGTGACGAGATAACAAAGATATGTTGGTAAAAAATTTTGGAGGACAAGACCGTAAAAAATGAGCGTGAACAATGCCGCACTGCATGTGTGCATCAACATTTGAAAGCTCCCTTGTCGTAGGTCCAAACAGCAAAAGAAGTGGTGCTTGATCAGGAAAGTTGTGCACTTAGAGCTATGCATGGCGATGCACGATAACATTCTGCCACAATGGTGTCTATCACCATGATATCTTGGAACTTCGGTTATGATGTCATAGCGGCTTCTTAAAGCTATGATGGTGACAGGCGAAAGGTATTTTGTGTCCATCTACAATAGGCTGATTATTAAATTTCTTCGAATGTTTTACATCGAAAGGTGTACTCAGTTTGTGTGGAAACTGTCACGGCATAATTCAGTGAGTGAATTTATACAAGTTAGGAATTCTGTCAGTATTCTTCCTCAAATATTTAGAACTGATAATCGCACATGCGTCCTAGTGGTACACGAAACTTCAGTGGCGTGGCTACTCAAATTGGGCGTTTCATGTATGAGAGAAGCGGATCAGCCTTAAACGACCAGCTTGCTAAACTTGTGAAAACATAACCGAAATTGTTCTCAATAATATTGTAATTCGTTTTGCGCTTGACGAATAAACGAAAGTAGAGTTATACCCCGTTTGCCTCTCAATAACCTTGGCTTTCGGCTCCAGCACCTCAGTTCCGGGGTTAGATTGCCGGCTTGCACAACTGCATTTCGGCAGAAGCGGAATGCAAACGATTTCTCGCACTGCGCGAGGTAAGCTCTGTTAATGAGCGCCAAAAGACGAAAACAAATTCGGAGCTAGCTCTTATATCACTTTCCATAGCTCACACACAACTGGATTACAATAAAAACGTCATATCTCAACTTAAAGTGCAGATGCACGCATAAGTGTTGCTAATCACTTGCATTAATCTGCTTCTTACAGTTATCACCGAAAAAGCAAAAATCTTTGCCAGTAAAAAGAAGCCCGGATAGCCACAAACAGGAAAACGCAGAGAAGTTCGGGAAGTGATTTAGATCAAGGTACACTTATCATAATCGAATGTTTGACGACTTTATCGCGAAGGGCAAATGATCATTTCTGCCAGCTCGTAGCGCTCATCGCAATTTCAGTGTGCGCTCCATTCAGGCGTTGTAATTGGTGTCCAAGGTTTTCTGCATTTGAAGCGACGCGGGGAAAAAAAGCAGGTCACAATTTTCTTGCATTTTGTAAAGGAGGATTACGAGAGCTCTTCGGAAATCCGCTTATGTTATCATCGAAACGGTTTTTGTGCTGAAGCGATGAACAGAAGGGCTTTTTCTATAGAAGGAGGCACAAAAAAAGACATCCTTTTGGCGAACTGCTCCTGAATTTATTTCTGAGTTCACTTAAATTATTCAACCGATACGTGCTGCAGCGAGCAGATACATCATCACTTATAGTATTTAGACGAGTTAGGCAGCAGGATTTTTTTCTTGTTTTGTTTGAAAAGGCATGAGGATATTAATGTAGAGGGTGATGAAAAAATGCACCAGTCATCCCATCGCTGACTTCGGTAATGACTACAGTCGACATTACAGTGCGTAGGACAGTCAGATAAATATGTTGTTTTGGAATAAAATGAATTATTTATTTTTGTAAGGCTTATTTAACAGCGCTATAAGTGCACTGAGACAGCGTAGAAAGGACTTTCAAGACAACAGGCTGTCTTGTAGCTAACTCCTGTAATAGTCAGCGATCTGAGCAAGAGGGCGAAATCCATTTTTTTTTCGTTTGCGAGAGGTAAGTCATGCACGTTTACGTTGAAACAAATTTCCTCCTATTTAACGGTGTTTTATGACGTGCAGATTTAAATGTGTACGTTGCGGGGATAGAACCACATTACTGCATAAATAGGGGTCGTCAAAATGTTTTCTCTGAAGCCGCTAATAAATTTCAGCGAGATACTTAGAATTTTGGATCTTCAGAGCACGCCACTTATGAGCGAAGGTCCCAGTACAAAGTACACGCTCTTTGTTTTATAGCGGCGCATACTTTCCGGACGTTACAAAGCACTTGCTTTAATATCGATAAAAATTAACTTTTTATTTGTGATGAGTAATTCCTGTTTCGGTATTTTGAAGAAAGATCATTTCGTGGCCTAAATTATTATAGCATGCGGGCTGGTCTCCTGAATTGAAAACATAAGCGCCTCATAGCTGTCGCGACAAAAACAGCAAAAGAGAAGAAAGTCTATCTCTTAGTCGAGAGCACATGTAAGGATGAAATGCATTGGAGAAAAACGCCACACGCCGATAGGTTCTGGGCAGATGTTTCGCTCCTGGACGGCCACCGCCTTCCCGTGCTTCAACTCACCGAACCGGGCAGCGGTCATTGTATCCTTCGCTTGATTCCAGGCTTAGGCGCAACACAGCTCAGCCTGAACGCTTAAGTAAATTTTACTAATGGAGGCCGCGTTTTGATGGTGGCGAAATTTAATACAGCGCTTAAGCTTCGCCCTGTCAGTGCAAGCCTAAAAACTCCGTACGGTCGCAACTGATCCTGCGCCCTTTACGGCGCCTCTTTCTGACTGGCTTCTTCACCTTCCCTCATTTATTCAGAGGCGAATGTCTAGACCCCGCAGAATATCTGTTACGGGTCCAATTGGACTCATTTTTGGAAATGTGGCGGCGAGTTTGAAGGTTGCTTCACTTCCGCCACCGGCTGGCCCGGTATTGCACTACCTGCGGGATCGGCCTTGTCTTTAGCGCGTCTTTACTATCCTGTCTTTCTATCCTATCTTTCAACTCTCGTACTGTCTGCACGTGGTAGCGATTGTGGCTCGGCTTGAGCCAGTGAGCAGGCCTGTGCACTTTCCTTTTTTTTTTCTTCCTGGCAACAACAGACAGACAGACATATCAATTCACACAAGAAATGGTTGAGGCGTCCACCTAGAGATTGATAGGCACTGCGCCTCTCTTTCCTAGTGACCAATTTATGTCTCGGCGAACAAAAAATAAGGACTGAAAGATGACGAAAACAATGAAATAAATTGGTAGCTCGAGAGACAAGTTAAAACACTCCTCTAGAGGCTACGGCGAAGTTCGTGTAGCGTCAGACGTTGGTAAACGAAGCTTCTCTCTCTGCGCCTACCGGCTGATCAAATCACTCTCGGGGATTGTTTTTTTTTCTGCCGGATACTATTAGAACGAAACATTTTGAAGCCTAGTTCCGCTTCCTTTTCGTCCTTACTTTTCGCTTCATATGCGACCTCACAGTGATTGGACGATGCTGGTGTGAAATTGCTCCCAATAGGAGGTTAAAAGCATTTACTGCTTTAAAAACTGCCCTACACTCCGGAACACACACGTCAGGAGCCTGCCGGCAGTAATAACAGCGGCCGCAGCGGAATCTACAAGAGAGGGCAAAGCAATTGCAATGAGATGAGAGGTGCCATATTTACTGAGGTAAAGAAGAAGAAGAACATGAGAGATGCCTAGCGCGGTTCCTTTGCGTATACTAAAATGCGGTTTTATCTGTCACACTGGTATGGTGATATCGCAGTCTTTCAAAAGGCATCAGAAACATCCTTTATTACAGCAGAAAAAAAGTGTTTTCTATGTTGCGAAGCGTGAAAAAAAAAACTTCAGCGTGAAACTACTTGTCTGGTTGGCTCACCGCCTTGAACCTCTCAAGAGCCGCATACTCTTTTGGTTTAAAATGAATATGTTCCACTTTAACAGTAAAGCCATTAACACACTCGCCCAGGGCATTCGAACTGCGCGCTCTGTTGTGCATATATGAACATCGCCACTGACTAGGCGGCCCGATTCACCTTTCCAAGATGTAAGAAGCTAAACATGGTCAAATTGAATGTGCATGCACGATAATGTCAGGTTTATACCCCTACACCACTCACCAATGATGCGTATGCATTCCTCAGTGCGCCATACTACCGCTTTCGACAGGTGTGAGGTTGACTGTACATTCGTGTAGGCCTCAACAGAGGCGATTCATTCATTTCCAACTACGCGACATCAAAAGGTATTTTTAATTCGATCGCATTAGAGGTGATGTCATGCTAAAACTCCGCCGATGTTCGGTGTCGGGAAAATCGCTGAGTGGTTGGGCGGGGTCACGCAACCTCGCGACGTCATCACAAGCTGTCCTTATGGGCCACTCTCACTGGTCGGTTTCATCGCTACAGCTTCCCTGCACTAGGAAATATTAGAAAAAAAAATTCGCTGAGGTTTAGCTGTTGTTAAACCTGGAGTGACGCGTTAGCTACATCTGGCCGAGTGGAACTAGCTGAGTCTAATTGCAAAGTCAGTCTTTCGCCGTCCTTTCGCTGGGCGTTCCTTCTACATCTTCGTCCCACTTGACACGGCGCATGCGCACAGCTGTTTGTTGCAGCTGTTGCGCGCCGCGCCGCCGGCAGCAGCAGCTGCTCCGCAGCACGTGACCAACGGCCGCACCACGTTATCAACCCCCGTGACCAATCATGTCACCAACGGCGTCACCGCGGAGCTCAAGTGGTGCCACGTAGCTCAAGTGGTGCCACGCTGAAGGTTCGAAAAGGTGCCGTAGTGTAGCTATCGCTACAAAGAAAACATACGAAGTCTGCAAAGCGTTTAAGCTCAAGCTATCCGGACTTGCGTAGGATTGTAGAAATGTGCCTCTACGACCGCATCTGTACTCATCGCCCAAGAGCGTCCAATCCCTACCTACCTAACAGCTGACGCACCGAGGGCACATTTTCGACACATATCCCGAGTTCCCACTCACCATCTTTCCAGTCAACCTATTATCAGGCCGCGCACATCGTTTACAAACTGCATTGATGCACATCGCCCCATTCTGCCGTCCAAGTTTACACCCGCCTCTAGACCGTCCGCGCCACTTTGGAGCCTGCACAATCCCCGCGTGCTTCTTTCAGTACCTGCCATCAAGAAGATCGATTTATCGCCGCTAGAACTAAAGCAAGTCAATCTTGAATATTTCCATGAGCACCATGCAAACCGAGCGCACGTATACACCTATGCTCAGTGAACCTTACCAGTTCTTCGGGCTCCGTGGTCACCCCCGAAAGTACAACTGAAATTAGAGTTAGGATAGCTCACCAGACTTTTTCGACGGGTGCAGATCTCACTGCTCTTCGTGTCGCCATTGAAGACATCAATCAGCAGTGCCCTCAGCGGTGGTCTATTTTCACCGATTCTAAAGCCGCCCCTGAAGGCTTTCAATCTTCTCTTCGCCGTGGACTCCTTGAACAACTGCTCGCAGAAATCCGACAACCACATCACTGTGCCATGGATAAAGGGTACGATATTATCTACAAATGGCTTCCGGGGTACAGAACAAAGCAGGAAATCACCGCGCGGATGAGGTCGCGCGAACTGCTCACCACAACGGGGATTATGTGTCGATCACCTTTTCGAGATCAGACACAGCAGGCAGGCTTCGCGCTCTTGCGCGGGACATTACGCTTGCCGCGCGGAATTCCGGCCAATTTTTAAATTCACGATTAAAAGCCTTGGACCCAGATCTGCAGCTCCGGCTTCCCTCCGGCCTACCACAACGTGAAGAAACTTTGTTGTGTCGCCTGTGGCTTGGTGTAGCTTTCACCAACCATTACTCGTTCTTAATCAGTATGGCTGATATCCCTGCATGTGCCATCTGCGGGTAAGACGAGACTATATTGCACATTCTTTGTGACTGTCCTGCCTACAACGCCGAAAGGCAGTACCTCTGCCATGCCCTGGAGCGTCTAGATCCACGCCCACTGACGGAAATGAAGATTCTTGGCCACTGGCCGCGGTGATCGTCGGCGGTGAAGGCCTCCAAGGCACTGCACGATAGGCTGTGACTTTAACGAACGCTACTTTTCATAGTGACTCTCCTTGCGCTTTCTTTTTTTTTATCCCGTCAACCCTATGCCACAATGTAGGGTAGCAAACCGATTATTCTTCCGGTAAACCTCCCTACCTTTCCTCTGCTTCCTCCTCCTCTTCCTCCTCCTCCTAACTGTCCGGGAGATGTCACGTGACCTTGCATAGTTATCACAACTTCCCCCGTGTCAGATGGCACCCTGGCCACCAGAGTGTGAGACCCTCTCCGTCATGGCAGGTGGAAATTCAAATAATGATTGGTCGTGAGAGGCCACATGATATTGTGAATTCGTCACCACCTGGTCAATGGTTGTGTGCAGTCTAGTTTTTATGCAGCAACCTAGGTAACGAATCTAAGTAGAAACTCAGAAAAAAGAACTCATATATTGAAATGTCGGGTCCGTCACACCATATCGGACACCTCCTAGTGAAGCTAGTAGTACGATAAGGCGACTGTTGGACCGGTAACTTCAATGGAGACGCAAACACGCAGATAAACCGCAGCAGACGTTGGAACAACTGTGAAATTTGTTGCAAGTGGCTTAAGTCTCCATAAGTCAAATGTCACTTAAGTCAGTTTTAAAGTGGCCTAAGTTTGCATATATTTTTTTTGTTTGGCAAGGATGTTTAAAGTTTGTACGAAGTTCCACAACAGTAGGAAATTGGGAATCGAAACAAATGAATTCGTATGTGTATACCTGAGGAATCGTGCAATCAGTTTTTTAAGATGCGCATTACGCTAGAAATTCGCACAAAAAGGTGCAATTTACTTTTCTTAGCATATTAGCAGTGCAAAAAAAAACATACACAAAAGAAGGAGAAAGAGACACCAAGAGGCACGCACAGCGTCTCTGCTTGTCTCTCGGTGGCTCGTTCTTCTTTTTTGTGTGTTTTTTTTGCGCTGCTAATATGACTAAGATAAGTAACCAAATCGCCTAAGAGATCGTTTTACTGATGCAATTTACTGCTGGCAAAACCTCCGTGCGCAAGATTTGAAGAATTTGTGCTAGTACGGTCCGTGCCTGTAGTTCCTTCGTGTGTGATCAAATATGAGCTCTTTTATGGTGTTTAACAGTTCTTTAAATAAACAATTTGTGTGCTCAGCGGGCTGAGTACTGAAAAATAAGGCGGTGGTGTAGACAGTTTGACAAATCCAAAGTGAGTGCCGGATTCGCCTTCGCCTTCAGTGTTGAGAATGTGACATGGGTATCACATTGAAATAGAACAGGGCTTGGCGGTTCTGCAACGGCGGCATAATTCGCCGCGATAGCGCAGGGGTTATGGTGCTCGGCTGCTGACCCGATAGACTCAGGTTCAATCCCGGCCAAGGCAGTCGCATTTCGATAGAGGCGAAATGCTGGAGGCTCGTGTACTCTGCGATTTTATTGCACGTTAAGGCATCCAAAGATGTTGAGATCACCCGAAGACCTTCCTACGGCGTCCCTCATAGTCTGAGTCGCTTTTGGACTTTAAACCCCATAAACCGCAAATCACAAAAACAACGGCGACAATACGTGTGCGAAAGGTTCCGAATGCGTGCCTGAGTCTCAAGAACAATTGCTGACGAACACTGATCTAGATGGTTTGGCAGAACCCATGCACATTTTGCGGCTTCCGGCTTTCTGTCTTATAATGCGCCACGAAGCTCGGTTCTAAGAGTATGTCTACAAAATGTTTCTCAAATGTACCCAGTTATTGCTGAAGAGCTATCTCCCTATGATGCAAAATGTGGCTTTTCCTGTTTCTATTACTGGAAATATTTTGCATGTCTTCATAACAGGCGCAATTTCTCTCATCTATGCTTCAAGAATAAGAGGATGCTCTGAGGAAAAAAATGTTACATTACAGAAAACTTCTTACTCTCGCCTCCACTGGTAGTCTACATGAAAAGTAAATATTGTTCCCCTGCAATATTTCTAACAACTTTTGTGTGCCACAAAGCCAAGCGCGCTGGGAGCAAAATTGCGCCTAACCGTGCACATCACCAATGTGTTCGAGAGCAGAGTGTGGAAACAAGCATAACAGCAAGAACGAAAGGACGCGCATGCCCAAACTGCGCATGTTAAGCTGTATCTCGCCTTCAGAGGGCGGCCTTGATTTCCTGAAACTAGCGCTTGTCTGCGCGCACTCAATAAGAAGCCACTCGTGTGCATGAGGAACGACTACACGTTAAAAGGCGCTTGGCCCTGGGCATATGCTTTGTTCTCCCTAAAGCCAGGGAGCACGTCTAGAGTGGCCGAGTGGTGCATGCGTCTCTTTAAGCGATCACGCGTGGGATGTCCGCCCGATTCCGCAATGCACAGTGGGTGAGCCTCTAATGGATAATGCAAGTGATGCTTCCTTGACGTAGACATCGCTTCATTAAAGGTGGCAGTCTCTATCCTAGCTAGTTCTAAACGGCTAATGCACTGCATGATTTTTTTCTCCGGTTAAATCTTTGACTACGCTCGTGAAATACTGAATACGTCAAGTGCTTTCATCTTAAAACTTAGTTTTTTTTTCTGAATATGAAAAAATGCATGGCGTCTAGTTCTTTAGACTAATTTTAGTAGGAAATAGAAAACATGCGCATATAGAACTGGGCGCATATATATTCGGTCACAACAACCAAGTTCAGTGTGCCTTCCTAGAAAATATAAAATAAAAAAGCACTTCATGGCTGGGCTCTAAAGCGCCCTACTGGGGACATTCAGGGCAATGAAAAAATGTGCTTACCATACAAGAAACAAAAAAGACTTCAGGCGGCCACTATGCGTAACTTTTTTTTATCACCAGGTGGGGCAGTGGTCTCTGAATGTTCAATCCCGCTCTAAGGATCAGCTTACAAATTCACTGTTTTTCCACATCGACTCATCTAGGGCATTCGCTGCGTCTTCAGAATGCAAGCGTTTGCTGTGACGGCTACGTCCGAATTAAAGTTTTGTGTTTTCCACGGCCCAACTTCTTTCAATATTCATATACACAGGTGGTTCTATAGTTCACATCTTCCTAATTGTCCTCTGAGGAGGTTAGCTGGAAAAAAAAGAGTAGACCTGAAAACACCCTGGGTGCTATTCGCTCGTAAACGCAAGAACAACAGCGCAATAATTCTGTGCGAGATTAGAAGGGCGGAATAATTCGCGGCAGGAGAGCAGCACTTCCCCTCCACGGCAATTACTTCCGCCTTAGGCTTCAGCGTTATGGCGCAGGCAATAAATTTTATTCCTCGGCAGATTGAAATCCCGCGAAGATAACTTGCGCTAAATATATTTACAGAGAAGCCAGATTATGGATGTTCATAGTTAAAATTTCATTGATTACAACAGAGCTCTTACTGATGTGTAGACATTGCAGTTTACGTGGAAGAACGCACCGTAATGCCTTGCACACAATGTATTTCAAGGCTTCTTGGTGCTCTAGAGGCTTTCGTTACATTCTCAGCAGTCCGCGATCATGACGGAATGTTGGCTTCACGAGCTGCCAATAATGGCACTTGCAGCGACCTGAGTGGGACGGCCGTAAACAAAAGACATAAAAGCTGCGCATGTCGACTGATTCTCTTCAGGCTACCTAAACAGCGCACAAACGATAGTCAAGCACTGCACAATGTATTTGTAGTGTATTATTAATTTTTTTCCGCAGGGGCGTCCCACAACATCGCAGAATAGAGGTTTTGCGATGTTACCCAGCGTGATGGAGCCAGGATGTTGAATTCGAAGTGGTATTTCCGCTAGGTAAACGCCCCACAAGGCAAACGCTCCCTCAGCAGAGCAAACTGACAGACATCTAGACGCGGCGTTAAATGCTCGACGAATGTGTGGCCGTATTAGTTCTAAGCAGAATTGAGGTGTTCATTCGCGCTCAGGAATGAGCTGTCCTAATAAAATGTCCCCAAGCCACTAAATTCACACTCATCCTATTTGCACCACTTTCAAGACAACAGCCAGCTTTCAAAACAATCAGATTTTTTTATTGAAAAGACGCATTTGACTGACCCTGAACCATAGCCGAGCATAGCGAAATTTTGCAAAACAAAATGCAAAACTGCGCGTACCCGAGAATTCGGTCGTCCTTTCTGAAGCGATAAATTCAGACCTGTGTGGTGACATCTAAAAATTCTTTTGCAAACTATTTCTACTGGCGCATGCTAAGGGTTTTTATTTTTTCACCAAGAGTCGGATGAAAAAAGAGCGTAGGCCCTAATGAAGTATACGAAACAGTCATTAGTGGAACTTTGAATGTCCGCAGGGTTGACAGTGAATATAGAATGCAATAATACAAGCTAGAAATCTCACACTGCGGTGCGGAGATTGCCTTGCCGGTAAAAAAAAAAGGAAAGCTGCGAGAGCTGAGTGGTTAGAAGTTCCGGTTGCGCACCAACGTGGCGTTTCTTCAAATCACTTTAAAACTTATACCTTTCAGCTTGCTTTCTTTTCGCGGGGTCTCGGCGGACTGGTTGAATGATCGTGCAGAAATTTGCGGACAAGCAGAGGAAAATATTTAGCCTTTAAACTCACTGCTCAATAAGAAAACTATTCATCTCTCAATGTTTCTCTTTACCCTCTTCAGGTGGACATTAACAGTATGCCTCTTAAGCTCTAATTCTCTCAGTGACGTGCAGGACCATTGCGCTGATCATTCAAGGCGCTATCCTCTTTTGGGCGACGCGTAAGCTCCACGATGCAGCTCCAAAGCAGGCCATGTGGCGCGAAACAATGGAACAAATGGTGTACATATACCACTGCGTAGTGTATCGAGAATGACGCACGTGCCATGATTGGCTCGGCCTTTATCGTGCTCGTCTAGATTAGGTAGGCGCCCTTTTTTCCGCACCCCCTTTGGCTACAAAAGCACTCTACGTTCAGCAATGAACGGCGTTTGCTCGCTGGCTACCTCGACTGATACAGGAAAAAATAAAAATTGCTTATAATGGGCCAACGTTCGGAATGCCCCCATACCTCCTCCGCGTGGAGTGTTGAGTGCAACGGCATCAACATTCTAGGAAGATTTTTGCCGATTCTTGAATGTCTTAGGGCGCATTCGTTTCCAGTCAAACACTTGATCTCCATTTACAGGAAATAAATCTCTTCATACTGAAAAGTGCTAATCACTTTATACTACAGCCACACGACTGCTATGCTCACGGACGATCACAAGTACGGATGTTTTATTCTTGAACATTCTGGGATATTACTGAATAGATTATTAAATATTATTTGAATAGATAGTGACCGATCGGAGCTCACAGCTGTGAGAAGGCGTCTGTTAAACGGAAACGCCACCATCATCACAGCCAGGACCTCCTGTTTTCTTCCAGGCATACATTCAATGAAAACACAGGTCGCTATTTGCGCCATGGTGTGTTTTTTTTATTCCTACAAGGCACGAAGTTGCCTGGTAGTTAAAGCCCGCTTTTTCATGAGAGGTTGTTATTGTGCATTCATTATAATACTATTGTTACCATTCGGCGTCGTGATCTTTCCTGCTAAACATATCACGCAAACACGCCAGCTTACCTGGCACATTAATCATGAATGCATTCAGCATTCGCCAGTTTTCATCGCCTAAAAAGCGGCCCTCCAAGACATAAAAGATTCTCTTCGACGCGCATGTCATGAGCGTCCTGTTCTGGTATTCACAGAGCTACATCAGCTTTCCATTAAGAAATCAGCTCGCGGACGAGGCCAGCCGGTCTGCCAACGAACATCGGCGAGATTTGTTCAACAACGTCACTTACGGTAGTGGGTACAGCGCAGTGGCGTCAAACGCTTTAACTTTTTCTTTCTTTATTTCTTTATATATTTGCTTAATCTTCTACCCTTAGAGCCCGGCGGCATTATAGAGGGGAGTGGAGATACATAAAAAGTTTACAAAAATAAACAGCAACAAAATGTAAGACAAAGAAAAGTACAAGTAAATAGAAATAGGAAAAAAAACACAGGAAGAAAACAATCTTTAGAAATGCAGCGGGGATACATTAAAGACAATTTACAGGAAGTAGGGGGCAAAGTTTATACAGTAGAAGAATATACACATTAATAGAAAAGCAATGGGTTTAGAATTGCGTTATTCTGTGTTATAAGGATGATGTCATTGGTAAGGTGACTCCAGCTCACAAAAGTTCAAGTTATGAATGAGTCACGAAATTGCGGCAATCAATGCGTGCTGATATGTAAGATGCTCTTGTTGGTACTTTTCTTTCAGGTAGCCGCTGTGGTAAATTTTATGAAAATGCATAAGGAGGCTACTGACCTACGATGAGAAAGAAGGCGAAGAGACAAACTTGATTTGATTGCAGTTACGCTACTTGTTCGGTCATAGTTTGAAAGCTTAAAACGACAGGCACGGTCCTGTAGAGCTTCCAAATCAGAAAGGAGTGAATGAATGCCTGGGCTGCAGACAGATGCAGAAAATTCTAATTTCGAGCGTACCAGTATTTTAAAAAGCAATAATTTTAATGAACTTTACGAGCGAGAGAAATTTCTGCGAAGATACCCAAGCATGCCGTTGGCATGATTTACGATATGAAGACCACATTTGTTTCAAGCAATATGAGCCAGTTTGCGAACTAATGTCCTCATCCAAGGCACCTTGACCTGCAGCTACGATTCTCACCCTGCCTAGCACGACATGAAGGAAAATTGCTGTGTTGTCTTTGGCTTGAAGTAGCGCTAATGTCGTAAAATTTGTTTCTTATCGGCATGGCTTCCAGCTCTGCATCAGCAAGCTGACCGTTTATTAACACAACAGAACTCACTCTCTGATGTACATTCCACCAAGGGCTTAAAGTTGATCGCTATGCCATACAACACACCCTCTTCTTCTCTGCCTGCTGGCGCAAATAAAGATCCTCGGAAGTTCGCCGAAGCGATCCTCGGCTTTTAAGAGTTGTCGGATTCTTTAGGACCTCGTGGATTGGCGTTTGATGAGGACTTTGCCCCGTGCAATCGCTTGCCAAGCTCTCTTTTCTCCTTCTATTTTATATCCACAATTCATATCGCCCTATGCAAGGCCGAATTTCGATACTTTCTCATTGTCATCTCTACGCCTTTCCTTTGCCCGCCTTTTTTTTCTCATCTAAGCTTGCTATATCGTCCCTATTAGCTATTGTGCTAAATTTTGTTACCAACACCGACTTAAACACCAGTTGTAGTACACGCACAAAACCACTGTCCGTTCTTTTATTTTTCTGCAGCTTGTATGACTTTTCTTGCTAGCTGTGCTCTGCACAAGACAAGAACAAGCGTACAGGAAACAAATTTCTGGTTAGTTCCGCGTACCAATCATAAAACACACAAGTTTTCTGTTCTGACTATGCGTGCTTTGAAAATAACGATAAAAGCGAAGGTGATCATCAGCGGCAAGAAGACTGCAAAAGAAGCAGCAAAACTACGTTAATGTTACGCTAGCGAAGAACGTCAACGAAGCGCCGTTCAGAAGCGCAACAAAAGAATGGTGTCAAAGAGTTCCGATCGTTGGGAGAATGGTTCCTCCGGGAAAACAAATCATGCTTTTTTCCCGGCGACCCGAATGATTTCTGGCCTGGGTGCGGCAGTGAGAGAGACATAAATACACAGCCCAGTAGGCAGAAGAGAGAAATATACACACCAAGGCAAACAATGATTTCGCCCAAATACGTAGAAAAGGGGCAATGATTGAGCTGCAGCCAGTGTCCCCATGTGGTGCCTTCGTGGACTTCGGGGGGCCGATCATATCGCTGGAGCCTCGGAGAAAGAAGCCGCAATTTGTAGGTTCCTAGCGAAACACGAACAATGGCAACAACGAGGCACAGGAATGTGCGCACCAAGAAAACCACTTCTTTCAGCATGCCCAGATACTTCGGCACAGCTTCCCTGACGAGGGGTTTCTGCCGCGTATGTGCAGCGGAACATTATCAGAGACGTGTTAGGTCGGAATTGTCTTAGAGACATCAAGCATGCGTTATTCTCGGTCAGTGTTCCTCAGGAAATTGAATATCTAGTAATCACGCTGATCAAGGTGGTTATTAACGGACTCATGGCGTTTACGTCAGCCGAAGAAAATCAGGGAAGCTGACTTCAGTTAGGATCATCTGCCCTACTAACAGGCCACTGTGGGTGGGAGAGAAGCGAGAAGAATGAAGGGGTAACTAGAAAGACCCGAATCTCTCTAGCACGTAATCGATGCGCTGGGTCACAGCTGCAAGTCAAGGCCACCACCATGTAAGAAACGATAGAGCGTCCAGTCTACCAAGGAGATATGCCATCCTGCGGCCAAATTTCTGGATTTACGAGCTCCTACAATTGCCGGCCACCGCAACACGTCACGTTGTGACGAACGCTTGCCGTACGCACACCCTTCTGTGTTTACAATTTCAATAACATGAAGGTACCGCCACTTAAGTCATATTTCGGCTGAAATATAAGTAACGCCGATAATATCTAGGCTGCATCTCTTTGACGCTATTCCCGGCAGATCCTGGTTAAGGAAAGGCCGACGTCTGAATTTCGCTTACAAAATGCTATTATCGTGTTGTATCTCTAAAGCCTGTCTTGTCAATTTGTGATCACAAGGTAGTTGTAAATTTTCAGTGTCTGCCTGCCTAATAATCAGTTTACTTATCTTCGGCTTTTTAATCTTCAATGAATGAAATAGTTGAAAACGTTTTCACTTTTTAACGCTTGGAGATGCAGTTGTTCCAGCTTTATTGAGTGGTTGCGTATTCTGCCCACACATGACAGCGCATCCGTTTACAATCGACGTGCATTTCCGGCATTACGCCATTAATAATTAATCAGACGCCTCAAATCTGCACCCAGCCTATGGAGCATGCCGCAATGCAATGCGTCAGAAAATTTTCACATGCGCCTCCTATATGCGCATGGAGGCATGGCAAGGAAAAATTTTTCAATTTCTATTGTGAACCGTGGTTGGTGCAGCTGGCATCCAAAGCGAGGGCTTGGGCACAGTAGCTGGGCCCTCTAACGGCAGAGTCACGACGGCGATGGAGATGTGTGACTTCAGAATACTAATAACAAAATGGACAAGTAATTATGATGATCCGAGTATGGTAACTATTTGGCGTCACAAGTTAGGCTTGTCATCTACTCTTATAAACTCCGAGGTATAGGAATGTCGTAGACCACGGAGTGTGCGACACCTGACTAACTTTTTCTGACAGCTTCATTGCATTGTTTTCTTCAGAACGTTCTCTGATATTGGTTTAGCTACACTTAATTTTCTGCCACGTGTTGTTTAGCACTGAATACATAGAATCAAGCTTTTCCTACCAATAAAGGGACTTCTCTCAAATGGACAGCATACCTTCTCTCACGTCGACAAGTGCTACCAATATATTTAGTCAAATTTCGGGTTTCAATCTCTGAATCTGGTGTAGGACTTCCAAGGCTTCATAACCAGAAAATTGTGTTCGTTTGGACTCGCGAAGCATTAACCAAAAACAAAATGAGCTCTCTAAGCAGGTATTACATGTAGCCTGTCTTCATCATTGACATTTAAAATTTTCTGCTTATGATGCAACAACACATTTGAAAGGACACCATGTGACCAGCTATCAGTGGCCATATAAGTTCTACTTAACTAACTTTGCCCAACCCGTTTGGCCTGTTAAAACGTAGACCATATCCGCAGAAAAGGCGGATGGATGGCGGGAAGAGGTTACGATATCGGACTAATGCGCGGTGTTTGTTACTGTGCGGTGGGATTTTTCTTGACGGCCTTGCGTTAGCAATGAGAGAGCTTTACGCTTTGACAACATACATTTTAAGACATAAGCAAATCCACTTTCTTTTCGCATTCTCGCCATTCCCCCTTTATTAACTAGGTGGAGGATATTATTACTTGCGACGTATGCATTTTCAGAACCCCGTCTGCGTAAGAGCATGAAATTGTATTGTATTCCTTACACTATAATGAATCCAGGCCATATATACAACGAAAAGAACGAAAGTAGTTTGCTATGTCTGGGAACTCTTACAGGAAGATGTACAAGGTGGTCGTTGTTCTTCAGCAGTTAAGCAAAAAGCACAGAATAAAAAATTCACAAAACATAGAAAGCAGACATACACATGTTGTCTTGGCTAGTTGCTGTCGTTAGATGTTTAAACCAGGAACAGGTGTATGCCTTCCATCTGCCTCCACAGCTCCGGTTAATGTGCACTGCTCATTTCACCACCCGGTTTGAATAACCTCGTTTGCTGCATTTTAATGGAAATAAATAGTCACTGATTTATAAGTTAGAGGCTCGGGAAAAAAGGTGTGTTAGTGGAGTGTCTTCATGAAGACTCAAATTTATGAATATTGTGAGCATTTTAGTTAAAATGCAATATTCTGCAAAAACACGTTGCTTTTTTCTGTTTTTCGTAATTCATAACTGAATGCATATTGCCGTCAAATTTTGTTTCTTCGCATTTCGGGGGCAGCCTTTTCCGGAAAAAAAAACTGAAGCTTTATCCTTTTTTGAACAACATTCTTTTAAAACACAAAGTTTCTTGTCGGTAAGGTAACAAACAAAAGGAACGCTTTGAACTGCTCTGAAACAAAGAATTCTTTTCTTTCATGGAGAGACGGAAGCATGGAAGAATCCAAAACCGTTCTTGGAACTTTTAATATCACCTCGGTAGAAGTCATAGATAACACAAGGCTGCCTTTTTTTTTCGCGTGCGACAGGTTGTGCCCGATTCTCGATGTTAAGAAATTCAGCGCTGAGGGCTTTGATAAAAGTAAGTTTCCAAAGCTCGCCAGTGACACGTCTTTCCATTTCCACCCTTTCTTGTCGAAACATATAATGTAATTATTTTGGGCACAGCCGTGTGCTATGTTCGGTAGGCACACCACATGCTGGCTAAATTGCGAGTTTTATTTATTTTCTTGTTTCCGCCATTTAGTGCTTTGAAGGCTGACGCTTATTAGATGTTTTGTGTATTTTTATTGAGTAATTTGTTCTGTTTTTGCCAAAAGGTTGCTTCATTCGCTTGTCTTGCTTTCTATGTTTCTTTACCGCTTTCCTGCTCCTTTTCCCACTGAGTTGTACTTCATTCATACGTATAATACTTCTTTGTTTTCTAACCGCTATCTTTAGCACTTAGTGTTTCATTGCGTTTGTTTCCTGTCTCCCCCATTTAATTCCCTAGAGGGCCGTTACTGTAGATAAAAAAGTAAATGAATTCATAGAGACAAAACTCTTGTTTGTCACCAAGAGAAGGAATACCTAGCAGGGGTTGGGTGAAATTTAGATGGGTGCATGTGATTAAGAAGCTCTCTGATAAGGTGGCTGCAACTGGCAGAGGAAAGGGTTAATTATAGAGATATGGAGAGGCCTCTGTCATGCAGAGGGCATAGTTAAGATGACGATGATAACGATTATGATGACTTGCATCTCGAATTATTATCAGCGTGTAGCTTAGAGTTGAAAGCGTTAGCCCAATAATGCTGTTTCCTGTAACCAATAAAATCGGCTGTCCATTTATTCTTGTTTCGAATGCATCGAGAATGCATGCTGTATTCCCCTATCTTGTAATCATTAGTATAGTATAATTCGAAAGCATATTCAGTCTTTCTGTCAAATCGGAAGCTCTAAGACATGCATTCACGGCTTTTAAGATTAAGCGATATTACACGATAGCCGTTTGTTCACGTAGGTGGCGAGACAATACGGTTAACCCTTTAAGGTACACAGGACACATATGTCACCGGATTTCAAAATGTTGTAAGTAAGGGACTACCGCATGCATAACCATAACTCTTGCGCATTTGACTCTTCTATGCTGAGTTTAACAGAAAATGTGACCTCGGTAAAACTCGCACCGGCCGCCCTTAAAATGAGGAAGCATTGCCCCCGTAGAGCGGCGGCTTTCGCCCGGCAATGTAAGTGTATTTATGGTATGCTTGCTGTGTGATATTAACCAGTGACAGAAATAGGTTCGTTAGGACTTTTAATTACCAAGAAAAAAAAGCAATCGTTGCCCCAGCGCATATCAAACTTTAGTAGCAGAAAAAGTGGTTTGGGACATGTGTGTCCCTATGTATTATAAGGGAGGTTTGGTTCTACTTTGAATTCATGTGCATGAACGGAGCTGGTGCCCTTTCGCCTTCACAAATGTTGCATATTACGAATGATTTGTTTTTTTTGGCTTCGTGTGTCTGTGAGCTGTACAATTACTCCTTTTTCTAACTGCTGCTTTGTTCCTTGCAGGAGGTTGGCAGGCGTAGATTTTTAGTGTATGAAACAGAGATACTATTTTTTTTGCCGACGACAGCATTCATAAAGTTGCGTTACAACTACACGGTAGGATTAGCACTTCTCGGAGGAAGGCGTGGATAAGGTGGGACCACTCATTGCCATCTAGCGCCTAGACAGGCAGGAGCCTTCCAATCACTAGAGTAAACACATCAGGTGAACTGGATTGGAAGCGAAAAACTCTCACAGCGCAAGAAAATTTACCAATAACGCTGGAGTGGAGAACGCGTTGGTAAATATAAGAGCGTACCAGGCCAAGGTAAAGGTAGCGTCAAAACGCTTGCGATTTTTTCGGAAGTTATGAATTTCGATGCGCTAGTTTTTGACGCACTCGTAAAAGAAAGCATACATTGAACACACTTAAAAGGAATTCTTTTCGCTACAACGAAAGGAGAAATGAAAGCGCTTGAGGAGTAAACTTCATGTTTTTTTTCTGGAAATGGGAATGAAAAGCCAGGTTTGCTACCATAAGCTGCAAGCTAGAAAGGCTAATAAGCCTGATTTCACCTTGATGAAATTTCGACAGGCCATAGTGTGTTCTCCTATCTCTACTTTTCAAAGCCGGCAACGAGATTCAAGTCTTGTGCGGACGCACTGGCTCACCACGACGCTCGCGCAGGCCGTACCCAAAGCACGCCAAATGCACTAAGGTTACTCTGGCATGCGCGGCGCGAATTGTGCGAAGTGGATGGTTTATGACGTTCAATTCAATTACTGCACAGTTTTCAGAGTGCACTTGGTCTTTGCGGCGGTAATAAATTATGGTACAGAGTTTCAAAAGACCAAAAAAGTAGTGGCTATGGCCGGAGCATGCTTACTTCCTTGAGGCGCATAGGGACACATGTGTACCAACCCATATCTTTTTTCATTTAATACCAATTGGCCTTTTCGCTGTTTTCTTGCTGTATTAGAGGCCATAATAAACGAAAAATATTATTGTATTGTTTTGCCCATCTCTCATTTCCTTGTGTACCTAATAGGATTATAAAGTGTGAAAAAATTCGTTGCAATGAATATCATAAGAAGCTTAAGTGAACTGCTATCGCTTTAGTTATTGCCATTATTATGAAGGTTTATGTTCGACACTTTAGGGTTGCATTCCCGAGCTGTTGGATTTTGTAGAATTTAAGTAGAAGGCCCATGCTGGGCGATGCCCGTTTCCAGATTTTTACCCCAAGCCATTTTGCACGGTGTAACGCCATGGTAGCTTATGACTTTTCGTCTAAAAACAGCCTAGAGGAGCTGAAAATGCTCCTAACGGTCTCCTTTCACTTTGGTTCGCGAAGCCCACGAAACGCTACTTGTCACACGTTTTTTCACACAATGCACTTATTTCACGATTATCGTCACTACCTTTGACTATTGTAACATGAGTTTAGTTGAATATTTTCGAATGATCAACTCGGAACAAGAAATGAAATCAGAGATGTTCCATAGGAAATAGCCTAAACTTCATTGCGGATCTAAGGATAAAACATAAATTTGCGGGCTGATTTTAGACTCAAAGAAGAAACAATAAATAACCGGGTTTCTCCATGTTTTCCTTACAGTAAACCAGGATGCAGATAGGAGTTTTTGTACAACTCGCCTTTCGTAGTTCAATAATTTGAAACTATGAACACTTAGTGTACCATTGCTTTTTAAATATACACTTGCCCGCGAACTATTCTAACTAAAATGTTTAGACAAATTTTCATAGGATTGACGGGAATAATTGACGGGGGAGAATACAGTCAGAAAACTGTAATCTTTGGCTCGTATTGCGCGTATATAAAGTCAAAGTATTGGAACAGTTATTGCTTAGTTTGGTTTAGAGGCGTGGAAGCCTAGTCAGAAACATCTTGAAAAAAGTTGCTATAGCAAGACGCATTATTTTTTTGACGTGTGATGTATGTTGACCAAAGCTATGATCCTCAGGCATATAATTATGATTTTTGGGCACAAGATATCACTGCTTCCGTTCGCACTGCAAGTGTCTTGCATACATTTTAACACAAAAATGAAGAAAGAGAAACTGGTGACAATAACTTTTTTTGTGCGTCGATTTATTTTTTCATAAAAACAGAAAAAAGAAGCTCACTTTCTTGTGCTAAGTATACTTCCTTTTTTTGCACAACATGAGTAGGTTTCATAAATCAGAATGTACGGAGTGCTGTTCAAGCATGAGATAACTTAATGATATTCAGATAGATCACCTTTGCTATCATTACTTCAGTTAACATCATCACAGAATGAAGCGACCTCTTTTTCATCGCAAGGGGCCCTGAAGCCATGCGGTGCTAGTTTAAATACCCAGTGTCCGCTATATGCTGCCCTGTTATCCCTAAATATATAGGTGCACTTTAGAGCTTATCTCGCAGACTATCCAATTAGGGCCAGAAAGTATGACGCAATGCTCCATCTAGCACGTTTGTCAGGAAAAGCTGCTTACAATGTGTGCATTACTCTAGCACGAGCGAACTCGGTGCGGAATTAGGTTGCGCACTTTCTAATATCAGCACAAGAGTAAAGCATAGCTCCTTTGGTGGTGTATATAGCCGCTGTTTGTGTCCTCTTATCAGGGCCCGCGAAGCTTCTATCATGCCTCTCTAAAAGTTTCATGAAGAAATGCGACATGGGTAATTTGTAATCATTTCTTAATTTTCTTCAATAAAGTATAATTCAATGCATTGCTTTTGCTAAAAGGAAAAGATCCAACTGCGTCCCAGGCAGAAATAAAACGCTAATTAGCGCACTTCCTCCATAATTCAGTAGAGCATACGCGGTGCTGCAGAGAACGTCCACATTGGCGATCGCTTACAGCAGCATTTAAGATGAACAGACCTTTTTCGAATCAGCTTATCCAGTCGTTTACGGTTATAGCGCTCCCGCGCAGCGATTTGTTAGCTTAGATCTCCAAATTTTGAGTTCATTTAAAAATGTTCCGGTAACATTCTTACCAACGTATAGAATAACATTATTAACGTTACTTTAATCTCACAGCGAAAATATTATGTTTCAAGAAGGGCAGACACATTGCAGTAACTAAATTTTCAAGGGGTTACCTTTTTGTGCTAAGCTAAGCCAAAAAATCACCATGCACAATGCAACGCTATGTTCGCATACGAAAATGCATGCAAGATTTTGTCGCTCTCATTTTAGCCAGTATTCGACAATGCCACTCTGTTAGGCTACGTAATTTGTCACAGAATCCACTTCTCACTAATAATCTTGAAATAACAACACAGGGTAAACTTTTTCGCTACAGTAACTGATTAGTAGAACCGACCATATAATGAAAATACCAAGAGGAAATCTCTGATTCTGAGACAACGTACTTGTCAGGAACAGTTACTAAGTAAGAAAGATAGTGTTCGGATTATATCAGGTCAACTCTTGTTGTCTTATAACTACGCATAAATATCTTCTTATGAAACGTTCTTGTCTCGACGGCATTGACACAGAGTTCGGTTCACACACAGATAAAATAGGCTGCCTATTTCCCGTCTCCTCGGATCGTATTATATCTGCGTTAATGACTAGTAGTCAACAATTTCTACTAAAGAGAAGATATGACTACATATCTGGATTTAACGAATTCTTGTCATTTTAATCATGCTATAATTGATAGGAATATACTGCCATATAAC
This sequence comes from Amblyomma americanum, assembly GCF_052857255.1. Taxonomy (NCBI): domain Eukaryota; kingdom Metazoa; phylum Arthropoda; class Arachnida; order Ixodida; family Ixodidae; genus Amblyomma; species Amblyomma americanum. The sequence continues at coordinate 159,349,446 of NC_135500.1, read as the reverse complement.
CGTATTTACTTACTTGATCGATAACTGAATAGTGACGGGCGACAAGCAGCTATACAGCGCAGTTTTAGCTGCAGAGTTACGGTTTGTGCTTCAGAATTACTTAAAAATTATTTGGTTTCATTCATGATATTTAGAGGCTTGAAGCTCAGAAATTATCATTGTATCTCAAAACATGTCTTCGCTCTCAGCCAAGCTCAGAGAGACAACACATTTTGAGAAGATAGGAAAGGAGGGCTATTTCTTCGTTCGATCATTCTTTTAGATGAGAGCCTCGCCAGGTTAATGCTGAGCAAACGGTTTGAAGTAAAATTCCAAAGTCGTTGCAAATTTCACAGTTCTTTCGCACCTTGTGCGAGAAGTCCTTTCCTGGGTAGCAAAGACTTAATTTACTGCAGATGCGAGGTGCGCTACCACCTTCATCTTCCAAAAAATACCACTCAATTTGGCTCCTCCGGTAGCGTTCAGGAATAAGCAGTCGTTACATTTAGCGGAAAAGCCGCGAAACCGTTGGACAGAGCATCGCCATGTGTTTGTGACGATGTTGATTCGGCCCCAGTCTAGTCGAAGGGAGCGCTGGCTTTTAGAAGGCTGTGTGGTAGTTGCGAGACTAGTCAAACACGTTGTGGGCGTTTGCATAAATCTGAAACACACACAAAGTGCGATTTTCGTCGGCTCGGAACGGGACACCTCGCGCCTCTATTTACTGCCGCCAAGCTCGTAAAAGAGAACGCTGGAAATCTAGGCACTCCCTCATCAGTGGCAACAGCCGATACCCGTGCAAGGTAATTACGGACCAGCGATGCGTGAACTTCCGGCCAATTCCGCGCCCATGCATCTCTCCGCAAATGTGGGGAGCAGCTTATTTGGCACAGGTCCTCTTTCATGTGCACGCGCTTCGCGTTTTCACAGAGGGGAATGTGCAAAATGCACGAACGCGACTACGAAGCGGTGCAGACCGTAACTCAAGACGGATATATGCAAACAGCAGAAGCTTTATATTGGAGCTCCTTAAGCATTGACTGTTCTGTGTTCGGAGATTGTGGGATACACTGCAAAGCGAATGGGTAGCGAATCATTAAAGGCCATGCGTAATCGCGGTATTTAGAGTGTGGTGAGCTCTGCTGCAACTAGATGTAAAAGGAGTGTCAAATCTTTCGCCTTCCGGTGTGTGCGAAGAGAAAGCGACAGTTTAGCAGTGGTGACAAAGGATCACCTCTGAGAATTTTGTAAACACCTTCAGAGGTGATAAAAACGAAATGCATACCTCTCAGTTTTACATCTAAACCATGACCAGAACTCTGTGTGCGAAAAAGTTTGTGGAGAAAAAGTACCGCTTTAAAATGCAAACTGATCCTGTGAAGATGCGACTCCAGAAGCTTTATTGCCTCCCCTTTGCATTGGTCGCCTTCCCATGGCGCCTTTGTGTTTGATTTAGCCTAAATTTTTTGTTCCGCTGCTGCACTTTCTGGTGCATGGAGGCGTCTGTATATTACAGATGGGTGGGGGTTTTCTGGAGCGTTGAGTTGTGTGCTGAGTGGACGTGCATTTGTTGGTGAGTGATGGGCTCCTGTCATGGACTTCTGGAGAATTCTGTAGGTTGAAGTCTGGTGGCTTTTGGTGATTTGAAGGATCGAGTGAACGATTTACTCTGCTGGGTGGCGGTTTCTGAAGGGTGGAGATAGGTAGCGAGAATAGGTGGCTGTGTTGTGGACTCCTGTCACGGCTCTCATAAGGACGGAGGCTAGTGGAATGTGAAGGTGGCCACAGGGTGGCGCTGTTGAAAGCTGGAGTTGGGTGAAGAGCAGTGCTGCACTCGTTTGCTTTCACATGGCGACGCCGGCATTTCCCCGAATGGCACTTCTACGGCGAGCAGTAAGATAAATCTGGAGGCATTCTGTGATTCAAAAATATTTCGTCTGTAGCTGTCGTTCAGGAATGTCATTAGGTAGGTTGGCAGATAAACGTAATAAAGACATTACAGTCTCATAAAACAAATATGCGTCGGTAGCTTTGTTGTGAACAAACGAAAAGTTCACATCCCAAAATTTCGATTTTTTTTAATTGGAGACGCCTGTGAATTTCTTCAGCTAATATCTGGTATGTAACCTAAACGGAATGGCTCGAGAATCAAAATTATCAAATGGCAACTTCTCCACAAATAAAAAAACAATAACTTATTGTCAGCAAGGCCCCGTGATAGCAGTGCTGGAACCAGATATGAAACAAGCGTTAATAGATGCGGGCAAAATGAATTTGGGCCCGGTTTTGCAGCAAATTTTGCCAATGCGCTCAGTTTATCTAATCCACTCTTGACCCTTATTCCATTGACCTTTCTCCGCAAAGCTCTAATACAGCACACATAGTTCGAAAAAAATTTTAGATGAAAGCCGGCAGAGAAACCTGCCCCGAAAAGGAACAGGTTGTTCCAGGCATTTCACAAATAACGCAGAGTGAATGAGAAGAGAAAGCATAGGTAGTTCTTGTATTACACCTGGAAGCGCACCAAAGCAGTGCAGCAGAAGATGCGTACTGGATAAACCGGAAGCATGTAAGTAGCGCAGAACCTCAGTATCCGTGTATTCCAACACAGAAAATACTGGAAGTCGCTGTACGCCCCGCACAGGTGGCTGTGGGCCACAATTGCTCCAAATCAAAATAGAATAATCGGAGGACGAAATGCTCTGTTTTCTGGCACAGCAACAAGTGCAGGAATTGAATATCACCTTATTACACCGGACTGAAAGCAACCGCCCTTGCTGCTTAATGTTGCATTGGGAAGCGGCTGCTGCTCCTCTGTGGTAGCACATTTTGACTACGCGATTTTTTTTCTTTTTGTCGACCTCTGCAATGGTCTTTTACCTTTTTTTTCCCCTGTTTTGTCTGAGTTCGTGTAGGAGGTGTAGATTCTTTAGGTGATTTTTGATACAACTATCCGCAAAGGAATATGACGAATGCATTAGTTATTAAAACATACGGACACATAAGTTTATTACTATTTCTAACGTGTGTATCAGCTTCACCAAATTTAAGCTGTGCCGGGAGCTGCTTTCACTACTGCTGTTTTGCTTCAGCAGAAAAGGTTTGCTGTGTCAGCGGTGATTTCCGCGAGAAAAAATTTCGGAGAGAAAAAAAAGAAGTGGAATAAGGGAGACATAGGAAGATGGCTCGAAAGGCGCAGTGAAGGAAAGGCAAATACACCCAGCCTGTGACATTCGTACACAAAGCACATTGCTCAAGTGATATAAAATTGCCAGCAAGAAATTTTCGAGGGAGAAACCACTTTTTCATAAAATGACAAATCACAGTGTCTACGCTGTGTTATAAGGCATGGGCCGTGCAGTATCGGCGTCGCTACCTGAGTGAGTTGAGTTGAGTTGTTAATCTGAACGGCCGCTCTGACATGCCATTATTTCCCCTTCATTATCATTCTTGTCGCCAGCACTTGTTTTCAGCTTCACGAATCTGTTCATTTCACGACTGGCCTCCTTTAGCGCTACAAATTGCAGGCGCAAACCCTCATTTATGAGATCTTCGATAAAAAGCTCGAAAGAAACAGCAGTAAGGTCACTTTGTCGCTTGTACGTAGAACCGAGCCCCCCGTGCAACACTGTGGCTTCCATTCTGTTCGGAAGAGTATCTTCAGTTCTCACTGGCACTCATAAGTGACACTCGATTACCGAATAGATGTTGCCTTGGCCAATATTGTAGGTCGAATTGGACAACAGCTTCAGTTTTGTGTCGTTCTCTTTCAACTCGTCCTGCACGAAAACGTGCTGCTTCAGAACATGGGTGACATTTATCTAGCGCATTTGAAATGCATTCGTGAAGAAGACAATAAATCGAAGCCTGTTTACAAAAAAAGAAGAACCAATGTGGAGAAGAATATTAGGTCTTTTCGCTGCTTGTGTTGAGCTGCTATACTGTCACGAGGCACAAACTAGCTTGACCAAGCGGTGCCGTAAACACGCAAAGTGCAGTAAAGACCAAAACAGCAGCTAAGAAGTACGAGCGAAAGCCCTGATTATCAAAACGCGCAGAATAAGCATACATTTTGCTATGCTTACTTTGCGTAAAGAAAATAAGCCACTTTCATCGGTGCTGAGATTTCTGAAGTTTGCACACATAAATAGTGTGCATTTCTGCAAAAAGAAATAGTTGTTTGTGTATCTTAGGCAAGAATGAGGACACTGTCCAAAAATAGCCCAGCAGAGATTAAAAATTGCAGAAACCTAACCATGGATAGACAGCGCGTATATTTTAATAATACGTTACGCTTCGCGAACACTACCTATCATAGAACTGCGCTAGGTAATGCAGTCGTTTTAAATCAACAAAGATATTCTTTGCATCCTGCCTTTAGTGTGCACATGTGCGCTCGGACGTGACAATGTGTTTTTTCATGATTTCCTAGCAGTTGCAGAAAAAATGGGGCTATAGGATACCATCGGTTTAACAATGTCAGAAAAGTCCGACACGGAACGTTACCTAAAGAGATCAAGGATGTTTTTTCTCTCTCGACAACAGTAGTGGAACAAGATAGATATTCTTGCCTTTTCAAGCATTTGTCTTCACAGAGTTACGATTTCCAGTTTTGTGGCTGATGTAACTTTCTGTGTACTTCTTATTTCTCGGTGGCGGTAATGACCATTTATTACAAAAATGCATCCAGTAAGTCACGTGCCATCGTTTTCAGCGTCCGTTCTTATCCTTGCCACTCAAACTGCGTCTAGTTATTTGCGTGTGCCTTGTGCCGGGTCTCTAGTCGGTCGGCATTAATCAAGCGCAGCCATTAAGCCGACGTGACCCATGCACTGCAGCCTTCATAATTATCTTGCCTTGGCATGGGAAGCCAAACCAATGACAACAGAAAACGCTGCAGCCCTCTCGTTGCAGCGAGGGTGACCTGATAGCATTGCAGCTAGCTCCCAGTTTGGTTAGGGGAAGTTGTATGGCCTCGTTGCACTGCTTGTTTATCGGCAAAAGGGGCCCCGCGCCTTCCCACTCACGTGCAGTCAAATATTAGCGTGAATGTAATAGTTTGTCACTAACTAGCATATTAGTGATCTTTTGACAGGATCCCAATGGTTCCTTCTTGACAACCAGTTCATAGCAATATGTAGGGAAGGAAAGACGCAGCAACTGTATTACTCCAGGTGGGCACAGATGCAACACAGTGAGTGAATGAAATAAGGTGTGGGAGAAAACAAGGAGCGAGAGAGAAAGAGTCGCCCTAATAGAAAACCTCGGATTCATTTGGATCACTCGGAGTTGATTAAGGTGCACCGGCATCGTAGATTAGATGGTCATCTAATATATTTAACTTTCATTGAAATACCGCAGCGCCGGCTAACATACAAACCCTTGCGCTCATGCTGTGTAGCCGAACGGGATAAACCCTTAACCACTACGGCGGCTAGAGTTGCGGTGCATATTTTCAAAATTTTGTGTACTGGCGAGAGCAACTGCTTCGCCTACTCTCAGCCTTTTTGCTATTTTTCACTTTTTACGCGAAAACTATAAGGCACCCGTTCATCGGAAAATCTGGTGTCGTCATGATTGCTGTCGTCGGAGTTCTGAGCGACTGATCCGCGGACAAGCAACCAGGTGTACCCACTAGGTCACGTGGCGTTGTGGCGTCAGCATAACCTGCTCGCCGTATTGCGAACAAAGTGGCCACAATGGCAGGCGGGATTGAAACTAATGGTTGGTCGTTCGCGAAGAACAACCAGGTTCGCAGAAGCCCCACCGGTGCAAGCACCAGCACCGCAGAGCAGTGGCACACCGCTTAATCGCCCCACAACTCCGCCAGGAGTGATATGATGACTCCCAAGATTGTATGAGTGGGAAATCGCGAGTGAGCAATTTCTTATATGTGGGCATTAATAAACCAGATTATGCTATCACGTCATGCCCTTAAGGCGGAGCTTGAATGTTTCCGTCTATTTTTTCTTGCAGCCTAAATCTTAGAACGAAGACTATTACCCCCCAAACCTTGTTCCTTTTACTATTTACCCACCATTTTTTTTATTACCATCATCATTTTAGCCGCCGCGATAACTTATTGGTTATGGCGGTCGGCTGCGGGCCCGAAAGACGCGAGATCGATCCAGGTCACGTCGATCGAATTTCGATAGAGGCGAAATTCTAGAGGCCATTGTACTGGGCGGTGTCAGTGGACGTTAAAGAACTACAGATGGTCGAAATTTCCGGAGCTCTCCACTACGGCGTCTCTCATAGCCTGAGTCGCTTTGGGACGTTAAACTCTAGAAACCATATACCATACTTGTTTTAGCGCACTTGCACTTATAGTTGCCGCTCCCCGCATTTAGCCGCTGCCTGTGTGTCTGTCTGTGTGAAGCCGGTTTTGTGGCAGGCTGCTCGCCTACCCACCCGGATAGTGGGCCACCTGCCCCGACACACACACACACACACACACGCACACACACACACGTGTGTGTGCGTGCGTGCGTATATATATATATATATATATATATATATATATATATATATATATATATATATATATATATATATATATATATATATATATATATATATATATAGAGAGAGAGAGAGAGAGAGAGAGAGAGAGAGAGAGAGAGAGAGAGAGAGAGAGAGAGAGAGAGAGAGCAGACATGTGAAGGGACATGAGGGGCCTCGTTTCGACAAACATATGAAGTAAGCGACCAGTCAACGAAAAGAAGTTGCGTAGAGCAATGCTTCTTTTATAAATTTGTGTAGTGGATGTGTGGGAGAATAATACTTCGATTAATATATCTCCTAAGGAAATTAATTGTATAAAGCAGCAGAAAAACAACCATGACGCAGGTAGGATCTGTTCCCAGGACCTCTAAATTTCGACCTGCTCACCGTGTGAGGCGGCAGCTCATTTAATCGAGACAGGCTGCTCGGGAAGAGCAACTCATTCGCAAACCAAGCCAAGCAGCCAAGTCCCCCCGGTTGGTGCATGCTCCAATGGCGCATTGCTTAAACGCCGCAGCACTGCCCCAAGAGATATAGGATGACTCTCTGGATATATCACTGAAGCGAATGACCAATTCCGCATATATGAACATTAACCCATTACCGCTATCAGAACAAAGGCCAGCTGTGGACACTGAAGCTGTACACCGGAACCGAATGAAAAACCGAAGTCTTACCGCACCCAATTCATATTTGGACTAACTACGCAAAACTATCGCCATTTTTTCCAGTTACCGAACGCCCGGATATTCGCGTGCTAAGTGCTTAGAAATACGAAGCATAATACGTGAACCGTTACTTGCTCCTACAGACCAGTCGAACGCAAAAACATAATTTGCCCCGAAAAATTATCAAGGTCAAAGAAAATTCGCGGTGGTTTGTAGGAAATTGTGCCTTAGCAGGGTCATCATCTGGTAGCATTTGTGTACTGGGCTTGTACTGCGCTTCATAGCTTGTGTTGCGTGGGTGTTACTTCGTTTTTTGCGTGCTGTCTTAGAGCTATTTTTAACCATAAATCAGTACCAACTCGCTCAGATAGCAACCATAATTATTTCTGTAATTATTTTCTCTCATAGAGCAAACATCGTGTGAATAATTATTGCAGAGAACGTGCCAACCTGCCTTAATCGACAAAACTTGCGAGCTCGCGTAGGCGCCGAAGCGCTGAGACCTCTCCTAATTTTCTACGGTACAAATATTTGCATTGTGCCGGTAGTGTGAGTCGAATAATATGACGAGTCGTGAGCCCGTGGCAGCTGTCAATAGTAACCTATTACTTTAAAGAAGAATGGTTTTTCAGTATTTCCTATTCTTATTCACTATGCTTCACTTCTTTGTCTGTGCAACGGAGTTGTTCTGTGCTACCCATAGCCAACATTTAAGCGAAGTTAAAAAAAATTCTAATGTGCAATGTTATTCTACCGCGATGCCTTTCGTAGCTAGGTAACAAGTAGAGATCTCAAATTTCAGGCTCCCAAAATATTTTAATTTCATATCAATCTTAGCGATAAGAAATATCTGCAGCGCACTTCAGGCACTAACTCCAGTTGCAGAGTGCTTGCTCAATTTCATGAAAAGCCGCCCCTTTTTTGAGTACGAGGTTCTTTGTTTTTCCTCGTAATTCACAGACCTGTGTAAGGTTTAGATGCGCATGAGGGTCCAAAACTTTCCCGTTAAAGCAAAGTTCATTTAGGAGAAATTTTACTTAATGCACATGAACATACTTTACCCGTTTTGCATCGGGCAACAAAAGCGCGCACAGGAGGAATACTATTCTCCTCACTGCTATTAGAATGTGAGGAACAGAACTGGAGCTTAACTAGAAACTGCTGTCGCATAATGGCCCTCAAATAGTCGCAGACGTGTCTAATATCTACGTCGTCCCACACAATGTAGACATAATTGCCTGTCTTTCAGTAGAAAAAAATCACTGTTCTGTAAAGCACACGAGAAGCGATTGAACGGACAATCTACTGACACTTCTCGAACTATTTTTTGTGAAAACTCGGAACCTCATTTTTCAAATAAACGTATAAACAGTGGTGGTGCAGAGGAACACTGCAAAAAAAATTAAACGTTATATTTATAATGTTCTTCTATTTCTTTTGGTAGTAGACAATCGCCATGACGTCTGTATTCTTGATTTCGGCGAATCAAACGAGGGTCAGTAAAATAGCCTTATGCAACCATATGGACAAGACGACTGCGGCATCGTCTATTATTCCTGCAGTCCTGACAGTAACCGAGAAAATAATTTTAAATAAATGATCAGTTTAGAACACGAAGATGTATTAAATATACCTGCCACAAAATAATTCTGGGGTTATCTGTAAGAGATAACAGCAAAGAAATTTTCCAGCTGCATCGCCACCAAAGGCAGCGTCACTAGTAATATACCGGCTGTCTCCATTTAAAAACACTTTTCCAGATGATGGGAAAGCAGGGTTACACCGTGCAAAGGACAGCGAATAGAAGCAAGCGAAAAAAAATCAAGACGTCTATAGTTCCTTCGAGACAAATTAACAAAAACAATGCTATGTCTAGCGCTCAGTAGTATTCATTAAATGTTATAGGTGTACCCAATCCAGGCTTTACAATCTACCGTTTGGAGAGCCGCCAAGTTTTAACACAGCACGGCACAGCCATCCGCTGTAGCCTTTATCTGCCAATTTACGATATAAATTCTCCAAAACCCGCGAGTTCCACCCTAGATAATAACATTAAAAGAAAAGAAAAACAAAAATATTTTATTACACTAGTCGCCAGCTTTTCACAGTCTCTTTAATTCGCGTAGTCTGAGACCAGAACATACTTTACCCGTTTCTTGCCTGTGCCCCTTCAACGCACCTTCGCTTCCCGTCTCCCTGTTGAATTTCTCCTCTTCGTTTTCTCTGCTGGCATGTATACATGCGTACGGTGCAGCACGTGCTTCATAATGTGGGCGCTACTTGTGAGAAAACGACGTCAAGCAGTCTTTTGCAGCAACTAACCTAATTTCAGAGATAACACTTGCACTATTTAGAAGCGTAGCCGCACCCAGGTGTTAGGGAATGTGCAAAGCATTACCGGAAGGGTTGCCGACGATGCAGTCATCTCAATAATGGGAATACCTAGAAGAAAGCCGCGCAAGACAACATTAAACGTTAGCACCGGGAACACGAGACGAAGGAAAATGTGGCAAACTAATGTTAGAGTAAAAAGTAAAACTCCGCTGAGTAAGGAACCGAATGTTCAAACTAAAATAAGCAGCAATGAAAGCCTCCTTGAAGAGCGCGCAACCAGCTAGGCGCCAGGTCGACCGGGCGTCCGCGACACGAAAGCAAGAGCGCTTCCCCGAGACGAAGTCTTATCACGAAGAAAAAAGAAAATTTGCCCAGGTGCTCATCATCGCAATTCACTGCGCGCAGTCATTCTAATATTTCCTCGCGCACTAGTAGAGTAGGTACAGCTTGAACTTTACCACAATGGCCACTATTTTTCTTGCTTCCCTTTATGTTTTCCATTAACTCAGTTGATTAGTCTTAATCCTGGCAGTGCGGCAATTTCGCTATTTTTTGTGTATTGCTAGTTTGTTTCCCGCGAGTTTATTGATTTGTTTTTAAAATTATTTATCAGATGCGCGGGATTATTGTCATTTTGCCAGAGCTGGTTTTTGTCATGACATTCCACAGTTTTAAATTCCGATTATGCATCGTTACAATTGCGTTGTACGGCCTGGAACAATTTCACGACCGCTGTAATTTCTTAAAAAACGTGCTCAACAGAGTCACCGAAATCTAGATTGCCTGTCCACAAGTTTGCTTGATACTGGTCTTGCATGGTTCTCACTATTAACGTGGAGGTGTGAGGAATACTCTTTCTTACAACAGTTGAGAAGCCTTTTGCTGCTAATTCCACTTCACAAACCGTTACTTTTATGTTACCGGGCTGAAATGAGATCTATGTCCCACAAACCATTTCCTTTGTTCGTTATTAAATAATGAGGTGCTAGAAAATAGTGATCAGGTGGGCTGAATCAGGTTGCATGCCATCTGTCAGAACATAAAAGCTCTGTATACGTTATTTACACTGCTCACGATGTACATCTAGAACGTTTTGAAGCCTTTGTATATCCCTCGGTGCACAAGTTCTATTTATTTATAATTTGCCGACCAATCCGCAACAAAATAAAAAGAATTTTCTTAAGCAAACAGGATTTAATAAAATTGGGGGTGAAATTTTGATGTTGGTATTTTCTTTAGGCTTGAAATTTGCACACATTCGGATCCTAGGCGAACAACATATTAGGCAAAGTTGAGGACCTTTGTACATACTCAGAGTTACCACGCAAGATAAACATAGACAAAGATACATAGCTTAAATATTTTTAAAAAATCACCGTCCCTAATGCTCCTCCTTTCTGCTGTGTTCGCAATACGCTAAATTTGGGCGGAAGCCACAATTTATGCCAGGCGTTTCGCATATTGCACAATGGATTGCAGCACTCCTTGGTTTGGCCCGCCCGTAACTCGCTCAGCGCAGCCCGGCTAGTTGTGATACATTGGCCGTCTGATCTTTGAAGCTTCCTTTGTCTAATTGCTTTTCTGCTGTTTTTCAGTTTTAGCCAGCATTTCTGACGTGTTTTACAGCGCCTTGTTTTGTGCGGAGTGTTCTTCGAACCTCAACACCGCTAAAAACGTTTTACGCGACGTGCGGCAGCTACTGTCTCAAGGTTCTATCGGTTTCCGTTCACCAGTACTTTTCAGACAAAGGTTACGCCTTTCGTCATTACTTTATTTTAAACACCTCAGTGGTGCACCAGAATAAACATCTCTTAGTAGGCCATATTTCTGAAAAAAACATTAGCCGTTGCCACAATAAAACGTCGGCAAACTTCCTACCGTCTATAACGGGCTTTTGCTTGGGTCTTGTGCGTGTTTCTTCGTTACGGCTTTTTATGGCGCTAAGTTGATTTTAAATATTTGCACAAGGGCCGACAGAGGTATCGCAGTCAATGGCACTGCGTTTATCGGCGATGGCACGATGGCACTGAGCTTATCGACACATACATAAAACATTATTTACGAATCCTAACCATATATCTAGGCTTCCTCTCGACAGTTATTTGAATCACTCACGAACCTGAATGGTTCGTGGGGTAAGCTATGTGATTTTTTTTAATTTCATCTGAAAGCTCATAGCAACTATTGCAGAGAAAGAGTCCTAGCGTCTAGAATACTGTTATGCTATACGCTTAAGTACAGAGTTTAGAAGCATTGCGTTTGTTCTACCTTTTTGTTAATCTTTTCTTGCAAGGCACACAAGTGCGGCGATAAAATTCAATAACCTTGGCGCCGTGTTTAAAGTCGCGCACCATCGCATGCTTTGCTCCGCTCCTTGAATCCATTACATTAGTTTGCTTCAGAAACGAGCTGGGATTGTCTCTCGGGCAGGGCAAGAAATTTGGACCCTTCTCGCAATTTTTGATTTCCAATTCTTTTTAAAACATTTTCCTTATCTTCTTACGCCTTGCTGGCTGAATATTAAAAATGTCTTGACCTTTCAAACCAATGGTAGTGAGCACTTGACTTCCGCACTTTCCATGCGTAAGGTGATGAACGCGTGGAATATTGAGTTAAGAGAATATATCCTCGAACTTCCGTCAGAAATGGCAATACTTGCGTTTATGTAAAACCTGCACACCTCTAGCTTCCTCCTACTCTTATATGAATAACCCAGCTATTGTTTTATTGTCTTCCGATTTCGAATTTTCAGTGAGAGTCAAACACTACTACCTACTTTATAGGCGACTGCGTAAGAAGGTGCATATCAACAAGCCAAAAAGTTCTCCACCGACTCAGACAGGGAAAGTGCCAGGATCATATTTTTCATGCACCGTTGATTTTATACCTCCTTAAAACTAGCGCATGTGTGGTTTGGTGTTGTACGCTATACACACTGCAGTTCCACCAACAGTAAATCGCGATTATTTTAGCCGCATCGAGTTACGATTACACGAACGAAATTCTGGCTCCATACGCTTGTTATTTTTTTAACATTCATTGTACCTGCTCTTTTTTCATCTCTGTTTTAACACTTTGAAAATATTATTATGTAAGTTCTCTTGAAAACATCAAGGAAGTATTTCAAGCTCTTACCAACGCTTCATGCATTAAAACAGTATTGCTTCTTTTGTACGGGTCTGGCAAGCTGGTCCAGGTGGCCTCAATATCAATATCAAGGTATACAGACACAACGTCGGCAAAAGAGCATGTTAGACGACAGCGCGTTGTACACTGTAGTGTATTCTTTTGTCCGTGCTGTTCGTGTCACGTAAGCTCGGAATTGTTTCTCACTGACGGCATTTATTGACGCCGTAACCGATAGTCTGGATTACGACCGCCTCCGGAGGTATCGGCTGGTTCTCTTCCGGGAAGTGATGATGTAAGCATTTTTAGTTTACTGATGCTTTGTTAGCTTTAAAAATTTGGTTGACAAGCACACCACCTTTAACTCTATTCATCTGAACTAAAAGACAGCGCTTGTGAGAATGGTGCAGGTATTTTTCTCAAATAAAACAAATATTTTGAACATTGTGCAACGCATCTCTTCTACGGAGCTTCAATCCTGTGGGAAGGGCTAGAAAAAATTAAGCTAAACGTTATCACGACTTAATTGTTACCAGATCAAAATCGTTTTTTTTTGGAAAGAACAATAGCCGTCAATCCTTCATGAAAAGGCGGCGCACAACAGTTTCAATTTGTTACGAGTAGAAACAATTACGACTACATAACTCCAAGCGCTCTTTTTTTCAAGAAAGTTTAACAGGAACTTATCTCGAGTATGTTAGATAACAAAACCTGATGCAGAGAAAATATACAAAAAATAGGCAGCCGTTGGGAACACGAAGTCATGTAGAAAAACAGCTGACGTGATGGGTCACGCTTAGCTAAGAGGTACTAATTTTTCTGACGTGCCGTCAGCCCCAGTGATCTGTCATTTAAAAAGAATTAGTGGCAGTCGATCTTACAGGATAAGAATCAGATGCTAAAACAGTGCAAATACAGATTTTTTTCCGTTTCCAATTTTGATGTATTTGTTCTGAAAGTACTGAAGTGCGTCCTCATTGCCACACATACAAACAGTCATCTGTTTTTCTACCTTAATATTTCTAAAAAATGTGCTGGCTTCAATAATCACCAGAAGAATTACAATAGCTTCTTTCAATTTCTGAGCAATTAATTCCCTAATTAGTGTTTCTTTTTTACTGCGTTCCATTACTAGTGTATTATACGCATGGCTGTTCTCATGTCAAACTCAAGCGCTCATAAACAATAGCACAAAACTATTTGTTAGCTTATAAACGCATATGCACCCGAATAATTCGCTGTTTTGCAGAACCACCGACTTTTCTGTGCTGCAGAGCGTTATGATAGAACAAACTATCCAGAAATAAAGAGTAAGCACAGCGCCACTGAGTCCGCCCTTAAGCTTGATCTTATCCCAAGTTCGTTTCGTCCTAAGGCGCGGAAGCAGAATCGGGCGCCGGTGCAGAATTATGGGTGGGCTTGCGAGGTGATTCGAAGCATTGCCATTTTTTCATTACATATTTGGTGATGAGGCAGCTGAAGGGAACAATCTTTAAAACTTTTCCCTTCGTCCGCAGTTATATTTTCTTTTTCTTTTTTTGCTGCCGGTGCACGAGCCATGCGTTAATGCTAATAATGCTTTGTAATGAATCGTTCTCCAGGTATGCAGCCGGACCGAAAATTCAAGGTTTGCTTATGCTATGATATCCGAACTGCTCGCCTAAAAATAAAATTCCTTGTGCAGCAAACCTCTTAGAGAAAACATTAACTGATGCACAGTTTTCACTCCACAGCAGACGGAAAGCTGCGACGCAATTTTTTACAAAGTGAGTCTTTAAGAAAACAGTGCGCTCTATGTATATGGAAATTTTTTTCTTCAGAGAGGTATCTACAAAAGCTGTATGACGGCTCTTTTTTGCTTTTTTTTCAAGCAATATTTATTGCCTCAGGGCATAAAGGATATGAAATGAGAGATGAGTAAGATGCTTAAATAAATGAAAAAAAAAGTTGGCCTGATTTAATGAAATTAAGTTGTGAACGATGACCTGGAAAGTGCCCAGGCAATATAGGAATCCGGATTGTCCGGTGAGAGACCCACCGCCGCCAGGTGCCGAATTCTCGTCGGCTTCAGCGTCAGGCAACCCCATAACAGGTGGTGGATATCCACCTCACAATCTCTGATTTTGCAGACTGGACACCCGGGGCCGGAATATAAATCTTTGAAATGCGGCCACTTGCTTGTCACAGCTGAAGTTAGGCAACCTCGACCCGTATCCTCCGAAGCGCTACCTCCTCGGCACGGGTAAAACCACGGGGGAGGGTTACCGCACACGGAGGGATTAGAGCACGTGTGCGGCGCCGGAGGTGTGTGCGGCACAAAGTCTGCCAGCACACAAGATCAGTTGCTCTAAAAGGAAGATTACACTCTGTTAGAACTGCGAAAATGTGAAATTACAAGATGTTGCTCCATTTGCTTTGGTTAGCAAGAGCCTCGTTTGAGAGCCATGTTCGAGAGTCAGCATGGTCGAGATGTGCCATTGTGACTTATGAGAGTAACTAATTTAATACGTTTTGATTAAACAAGTGGCGCCCGCTTTCTTTAATCTTTACAGAAAAAAAGAGCAAAGAAAATGCTTCATTGCATAAAAAGCGTGCCGCCACAGTGTTTGCTTTGGTGATAAAATCTTCACTTTCCTGAAAGGTGGTAAAAAAATAAAGAGGACTTTACAATCATGAAGCAGTAAATGTTAGTGTTGTGCTGCCGCAGGACAAACACTTGCATGCACGAATTTAACAATTGCGTTCATGTATTTTGCGTGCACGAGCAGCTGGAACTTAACAATACTTTTCTAGTGCTTAATCACTTGTAATTGTTTGGCCATAGCACTTCAACTTCTCTTCTTTTCTTTATATACACTTAGAAGTTCAGGTTGTATGCGCCTGCTGATGAAGAATTACGGCGTAGTTTTGCGAATATCAGATACGATGACCAAGGTAATATGTATATAGCAGATGTTACAATCTCAAGCAGTGGGGCTTACAGTAATATATATTGGAAAGGGTAACGGAGTGGGTTCCAAGAGAAAGTAAGCGTAGCAGGGGGCGGCAGAAGGTTAGATGGGCGGATGAGATAAAGAAGTTTGCAGGCAAAGGGTGGATGCAGCTGGCAAAGGATAGGGTTAATTGGAGAGACATGGGAGAGGCCTTTGCCCTGCAGTGGGTGTAGTAGGGCTGATGATGATGATGATGATGATGATGATATTGGAAAGAGATGTGCGCCAAGAAATAGGAAGTGTCCAGAAAAAGTTCTGTGCGGTGCGTGGCACAAAATTTGTTCGTTTCCGAAAGCAAAATTTTTGCTGTGCGTTGTCTTTGTCTTTTTTTTTAAGCGGAAGCTTCAATACGGGACCTCGTGCTTCGATCGCCGTGTGCCTAGTTTTCACCTTGAGCTGATTCATGAAAAGTCAAACCATGAAAAAGAGAAAAAGAAACTGAATCATTATCTAAGAAAAGGAGTATAACCCCGATTTCCTTTAAGGGCCGCTTAGCAACTCCACTCGCTATCGCCACAGCCAGCACTCCTCGCGTTACACTGCACCACGCTCTCGTGCTGCGCATTGGACAGCGTCATGTTCATCAAGTTCCATCTGCTCTCTCCTGCGGCACCGCCTGCTCACCGTCGTCTTCTACGTAGAACAAATCCGTGCTTTCGCTCCGATTCAAATCTAGTAAACATTCTTTGCAGGTTTTTTTTTACTCAATTTACGTGATTCGTGCCTTTGCAGACTTTTCTCGTTGCCAGAAAGCAAAAAATAATCAATTTACTGTTATATGTTGAGAAAAGTGGTGCGAGCAATTTCCTCATAAATTTTACTCTCCTTTGAAATTAGGAAATTAGGAAGACAAATTTCCAAGTCGCAATATTGGCAGGTTATACTGTGTTTTATGCAGAAGCGGTGCTACACAACAAAGGGAACTAAAATAGGCACACTTAAGTAGCGCTGCTCTGGTCATCTGCTGAGTGTGTTGTTTGCCTTTGAGCCCAGCTACCAGGGCGACAATTCTTTAAACGCAGCCGCCGCGGTGGCTAAGTGGCTATGGCGCTCGGCTGCTGGCCCGAAAGACGCGGGTTCGATCCCGGCCGCGGCGGTCGAATTTCGATGGAGGCGAAATTCTAGAGGCCCGTGTGCTGTGCGATGTCAGTGCACGTTAAAGAACCCTAGGTGGTCGAAATTTCGGAGCCCTTCACTACGGCGTCTCTCATAGCCTGAGTCGCTTTGGTACGTTGAACCCCCATAAACCATAAACCAATTCTTTAAACGCAGGCTTGATCAGAGAAAGCTTTGAGGCTTCCGGTCGCAGCCGTATCGCTGCACCCGACTCAGTGCTCAAGAGTCATTATTCTCTTACCTGAAAAGTACTTAACTTTGGAGAATTTCAGTTTTAATTTCTACTAACACTGTTCCCACTTCGAGCTGCTCGTCAATTCAACGTCGTCTTGCAAAGTTCTAGATCTTCTGGCTTGCATCACTTTATTTGAGTTGCTGGACAATATGGCTTCACACTGTAAACCTCCTGCTTTCCAGTTGGCATCAATAAAAACAAAATAAAATCCTCACGTCAGCTCAATTTTTTTTTCGCGGCGAAATTTCTCAGAAAATTGTATTTGCAACCCCGAAAAAGTTGTATGTCTGGCAGAGGTATTGAATGAAAAACAAATCCGGCAGCGCTACATGGACCCGCGGCGGAGCTTTCACTTGGTGCCTTGCTTTGATTTCTAGGCTGTACTGTTTATTAGTGGTGATTTGTCGAAGGCGATCGCATTATAGCGACAAGCCATCCAATCCTAACTGAACTAAAGGACAAATGAAAAATCGTTGCCCTCTCTGTGCAGGTGTCCAGACCGGAACGAGCACCGCATCAGATGTATCTCAAGATAATCGTATTGTCGGTTCAGTGAGCCGGATGCGGTGGGAAGTCATTGCACAGCGCTATGAAACTTTGTGAGAGCTGCAAACACCTCTGTGCACCAATTCGCTCCTACTAGAATAAAATAGCATTGCAGTTTTCACCTAGACACGGTTTGCATCAATAAATGTTGTTCACTTTCGACTTTTCTAAACAGCTTGAATGATGAAAATCTTAATTTAATTTAAGACGGTACGGCTGCCTCATCAGAGTAGAATGGAAGCATGGTGAGAAAAACGGCGCACCGGCTGCGCTTGCTGTAAAGGTGCAGTTCCGTTAACAAATACTGAAACCGCGATTTTGCGCCCTCTGTGATGCGAAGCCACACTGGCATTGAGTCCCGCGGTGTTCCGCGGAAGAAGCTATTCTTAAATAGTTGTCATTCAGACAAGTGGCGTAATGCATGATGCAACGATAGAAGGTAAATAAATATTTATCCAGGATAACCTATGTCCGAGTTCTTCGTCCGCGCTCCTCCTGATTTGCAAGGACCAATCAGCCTTCGAAGACCGATTCGCTAACTGTGTGCGTGATGGCCGACAGTTGCATTTTGTGGAAGCTCAGTGAGCTCGAGAAGAGCTGCAGCAGCGGAACGTAATGAGTGGTCAGGTTGAAACCTCCACGTGCAGGTGGCAAAGAAGTGATTTAAAGAGAAATAAGCGGCAGGGGCCGGGAAGGGATTGAGAAAACTGCAGAAAGGTCAAACCTAACAGCATTACATTGTTGCACACTATTTAAGTCAGCCAGTGTAATCGCCTTATCGCCCAATTTTCCACAACTATTTTGGCCCTGTTGTGCATACACCGCCGCTTTCACGTACATCCACGCAAAGCGGGGCACGGTTAGCTGCTCTAGCACTGTGAAATGTAATCGTTATAGCATACTCGTCGGGGGAAGCATAAACGAACAAGCAAAAACCATTACAAGCGTAAACAGAGCTAGAGGTGAAACCGAAAGCTGGAGGGCATTTCCAGTTGTAAAAGACACCATACGTGCAAAAATCAAACCGCTATCACACCACAATCATGCGACAATAAAGAAAATCTTACAAAGTAGGTTTGTGTTCTTGGGAATGGCGATGTTCTCCCGAGTCAAGTGCGAGAAACAAACGGTTATGGTTGTTTCCATTTCTGAGTCTAATCACCCGGTTTGTGATCTATAACAATTTCTTGGGCGCGTCGTTCGATCCTCTTGCGATAAGATAAAATTTCGCTGTGTGGACATCACACAGAACACACAAAAGATAGGAAGCTCGAAAACTATTTCTACGCATCTATTCCGTTGTTCGCCTTTAACGCAACGGCATAACGACAGGTCGGGACTAGATAATCTTTTTTAGGGTGCACGAGTAACTGGAACTTACAGCGTGTTACTATGCCGGAATTCAATAAGTGGTATCTCGCGCTGTCCACAAGATGGCGAGGAATGACCTACAGTGGATATTAAGTTTTTGTTGTAGCGGTATAGATGGGCTCAGATGTGCGCTAATGAGTTCTTAATAACTCAACTGATTTCTACTATATCTCCCACGCATTTTCTTAAATACATCGGGCAAGAAAAGTAACAAATTTACGGCTAAATTCGAGGTTGCATGATCAACGACACCTACACAAATATCGACCCTTTCGCTATGTTTAACTACCATCTTAGGCATTCGTACAATATGAATCACACATATGCAATGCCCTGATATTGAAACGCTTCGAAAGTGAGGTAATGTTGCCTGAAGTTTTAGGCAACGTGCAAAAATAACCACCAATATTGCGACTCTAGATGCACAGCAAAAATTACAAAACACCAACCAGTAGAAGTTCAAACTCATTCAAACACTTGATTTTAAATATTATAATATTGAACTGCACATACTACGTTGCAAGCTGGATAAAAATGCTGGAGAGGATGCATTAAAGTAAACTCTCATGCAGTGTTACTCATGTTAAGGAAGTGAAAAGCGTTAAAAGTGGAGCAGACATACTTTTGTTTTATAGATAGCAGCCGTCAAAGTGTGGGTAGGTTAAATTCACGGTTTCTCTGGCTGTGGCCGTATTTGCCCTGAGAGAGAGCTCCGTCATCACGGAGCTATCGATCACTGTCAGACTCAATGCCCGAGCTAACAGTGCGAACCGCAAATCTCAGGAAGTGGGCTGAGAGAATGCAGGGGACGAAAGAACAGGACTACCGCCAAAACCTTGCTTGTGCTAGGAGTGAGAGTGTGTCCTCCGAGAATCTCAAAAGGAGTATGACTTTCCCATTGCGCCCAAAGTTACACGCTGTTATCTTTGTTACTAAAGTGACTTTGACAAGAAGGCAGGAGTTTATCTTGGGTATTGCTTGTCAAGTTCGTGCACTGGGATTTTGAAGACGTGAGTTTTATCGAGGTTTCTCAGAACTGTTTTTTGGTCTTTCGCCCAAATCCTATGCCATTCAGTAATGTAGATTAATTGCAGTCGCATTTTATGGCGACGAATCGTGGAGGATATTGACCTCAACCAGTCTTGGCCGGTATACTCTGTCGTTAAATGTTAGATCAGTTTGTCTCGTGACGTAACACTTTACGCGAGCAAGAAAAAGGCTGTATTGTACCCGCACTAAACATAGAGAAAGGATGCATGGCATAGAAACAAAGTAATACACTTTTAATGGCTTTGACGGAAAATAATTTCAGACGGAGGTGAATTACTCCTGAACTGAACGAACTTGGGCACATAATAATCTTCATAAGAAGTATGCATATATTTATAGTGTTGCACACTTTAGAATACAAGGCAGTGTTTCCCGCTGTCACGAGATGAAACTAATCACTGTGGCTAAACAGGCTAATGCGGCACAACACCACACATGCCTGATTGCAAAGATTGTAAAGGTAAAGATAACCGATGCTGATGCTTTAGCAGAGATTATTATTAATGTGGCTGCGATGTCATCCTTTTCCCCCATTAAGATAGGCTGGAATGTCGCATGGCATTGTCACTGTGTGTGTTTGCACGTCGCCGCGACAATAACTGAAAAAATTGGAATTTAAAAATCAATTCAAAGATTCGTAAAAAATGGTTCAAGTAATATTTAGGTTCTGGCTTTCGTCAGTGCTGGTGATACAGTATAGCGACAACATAAATACTCGTCTTCGCGATTTCAGCATGCGGCTCGAGCGATAGCAATGCACGGCTAAATTAAAATTACTTCTGCGCGCAAACTTCCGAGTAATAGGTAGGATTATTTTGCGTAATTAAAAGCGTCACGTGATTCAAAATATCTACAATCATTTCATGCGACGTTCTTCCTACTGAGTCTCTGATCTAGAAACTAAACAGACATCTATAATTTCGTGATTTTCGCCTAGCCGTTTTTTGCATGCGACGAAAATGCTCTACTTACTGAATAGGAATGCTCTAGCAGCGCTGCAAGGCCAAGGCAGGAATAAATAATCACATTAGAGGTATAGCCTACATAAAACGTGTTTTATGATGCAGATCTGAGATGTGGTAATTGCGGTAAGGGTACCACAATCCACTTTCGAGTTCAGTAAGCGTATCTACGAGATGTTTTCATTTAACCTCACTCCAATTCGATCACAATATTTTCGAGCTTCTCTAGATATATGCTTTTTTTTGGAAGGTGTGGGGGGATGGGGGGGGATGTCTTCGCTTAGCCAGAGCTTGAAAATATTTTGAAAAGAACGGCACCCACCTGAACACAGTCATATTATGCGTCTGACTAATTGCTGCAGTTAATGATTATTTAGCACCTTGAACCAAAAATGATAACGATGCAGATTTTACATCGAGAGAGAGGTGTTACAGAAAGAAATAGCGAATAGTGTCATATCCGAGAAGATGCCGTTGAAAAGAGGAATGCAACGGAGATTTACAAAGAAAGCAGTGGTCGGTACCATGGCGCCAAAAAAACGAAAAATCCCCCAAAGACATTCTTTTCTCAACATTTCTCAGTCAGCATTGACTCGCTGCTCGGTTTACACACGAGTGAACAAAATCTAACCCAGACTTGAGTTTTAATCCCGGAAGGCCTGAATGGCGCGATGAGAGCTTCCAAATAGATGCTCCGCATTGTCCATACCAGTCGTTCTTCACTGCAGGAGCCTTGTGAGGCGCCTTGGCGAAAACCTATTCGTTTGCAGCCCGTTAACACATGAAGTTTTCCCGCGACCAGTCGGGGCGAGCAGGCGGGATTCCTTTCTTATCTTGAAGGACTTTTGGCAAACAACGATCGCAATGTTTTCAACAATCTCCTTTCATAATGAGGTCGATAGCAGATTAGAGTTAACGCCCTCCGCATCTATTCTCGGAGTCAAACTCACAGAGGCGCATACTAAAAATTTATTTTTCGACTTGCGCTTGAAGAAACGAGAACGTTTTTGTGGAGCAGTACTTGATAATACGTGGCATCCATCGCTTACAAAAATATGATGTTCTAGACATTCATTTTACTATTGACTTTTGAGTGCTTTATCGCGTGTGTAGGATCAGAACTCACGGCATCCAGTGAGGAATACTTAGTTTTAGTTCTGCTTCGCCGATAGCATAACTGAATTTTCTTCAATTTCAAGGTGTTACTTATGAAACTCGTCGCGAAAAGTACTGTGTAATCCAAATTAAACCAGAAGTAATGTAACGTTCACCAGTACAGCTTTAACTTTAGACCATAAGTACCATGTTGATTAACAGAAGCTTCCTTCCTTTATATACCCACCTGATCTACGCAGAACTCTCCTAAAATGAAGTTCTTGTTTATGCGCGCAACTGAAAAACCAAAGCACCACTTTCCTTTCTCAACAGCCTCCGACTGTTTTATAACAATACGGGCAGCAAGAAAATTGTCACTCTGCATGTTTTGGGACCTTCACACGGCTCACCTGATATCATTAAAGTGTTTGCCTTGCCTGATTCACAGCATGTTTTGGTAACATTAATGATTTTTTAATGATTTAGTAACATACGAGTATATAGCATAGATCATAATAGGAACGCAGCGATAAAAGCCAAAAGTTAGCAGATATGAGATTTTGATTGACATTTCTTGAAGAGGAATAAAACGAAAGCTTGGTTAGCCATGTCGGAGAGGGCGCTGCTACGCGCATACAAGTGCCTTTTAAATGCGTACGGTTTAGTGATTCTAATGAAAGAAAAGAAAAATAATTAGAAAAGCCCTCTGTTCAAAGAAAAAACATCAGATTACACAAAACATGCACGGCTGCGAGGCTTTCACGACGAATAATTGCAGTGCTCTCCTCTGGTTTATAAGCGTTATCACTTACAGCGAAGTGTGTTTCGAGTGGAATTTCACCGAGTTTGCAAGAACACAACTTTTCTCAACAGTCGAGCTATTGGGCTTCAAAAGCGCACTCTTACTTTAGTTTGTTGTTCATTGCTGCTCAAGCAGTCTCTTGTGCATTCTTTCATTACTACGCTTGGAATTCGCTTTGCAGTGAGCCGCATTACACAAAGGCACGGTATCTCATTCAAACCACTGAAGCGAAAAATGAACTCGTCAGATGCGATGAACGCCGGCAGAATTCGATACACTTATTGCCTTGTTTTGCCGCTACTCAAATCTGGCTTTGAAAGACAGAATTGAAAATAGGATCCTCCTCAGCTGAAAGTATGAACCGTCGGTGGCGGGTACGAGGACACCTGAATTCTCAGCTTGTCCCAAATGTCCTATTTTATCAAACAAAAAAAATGTCACGCTTAGAAAGAGCAAATCCCTTCATAACTTTTTCAACAATGCGAGCGTTTCACGGATTAAAAGGGAGGAACTGGGTGTGAGCAAATGTGGTAGGTTTGGCTCCTGGAAATCATTTAAAACGTTTGTCGACTGGGCTCAGTTCAGTGCTAGCGGGACGCAATTTTGTTTTTTGCCGAGTGCTATTTTCTGGTTTTTTTAACGCAAGAGCCAGAATCTATAATCCGCGCTACCTGTTTCAGAAAATGAAGCGCAAAACAACTTTCGTTAGGTTTATACTATTAGCTATGACGCCATAAGTCCCACTTTTGGCGATGTTGTTGTCTTTGAGAGCTTTGAACGCGCACACGTACACCAGGTGGAGAGCATTAACTTCAATTACCGGCGTGGTACATTTCGGCCAAATGGTGGGTCCGGCCTTTTTTTTGCCCCATGAGCACATCACGGACGCGCTAAGGGTAGTCTCAGCCATTGTCCTACTAAAGGACATCTCCTGCAATCTCGTTAAACTTAGAGGGAGAGGGGAATGCACGCGATATTCAGGGAACGTATTCTTCTCTTTAAATATACGGTGATCAAACTATTCAATGATACAGAAAGAAATGATGAGACCCTAAGTACTGAGCCCAAACTCTCTGAGACCCTGCGTTGGATTATTCCACAAGGCGCGTTGATCATCCAGATGCGAGGTCACGCTGGCGTGCCATCATGCAGCATGTGCCGTACTTTCCAAAATTAACCACCAATTGTTTCTCAGCCATATTTACCCTTGCGGCAGCTAGGTCTTCAAACGGAGAAAATAGTTGCACCGGTTTAGAGTTTAAAGCATGCCATAAGTCCTCCTAAGCGCGGCTAAGAAATAAACCACTCTGCTTGATTCGTTTTGGCACATATGGCACATTGCGTGAGCGGTAAAGTCAACTAAATGCGGTTTGGGTTTACGGGTGCTTTACAAAGAAAGCACTATGACTACACAGCACAATAAGACAAACGACAATGCATAAGATGTATGAAATACTAAGGAGTTGTAAAGGTTTTTAAACCACAATAATGTACAAAGTAAGTAACCTAAATTTGAATCTCATGTTTCTCGAAACTGCATAAAGCCCGTAATTGTTCAAGTGCTGAACACACGGTATTCCACTCCTTCCTGAGATCGGTTTGTGAAACTTCAATTTTTATTTCGGTTAAAAGCACTCGCAGAGTTTTAGAAGGACATACTTGAGGTTCTCGATTTATACAGGTCCGGCAGCTGCTTTGCTAAACAAAGCCGAGCAAACCACATTTACACATCCTCTTGTCCATAACAAGGAGAGCGCTCCAAGGGCACTCAGTATAGACATTCGGGTAAAAATGCACCGAAACGTGAATCGGGCATTGGCCATGGGAGTGGTCTATTGGCGTTTTATCAAATTACGCGCTTCGTAGAGAGACGCGCACGTCGCTTTGTCAGTCGACCGCAATAATGCGCTTCCAGACTCAACTCGTATTCGGCTGGGCTGATAAGCCGTCGAAGCCATTCAACCGCTCTGAACAATTCTAAAAGCGTAAAGTTTCAATCGAATAGATGCCCCCTCTGTTCAGCACGACGGAAACTGAGTGTATTGCTCTCTGACCCTGCTGAATAGTGTGATTTTGGAAGGAATTCTGCGGCTAATTTTTTTATAGGCTTTTGACCTTTAAAGCTGGAATGCCTACGACTGGCCTTGGGTCTTTCTCTATTATCCCAAAAAATGACTGTGAGCTCCAGCCAATTTTAGAGCCGCTAGAGGGCTTTCATCTCTTTGTCGTTCCTGAGGTTTGGAATTTGTTGGATTCGGAAATACTTTGCCCATACTTTTATTGAGGCAAGGGGGAGAAAGGGAAGTTTATATGAGGGGAAAGGTGTAGAGGTCGGCCGGAGGTAATTAATGCGGCTGTGGCCCGCTACTTCAAATGGAGGAAAGAGGTAGGAAAGGAAATGGAGGAGTACAGTACAAATGCAGAGTTATGATGGCTGAATATAAAGTTGCGCATGTGGGGGGCTGCCTGGTCACAAGAAATGTCCTCGCAGATTTTGGCTGGCACCCGTCTCAATTGGAGCCACGCTAAATTTAGGTACTCGCAAAGAACTTCGTGCCCAAGAAAGCTCTCTAGGCTGCACTATTCACCGCCTACTTACGCCACCTTATTCATGCATCGTATGCGTTATTGTGGCTCGCAAGGACATATAAAAATTAAAGTTTCTTTTTCAAAAAGTTTGCTCAGAGTGAAGCACCGCGTTTCCGTGGGCTTGGTGGGTATTCATTTCAAGAGGTTGTTGAGCCCCGGTGAGAACGGGAGTAGAAAGAACAGAGAGAAGTTGCGTTCTAGTGTTCTTTTTATATATTTACTGCCTTCATGTATGATCCGCTACTCGATTTTTGAGGTAGTAAGTTAGAATGAATTTTTTGGCTCATAGGCGACTGATATTATATTGTGAACGTGACTGCAGGAAGCAGTGTATAATTTTCAGCAATGCACAATCCCAAAGTTTCCTTTATAGAAGTTTAATCACGGGTGCGCTACGCATACAACACAGATTGTTGTGAAGTATACAAATTGAATTTTATATGGCACTGGTTCTCCTCACATTCTTGTTTTAGTTGCTTATTATACTTTTGCTAGTCGTGAAAAGTTGCAGCCCCTGCTTTTTATGGAGCCGTGCCGAAATGTTTGTTCGTTGCCATCGCGAAACGTTTCATATTCGAACTTTAACGCATTTCAAGAAGAGGGGGGAGTTTTTAGCCGCCGTGAACTTTTGTCTTTCTCCAGAGTTCATCACGCTCCTTCCTTGACGGCTGATTGCGCAGCTTCGTGGTCTCTATGCGACAATTACATTCAGAACCAGTCCCAATCTGAATCGAGTTACCGAAGTGTAGGAAATAAAGCTTCGTTTTAAAAAAATTGCTTGCGTGAATACGCTCTCGAATAAGTTAGAAGGCATGGCTTACTTTGGCGCGATGGTTCTAGGAATGCGGCGGCTTGGGTTCATGAATTCAAAGTACTGTAAAAAAGCAAGAAACCCCGCTGCAATTCACACTTTTGAATAGGCAGTGCATCCGGAGAATATCGCATCATTGCGGTTCTTTTTATGCCTGATGTATGTTACTGGCGGGATGAAAAAGATTTCATGGCCGCATATCAGGCACAAAATTTCAGGATTCCATGCAATGCCATATTGCTTCAGGACATTGTTTGGAAAATAATCGTTCGCCTTTCGTCTCTGTTCTTAATCTTTGCTGCGCCATTTGTCACAATTCGCAGTTTATGAATGCCTTCGACTCGCAGACATCCTCAAGAGGGTGCCAAAGCATCTTAAAGGTTTTATTAAAAGTTTCGTCTGAAAGTGTCGAGCCGAGGAGGCTAGTGCGGCTATCAGCCGTGTTTACGTGATCTATTTGCTTTTTACCTTTCTTCACGGCCACCAAAGGGGAACTACAGAAAAATCACCGTGGTGCTTCGCGCTGCAGGGCAGCCTTGGTCAGCAGTAATTGCGGCGCTTGTACACCAAATATTGCATGTGGCTCAGAACGAAAATACCGCATGCGGTCGATAATGAAATCTTTAATTATAAAATTATGATGCGTCATCAGATGTGAAGATCACGGCGTTTATGCGCAAGTTTCTAGCGGTTCTGGAAGGATTGATGTTTGAACAGATTAAGAGAAAGCGAGGCTCTAGTTTTCACTTCCTGCAATCTGGGATTGATCAGTATGCGCGATACTTGCAAAGACAGCGGAAAACGTAACCGTGCTAGGCAGAAGGAAGGAGGTAATAATTCTTCATGTGCTTTAACACAGCGTTGCAAAACGCACCCAAGACAGTTTTGCTTGATTTGGAGACACTAGTCCAGACGGCTGAAATAAGAGTGCTTCTTTTGCAGAAAAGAAAAAGCAATAAATGCTAAGTGTATGACGAAAAGTAAAATAACGCGAAGATTTAAATTGTGTCCTTTGGGATAACAGTTAAAATACCTGTCACAGCGAACTCTATTAAAAAAATACAGTGCATAGTGGTGTTCTAACATTGACAGCGCCTTGGTTTCCGCTCGAGATGTGATCTTTGTTGAATATTTGTTTTTAGACGTTTACTGAGAGTTATCCGCTCTCAAATAGAAAATTTTGTCTTCTATATTATTTCTCGTTTGTGATGATAATTCGGATCTTGTTGTTTGGAGCTAGCTGTGCTCTCGGAAGAAAGCGGGCTGTTGAAAGACGCAGTTTCGCAACGCTGTCAGTGACGTCATTGACGGGTCAGATATTGGATCTGAACTCCTATTATTTTTTTTTCATTTCCTCTCCCCCTCTTATGTCAATATCTCGTGAAAACTACCTCTTCGTAGTCAGAAACTTTCACTGTCTTGTCGGTCGTTCTAGTCACAAAGCATCCTCGAAAATTACACCCGCTGGAATAAAAACCACGGCTCTATAAAACATCTTGATTATGAATTTATTTTTTGCTTTTATTAAACACTTCTTGTTTGCTGGTCATGGGAGCTAACAAGATATGGGAAGTCGGCGAAGCCGCGGGGTTGTGATATTATAGGCACACCCACAACGCAGCACACTGGAAGCTTCTTTGAAATTATGTTTACTCTTTCCATATCTTCCATGAATGAAAAATAACTGAAGGCATCAGACAGGACGTGTGGGCTCACCATTGTCAAGGCGGCCAAAGCGGAGGCTGATTTGGTCACCACTGAATCACCTTGTAAAGCAAGTTGTTCGCGTAGCCTGAAAAGAAGTCCGCGATTTTTGCCCAGAGAAGAATGACGGAATGATTAGAGCAGGATGACTTACTGGTCGCCTTACCTTCACGAGCAGATCACGATAGGGAGCTCTGTCGCTTCTATAGCGTCTAAGGCGAAAAGCTTTGGCACTCTCGGTTTGTGTGGAAAGCGGTGCGTGCCTCTCGTCTTCTGTCGCTGCTCGGGTCTGTTTTCTATGTGTCTCAGTACTTACGTTTCGTGAGAATCAGGCTGCACTGTCTTGAAGCTGGAGGTTTCATGTGATTTCATAACACAATGAATATGAAATTGATTTCAAGCAAAACTCTTGGATAGCAATACGCGCAATCTGGAAGTATTTTACTTGAAAAAAAGTCTCTAATAGAAAGCGGGCACTAGATGTAAGTACTTAAAAGTTCAAATTACAGGAAATTTACATACATTGGCAGAGAAAGAATATTTAGTACAATAGAGTTTTGCCTTCATGGTTCGGCCGTTTAACTGAAAGCGTTGCGCTCACATTTTTGTTAACCTGCAGTAAGACTGTACGCCTCAGAACTCCTGCAAGTGACGTCATCATACAGTACTTACAAGGATAAAACTGATGAGTGTGAAGGGGACTGACGCTCTGTAGGACGTACTTATGGGGTATATATATATATATATATATATATATATATATATATATATATATATATATATATATATATATATATATATATATATATATATATATATATATATATATATATATATATATATATAATTGTACAGCCTAAATCTTTATAGAAAGGCTTGCATTCCACTACTACAGCAAATTGAATCGTAAAACATTGCAGTTCATTGTTACCACTTACCGCTGTTTAAAGGGGACCGATCGGCAATCACTTCTGTGGCATCCGGTTGAGAAGAAAAATTCATGATCATATATTAATTGTGCTCTATATAAATAGAGGTCAGAAGAAGCGATGAAAACAATATATTTTTGTTTATGCTTTGTTTGTCTTTCTTGTTTTCATGTTTAGAACTTCTCCATCCCCACCATCACAAACAGCAAGCCTAACAGCTTAATGAGAGAAATTTGGAAAAAACATCGGACATTAGCGGGGGTGCATAACGATAAACCAGACTTTGGAGTATCACAGTGTGCCATTACTGACCTCCTGTCTCATCTTACCCTCTGCCATTCTTAATGTATGGCAGCGGAAGTTGCGAGAACGCGCGAGCATCTGCTATGGCTCGCACTTGGCCATTCCGATTGCGAAAGAGCAAATCGACGACCGAATTGACCCGTGACCAGCAGCACCGAAGAGTGTGTCACCAGCAAAGAGGCCCAGACTGTCTTAATGGAAGCAGGGAGGCTCCTACGGCATCGCGCAGAAAGCGTCGATGTCTCTATCTGCGCTTGTACTGCTAATGGAAGTGGTATATTTATTGACATCATAAGAGCTGCGAAAAAGAGCGAGAAAACTAGCAACAGTTCTGATGCTAGCCCTTCGTCAGAAAGCAATACTGGCAATGTCTTTCAGAAGCAACAAGAAAGTGGTCAAGGTAAGTGGCGTATATGCAGGGCGTAGCAGACGACTGCACTGCCTGGGAAATTTTTCCCAAGTGCTTGTTTTCTTCCTGAGAATCCTGCTTTTATCTACACTTCCTGCACTTGCTCTTTGCTTATAGAATACCGGTATAGTGGTGCAGATCGTAAGCAGGAATGTAATATGCAAAAAGGACCGAAAAACCTTACATGGACAAGACCAGAAGCTCATATGTACTCTGAAACATTTCATTGCAAAAAAAAAGGAAAACTAACAATTAGCCCGCAATTCTTGCATGGAAGGCTTTCTGAAACATATTTTTATATTTTGAAACACCAGAACAAATCCGCGTCGTTTTCACATTCAAAAGCAATTACTACGCGGAAGCAGTGCTCGCGCATTATTATACCCGTCTCAGAAAGCCAAATATGCGCACATTGCACCCATGAGCAAAATATGGCAGTAAACTAGTGTTACGATATAAAATTGCCTTTGAATTTCGAACAAAAGCATGTTATGATGTCACAATGTAAAAACGTTTTTCTCACATTTGTATAGTGATAAAGGAACAGCTGTGGCGAATATCTTAAGGTTTGGCTTCTGTATTTTTAATTTCCTCAAACTGCATGATCAAACATTTCATTAATGTCCTTAAAACCCTTTGGCTTCTTCTATTTTGATTCCTGACAATATGTCAAAGGAAGTCGGAAGGATAACAAACAGACTCATGTCTATGGAAGAATCTTTTTCATGCGCTTTTTGAGCCCTGCAAATTTCAAATATTTGCAGAGCGATAAAAATGCGGAAAAAGATATAATTCTGTTTAACTAACAAGTCATGTTGAATAATGTGTGAGATCATGTGAGGTTTCCTCTTACCAGTTTCGCGATGCTGATGGCTGAGTGGCTTTCTTTGCGCATATACGTAAGGCTAAGCTGATAACGAGAAAAAAACTGAATGATGAAGGAGCCCCAAACCGAAACAATGGTGAGAAGACTAACGCACGCACAGTTATCGAAAAGTTAATACTGATACGATGACAATAACTAAACAAATTGCCCTCTTTTTAACGCGTTCCTACCCATCTTCTTAATAACAACTATCTCTGTTTAAGTCGTGTGTGCTTACTAAATTCCCTATCCTCTTTGGGTCTCGTAAAAGCAACACGAAACGACATTTCTTCATATTTTTAATAATTTTTCTGGGTGTGTTTGGGGTTTTTGCGCACGCAAAGGTTGTAAATAAGGGACTCAGGAATGGGCAGCTTAGAAGCGCCGTAAAATTGAGAACAATTATGGTGAGGACTTCATCACTTATAGTCGCTTTAAGAGGGCACGCATGTTTATTCATTATCTTCAACGCTGCCTGCAGACGGTCGTCTTCAGGAGGATTCAATAGCTTAATTTTGCTTTCGACGGGTAAACGTTATATGCCTGCTCAGTTTCTGCTGTCGAAACTTATGACAAGAATTTCCAGCTCTTCATCAGTGAGGGAAAATCAACCACAATTTCGCGCAAGGATCGTAGATTCTCTAGGTTTACACAGAGTGAAAAGCATTTACGCCTGAAATTTTTTTTACGGGCAGAAAAGGATGAAAGCAATGATCCTCTCTTAGAAGCTTCTTTTTTTATGTTTCCAAGAGAAATGTTTTGCTGACACACTGTCAAGCATTTCCTCCGAGATGCCTTTTTGAGGAGGCGAGTAAAGGAATGCCTGCCTTAGCGATGAAATTATAGAACTATAAAAGGAAGTAAAAAAAAACCACATGCCTATCAGCAAACAATCTAAGTGATACCGACTTTCATGCAAAAAAACTGCCGTAACACAGGTGGAAACAAGGGGTATTCCACGAATAGCCGGTGACGTGAACTCTCTAACGCTGGCTCCGCTGGGTCAAGTATAAAGGCAAGTACATTGCCAAGCAGGACGTTGCTAAAATTCCTGGTTGAAACTCATATAAACATAGGGGCTAAGCATAGAGGAGCGAAATGAGTCCCGCGTGCATGTTGCGACCACATTTTAAAGGCAAACATTGCTTTTACCGGCAGTGCATATCGAGGTATTCGGTGGATCTGTGTTTATTTTGCGTCTATCAGCAGGTGACAGGCAATTATTGCGTTTTGCGACATTAGAGGTGTACATTCGGCGTACATTTCCTCTTAATATCGAGACAGGTGTAGGGCGGAACCTGCGTGCACAGGGCTATCAAGCTTCAGATTCTCACGAAACGATCCACTCTATTTTGGAAGCACAAAACTTGTGCGCGAAATGTCAGCACTAGCATTATCTGTAAAGCCGAGCCTCTGGAGCCCTACGAAATGCATTTCAGGGGGACACATAGATAAAGAGGGGGGGGGGGGACAAATTACTAAGTAAGCTAGCCACTGCCACCGTACTAGAGGGTTTGCTCTTTTTGAAAAGGGCATATAAAGAAACCGCAAAATATTCAACATTAAATATTTTAGCTCTTATTTCCGCACAACACGAATGCCCGACTGGTGTTCAGTGCCTTTATCGCATGCATAAACAAGCAAGGAAATGAAGAAGGTTGTCAATAAAGAAACTTTTATTCACTGGTTTCGTTACGCCGCATGTAAGCAACCGCGGAATAAGTAGCGTGTAGAATAGGCCCCGCTTAGAATGATCGGCTTTTATCGGTGTCTGGGTACGAACATTTCTTTTTAATTTTCATTACTTTCTAAATGTGCCAATAGTTCCTGGCGAGGTCGGTCTCATGAATGCAAGGCTCAACAATCCTGGCGTTCGGACAAAAATATTTAAATACATTGAGGCACGCGACCAGTCAACCAGAAGCTCAGAAACTATCGCACTCGGAGAAAGAAGCACGAACACTGCGAGCTCGTGTGATCGTGGGCAGGAACATGTGCGAGAAAGTCTACAAACTTCTGCTCCAATGCAACCGAGAAGGGATGACCAATAAAAGCACTGTGCGCTTTCTACAAACGCAATAAGCTGCAATGTTCTACAGTAGTCTTTTAGGCCATCTCATGAGGATATTTTTCCATAACAGGATAAATATTCTCTCTTGTACAGTGTATTTTTTACAAATCCTAGCCTCCATCTTGCGTGTCGTGCATACGAAATTACAGCAATTTATTAGCAATGTGGTTCTCGTTAATGTCGCAATAATTCTGTGCTTACTATTGCATGAGCAAGTGCCCGGAACAAAAAATAAAGAAAACTTGAAAGTCTTGGTTACAATGCTCGACGGGTCTCAACTGGTCGTAGACTAAGGGAGTGACAAAATGAGGGAAGCATTATAGGGTAGTTCAGTACTTTAATTGCTGTGGACGACTTTGACGTAGACTAAAACGGGTACTGCTGCGACCGGGTGTCGGCGCCTAAAGTTGAACTGCGCGTAGATTCGAGCTTGAGAGACTGTTGGACGAAGTCTGAGGGTGATTTTACCCGATCGAAAGTTTAATTTCCATTCTAAACACAGCGTTTAAGTGTGCCACTTCTTCCTCTAGATCTGATGCTTGAAATAATTTTCAATATTTGTCTGGTGTCACCCATATTTAAGCTCACACTACGCTCTGCCGGCCTTATCAAGAAACGCCTCGCCTCTGCTTTCTTTTCCTGCCGTATTTGATCCAGGGGGAGTTTACAGAAAACCTATACGTAAAAAAATTGTGGGGAAGGGAGCATATTCCTCCTCAGATGGGCAGCGCTGGCTGCAGGCGTTTAAATATTTTAAGGTAACAAGCAAGAACTTGGCGCCTACGGTCGAGTGGAAGTGCTCGGTTTAAATCCGCCAAACTGTTTTTTTTATTTTTCCTTCAGGAGAGAGAAGAAAGGAAAACGTTATAAGTGACGCAAAAGAGCGCTTAAGCTTTCCTCTTTACATCAAGGGGCGGACAGCCATTTCACTTAGCTTAGGACTATACACTCAACCAATTTGTCACTGCAAGAATGGGCATACTTCCGTCGTGCAGAGCGTCAAGGGCAGCGACAAGATAAACGCGTCGGCTGACGCGACGGCATTTGCCATTCTATTTGTGCGCTAGTTTGCTTCGACCTATTTTTACTCTAACATTAACTCCTTACGAGTTTCGCGTGAGTAATGATCCCCCGAGAGACGTTATCGCACCGCCCACTCAGGCAGTTTTCAGCTTTTTGACTCCAGCATTAATTGCCGAAGCTCTGGCGCCTCCATAGTCGCGGCGCGGGGTAACATCATCGTCGCAATACGCATCCCAACTACAGCGCTTACTTTTTTGTTCGTAATATTCTCTTTCCTAAAAGGCTCTTCTTCGAAGTCCTTAACTTGAGTAGGCCTCTTCGCATGACCGATGCTAGTTCTGATGCCTCAACGACAAACTGAATTCTCAGCCGACCAATTCCTGCTTCCGTGATTTGAATATTAACTGTGTTTCATTTGGCCACAAATAACTCGCACAATAATAATTTGTAACTTTGAAAGCGAGCGTAAACACACATTGTGGTACCTGGTCAAAGCGGTACAGCGAACCAGTGGTCGCCGTGCTGGCATCATAGGTTCTAAGGAAAATATTCTTCCGATCTCCGACGGACAAATTCGATTGTTATGCGATGGCCATGTTGGCATGATGGGAGCATTCGCGATGACGTGGCAAGTGCCGCCAAATGGCAACAAGCTGTGCAAGCGCTTGCGGGGTTGGCTTCAGTAGAGGAGGCAGCGCGAAAAGACAAGGACGAACGCAGAAGCTGACAGGACAGGCGCCGAGCTAGCAAAGCAGAAGCTATATGCCTCTTTTTTATTTCATACAGGAGGCACAGGGCAGGTGTTGTGCTGCATTTTTCTTGCTCTTGCGGGGAACAGATTTGGTAGAAGATTTTTAATAATCACTTTCGATTCAAGGTGGTCCAATGCTTAACTGTGTTCACTACTCGCATCCCTACATTTGACACCCGTGTGAGCTGAAATTTATGTAGCGACAGCTTTTAATGCATCAAGTCCCAAGATCGTGTTCTTTTAAGGCGACATGCGGCATGTAACGTGGGTTAAAAAAAGTCCATGCAATGAAAAAATAATCGTTGAGCCTTATCACTCATCTTCTGTGTCGGCAAACCGCTATAAATAAGAGCTGTTAATGCCTTTACCAAAAGTGACTTCACTGTTGGTCTGGAGACCCCAGTTATCTACCACGAATGGAATTATACGGTCTAATGATGTCAATTCCCTCCAGCCAATTTGTGAATTTCTTTTCCGCTATGAGTCTTTCAGTGCCATTCGAATAAAACAAATTTGGCGCGCAACTAAAATGGCCCGCGGGCACCCATCCCATTAAGGCGGGCGCCCGCTGCTTAGGATTCCTTTTGAGTTGATCAAGGTAAAAAGAACAGGGACAAGAAGTGAACTACAGCTCGCCTAATTTTACGTTCATTAGCTTAGCATTCCTTCTCTTCGTGTGCAAGGGAGAGCTGGTGAAAGCTGCACGTGTAGTTGGACCATCATTAAGACGCACTCAATACAGGGAAAGAAAGAGGAACGTCTTTAATCAACTTTCGTGCCGCAAAAGGCCAGGGTAAAAGGGTTAAAGAAGTGCGGGCTGCATCCTACCGCGAAAGCCGGTT
The DNA here is from genome assembly GCF_052857255.1 of Amblyomma americanum. Classification (NCBI taxonomy): domain Eukaryota; kingdom Metazoa; phylum Arthropoda; class Arachnida; order Ixodida; family Ixodidae; genus Amblyomma; species Amblyomma americanum. Next base: position 159,314,368 of record NC_135500.1, on the reverse strand, counting down.
TTGTCCGAAGAGTCCCGCAGGGAGCGCAGCACAAAATACACTTCGACTAACGGTGGCAGCGTCGTCCATTTATGTAGCCGAGCGACTTTGCGTCCTCTTTGTTTTGAGCGTATTGCCTTCAAACCGGGGCAATCTGGCAACATACGCCGGATAGTCGGCGCAGCTCCGGCCTCATCAAGCCAGCATGTGCCATGTCCTAATGCGATTTCTCCGTGGTAATTGTGCAGAGAGGCCAGATTCGCACCACAATACGAAGAGCAAAATGCGAGGCCATTTGGCGTTGGTTGCAAGATCCCGAAATGCCTAATACCGAAACCCTGACACAGAGTGTGCAGCGTAAACACAATGCGGTTCTTGCCACCGACGGTGAGCCAAAACAGCTTCAACATTAAGACCCTATAATGCGTGCTGCTAAAGTCAAAGTAAGGAAGCACTTAGACAAGCGACCGCCTAAGTCATTCACAAGTAATTCACAACTAAGTTCACAAGTAATTACGGACAAGCCCGCTTGGTCATACTCCTCTGTGTGTAGTCGACTAAGGCTTTGTAACGATTTGATGGAATTTCAATCGGCTTGCCACTAGTTGGTGCAAAAGCAGCTTCTGACTACCGAATCCATGGTATTCCAGTTATATATCAGCTCTTGATGAATTAGGCGTTGCATCATCTTAGTCACGCAGGAAATTTTTTCCCTCTTATTTACACTAACCCTTCGATTATTTTTTTTTGCCTTTTTCGTGCCATATTTCAGCATTATTTCTTAACGTCAAGATAGAAAAAACACACGAAGTACACTTCTAGTGCCATCACGATAAGCGTATCTTTGAAGAAAAGACATTTTCTACGCGAATGACATGAATTCCTCTAGAAAACATAGAAGAAATGCAGAATCACGGTGACAATGATCCTAACAATAAGTATACAGTCCAGTGCGCTTATAACAGCCGAACGAAACACTGCTTATTACGAGTGATTGCGTTGCTAAAGAGAAAATACGCAATATCATCATCATCAGCCTAACTATCCACTGCAGGGCAAATGCCTCTCCTATAACGCTCCAATTAACTCGGTCTTGTGCTGGCTGCGGCCGCTCTATCTCCGCTAATTTCTCCTCATTCGCCCACCTTACTTTCTTTCGCCCCTGCTATGCGCCTTCCTTTGAAATCCATTGCGTTACTCTTAAAGACAATCGGTTATCTTTCCTTCACATTAACTGTCCTGCCCAAGCCTATTTCTTCTTGATTTCCAGTAGAATGTCATTAACCCGCATTTGTTAACCCACCCACTCTGCCCTCTTCCTGCCTCTTAACGTTACATGTATAAGCTTCCTCTCTATAACTGGCTGCGTTGCTCTTAACACTTTTCATTACCCTTCAAGTTTTTGCCCCTTAAATGAGTACCGGTTAAATACAGCTGTTAAATACTTTTATCTTGAAAGAGATTGGTAAACTGCTATTCTTGATCTGATTGGTTTATGGTTTATGGCGGTTTAACGTCCCAAAGCGACTCAGGCTATGAGAGACGCCGTAGTGAAGGGCTCCGGGAATTTCGACCACGTTCGTTATTTAACGTGCACTGGCATGGCGCAGTACACGGGCCTCTAGAATTTCGCCTCCATCGAAATTCGACCTCCGCGGCCGGGATCGAACCCGCGTCTTTCGAGCCAGCAGAGCCGAGCGCCATAACCACTCAGCCACCGCGGCGGCTCTCTTGATCTGAGAGAACCTGCCAAATGCGCTCCACGCCATTCTTATTCTTCTAGTTAATTCACTATTCTGATTCGGAGAAAATACGCAATAGGGCCGTCACAAGCCGTCTTAAATGCAACTAACTCCTGTGGCCGTAGTGCCCGGTTTAAGCGAGCGAGGAAGCGTCCTTAGCTCACCCCGAAAGTAGAAAAACTCGCACTTCAAGCATAGCGCAGAGGCCGAATAGGGTCTCTCAGCCAACGCGATAGCGCCCGGATAGATCATGTTAACCGCAAAAACGAAAAAATGTGGCATTTAAACTTTAGGGAACTGCCTGCCAAACACGCGCTGATGGCTTGTAAGGTCAATATTTGCCTGCGTGTGTGCCGGCTGGGTCAAGCATCTGAAATTTAGGCACTAGCGCGGTTGACACGGGGAATTGGCAGCGTCGAACGGGAGCCTACTCGGCACGGTCATCGAATAACTAACTGCAACGATTTGAATATTATAAATGTCTTGCTGGTGATTCTGGTCACGTGGTCTGGGTTCTCTGCTCAGTCTGTTTCGCCTTTTGTGCTGCTACCACAATCAGGCAGCGCCAGAAAGCTGACATATCTGCTGATGAGATGTTTGCGTACTTTTCCTGCGTTTCTTTCGCTTCTGCATGGGCCGAGGAACAGGAGATGGCGCTGCCGAAGACGCATGATCGAATGCATGTTGATTTGTGGCAACGCTTCGTTAATGCACAGTTGACCGGAGATTTGCTTGGATGACTATGTTTGTGCGCACGGCAACATCGCAGACATCATGGGATATGCAGCGCTTGCAGGCGAGAATAGTGAATAAAAAACCAACACATAACTGCGCTGAACAAACAACTTTACTTCGTAGGAATTCGACCCGCGCCTTTTATGTACCAAAGGAAACAGAGACGCGCACGCTCACCGCCTACCCTATGCTCTGAATAAGCCATTTTACGCAAAGTACGAAAACCTCCTTACAGCTGGCAATTTGATTAATGTGGTGGTCTTGCCACTAGGTTCCGTGAACGCTTCCATCACTGTCACTCATATCCCCTCTCTAAGACAGATTGTTGGCTGCGATGATCTCGGTGAGGAGAATATGAAAGCCCTGGAGAGTCTGGAACGAGGCACGGTAATGTCTTCTATGAAGAAATAAATACGAATGATGCAGTTTACATTAACTAAAATCCACTTTTGGAGAATCTTTTTGCTGTAAAACAGAGTTTCCACTTACTACGAATATGCAATTCAACGGGCAAAAACAACGTTAACGTCAAGTTTGTTATCAGTGGGATCGACTGTATTTCTTAATGTCAGGCTACAAAAAATCCTCTGACATAGTCCCGGTGCCGCCCTGAAAAGAAGATCTATAATTAGAGTAAATTGCTTACCAAATCAAATGAATGCTTATGAAATGTTCGACAAAATGCACGCTGATGACTATTAGTTTCGACCATTCATATACGCTAACCTGCTGCACATTCTCTTCACCACTTTTCTGGCTAATTTTCATATATCTTTCTCTATGTCATGCCTGAAGACATCCGAATGCATATGCGCGTATAGTTCACGCGTCATCATGAAAAGCATATCTTTGAATAAAAATATTCTACCTGAGATGAACTTTTGTTGAAAACTGCAGGTAAATACAAAATCACGGCTTAAAAATAGTTTTATATATACATACAGACTTACTCACTGAAATTTCAGTTTAGGTATTTGTGGCCCGGTTCTCAGCCCCATTTTATAATGCCGCGCTTTAAAAATTCGTCTGATACTGTTTCGAATACATAAATAAAAGCGAATCTGTACATTACAAAATCTTGCGCCCGAATTGAGTTGACATCTTGGAGAAAACATATTTTGAATGCGCAATCACGGCGACAGTTTTACAACCATTGATAAGGACTAAATCTCTGCACCTTCTATTTAGCAATGCCAGGACCAATTTGAACACAATTTCTTTTTGAGAGCTTTAAAGATGGCGCCAAATCCAGTTCTGGCATGATAACGAGAAGCGATACTTCAAATAAAGAAATAGTGTACCCAAAATAGGCGTCGATTGTTGCTGAAAATATCGGTTAAATGAAGTTCATTTCGTCGTTGTTCATTAAAACGAAAAAGCTCAGCAAGCTATTTTACGCACTCGAGCAAGCAGCAGAAAAATGCTCTTCGGCTAAACGCATTTGAACAGTGCCTCGAACAATATCTTCGCTGCGTGCATGAGCGCCATTAATCTAAACAGATGAGCCGACGGCACGCTCAGAATTTAAAAAAAAACAAAGATATGGTGACATGCAATTCAAAAGGATATCGATCGAAGCCTCGCAGAACAAAGGCTGCGATGAAAGGCATTTATCACCTGCCCGTTCCCCTCTAAAATGCTTTGATTTGCACTTCGCGAGCAAGAGGATAGAAGGCACCGCAGGTGCATAAAAGTCGACGTCTTTTGTGTAATCTCTTCTTTAATTACTGAAGATATGTCCCTAATGCACAAGGTCGTGCGAATCGTGAACGCACTGCGCTTGAAGTACGTTCTTGCATATGTCCCCAGGAACAGAAAAGGCGATAAGTTAGGTGTCTGAAATATGCCTGTCATAAAATATTTATTGTCCAGCACTATGAGCCTCATGGAACTCCATGCAGCCTTTTCAGTTTTTTTAGCCTGAGAGCGTTTAAGGACGTTTTCTGGAGAATATCATCTGGCATCCGTTGTTGCTGCGAACAAAAAATCCGGGCTGTGTGAAAAGGTGGCTACACTACACTTGAAGCGGTGGATTTGAAGAGTGATTAAAGAATAAAAAACCGGTGATTAGAAGCCAGGAACGGTCAAAAACATCATTAAGACCTTTAAATGTATAAAGTTTATGAACTACGCTAGAAAGAAAATGTAAGGAATTACTCCAGAACTCGACCTCTCACCCTTGGTTTGCGAGTGGGACACGCTAGGACTTGTCCACAGAGAAACGTTCGTACGGCTTTGTTAAAGAGTGGCTTTTTGTGCGTGCCGTGTGGCCCTTCACATATTGATTGCTATTGTGAGCGCTAACAGTGTGCGTGTCTGCGAGGGTAAGAGAAGCAGCTGACTGGGCCCATTAATGCTTTTGTGTAAGTCCTTTAAAAGTGGAGCCCTGCACCACCACTAAAGTCACGACTGCAGCCAGCACTTTCCTTTGTGCGCTTAGTTCAACCGGTCAAAAGAAAGTAACTGCAATGCAGACACTTTATGAGAGAAGGAGAGCGCTAACTTAAGCGAACTGTTGATCAGAGCCCCTTCACTTCGGAAAATTTTCTAATTTTCTGTGAATACCACTAGCTCATGATGATCTAATAGATGCAAAGGAAACCAAGATCCTAATTTCTACATGAAGGCTCCAATATAACGTGTGAAGAATCAAAACACAATGTTAATAATCAATGATCCGCACGTGAGAAAAATGAGGAAAGCATTTTCGGGCGTCTCACATTTGCGAGGATGCAAACGACAAGCCACACACAGTCTACCGTTTTGTGTAGCGTTTAAGATCTGGAAAGTCAATATGACTTGCCATAGAATAAAAATGAAACCGAAATAAATTTTCGCAATGTAAAATGAATGAAAAGAATAGCTGGGGTCAAAATTGCGATTATTCTAGACAAAATAATCCACTTTCTTCGACAACTACACTTGGGCAAGAGTGGTAATGGTGAAATTCTCAAAGGTTTTCTTATCACGAAGTTTTATATTACAGAACAGGAAAGTGCCGCCGTCCTCAACGCTGAAGCCGCTGTGATATATCTTCATCATGATAATCGTTTTAATAGTTGATATTAATCTTTTAAAGTGGATGACGCACTATCTGAAATATTTGAAGTAAAGTCAGCTTGAAAAGAAAAGCGAACCAAAGTGCCTAAATGCGAACATCAAAACGAGGTATTATCTGACGGTGGCAGAATTCAAGGACACTTGATTTGTACTTGAACAATTAGCCCAGTGCAGCAGTTATGATTTTGCGCCTTTTCGCTATTCAGTTACGCTGTTTGCTTATCTTTCTACGCTGGCAGTACATAGGTACAAACGAGGAGTTGCAACTTCTTTGTTGTACTTGTTATGGGTGTACGGGCTGCTGTATGATGAGCTGATACGTACTTTGGAATATCAGAATTCATGCGCTAGTATTTATTTTTTATGCGTTTCTTATTTTTTATGCTCGAAAAGCTTGGGAGAGGAACCCTTATATAAAAAATAAAACACAAGAACGTCCGCATGCTGTTAATTGTAAAACATTGCCCGATGGCAAGGAGCACTATATAACAGCGAACATATATTAAGCAAAAAGTAGTAAACTAACAACACAGTTTTTTTCGCTGATGACTTAAAACTATTTCTTTGATCACGTGCAAAGCCTGGACAGTTTGATGAACAGAAATGCTGCATAAGAAGAAAATCTAGTTCATCACAATCAGGCAAGCTAGCCATATTTTTGTTCGGAAAGAAGTGTCCAAGAGCCTCGTTCTTTACTTCCTGGTTCTGTGAAATAGAGGCACCAAACTGCGTATATTATTTGAATATGCATATCTAAGCGTCTCCACTGGTCCTGTTGTTGCTCAAGACTACCCTAATGTCGCAGCTGAAAATCATGGCGAGCACATTGCAACTTGCTGAGGAGGATCTGCCAATGTGCGATGTTTTACGGAACGAAAAAAAACCCTTAGTCTCCTTGAGCATATACGTTTGAATATATTAAAGTGTTTTGAATACTGAAAAAGGAATGTTTTACAATTTGTCGCCTCTTACGACATTACATCGGCAGCGCGGGATGATAAAAAAGATAGAGCGGAGCAGCTTGAGTTGAGTATATATATATATATATATATATATATATATATATATATATATATATATAGTGCCACCGCCTGATATTCAACAAGTAGCAGAGTACTCCCCCTGCCAGTGCCAGTTTATTTAGGTACCCACGTGCTGAACGCTAAGAATATGCCCCATCGTGACAGTGTAATATATGTACTAGAGTTCAATGATAATGTGCAGCGGCTGCAAAGCATTTGACCGAGTATTGCGCTGTGATGCTCCTCCATTTCTGTGGATACAAAACAAAAAGCGAACACAATCCCGGTTCACGAACCAAACCAAAGATACTACGCTCTAAATATTGCATCCAACGCTTCCTAATATACACAGCTGGCGTGAGTAGGAGACTGTCGTCAATTATTCTCCTTATGCTCAGCGCGTGCCTACATAATGGAGCATCCTCACAGTTGTGTTCGTGGTGCGAACAAGGGTACTCTTGCCCGGAGCAATGCTCTTCTAATGGCGAATGGAAAGAGGACGCAGACACGTATGTTCCTTGGGCACCTAATGCACTTCTAAATATTTACTACTGCTGATTAGTGGCACGATCACCGCAATACATTCGTGCATTTTCTTCGTTAGTGAATACTTAAGGGAGAAATTCTTGTGAAAAAAAGAAGATTAGCGTGGCTGTCAGAATAGAATGTTGTTACTGCATGCCCCCATGACCACCTCCTAGTCCTTAGCCCTTACCGGTGCTGAGTACACAGATGTGTACAAACCGATTCACCGGCAGTTTCTGGAAGCATGTTACAGCTGAGTGTGATTTTCTTCTTCTAGATGAATTCATCCTGTTTGTTATCACGAAGAGGCGTTTCTGTTTATCCGTACTAGCGAACGCGGTAAATTGTATTTCTCCACACAGATAGCGTAATAGACTGCCCTGCACGTGCGCCGCGATTTTTCAACACTAATAAATTGAATGCTTTTGCAGATTTTCCGGACAACGTGCATCTTCACAGTGAAAATTGCTAACACAATCTCCTTGTTGTTTGCTTCACTGAACACGATGTTTAAATAATCCTAGTTTTCAACCGTTGTACTGGTTTATACATTTTTTTTACATTAATAGAAAAATTACCTCTTTCCCGAGTATAAAAATACGAACTGAATTTGTTGATCTTAGACCATGAGGTTAATAATTGGGGCAGTAGAGAGAAAATTAGTTTAATTCACTATCAACCAAAAGTTTGAACGAAGTTAAAAGGACTTGTCGGACACCAATACAAGCAGTCTAGAATACAAAAAAGTAGATCCCATTTTGTTCACAAGCAGTCTAGAATACAGAAAAAAGTAGAACCCATTTCGTTCACAAGCAGTCTAGAATACAAAAAAAACGTAGATTCTATTTCGTTCACTACACTCCCCGCCACATCTTTGCTTCCTGGTTTGCATAAGAATGCATTAATGCCATAGTTGATTCACGATGCACTTCAAAAAAAGCAGCACGGAAATAGACAGGGCAGCAGAAAAATACGAACGTAAAGGCGACGGTAATGCATTTATGTGTCTTGTTTCCATGACTGCTTCAAGCGAGTAGTTGGGGTCTGAGTTACCCTTTGTCGTTTCCATTTAGCGTTGTTTTTTGGGGGGATCGAGGCGTGTACACGCCTAAAGCTCACCTGGTCCTGGCTTCTAGTTTGCGAATGTCGAACAACTAGGAAGATCTGCACGCTTTCACACCACCTCACTGCGCGCGTGCCTAATGGCGATTGCTTAACGTCCGCCAGCACACTCTGGCTTGCATATAACTGGCCCCTTTCAGTTCCGCTCTTTGCGAGGCCGGTAAGAACGAATATGTTTTCTTTGTAGATCTGTAGTGAAAAATAGTTTGTCTCGTACACACACATACCCGCGCATATGCGAGGCTTTAGGTTAATAAAGGTTCTATAGCAATGGAATTAAATTTGAAACAATCACAAAAATAGTACAAGTATTGTCTACAAAGGATTCTTCTGAGAGATGTGAACGCTGATATTCTTCATTGTTTTCTAAGCTAGTGTTGCACACTTGAACTAGAAGAAACTAATCGTGTACAGCTGCAAGAAGGCAGAAAAATTAGTGGTTCTGTCTAAATGGACTCTCCGTGTCTAGTCATTGTCCTTGCTATGTGTTTGCTATTTTATATGTTCATTTCAGAAATACGCTCAGAGCCACGAGGGAAGCCACACGACGCCAATTGGCGGCGACTTACGGTGCAGGTAGTTCGATAACCGCTAGACGGGTCCCAAGCTCGTTCAAGTGAGGAATTCTGATTCATCCCTACTGTTGAAATCACTGTTCAGCTCTTTCTGAACCCTCAGGCCTCTATGCTTGGGCCATGATAAAGCCAAGCAAGCCGAAACGATCCACACCCTTTTGGAACCTTGGACGCCGTGGTTTTCAACAAGAGAGTTCGAATGGACAGAGGGTGCACAGTGACATCTGACCAGTAACATCACAAATACACCAATATTTGCACATAGAGAAGGAAATGAGTTAGATGGGGAAGTGAATTGAAAAGATCTGGATTTCATGCTTTCATGTTCTCGTCATGTTATTTCATGCGGACGGCAGCCGTTCTGTGAATACATAGATAAACCCCGCTCTCTACTCTCTTCCTACTGCGTTCGGAAAGAATAGAGGAACGACCGTTTTCATGGTAACATCCCCGACTGCCAAGATATGACCCCCTCGAAAAACCTGGAAGGAATCTCCGCATCACAAGCGAAAAACAATTACTGGTATGTTACGTGTGTTGATGTAGTGCGTCTTGTGACACTGTTTTCTCTAAACAATTAAAAAAAGCACCACCACAACAGCTCTAAATCTGAGAAATTCCTTCAAAATATCCGTTTCTTTTTTAAACAAGGAGCTTCCTCTACAGCCGGTATTCATTTCTCCAGAAAAGTGTAATGAGTAGACTTGACTTTCGACGCTTGATTGAGCACTGCACTGTGACCTGGTTGAATGCAGCTTCCTGGCACAGTATCGAGATGGTGAAAGCCTCGCAAGCTCATCCAGCATATAGCCCCAAGCACGGTGCGTGCGTCAACACTGATGTTGACTCCACGGTCGGCTCGTACATGCTGTGTTAGAATCAAATGGCATTAACAGCAGTATTATACCGGCTTCACTTTTCTCTCTACTGCAGTCCACGTGAAAGCAAGAAGAGCAACTATCGTTGGGGAATGGCATTCATCCGCAGTACCTAGCGGAACAGAGGAGTGTTTTTGCTCTTCCATCTTCAAAGGTACACTCGCATATGTCGCTTCCAGTCAAGAAGTATGCGGGAAGAAAAAAAGAACATATGTATACAGGATGGACAAGAAAAAAAGAGAGTAAGCCATGGAACGAATTCTTATCACAGGATCGAGACGGGTAGCTAACCCGAGTTAGGATTAGCTCATTTAGTACCTGCTTAGTACCTGTGGTTCACTACCCGTTTAGTACAAAAAACGGCGAAAATTTGCTATTGCAGACATGTGCTTACACATTGCATATTGTATGTGTATCTCTCATGCTCGGAAAAAGAAAATACGTAAACAGTTCAAAACATCCGTTGAAAAGAGAAATAACTTAAGCTTATAATGTCTATTCTTCGAGTCACGAATCATTGCCACTGTTTTAATTTCTCTTTATTTTATTTTGCGAGTGTATCTCGTCCTTATTCTTCTTTTTTCTGCTTTTGTATGTAGAGGTAGTCTTTACCTTCTTACAAGATTATTTATTATTTCATTTGTCAAAACATTACGACAAGTTCTGCACCGGTGTCCTAGTGCTCTCAATATATTGCATGTTTGTGGGAGGTGCGGCTTTCGACTCCCAATACCGCAAGACACCCAGCGGTTTCCAGCAGAAAAAAATAGCTTCTTCTTGGCCTGCTGCTCGGCTCCTTTGTGATGAAATGCTTGGAAAAGAGGTCTATGACCCCACCTTGAGCAGGCGAAGAATACCTTGTACCCTGACGCTCTTTTCCCAAAGCTGCATAGGCGCCATTAAAATCTGTCATCATCATCACTAAAATATTTTTGTCATGGCCTAATTCTTATAGCTGCGACGGGCTTTATTCTTTGAGACCTTTTTGGCCTTCAAAGCGGCGACACGCGACATCAAGCACGGGAAGTGTCGCGTGACATGAATGTTATCATGCGTGCACGTGCATTGAATGTATTGGTGCCTCATTTTATTCTAATATACATTTGACATGGATCTTCCTAAGGTCTCGTCTCTAAAAATTTTTCTCGGCTATTTTTTAAGCGATGGAGCCATTCTATGAGCAAACCAAACATTTGTGATACGAGACATGCAGAAAACTTGTAGAACGAGCTTCGACAAGGGAAGCAAAATTGTGATCGGCAGGCCATAGTTTTCGTTAGAACGCGTGTTTTTCATTACGACAGGAATACGAAGTGCCCCTAAAAGAGAATTATTTCAAACTCTCCAATTTTTATGCTTTAACGCACACAGAAGCCCTCGCCGGAAAGCTTCAATGAATTTTCAGGCCATATGCAGGGAGTTTCACGTAACTGTCATAGAGGCTTGCAAGCTTTGCCAATAATTCTCAAGCAGTATCGTTTCTGATAAACTGAAGGAATTGGGGAGGCATTTTTGTCGAGGCACTTACGCTTACTTTAAGTCCGCAAAATCAAAATGACTTCTGGGCATTGATATCTTGCGATAGGAGGTATGTACAATGGCTGAGTATGTATCGTGTATTTGCATGTATATTATGTATGTAAATGAAATATATACGAAAGACTTTATAACGTACGCTTTGAAAGCGTGATCGCGCTTCACGGAGTTCCCCGCGGAGTCAATTCCGCAGCGGGTGATTTTTTGAGGGTACAATAAAATATTTGTGAACACAGCGAGCGTAAAATACCGCGCGAAATGAGAGTTTTCGTTGAATATTTCACTCGTCGTGAGGCGCAATTCACTTGAATCGGCCTTGGCACGTGTAATGTTGTGCAGCCCCAGTCGCTATCATCGTGGTGGCTGCCTGGATGTTTTGACATTTTCCGCACTTCACGTGCTTGCTTAAATGAGCTGAAAACGTAATGAATTGCAGCCACCTCTTGTCCATTTGCGCTTCTTAACGTTTTGTGGGCACCACAGTTTTTTTTTTTTCGGAGTAGTGTGATCTAGTTTCATCAACGGTTATATGGAGGCTATTATTAGGTCAACTTTGGGGCGACAATGAAGATGGCAGCCAAAGTGTGTTTACAAATGATCGACCTACTAAGCAAGCATTCAGAATGTGAAATTTCTTTATCCAAAGCGCTGTTCTGAAAGTTTCTTTCTGTTTCTGAATAAAGATACCGCTGCGAAACGAAGCCACTGAAAGATTGGTAAGGCACTCGCGACCTTTACGCGAGTTTTTGCGTATTAAAGAAAAGAATCGGAGTTCACTGATTGTTGAAGTACTTAGAAATGCAAATACTCGTTACTGGCAAACAGAAACAAAAAGTTTATTTGATAATATCAATAATAAATTAGAAATTTCGATTATCGAAATTTCTAATTTATTATACTCAGGCGGTATATAAGAACTAACTGCCTAGATGATCAAAGGTTGAAGCGAAAATAATTTCTCACTAAAGAAACCATTTGTTTGATCGCTAGAGCAATACATATTGTGCTTTATAGGCACATATTTACCACGCACTTGGGAAATGCGCCAGAGAAGAAGGTGAAATAAATTAAACTCACTAGCCTCTTCTAAGATAGCATTGAATTGTTCCAGTCTAGGCTTCAAATGTCAGCGTTCCTGAATAACTTGAAATCGGCTTTACAGCAGGCTTTCTTTACACGTAATTAAATGTAACTTGCCATCGTGCGTCTCATTTGTTGCCACATAAACACAACTTTTCTCAGTGTTCCCAAAGTTTGAAATACTTAACCAGGTCAGAGCCAGAAAGATACTGCTCTCGGAATATCTTATTGCTTAACATTTTACAAATCTGATAATCGGAAGTTTGGAAAGTTTAGAGGACTCCAGTGTGGCGTTGTAATAAATAATTAATTACGGCAGCGGTTCGCCGAACGAAGGTGTTGAGGTCCGGGTTGCAAACCGTGAGAGCTTATGTACCACTTTCTCTAGCGTAGCTCTGATAATGTATATACCCACACCGTGGTCACTAGGGATTGCCGGACACACAGGGTTTTTCAGAATAACGGAACCGTTCAAGCCGCGATCCGGAAGCATTGACAATACCGGCCACTAGTCTCAACCTATGGTAAGTGCGGCTGCGTGTCATCGAACCAATCAAAAAATAAGTGCACAGCTGACATTACTTTACTTTTATTTTCCCCAATTCGCTGATGCTCGCGTGAAAATGGACGAGTTTTATTGAAATGAACTCCGCGGAGTGACATTAGGATTATTTTGCATGGTTATCGTAACTTTAGGCTTCGGTTTTGAAATATTGCTATGTTTTTCACGAAAGGAATGTCATTGAGCAATTCGCTCTATAAAGCCGCTATCAAAACTAAAAGGGTGGCTGGTTGGTTCTGGATTTCCAAAGTATTGGTGCATTGTGACAGAGAAACGAACAAGTGACAGTAAAGGCGTTTGCATCAAGAATTATGAAGTCATATATTGCAAATGTGATGTTTCGACACATATAAATGTAGAAATGAATTGAATTTATTGTAGATGCCGGGAGCAGTTAATCGGGCGTTCATTTTGTGAATTATCCAAGCGCCGATTGCTTCTCGTAATCAAGAAGTCACCTATTGGATGCGTTTCCTTACGCTAACGCATACAATTCACCACCTGCAGTTGCTGTTTATCACTTCTTATCCGATTGTTTGTCCGACGTGATGTTTGGTGCAGCATAGAGTGGAGAAGCAGAACTGTGTGCAGGCACCAAAAAAATGTATTGTCTGCGGGTGTGTGCAACGATGCGTACGTCGGCGACGTGAAGGAAGCAATGGCCTGAATTGCCAGCTGATAGGACGCGACATGCACGTTATATTTTCTCGTACATACACTCATCGATTAGGAGGCGAGACAACGCTACAATAAAACTAATAACATGAACACGCGTCCCGTAAATTTTTGGATTGCAATGCGCTCAGTTTTTTCGCTCCTTACGCATGCAAACGGTTGCCACTCGAGTTATTATCGGTTTAGAAAATGGGGAACAAAACTAGCCAGAGTAGTCGGCCATACCCACTAACCGCATTGAAGAAAAAGGCGGATCGCACAAATGTACGCATCGCTAGAGATCTGCCCGCTACGCTTCTAGCAGAGATTCTGGTGTTGCGTTCAACGCCTTGAGATGCACGGGATTAAAAGCCTGAGAAGAACTAGAATTCAGTTGTTCTGCGTTCATTCTACAAGCAGCCAAAGCTTTCCCAATATATCTCCCAATAATTTCCTTTGTCCTCATTGCAGCTTCAACCTGCTGTTTCCAAGATTGTTCTCTTCGCTTCTCCACCAAAAAAAAAAACTGCTCAGATGTAAATGCTCTGCATCGAGCGAGAAATGTGAATAATGGCAATATCGTACTCGATTCACGCACGTAACCAGACTAATTTCCGTGCCCATGTCTTAGTGTTTAGTGCGCAGTAGGAAGTACGCATTGAGGTGCGTGACCCCGCAACTGGCGAATGAGCCGGCGGCAGTACAGCCTGTCACAATTGAACGCGTCCGAAAACACGAGAGAATCGCTGTTACGCCGCCAACTTCGTCCATGCAAACACGAATATATCTGACCCGCTCTGAACACGTCAACGCCGTGGTGAAACCAGCCATTTATGCTGGCGCTGCGGGAGCTATTGATGACCCCCATGCTATCACTTAGAGACTTCCACAAGTTTTACTAACATTTTTAGTTCACTGTCGTCATGTGGATCACATGGTTAGAGAAAGCGCGCTCTCCATGGACCGCCTGTTTTTGAATGAGCGTTTCCCTTACCGTTGAAGCCCACTAGTATAATAAGCTATTTAAGCAGCAATGAAACTCGAAAAGTATACACTACAACATGTGGCAGTGACGGCGTCTGTCCGAAAGGAAGCCTTCGATAGATATTTCCCTGTAAAAGCTCACATAATGTAACTTTTATGCCTTTGTTGAAAACTGGACGTAGTGTCCAAGCCTTTATAAATGTCCTTATAAATATTGGGCTAGGAATTAACATATTTTAGTTTATTCCGGGGTAAGCTTGAGCCTGATGATACAAAAGGAAAACAAGTCAGCGTCACTTTGATAATTCTCAAAAGAAGTAAATAAGACCAAATTCAAACATTCCGACGCTGCAAGCCATGATGATCGAATTTCATTGCGCAGCTTTGACAAGGCAACATTCTTGCCACCTCTTCATTGATGTTTGCATGATGGGCAACTTTCTGTTTGCATGCCTTTTTCTATACCTCTAAATATATATTTCTGCATCCTAGAACCGAAGCGGGCATGCACGCGCAAAGCAACCTTCTTAACCGCTCTCTCGAACCACCTACCAACTGAGGTCAGTGTGTCAGGTAAATTTTCCGCTGGTCTGTAGTAAACGCGGTGTGTCTGCATGCCGCTGCGAAGAGCAAATGCCAGGCTGCCGATTGCGTCTGGTCCAGTAAATGAAGCGGCTGCGCGTTCATGACTTCGTGTTTCCTAGCACGCTGACTCCGGATGACTGACAGAATTAAGTTCTTGGAGTTTGTACCTTGTAATTCGGTGTTTACTTCTTTAAGAAAGAGAGAAGCCAAGGCAAAAGCCGGTAGGCCTGACTAGGCCTTGTATCTCTTATACAGACAGCAGGACACAGTTGTTCTGCGTAAGCAACATAGCCAACTTTAAATTAAATATATCATCTGATATCTATACTATATTAATACGTGCAGCTGAGCGCAGTTGTCCAAACTTTTTATGTGGAGTCTCATAGTGTTCAGAAAAAAAACAACTTAATGTGACACATAGGCTCCTTGTGGATTATTCATTATAGGTGCAGAATTGGTAATTCTACACTTTACATTCATAGATAGTCGGGAGTCTTCCTGCCGTTCGTGGTGCAGTGGTGCAGCAGTTAAGTGATGCCATTGACCTGGCAAAAGGCAGTTTCAAAAAGCCACCGATGACGCTTGTCAGTGCGAGGTTGCTTTTCTAAGCGGATTTATTTGAGGATCTCTCGCACACACCGGCGCTGCCGATGGCAAAAAACGGGCCGAGTTTTCTACTTTACGGGACCCTTAACTCTCCCACGTTAATAAACCGGCAATAATCTCGCATTATTCAAGAAAATGGGCGGCCGAGAAACGTCATGAACCAAATATACTGAGCGCCTTTAGAGAATAGATCGCCTCGAAAGGCGACTTATTTCAGAAAGTAACAGGCATCACCTGTGAAGCTTTTATAGCACTTATGGAAATCAATCTTAAACCGACCACCATTTTTTACAATCACTAATTTTGTCTTCAACGCAACACTGTATGCACTGTTTCGTCTCTAGCTACAGTATTGAGTGACATGATTTTGTCGTGCATTGAAAAACATATAAAGGATCCCCCTTCTCTTGATCTCTCAAGTTATAGGGTATATAGGTACGTAAGGGGAATGCTCTTCAGTGGTACTCAGACGTCACGTTGGTTCAAAACAAAGCGCCGTTATTGATGGCATCGTAAACATGTTTTTTATTGCATCTAAATAGCTTAGTTTCGGACAGGAAGTCTGCAGCAATAACATCCTTCAGTTCCTCTAAATGAGGCCAGTTTTTAAAACAGACTGTCATGTATGCTGATTGTTTAATCCCAGATCATCCAAAGTACTACTTCGTTTCATTAGGGCGTATTCCAAACTTATCAAGTAAGGAATTGTAGCGACCTGCTTCAATGCAGCATTGCAAACGGCTTGTGAGCATGAGATCACACACAACGTTCCCTTTCCAACCAAACTATTGCTCTGGACTGCCTACCCGGAGCACATGATTATCACTATTTAGGAGACCTGTGTAAAGAAACTGAAGCTACCACCTAAGGCGGATCAGGGAAACAAGAGCAAAGGAAATCAACTGATCATCGTGATCTGATATATTTATCGCGTCTCACATAATCTCAAGAAGGTGGCGGACGGTATAGAGACAATGTGGTGCTTTCTGTCTCTGCAAACTATCAAGCATGTGCACAATCAACAAAGAAAAGTCAGTCACACAATGAGGCAAGCATCATAAAATATCTTTACTGAGTACACCATCGATGCCGTGTGCTCAGTGCCTCTAAGTAGCGGCCGAGAAAGCATGCCAGTACTTTAACGACAGAGCAGAGCAGCTGAATAAAACGGTGAAAATTTGCCACAGCAGCTACATGGCCGCCCATTTTGACATTGTAAGTGTTCTCTCATGCCAAAAAAAATACGTAAGCATATCAAAACAGGTTGCGAAGGGAAATAACTGAAGCCTATGCTTCTTTACTTCTCGTGGTAAGGATCACTGTCCACGTTTTGATCTCTGCTCAAGTTTTTTTGCGAGTGTATCTCATCTTTAATCATCCTCTTTTTGTTTTCTTTAGATTTTTGCATTCTGGTGTGGCTTATTATTTGCTTTTACCGAAAAATAAACACTAGTTTCCGCCAGTCACGTCTCTGTGTGTTCTTCCTTGTCTCTTTGCGCCAGTTTACATTTGTGAAGCTCCTCAGCTTCACACCTTAAGAGAACACGCCAGAATACCCTCTCAATAGCGCCTTGGAAAGAATTGCGTTGCCTTGCTCTGAATAACAGCGCCTCTTTGTTCAAAGAGAAAGATTGGGGGCAAAGAGTACATATGTCTCAATTATAATCAAAATGTAAAGAGCGCACAATGGCTTCTTACTTTCAAAGGGCTTCTTTTAATCTGGGATGCTTGTCTATTCTTCGTGGCACGGATAGCTGTGACGCGGAATGGAAATCAGCAGAAAATTATAAACTGTTCTATCTCATGTCTCTAGCCTCGCAAGCAGCTCTTCATCTTTAAGCAAAACTTTCACAAGTTCTGTTAAGCCTTCAAACCCAGTTCCTATAGAGAACTTGCGTGCATTGTTTTTGAGCTTAATCTGAGGGCAGGGCTGTTTTTTTTTCTGAGGACATTGGTGATATATTGTTACGTGGTCCAGGCGGGAACATCTTTGGTGGAGGTGCGGATTTTACGCTGCGCACACCACGCAGCTTCGCAGTACTCGTCAGGCAGGGACTACCACCATGGCTCCACCCGGCCGGTCAAGGAGCCCCACTACCCCGCACCTCCACCAAAGATGTTACGTGGTCCAGGCTGGAACGAGGCGAGAACGCCCGGGCTCAGCACACAGGTCCAGAGCACAGGGCGGCCCGCACAGAGCACCAGGCACAGAGCACAGAATCCCAGAGCACGCGCGCCTCCGAGAGTCTTCATTCATCTCTTCTTCTATCCGTTGCAATATGTAGCCCAGCGTCGCTGTCAGCATTTTACGGTTTCAATTTAGGAAGCTGCTCAGGCCTGACATCGGCCCTTGATGAGCGTCAGCACTGGCAATGTGCAGGCCAGAGATCGGGAACTAAGCGATGGAAAACATCAAAGAGATTGATGACTTTGCGCCAGTCTAAGGAGACGCCCGTTCTCTCTGCCAAAATCTATTTCCATTTTAGTGTAAAGAAGCGTAAGTCACTTTTAGTTCCTCACTTTTGCCGCATATTCCAAAGCGGCCCGAGCCCTCTAAGTGTCTTAGGGCTGGGAACATACAAAACATCACAGCCTTCTTGCCCGCCTAGCAAGATACGACAGCGCGTTCTTTTACTTATCCATCTCAGTAGCCGCCTGAATACATGGCGACCGGCCGTCCATTACAGAAGGCAACTCATTTTCGTACCGACAGCAAGCCGTCGTTTTTTCTCAGCGGCCAGACATTGCCTCGAAGACATAAGAAGAATGAAGCACTCAATATAAATTGCCTCTTTTTTTCTGGCTGCTGCATGCGCCTTAACGAGAAATACAAGACGCGGAAAAAGTGCTTTTTTCACCTCCTATTCTCTGAAAAAATCTTAATGAATGCTTTCATTTAAATATTTCGAAATTGTAATCTTTTATATGCCGTATATAGGAAATTTTGTTCCAAGCTAGCATCATTAATTAAAGATATGCATAACACCAGACGGTTTCATGATTTCTAGAGCAATTTAGGTTGTTACAAAACAAATGGTATTAAGAATTCGCACCCATAATAGTTGAAACCGTCCATTTGAGGCCGAACATGCTTTTAAGAGATCTTCTATTTTTAACAAGATTTTTTTTATTACCCACTTCAGAAGGAGGTAGGTGGCTGCTCTGACTGGAATATCCAGCGAGGCCAGTTAATTTTCGCTTAAGCTGCCTGCTGAATATAGATTTTTTGACAAGTTTTCTGTCATACTGAAATCCGTAATAGGCTCACTAAAACATAGTGAATAATACAACAGAGCTACCCGTATACAGCACTCCTCTTCGACAACCTTCGTCGACTTGTAGCTTCGTATTAGAGAAAACCCTAAATAATTGTTTCAGACCTCACTTCATAACTTCATTTTTCTTCCAATAGTGGCCGCAGTTTTTTGAATGTCGGCATTAGGATTGACATAATAAAAGCCATCTATAGCGATCGGTGGCGCCCAAAAGTACATTGTTCTGTTGGATGATTTAATTTTATATTAATGCTACGCACACTATAGCAAACCTATTTTTTCACTCCAAATTTGTGCATAGCCAATAGCCAAAATATAAAAATAACTTCCCAGTTGCTCTGATCACTTCATGATATGATCTTAACAACTCTATTTTATTTTGTCGCGATCACGAAAACCTCTAGAGATGATGCACTTATTACACTGCCGTTAGTGTAGGCTCAGAATATCCTCGCTTAGACTATTTTACAGTTCACATTCTTCATAGTAAATTATCCAGAGCCACCTGTATACAAATATTCCTGCTAACCGGCCGCGTACAACCTTTGCGAAACTTATTGACGCCGATCGTGACTTTCTACCACCCAAATTTACGCAAGCCTCTAGACCGTCCTCTCTGTTATGGAGCCTGCACAAACCTCATGTGCTTCTTGCCATACTAGGCACAAAAAAGGCTGATTTATCGAGGACAGCATTAAAACAGACCACGCTTGAATATTTACATGAGAAGCACGGACACCGACTGCACATATGCACTGATTTCTCAGTGACCCCTTCCTGTTCCACGGGCTTCATGGTGATCTACATAAGGATCATAGTTAGGAAGTGAAAACATTCCACCAGGTTTCATCTACTGGTGCAGAACTTAACGCTATTCGAGTCGCCATTGGGAACATCAGTAAAGAAACACCCCAGCAATTGTCTGTTTTCACTGATTCAAAGGCAGCACTCTAAGCCTTACAATCTGCTCTTCCTCGTGGGTCCCATGAACAACTGGTCGTGAGAATTCGAGAGCTCCACCACACCGCCATCAACAAAGGGCACGATATTGTCTACCCATGGTTGCTAGGACATAGCGGCATCGAAGGCAACCACCGCGCCGACGAGGCTGCGCGAATTGCTCACCACGAGAGCTATTATGTGTCCGTCCCCATCTCGAGAGTCGACGCAGCGGGTAGGCTTGGAACACTGGCGCGGGAGATCATGCTTGCCTTGGGGAATTCCGGCCAGTTTTTGAACCCGCGTCTATTATTCCTGAATCCTGACCTGAAGCTACCGCTTCCACCTGGGCTACCATGACGTGAGGCAACTTTGCTGCGTCTCCTGTGGCTTGGCGTCGCATTCACAAATCATTACTCTACTGTGATCGGCATGGCTGATAACCCTGCATGTGACACGTGTGTTCTCGGTGAGACCACAACTCATAGTTTTTTGCGAATGCCCAGCGTACAGTTCTGAAACACATTCCCTACGCCGTGCGCTGGAGCACATCGATTCACGCCCGCTAACGGAGTTGAAGATTGTTGGACACTGGCCACGGCGATCATCGATGGTAAGGGCCTGCCAGGCCCTCCTGCAGTTCTGTAAAGTGTCTAGCCTGCACTACAGGCTGTGACTTCGCCTAGGCCTTTTCGCCTGTTGCTTTTTCTGATCACTCCCTTTTCTTCCTTACCTTTATATCCTCTCATCATCTGCTCCAGCTCAGAGTAACAAACTCTTCCCATCTACCGGTTAATCTCCCCGCCTCTCCTCCTCATCTTCCTCCTCCTCTTTCTATCTGTAGCCCTCCGCTATGGCGTCCTGTGTAGCCTAAGGCACTTCGGAACGTGGAACCACAGCTAATTTATTCGCTTTTAATTTTTTCATACTCCTATATGCAAAATAGCCCTTGTATTTGAGAAATGGCGAGCGAACGCCTCTACTGTGCATAATAGAACAATATAAAATCCGCAGAAATTACTGTGTCAAGTTATCAGATAGCAAATATGTGGCCATGATGTGTAACGTTCTGCTGAACGCATTAAAAAAATAGTGTCCCATTGTGCCCCGACTATTGGAGATACTATAATCTGTTGATATGTACGAATAACATGAAACCTGTAGAGCGAAAGTTTTCAGGAAAAGCCGTATATGCAATTTATTAGACTCCACTTCAACCAAGGGCTGTATATTGTTCTCACTGTGTAACCTGAAATTCATAAAGCCCTTAAATATAAAGTATACTAATGAATGATTACTATCAAATCTGCTGTATTTCATACTGTATTCTAAAAATCAGAGGAATTCTTTACGAGCAGCTGAATTTTCTGTTAAACTTTTGAGCGAAATGCTTATTTTTTTATTTCACATGGATGTACGAAATACCTAACGGTTAGTTTGTTATCACCTTGAAGACATGTTCATTCATGCCTGTGGTTTTATTTAGGTAACGTTTCATCCTTCAACATCAAATAATTTTACAGCTCTGGAACCTGCTCTTTATTTACAAAAAACAAAGCCAAACAACGGATTCCCAGGCACTATTTACTTCTTGAGCAATTCCTGCGCCATGGCATGTTACAATGCATATATTTGTGGATATAATAATTCTGATGGTTAAAGTAGGCCCTGGAGCCCATGAACATGTCCACTGTGCTTTCAAAAAAAGTGTAGAGGAAAGTCCATAGGCAGCCACTTTGATTCATCAATAACGCTTGCGCCATGCTTTCACTCTTGAAAAGTGTGGTGTGATGATGAAGCAGCAGTACTGTGTTATATCGCTGAGATGTGTAATATGATCTGCATTCTCCGCAACCAGCGGCATTAATGCCAAGAAAAATGAAAAGCCTGGAAGAATGAGGAATAAAGCCATTTTTTCTTAGCTGACAAGATGTTTCGGAATGCGACATGAAAACATGGGAATGGATGTGCATTAGTGGAACACGAAAAATAAACTGGCTTTCGGTGGACATCGGAAATCCCTAGAGAAAGAAGCAATCATGAGAGCGAGATTTTGCTCGGCGCTGATATTTTCGCTTTTAAAGCTTCGGTTACCAAAGTAGTGCCAGTAGAACATTTTAAATTAGCACAACGTTGCCTGTAGCTAACGGCAGCTACCAGCTTACCAGCTTACCACACCCGGGCTGCTGCTCACGTTTCTGGTCAGCGAACCCACGGTGTGTGCGCCGGACACACTCGTCTCAGCAAGGACAGGTGTTAATATGAGCTAGCGTCCCAGGTTCGCTGGTATGGGCTTCATTTCGCGCATGCTTTTCCTACTGTGTGCCATAATTTGATTTCATAGAAAATTAAAATATATATAATGACTTAAAACCTCTTTAGCACACGCGTACTGGTGATCGATTGCTGTCATCGGTGAGAGAAACATTGCGAGCCCCTGAAGGTAATATACCATCAAAATGCAAGCCATCGGGGGTGTAACAAATGTGTGCAGAGAGAAAAAAAAACCCCACCGCCAACATGTACTAATATAAATATGCACAGGAGACTTGCGCATACCTTGATTCTAACGACTACCCTGGAATAAAACTAGTAGCTGGCTGGTAAACATTCACACTGAGGCTCAAAGCGGGACTTAATGAAGGGCCTTCATAAACTGCACATTCGCTGCACTGACTAGAAATTGAAATTTATTGATTATGCTCATAAAGTAGCGCCTACAAAACAAAGCGTTCCTTGGTTTACTGCAGTTTTCTTGTTTTTGTACAGGACTATATGTAAGTGAGTTTCGTTCTATATGTTTATGTAGGAGTCCGCGTTTTATGAGCAACTTTAGCCGTTCTTTGTCGGGGCCCGCTGTAAGCTTCAGTAATAAGTGCCTTTGGAATAATTAAGGCAGATAAAAGCTCTAACTTTCTATTGTCTTCAGCCCGATAGACCGATAGCCTCTGGCTTGTACAGTAAAGCAGCAGAAGCCTCATGCATCCTCGTGAGTTCATTTCAAAGCTGTAAACATGTCGCACATCCAGCCCTTTTCCTGCATCTGGAAACGTACAAGGCAGTGAGCAGCAACATCTGCTTCATCGGACCTGCAGCTTTGTAATTGCCGTCCGTTGCAAAGCGGCTTTTTGGAGTTTCATCCCAACAAACACAGCTTCCTGCTGTGACGGGCATAATTCGAGCTGTTGTAAAAAGCCAAGCACTTGCCAAAGTTTCATATATTAGAAACGGTAAGAATATATAGCGGTAAGAACCACACAAAAATTAACTGCCTTTCATGCATGTATGCATAAAAGGCAGTTAATTTTTGTGTGCATTACTCCCGGCGGGATACCTTGATACTATTATGACGTTTCAAACGACCCGAAACCTGTCAGAGCCAGGTGTCATTTTAGCTCCATTCGGAAATGTATGCCAAGGTGGCTGTTTTCTTAGAAATAGGCAATATTTCCAATGACTCCAGCTTTTTATTTTTCAAGTTCGCGAGAGGAACATGCGTATGCACAGCGAGGGGGTTTGTGATCTTTACTTTCAAGGTGATGACAAAAGACGGAACACATGAATTCTGTACCGTGGGATTATTGTTTCCCATCAAAAATACACACACGGAAATCACAGCTCCTGCATGTTTGGATGGTTGACAGGAAGGTATGCTGAACTAGTGCGAAAAACAATGTAAATATTGAGAATGTCGGCGTTTGAGAGAGTGCGCTTTTGTATCAAATAGAATAAAAAATCTTTTCGGTTTCAGCTCGTCATAATAGAATGCATGACGAATAGTACATTACTCCTATAGCTGCGCCCACAGCAAACCCCGCACAAAGGCCAGACAGAGAAGAAATCGATAATATAAAAAGTACGACTTGCTTGATCACGAGTGGGGTACCTGTTGAAATTTCAAATAAAATTAGTGTAGTGCAGTGCTCGCGCTCTTGAAACGGGGAGCTTTCGTGTTTTTCTCTTAAACGCTTGCCTGTTCCTTTAGCGTCAAAGTCTGTAAATTCATTTCGGCGTCTTTTTGGCACATTTTCCTTATCCCGTCTACTCTATCTTTTGTGAATTACTATTTATCATTGCACACTTCCTGCTTTAATATTTTTAATAATTTTTAACCTATTTGGTTTTATTAAAAAACTATCTTTTATGCACATCGCTGACTCGTTGAGATCTGGGTATTGTGACAAAAAAAAAACATGTTTCGGTGAGAAATATCGAGACGCGCGCTTTTCATTTATTTTTGGTCCGTGATGTGGCAGTCAAGGCATTGATTGCAAAACAGCATGTCTTCTCAGGCGTTCTCAGGACCTTAAGTGTTTCTGTCGCCCACCTGCTTGAAGTTGTGACGGTATGATGGCTTGAAGAAGCACGGACGAGGCACTGCTTAGAAAGGCGGCTAGAGAAGTTCTCAAAGCGTTTGCCCCGAAGTGACTCTAAACGGGAAGCCCTTAAGAGCTGGTTAAAGGTGCTGGCCGGCATCTTCCCACGACTTCGCTGTTAACTTACGGTGATCAAAATGCAGTCACAAGAGCACTTACAGCTATAATAATAATAATAATAATAATAATTGGTTTTTGGTGGAAAGGAAATGGCGCAGTATCTGTCTCATATATCGTTGGACACCTGAACCGCGCCGTAAGGGAAGGGATAAAGGAGGGAGTGAAAGAAGAGAGGAACAAATAGGTCCGTAGTGGAGGGCTCCGGAATAATTTCGACCACCTGGGGATCTTTAACGTGCGCTGACATCGCACAGCACACGGGCGCCTTAGCGTTTTTCCTCCATAAAAACGCAGCCGCCGCGGTCGGGTTCGAACCCGGGAACTCCGGACCAGTAGTCGAGCGCCCTAACCACTGAGCCACCGCGGCGGGGCACTTACAGCTAATGCGGATTGCATTTCCAAGAGGTGCGGGTATTTCTTAGAAGTATTTAATGGTCCCATGAATGTTATTTTTTATTTGCGTTAGTGTTATTTTCTGTTCAGCCCAGTTAGTTCTTCGCGTATTACGCCATCCGTCTGAAGAGCCTTACTCGGAGCGCTAGTGTCATTTCATACAATAAAGGCCAAGTTTATACATACGTGACAATATATTCTGTGTCGTATATACATCATTACCCCGGTTTATTTTCCATAGCCATTTTATTCCGTGTCCTCACGCAATAAACGACACTAAAAAAATTGTGTTTTGTATGTTTTTAGGTCTCCATTCATATCAGACGAATCACGCTGATAGCTAAAATAAATCTTATTTACAAATATAAGGAACAGAGAGCATAACAGCAAAAGTTACATGGCAGACAGAAGAGCTGCTCGAATCTTCCGTCTTTGTCCACCACTGTTCAAATCTTTGTGTCTTTACGAACGAGTCCAAGTCAACTAGATTGTAAATTTGCTCCTTGCATTTATTGCGGTGGTGCGAACTTTGCTTCTCTCCTTCACCAGACGGCTTGAAGAATCATAAGTGGTGAATACTGTTTTACTTTCTTGTGACCCATTTGCTGAGAAGTCATTATTGCGACCCGAGATTTCTGTGAATTCAGGTCTGTTATTTAGGGGTTTGAGAAACAAGAGGCTGCTTCACTGGATTTAAATTGAATTCGATCATTCTGCTAAAGTCACTCTTGCCTTTGTCTGCTTAAAAACGTGGTAGTAATAGTATTTCTGGCTGTTCTATTAGTCGGTCCTTTAAAGCAAAACCAAAAGTGGCTATGGGATTGAGACCATCTGCCGTTGCGCTAATCCGATGAAGAAACCCATCAAAAGTCTCCATGCAAATTCCCCGTGAGCAGGAGGAGATGCGGGGTCCCCGGCAGGAAGGGGAGCCGGATGCTCTACGTATCACCTCAATGCATGGTAATCATCTTCGCGGTCAGCATAGCCAACCGATGTGTTTGGGTAGTTAGGGGGAAGCTAGCCACTCATGTGCCTTCCCGAATCAAAGAAGAACAATAACTTTCGTTTTCTTTTTGAGCAAATATTGGTGTAATAATAATAATTTTTTGCGGGGGTGAAAAGGAAATGTCGCAGTATCTGTCTCATATATCGTTGGACACCTGAACCACGCCGTAAGTGGAGGGATTAAGGAGAGAGTGAAAAAAGGAAGGAAGAAAGAGGCGCCGTAGTGGAGGGCTCCGGAATAATTTCGACCACCTGGGGATCTTTAACGTGCACTGACATCGCACAGCACACGGGCGCCTTAGCGTTTTGCCTCCATAAAAACGCAGCCGCCGCGGTCGGGTTCGCACCCGGGAACTACGGTTCAGTAGCCGAGCGCCCTAGCCACTGAGCCACCGCAGCGGGTAAATATTGGTGTCCGACACTCGTTTTGTTGCCATTGTCAATTCTTGCCGAGAGCTGCTGTCGGCTTTGCTCCGACTAAAAAGGCTGCAGCTGACGGCAAAGTAATTTGGCTCCGTTCGGCAGTGGATATCTTTGTCTGTGCATTGCGAAAGCATTGACAGTTGCCCCGTCGTTCTTGATTGCTGTATTGTTATTATTTTCATCAATTTCCTGGAGAATTTGTTTAGTCCGTGTCAGGCAACCTTTTCTACTAACCACTGCGTTCACGTGCTTAGTACCGTTTTCGCCTCTTGAATTGTGCTGGTGCCTGTTTTCTGGTCAGAAAAATGCTTCCTTATGTATGCGTAAGCAGATTTAGACTGTGCTTACTGCTGAAGACCAGGTTAACATACTTGTATCATGATGACTTGTGCTGTGTAGTATTCGCTGGTTTGGATGAGCAGCAGGTTAAGATGAGCAGTAAGAGTTCCAGTTCTGAACCGTACATCAATTACAAATAACAGGGGCTCTTTTTTTTTTTGACGGAGTTCCCAATAGCCTGTTTCACAATACTGCATTTTGTTTTGCATTCCCTGAGGCTTGCCTAGTAACCATCGGGTAATAATCCTTTGGTGTGCCCTCATTACCAAACGAGTTTTTTACACGTTCTTTTCATGTGACGTAAATTTTAATCATTGCTTTTTCCTGCGTCTGTTCATGGTAACATATATCTTTATCTGCTGTGACGTTAACAATCTATTCGGTCATCCAGTAAAAAATTGGCTTGTATAGGGAGTTGATAAGTGCGCTTCCGCTACTAGTCACAATTGTGCTTATAAGAGTGACAATGAAGAAGTTGAAATCGCATTGACACTGTCAGGGTGCTTGAGTTCAGGCTTATTAGGAACAAGAGCCCCAAAAAAGTATTATAGTTCCATTTGATGAAAACAGCAGGCGCTAAATTTACCTGAGTACTGATTGCAACCCAGCAGCGTTCAAAATGGACTAGAATGCGTTAGGCATTTCTCTCAAGATTCAGAAAACTAAACAACCGAAGTGAAATGTTATAGATTCAATGACTGATTCGGATAGATTATTTCGGTAAGTCATGCCTCTGCCCAAATTTCGCACAATTTTATTTTATTGTACCAAAAAACGTGATTTTTAAAAAGCCAAAAATTTTTCTTGTCACAAGCAGTACTGAGAAAAAATTTATGCTTGGGCTGCTGTTGATGTAAAAAAAATTGGTGTGGTTCGCCGAGTTTAAATCGCACTGCGCTTGCGATCGCATACCTTTGCATGTTTTTATTTATTTATTCAAATACCCTCTGGGCCCGAAGGCATTAAAGAGGGGAGTGGGAAGGACATAGGAAGGGCCTTATCGGAGGCACTTATCGTTCTGCATGTTACCAAAAGACTTCACGATGGAATGTGTTTGGGCGTGTTAGTTCATCGTAACACAGAAATCACATTGAGGTAACTACAGAAGACAAGGCATCCTGAACTCGCCTAGTCCTCTCTAGTTTCTGCGCTATGCTTTGTGTGACCAAAACCTTGCTGTCAACACGGCCAACTACCAAAATTATATTCTGCAGTTTATTTGTGCCGTCTTGCTTTCATTACACGCGTGGATATTTTAACAAGCAGAACCACGAAGCGTACACGTAAAAAGGAGCACATTTTCGCAAGATCAGAGTAATGATTACAACAAACAAAAACGGCGGGGAAGTGAACCGAGCAGCGCGAGCGCACTGTGGGTGTAAGAGCAACAAAGAATTTCCTGCGGCGTGCCTGCGGGAAACGTCTCGTGAGAGGCTTATCAGGTTCATACGAAGGGCTCTTCGCACATGAGCTAAATGTGTAGGCGAGGAACCGTTAAGTTCTGCGCGCTACCAACTCCGTGATAGTGCGGCGGTTTTATCTTTGAAAAAGCCCGGAGTTTTTTTTTTGCAAATCGTTTGGGCAAATCACCGCAGAACCAGAGGTTTTCAGTGCATCCGCCTAAATGTCTTCTAGAAAAGGCCGCAGATTGCAGATCTCGGTAATTGATGGAAGGATTTGTCGCTTACCACTGTTTGCAGGAAAAACCGCGCTGATATCTGTTGGCCGATCGAGACTCCATCAAAGCCGTGCGCTTGTCTAAAGAAATTCCTAATGGCTTTAGAAGTCAAGTGTTCCACCGAAGTTTGCTTGATCAGAGTGAATCATGCAAAAAAAAGTGGAGGGCCAATGCCACAAAAAAAAAATAACAGAAGCGTCGAGGCGGTCATATAGTGTTTTGTTAACCAGTGTGAAGAGAACACCTAGGAAGGTGTCAAAGTATGCTTGAAACGTTAGCGCAGGCAGCGTGCATATACCGGTAAAAACTTTTTGTTGTGGGTTCTGTTGTTCATAACCTCAATCTAGCATAAGATGCCTACTGTTACAGTCAGTCATGCACTTCGGCTTCCTAAGCAAGAACTAGAGCAGTGAATAAAACTAAGGTGGATAAAATTTTCAAGGATTCAGTCAATTATAAAAAAAATGACACGGACCTATCAGATTATCGCCGTGTGATGATCTATCGCGGAGAAACATCGCCGGGAATTTAGGACCAGCTACTTGTAGCTAGCTATATTTGCATTGGGCTAGTTCGATATTTTCTTCATTTTCCAGATAGGCAACGTGACCACCCCTAGTGAAAATTTCAAAATGAATAGCCCCGTATTTTCATCGGTCTTTCATATGAATCATATAGAGACCATATAGAACATACGTATAAGACATGCACTATGCATACCGATTCCGTATGACATCATCCGCGTCAAAAAAAAAAAACACCATGAGAACATTCTACGCAGCAGATATAGAAGCTATAGGGTGAAAACATGAATAACATTAGAATTTCTCTACATTTATTCATTATTCTGAGCCTGAGATAATCTAATACTAGGACGTGAGTGGCTCTTCGGGAATGTTTAAGGAGCAGAGGTGGCCCGGGGCGTGCAGCTCCTTTCCAAGGACGATGCGGGACTGTTGTATCAGCTGCAGTAAGCTCGGTAGATGGGGCGTGCTGGCGATTTTGAGATAATAAAGTCCAGCTGCGCGTGAGGCGGAATGAAAACATTGAATGCTACACGGTCTGACCACTTGCCATCGCTATATGCCCGCGGAATTTGTTTGGCAATGTCGCAAGCGTGAGAGCGAAGCATCCGGACTAGCAATGCCCTTCACCGTGCTTTGATCGTCCATAGAGCGTTCAACTGGTAAAATTTGTTAATGGGTGGACAGCACGGTCAAAAAGTTATTGTGCAGCTGTAACGCCATCGCGAAAATTTCTTTTTGTTGAATTGTTCGTGTTAAGAAGAAACTTCGTCGAAACATTAATGTTTTTACCATGGACCCTCGTTGTTAATTGGCGTAAAATACCTTGATATATTACATAGTGTAGAATGATGATTAATCACTATTTATAGAAATTCATTCATTCATACAAAGAATGATTATCAGGCCGCATATGAGCACTCCATACCTGGCCATTGAAGAACAAAAAAAAACGGCTGGAAGTTTTGTCTCTTTCTACTCAGACATAGTTTTCTCTCGCCCGTATTTTTTTACTATATCGCTTGTATTTTTTTACTATATCGCTTGACGGTAGTGATTGCTGCTGTGAATTACATTGCACGTTTAAGGTGTCGACTCTCCTTTGGTGTTTTTATTCGCTTTATTCCTCCCTCTCATTGCATGCAGGCAATCCGCCCACAATGAACGAGCCAAGAAATGCTAAACGTTAACTTTTGCTATGCCTTCCATGATTTGAAGCGCACCTTTCGGTCCTGTGCCCTTGTATTAGAATGCATTTAAGAGCTTTGCCATCGCAAGCACTCACCTGAGACGAAGGGGTCATTGCTCCCCACATCATAGTGCTTCGCAACACAAGAAGGCGGGCCCTGTCGCGTCCAAATAAACCGCAGGTACAGAAACGAACTAAACACGAATGCGATGCGAAACAACCTGACAGTCGCAAACCGAAGCGCCGTTGCGGTCTTGACAGTGCACCCACGCATCCAGTGCCGGTACGACGAATGCGTGGGCACACAGACGGGGCATGACCGCAGGGCTTGGGGAGCTCTAGTGCAACCAGGGCAGCTGTCTCGGCAAGTCAGCCACGCGGCGGAAAAACGATCGCCTCGCTAATGGTGCTCCGCCGCTGAGGGTAAAAGCGTAGAGCAGCGCACGGGAGCCTTGTGCAACGCCGAGCGGCGGGCGAGGTTTTCTGCGTGGCGCGAAGCCGAGAGAGTAGGGCTAATCATCGCCGACATGCATGGTAGGAAATCACTTCAGCCACTTCCCAGGCACGTCGCTCGCCCAAGCTAAGAGTCGTTCGAATTGGGCTTGCTCTCTTTTCCGGTGTGTTCTTGCTTGAAGCAAATCAGTTGAGCGTAGCAACAGCCAGCACTGCACACCTAGAGTGAGCTTGCGAAGGAGCCTGTTGTTGAGAGCTGTCGCAACCTGGACTGGTACTCGAGGTTAGTGGGGTTTGACGACATGTACTCAATTCGTCCTTGTGTTGACATACTTAAGATTTATCACTTGCATAATGTAAGTAATATCTACTGAGACGTCCCTGAGCGATATTTCGCCTTTTTGTGTGGTCAGACATGCGGAGTGGTACGCACTGAACATAAGGTTGAATTTCTATTTTCCTGTTTCTTGATTGGATCGGCATAAATAGAAATACTGAAAATTTTATTTCCTTAGAGAATAAAACTAAAAGGACAGTTGATGGTTTCAGGCAAAAGCTGTCTTAAATTGCAATATTTTCATTTTTTTAGGAGGAATGTGTAAGCCGTCTCATTAAGGATCAGGAAGAAATGCCTCTGGGCTTCGGACACTTCTATCCGTTAAAGTGGAGCTTGGATTCCTGGGATCTTCATAAGCACCATCTGAAAGTCAGAACTCTCGCAGCGCAACAAGACCTGCGACTAAGATAGGCTCTGGACACAAAGGACGTTTCCAGCAGTTGATGGCTGGTGTTGTATTGTAGGTATTTTGCTAATGTCCGATTATTTCTTTTAAGAAATAACTATATACAAGATCCGCCTTTCACAAAATGAATTTTTTTTTGTGCTGGGCTTTTCTAGCAACTTGGTTCTGGTCTTTTACTCTACGCTAAGAAAAGTGAACGGATAAAGAGAGAGAGAGTGGAAAATTGAAAATGCAAAGTGAAGAATTGCTTCCACAATAACTTGCACAGGATGTTAAAAATATTTCCCACGTACACTAAATACACTCTGTACCGCCACATATCCACCGGCAACACAAATATAAGAGGGCGGCACTCACACCGCAAATACATGCAACGACAATCACAGCATACATATATGACTGGCATAGGGGCATTAAACGCATTAATGATTTTATCATTTGTTCTGTCCGGTGCACGGATATGAATCAGGTCGCGTCTTAGGAAGAGAATGAAAAATGCTATAATTTTCGTGATAAAAAACAGCCCCATGTTAACAGTGCGATGCCCCTAATATTAGTCTGAAGGTTTAAATTATGGAAGGAACCAGGATGAATTCCGGAAAACATTGCACTTGCACTGAATATGCACTGTTTGAAATGACGTATTAGAAATGGACTTAGTAAGGGGTAAATTATTTTTACAGACGGGAAGTGGGCAACTCCACTGTTGTAAAAGTGTGGTTAACACAGAATAGAAAAAATGGTTGAATCAGCAGCGATCAGGTACAAACTCTCAAAAACTTCCTTAGCTCAGCAAAGCAGCCTTTATTTCGGTGAGGCCACCTTACGTAAATCTGGAAGCATCCTTGCTAAAAGGACCTTCAATGAAATAATCTTTGATGCTCCTCTGCGCAAGCCAACTCAAAGCTATACTTTTTTATGCCATTTTGTTTCCCCTTGCATTAGAAGAGCGCTTCACATCACTTCTGCGTCAGGAAATGCTGGTTGGCGCATGCATTCTTCCCGGGTTTGTACCCGACTGCGGCGGCTGCGTTTTTATGGAGGAAAAACGCTAAGGCGCTGGTGTGCTGTGCGATGTCAGTGCGCGTTAAAGATCCCCAGGTGGTCGAAATTATTCCGGAGCCCTCCGCTACGGCACCTTCTTCCTTTCTTCTTTCACTCCCTCCTTTATCCCTTCCCTTACGGCGTGGTTCAGGTGTCCAACGATATATGAGACAGATACTGCGCCATTTCCTTTCCCCAAAAACCAATTATTATTATTATTATTATTATTATTATTATTATTATTATTATTATTATTATTATTATTATTATTATTATTATTATGCATTCTATTGGCCACCTCTGGCAGTATGTCAGATGCGACACCGGCGTGTCTGTAGAAGATGGCACCGTTGGGTGGAGGGAGCGCCCCAGTATTGCTAAATGATGTTGATAGTTAGTTTTATTCGCTCCATGGTACCTTTGGCGAAAGAGTGTCATGACGCATTGTTTTTATTCACACAATTTTGGGTCGCAGACCTATTTTCAAAGCATTTCATTGCAGTGAAGGCGCATGCTCAAACGACTCGTACACCGCGGTGGTAGCATTGCTGACCATATCAAGTCTTGCAATCGTCGAAGGCGATTTTTGAAGTTGAGTAAATGAGAATCTGAAGAAGCATGTGGGTGTCTCTATACCAGAAATTCAAATTGAAAATGTCATTCGATTTGGGTATTCAGGCCAAATGAGCACATGTTCGCTAGCAGGATGTGTATCTAGTTTAAGGTATATGTTGGTGGGTGTCCTTTCATGCATAAGTGAAAGGAGGACGATGCAACAGTGGCACAAGGCAGGTGCTGTGACAGGTGGTGTCACCGGTGGCACTTCGGTTGGGACCAAGGTTGCTCTTCCAGAGCAGCCTCTCACGATGAAATGGGCTGCTGCCCGACACGGTGAGCAGGTTGCCCACCACGCGCTAGGCAGGTGAGCAGCTTGCCACAAAACCGGCTTTAGGCAGACAGACAGACAGACAGACAGACAGACAGACAGACAGACAGACAGACAGACAGACAGACAGACAGACAGACAGACAGACAGACAGACAGACAGACGGACGGACGGACGGACGGACGGACGGACGGACGGACGGACGGACGGACGGACGGACAGACGGACGGACGGACGGACGGACGGACGGACGGACGGACGGACGGACAGACAGACAGACAGACAGACAGACAGACAGACAGACAGACAGACAGACAGACAGACAGACAGACAGACAGACAGACAGACAGACAGACAGACAGACAGACAGACAGACAGACAGACAGACAGACAGACAGACAGACAGACAGACAGACAGACGGACGGACGGACGGACGGACGGACGGACGGCGGACTAAAATGTGCCACAAATCTTCTGGTATTTGATTATAGGTGGTCTTGTAAAAATTATTATAATTGGGACATTCGATACTAAGGGTGGCAGAGAAGACAAGTACTTGCTCCATCGATAATTGGGGCAAGTATCCAAAAAAGGTTGCTCATGTAAGGTTGCGAAACGCTCAAAGAAGAATGTACTGGAGTTTGGGTCTTCGATAGTGTCATGAAATAAGAATATGATCTGGCACAGTGTGAATCATGCGGATGTGGCTGAACTGACTAGAAGTCAGAAAGAAAAGGGATTGTCCTTCTGTAGACTTAATTTGGTTTGTGGTGCGGACCGTTCTACTTTGAAACGCCTGTTGTACTACCCTGTTCAGACCAAAATGCGCCTGGTTTTCTAGCCGATTCACTATTCTATCCGAGCACTTGCCAGCATGTGTCTCGTCCTCGAAGTGCATCTGCCCCCATTGAAGCCCTTACACTACTAAAGAGTGCGTACGATCTATGTCTTTCATTTCTGCCCAAAGCATTCATGTCTGTATAGCGGGAACGTTCGTTAGAAGACCTCGCTTTGCATATTTAAACTCAGACTTTTTGTCAACTTTAGTTCAGACCATAACAGGGTTAGTGAGTGTATTTTGACTCTGCTTTTACAAGTTGTGTAAATACTGTAACGGGATTTTACTCAGTTTCTGGGCTATTGACTGACAGATGTACCAACCCACTGGTGGTATAAGCAGCGCGAATGTATGGAAATAATTGACTTACTTTGCTTGCTTAATTCGACTGCAATCGCATCTTTCCAACATGTGTACATGCCGTTTTAAATGCAATACATCTAAAGCGCTTGGTTTCATCAGACGTCACCTTCCCCGAGCTGAGCCCGCCACTAAACTTTTACCACACACTACCCACGTATATTCAAAAACAGAATACGCATCTTTAATCTAGAATCTTCTGATAAGGTACTTAAACTAGAGTTGGTCCAGAATAAATCAGCTTGGTGTATAACCAGAAACTGTTCACAATAATAAAGTATGACTGCCATGAAAACATCGCTAAACTGGGCGGCACGAACCTCGTGCAGCCCAGTTTGCTCTTCCTGAGCGACCAACCATTAATTTAACTGTAACCTGTCAAGGTGGGCAGGTTGTGGTGACGCCACAAGGTGACTTGGCCTTGGTGAGCTGCCATCCTCCTTGGTTGCTCTCTGGGGACCACCTAACAGAGCAACGCCCATGATTTTCCACTCACAACGTCGACACCGGATCTTCTCGTGATCACGGACAGTTGCACTATCGCTTTAATGAAAGGCATTGTGCGAGGAAACAAAAAACATAGTGACGGGACCGCACATCACCCATACTGTAGTAGACAAGTCCAGCTTTCTTGGGCAAAATTTTGAAAATTGGGAAATACCAACATCATTTTTATGTGTAGCAAAATCTCTTTTTTGATGTGTTTGCAGTGATCGCAGCTAACACTTAAGACTGCCAAAGAAAACCATTCGGGAATGCTTTTGACGACAGCAAAAACGTGGATAGGAAATGAACACAGGAGTACCGTTAGGTGACCAGCGGATATACTTACTGTTATAGTAAAATTTTACATTATAAGAAAAAAAATTGCGTTCATAGGCGGTATCCCGCGCAGAAATGCTTTTGTCCAGAATTGCTGGGTACGCAGGACATATGTACGCACCTTCGATTTGTTACTGAGCACACATGTGAAATGCAGTCAGCGCAAAATGGGCAGGCAGAGAGCAGAGCTCCAAATGCAAAGAGAGCACGCTCTGTCTCTTTCTGCGCATACTTCTTAGCCTCAAGTTTTTCTTGAAAGAAAAATACGAAAAGTAAATCCCAGAAAAACACCTGCCAAAGACACATGTGCTCGTACAATACCACCTCTCCATCCCGAGTACGTTAGCTCGAGGGGCTTAAAGTGCACTCCCTTGACTTTGCCTTTTCTCTTCCTCTGGATTCGCAGTCAAGCACGTACGAACCAGCGCGTCTTGTATTTTGATCCCAGTATTTCGTATTGGTTTTTATGCATGTGAGAGGAAAACGTGCTCGCTCTAAACAAGCCTTGGCACAGGGCTTTCTAAGGTGTGTTCACGCAAAGGGAGCAGAACGTTCCCTTCATATGCTTTTTAGCGGCGCGCGTAACAGTTGTGCTGCGCTTTTTTCTTTTCATTCATTGCTCTACATGTTTTTGCTAACAGGCCAAGAATTGATGTTGACGATTAAACTTTGGCGAAAGGCAACTGACACAGATAAGCCATTACGCGAGCATTGAGTTTAAGTACGGACGACTTCTGTAGCGATAGCAACAACAGCTCTGTTTTGACAAGTTTGTATTGTAGCCCTTGAATAAAGCGGCAAGATGGTGTTCCTAAGATGTTCGTTGTCGTCACTAGATAGGTAGTCATCAATAGCCCTATTGTCATAGCACGTCTCTCCAGCTCGACCCAGAAGAGCCTCATTAGACCGTGGGTTGGTGAAAAGGAACCGCTAAGTGCTCCCGGCTCTTGAATTGCGCGTTTGCTGGAATTCTTCGTCAATTACTGGTGAGGTATTTTTTTTCAGAGTGATTCATAAATATGCAAGTAAAAGCTAGCTTAGTAGTTGAGCCTTAGGAGCTTGTTGTTAAGCCAAGAGAGAGAATAAATATTTAATGAGCCAAGATTTCAGAACTCTAATATATATATATATATATATATATATATATATATATATATATATATATATATATATATATATATATATATATATATATATATATATATATATATACTTATGAAGGGAGCCAACAGTCACCGAAACCAAGGTGCATAGGGGAATGCTTTTTTTTTAATGTGTAGTGGTAATCAGTGGGATAATAATAATTACATTAGTCTATCGCCTAAACAAAATTACTTATAATGCAGCAGAAAAAACAACCATGCCTCCGGTGGGATCCGAACCCACGACCTCCGAATATCGCGTCCGGTGCTCTTACCAACTGAGCTACGGCGACGGCTGTCCAATCTGCTGCACTCGTGGTTATTTATTTTATTGGGTGTAAGCGAATTTCTTTGGAATCGGTTCAAAGTAATGCGCCACTACTGCACAAATTCATACCTACAAAGAAAAAAAAGATTCACAAGCGTACACCTTGGATGACACGCGATGCTATTCATATTAAACGTAAAATAAAAAGGTTAAAGAAGAAACATGGAAACCCAAATAAAATAAGAGAAGCGCAGATCTCTCTTGGACAAAAGGTGTACGCAGCAAAAGAGTACTATTACAATACTTCACTGCCTAACGTTATCAAAAATAACCCTGTGAAATTTTAGAAGCATATGAAAGAAAAAAATCCAATTTCACAAATAATGATTAATGGCACCCCGATAACTAAAGATGAAGACATAGCACAGTTTTTTAATGAGTATTTTCAACGTGTCTTTTCAGCATCAAATGTTTGCGTGACGAATTTTCTAGAAAGACCGGTATATGATGTGAATTTTTTTTCTTATGCTGGAATCGTCAATATGCTAGTAAACCTGAAAGCAAAAACTTCTTGTGGCCCTGACGAAATCCCAAACATCTTTCTAAAACGATACCCAGAACATATTGCCAGATTCCTTGTAAAAAATTTTTCTGTATCCCTTTTGAAGGGACAGCTGCCAGATGACTGGAGGGTGGCCCGCGTTGTTCCTATATTCAAAAAAGGGGATCGCTTAAAATTACAAAATTATCGCCCTATTTCTTTGACCTCACAATGCTGCAAAATCCTGGAGCACATTGTGGCCAACTGTATCAAGGAATTCCTGGCTGTAAACAATGTACTCACCGAGTTCCAGCATGGCTTCAGGAAGGGTTATTCCACTGTAACACAGTTGGTATCAGTGATTCATTGTTTCGATTTATCCCTTGACAATAATGGCCAAATGGATGTAATATTTTTAGACTTCACTAAAGCATTCGATAAGGTTCCTCACGACAAATAAAGAAATAAACTTGAAATTATTAGCCTACCTGATATTTTTGTAAACTGGATTAATGCGTACCTGGCTAAACGGACTCAATAGGTCACAGTAGGTGAACATAGCTCGGCCACTCTTCCAGTCACGTCAGGGGTACCGCAAGGTAGTGTTTTGGGTCCCCTACTCTTCCTACTGTACATTAACGACATCGTTAATGTCATATCTCCCGATGTGAAAATTAGGCTTTTTGCCGATGATTGTGTCATGTATAAAGAAATAACCTGTCCACATGACCAGACTGTTCTTGAAACAGAATTAAACAAGATATTGAATTGGTGCAATGAATGGGGGATGTTTCTCAACGCTGGAAAATCAGTATGCCTTCGTGTCTCTCGTAAAAAAAAACCACGTATTTTTTTTCTTATACATTAGGTTCTTCTCCACTACGTGAAGCTATCAACTACAAATATTTGGGTGTTACCTTGACACCAACATTGTCGTGGAACACACATATTAATAATATTTGTTCTTCTGGTTTCCGCAAACTGTGCTTTTTGAGGCACAAATTAAAAAACGCCCCTACTAATTTGAAATTACTCTGTTACTTTTCATTTGTTCGACCAAAGCTCGAGTATGCTTGTATTTCATGGGATCCTCACACTAAGGCAAATATCAGTCACCTTGAAAGAATACAAAGACAGGCAGTTAAGTTTATATTTAATAAATTCGCACGGCTTCACTCTCCCTCTAAAATTATGGCAGACAATTGTATACCCACTCTTGAATCACGTCGAAAGCAGTGAAGACTTGAAATTCTTTCCCTTCTTCTTAACAACCAACTTCAAATGAATAAATCACCTTATTTAACGCCTGCATTAACGCGCCTCAGAAGACATCATGACCCTGACTCACTCACACCCTTGTATGCTCGAACTGATGCGTTTAAATTTTCCTTTTTCCCTCGGACAGTATCGGATTGGAACCATAGTTTGCTGACTGCAGTGTGACTAAAATTGTATAAATGTGTACTTCTTTGTTCCTGTTTTGTTCATTATTATCTTTAAGTATACTAATGACCCTCTGCTTGAACCCAAGGGTCTGCAGTATGTAATAAATAAATAATAAGATGTGTGCCACTGCGCTATATATTTTAGTCTTCACTCCAGCTGAACAACGGCGTTCCCTTGCACTGTGTGCAAATATGGGGGAGCGGGGGGAACCAGCCTTCCGCCCCTCCCCCTCCCCACCCGCACTCCCACTCCGCGGATGCAGCGTTTTCGCTCGCTAACCGCGGAGGGTATCGTGCTCGAGGGAAACAAATTGATGGGACGACAAAGCGTTAGCACTCATATGCTATTTATTACAATTGCAATTAATACACAGAGCGGGCCAGCTAGCTACAAAACATCAACGAGGCATTACACGGAAGTAGAAGACAACGTAAGGACTTCCGACTTATCGGCTGGGGAAGGAGCGCGACTTCGGAAGTATCGGCGGCGAACATTTGTATGCGCCGACAATGGCGGCCGGCTTTTACCTGCGCGCCGCATTCTTGGGGCAAAGCTATTCCTTAGCATTTGCTGGGGAAGGAGACCAGAGCGCGCGTTTGCTGCGCTCGCTTCGCTGCCTGGAACCAAAAGTCCAGCGGCAAGGCACAACGGATCCCCGTGCGCCTGCCGCGGAAGGAGACAAAAGCGCGTCGCTGCAACCGCTGGTGACGCTGGCCGGATCCAGAAGAGACTCTCTCCGGTCCCGCAGAATTCCGCGTAACCAACGAGGTGGCGCTCCCGTAGCCGTTCTCTTTCCCTCATAAGAGAGACTTCCCTCCTTGCCCAGCCAGTGGTGTCCCGACGCACACCGATGGAGATGGTCGGCCGCGTCGAAATGGAGGGGCGAAAAAGGTTTACACATTTCTCCTTCCTTAAATGTTGGCCCACGGTTGAACTCATTCATGGATCCAACCAGGAAGTGTCCACGAGCGTTGCGGAGACGACTGTAAGACAACTCGTAGAGGCGGGGTGCCGGAGCAGCAAGGTCACCGGGCACCCGTTCTTGTCCCGCGGCAGGCATCCAAAATTAGCGCGCCGTTAGGGTGTTGTTCGCGCCGAAGCGCCTTTTTTGGAAGGTAGGGGGGGGTGTCTCTTCCCTCCCCCGATCTGGTAGCCGCTGCAAACTGTACGCCGGAGACTCCGCAGGTTGATGACTCACGGCCGCAAGGCCGCAGACAGGGACCCGTACAATGAACAGCAGGCCGGGACAGCTTCTGTTGAACTCTGCATATAACTCCTATGATCTTCAAAAGTTTGAATCAAAAACAATGGAGACCGCGCAAACTGACCATTTGGTAAAATGCGGAGCAATGCGAGTGCCGAACAGTTCTATTCGGCACCGCCCGAACGCTCGGTTCATTTGAATGTAGCTGGCTCTTCGGTCGAAGCACAATCGCGGTTCTCTTTCCGGCATGGTGATGTTAAGCTCACTTGAACTGCGTTAGCGTCTCTGGTTCCGTAAAATTATAAATTCGCTTCACAGCCTCCCCCCCCCCCCGCCCCCCCCCCCCCCCCCCACGAAACAGATACCAAGTTCGTTCGAACAAAGTAAGATTTCTGTAGTTGAGCGAGACCTCTCGGCTCTGTCGAGGTTAAATATACAAGCAAGCCCGTTTGCGAGTGCTTGTGCCACTGTACGACTATGTCCTCCCAAAAGCGACAGGCAGCTCCCGAAGAGCCTTAGGCCTACTCGCTCTGATACATGCGGGTGCCAAAAAAAGGCCAAAGGAAATAGCTAGAACACAACGTCACGAAAAGATACGTTTCTGCCAAGGTGACCCTAACGCGAACGGCGCCCACTGCTTCTGGCGGTGTCGCAGCGCCCCGGTGCTTTTCCTGCAATCCAAATCAGCTTATTACGGCACCTGGCTCCCAGAGCCAAAGAGACAGAACAGATAATATTTACAACTATATACAGGAAGAAAAATCGGGCCAGCCTTCAGCCTTCCACGTTCACTCGCTTCTGGCTTGCGGTTCTCCGTGGACGGCTCGGTCTCACTATCAAGAAATCATCTTAGCCTTTAGCAGCTCCGAATTCGTGTCAGGCCTAACGCTGATTAAGTCCGCACCGGCATTCCACGAACCGAACTGACTGTCGTCCCTCGTCCCAAGAGCTTGCCCCACGTTGGGTGCCATTGTGGAAATATAGGGGGACAAAGGGAAGGGACAACCAAGCGTGAACCCTCATATGCTCTATATTACAGTTGCAATTGATATACAGGGCGGGCCAGCTAGTTACAAAACATCAACGAGGCATTCCTAGGAAGTAGAAGGCAACGTAAGATGGACTTGTGACTTACCGGCTGGGGCAGGAGCGCGGCTTCGGAAGTATCGGCGGCGAACATTTGTATGCGCCGACAATGGCGGCCGGGTTTTCCCGTGCGCGCCGCATTCTTGGGGCAAAACCATTTCCCTAGCATTTGCTGGGGAAGGCGACCAGAGCGCGCGTTTGCTGCGCTTGCTCCGCTGCCTGGAACCAGAAGTCCAGAGGCAAGGCACAACGGATCCCCGTGCGCCTGCCGCGGAAGGTGACGAGAGCGTGCCGCTGCAACCGCTCGTGACGCTGGCCGGATCCGGAAGAGACTCTGTCCGGTCCCGCAGAAATCTGCGTAACCCACGAGGTGGCACTCCCGTCACTGTTCTCTTTCCCCCATGAGGGAAAGTTCCCTCCTCGCCCAGCCGGTGCTGTCCCGACGCACCCCGATGGAGTTTGTCGGCCTCATCGAAATGCAGGGTGGAAACAGGTTTCCCCAACTATTGTCAATCTGAGGATTTTTTTATTGGCAAAAGTGGCGAAAAAATGAGATTCCATTGTTCCGTCCTGCTGTATTATTTGTGCGAAGTCTTGGCTCTATGGTAATGATTATTTTTACTGCGCTACAAAACATACATTCATGCTGATTTCTTTCTATGAAATAAGGGAGGCTATAAACGCAGGCGGATATATATTGGCTTTGTGTTATTAGTAGGAGATGTATTCGCAAATATCAAGCTTGGTTTTTATGTTATGTCATGGGTTTCCTCGAAGTACCTTTGGATATAGGGCGAAGTTAACTGCATCAGCCATTCATCTCATCTCTGGAAGTGCGGGCGTATAGCTCTTTACGGTTGTTATATTTGAATCAAATCAAACAATGATCAATTTCCACATATACATCAAGCAAACACTACCAAAAGAGCAGAATATATGATATTTAGCGACTAAAGCGTAAATTTTTTCTCAAATCAAAATGAATGAATTTATTACTTGTCTGCTTTTAGTTTTGAGACCAGATTGAGCAGTGATTAGATTTGATTAGATTTCGGCATGCTGCTCGCGCATTCAGTTAAGTGAGCATTATCATGAAATATCTTTATAATTATGTGTAGAAAGACAGACGCCGCTCGCCATCTAACCTCCTTCATACGAAATATACAGAAACCCTCCTTATTAATCAGGGTTTTGTGCTTGATAATTACTATCATACCCTTGTGGTGATGTGTCTGCAAGGTTTTTTTTTATTTTACAGTTGTGGTGCAAAGGCACGAGTTTACTCATTTGTATGAATCGTTTTTGCTTTAAAAAAATGACCACGGAAGTACCTATAGAAGGAAGCATCGGCATCGTCACCCTAAGAGAAATTCACAATCGATCAATTAAACTGATTCAGCAAAATATACGTCCAGACTAGTCTTCCTCCTCGGACGAAGTTGCGACTGCTTCCGACAGGTGCGCATCACGCGAGAGGGTTACGTATAAATGCAGTCCATCAATAACAGAGTGACGCGCCGTACCCTGCCTCCACACTCCCTGTTCTTCAACTCTGATTGGCGGTCGCGCTGGCCCTCTCGCCAGACTTCGCATCCCAAACTCTCAACCGCCAGCGCAATAACTCGCAAAGCATTAAAAGGACAGAAAGCTGAAAGAAGGTGCGGCGATTTTTATTGGCTATGTTTGTGCAAACTTCAGAGTTGAGGGTCGAGTAGGCCCCTCTGAGAAGGGTTGTATGATAGATGTGTTCTATACAACGCTTCACTGTAGCAATCTTTCTGCGCGGAAGGTGGTCCTGTGGGCCAGTTTTATCTAAGTGATCTGCCCTTCACTTATGTGTTGCGACAGAGTTCGGAATATTCCTTAATGTTTGGTCGGAAATTACGTTTTATGACATAAACCCTGTTTCTTGAAAGCATTTCGACAGGTTTCAAGCTAGGTTGTTAGCTTGTAGACTGCGCTTCGTATTCCTTTCAATATATTTTGTTTTACAAGAAGTATACCGGTGGCATAACGCTTTAAAACGTCCTACTCCAAAAACTATCTCGAAAGCAGGAGTAGGGGCGCAGGGGAAGAGCTTTATATAAAGCCGGCTAGAACTGATTACAGGTCTTTCCATCGTTGAGTACTACCATATTGCCTGAAGGTCGATCAGTCATTGATGACTGCTGCTACTTTCTATGGAAGATGCAAAAAAGCGGCACACAATATCTAAACTCTTTAGGCGAAAATGCGGAAAAATTTATTCTTAACATTTCAAAATCTATGGATTGCAAATGCTGGGTAATATGCTCCAGCGAAATGAAAGTAATAATGCTTTTATGGAACCACATTTTGCTTTAGAAACGAGCTGCTCACCAGAAATTTCTAACGTGGTAACTATGCCCTTAAGGTACACTGGAGTGCACCGGCAGTGCCCAATCACGGCGCTTAAAAGAATATTGTGCAAAAAAGTAGAATTTTTGGGGTCTTTCTTGAAGAATGCGCCTTGTGCACTCTTTCTTCTTCATTGATTTCTTCATGCTGGCCTCACTGAAATAACTGCAGGCAAGCATCAAGCCTGAAAATATTTATGCGTTTACGGCTATATTGCATGTGATATATGTTTTCCTTCAATGATAGCGCTAATATTCAAGAAAAGTGAAATGAAATTTCCTAAAGGAGAGAATCTCGGTTCCAAAGTTTCAATCTTGTGCAGCACCGCAGACAACACGAGGAAAGCAGGTAGGCCCGAATAACGGACAGCACCCCAAACAGCTATGCTCCACGGCAACAAATACGTTCATAGAAAACTTGCCATAATACAAACGTGAACTACTTTCTACCATTGAAATGTGTTACGTCTCAGCAAAAGGCGCTTGCGAAGAGGCAGAAATCTGAAAAGTAAAAAATCTGAAGCTCAGATTTCTCCAATAAATACAAGAAAAAATATCAACTTAAGGAACACACAGAAGATATGAGAAAGTGCCCCTGCTTTTGTGCCCGCTTTCAAAACAGCGCCGTTCTCATTTGAATAAAATCTCTGATGAACAACATCTTTTCTTATTGACCTCATCAAATGCGCGTTTTTTTTCTGTCCCATCGTTTTCACATTTATTTCCAGTTCACATCTTAATTTCTGGTTCGTGTGACGAGCAAAATATATAATGGATGCTTTTCATCCAGCATCGTGAAAAAGCGACAAAGAATAGTTCAGCCTCTGCCTAGGGAAAGACGAAAAGTCGCGACGAGTCTCTCTTTGTGATCACTCCCGGCGTCTACCCAGCGCATACTCTCAGGCGTTCCAAGAGGGCCGCAAAGCGTAAACAGGCAGCGACGACACGTGGAAAAAGTGAAAGGGTCTTCTTTTTCATATGCTACCCAGAGAGGCAGATACGGAGGCGAGGCTAGAAAATTTTTATGCAGATGTGCATTCTTCGCCACCATCTCGCAGTTTATACGTTTATATCAGCAATCCGAGGTCACTCTGCCGTTCAAAAACTCACATAACTGAGCAAATAACTCAAACAACTTCGAGCACATCTATTTTCGCGCCAGTCGGACCGTCATTGTCGGTGTCACTTTTGTTACTGATGGCTTTATGTAACCAAACATACTTTGAGTTGTCATGCATGTTGCAAATCATAAATATCGGTTGTGAATTGAAAATATTGGGGTTCAACGTCCGTAAGCCACACATAGGCTATGCGAGACGCGCAGTAGAGTATTGGGGAATAATATGGACCACATGGTGTTATGTAACTTAAGCTAACGAAGCGCCGCGCAAGGCGTTTTGCCTTTCGCTTCCATCGAAATGCAGCCACCGCGGCCAATATTCTATCCGCTGCCTTCGGGTGAGCAGACGACATGAATCCACTGAGTCATCACCGTGGGTTAGTATTGCTTATGTTTTAACTGTAGCATAAGTAGTACAATTTACACACATAATAATTTAGAAAAAGCAGACTCCGCTTATGTTTTGTTGAAAAAACACAGATCTCAATGCTGGGTGGGTGCGTGATGCAGGGCTCGCGCGTGTCCTTGTGTTGTTTTCT
The DNA here is from genome assembly GCF_052857255.1 of Amblyomma americanum. NCBI lineage: Eukaryota > Metazoa > Arthropoda > Arachnida > Ixodida > Ixodidae > Amblyomma > Amblyomma americanum. The sequence goes on along the minus strand of NC_135500.1, from coordinate 159,269,594 downwards.
TTTAAAAAAATACCTGCCTGGGGTAGACTTTGTCGTACGCTTTACTCAGTAACTGCGCCGTTCCTGAGAGTATTAAGCACACATTTTTCATCTATAAGTTGAAAACTGATTGCCCTTCAGATGCCTAAAATGTGACACATTTTCTTGAGACTCACAGTAAGATGACTTCAATAAACTGTCTTGAATGGTGTGGCGCCATGGGAAAAGCCCATTACGCTATCGCGTATCTTTCCTGCGTGAAAATTTATATATTTATTCGAAGGCTGCGCAATAAAAAAAATTGTGTTTGCGCTGCATGTGAGCTGGGTGTAGACTATTTATTATCCAGTACACTGTCACATTTATCGGCTATGGAAAATAAGGCCCTTTCAGCTGAAGGGAGAGGATGAGTTTATACAGTAAAGGCAGTCGTCTCAGTAGTTGTTTTGCCGGAATCAAGAAGGAAAACTCTGGTGAGCAAAGATAGAGACAGTAATATGCAAAGTAGAACGGCAGATAGCTCTTCAGCGTCAATGTAGTCATTAGGCCTAACGCGCAGATCACGAGATCGAGCAAGCAATGTGTCGGCTGAGGTAACCCCCTACGTTTCCTATTTTAGTTATCCTTCTGCTTTTTAAGATGCACGCTGTATTTCACAGAAAACAGAATGAAATGTGTCAAGAGAAAAGCATGAAAAAAATTGTAGGTAATACAAAGACTTTTATTAGTGCATTCCAATAATGCAGCTCAGCAGGTGAAGATCGCCCGAAATTCGTTTTTTTTTCAAATGTTACATAACGTCTCCTGCTTTGGGCCCGGTACAGGAATGTAGCACTAACAAGCGCAATTTTCGAGCCAAGCGCTGTGTTGATAAACATCGCACATAGTCCGCAAATTGTCTGCACATTGAATTTCTGTATGCGCAAGCTTCAACGTAGTGAGTACCTGGTGTCTGTATTTGCTCTATTGGTTTGGCCTCTGTTTAAGACAGCACTCACTGACACATTAGTCTTCCGCACTCAAGGTGACGTCGCTCCCAGACAAGCTGTCACCGACTGGTACCCTGAATAGAACAGTCACGGAGGTCTATATTTGGCTTCCGGCTTGATCATCTGACCTTTACCGTACGGACCATGAGCGTTCACTTCAGCAATGTTGGTTGCCACTTCGCAATCTCTTGTCAGATCTACGTCAGTAGAACAGGAACAGGTGTGGTCGAGAGAGCTATAAACTGGGCTCCATAACACAAAAGTGACGAAAAACAGCCCGAACACTTTTGACATGCATAGGAAAGTATAAAGAGGAAATGTTATACTGGAAGCTCTTTCAGCAGGAGGAAGGTAGGACCGCAGCATTCGCCACTGCTTGCTGCGCCACATTGTCAAGAATAAAAGCGCTATACATTAATCTGTCGTAAAAGAAATAGCGCAGGAAGGAATCGTAGTGTTGATAATTTCCTCAATAAGGAGGAGTAGTCACGCAGAACTTTTTGCTGGGCTAGTTGGTCCATTAAGGACCTGACGTAGTCATGAAAGCGTGCGCCGAGGCCAAGATCCGAAATAGACTTTAGAATATAATAGTGCCGAACGCTGTCAAAGGCGTTCTCCAGGTCCAGGCCTAGGATGGCCTTAACGCCCCTTCCATCTCCGTCAATGACCTGATGCTTGATAAGCTTCATTGCGTCTTGTGTCGACAGCCCGGCCCGAAAACCAATCATAGTGTGGGGGTAGACCTCGTTCTCTTCAAGGTACCTTGTAAGTCGATTAAGCACCGCATGCTCGGCCACCTTGCCCACACAGCAAATGAGCGAAATAGGCCGTAAGTTATCAATGCTCGGGGCTTTGCCAGCCTTGGGAATGAGCACCATGAGAGATGTCTTCCACTGCTCCGGAACCACTCCATCTCTCCACATAGCGTTAACCTCCCCGGTAAGGTACTTGAGCGACTTATCATCCAGGTTTTTCAAAAGCTTGTTCGAAATGCCGTCCAGTCCGGGAGCCGACTTGCTGTTAAGGTTATGCAAAACCGTGCGTATCTCTTCCACAGAAAAGGCCTCATCTAGGGAAAAGTTGTCCTCTCCCGTGTAGGCATGTTCTGTCAGAAGAGCATCCGGGTCCGCAACAGGAAGGTATTTTTTGGACAGCTTATCAACCATCTCCTCCTCCGAGGTAGACCCCACAGCTTCGTATGCAGCTCTAGCAAGGACGTGCCCCTGACTAACTCTCGTATTGTAGTCGTTCAGCAAATGCTTAAGCAAGCCCCACGACCTCCCGTTGCGTACCTGCTCGTCCACCGAGTTGCATACCTCATCCCAGTGTTTCCTAGACAAAAGCTTACCGTGCTCCTCAATCAGCTTATTCAGCTCGGAAATCTTTTTACGCAGCCTGCGATTAAGTCGCTGTCCCTTCCACCTAGCCAGCACAGACCGCTTGGCTTCAATCAGATGGGCCAGCCTGCTATCAACTCTATCCACCTCCAAATCCGTAGTGATCTCCTTCGTAGCCTCCTTTACATCCTCCCTCACCTGGGTGACCCAATCCTCCAGGGACGGCTGGTACGGGCCTTCGAATTCCTTCACCCTCTTTCCTCTCTCCTCCCGGATCATCCGAAACTTATCCCAATCTGTAAACGTTAACGCCCTAGGCAGCCTACCCTCAACCTCAAAAACGACCTGGTTAATATAATGATCACTGCCTAGGTCTTCGGCAAGACTGCACCAACTAGGCTTGGCGGCGTTCTTTACAAAGCAGAGGTCAGAGGTAGTATCCCTACACTTCGACGTCCCTATACGTGTCGGAAAGGCAGGGTCAGTGACCAGCGTTCTGCCAGAGTCTCTCCCTTTAACTGTGTCATGCTTGTACCCCCACACGTGATACGGAGCATTAAGTCCCCGGCCACGATCAGCGGATGGTCCCCGGCAAGCTTAGAAGCCTTCTGCAGAAGCAGTTTGAATTTCTGCACCCTGTCCCTCGGGGCACTATACACGTTCAGAATAAACACGCTTTTCTTATTCACCCGGTTAGGAATCACCTCAATCATGACATATTCCAGGGAAAGGAAATGTATCTTAAGATCATGGACCAAGTGCGTAAGTTTGCTGTACAATAGAATGTAGGTCCTCCGAGCTTTGGATCCCCCGAAGACGGTTCGGTAGCCGTCAGATAAACTTCTGCCGTTATTGTCTCCTGCAGTAGAATATCCTGCGGCCTACCCTTACAGGCGCGAATATACTGCTGTAGAGGCGCCCGTTTACGAGCATACCCCTTACAGTTGTGTTGCCACACACAAAAAGTCTCATTTTGTCGCGCCATGTTGAAGCAGTTGCTGCGAGGCATCTTGCAGAACCTGAGACTGCCCCCGTCGAGGAACCAGCCGACTGAGATCCCGACCTAAGAAGGGGAGAGGCACTCAGACTGGACTTGTTTTCGAACACCTCTATTCTACATTGCAGCTCTTTGTGCCTCTCATCGATCAAGCCGAACGACTCTGTGAGACGCGTATTCAGCTGCGCCAGACCATCGTTGACCTGCTTGACACTATCCACAATACTCGACATCTCCGTCACCTCAGATCTCAGCTTCCTCGACGCGGGCTCCGCCTCATGTGTCAAAGCCTTCTTCTATGAGGGGCGTGACCCACTAGCCTCACCTACATCAGCAAAATCCATGCTCTCTAAGGGCTCAGGCATTGCCCTCTCCGCCAGTGCAGGGTCTGCCATACCCTTAAGTTCCGAGATTTCTGCCTTAAGCGACCTCACCAGTTCTCTCAACTTGCCTTAAGCGACCTCACCAGTTCTCTCAACTCTGCGTTTTCCTGCTCTATCCTCTTGAATCTCGTTTCATTCTTGCTATGCTCTGGCCTTACCAAACTAGGCCTCTCCACTCGAGCACTTGCGTGCTCCGCCAAGGTAGTACCACTGGCCTCTTCACTGGGGCCCTTGCCTTGTAGACCCTGCAACACACCACTCTTGCGCAACCCTGTCTCTCAGTCCCATGGGGGCCGCGCGCAGTCTCTAGTTTCCAACTGCCCATCCATTCCGAAGCGCACTTTAGACGCCGATCTGCTCCCAGACCGGCCACCGGAGCGGCTGCGAGATGCTCTTCCTGGTCTCCTTGATCTTGATCTTGAGCGTCCACACCCACGATCCTGTCCTTGCCCAGCCTCCAGCGTGTTCCCCAACGTTGGGAACTGGCTTTCGGCGTATCTGAACCCTCCCTTCTCTTCATCCTCCGCATTGATATCCGCCATAGCCCGCTCAAAGCGGCAACGCCGGACCGCATATGTGGTACGGAACCGCTGCTGGCACTCCTTGGCAGCCGTGATATGCTCTCCCCCACACAGCTCACACTTGGACGTACACCGGTGGGCCTCATCGGGATTGGTTGAACCGCAGCCCCTGCAAACCACTTCTTCCGGCGAGGGGCAGACGTCAGCGCGATGCCCCAGCTTTCCGCAAGCATAACAAACATCCATCTGCTTGCGGTATAGCGTGCACCTAACCAGCGCTTACCATACCGAACGTAGTTGGGCACCTTGTACCAGTTGAAAGCGATGATGACCGTACCCGACTCCTTGATGCGTTTTGCCGCCAGGGCTAGCGGATTACGCGGGTTAACAATCTTGCAACTGAGCGCTTCGGGTCCCTCGCTGAGAGGAATGTTTCTTATGATTCCCTTGCACGTTTCATGCCGCGCCGCACGATATGCCGCAGCTGCATGCGTGTCCCCAGCAATGCATAACTCCTTGATCCTCAGGTACTTCGTAGCATTTTCTTCTTCCGGCGTTCTGACCACCACAATATTCTGCTGATAGTTGGGGCAGATCGTGTCCGCTTCTCGCTTCAACTCGTCTATGCAAGCAGCAGCTGTGATTGCATCAGCCACAGTGGCCGCACCAATTTTAGCAATGTTCAGACCTCCCCTGATCCTGACGATAATCTTGATATCATTTTTCGGCAGCGGAGGCATTTTGCCTCGCCGTATGATACCCTCCTTGACGCTAGAAGGCGAGTTTGTACTCCCTTTGCCGTTCTTGGGTCCCGGCCTGCCGTTAGGGCTAACAGCGTTGCCGCCGTATGACAGCCTTGCCTTGGTCGTAGAATTCCTCTGGGTGTTAATTTTCCAGCCCGCATCCTCCGAAACGTCTTCCGGAGAAATATCTTCGCCTTCCACAGCGTATTCCATCATGACAAAAGTGTCGGGCGGCCGGGGAGCCGGCGCGGCCTACGTGCACGGCGGGGGGCGTAAACAAGACGAGAAAGGCCGTAAAATCAAGTACAGTCCGCTCACTGAAAAAGGTCCTATATCCTGGTGTAGCGTGTAACTTCGCGGATTTGTTCAGCACAGAATTAGGCGCTGAAGAGAGAAAAATCCGGTCAAAGCTGCCCATAAAACAGTCTTCTGAAAGAAAGGACGCGCGTCGCAACAACCGAGTCCGCGTCCTCGGACGCTCTCCGTAGTCGCTGGAGCTCCGAAAAAAAGCGTCCGCCTTCGACGGCGTCACGAGCCAAACTCTTCCGTTATGGAGTGATGAAGAAAATTAGCTCCAAAATTTTCACAACCTAAACCACGCATCTGCAAAATGCGAATATAAGAGCAATGTTTTGACATTGCCAGCACCTCAAGGACGTCGTCAGCACTGTAAATTACTAAGATGTTTATTACAACGCTGCTTTATTGATGCGATAATAGCGCTTTTATTTTTACCTCACTGGTTTTAAAGAAAACTCACCAGAACAACTTGTCTTTTCCAACCGCATTTTCTTCAATTCGAAGCCCTCCACTACGGCACCTCTTCTCCCTTTCTTCTTTCACTCCCTCCTTTATCCCTTCCCTTACGGCGCGGTTCAGGTGTCCAACGATATATGAGACAGATACTGCGCCATTTCCTTTCCCCAAAAACCAATTATTATTATTATTATTATTATTATTATTTTTTCGCACACCCTCCACATCTAGAGGTTAGCCACAGAGCCCACTCTTAGTGGTGCCTCGGTAAGCTAACGTGAAAAACCCATAGTTAGCAGACTCTAGCTTATACTGTGCATAAGGTCATTGTGGTTTTCATCAGCCAGGTAGAATGACAAAAATGTACGATGTTTGATGTCGGCGGAAGTGGCTGCAAGAGAGAACAAATAGTTGAAGGAGGATAACTCTGGTTCTTTATTTATACATGTTTTAATTCTTGCAACTGTCAAATCTGACGCTAAACTGCAACTCCTCCTCGTTCAGTTTTTTCTGATGAGAAGTTGATGAGAAACCCAATAGGAAAAAAAATAGAGACTTTAAAGAGATTGCATTCCTCCTGCATTATTTGTTTAGCCTTTTTACGAACAAACAAGAGTGCGTTCTCTGGCATCCGGGTCTCCAAGTGACTTGTTAGCATGCAATGTCCCACCGATGATCATTCGCTGGATTTCCCTTTTCGTGCCAAGGTAAAAGCCACTGGCTGCGCCTCAAGCGGCTGCGTACCGAGAGCTTTGCGAACTTTGTGCGTTTTTGCCCAACACCGCGTCTACTTAAAAGAGAGCGTTCATATTTATGAAGCCTCTGTTTACACATCCACTTCCTCTGCAGGATCACATGCTGTCTGTACCTCCTTGAGGAGCAGCTCAAGTTCCTTCATGTTAAAATTCATGAGCCCACTGCGCCGCTTGGACGCTGGAAGCGCTTTGTCAAGGGACTAGAATGACATTCGCTTGCGGGTATGCTTGGATTATGCTAAACGTGATGCGACAGATGCGGAACGCAGTTTCCAGACGGTTGTAAAAAAGCTAAAATTTGAATTTTCTGCAGTACACTGCGAAGCGTTGGAAGCTAAAAAAAATATAAGGCCTTCGATGTTACGATAAAGTGGTGAAATGATAACAGAAGACTTTTCGAATGTCAAGTATTAAATGTACGATTCATTTTAAACCTTCTGCAATGGTGTTTCGATCTGTCATTGCACTAGGGGACATCTCTTGCATTGTCTATTTTTGAAGCGCATAAAAACAGTTACGCGAAGTTTAAAAAAATGGCTGTGGTTTACCTCTGGTTAAACCTGGAGTGACGCGATAACTACAGCTGGCCGAGTGGAAATTGCTCAGTCGAATTGCAAAGTCTGTCTTTCGCCGCTCTGTTTCGCTGGGCGTTCCTCTTTCATCTTTGTCTCACTTGGCTGCCACGTGACCAACCACGTGACGAACCACGTGACCAGTCAAAGCGCCGCGTCGCCGACAGCTGCTCCGTACCACGTGATCTACCACGTGCCGCCGCCACGCTGAAGGCTCGAAATGCTACTGTAATGTAGCTATCGCTGCAAAATAAGCCGACGCTGTGGCAGCGATCGAATATCAAGCTCTAACACACCTCAGTCAAGTTAAGTAAGATGCTGCACGAAACGCTGAATCGTATTACACCATACGAAGCATTCTGCGGCAAAAGGTTGGTCCACAAATTTTACACGAATCTGAGGGCTAAGTGACCCTACTTAGATGCCTGCCAGACAAAGATATATATGCCGTATCGACACAGCTTTGTTTCCTAGTGTGATGCCCGTGCATCACGCTGCCGCCTGTTACTATTTTATTCTATATGTAACCACCTCGATTACCATGGTAACCACAAGGAGGCCGCCATCTTGAATTCTCTCAGTTGTATGAGCATAACTCGGAGGCTCTAAACGCGACCAGTAGAGATAACGCTTTAAAAACAAATCCTGAAATTTGTACAGGATACAGGCACTTGATAACAGTGGTCCCGAAAGTTTTGATTTTATGAATAACGTGTGGCGGCGCCTCCTTAGGCAAAGGCCATATCCCTTCTGTCCCATCACAATAGGATTAGTTCGACTGAAACAAAATATCAATCAGTCAATCAACCAATCAATCAATCAACCAATGAAGCAAACAAGCAATCGATAAATTAACAAATCAATTTCCGCGAGGCACGCTGCAAGGCTATTCCCCCTTCAACCAAAACACCAACAGAGCAAGCAATATAAATTTTGACGCTTTTCTCCACGGTTGAGTTTTGCCGATACGCAGCGATAAATAACAATTGAATCCAAGCAGATTCTAGCTCAACGTTGAAGCCTGCGGTGGCAGCTCTTGCGAGGTAATCAGCATGCACAATATTAGTTAGAAGCAAACCACCGAGAAAATGCGCGGTTCAAGAATGCGCCTAAAAATGAAAGGATAAGTCGTCTCAAAGTCGCAGGGCTAGCGAAACGCGCTCAATAGGATCCCGTGATTAGAATAGAAAAGAACTGCACGGTAATTTTCTTGGCATCCACTATACGCGTGAATCGAGACAAAGCATAAATCTGCGACATAAAGTCTTCCGAAATTTTTTACGCTTCCACAGCAATCGCAATCTAGTCCAAGCGTAAGTCACGGATGTTACTCCACGAGACGCGGTGAGGCTATTTTAAAGAGAGCAGTGCGATAGTCTGGGGGGGGGGGGGGGGGGGGGGGGGGGGGGGTGTCTGTCAGCACAATAATGTATAAAGTGTGTCCTGTTAAGCTACCTTTACGCTGGTCCGAATGTTCAAAATGATTTAGTCTGACGGTGAAAGGAAATTTTGGGTATGTTGTTGGTGTACGCCGAGCAACCACCACGACAAGCATAAAGCAGGAATACTTTATTTTTGGTGCGAAAGCACTACTGCGCGAGGTCAAACCGCCACACCGGTTTGTGCGAAGCTTTACCTTGAAGGTGGCCTTCGCTAAGGCAAAAATATAAAAAGAAATATTACGCGACTGCGGTTTGAACTCGGGGCGGTGCGAAGTACCAGCTTCACCAGAACACTGCACGAGACCACCATGCAATAGCCGAAGCCAATCAAGCCTCGTGAACACACTGTCACACTGTGCATTGCCCATTGTCTTCCACATCAATTGATACCACTATCAAAGTAATATTCGGTCTTCGAGCTATGTAGTGATAGTGAGAGATGTGCGCTACATGCGTTGACGTGGACAACGTCGGGGCAGTAACAGGGCAGTGCAGCAGCTCACGCTGTCGTTGATAACACTGCTGTAGGAACGTGGCACTGGAGCACAGGATACCGGCATAAATTGCGCAAATTGCCTCTTTCGAAGAAAAAGTTGGCTTTGACGATAAAAACCAACAAAAACATCTCGCGGCACCTCGAGAAAACATGTTGTATAATTAAACTTTGTCGACACTTGCTTTCGTATAACAGCGTTCAGGACACTAAGAAAGATGTTGCGTCATATTTATGCTGTAATGGTTACAGCCCCTTGAGTGAGATCCTTAATTGCGCTCGGTACACCATATAGCTGTGAGCACCCGCGTATTCGGAAATTTCGTGGTCAGAAGTTTGTTGTGTTTCAATTTTGAGCAACTATGCATCGTTGCCCAAAAACGCATAAACATGAACTTCTGCACATTTATAAACAGATTTTTATGAAACGCAGCGTATAAATATAACAGCTCTGGTGCACTTCTTTCTCGAGATAAAAACATTGAAATGAATGATTAAAGTGCTCCTCGAGGAAAGTTTGTCAAACTTTAGAAAAGAAGCAAACTTTGAACACGCAGAATCAAGGCGCAGACTAAAGGATTCATATTCTCACTGTGTACACATTATTATTTTAATTTTTTCTTCAACCAATTAGGCTTAACAGCAAGGTATGTAACCACGGCACTTTACCTTCTCGTGATGAAAAACTTTCTGTGCTTCCGAAAAGTTTTGAGGGGCAAAACCTTTTTTTCGTAGTAATGAGGCAATGACATATAAAAATATTACTTATCTATAAGATGTCGAGCCATGGCCTATCTTAGTGAACTTTGTGGACCACAAAATGTACGTGTTTTAAAAAAACGGCCCCTAATCATTACGCAAAAAGAAACCTGATTTTGAAGTTAGCCTTATATTTGACGCAGTTACGTACACCAGGGCCTACAACACTCCGTATATCAACACGTCAGTTTCATATCAAATGCGGATCACCTTGATTAATTTTTACTGCAGTAGAGCTCACCTATAACGAACCAGACTTTCACGCGAATTGCGTTCTTTGTATCCTAGGTTCGTAGCAGTTACACTTCTAATGCTGTTGCCAAAAACAGAAAGTCTGAACCGCCGCGGTGGCTCAGTGGTTATGGCGCTCGGCTGCTGACCCGACAGACGCGGGTTGGATCCTGGTCGCTGCGGTCGAATTTCGATGGAGGCGAAATTCTAGCGGCTCGAGTACTGTGCGATGTCAATGCGTGTTAAAGAACCCCAGTAGGTAAAATCTTCCGGAGCCCTTAACTACGGCGTCTCTCACAGCCTGAGTTGCTCTGGCACCTTAATTCCCCGTGAACAAAACCAAACCAACAAAGTCGGAGAGTTTAAGTCCATCATACCCGTCTTCTCATTGAAACTAAACCTTATTACGGTGCTTTCTAAGCCCACCTAGGCAGTCACATGTCCGTCACAGGTGTCCGTCCTGCCAACAAGCTGCAGGTTCAGGGACGCGATGGAAATAATCGCGGTGATAGCCCTCATGGTACCACGTGTTAGAATGTTAGGTGGGCGGATGAACTTGAGAAGTTTGTGGGGATAGGGAGGCCGCAGTGTACAGCACAGGGTTAATTGGAGAGGTATAGAAGAGGCATATGCCTTGCAGTGGGCTTAGTTAGGCTGATGATGCTGAAACGGCTGTTTTTAGTTTGAAAACGCTTCAAGTGTTTTTCAAAATGAATTTTATTAAGTGGCTTTGTGCAGTGAGCATCTTGAATAATTTCAGGACTTTATAACGCTTAAGAGACTGTGGTTTCAATTTAATGTGTCTTTAAAGGTCCTATCAAGTCCTTTATAAAATAACACCTTATGTTCTGTGCACAGCTCCGGGCGACCTACGCAGCGAATGCAAAGTGAACAAAGGTGTGCCGTAGCTTAAATCAAGTGAGAGAGGAAGAGAGAAGGCGTAATCTTTAATGCGCAGAAAGTGCATGTGTCGGAAGGAGCCACAGCCTCCCGCCTGCTACTCCGGAATGGCGAAGAGGGGGAAAGTGATAAGTTAAATTTAGAAATTAAATGAATTAAGCTGGTAATTGACTCAGCTGTACTCGAGGCGCTGATTTCCTCAAGTGAAAATCATGGAATTCAAAACATATGACCGCAAGGGAAGACCATCAAGCACGCATCCAACAGGCCACAAAAATAGCACAGCTGCCTGGACAATGGGCGTGTGTACTCCAGCAGCCATCAGGCCCAGAAAAAAAGTCAATTATTTTAACATCGCCTCGATTCTCCTTAGAGACGCAGCGTCGAACGACGCTCATAAAGTAGCACACGACGATGAATGAGAACATGCCATTGAGTCTAACTGCATGCGTGTGATGAGTTGCCCTAGTTTAATTGAATAAGAAGCTTTCGGACTTGGAAGTGTCGAATTCGTTCATCTGTAAGGGTGGCTTCGACATCCACGGAAATAGAATAACTATGCCTCCAGATCGCTGAAGCCACGCGGGTGATCACCGAACATCCTCTTGGCGAAGGCACAGCCGATTGCTTCTGCACAGCATAATATTAAGAATGTTCTTCAGCGCGTGTGTCTTGCATACCGGTAGTGACCAACTTTCTGTGCCGTTTGCGCAGAGCCTCCTGCAGCGACGGACCACCCTTGCTGCATCCCTGTGTGCAGAATGATCTCTCTTCATTTTCTGTAACATTTTTACTGCCTTCTGGAGTTTCATTCGCACTTGAGAATCTGACTCATTTGTAACGTTAGGCAAAGCCCTGCTGAAGGCCGGCTGCACCGTCCAGTGATATGAAATGTTTGCCAGAACCTAAGTACTGTCTTCCCCACGGCACGCAGAGCGGACAAGATAGCATTTCGAGCAAAAAAGGTAGATCGCTTTGGCAGCAGCATTTCTATAAGGCTTCTTTATTGTTGCCAAACCATAGAAATTCTCCCGGTATATTCCAGTATTCTAGATATGGTGGACAAATCTCCGCTCTTATAACGCCACAAATTATTTTGCTGTGCAGTCCGTTTTATTTATTGTTTAGGAAGAATGAGCGCCAAAGCAAGCCGCACAAAATGCGAGTAGAACAGTGCCTCCGAGAGTGAAATTGCGGGTTCTAAACACACCGGCAGAAATTTTCAGCGCCTTTATTTGACGACAGAGAAGTATTCGCAGCCCTGCATTTCAAGGAGATCACCAAGTCACGCTAAATTCTGTATTCGTATAAAAAAACAGTAATATTTCGGATGGTGAATAAAAAGCAGTGCAGTGAAGCCCCAAAGCTTCAATATATTCTCAGGGCCAAAAAATGTCTCGAGGAAATTGTTGAGCCCGGCATCGCAGCAACGAAACAATTCTGAGTGGAGTGAAAACAAAAGTGTTTGTAAGGCGTAATGCAACAAGTGCAGAATTTTTCACCCTCAACAAGAAAAAGAGAAGCTTGTTGCCGTGTAGCATGACATGCATTAGAATGGGTCATTGTGAGATGAGCAGTATTACACATCGTTTTTGTTTTGCTCTTGACTATGCAAAGTAAGTAATATAGGGCAAGACATAAAATAAGATGTCTGGAAGAAGCTCTGTTGTAGGTAAGTTTAAATTGTTTGTTCCGACATGACTCGTCATATCGAAGCTTATTTTTTTTTGCATAATAACTGTAGAAACAAGAACACGTGGCACCTGTTTTAACTCCAAATTGAATCTGAATCTCAAGTCCATTCATTTACAGATTAGAGATAATTTATGATAGTACACACACATGTAATTTCTGCATACAAAAGGATGGTTGTGACCGTGTTTAGTTGGACGGTTTTATGACTCCGACGAAGACTCGCTTTGCTTTCTTTTCGTTTACTTCTTCCTCTGTTCCATTATTCATCTCTTTCGTTATTCCTTTCTTTTCTGTTTCATTCTTTCTTACTTTCAGTCTTTCTTTTTTAAAACCTTATAATGTCTCAAACGATTTCCTCTTCTCAGCTGGAATTTTCTTGCGATGTCAGCAATTTGAGAACCTTATATATAACCCAGCAGCTTAATATGCAGGTTGACAGCTATTGTAAACAAGAAACGAAATTCTAGAGGCAATGCGTTGACAAGTTATGCGTCTTAATGGAAGGCAGTTGCTCAGTATATACCTATTGTTCCTAAATTATCCATAGCTGATCGCCCGCTGTTTGGGCAGGAGTTTTTGTAGTCGTCTCCACAGACAGGCTATTCAGGACTCCAAATTTGGCGGTATTTTAAATCCCGACGTTACCCACCGCAAGGGAATTGTGTGCTGCGCGCAGAGTATGTGTCTCTTGATATTCACGCATGACCCTCGTGAATATAAGGGAGGAATTTTTCCATTCAACTTTCACTTCCTTCATGTGCCTGGTGCAACCGGCTTATCAGGCGAAGTTTTGGAACCTATCTCTACAATTGGCTTTAGTCCATCAAAGGAGATGTCTCTTTTCCCTTTTGCATTCACTGCTGTTGATTCTATTATTCGAACAGAGTGCCTGTAATTCATGTCACGCAGCGCAACGCCGTTGAGAAATGAATAAAAACTTACCGCCCAATTGTCGGGCGAATTTTATCTGCTACTAAAATTCAGACATTTCTCTGTCGGTTTTGAACACAACTTTTTAGTACTGCCCACATAAAAAATTGCTCAAATCTTAAATTTAAGCCGCAATAAACTGACATACTATGTACCATGAGCAATTAACAAGAGTCAAACATTTTTGTCCATTCTTTGGTACCATTCTAATTTAATAAACAAAAATTACCTAGAACTGAAAAAGGATGAACATCATACTAGGCATATAATAACAATTAGGTTAATGGATGCTGTTACGCTGAGACAGGAAGAGATCATGGATTGCAGAGAAATAATGACCATGCGATTCGGAACAGTAAAAATTAACATGGCCGAGAATAAATTATTCCCCAGAAATATTATCTACTTTAGTTAGTGTAGTGGAGTGGATTGCAATGTAAGGGTAGCCGCACGTAGGAGAGGGTAAGACGGGCAAATGAGATTAGAAATTTTCCCGGATATGTTGACAGCAATTGAACTAATAACGGTCTATTCGGGGGTTAAGAACGAGGTATATTTCTTCATCGGCTGTATTCATGATGAAGGGATAGATGAATATTAAGTTGTCTGCTACATAGGAGAAAAAGGCTTAGCTTGGATCTGCACTGCATCAAGATGCAAAGCCTCCTCATCTGTGCTGTGTACCGTAGATTTTTATTTGTTTCACATCATACACTGCGTCAAAAGGAATAACAAGACTCATATCCATTCTTCTAATTACCCTTTAGTTATGGGCGTGCTAATTTGAAGGACTCGTGCTAGCATACTAATTAAGGCACGACAGCGGGAATGGGAGTGAATTGGGGAGCGAACGTGTGATACGGGACATAAATATTGCTGTCGTAAGCTTGTATGAAAGAAGCGTGGTGGCCAACGCCTAATGAGGTCACCAACAAGCTCGCAAGGCTCGCACCACTGAGCCCACGACGTACCGAGCCATGATATCATTGCTCCAAGAACAGCAAACTCAGCACCGACTAAACGCTACAAGAGATGCACAGTAAGTAAGAAAAATATGTTGGTCACGTAAATATATCACTCACAAAAAGAAATATTGAAAAACGGTTTGCACAGTTGCCTAAATAATGCGATTTTCAGAATATAAATGAAACCGATTAGGAGTTATTTCCCTTCATTCCTTTTACGAAGACCAGAAGCCAGAACTCTTTCACTGACTTCTTTATCTCTGCGAAAGGAACACAAAAACAAGGACGGAGAGAATACTCCCTCTTTAGATATCAATGAATTTCGCAGAAAAAGCACAGTCTCAGAGGTTCCAAGTAGCCGTACTTAAGAAAAAATCACACTAATAGTTCCTTTCTGTTTAGGCTGCAGAAAAAAACGGCAGAAATATCTCGACAGTCGCGAATACCAACAATGATATGATCGCAGCTCTCCCAGTTCATCATCAACAAGCAGCTGCCCGACATTGCAATTTTTTTTGTTTATCTACTATGCATTTCAACTCTTGTCATCGTCGAAAACCAGAAGCGTCTAGAATGCTTGTAGCGCTTTGCCGGTGGGTTTTCCTGAGTTGCGGGCAGAAAAACAAGTGGGAGAGCTACTGAATCATCAAGTTTTTGTACAGATTTTTTTTTTCACTGTTCCCTTAAGGAAAACGCCGAACCTTGTCGCTAAATCAACGTCAGCTGTCCTACGCTGCTATAACAGATATCCATGCCGATAAGTTTTGTATTCAGAAAATCTAACACCTTTGGTCATACCTCGAGCCAAGATGTTCCTACATGCTATCTCAATGAAAACAGTGAGCAAACACACTTGCTTAAAAGAAATCTACGTATGTTACATAATCCTTCTTGCTTGAAATTCGAATTAATATTTGAGGTCTTTTCTGGCGCTAACAGTCGGACAAGCTTGTCATTGTGTGACCGGAAGGCAGCCATAAGTACTTCTGTATGGAATAAACCCCAAATGAACAGAGAAGGTATCAGCACTTTTTAAGGAAACAACAGATAGCCCTCGAACACTTTACTTTTTAGGATGCATCTCCCTCGAAAACTTTGCTTTTTAGGATGCATCACAAACATATAATATGAGAATACATAAAGCCTAACAAGTTCACTGACAATTGTTTTACGGCGCTCTCTGTGTGTTCACTTTGCATCGCATATTACCACTTCACAGAGTGAATAAATGTTGGCAGGCGTACAGCCATCCCCGTCAAAAAAACAAACACAGAGACTATGGCTCAAATGACGTTTATTACAGCAGAAATTTCGGAAAAAATTGAGGAGGAGAAATCCTCATGCCTATTATTAAACTGTCAAGATAAGAGGTGGCTAACAGATGCGTCTGCTACAGCAGCGCAAGAATCTGAGGCATCGAAACATCATGACAGACTATATGTTTTCCCAGGGAAGCCTTCAGGGCCTCAATTAATGTATATAGTGAAGTAAGAAAGAAAATGGCAATACTTCGCCTTCCCCGGCACCCCAGTTCGTGTTCATTTCTCTGTCATGGCTGAAAAACAGGTTTGCACGTTCTTGCTCATATTTCGCGATAAAAGTTCCCTCCCTAATGGGCGACGCCCGCGCGAAATGTGGGCATGAACGATCGCTGCAGATTACAGCATGCATAACGATACCAAACTTTTCTTGCAGTTTTTAGAGGTCATTCAACGGAAGTGCGGAGACGGAATTGCGGAGTTCTGGATAGGAAAAGCACGCAGCTACCACACTTCTTTAATGGGAGTAAGCTGTCTAGCGCACAATATTCTGCCGTCTATAAAAGACGAAGGTATGATGTATTCAAGAGAAGTGGAGAATGAATAGTTAATGATTTTCATTAAAATGTGAAAAAACCTCCGAACGCTCCAGGGACGGCGTCGGGACTAGGTGCGCGGCTCAGGGCATCAATGAATATCAGTCCTTCAGCTGACGGTGTAAACGAAACGGATAGCATTAATGAAGGGCCTGAAGAGGTGACAAGATTTCATGTGTCAAGTATAAAGAGCTCTCTCCAAAATGCATTTAGAGAACCATGGATTCATATCTTCCTAAATGAAATAGCACCAGCGGTGTAGGTGGTCATCCGTGACCGAGAGGCCAAGCAATACCCAACTCTTTCCTTATAGTGGGAAAATATTTCATTTTTGTGGGTTCAGTTTATTACTTTTCAATAAAAACTATGCCAGAATGATGAGCCAAAAAATGTCCAACATGTGTAAAGTGCACAAAATGTGTTCATTTAAAGTGCCAGCGGTTACCTTAAAGCAGACTTGCACCTGTAAAATATGCTGAGGTGGAAGAGAACGTTTTCTCTTTAAAGGGCACATGGCGGAGCGCAAAAAAATCTTTTTAACGAGAGAGTTATAAGTACCCTATAAGAAATTTACCCAGCACAGTTGTATTCGCCTAGAGGCATTGGAATGACAGATTCGTAATATTTAAACCCACTTAGAGACATTTCTCATGCCCAGGAGAGCAAGAAAATTCCTTGTATTCATCAACTTGGGAAAATAGGTAGCTAGGGTGGCTCCGGCGGACAAGCAGTTGTAGGAGCTTGACGGTCTTTATAAATGTGACAAACGTGGCAGCAATTGTGATTTGCAATGTTTTGTCTAATTCAACAAATGTAGGCGGCCCGTGAGGTTAAAAATGTTATTTACCTTAAGCATTGGGATGCTGTTCTATTCGCCATGTACATGTACGAACACTCTGTATTAGCCGCACATGGTTCCTCTGGTCAACCACCGTGGACAGGGAGGGTGTGCGCGAAGGTCTTCTGTTTATATTTTAAATTTTGGTCTCCATGGTAACCCCTATAACTGCGGGACTAAGGGCGTACGTGAGTATTTTTTGTTGTGATGCACCTTTTTCGGTGGCGCGGTGACCAAAAGCACGGCCCCTAACCAAAGTGGCCTTCAACACGTTGCATAAGGAAGGCCTTGAAGTGGCCAAGTAGCGCGTGAACGTGTGCGAGGTTTGAGGCTCTAGGTGATTGGCGACCAAAAGAGTGTCCACGAGTAGCCTCCGTCGCCCTAAACAAGGCCTATACAAAGAGGCCCCACCGTTACCCGCAACGAAGAGGTATGCGATATACCACGCCAGATACGCAATCCGCAAACTTCCTTTCGTGATTGACTGCACTTGGAACCTTCTTATCATCCTTCATCATCACGCACACCGGCAAAGTTTACATAGGCATAGCGTATGTCGGTTTGGCCTGTGTGCATGATGATGAAGGATCCCAAGAAGTTAACATGCCCAGTCAATCACGCAAACAAGTTCACGGATTGGATACCCTGCGTATCGCTTACCTATTAGCTGCGGCAAAGTATACATGGGCCATACCAGTAGATCCTTTAATTAAATAGCAAGAGAGCACAGGTAGAAAGCAGAAAACAATGATGGAGGGTTCTTGGCTGAGCACTGAGCGGACTGCACAAAAATGTACAAACGGGACTGCGTACCATGCTTTTTGAAGACGCAGCTTTTGGCAAGGTCTCAAGACAAATGAGAGTGCCACGTCATTAAAGCTTTCCACATCGGCGCCACAGACGATTGCGTAAGCAAGCATTCCATTTCCTTGTAATTTTAATGTTTCATAATGTCCGAAAGCACGCTAGTTTACAGCAGGAAGCGAAGCGTTATAATTGTTCAGGAAATACATCTACTTAGAGAAAGTAGTTACCGCAGGTCATAACTACAAAATTGTAATACCAAGAAAAATAGAATAAGATTGGAGTGCAGTAAATCCGGAAGATATTTTCAGGATATGAAGAGCAATTTACCAAAATCCTTCAAGAGGAAAGGAAATGAACGCTTTATCTTTTTTGTACTAACCGATGAGGCATAACCATGGAGTCTAACGAAATGAACTGCGCCGATACTGCGGATAGGAGAGAGCAGCGACCTATTATACAGAAAATGGGAAGTGCAACGTTAGTCAGGAAGAGAGATGAATGGTACAGGTACTAAGGCCAATTGCCGTCCATTCGCGGAAAAGCTGCATTATTCAATTATGAGATGTTATAGACGTATTATTACCAGAACGCTGCAAGCGCTGGAAAGCTGCCTGCGGGCGGACACCGCCCAGAGAGAGCTAGATTATTAGACATAAACCAAAATAAAGATTGGGCAGACTTTAAATTGAATTCTAAGTGCTCGCATACATTCCGCAAAATTGTGAACATGGTATTGTCTTCAATAGTTGTGCCACTCAAAATCGAAAACAGAACTGTCCGTTCACCTGATTAAACAGAATTTCTATTCCGTGCAGAAAAGAAAGGACCGAGAGGAATGTGATATCATGCTTGATGCTTGTGCGGCATTGAAAGGAAACAGATCGCAAACTAGCTGACGAGGCTTCTGCAGTCTCATCATTTCGCTGCTCTCGAATGTGACATCGTAACTTCGCACTACCTCTTTGTCTCCTTTTTATTGGAAAAATTTTGAAACAGCCAAAAACCTGTGCAAGACAGTCTATTACAGCAAGGTGTTTTAAGAGCGTTAACTTTATAACATTTGCTCGTTTCGCGTCCGTTTCTCCGTCTCTATGAAAAAGTTCATTATAAATGTACATTAGAGGGAACAAGTTTGAAGTGGCCCGGAAAGGGCCATTTGTCACAGTTACTAGATGAGCTCCTCATTACAGGAGGCGAGTCAGTGCCTCCGTACGGTCACAGCCATAATAGCATGATCACAGCCATAACAGCTCAGGTCAGCAAATCTCCAGCCAGCAAAATGTGACACCCTATCACGAGACCATGCGCGCGCGCGCCGTCGTCGGGCCGGCACGGCGCCCGGATTGCACCCTATGCTGGCGTTCCGGTATATATGTACCGTGTGAATGGTTGCCGCGACTAGTGCCACTTTGAGGTTGCCATTAGTGACAAAACTGTGGGCCACCCGCTTGGCTCAGAAGGCTCGGAGTGGTAGTAACCATAATGGCGCGATTCGGAGCACAACGTTGTTTTTCGGGTTGAAGCCTGGTATGTGTGAGAGATTCATACTGACGACTTTTGTTCCTCGAAACTGTAATGGTGGGCGACCTTCGGAGGGCCGCGGCAAACGAGCGAATGGCCACAGCGGGATACAGGTGGTACTAAACGAATCGTCGTTTCGCGATGTACACGCTGAGATCCAAATGTGTCGAAACCCTAGGTGAAAATAACTAACGCTCTTTATTTGATATCGAATTCGAAAATCATTTGTTTCATTTTTCTTTCGAAAGAACCAAATCACAGCGGAAGGTATTAGAAAGGTCTAGTATTTTACCTACGGCCAGTTTACACTCTGCGTTATGAACACGTTCGAAACATTGAGGATCATCGCCTTAGCTTGCAGCACATCACAATGCGACTCACTGCCTACAGTTGGTTAAATAGCTGATGTCTTTTTATCTTGTTCGAGTACAAACAATACCATGCGTAAGGATTTACTGTTTACCGGGGAACTTTAAGCCTTCTTTAGACATCAAATTACACACAGTCAGACGTGCGGGATAGCTGGTTGGCTTGAAAAAGCTATATATAGGGCGCATTCGTTGTCCGGTCTTGTGTCCCCGTCTGAGTTACTCTATATACTACTGCAATACACTCGGTAGTTGTGCCATACCGCAGCTGTTTAGTGCGAATGTCGAATTTTGAAAGAGAAGAATGGGTCTAATTTGAGTGCATTGATTAAAAACTTAGTTTTCTGAGTCTAAGGAAATTTATAAATCAAAAACAGCCTTCTCCTATCTATAGTGCATTGAAAGGCATTGAAATAGTACGCAGTAAAATACATTACACAGAACCGGTACACTGAATCGTTGCCTGCGATTTCATATGAAGTTCATTAGACACATGGAAGAGATTCGCGGCATCAAATATTCTTTTTCGACATGGCCATGCTGCTGAGTGCTCTAAGTACCACCGGTTTCGTCCTTAGGATAGAAGCGGAACCTACCACTTCCAAAGCAAGCACTTGAAGAGAAAGCTCTAAAGCAGGGATGAAGGAAATAAAGCGATTTATTTTCCTTTCCTGGTCTGCGCTGAGAGGAAAGCGAACCAGCTCCAGTGAGAGACGGCCTCACGTGGCTTCTCCAGAAATTATCATACAGATGAACCTCGCACCTGCAGACGTTTTGAGCAGCTGCACTACACTTGAAGTGCTCTGCCTGGTGATTTATGGCTGACGCTCCTGCACCTCTCTCAATCTTTAATGTCTTTTTTTAACAGGCCTAAAATTTCTCGCAGTGCCATTTCACATCGTGGACTCAAAAAATCAGCCTCGAGTCTTCAATGTATGCTGCTGTTGGCAAGCTAGTGAAGTAGTTCTAAGCTTTCATGTTTATATTCTGACGTGGAGTGCATGTGCATAATACGCACATCAAGAAATTAAGATGTAGCCGAGGTTCATGACCGAAACTACGCAGCCGTTACCAAAACAAGTGTCAAGTTTGTGTTCTTACGTCAGCATGAATAAAATATTTACTGGTATGCATACCTGCAAAAACAGAAATGGAAACCGGCAAGGAATGTGTGCAAACAGCCGATGACATATGGTTCCTTGTTATAACAAAGTTGATTCAAAGAGAAGCTAAGCCAAGCACTGGGTGCGAACAAATAAGGCGAGCACATGAAATCAGCAGCTTTGTGCGGAGAGAGTGGTTGCAGACAGAAGAATACAGCGCAAAACATACTTAAACCAGTCAGGCATTTTTCCTACATTTGAGTGAAGTGGGCTGCTATGAAGACGACAGACTTGAGGAAAGCGCCTGTTTGATATTTATGCTTGCAATTGTTTGCATTGCACATTTGCTGTATTTAAATCAGCATATCTATTACAACAGTGCATCTTGTTAAAATTTTTCGCCGATATTTACAAAGCACTTTAACCACACACAGGCATCGCAGTAGCGTTTAGCAATGCAGATTTTCAATGGTTATTAAACAATCATCATCAATTAATTAAAAAGTACTGGCACAAGCTGTCAACATGAGCGACATATGGAGGTGACTTGCTGCGTATTGGGCATATGGATCGATATTAATCAGTTCCTGGATGCATCGCCTTCCGAAGAGCAGACGAGAAAAACTATCTCTTGCCCATCAGTATATTGGAAGCTACTGGTCATGGAAGGATGTGCCCGTGCGTCATTTACTGGTCACTTGTCCTCGCCTTTGTTTTAAACAAAAATTTTGTTTCTAGCTGCCACCACCGGGCATAGTAAGCTGGCTTTTACCGTCAGTCCCATATTACTTTTATGAACGCGCCGAGGTCCCACAGCAACGTCTCGCTCCAAGTTATTTCAAACTACCTGTTCTGGAACGACATGCTGCTATCGTTATTAGTGAATACGTGAAGTGTCAATGCTCAGGTCTCGCGTTTTCCTAACCTACAGGCAATATCATCATTTATTAAAATAGTTTACGACAAATGAGCGGCACACAAGTATAATTTCGGTAAGTTGTCTTGGAAACAATAACAATTGTTTCAGCGCAATGTTTTGCTAAATTTTCTTGTTGATATCAAAGCCTCATTGCTTATTACAAATGGTAGCACCCAGAACTTGTTTTAAGTAACTTGCGAAGAAAAACATATTTGAGAGAGCATAATTTGCAACGAAGCCGGCAGACACCACGCTGCAGCGGAAGGTCGGTGCTTCAAAGAGTCGTAGAACTGGAGATGCCAAAGAGGCACCGAGAAAGCTGTCGCTATGAAGTGGTTGCGCACAAAACATCCGCTTAGTTGTACCAATTATGACTACTACGAGTAGCACTTGTTCCTGTAGTTTGAGTAATGAACATCCTTTGTAAAACGGCTGTGGCAACTGCTACTCTTCATGACGTACTAATAATATCTGGCGTCGTGTATGGTGAGGGATAAGTTTGCCTTTTTTTTTACTACCGCAAGTACCTTTGTTAAAAAATGTAAATTATTATCTGCAACAAGTGCCATATGAACATACCCTCTATCTTTTGCTGCCCTGTAGAACCTTAGTTGACTCTTCTGTAGTCAACTGAAAAACAATTTCACACTAAACAGTTTTAGTGCATTATGTTCTATTGCTTTCGGAATTTTACAATAGAAATCATTACGGTAAAATTCTCTGTCTAAATCTTCATCACGAAGCATAACAAAATTTTTGTGCGTTACGAGATCGCTTTGTTTCTGATTCTGCTGATAGGGTACATAATGCCTGTTCAATTAGGTGCAAGTAGTGGGCGATGTTGGAAGCGAGATCAGTGCGGACTGACGAGAAATTTTGTTCTATGAGGCTTCCAATTCAGAGGCTTAAATTCATTCACCATCGAATGATGCAAGAAGGGTCATAATGTGGTAACAAAAAATTTGAAAGATGCTTCGTTGTGTATCTCTAATGGCGGAGAACGCATTTCTTGAGAACCTTGGAAAGTTAATTCCAAAATGCTGTTTTCCGCGTTGCATAGCTGTGTTTTCCGCCGACTAACCTGTCTACTACTAGTCTGTTTCTGACGTGCGGTTATCACTTTTGGGCTACCAGTCTTAGGACGATCTGCAGCTCAATAAAGTGCCAGTAGAAATTTTTGTGTGCTTCTTGTACCATGAGAAATCGTGAATCATGTGAATAATGTACACTCCGCTATTTTTCTTCGTGTGTAGACGGTTATCGCTTACTGGGCATGCTTTAGCAAAAGGCCAAAAGGGATAAACGTGCTCATCTGTGTCGTGCCAAACACTGATCGGCCCAAAGTAAGCAACTTTTGTAGCGAAAGCCACACTAGGCTAGTAGAAGCCGGTTTCGTCGTGACTCGTGACGTCACTTGCCTCGTAATGCAGCCTCACTGCACACGTGCAAACCGTTCGTCGGTGCACCGAGTCTCAATCGTCGCGTCTGACTGCGCAGCTGAACATATAAGCCGGAGCTTGTGCGCTGGCTAGTCAGATGCGCCATGGATGAAGAAGCCGACGGTGAGCGCGCGTACAGTGCGCGGCATCTTCGGAGACTGCGAGACGCTGAGTCGGAGGCCCAGCAGTCATTGCTTGGCGTGAGGACTCACGAGAGCGTAGAAAAGAAACACGAACGGCTAAGCGTGCGTCCGAGATGTTGAAAGAGCGGGAAGAACTTCTCGCCAAGTGGCGGCGTCAAGGCGCGGAGCGACAGAGACGCCGAGCCATTGCCGAACTACGAGAAGAACGTCCGATTGAGCAGGAAGAGCCAGACACGAAGAAGGCATGCCGCATGAGTGACTGCGCCATGCGGCTGCCGGCCAGTGCTTTGGCAACGAGGACATTCGAGTCGTTTAGCTACGTATATTGTGGCCTAGCTGAGCTAAGCCGTTGCTGATTTTTGGGACGCTATCTCTCTTCCGTGGTACGCCCGGCAGTGTTGTCCGGAGAACTTGTGCTCAGGTCGCTCCGTAGTGTAGAGGGGTAGCAAGGTCGCCACACACGTCGCTAATTCCGATGTAGAGTGAACAAGTGCTATTACGCGTCAATGAGCGAAAGCAGCAAGGGGCGCTGGGAGCGCTGCACATCCCTAAAAGCAGAAGTGGCCGAAAGCGGTATCAAGTAAAGCCACAAAAGCGGCGAGGAAGCCGACAGTGCTTTCTATTTACGAAATCGGCGGATTGTGGAAGCTGTTAAAGCGTCTAACGGAGCCAGGGAGACCATGCTCTTTCTTTCTCGAAGAACAGAAGCGCAGAACACAAGGGCACGGTTCACCCAAACGACGCCACCACTACCAGTTCGCGGTTACCAGCGTCTAGTGTGAGCCGCCCTAAAGAGTGCTATTTTTTTCCTTCAGTGCAGTTCAAGCTTAAACTTTTCTCTACGAAGAGATAGCCTACAAATTTTTCTCCAAGATGCCCAAGTGACGTAGATGTCGATGGTCAACGATTCATGAATAAAGTGTTTTGGAAAAAATGAATGATCGCGAACACTTGTTTAAACCATGCGCTAACGAAAGAAGCAATTTGTAAGGGCCCAGAAAGGAAAGCACTTTTTTTTTCAAGATGCACATTGTTCTTTGTTCATTTATCACACTGTGAGAGACGAGATTTCACACGTATGATAGCAGTCCTGACTTCGCGCAAACTTGGTTTACATGCAGCTTCCTAACATTAGGAGATCAAATTTTAATGAAAACAACTAATTACTGAGAACACTGACTAAAATTTTGTGCCCGATCACCTCACCGAAGTCAGTACACAGTGGGCGCACACTATTCAGAGAATTACTGACACTGGACTCAAGAGTAGTAAATAAATTTCACGGTAAGCCATTTAATGTGTGTGACATTTTTAACCTAATGATTCAAGGTAATTCCCCATTGCTTCTTTAGACAGGCAAACTTCAGGTAGGCTACAACTTCGTTATGTCGCCATTATTGTATAAGACATGTGTGAGACACATTACCTCGGATTGCTGTACAGCATTGAAAAACATTGTTCAAGTATTCCGAGAAAAAGTCGTTTCTCAGGTTTTATGTGCACTCATGATACTCCTCGTGCGTTTTCTACACGATGGATACAACGTGACGGAGCTCAATTTAGCAACTAGAGATAACACTTCTGGTCATCTGTCTCTCGTGCTATTATTAATGGTCCGGACCGATTCTCTGTAGGCTCCATAAATATATCTCACCAAAATCAAACCACAGAGACCGTCCTTTCGTCGCAGAAAGCCACCTGACGTGACACGTCGCACCTTCGCTGTATATGAAAGGCGCACTGTAGGGCCCAAGGTCTCGCATGTTCAGTTCACCGTCGATTTCTGTCACGAATTTCCGCCGACGGCCAGGGCGTCGACGGAAACCAGCGTGAAAATACACTAGGTGTTTCATGTCGCTACTTTCGTGACCGTGAAACTTCTACGGCTGCACACGCTCTGCGGTGATGTGCAAAATAAGCGTTTAGCTTTTTATTTTTTCATTTGTTTAATATGCCTTTCTCTTGGGGGATATTGGCAAACTGGTATTCATGATCTGAGAGAACCTACCATATGCACTCTACTCCATTCTTATCCTTCTAATTATTTCCCTCTTATGTTCCGGATCAGCTGTCACTACCTGGCCTAAGTAGACGTATTCCTTTACCACTTCCACCACATCGTTTCCAACTGTGAACTGCTGTTTCCTTGATAGGCTGTCGAACATTACTTTGGTTTTCTGGATGTTAATTTTTAGACCCACCGTTTTGCTCTGCCTGACTAAATCATTGATCATGATTTGCAATTCATCTCGTGAGTCACTCAGCACGGCAATGTTATCAGCGAATCGCCGATCGTTTAGGTATTCTTCATTAACTCTTTTCCACAACTGTTCCCAATTAAGGCATCACATGCCTCCTGTAAACAGGCAGTGAATATCATTGGCGAGATTGTATCTCCTTGCCTCACGCCCTTCTTTATTGGAATTTTATTGCTGACTTTATGGAGGACTATGGCAGCTGTGCAGTTGCTATAGATATATTCCAGTATTTTCCAATAAGACTCTTCTACACCTTGATTCCACCGTCGTCACCATGCCAGCTTATCGAGCCTTTATATAGCCTCCTAGTGTTTTCTTGAATCGTAATAATCATTATCTGTAATAAATGAAGCGTTATTGTGTCGGGCAGGGAGTGTGGGAGAAACACAGCCGAAATTAGCCAATCGTCGCCTTTTTATTCTAGAGAGGTATTACCAATATTGGCGCGTTATTTGTTACCTTTCCCGCATCACAATCACTATGAAAAGAGCCTAGCCGGATGAGAGCACTCAATTTATTTTTAAACAAAAACCTGAAAATGGTGCATTTTTCCTAATCACTGAGTGACAAATTATTGTGCGCGCAGTAGAAAGTGCGATCCCCTTTAATATTTAAGAAATTATTCGGTCTAGCAATAAATTTACAGCAATTTGGCTCCACTGACATCTCGGAAATGCTTGTGATCCTGATTGGAAAAAAATTTATTTACAGATGTACACATGCCAAGGTTACCGGGTACATTGACACTCACAAGTAGACATGGCGCTAAGCATGTAAGGGGAGCCAATTAAAGAGGTACCATAAGCAGCTCTGAGCAACTAACAGGAATTGCTTGTGAGCGATTTAAGGCGGGATAGCATACCTATTCCCAGAAGAGTGAAACAGCAATAATCTAACACCGAAAAAAAAGAGCTTAGCGCGAGTTTGGTCTAAAGACCAGAACAAGACGATCGTTGCTAACAAAAATAAATGGGCACGACCTCAGCCGGAGGAACTCTTCCTCTCCAATGAAAAAGAGTTCCTCTGACAAACTGATCAGCTCCCTTCGAAGACGGCTAAGTATTGGTCGCACATCGCGGCGTCGAAAGCCACCCGCGACCGCGGTTAATCGATTGCGCCATAAACTAAAATGACCCGCAACAATTAACAGGCGAGTAAAACAGCCGTTGGGGAAGCGGCCGCGGGAGACAAAGCTCGAAATGCCCTGCCCACGGAATCCCGCATGAACCGCGTGCCAAAAGACACGCGCTACCACGCAGGTGACTGTAACGTGGCGATTAGATTCCGGAAGCGGGCAATTCGTACAGGTACTGGAGCGTAAAACACCCCACCGCTCTAGCCGATCACAAGTAGGCAGCACTGCCCCACCAAGTTTCCAAAGTCGCGTAGATGGTCTGGGAGAGGCGTCAGCGCTATGCGCGGCCATTGAACGCGGCGCATCGGTGAGCGGCGAGCCGCCGGCACAACAGGCAGCAGCAGCAGCGAGCCCATAATGTCCACCACACGGTCTGCAACGATGTTGACTTCATGTGCTACTGCGCTTACATGTCTGAAAATGGCCACTGACGTAGCATAGAAAGCAGTAGGCTACTCTGATTGAGGTCCATGATTAACAGGGGCCGTGGGATTCAAAAAGAGCAAAGAAGGGCCCAGAAAGTACCGTGCTAGGGTTCGCGCCGGAGACGCGTCCCCCAGCAGTGTACGCAAGATGCACTTCAAAGCTTACAACGAGGACGTAATGGACGAAGTTGGAAACGCAAAACCGCCTCTCTCCCGTGGTTTTCCAAGAACAGCACGAGCCACAAGCTCAGTTCCGCCTGACCAAAAAAAAAAGAAAAAAAAAACTGTAGTCTGCACCCTTCTTATGACGCGCAGGTGTGGTATACTGATGTGGCAAAGGTACCAGAAGGCACCCAGCACGACCGACTGAACCAAGTAGCGCCTCTCAAGCAGAGGCAGGTCAAATGTCTGGGCTCTCTGCACACGAGCTGTAATGCCCTCTACGACCGAAGACCACATACCATCCCATATTCCAGAACACTCGGTCACTCCTAAAATTCGCATCTGCATGTGCACACCATTGCAAAGGTATCGCACATGTAATACGTCTCTGAGGAGAGCCCACTAAAAAGTAATGACTCTTCGAATAATTAAGAGCAGCCCCCGACAAGAAGGCGTACTCACAAAAAAACGTTTAAAGCTTCGAGCAGGCTGCGTTCATCAGCTAAGTAGGGTGTGATGTCATCTGCATAAGCAGTGACGCGTCCTGCCTCACTGCCTGGCAACGCCAGACCTCTAATAAGAGAGCGGTGATTGACTGCCAGGAGGAAAGGCTCTACTGCTAAGACAAACAAAAGGGGGGAGAGCGGACAACTCTGGCGGACGCCGTGGCCAACATCAATTGCGGTACTTTCTCAGCCATCGAGTAAAAGAGTGCTTGAAATGTCCCTGTACATCTCTTCAATGAGAAGCACGAAAAAAGGTGGGAAACCGAAATCATCCAGTGTACCGTAAATATACTCATGCTCTAAAAAGTCGAACGCCTTCTCTTGATCGAGGGAGACAAGAAGACCCAGTGGCCGCCGCCGTATAGTATACTCTAGGATATATCGCGTTACGGAAGATAAACTATGTATTTCACGGTTCGGGATGGAGCAAATCTTGTGGATGGAAATGATGAACGGGAGAAGTGACCGTAGACGGCGAACGAGTAATTTTGCCAATACTTTATAATCTGAATTTAGTAAGGTGATAGGGCGCCAATCTGCCGGAGATGTGGTGAAAGGAGACTGTTTAGGAATCAGGACAATGCGCCCTCTTTTAAATTAATCGTTAAAGACATTCCGATTGAAACAGAGTTTTAACACTTGCGAGAAAATGGGGCCTACAATATGCCGGAATTGTAAATAGAACTCCATAGGAAGGCCATCTTGCTGAGGCGCTCAGTCTTGATCGTTTTATGAAATCTAACGCCTCCTTGATTTCAACTCTTGTTGGCTGAGCCGTAAGGCCGTCATGAAGTCCAGCGGCAACCTGCGGCAAGCCTGCAAAAAATGGGTGTGCAGAAACGTCAACGCGATCAACCAAAAGGAGCGACTGAGCAATATCCCGGGAATGAACGAAAAACGCACCGCAATTCCTGCCGACTGGCTGGGCCACAGCCCTGGCGCAAGATGTAAAATCAGGGGCACCTTGAGGGCACAGCAGCTCCTGGAGCACAAACCGAAGCACATCAGGATGAGCAGTTGGACTGCGTCGCCAACGCAATGCAGCCGCTGTCAAAGAGGATGATCGTAAAATACGCTGGAGACGCTCCGATAGCTCCTCGTTCCATGCTCACAAAAGCGACGATGGCGACTGGGTGCGTTGAGCTATACGCAGCTTCGCCGTCAGTACACGCACCTGAGCTGAGACGCGAGCCCTAAGGGCTCAAACAGAAGCGGCGCAATGGTGACGCCACTGCTCCTTCAGACGGTCCCAGTCACGAGGGACGGCCCCAACTACCGAAAAAATTAATGTAGATTAGCTCAGCTAATCGAGGATATACAGACCGAAAGATGGCGTTCGCTGTGTTCATTGGCGTTGGCGTTGACAATGATCTACATGGCGATGGCTTTGAGGAAAGGAAGGGCGCATAACTGGCTTCCTGGATATGCGGACGCCTCATTCGTGTTTTGGTACATTTGGCGGTGGTGAGAGAGCGAGATGTGGCCAGAATGCATTAGCGCTGCATGCCACCTCCCAGGGTGGTAGGGAGGGCGCGCTGCCTATTCAGTGTGCGGAACGGAATCAAAGCAGGACTTTGCAGTTGAACACCAAGCCACGTATATGGAAGCAAGATTGAGGTCTCCACTGTGCCACGGAGCCGGTTTGCGCCTTTTCTTCAGTGAAAGTGAAAACCCGTTGCAAGGTTGTCAACGCCAAAGAACTCTATGAACGCCAAGCAACGCCCGCGTTTGTCCTTCTCTGGTGCTGGCGTCGTGAAAGATGTGCACATCCAAACGCCATGGTCTGTGAGGAGACACTGCAGCCGCCGGAACCCCGAGTGACAGAATAAAGAGGCGATGGTCTGGTATGTATACCGGCGAGGATGGCAGCGTCATTACGTTAGCAGCACACACTGTCCTCGAAAGGCCCATCGGTACATATGCCCTGTCTAACCTGCTCGATGATAATCCGCGACCCCAAGCTCACACAAAGACGCCGCCATACAGAAGCTCATAAGTGTCTGTGAGCATAAACTGGTTGACTAGGCGGCGCAAGTCGCCCGTATTCTAGCCTGGAGTGCCCCTACCTGGGCCCTGCACATCAGCGACCGTATCGAGCACGCAGTTTAAATCGCCCAACATCACAACGTCACGTCGATCCACCAAGAAAATGCACATCTAGATCTATAATGAATGAGTTCACCAAATTAGAATGCGCAGGTACATAGCTGCAAAGAATTTTCCGGCGAACTGCGTTAAACGTGCAGTCGAACGCCAGCACGCGTCCAAGCGCATCGTAGGTAACATGATGGTCTCGCAGGAGGATGCGGTTCAAAACAAGAACGCCAACGCCGTTAGAACGCGTGCTGGCGTACGAAAAAAAGCATCGACGCCAAACGTACGCTTAAATTCCAATACGTCTCTGAGGCGAAAAAAATTAGTTTCTTGCAGGTAGAGGATATCGCAGCCCGATACACGAGCGAAAGCGACCACCTCGGCCTGCTTCATAACATTGCGGTCCTGCTCGCTTGACGGGAACTGTACCCAGACGGAACGAGGCACTCTTCTGTGCTGTGATCAGGCCCCAGCGATGGCATCCTAGCGATGGCATCACTGACTGACCTTAATGTGCTGCCTGCATTCTCCACTACGTTCGCACAAAAGTCTTCAGCAATCGTTCATCGTACAGCGTTCCGCGTGGTGTCATAGCATTACTCTTTACATATAGCCTCTATGTTTGAGACAAATTAGAGGCTAGCTTGCGACACGGGTTCGGAGCAATGACATATGCATCTTCAGTTGCATGCTTTAAGGTGCGGTTGAGGTATCCGCCGAGGAGGAGGAGGAGAAAACATGTATCACTGCAATGAACTCAATTAGGAATGGGAGATAGAGATATCGAGACCTGAGAGCTACAGCGCCCTTCCCTTCCCTCAAAAACCAATTTTCATAATAACATTTTGACGTAACCACAAAAGACAATATGTGTAGTATGTCGCAACTGGAATGCCGAAGTGGTGCAGTATGCCGTAACGGGACACGACGAAGTGTAGTTTTTCGTAACCGGGAATGTCAAACTCGTCGCGTGTCGTAACCGGAAATATCCAAGCGGTATAGTATGTACTAACAGTAAATGACGAAATAGTGTAGTATGTCGTAATCAGAAATGACGGAATGCCACAGTCCACGTTATAAGACAGAAAAAAATCACGATGAATGACATGCTTTCTCATTCCTCCACGTAAGCGGAGCTTAGTTCCCTCAGAATTTTTTTAGTCCTTTCCTATTCGCGTAGGCGCTAACGCTCGTCTGAGGTTGAAGCTCTCACAAATACGGGGCTAGTACTGCAATAAAATTTCTTCGCTATTGTTTTCTTAAACAAAATATAAATTGTGCATAACAAGGCTTAAAGATCAGTCCATTGAGAGGGAATGGGAATACGCATATTCTAAAGCGTAGTAGCGCCATTATGTATATCTAGTGAGACCAAACATACACACATAACGTCTTAGCATTGGCTGAACAGGAAACAGCCCCAAACACTGCATTACCTTTTGTTCAGAGCACATGGGATAAAATATTCCAGCGTGACTCCTTTTCACAAAGCTTGTTTTCTCGACAAACACACTGATTGCGCTGCTGACGAAATGCTATGGTTCGCTGAACTCGGAAGATTTTCACAGCTAACAATACGTTCATACTCATAACAACGAATTTATCAAATGCCTTCACAGCGTAAACATTCATTCTATGATCAGCAGCAAATTAAAAAACCCTTGAACGGAAGCAACTAAAGAAAAAAAAGAAAAGAATGACTAACATTTTTCTTATCCTTAACTGCGTAACATTCAAGTACGGGCAATCGAGCAGGCCAATGAGGTCGCGGCCAGCCATGGGCTAGCAGCCATCTAGTATGTGTCTCCTGCAACCTGCTCTCGACGCAATAAATGTTTTACAATCCAATCTTATCCGTAAAGAGTCCATCTGTCTCTGCAAAGTTGTAAGAACATAAAAGCGCTCCAGCCTGAGCATTCATTTTGTTTTACTTACCTGGGGCGACAAGAACAACCAAAATAAAGGTGTCAATAAAAGGGACGTGCGCTTTAAAATGCGACTAAAATTTGCTTCTGGCCTTTCGAAACATAGAGTTCACTCGTAGAAAACTAAATTTACCTCAGTGCTTCGGTAACACTGTTTTTCATAGGCAACCATTGAATGCGACAGTATCTTGCTTCAAAAGTTGGACAATGAGAATCAATGTATTTCTTTGCTTCAAAACAAAATTCAGTAGGAGTGCGGTTACAAAATGGGTTCGGAAAGCAACTTTGCGTACATAGTATTCTGGCATCAGATGTTTTTAGTATATAATCTTCGACTGACTTATTTGTCGCCAAAAAAGAATACATGCAGGAGGCTTGATTAGTTGGCCAATTTAATCTATTGATTATTACTACTATAAAGTACCCGTTCGTTTGCGACACTCAAAGCTAGCGATAATTGTGCGCACGCATAACAAAAACCTGTTAAATTTCCTCTTGAACGTTCATATTCTATGAGTAGGTGAGAAAAGAACTTCATTCTCTCGTTAAAGGCACTGCAGTTTTGAAAAATACCAATAACCTCTTCAAGACGACACGGGCAGGATGAGCTGACTGCCCCTGATTTTAAAAAAATCTCTCGCAGACCTGCTGGTGCCTGCGCACCGTTTGTTTAACCAATTAGAGCAGTACAGTACAAAAATTGAGACGAACCCCACTAGGGTGTTGCGGAAAATACGCGGAAAGAGAATATTACAATTCCAGTGTTATTTTTGTATTATCGTCCTTGGTTGTCTTGAAGTTGTGCCGTGAAGGGCTGTCAAAAGCACGCCCTCCACCCTAAGGATAGAAGACCTTGTGATCTATGGCGATGTTCCAGCCTTTATTTTGTCTCCTTTTCTTGAAGGTGGCATGTTAGTGCTTGGTTTTATCCTTCTCAACCAGCCGATGTGTATGTTCGTCAGAAAACACTGGTCCCTGAAGTGACTCCAGCCCTCGAAAGCACAGAGTTATGATGTGGTCGCTATGCTGTCGATCATGCTGTCTAAGCGACCAAGATGAAAAGTAGAAGCTATCGCTTATACAGACTATGTGCAGTATACTAGAATGCTGTGGAAAGACAGGTCCCAAGGCGGTCGTTGGCGCCTATGGCCAGCATTAACTGCCTACCATCGGTAGATTACACAAGCTCCTCACGACAAAATAGAGGATACCCGGCACATCATCGAGATTGCTCTTAAAAAGCTTTTCTTGACACTGCGATTTCTTCGATAGGTGATCTAGTCTCTGATGAGCTACGGAAGTTAGACGAGTATCAAGTTTTTCCACCCGAAGCCAGAACTTCCTCGCAGTTCGAGTTGACGACTTGGGCTAGTGCGCAGATAAGGCGCAAAAGAGCTTAGCGAGTACTGAAAGCAAGAGAAATATGCATGTTGACCACATCAGTATAATAAAAGAACCACTCAAGTGTACAGCTTATTGCACTACTGAGCCTCGTCTATGAAGGGCTTCGCTCTCTCTCTCTCTTTCTCTCGTTGCTTGAGTGTTCTTTCAGCGCACTCAGTCGCAAACCGGACGAACGGCAGAAGACCGAACACAGACGCAGAATGTGTGTGTGTGAGCAGCTGGCCGTTGCGATCAATACAGCAATACGGAACTTATGGATAGACACTTTTGGTAGCTTGCTCGATGCTTGAACACTTCTACCCTCTTTGGGGAGGATTAAAAAAACTGACGACTGAAACCAGATTCAGCTCGCATCATTATCACAATCAGCTAGATCCTATCTCGGTGTTTTCAGGGTAATATCCTCTTCATATGACCTCCAATAATTGTATCTTACGCCAGGTGCGGCTATCTTCTCTCAGTTAACTGTCCTAATCAATCCACCTAATTTTCTACTTCCTCCTAAATATTTTTTTTATGAGGATCTCTTCCGTTACCTTGAGAGACGACTGGTTATATTCGCATCGTATTACAAGGCCTGCTCATGTGCATTTCATAGTGTCAGCTTGGATATCATTAACTTGAATTTCCTCCATGACCCTCACTCCTTTGTTCCTGGCTTGTAGCATTGCACATAGAAATTGTCTTTCTATAGCTCTCTGGTCTGTTCTTAATTTAGTTTCTAACTTTCGCGTTCCCCATATGGGAGTTCTGCCAATTTGGACTATGACGCACATTCCTATTTAAGTACACTAGTACATTGGTATTCATAACGACACAGATCCCGAAAAACATTGCACCCCGTTCCTATTCTCCTAGTGATTTCACTCGTGATATGAACCTGTAGTGACTGCATGCCTTACTTTCAATTGTTTCGCTTAACGCTTTAAATGCTTCTCGAGGTGTCGTAAACTGCTCTTCTCTTCCCATGGTGGTGTACATTGGTTTAGTGTTCTTGTCATTTTCTACAACACCGTTCATGACAGTTTCACTTCGCCTCGATCAGTCCTTAACCGTTCTTTGCATTTCATACCCCGAAATATTTTGCACAGCTTTAACATCAGCCAAGCGGAGGTTTTCAAGCTATATCGCGTTAATTTTTATAGCAAGCTATTTCCAGTCTGCAGTTCTGAATACCTCCTCCAATAATATGAGCAATGGTGGAGAAATTTTTTCTTCTCGCCTGAAAGCTTAGCTGATTTTCATGTTATCACTTTTCCTTTTCGAGAATAGGGTTGCTGTGCATTCCCTCTATGCATATGCGATAGCACAAGAGCCCTACCCTCAAGCACCCACACTAGGTGTCACTGTATGCACATTTCTAAAGTGGCAACTGGGAATCTCTCAGGTGGAAACAGCTACCTACCAAGAGCATAAAAGATCGAGCTGCGACCTGCTGCGACGTGCCACGGTTGGCAGGTGTCAAATTGGAGAGAGAAAAATCTCCCTTCCTCTTTCAGCAAAAAGGCAGAGACCACAAGACGGCTGCCCGGGGAAGAACCCTGTCACCTGCCAAGCCTGGTAGACCTGCCACCTTCCACCTGCCACAGTTTGGAGGCGACAGTGAAGAAATTTGTAAATCTGCCTCTCCATGTATATGGTCGTGTACGGCAGCTCACAATGACGTTCTTATGCTCTCGCAATGTTGCCGAGAATGGTAATTATGCATCCTTCAATTTTATATCCTAACCGTTTACGTATACCGGGTTTTTCACCTAAGATGTTCTAGAATATTTCAAAGTAGGTATTTTGAGTTAGAAGAATGCTTTTGCGCATTGCATTTTCAGTGGTGTAGCGCCTCAAAATACTGCTATAAAGTGCTAACTTTAGGCTGGCTAACTAATATTGAATAGTCTATGTTTTAAGTATTACTTGTATTCTCTTCATTTAATGAGAGCAATATAGCCCACAGTAAGTAGTATCCACATCAGTTTTTATAGCTTCGAAAACGCAGTAATCCTCGGATTTTTTTCCAAATTGTGCCTCAGTCGTGCCAAGATGCATGCGCCTTCGGATAGGTTGCATGAAAGCATAATCTCCACAGCACGTAATTCAGCGACCGAGCCGAAATTTGTTCGGCCCGAACATAAAGAAAAACTGCGTATTAAAAATTCTGAAAGCTGATCTGGACGTTAGTTTTCAATATCCGTTAATCATACGACTTATTACCACGCCTTCTCTCTATTCCAATGCTGTACACCGCTGACAGTTCTGAAGGGGAAAAGCGATTTTATAATTCGGGAGCAATTTTTAATGAGTACAGAACATCTGAGGTAAGTACCTAGCATAAAGCAACAATAAGAGGTTCTTTCGATCCTACACATTGCTCCTTGACCTAAATGATAGAATATCTATGGTCATTTTTTAGTATCCTTTACTCAAAGCCGCCTGCTTTTTCATTCGTCGATGAAGTGCAAAATTCCGGGAGTCCCATTAGCGATTACGTCATTAAATTGCTTTTAGGACCCCAGCATAGAGCTGATCGATCTCTAAGTTTTCTACTTTTTGTCATGCCATGAATTACGAAATATGATAATAAGCGTCGTTCTTTGAAACTTCCGGTGCGCTCGGTGCGCTGAAACTTCCGGTGCGACGTGTAGTTTTATTTTTTAATAAATCGTTCAAACAGCCACGCACAGAGCAATACATTAGTTCACTTCGCAGGAACTGAATTGAGGCAGTACTTCTTGACTGGTGGATGATGCTTTCCGAGGGCAGCTGGCCTCTGGAGGCCACTGCGTGTGCATTCCATTTCCTCGTCGCTTTTTCGCTGCGTGGCCGCGTGGGCTTCCCGAGGATGCAGGCCTTGCGGAGGGTGGGGGACAGCTGGGCTCGCGCTGGGGGGCGCACCTGCAGTGTACTGCTGGTTCATTGTGTGTGGACAGGGAGGTTAGAGGTGAGGAGGGCTGTGGAGGAGCGGTTGATTGATGGTGGCGGGGAGTGTGCTGCGTTGAGGTTACGAACGCTAGTCTGCATTGCAACTGTGCACTCGCTACCACCCCTGCCACATGGCGTCGCAGATGGCGGTCCCTACTGCTGATGAGTTCAGCTGCTGCCAGATCCCTCACATTCCGCACTGCGCCACTACATCACAGAACATTCCTTACCTCCCGCCGTCCTACGCTGCAGCGCTCTGTTTGATGCTTTCCCGCATCTGCTTTTTTCCTTCCCCTGCCACGACTCTCATTTTTCTATTGGCCATGTTCCCCCACACCCCCATCGCAGCCCCTCCAGCACCTCTCAGCGTGCGGCTGTCTACCTCAACATCGCAGTTCCGGAAATACTTCCTATTAAAAGCTATCGCTGAAAAGCGGGAGCACACGCTAAGAATTACCCTTCTACCTCAATATGTGTAGCACACTTTATTGGCGTGATGATATTAAGAACTTGGGCTTCAAATATGAGGAAAACCTTCTTTCACGTGTACTATGAGCTACCACACCTGTTTTATTTGTGGCCCCAATAAAAGTGGAAATCGAAGCGCTAACCCTTGAAGATCGGAGAAATATTTTTTCCTGAGCAGAAACAAAAGCTCCTTAAAGGCTCATACGAGATCCACAGTTTTTCTGGATCCACAGTTTTTCTTGAACTACGGGCGAAGGAAGAAGAACGCTTCAGCCTCGCAGGATGTCATAGTCGTTGAGTCGGTGTGAGCAGTATTTGGCATCAGGGGTTTCTTGGTGCTCGTTTTCAAGGACTCACCTCCATGTACGCGCAGTCACGCGCGAAGGTCGAAGCGATGGCGGCGTACGACAAGCCGTGCTGTCGCACGAAATGATTAGGCATTCTCGCCGAGCTCGTCGCTCCCTTCTGCCTCGAAAGCACATGTCGCTCGATGTCAAGAAGCGAAGCGCATGCGTGATCAGCCAATCAGATCACGCCGTATACGCTTCTAGTCTTCCGGTTTTTATGCTCCTTACCGTGTGACCTCAGCAAATGCACCGGCCTGGTTATCGCTTCTGCCGCTGCACCCCCTCTTAAGAGCAAATACGTATTCCATTTGTAGGGGCTGCGAAGAAGATACGCAAAAAATAGAAAAGAAGAACCTGCTTATCGTTAAGGGGAGCTCAGAGAACTTGAAACGGTCTACGGGCGGGCGCACCGCAAGGCGAGATACTTGCCACACCGGCCGGTTACCGGCGCTCTAACCCCAGAGCTGCTCCACTTCAACGCTGGATTCAGGATCAGTAGCCACGCGAATGGCTACTTTCACAGTTTGCTGACTTATAAGCCGATCAGATTAAAGGGCAAATCCCTGGAGGTTTTTACCGTACTCAGTTAATAGTTTATTTATATCGCTGAGCAAACTTTCGCGCGGGTCCTGGAAAGCTGCTTTGCGCGACGTCACGGATGAAGAATTAGGTTGGCAGGTGAGTCGCATGCTCTTGCTGCCGCCTTGCAGCATGTCGGAGGTAGCACCGAAAACTATCGATTCTTTCTAAATCTCTCATGGCAGTGATAGTACGTTTCGATAGTACGTTTTACTGCAATCGATTCCCGATTTGCCCACGGCACGCTGCGATGACAGAGGAGCAACCCTGGCGACGCTGGACGAGCGAAATGCGTCACCCTTCGACGTGGATACGAATGGTAAGCCTTTACTTTAATTTCGGATTATAAAGCTGCCCAACATATGCAGTATGTCCCATCTAAAGTTAATAAAGTTTGAATATTTGAGGTGGTGCTCTAAGACAACGCGACCAAATGCATGTTGCTGATTATTGAATGGACCAACTAACACTATTTTTCTATTGAGCTTAATTGCATAATTAGTCGAGATTATTTACCAACTTCGCAAGCAAAGAGGATAGGTGAAAAAGCCAAATGAGAAGGTTGTAGAATTGTTCGCGGAACGTCCCACTCAACAGTTTCTAACGGTCCATCTATTACGTATCGGCTTTTTTTTCTCTCGTTGCAGATGCCCGCAATATGGAAAATACAACGTGACATGTCCGCTTACGCGCCGCGATTGCAGTGCTCTCAAACGGTCCGCGTAGGAACGAACAGATCATTCAGCCCGGTGTGCTGCTGCTTAAAAAGGTCACAGGACTGCGACGCAGGCGCTGGCTGCGAGATTTACGCGGGGACAAGCGATAAGGACTGCGTCTGTTTGTCGCTATCGAGCACCACAACGGAAGCTTACCGCTTCCCTATATCGCTCAGCCAGCCGCTGCTTCGCTGCCCTGTCATCTTTTAAGCGGCAGAGCACCGGGCTAGATGTTCTGCTCGTTTCTACACGGAACGTTTGAGAGCACTGCAATCGCGTCTCGCAAGCGGGCAAGTCATGTGCTTTTTTGTTGTATTTCGCGGGAATCTGCAGTGAGTGTAAAAAGGCCGATACGTAATAGATGAGAAGTTAAAGCCTGTTTATGAGACCTTAGCAGACCGTTCTACAACGTTCTCATTGGAGTTTTTAGCCCATCTTCGTTCCTTGCGAAGTTGGTTAATCAATCTCAATTAATTATGCAGTTAAACACACTACAAAACAAGGTGTGAGTTGCTACTAACAATAGTTAGCAACGTGCATTTAGTCGCGTCTTCCTAGTTGCCGCGGCATATTTTAAAACCATGGCTTAATTTTGCTGGGGCAACCTGTATATTAAAATGGTTGTGTTTTCGCTCAAATTAAACCGGGAGTAAAGCGATAGCTACAACTGGCCGAGTGGAACTCGCACAGCCTAATTGCAAAATCAGTCTTTCGCCGCCGCGTTTCGCTGGGTGTTCCTTCTTCATCTTCGTCCCTGGACGTTGATTTACTCTCTCCCCCTCTCCACTCCTTCCCCACTCGTTTTCGCCGGCGTGCCGTGCCGCCAGCAGCGGCCACGGTGGCCTGAGCGCCGCCACGCTGAACGCTCGAACTGCTAGCGTAATATAGGCGCGCACACCATCCGAGTGGTCTGACGTCTCTCTGCGCATGCGCGCAGCTGGCGGAGCGGTGGTGCCACGACTCGGCGCGCAGCCACGCTCGCCTCGCGACGTGGCTAGCGTAGTGTAGTTATCGCTACAATAAATCTTACACTGCCCTGACCAGTGCGTATATGCGGGGAATGCTAGCCGTTAATAAGACACGAAAGGCTCCGCTGTTGCCAGATCTCCGCTGTGCACAATCTTCTGCTAGCATCTGTTACCACCAGCAGTTCCAAATATTCTGCCCTGACCGGGAGATGGAGATACACTGACGCCAGTTGCAGCTTTACAACCCAAGTTAGTGTCTGGAACACCCTGATGAAATCAGATATGCGCCCCGCCATGAGAGCTAAAATGCTGCCGCAGGAAGCATATTCTCGAGAATTTAGAATCCAATTTCACGCTCTGGCTGCTTGATGCAACTGGCACGTATGGTCAAAAAAGAATGCTGCCATTATGACGGCGACCGAACGATAGTGCTAGATCACAATCCTTCCCTTACGTCGATATCGACTCAGCTACCTCAATTACCGTCAATTAATTTGGTTGTGGTTCGCTTCTAGCAGTCATTTTAGAATGCAGAGTTTAATTAACTAAGAGAAAGATTTGAACCTACTTACCTTTGCTCGCCTCTTCTTCATTGCCAACCCTCGGCATATTAGCAATTTTGCCGACGTCGCGTACGGGCACAACGTCGGCACAGCGTTCAATTTAAACCACCCCCTCCTACTCGCGCGACCAAACTCCTCCATCAGAAGCATCTTTTCTTGGCAGCAGTCCCGCGTGAAATGTTCCGACCACACACGCGTTCCCGAATTCCGGAACCAGTCGAGGCGCCGGATAACATCAAATCATTCGTCGCGTACCTCTATGTCGTTGGAAGTTTTATGGTTAGCCGGTGTGTTATTTTTCACTGGCTGATTCATACGTTCCGCAACACAGCACCAGTTACCACCCATTGCTCAAAAAGCCTCAGTGCATAAAGTGACCGTTGATATATAAGGTGAACCCACAATACTGCTCGCAAGCTGGACTTCGTCCCTCTGCGCTTTGACAGGCTGGTGCGAGTAGCGCCGCCGTTCCCCAGCCCCGTGCCAGGCTGTGCCAAGCATGAGCACAAAGCGCAAGCCTACTTGCGAAACCATATCTAACTGGCATTTCCAAGACATCACTGAGCATCGTTAAATCGCCGGATTTACCCTTTAAGCTAATGTTTACTAAACCGGAGTGTGCAGGCTCTGAACGTACGAGAGCAGATCGCCGCGGGTGTACGTCGTATTTCTTGCGTGTCACGGACGTTCGGATGAGTTCTTGGTAAGCGAGAGAGCAAACGTTGGTAATCCTAGCCACGCTGCCAAGTCGCATCGCTCTCTTTTTCGCGCACATGCCGCTCAATTTTAAGGCGTCTTTGGAGGAGTAAGTTTGTAAACGATGGTGCTTTCGAATCGTCTCAGCTTCTGAATGTTTAGACCTGTGTTTTAGGCGCTGAAGCCGATACCGGGTGAGGTAAAAGCAAGCGCGTGGTGGCGATTACGACGCGATGAAACGTTTTGAATGCCCAAGAGCGCACGTTGCATCAGCACAGGCATACACCAGAGACGTAATATTTTACTTCTGCACTGCTTCTGAGTGCTCGCCTCGGCTACGGGAGGCCGCGGGTTCGATTCCCGCGGCCGCCGGTCCTCCCAGCCGGTTAATCGAATGGGAACAGGCGGTCCCCCGGCCTAGCACTCGGCTATTCAGGGGTGCACCGAGTGGGAAGGGCAGCCTGCACCTCAAAATTCCCGTCAAATGAGGGCAAAAAAAAAAATATATGTAAGCCCATTGCCTGCGACACATTCTGGCAAGGTAACCTACAGCTATAGCGAAAAAGAGCATGGAACATTGGTCTTCAGTATAACGGGGTTCACCTGTGTCTCCTCTTCTTTGATATAGTTCTTCTTTGATATAGGTGTTGAGCTCTAAATGTGGCGTATCTTTTTCAGTGCTTAAAACCGGATATCAATCAGCTGAAATCGGCTTGTCGTTCAGTTTGGGTAATAGCCGTTTATCTGGTAGCGGCTAGAGCGTAGTCTGTATTAAAAGCTTCATGACATCTCTTGCGAAAGAGAAGATAGTATCTTAATGTTTAATGAAGCCGTTTTTTTGTGTGTGAATAAAAAAATCCTAGAATGTGACAAAATGCTGCAGACTGAGTAGTAATGCAAGCAATCAGTCATCATTATTTGCTGACCGCATGTGCGTTGTACCAGCTGCAAATATCGCAAGGACAGCTTGCGGCTGGAGACCGCAAAAAGAGGGCATAGTGTATTCACTTTCAGGGCTGGATGTGTTTCCAAGTATGCATAACAAGAAAGATTGGGATTCAAGAACCTTATTCGCATTACTAACGAGATCATTTTTGACGAACGTTTATTATTTGCGCACATCTCTCTTTGCGACGAGCACTATGAATAACTTGTCATATTGTGACGGGGGTCTAGCGCAAGATGACTTCGTTTAAGGTAAACACAGTTTCTCCTTCAGCAGTCAACAGAGTGCTCCGCCGATCTTCGCGACCCATGCAGTCATTCAGTTCTGCAGACACCGCAAGGAGGAAGCAACAAATGCAACAACGTTTCGGTCCTGCCGTCCTGAATGAGCACTCCAGAGTACAAACAAAAAATAATGGCATTAGCTACTTCACTTCAAAGACACTTTAAACTAGCACAGTTCACGAACAACACTAAAATCACACAACTGGCAGAATAATCATAACAAGTTTACACCAGAGGAGATGAGCAATTAGCACTAACAGCACCCATATATCACACAGTGCCCCTCCTAGCCTTAGCTTTCCATGCTAGCTTACAAATTATTATTTTGCTTTTTACAGTAATCCGATGAATGTGAACAGATTTCTTGCTTTAGAGCTGGCGGGCAGAAAAATAAGACTGTTTTGAGTTCAAGCTTATCAGGTAAAAGTACTCTTTCACGTTTCACGTGCTCATGGTTTAAAAGATTATAGACAGCTAATTTTACACATTATGCGCAATTATACAATAATACACAGATCCCACATGACATTCTACTTCGAACGATGAAACATTGGTAATCATATTTCTTTTGTCACTTGTATTGGTTTGAACAGTTTAGGAATTGCTATGAGGTCAAAGGTCAGCATTGGTGACGTGAGACATGCAACATATTATTATATGGTCACTGCTTCATCGTTCGAATTCACTACAACGCTAAAGCCAGCCTCTTTCAAGAGCCAACATCACGAGGGAATAAAGAGCTATTATTTTGTAGTTCGGTTTATGCTTCGCATGACCTATTCTCACCATTGAGTCATAGAAATTGGTCGTATATTTAAATCAAAACCGAAGAGCTGAGAGAAAAATTTGAAGCAAAAATTATTTAGAGATCTTTGGAGAATAGCCAGGCGTATTCCTAGTACATTATGCCTTTTGAATTATTCCAAAGACGAAAACTTGCGACCGAAATTTTGGTGTCTACACTCCTTTACACAAATATTGCGTACAAAGCAAAAGTTCAAAGCAGGCATCAGGCCTGCTTACCGAAACGTCCTTAAGGAAGGTGGGAAACTGGCATTGTGTCTTGGCGCCGGTTTGCAACAGTTGGCAATTAAAGCGTATGGGTGGTTA
The DNA here is from genome assembly GCF_052857255.1 of Amblyomma americanum. Taxonomy (NCBI): domain Eukaryota; kingdom Metazoa; phylum Arthropoda; class Arachnida; order Ixodida; family Ixodidae; genus Amblyomma; species Amblyomma americanum. Next base: position 159,226,652 of record NC_135500.1, on the reverse strand, counting down.
AAACGACTGCTATAACATAGATATCTGAACACAAACCACTCCTAGGCGCGCAGAAAGGAAAATTACTTTAGGAACGCAAGAAATGTGATTTGGACTGGCTCTGAGACGTAAATTTTCAGATGCCCGCAAAAGTTTTCGTACAGGTCAGCCATTTGAAAAGCTGGATATTCGTTCTGCACAAAGTTACTGCCAGGTATTGCGATTGGCGGTGTTCGTACCACGCAGGGAATCGTAGGGGTTTAACTTAAGTTCCTCTCGCCATCTTTGTAATACAAAGACAGGAGAGATTTTCTTCGTCTGCATGTTGCGAATTATCTGGTGGCAACCTGCACATATGTCCGGCGAGTAATTGAATACTCGAGGCTCAATTATGAAGGCGTAGCATTTCAATCAGGAGCGGCCACTCGCAATCAAGAAATATTCGTAGGGTTGCGTGAACGAGACGGTTATATTTCATATGCTTTCTGTAACATCGCGATCAGACAACCATTAAAATGCGATACACTACAAATGACATTCAATATGTACACTTTGTACACCTCTTGAAAGCACCTTGCAAAAGGCAGCACCTTTCGCATGAATGAAAGATGTAGCGCAGCCGACACTGCTGCGATCGCGGCGGCGAGGACTGCAACTGTTTTATTATGGGCTTGATTAATATTTCACGAACGATTCAAATCGCATCGACCTAAATGTTTCGTCAATGTATCTCTGCACGGCTAACAGCCTGTTCGCATCGAATACACAGAAATATCACTTATAAAAGTTATCTCCAAGAAAACTGGGAGTAAAGCTACAGCAACAACACTAAGTTTTGGGGAAAGCTAACTGGGTTCATGGTTTATATCTTGATGAATTGTTTTGCGGCCAAACTCATCTCTATTTATCTACTGCGTGGACATTACAATAGTCGTCAAGTATGAATTATTAAAATGTCCTAAATATTTAAATGATTAAAATTTGCTTTGGCAATGACAGCTCCGGCACGAAAGAGTGCTTAAAAAGAGAACATGCTTCTGAGGTTGACAGGACCAATTAAGCTACGCAGTGTGCTGAGCTGACACAAGAATTCCTACACTAAAAACTAAGCGGTATTTAGGCGTTATTCACAACGCATAAAAAGGGAAACTAGAAAGCCAAAAACAGGAAAACATGAAGCAAAGAAAAACTGGAATGCAAATCCTAACTTTTAAGTACCTTCAACACTGACAACGAATGTCTGACTTCAGGCGGTGCTCTGAGGCCTATTTAAGAAACCCAAGACTGCAGGCTATAGGTTGTATCAGCGTTTTTTTCTTGGCCAAAGGTATCATACTTCACTATCATGAATACTAGCGACCTCCACGGCACGACGTAAATTTAGTGGCGGCATGTGGAAAATGCAAGGCTGGTGGGCTGCGTTTGGTTTCCTCGGGGAAATATATTGATAACGAACGAGATTTGCAATCGAGGCCGGCATCAGAGCCGTTTTTAATATGTTCACATTTATCTCCACATCGCTTCCCTCTTCGCCATGCCACGGTTGCTATGAGTATCTCTGTCAGCACAAAGAAACATCTCCTTCTCTCATTTCTTTTCCCTTCAAAGCGCCTATCACGACTGTGTTGTTAGATACCACGCCAAAAAGATTTTTTCTCCCTGCAGAGTATAGCTCAGAGAGTGCACATTTTATTAAAGGTAACGAAAACCGAGAGGCCCATAAATCAAAATATATTCCGAGGAGGCCCGCCGCACTTGCGTAATAAAAATGATATTTTAAAATCTTATAAGTTACTTACGCAGATAAACGCCGATTTCTCACATAGTGTCGAGTACGACACTTATTCAAAAGGGTGACTGCTGACAAAACATTGAACGTTGAATTCGAAAGCACGGCATTCGTTCAACTGTTGTTCGCAATAATTATGTTTTCAGAATACATATTACGGCTTGCAACTCTATTGTCACGAGGTGCCTTGTAAAGGTCAGATGCTCCACCGCTAAATTCAGCCATGCTGCTCAAATAGTTATCCGGTTGAAAATAAAAAACAACCACGTGACTGCGTCTGAGCATGTGTCGACCATTTCGCACGTAGCAGTATTATCGCGCTAACTGGTTCCTGAGAAATTTTAACGAGAAGCAGAACAAATCAGTTTTTTGCTGGTTTAGACACGGAACGAAATTGAAGCCCACAGAAGTCTTTTTCACAAACAGAAGCTTCGCTTCACAATACTTCTTGTTAGCTTAATAAAGTTGGCGTTCATTCTATCTTACACCCAATTCAGTTTCAGCCAATGCAATAATGTTGTATGGGCAAAAGTATATACTATATGCTCTGTTACCAGGGGGTAAAACTTTTCGTGCTTCATTACTAGCAACGAGGTGGGAATCACAGAAGGAAATACTTTTGTAGATACAAGGTACGAGATGCTACAAGGACGAAAGACTCGTGCGAGCAAGAGCCTCCGTCATTAAGGTACGAACGCGCACTTATGTTTTGCGGCAGCGGAGAACACTTCGGAGCTGCGTCGAACTCCTTAGTCCCCATCGCCACAGCGGAAGATGCTGCTCGCTGTTGAGGCTAAAGCCGCTTTCGCTTTTTGATCTCTTTCAAGGGAAGCATGCTCTGCCTCTCCAACAAGCGCTACCTAAACACTATAAGCTACAAACGCACATACACATACGCGCAAGCATGAGTGTGAGCTGTAAAGATAAGTGAAATGTTGCCTGCTTTACATAGAAGCGACTTTGGCTTGAAGCGTAAAGCTTAGTTGATAAAGCGCGATGTCTTTATTACGCGTACAAGATGCGACACATGGTGGTGAACTGCAACGATTAAATTAGTCAACCAGTCACACGGTTAGTTGTTGCGTACTATGTGAATTGCGCTACGAAAACCCTTACGTGTGAAAAATTTCATGAGGTCGACATTTTATATTATAGTTGTTTTAAAAAGGCCACTGGGGGCCTTCGCAAGTAATTGATTAAAATGGGCGTGTTAACAAGGTGGGCCTTTCTGATAATATGTCTACGGTTTTTCTCGGCTTCTTTTTCTCGTTAGGCCCGACTCTTCTTTGTCAATTCCGCCTATGGCGACACAACCAAATTCAGTAGTGCATATTTTTTTAGAGGCATGGAGTAATTTGTCCAGTAGCAGATAAACAGAATAAGGGGCAACGGAAGAGCTCGAACATCACATATGTAGAAGACTGACCAGCAGCGCTGAAACATGGGTAGTGGCGACCATATGTTTAGAGCCCAAGAATGTAAGTAAAGTGGGATTCAGCTATATTCAGGACGATTTTTGTGCGCTTTGTTTTTACGAATACAGAATGAAGTCAGTTTCTGCAGTTTTTCGCAGGGCCAGTGTGAAAATCAAAAGAGGGTACCAATCAATGCCTCACAGGTTTCAAGCGACCGTAGAATAGCAAATAACCAACGCGCAAGCATACGGAAGACTGAAGTCCCTTAGGCGATTCTTGTAAATTGTTGCTTCCTTGCCAAAAAAGGAAATATTTAAATATGTATGAATGTCAGTTACACAGAGGTTCAGCACTTCATTACTTGGGAGTCAAAACTATGAAAGGCAAGGGCTACATCTGAAATTGAGACGCACAAAGCCATTTTTAGGCACCTGCATGTAGTGACAGAAAGTAAACATGCGAGTAGCCTACGTCTCTTATTTAAGGGCATCACTGACAAACGACACATACACATTTACATTTTACGGCATTTTTTAGTATTCCGAAGCAACGGAACCCGCTCTAGAATAGAGTTGCGACAAGAGAGGTCAGTCCGACAGCGCTAAAGTGATATTAGCAGTAAGTATTTGGACCGCCACTACAAGTGCACGCACACACAAAAAGAAAATTTCTCGCACTTTTTCTCGCAATACAGTTGAGTATCCCGGAAAACAAAATTTGTCGCCCTCACAAGTGCGTCCTCCGCACCCCACCGCAGAGGATACTGCGGAAGGCGCGGCGAAAGTCGGTGTTGAACACTGTGTAGATCACGGGGTTCAGAGCCGAGTTGACGTAGCCCAGCCATGTGATGAAGTTCACGAGGCGCTCGGACTTGACGCAGTCGTCGCAAAACGCCGCCGTAACGTACATGATGAAGAAGGGCAGCCAACACAGCACGAACACACCCATCACGATACCGAGCACCCGCGCAGCCCGCCGCTCGCGGGACAGCGAGATGCGCTGGCGCTCCTCCCAGCAGGCGAACACCTTGACGCTGGGCGGCCGGCCGTTCTGCTGGACCGTCACGCTCGTGTCGGTCAGCGAGGGTCGGCTACCGCCCTGGCCTCGCGGCTGGGGAGGAGGGGTGTCCTCCGACGATGAAGGGTGTCGCTCCTGAAGCAGTGCGACTGACGGTTCGGCACTTGCCGGGCAGCGCGTCGCCGAGCTGGGCACCTTCGCGGCGGCGTTGGCGCGCTCCCGTAGCCTCCGGCGGGTGGCCAGGAAGATCTTGATGTACACGATGGTCATTATGAGGAGCGGAATGAAGAAGGAACCGCTTGCTGAGTACAGCACGTAGCCAGCCTCCTGCATGTAATGGTTCGCACGAAAAATTGTACTATCCCCGGCCATATTTCACGTGTTTATAGAATCATATTCTAAAGAAAAAATAAATCGTAGAAGACTTTGTATTCATGTAAAGTGAGCGCTGTAAAAATTCTATGAAGACATATTCGTTATGTAATAAAAAAGCCACATTAGCGCAAGAACGGCTTCAAGTGAACAGCTTTGTCGTCGTGAAAACCAGATTTACGTTTAAGCATGCAAGAAAGCGCGCAGTTTTTTAGTGTGTTAAGTACAATATATGGTGGGAAAAGGTAATGTATGGTAGAGAATAACGCTTGCGCTCTCAAGCCTACAAACCCACAAGGATCGTCGGGGACCATTACTAAGTATCTGGGACCAGTGCTTCAAGTTCCTTTGGCTGCCATCACATGGGCACGGCTTCGAACGTTACAGGAATGCGCGTGGCATAAGAAAGAAATAAAATGGCGAAGTGGCTCGAGCACAGAGTGTGATAGGACCTAGGCGCTGGGGTTATGGCTGAGTGCTGTCCCAAATGGCTGGTAATGCGGTGGAGGCCACAATCGCCATCATTACCTGCATACTATCATGCAATTTCTTCACATTTTGTGTCTCTAGTGACATGCATACGCCGGGCTGTTTGCTTTGCGAAGCCATATTGCTCCATGGAATCCAAATTTTGGTAAAGCCTCGTCGGGCCGGGTATAAAGTTAATTCAAACAGACAAGCCGATTGGGACTAATAGTAGGGTTCAAAATAATACGCTCTAGCTTTCGTACGCAAATGTTACACAAAATCTTGAAGACCGCAATCTTTTTCCCAACGTATTCAAATGTCTTGGGATGGTTATTCAAATGTGCGTAAGCTTCGCTTCTGAAGCACAGTGTTCAGTTACCAATTATTCTGTAAGGAAGCTGTAACGTCTTTTTTTGGCCGAAGCCACTGGTCTTTTCATGAAATAATATTCGCCCAATTTGTAAGACGTTTGGAGTTAAAATACATGCATAAAAAACACAGCGCCGGTTCTAAAAGTACACAGTGCATTCGGTACTTTCTAAGCCGCGTTTCTTGCCGTGATAAGGGCTTTTTGTATGTAGCGGTTACACTCCTACGATATTTATACGGGCTCTTTATCTTCGAACTAGGCGCCCTCCCTGTAAATATGTAACCTGATTTACACATTGATCTTTTTATTTTTTGCATTTTGATACGCTTGGAATTTGCGCCACTTGACAATATATATATATATATATATATATATATATATATATATATATATATATATATATATATATATATATATATATATATATATATATATAGTACAACAAGAACTAAATTAAGAAAGGCAGAGCAATATTGTAACTGGCGCCTGTAGGAGTGTTCAGAATATCCTTTTGCTTGCGTAAAAATTCGCGATCCCCGTTAAATACTTCGAAAAGATAATTTTTATATGCCCAGAGCAGAGCAATGTATGTGGTCAAAATTAGTAGCTAGCAATATCAATGTCACCTTCTTCATAACTACATGATTTTCACCATTGACGTGCAATCTTAAATTTCCGTCATTAGCATCCTGTATACTCCGTGCTTGGCGTTGTTCAAGAATAACACAAGGCAGTTTTGCTCCACAAGTTGTGTTTCACAATCCAAATTAGGAAAGCGATAATAATAGGAGTGTAGAATTGTCATATCGCTTTGTACAATGAAAATATATAGAAAGTGCATGCACATTGATATTAGCGTTTATTTACGTATGTTTCGGTCGGAACCTGGTGTTTCTGAGTTCCTCTGATTCAGAATAAAGGTGATTTTATTCTGGCCTTAATTTCGGTACTGATTTTATTAGACTAGAATGTAACCCTGACACTGGCACGAACAAGAAGCGTAAAATTATTTGTAGACAGCTGGTAACCTGTTTAAGCGCTGAACAACGACTCCCTTTTTTCGACACGAATTTCTTTTTCAACTGTGCTCGGCATTATATGATCGCCTTTCCCGAAAATAAACGTACCGCCGCTTCCTGTGCACAGTGAAGAGCACTTAGAAAGGTGCGCGCATCCTGTCAGTGCTTTATACTACTGACTCGCGTTCAGGGAATCACTGCCACGGTAAAGAAACACTTTCACCACCTCTTATTTGGCTCCAGTCGTTATTAAGCGTCACAGATGAAGCTTCGCAGATGTGAGGTTTTTAGTCCCTGCTTTCGATCACACTTTATCAAACACACTTTTCTCGAGAGTTTAACATTTGAGGCCTATTTCGTAGTACCGTTAGTGCCACATGATACTAAACGCCTACCGTCCTTTAACCGACGCGCGCGGTCACATTTCGAAATGGGCTATTTTCATGAGATAAAGTTTAGGTTACACTTTTGGTTCTGTAAGCCACAACGTACTATCTGTGATCCCACGAACCTGGGTTAGACGGCAGGGCGAGGTTTCGTCGAACTGCTCCGGCCAGTCGTTCCAGCCGATCAACGGCGGAACAGATATAAGCGCGCTGATCACCCACACCAGTAGGATGGAGAACAGCACGCGTCTCAGAGTGCGCTTCTGGGCGTAGTTGATTGGGTCGTGGATGGCCCAGTACCTGTCCAACGCGATGGCGCACAAGTTGAGAATGGAGGCTGTGCAACACAGGACATCACACGTGAGCCACAGTTCGCACATATGCAAGCCGAACACCCAGCGGCCCATGATGGAGTAGGCCACGTTGAACGGCATCACGAGGAGCGCCACAGCAATGTCGGCCACGGCGAGAGACACGAGAAATACGTTCTGCACTGTGCGAAGAGGCCGATGGTTGAAGACCGAGCCAATCACTAGCACGTTACCGATTACGGTGAAGGCTGTGATGAAACTGAGGGAAAGAGCAGTGCCGACAGCTTCTTGAACTGACATGGCAATGCCCCCAGGATAGCTTTCCACAGCGCCGGTATCTTCAACCGAGGTGTCGTTGGCAGCACCCGCGACGGCAGTCGCACCTGATGGCGCTGACGTCCACAGGTCTGCGTCGTCCTCATCCATTAGTCCTCCACTTGGTCTCACCATGATGATTTTGAACCGTCGAGGAATGTTGTCGGTTCATCTTGGGTAGGGGGAAGACTTCTCTGCGGCGACATTGTCCTGGTACCAGTCAGATGAGTTTTCATTTCGCAGTATTTTACTGCCCTTCTAGAATAGCAGCGGCTCGTCACCAAAGAATTCCGGCCACATCACGGTAGGAGCCTACGCAAAACGAAAAAAATGCAACGCATGTACACACAGTGCGATTCAGAATTATTGACAAAAACAACTGGTTTCAGATGCCCAGCCATTTACGAAAATGCTTGAGATCATTTAATGTGATAGCATTCAGGTTGTATCATTCCGGCTTCTTTGTCACATATTTCTCTAATTTGTCGAGAAAAGTCACGTCACCTTGTGGTTGCATCACAACGTGCACAGCGTGGCAGGTGCCAACCTTGCCAACGAATTGTGAGTGAACTGCCCACTGTGACCAAATTCATTGCCCACCATGGCGTCAAGCATGAGCATAAGGGGAGCTCAGAAAGAGCAACCTCGGTCTTACAAGCAACAAGGGTGGATGCGTTTGAAACAGCCACCTGCCGGGGCAATGGTGAATTGCTTAACCACTGCACCACCACGCCAGCAGCGGTATGAAGTCTCCATGGAATCACGAATGCAATTTAAACGATCATGATGTCGTCGACACCACATGACTACCAATGGAGCAGTCATAGTTCGCTGCCAAATTAGAAAATCGGAGGACCCCCAGAAACTAGAAACCGGGCTACACCAGGAAAAATATTAAGGTTGCTTTGCGGGGTTGAGTGCGTGATTTAAGGTAAATTTGTCGGTCGGACTAGTTTACTCCTGTTTGGCAGCCCAGTGGAAGTTACTAGAACATTATAGAAGGTGATGACTTCTGCATACCGTATGAGCCCAATGGAGCCGGTTCTAACCGGAGCTTTGGCAGAAAAATTGCAAGGACTTTACACCCATTGTGCACACAGCAACAAGGAACATAACTGTTGTCGCGTTTCCTTCGGTAAGCATATAGTTAAGCAGGCCTTAATTATTTTTTTGCATCCAAACAAAAAAGGGTGCATTGCTTGTCGCAGCATAACCCTTTTTATTCATCATAATTGAACAAAAGGGTACTATTAGAGTTCGTAGGTAGAGGCTGAACGAAGTAGAGAGCAACAGAATGATGGTCACTTCGCAGGCGGTAATATAAAAGGGCACGCGAATAAAATAACAAGAGAGAAACGTGCACACACTTGCGTTGAAGACCATACACAATCCAAGTTTTAAAGCCAGCATATCAAGACATATTCGTGCGTTCGCACGAACACCACCGGGTATTGCGCGTATTTTTTTGAATGGTTAAACAGTTTAGAAACCAAATGCACTGCAACCTGAAAACAGTCTGGTAAGAAGATTTTTGAGAAAGATCTGCTAAGGAGTCGGGGCGAGCAGTGCCACTTGAAATACACACCAATGTAATGAAACGCAATCTGTGGACGTCTGGAGAAGAAGGGATTGAGTGAAGTCCCCCCTTTTAGAAACGAAGTAGCAGAAAGAAGGAAAAAATCGCTAACATGGGGCAAGAAAACAAGTGTGCGAGAGAGCAACAGCGACGGATAAAGCATGGATTGGGGGAAGAACAGGGCTAGTGTTTTTTTTTTTGATAAGTCATTTGTCCCCAGCAAAAAGAAAGGAATATAAGGAATGCGAGCCTGTAAAAAATATTTAGAATATCCTACTGCTCACTACTGTGCCTGATGCTGTCATTTTTGTCTATATTTCTCCACAGCAGAACTCACTGATTCAAAGAGGTCCCGAAACATACCATTTCGTCGCGCTCATAAGAAGTACGGCAGTTCAAAAATAAGCAAGGTAATCATCACCACGTCAACAACTTTTTTGTGTGCTTAGAAGTTGTTTGCGGAGTGAGATATTACAATATATCTTTCGTATAGTTCTCAGATTGCAAGAGGGGGTAAAAAAAGACAGAGAAGTTAAGCAGGAGAAGAAACTGCTTTGCTACCCTGCACTGGGCGAAGCAGCTATGGACGATTGATGAGAAGGGGCGTTTTGTAGTATTCTGTTATGAATAGTTGTATTATGCAAAGAATCGGCTCTGTTCATAAATGAGTTTTGAGGCTCGCTCTTTGGCGCGTTCCTAAAACGCAGAAGAGTACGATCTCTTTTCTTCCACCTTCAAAGCAAGATTAGTCACTTTACGAGCCTTTCACCTTCGAATTCGTCCGCATAATGTCATGCTGTTGGTGAGTCAGCCAGCCGCGTTTCATCTGTGGTGGGAGACCCGCCGAGCGTTAGCATCAAGAAGACGATTCCTTGTCCTGGGTTCTTTCGTTTCCATTCTATGGCCTGATCTCTACTGGCGGCGATCGCATGGAAGCTGAGTACGAGTCCAGTAGGCACAAAAGGGGACGCATAAGAATTATGACAAAGATGTGTCCTTCATTTGTGTGTCACTGGTGAAAAAGTTTACCAGTTACAAAATATGACTAAGATTATCATCTGCCCCTACGCCTTCGTGTCACAGTTGTAGAAAACACCGCATATCTGCTGGTACAAGACGAAATAATGCTAGGGAGTGTACATCTAGTCGATAAGAAAACCATCTAATGCACTTCTTATCACTTTCTGAAACATTATGCTCTTGCTTTTCATGTGAATAATGAAAAAGGAGACGTTGTTACACTGGGACACTGTTACGGAAAACCAGCCGATATCTGCACTGTTTGCCTTCTGGAACGATTTTTTTCTACAGGGCAAAACTTAACAAGATGAGCAAGAATTGACTTCAGGAAATAAAGAATTGGAAAGAGAAAACAGCTAGAACGTTTTCCTTCTAAAGAAATAACCTTTATCGGTTTATTAAAAGCAAAAAGATTAAAGAACAAAAACGCTTAGCTTCCAGGGCTATAGCACCAACTGCAAGACCACACAAGAAGGGCAATTGGTTTACTCACTTCCGGCGGAAAAACCTTAATCATATCTCATCATAGCAGGTAAAGTAAGGCAGAACGTAAAAACAGTATGCTATATATCGAAAATACCTTGTAAGTATTGCCCGCTTTGACGCCAGCATCTGCAAGCAGGACAGGAAATATTACTACCCCAGTGGGGTCTCCATCGCGTGAGCTTCCGGTCACAGTGGGGCCGTCTCTCACCCGTTTCAGATCATTTCCGGCCGGAAGACCGACAAGGAAGCCGGAAGAACGCATGACGTTCATCAGTAATGAGCAGATAGGCACGACAAGAATACCTTCAGTTTCTTTACTGGCGCAGTGGTAAACAGATAAGGTCCCAGGTTATAGCCTAAACTTGATACGGTTACCGGAATTTAAGAATATGTTCGTATAATGCCGGAAATCAATACTACCTCCTTGCCAAGAACTTTTTCGAAATCATTAAGCTGTGATTCTAATTGATCAACACGAACAACACAAATCTTTTCTGGGAAGTCTTGCGAGATCGTTATAAGTCTATAACTTTATTTGTGCGCACGAACATGTTATTTGTGAAGAAAAACATTGCAGAAAATGAGGTGTTTGGAATAAGCTCTTCGTTCAATTTCCTCCTTCTTCGTTATGTTTTTTTTCTTGACCCTAGCAGCTGGATTTCAATACAGAAAAAATTCAAGAACTTCAGTGTGCTCTGCGATGTCTGCGCATTGTATTGAACCGCAGGCGGTCTAAATTAATTCGTAACCCTCCTCTACGGCGTAACTCATAGCCCATTGTTCCTTTCCGGACGTTAGTTTACGTACCGACGTTAGTGTCATTTTTATTCATAACGTAAAATTTAACATGATTGATCAGCTTAGTGTATTTAACGTTACCTTCTTTTACCGCAATTCGTGACAACCTTTTATCAAATTCGTCTTCCTGGCGCAGAAGAAAAGACGTTTTGGCGTAGTTGTTCTTCACAGTAAGTAATTGTTGATCTTTACTCCCAGTACCTGCACTGTAGGCTGCCAACATGCCATAAGCGCGTAGTTGTGAACGACGGGGAAATCTCAGAATAAGCAAGGAGCCATATTAAATTGACAAACGTCGAACTACTTATCACCGCCCTGTTACCTATTGTACAAAGGGTGAAATATAGTTGAGTGTGTGTGTGTGTGTGTGTGTGTGTGTGTGTGTGTGTGTGTGTGTGTGTGTGTGTGTGTGTGTGTGTGTGTGTGTGTGTGTGTGTGTGTGTGTGTGTGTGTGTGTGTGTGTGTGTGTGTGTGTGTGTGTGTGTGTGTGTGTGTGTGTGTGTGTGTGTGTGTGTGTGTGTGTGTGTGTGTGTGTGTGTTATTGCAACAGCGTGACTGCTGGCAATACTATCGTCTACAAATACAGATACACACTGGATTCACAGAGGAAGTGAATTACAAAATGCGCCTAGCATTACCTTCCAGATATGCAGGTGCATTAAACGACTCGTAACATTCCACACTTCCACATGACTAGCGAGTTAACCTCTTTATTCAGCCAGAAATTTGCTCCGTGGTGTGGATGCAAAATGTTTTAGTACATTGCGCCTAATAGCCCGTCTGTGAGGTAAAGCCAGGGCGTTTTCCTGTCTATTACTTAGATGGCAGCAAAATCAATAGAGCTTCGTGTATATTTAAATTAGAATTCATTGGAAAATAATAATTACATAAATAACTAAAAACTTATGAGGATAAGAAGATCTAATATTGCTGCTTACATGTGGATACCAACAATTGAATATGTGCTTTCTTTCAGACTTTACTTGCAGACAAGATCGTGGTTTGAAGGAACCGAAAGCCTCCCTATGTAATAGTTATAGTGAGATCATTCAAACTCTGAACAGGTATTGAGGTAGTAAGCACCATAGCACTGCCGGAGTAAAAGAAAGTGGATGAACCAATAACGTTAACCTGCAACATAACCTGTTGGCAACAAGCTTCCTATTCTTGTCCTATAAACGCGAGTTTCTTTTAAGGCACTACTTAAAGACCTCTGCTCACGCAAGTTGATGTAATTTATATCACAGCTCAGGGCTTTTTCTTGCTGTGTAGTTTTATATTTAGGTAATGAAGCCGCCCGAATGAGCTTGACGGATGAAGTCTTGCAATTCGAAGGTACATATTCCTCAAGTGCAATCTCAGCATGGTTTTTACAAACAGTAATTAAAGGCGTGAAGGATATGTCAGCAATTATTGGATGGTAATAATGAATTGTAGGAAACTGAAGAATACGGAATTACCTCGGGGCTGTGCACTGCCGTAGCCACCGAGGAGAAACAGCAGCGAGAAAAAAATATGAAGCAAGGTTTTTTTTAACCGTAACTACATGACTCTGGTTCATAAATTTTTTAAGCACCCCTCACCGTACTTTACTCATAATCCTCCCTGTCGCGTCTTCAGTCAAGGCTTTATGAGGTGCATAATGATCGAATATATGCGTGTGCTACCAGAGCATGCTAGAATTCGCTTGATGCTGGGACCTTGCGCTAGTAGAAACATTTTGCCTCACCGAACGCTCCGAATCTTCACCGTCGATACATGCGCCGAGATGAATTTGGTACTGTGTACTAGAAACAGCTACCCGGGTCATAATTGTGTTCATCCTGCTGTTGCCTCTGTTAGGTTGTCTTTTATTACGTGAAGTGAACTTCAGAAAAGTTACACCAATAATTAAATAACAACAACAAACAGGAAACGCAGTTTTAACCACTGTTACCCCCTTTTACCACCCATGTAAGAAAGAAAACTAATCAAAGGAAGAAATTGAATGAAATGGCAGGGAGAGCAGTAAACACGAAGGCATTCTGATGAGCAACTCTTCATCTAATAACCTAAAAAACAAAAACGACTCACCGCTCCTTACTCGTTACGCTTATTGTAAACCTGCAGCTGCCCAGGGTCATGATATAGCACCTCCTCGCCCCTTCCATAGGATTGCAAACAAGTCTGCCTTCGTAATAGGCACTCTGAACAAAAACATCTACGTGTGGCAAATAGTGGATTCCCTCAGGATCGGTTAAAAAAGTAGTGGGGCAGTCCGTGCTACACCTAACGTACTCCACTGCAGGAGCGCACACGTGTCGAACCGTGCTCTTACGTCATAACAACATAGTATGCGAATTAAAATATTACAAGCAAGTCAGGGTGGTTCGTCCATCTCCTGCGCCGTGTGAACTGTGGGGTAGTCACGCTTTGGGCTCTCGCATCCACCGAGTTTTTCGATGCTTTGTAGGCACTAGTTGGCGCAAACAAATATTTTGTTTAGTGTCCCGCCATTCTAATCGTGTATTGTCCACGGCGTCGTCATTAATACTTGGCACCATTTCTTCAATTACTGCCACCATTGTGCTTGAATTGCACTACTGTATTTGCTGCCTCATATTCTCTTCTTGCCACACTGTGCCTGTAACTAAGCCCACCACATCGAGGTTTTTTTTTTTTTCATTCTGGGAGAGGGAATACTGAAATCCATAATAATGTGCTCGGGGGCACGCCAGCCGTGCGTTTTCTGCACTTCATTCCAAAACGTTCCGTCGTCTTCTTCTGATTGCTGGTCGTTCCTATTACTGAAACCCCTCTAAACCTGTCTTCTGTGTGCTTAAGTAATGACGAACAGCATTTACAGCTTGTTCTCAGGCAGCTGCCTCATTGTCTGAAGTTCTTGGTTAGGAAAGCATTAACGTATATCTTCATACTTTATCACCGCCTTCTAAAAAATATATCGTGAATCGTAACGTACTCTCGTGTTTCTTTTTTATTTTTCCCCGCTTGCCCCCGTAACACAGAGATCGACACGCCTGTTGTAACTCGGTTTGCAAACCAAACACTCGTTTCGCGTATGAGCCACTTACAAAGGAATTTTTGCCGCTAGAGGTGCATGATTTTTGGGAAGGTTAGTCTTGGGGCTCAATTTTTCCCACGAAATTGAGACCCATCACAATTTTCACCAAGTCTTTCGTTCATCGGTATTAAGACAAATACGGCCTCACAGTGAACAAGCTCAAAAGTACTGATTCAGGCGCCATATAGACTTGTCTGTTGTAATTTCGTGTAAAAAGTAAGCTGCCCCTTGTACGAACGCGTCTGGAGCGACATCTAAAAATAAAAACAGATTAATATCGGGCACTATGCTGATCCAAATAACGATTTTCCTGGCAATAAATTTTGGTAGCACGTTATTAATCTCCATTATAACCAAGGGGCAAGTCGTTTATCACCACGCAGTGCAAAACAAAACTGATCGTACTGAAATAATATTACTATAGCCTTCTCATTTCAATTTCCGTATCTAAACGTTGGTCGGGTCCCATTTGACGACTGAAAACCTCAAAGCATCCATTCATCAACCATGTAGAACTTAACCGAATTTCGCGGATTCTTGCCGCGAAAACATTACACACGGCGGTTCCCGTGACTATTGATTGTGTTTTGTCTTCTGACATGCGTGCTGATAGTATTTAAAAACTGCAGAAAACATGATTGATTCGATAATGAACGCCAAACAAATCACCCTATGAAACATGAAAACACCCGTTGTGGTTGATACCTATATTTATTACTAGCGTCCACGCTTTTGCGTTACTTCATCTAAGATGTACACATATTAACTTGACTGATCTTGAAATAAGAAGCTTCTGTTTGAAAACACTAATCCCCATGGGCAATGGGCAGTTTCAAGCGTTCCGGCCGTTGCAGCTGCGCACGCAGATATCTGCACATAAACACGGCGGCAAAAAACTAATTCGATAATATAATGGTCGTCTACGCTCAATGTTGATAGGCTCACATTTGTTTGCTTCGAACCACGTACGACTATGGAATATGACGATCGCGGTAAATGTTATGCCGCAATGACAACTTTGGCCACAGCGCGCCATGGTACAAAGTGTTTTGCAGTTGTCAAAGATGTGGGTCAAAGAAACAAAGGTATGCGGAGCGCCACGCCGAAGAAAAGCTGTTACCGTACCCGTTTAGCACCACTCGGTAAATGGTGGCACAGGGCATCAAACCCTGCATCTTCCGCTTTCAAGGCTTATGCTAGGATAGAAAACAGCTGTGTTAAGACGAAGAAATGGGTTTCTCGTGACTCAAAGCAGGATTACCGTGAAGACCTTGAGAAGCACTGGTTGTTTCATGGCTTCAAATTTCAATATTTACATACATTAACAAAATAGTCATAATTAGTTCGAAAACCCTGTGATCGGAGTGACCCGAGGCTCCAGGCATTATCCATGCACTCACTGCCATACTCCAGAACTTTCATCCACCTGAAGCTCACGCAACCGCGGAAAACATTATTATAGACTGTCAATGCGGTCCATGTGGTAGAGTATGCGTCAACATTAGAGTTCTCCCGCGCAGAGCGGCCGCTGTCACAGCCCGTTTAAGGCCGTGAGAACGCGTGGCATGACCCAATCAATCATTGTTGGACACGCCATACCCTAGTTCTTCTTTCCGGACAAGTCCAGCAGTGATAATTTGACACGCCGTACCGCCTCTCTACTTTCTCTGTCTGTCGCCTCGCATTCTCTCTCTATCTTGACTGGGCCGCTTTCCCTCACCCTGATTTCTTCTGAAAGTGGCGAGAGCATTTCGTTCTCTCCATTTTGCCAGTTGCGAGCAGAGGCTTCACACGGAAGGTCGGAGGGACAAATTTGTCCAACACTGGGGTTCTAAAGATAGTGCTTTAAAAGTTAAGTCGAAGTCTGATTCAAAGACGCATTGAGAAGACGACCATTTTGAAAGCGAACCGAAATAAATTTAGCTAGGCTGGTAGTTACTGGTTATATTGGGCTCATTGGCGCAGAAGCGATCGAAGCTACTGTGCTGTCAACACAAAGAAATAAATAATAACGGAGTACTTAATCTGTTTATAAACCAATCGGCTATTTAAAATGGTAGCATCATTTCGAAAGACAAAAATGACTACGACGCTTATGACTGAATATTCCCCAACAACGTTTATTTGATGGAAACGTTTGTGTCAGAGATTAAACCTGGAAAAATGGGTTGGCGCAATTTTTCGAATTCCTTACATCACGCTAAAACGAGATTTTTCTTGAGAGGTTCGCTACAGTCGTCATGCACAAGTTTTTCTTCCTTTCCAAGCATAAGTTGTGAATCAGATATATGTGTGTAATTCGAGAACAGCATAAAATAATTTAAATCTAGAAATACTGATGGCTTTATGATTTCCAGGCTGCCGAC
The DNA here is from genome assembly GCF_052857255.1 of Amblyomma americanum. Taxonomy (NCBI): domain Eukaryota; kingdom Metazoa; phylum Arthropoda; class Arachnida; order Ixodida; family Ixodidae; genus Amblyomma; species Amblyomma americanum. The sequence goes on along the minus strand of NC_135500.1, from coordinate 159,209,904 downwards.
GCTGCCGTCAGAAGGTGTAAATAATTGTTCTGGTCATTGTTCCAGATAGTCTGCCATTTATTTCGGAATTTGCTTTGCCGAAAATTTACTTAAACTGCGAGATACACCAAGTTTCTTGACTATACCGCTGCGAGCTCGTGAACGACATGCGTAAGCTCTGTTGTTACCATATAGCCCGACATGCCTGAGGACGCAGTAGAACCTCACTGTTCGTGCCCTTGTTGCAACTTTTACTTTATTGTGTATGTTTTATATCAAGAGTTAGAAAGCATGCAGTTCTGGAGTGTCGTGACTCTACTACTTTTACCGAATCAGTGTAGAAACTATTTTTATTGCTCTTGTTTTTATCCTCGTTTAGGGGGGCTCGAAACAGTCGGAAGTGGGGTGTAGCATTATTACGACAAAAAAAAAAAACAGAGTTGAGAAAGAAAAAATAGTAAGGATGCTATCTTCTGGCAAGCAAAGTATTCAGGAATCCCTCCGAGTTTCTGGTTTCTACGACAGTATCTCGATTTTTACAAACAGTGGTACGTTAAGCAGCTTCAAGAGCGTGTCAAAAATCTGGATTTGTTCTACAGCGCGAGTTGTAGTGGACTATCTGTGAGCAGCGCAACAGCATGGAACTCTCTGGTGATCAAAATGTTTTACTGAAATTGCGGTTACGCAATACTTGGAGAAATATCGCCAGCTGATGGTGTGAACGCGATGATTACAATGGGACTCGTCCAGCGCAATGATGTAATATACAAGCGCTTTCAACCTGTGGCTACAGCAGGCGCTGAAAAAGCGCACGCACTGCTGGCTCTACAAGCATTCCCTGTCTGTCGTATTGCTGTTACCATGGCTTAAAAACGCACTTTTTGCCCATTAGTAGTTTTCGTTCAAAAAGCAGAAGAAAGAGAGGTCAGCACTTCTCTGACCATGTGGAGAACATTTTATCGCGCGACATCTCAAAAGATGTCCGCTTCGCATTTTCGGACATTATTTCCGTGTTGTCGAAGTTTTTATTGCAAGCGTTCAGTCTCGCTGAGGTAGGGAGATTCAGTGCACCTCTTTAGAAAACATTCCTGCGCCTTTTCGAAACTTTCAAAGCTCAAAATAACTTTTGGGGTAGTTGAATACCCTGTTTCTTAATTACACAAAAGAGCCACTTGCTAATTCCTTCCACACATTCAATGAATAACCACGCAAACGCTTGGTGGCAAACAAGTTAGACGTCCATCCAAATCATGGCAAGGAGCGTGGGCGGAAGGGGAAGGCCTTGGGAGCGGCATGACCATAGCCCCAATCAGAGTGTGACTCCAGACAATAATGAAAGAGAGCAGTCTTGACGGAAGCTCTACGCCACAAACAAAGCTGGCGGCCTAGCCTTTCCACTTTATGTTCGAAATTCCGGCTGCTGGACTCTTTTTCTTTCCGTGGCTCTGTGGCTACGAAGTCAAGACTCGAGGGTCGAAGCAGAATGTCCTTCCACTTCACTGTATAATCGTTTAGACGATGGCGACGTGGCCGACTCGTCTCAACAACCACTGCACCGATATTTCGCGCTCATTGAGAAGACCATCCCGCGAGCCGCCCCTGACATTTATCGGATTAGGTAAAAAGAGCGAAGGCAGCGGTGACGGCCTTGTGTCGCCGACCGAAGATTCTGTCTTCAGTTTCCGGCGGAGGCGGCGGCAACAACCTTCATTTGCTCTCTTGACTACTTGGCGCAGTGACACGACACGGAGACAGAGGACCTTATCTTTCCATTTACTGCCTAGCCTTGGGTGTAGTGCTAAAGAAAGTTGGCAGGTAGACTTCAGCTAGACATAAGTGTCAAAACTGCTGTAGCTTTGAAGATGTTAAACGGGGCGACTGTCTCTGCGTTTTACCTGCCCAGGCTGATGTCGCAGAATACGTTCAATTTCAAATATGTGTTCATGGCTCTTTTACGCATTTATTTCTCTTGGTACTACGAGCAGGAGCGTTGATCGTGGTACCGGCTGTGGTTGCTGACATCGCTTCACCCCTCTGCAGTCTCCCTTGCTTTGCTGAATGTATTAAAGAGAAAGCATTACTAACCCCCACTAGGCTTAATTCTGTCGGTGACCGGCGTTGTGACACCGAGAGGTGGTCTCAAAAAGATGATGTCATCAGGCCGTCTCTGAGCTAGCCGCACGCGTTGCGCTGATACATGGCGCTGGACTCGCCACGCAGGCAATCCGCCTCCGGCTCAGAGTCGTAGAGCTCGGCAGCAAAGGGGAAACGCGGTGCGGACGTAGTGACGTCCTGTGACGTAGTGACGTTAAAAATTGTTCCAGTGAGGATAATCGAGCAGTGCTGTTCGAGGAACTAGCGGGCATTAAATCACTAGTCACTGGGCTTAGCGAGGTTTAAAGATCAGTAAAGAATATACAGTTGGTAAGTACTACCGCGGTTCAGCGGACAGACCACAACTATAGGTGTGAGGTGCCTGATTAATGATCATATAACTGGTAACACGGAGAAGTCCTAGAGCATCAGACAGAAGGCAACAATAATCGTAATTAAGTGTGATACGCGACACAAATTATAGATGACTTTATTCCTAAGGAGGCCCAGCAGATGCTCTCAGTTGTTTTTTTATGTATATTGGTTGACGTTCTCGCGTTGCGCAGTTTATACTTCTGTCTGGCAAATATGTGCTTTTTCACCAGACAAGATCCAAATAAAATACAAATGCTGAAAAGCATGTGTTATCGCGCGTAATATTTCAAGCCCAGAGCTCAAACGGGGCAACTGCAGACTGCAAAAGCGTAAGTGTTGTTTGATATAACCTCTAGGTGAATTACTGTAAACAATTTTTCTTACAAGTTTAAAACCAAAATTTCTTTACTATGCAGTAAGAGATGTTGATGTTGATCTTATTTTATGGTACGACATAACAGGCTTGCTTAAGTGAGAAGTTATGCCGTCGATACATAAGAACAGTATCAAAAACATAAGGGACATATTTGGAGTCGTACCCACTCCCTCTCCTCGCACTCTTTTTCATTTGCAATCGCGACTTTACATCAGGTGGTATGCGCACAGCCAGCCTAAAATGTTTTACATGTTTTTTTTTTGGTTTCTTTTCCGCCTTTCAATATGACGTGAAGGCAAAGTGAAGCAACCCGTTGCCCAAAGGAATCTCACCTTCTGCCTCATTTTACTGAGTGTTTTTTAATGTGCAGAACAGAAGGCACTAATATATACCTAATTTCACTTTCCGCATGTTTGGGCAGAGTTTTGTTTGATCGGTTATGTGACGACTGCTCACCAAACGCTTTAGCCGAATGTGAGAATTTCTTCAGGCTGAACATAACAAACGTGAAAATATCGCATGAAACTAAACTGTTACATGCATTTATTACTATTATTATCTGTTCGTTACGCAGAAGCCTTAAGAATAATATTGAAAAAGTTTTAGTCAAAATATAAACATTCGGTGGTTGATCCAGTTTCTTAACTTGAACGCGAGAACTCCGGCGTTATACTCTGCCAGGTTCCAAAATAAAAATTGTGTGTCCAGAAAAAGAAGGAGGTGTGTCATTCTTTTTTCTTTACTGGTCTTCCCTCTTCCTCGCTGTATTGCCTTTCACTGTCTCTCCATCCCGGCCCGTTTGCTTTCGACTCAAGACAAACCAATTTCGACCGGGGTGGTGCAGACAATACCGTTATCATCTGTTTGCTACGAGGTTCACCGCAAGAGCCCTCCAGTTTACAAGACAGCGCCATTCAATTTTCTCCTAAACCGCAACGCACCGCGCGAAAGCTTCCAAGGTGAACCGTTAGAAATAGGATGTCACACAAAGAGCAGCAGAAGCGACTGTCGATGGATGCGGTGGGAATAAAAATTCGGTACTGAGGTGTCTTTTCATTCTTGCCCAAAAGAGGTTGTTTATTGTTGTAGCCTTTTTGGCGGTAAAATCCGCAGTTTCTGCTGAAAAACTGAAGGAGCTTCTTAAGCCTGAAATCCTATACTGTTTGCTTGTGCATTAGGCGCCTACATGGCTAATGCAGTTCTTCACTAACAGCTATACCGACTTACTGGAATAAAGAGCTTGAGCAGGAAGCACCCACGTGTTAGGGAATAGGCTGCTATATCTAGGATAGCAAACAGCACTTTGAGCAACAACTCTCTGAAGAAAAATATATCGCCTCTCTTCGGATGTTGTAGTAAAATGTAATGAAATGAAACGGAACAAGCCTTATATAAATGCTGGTAAAAGGTAAGACTAGAAACAAGCAGAGCGCATCAAGATCACTTATGCTTTGTCAGCACAGCTGTTGGTATCGCATGGCTGCAAACTGCAAGAGAAGCGCAGAAATTTAGGGGTCCTAAGAGGAAGTTTGTGAAGAATTAGTAGGTTACCTGTGACACGCCTTATCTTATGGGCACCGAGCTGTATTTGCAACCGCTTTAAGGAAGAATTTGGGCGGACAATATTGTGATTTGTTTATACAGCACTTAAGCTCAAGAAAAAGACTTCAAGCATATTTTCACGATCCGCGCAAAGTTGTTGTAGCAGTGCTGCGATGCCTCCATGATTGGGCACTGCACTGGAAGCAAATATGTGAAGAAGCCATACACGCAGAAAGGCGAGAAGTTGACTCACAATTTTGTCAACAATCGTAATGCATTTCTTGCTCAATACTAACGCGAAGCTAGGCGCTCATAACCGTCTAATAAACTTTTACCGGGGACACTCTTATAACTATTACATAAAACCATGCACACTGCAGTGCAGCAGGCTAGAGACCCATTTTCGGAATCTGCTCTGGATAAAATTGTATTAAACGATGTTGCTTTTTAAGCCAAGCGGCTGACATATACATAGCATGGAGGAGGAGCGTGTTCTGCGCTCTCTGTTCTTAACAGGAGCTGCCGGTAATATCAAAGTATCTACCCGACGAAACTTCGTGAAGTTCTAATTGAAAACTATGCGATGCCAACATATTTGCCGCACGCTGCTAGTACGTTTCTCATTAGGCTGTCTGTCATTTTTGGTCATTATCAGTGGTCATTATTATGGTGAGTGTTCTTTCGCTAGGCGCGCATGTCCTGGCATTTGCGGCTTCCAGGTCGCCTGGGTGATAAAGTTCATTCCGCCGAGCCCATTCCTGTGATATTTTTCCTTTAGGTACTCAAGATCTACACGCTGAAATAAAAGCGAAATCCTTCAAATAGCGCATTTTTTGCGTCGGGCGCCTAGGATTCTTGTGTCTGAGATTTACCATCATTGTAGGTCTAGGCTACACAACGGATGAAGTGGTAACGGCGAGGGCCGCTGCAGTGTTTGTTTGGTTCGATTAACGGTTAATTTGACGAACACACAGAAGAGCGAAAAAAACAATGCCAGATAAGCTAATACTCCGTGCCAGGGCTAGCAAACAAGCGTAGCCCAACGGAGTTGCATCATTGGCGTATGCAGCATTGTGCAGCGTCTGAGCATAGACGCGCACAGCTTGGCGCGCACCTTAAATTACCCTACATCCCAGCGCACTGCAGACTTAATCTAGACATCCGCAGTAAACTCAAATTGACTGGGACCGAGCCTGGTACTTTAGCCGGAGTTCTCCATGTTGATTCGTCAATTTAAAAGAAAAGCTATTCTTCTGCAATTAATGTTGGCTAAGCGATGTATCACTAAAACTTCTTCGGTGTTTGCACATCTTTCCTCCTGTCCCGAAGCGACCCATTCTTGCTTCTTCGTAATGAGTTGAATATTTCTTTGCCACTCAGCAAAATTAAAATGTGGAATTCAAATGGATACACAGAAGCACATAAAAATTATGAAGCTTCAAGTTCGGGAAAACTTCCTTGGCTGCCTTGCACACAAGGAGGACAATAAAAGAATCAAAATATAATAGGGTTTTTTTGGGGGGAAATGTGTGCACTGCGTCCACGTGCGCTCTTACGCAAGCAAGCAGCCTCAGGGAGCTAAAAATTGGTAGAGGCTGCATTGTGTGTCCTTAAGTAGTGAAGCCATGACGCTTACTGATGACTCCAGAAAGCTTTCAGCGGACAGACGACATTTGCTCTTTCTTCAGACAGCTCGTTGATGCCAGGCAAGCTCGAGTAAGGAGTAACCGGACCGACGAAAATGTATGTAGTGAAGATCGCGCTATGATGCCCGCGTCATTTTTCCCATTAAGCATGCTCAGGGAAGTGAGCAAGTACGGATATTTGCAGCATACGCGATTAATATATCTGCTCCCAATGAAAGTAATTCGTAACGTCACCTGAATTTTTTCCACATCTAAATGAAGCAATCTCTCAGCTTGCATTTAAACCAGGGCTAAGGACATGATCTCGAGGGTCTAGTGAAGTTTCGGCGTTAAATATGTACCTAAGGAAATGTAAAGAGAAAGGTGAAAAGTTAAGTTTAAATTAAATACATTGTACAATAACATCTATGCGTCGAATCTGAAAGGTACTTGATGCCGCGCACATAGAAAAACTAATTACTTCGCAAAAAGCAATTTTCTCTGAACATCCGGACGAGCAACTGTCGATTACCTGCTAAGACGTGTTTTGAGTCAAGTTACATGGATGCATGCCATATTTACTCCGTGATTTTGTGCAGGAAACATTCGAAAAGAATCTTCAAATGTTCGGAATAAAAAGTAGAAAATGTCTGATACTTCTGGCTTCCACTTTATGCTTATGTAGAAAGTGGCCGCCAATTTTAGATACAGAAACGTCTTGGCACAACCATGTGATGTGATTCTTCGCGATCTTAATCTTGAGGTGTCACAGTTTGATCTTTAGTATTAGACACCTACGTGATGTGTCTTTTCGGATGGTGCTGCTACGAGCGCTGCAAGAAAAAAAAATGCTTCCCGTATGCTACTTTCACCATTTGAGCAGCTGTATAAAATAACGACCTAAATACGCTTTATCCTCTAAAAATTCTCTATTCTGCCGTTTAGTTGGTCGCCTGACAAACTTCAGTGTGGAAAACATGACCACCACAAAACGTCTGGTAATTCATACTACCTTCAAGAAGCATGTACCGCCTGGTATCACCTAAATCTTCATTACAGCTGCTCTCAAACCTCTCCTCTGACTTCGATTTGAGCATAGCAGCGTGAAATTTCAAAATACAGCCGTGTGTGCTCACTCACTCCCCACCCATATGAGAATTAAAATTCTTTAATGGAGATTGTGGTCGTGGTAAAAGCAAGAACAACTTTTTGGAAGCGGCGTTCAGTGAAATATGACTGCCTCTTATTTTTCATTTTGTTCGTTCTTGTTTACAGCCTTTCGCAGCACAATAAGGGTGCCTTTTATTGTTCTGGTCTAATTAGGATCCTAGGGGTTAGTGGCATACTCCATCTTCTCCTCAATGGCTATGGCACATGCGGATAGAGCGTATATTTTTATCAAGAATAACGGAGCTAAGCACAAATATCTATTGTATGACATGCAAGCTTTCATTCATAGCACATTATTATACCAATTTTTTCTGCAATTATTACTGCTAAAACATTTTCTTAGTGCCGACTTTCAACAGACGTCTGTTATTGGCGAAGAAGTTACGTCATAATGCGTTATCAGAATTTTGAGCCACACGTGCCTCAAAATTGCAATCGCTTCATCTGAAGGCTCGATAGGGAGAATACCAAAGCCTCTAAGGTTAGAGACGAGAAACAAGAGAAAAAAGATGAGTGAGAGAAAGTAAATAAAAGGAGGCCAAACTTTTCAACGCGAATAAATGAGGAACAAAAATTCCAGGCGCAACAGCATGAATGGTCGAAGAAATGAAAGTAGTTGACAGCGCGCCATTCACGAAGAAAACTAACGGCTTGCCAGAAAAGAGGAAAAACTCATTGCACGCCAAGACATGAAAAGACAGCAGCGAGCCTAACTTCTAGAGCGCACCGCAGCAATGTAATGAACGAGGCGCCTGCGCGGCCTCTTGCTTTCTGGAATTCTCCTGCCCTTTCCGTTCCGTTCAATCTTTCACCCTTTCCCTCTGCCACTTTATATTTGGCTATAGCACTGAAAAAAACGAGATCTGGCACGACCGGTGATGTCGTGCTCGCTGTGCCTTTTTGAGAAATGTCTGTTCCTCTTTTCTCGTCGGCTTTCGACATCAGAGCTGCGAAGAGGGTGGCAACTGCAGTAGTCAGTGATCGACGCCAAAGGAAGATCGTGCTGGCCGTCCTTGAGAGTTATTTTCGGATTCCTTTTGACGTCCAGCAGTATCTCAGTTCCCAGGCGCACAATAACGTCCGAACTTGGTGAATTCAACGCGGAAGATGGTTTACGCTGGTTTAAGGCTCACGGAAGCAAATGAAATGTTTTAGAGGCAACAGAAACAGATGTGGATGTGAGCCGAAGGCATTGTTGCTGCGGTTCTAAAATCAGGTCTGTTGGCAGCGTCTTTTTCATGTGAACTACAGACAATAGAACTATATTTCATTTTATGGCAGCGGCTGGTGCCTTCCTTCCACAACCTACTGGGAAACAATGAGCAGAGATCGGGAAGTAATGGGTTAAACATGTTAAACATACAGGCAGAGGACGGCACTTAACCACATTATAAAGACCAAACTTTAGGAAGAAAGGCAATTTTGTTTGTGTTGACGATATAAGCAAAATTTAAACAGCTGCAAACGATCTCTAATATTCGCTTGATAGCGTGTATGACAAGTATGTTGTCATAACGTAAGCTGTAACCTTCTAACTGTCCCTTGAATTCTTATGGTAAACCCCTGAGCGAGAGCGAAGCGATAGCACACAGTGTAAATGACGGGGCAACCTCCACGGGCTATTCTCTTGTTGCTAGTGTAGGTAAAAAATAGCCTCTACATAGTGTTACTTACGTTGGAAGTCATCTTTTGACGCCGGGACTACAACTAAACACGCAAAAGTGGAAGGTATTTTTGTTCAAGAATGTAATGGTCGTAAAATGCTTCTAACGAAACCACGTCTCTGAAAAGCTTCAGACGCCTGAAATAAAAGACAGGCAATTATGCTCTCTCTGTATTTATCATAGAGAAATACTAGAATCTCTGTGTGTGATAGTATTCCAAATATTTTGTCATGTACCACACCCTATACGAACCTGACAAAGTTCATTATGTATGGGCATTGGAACAGTTTGAAGCAGAAAAAGAAACAATGACACAGATGCAAATAGTTTTGGACTGTACGCTGCGTTCACAAAGACACGTTGCGCATCATCTGTGGTGCGTCATTTTCGCGTCTTCTTTTTGTTAACATAGCGCACAGTCCAAAAGGATAAAAAAGCCACTGCACAACTGTTGCAGCGTTAAAAATGAAACCCAGAATATTTTAGAAGAGAAAGCGGCTAGAACCATTTTATTACTATAGTTTACGCGACGGCTCATGGCAACTTGTTTCTAGGTCCGGTGGTTGAGAGCAGAAGCCCGAAGTTATCCCAAAATTGCACACTTTCACAAAGTGGACACTTTCACAAACGTGAAAATCAAAGTGTGAAAGTGCTATGGTACAGCTTATTATAAGTATGGATGTATAGCAATGTACCAACGTTGCTTAAATATCTTAAAGTCGAAATAGTTTTGCTTCCTGTAATGCAGGTCATTTAGCACTTGCCTCCATGGAACGCATTACACAATTTTAAATGCTATTTGTCACAGTGGTAAATGAATCACAGTGACGAAAACCATTGAATTCAAGCTAAAACATGGCGGAAGTTTTGCACACAATTAAGGAGCCGTTAGGCATAGCCGTACAGAAAGTTTTTCAAATAATTTCCTGAGTTTTACTGGCTTTGATGACAATCAGGCGAAAGTTTCAAAGGCAAGGAGCTTTTAGGCAGAACCGTCCACAATGTTGCACAAATAATTCCCAGCGTTTCACTTGCCTTGATGGCAGTCAGTAATTTTCATTTATTTAGTTGTTACTTACTTATTGAAGTTTAAATATTTATCTTTGCGCTGGTTCAATGTTAACTTTGTTGACAAGTGGAGTGCACAGTATCCGCACTGCTTTATTTGCGTAATGGATGCATGAATAATATAAAACCAAAGCAGTGATCACCGCCACCTTCTCGAAATCCTGTCAATTCGACTTCAGTCACATTCATCGCCAGAAGATAATAACAATGCATTTATTTCGTTGCAAAGACGAAGAAGAAGAGAAATGTGTGTCGTCTAATGAAGCAATGAATGATTCGCTCATCGGGGGAAAGTGGAAGTTTTCACGAAATGCTATTAGGAGGGCCACTGAGGCAAATACAAAAAGCATGGAACTTAATTAGGACTAGAAAAGTGAATTTCAGATAGAAGGGCCAAGTATCCGGTCGGTTTTACGCTGAAGGCAAACTTAATTCATTAGCGGCAATTGATACAGAAGTCGCCTTTAGAAAACACGCCAACCGGCTGATATATTTTCAAGAATAATTTCATAATCTCTCTATATTATATCAGTAAAGAGTTTAGATAAATAAGCGGGATAACATTTATAATGAAAAAAATATCTGTAACGAGAATGAATTTATTTGAAAGGTTCTGAACGAATTGGCTTCAACAACACTTCTTGAAAATAAAGCCAGACCCGGCGTACCCTCTGAGTGAACACGAAGTTATATGAACGGGAGGGGTGCAGTATCTGTAGTCAATGCACTGGGCACTGCAACAAATTTTGTTAAGGAAAAGCTGATGGTGGCACCCCGGAGTCTTTGACGGAGGTGGAGTTTTTTTATATATATGAAACTCAAAGGGATGGCGATACAGTTCGGTATACCTGAAGGCCGCTATATGAAATGTGACAACACATGAATCTATAAGCAAAAATATATGCTGCGCTTTTGCTAATGACGTCCTTCTTACAATGACATGACGCCCACCGGCACGCTGTCAGTTCACGATTCGCAAGAAGTCGCTAGGTTGTACGTACTTTACACAGAAGCCGCTGCTGACGGTTTCCTGGAAATAGCCACGTCGTATCAAAGGATGTCTAATCCCGTTGCCATTACTTTATAAATGGAGTAATCTGGTATTCGTTCTATGTAGTTTCTTTCAGCAACGCCTTCGGCAGCAAAGGACACCGTGCGAGGACCACCGCTACCTTTAGTAAGCTGGGTAGGCTTCACCGCTTTGCAGAGATCTGCACTCGAAAATTGTGTGCACTAGACTGACCTCAAGCAAAGCCAAAGTTCACCTTATTCAGCGGCTTCAAATAGCTGGTGCTGCCAGCAAGTGGCAAAGGCCGCGGAGCGGACCAGTTTCGGAGTGCAGGAAGTGATTGAAGAGCAATGTTAGGACAAGGCCACTTGTCGGACCACGGCGCGTTGTGCGATACGTCGAAAGACTGGTTAAATTACAGCTCTATTATTGCCCGACGTCCCTGCACTAATACAATGGTTTTTCAAAGGAATGGTCTGCCTGTTCTATGTAGCCTACAAATCTAAACACCTGCCTTTACATACACGGGGTTTGCGCCATACGTATATATAATTGGATTGGAGTATACCAGGGAACGAATGGTTAAAAACTACATCTTATTTTTTTTTAATTTCATTTATAAGGACTTTTTCATATTTTTTTAGACTTGAACCTCACTGGGGCTTATATCATTTCATAAATGCGCTTTTTTCCAGGTTAGGTTGTAAAATTAAATGTTTACAAAGAGCTCCTTATTGTTTGGCCACACACATAGTTCAGAAATAAACGCTTCATGGTGTGTGAAAAGCCTGCTAACGAGACGTGGTGATTAGTTGTTGAAATTTCCTATAAGCTGGGGTTCGTAGTCGTGCGATGCAAATAAAGAAAGTGGTAGCCTTTGGCAGGAGTGCATAATAGAAATAAATAAGTTGTAAAACATTTTATGGTTGCATGATTAAACCTGAACGTTCAGCACGACATGTCCACATAACATAAACTAGAAAATTGCTTGCAAATTTCATCAAGCATGCTTATGTTCTAGCAAACAACCACTGCTTATACTATGAAGTATATTGAACATTTGTTCATCCGATGAAGAAATGAGATAATAAATTATGTACCTACGCTTCTCATACATTAAATATCAGGAAAGTCTTTTGCGAAAAAGAATTCTATACCGAGCTAGCTCATTGCAAAACAGGATGAGGCTCATTGCTCTCCAATAAATGTAATAGGATAAATTTCTTTGAAGCCTGTTGAATATCCCTAGGAGAAGCCACCTCTTGGCTTCTCTCCTCTTACATGCTGCATCGCGCTGCATTTCTTCAGCTTTTTGGGGCGCCTCCTTCATTTTTCGGCGCATATCCTAAAAGCAGCGTTTCCAACGTGCGCTCGCCTCCTTTATGCAGGAAAGAAATTACATGTGAGATTCTACCCATACGCTCTCATGAAGATCGGAAAAAAAGCCCACAGAGCACAACGCAAAAAAAAAAAAATGTCCCAATACTGTCGGAGCCGTTGATTTGTTTTTTTCCGCTTACCTTCTTACGAAGCACATTTTACGATGGCTCCCAAGATGCCTTATCCAACCTCGACGGTCCTCCTATAAGACGCATCTGCTGCATAATCTTCAGGGCGGAGGAATATAGGAAAGGCAGCAGACCAAAAAAAAAAGCATGACAAACAGGACAAGCAAGGAACGCTGTAAAGTTCTACACACACGCCGCCTTGTCACATTTTTCCATGTCACAAAATAAGTAAAGACTTCTGTTCCGAGCAGCCGCCTTCCTCTCAGGAAGCAACGCTGCGTTTCGGCTGGTTTTGCTTAGTTCCCGACTTCTCTTCTCCCCATCTTATGACTACCAGTTGCGTATGTTTCGGTGGTAGCGCTGAAGCGCAAGGTTTCTTTCGTCCAGGGATGCGATCGTGCGCGTTTCTTGTTCAGTTTTTTTCCTTCTTTTTCTTGCGACATATGTACGTCTTCCTCGTCGTTGTCGAATCAAGAAAACCGCCCAAGTGTGGGGCCAGATGGTACACCACAGCTGGGATGCATGGAAAACAGTTGCGGCTGCAGTTGCGGCCGCAGAGCAGAAGCGTTTTGCGATTGCCGATTCCTAATGCGAAGTTTTAAACATGCGAGGAATTGAACGCTGTTTCGAAACGCTGCAGCTTCATTCCATTTGAGGTAGACTGCCATGATGAATGTTCTGAGAGCCTGCTGCGTTTGGTACAGCTATTTTTCCAGTGGGGCGCCTCAAATGCGCCAACATAGCGTTTTCGGTAGATGTATCTAAAATCTGATCATCCTAACGCACGCAATCAGTGTTTTGTGAAATTAGTGCTGCAATCATTTTGTTTTTTTCTAAACCATGTCGGATTACAAGACAAGGTGACATTGTTTCAAAACTTATCTACATGTCAGAAATATCCTGTCTGCTGCAACAGCTGATTCGCCCACCTTCGCTCGTCGTTGTAAGCACTTTATAGGAGCTCGTGTCAATAGAAATGGCCAGCGTCGTGAGAAGTTAGTGTTATTTACCTTCCTGATAACCATCCAGTAAGAATGCGTACCACTCTTTCAGGAAAACTGGTTGCAACTTATATTTTTCTGTTGTCAAGTACTCCCTCCCAATTTTTATTTCACTTCCCTTGCTTGGTCTGCGCATGACACTTTTTTGTTTTTTTGAAGGTAAACAGGTGACCCTAATGAAATTGGATTCCTGTTTCTAGTGAACGGAACGGCTATAACAAAGGAACAGACGCCCGGGGAACAAGAAACGAAAATGTTAAAAATGCAAAACAAAGACTGAGCGAAATGCGGAAAGACAAAAGGGAAGAAAGTAAAAGCCTCGCCAAATAATGACCGCGCAGAAACCTCCAAGGCGAGCGCACCAGCCTTTGTACCTGGTTGGCTCAAATTTAAATTTGTTGGCCTTCCACGTTGCCGGGGTCCGAGTTTAATAAACGCTGACGGAAACTGCGGAAGACGGACGACGGTCTCAGGCGACCAAGATTGCGATTTTTCTGAGAAGGCTTTGTCCGTCTCGCTGTTTTCTCCTGAGAGCCTCTGCTTGCTTTATTTTGGCCGGTCACTATTGCAGAGCTCACAGATAAGGCTCGCACGTGCCCATGCTTTCAGGAAAATTGTGCTCTTGTTTCATTTATTCGTTACCTTTAAGAAGAGTGTGTAGATGGTCGCTGCAAAGCATGACACACGGAATGCCCCAGCATGTGCATGTGTCGTCAGTGGAAGATAAAAATACTGAAGCGACACGCTTGAACTGGAGTACATTTAGGTAACTCTACTGAAGTAAGACATCGCACTATTAACATTTGCATAACCGGAGCTTATACGCTAAATAATAATTTGGGAATTGACCTGAAAACTTAATTTTCTCACCTCTTCTCTTCCGATGATTGCTTAATTTAGGTACTCGGGTGGGCACGTTAGTAAATAACTTGTGCTTTGGTTTTGGCAGCCAGCATTTTCATCTCGATTAACCAGTTGCAAAAACTAAGCGTAGAAAAGGTTAATAAACCTTGAAAGCTTGCCATACTGACAAAGCAAACTGTGAAATATAGATTACCGGCGACCAATTTGGTCCAGCACACTGCAGGTACTTCTACTTAGAAAAGCTAAGTTTTTAATCATTAAAGAGTCCCTCATGAAGCGAGACTTTCATCTCAGACTCGGTTTCCGGACACCATATGATGACATGATAGTGAAGGCGAGAAGAGGATAACCTAGAAAACATTTGAGGTCGTTGATAGTATCAATGTCCAAACTCACACGAACCTCAAAAACATCGCATTTTGAAAGGTATAGAATTTGTGCGAAAAAAATACTTGCGTTTATTTGGTATTTTTGACCGCTTTCTTCAAGCGAAGGCGCTGATTTACTACTTCGTAGCCCTAACAGCTCTGCTTATAGTGCTACAAAATACATAGAAATATTGCACTAGGACCATATTCAGGCAACTTTGTTCCATTTCATATCTGCGCTAATTTCAAGCTTGTACGGACGATGACATTCATCCTGCCAAAAAAGAACTCGTACTGAACGCTTTTATTAGAGAAGGGCGGAGAAATAAGAATGGAAAGAAATTGTTGCATATTGCTGCCCATGATGTCATCTTATCCAACTGTGAACCGATCCAAGATGTAACTTCATCCCAAACCAACTTTCATGGTTTTTTACAACGGGGACTAGGAGCGGTTTTAATGAGAACAGTTTCTCGTGAGAAATCTCCGACGTGGGGGCAGCAATTTTCTAGCACATTAAAAATAGTTTTTAGCAACAGCGCGTGTTAAAATGGCAAGTCTTGGGTGCACGTAAAAATCAAATATTAATGAAAATAAAAGCGCATGGTAAAGAGAGGGCAGATGGATGAGTTTCTTGACAGCACAAACAAAGGGGCAGACCTCAGGGCACTAAGCCAACGCTGCGAAAACAGAACTTGTTTTCGTCAGTGCAAACTGTTCATAATGGGCGGGGTTTGATTGCAGCCTATATTCTGAGCAGGAAGCTCCGATGCGGCTCAGTTAAGCTTTAACCAGAGAAAGATGGTGCCGTAGGAGTGCGAAAACTGGGGCAAAGAATACATCAGCTCAACAGAAAGAAATCGGGGAGGAGGGATGGTCAAGAGATTGCGAATCCGGTCTCGAAAGGCTACGTACCTGCGACATGTAGCATATTAGCTGGGACAAGTTGCATTGTACAACTGCTTGGGTTGAAAAACTAGGAGAAAACAAATGAGCAGCGCGGGATACCAAAGTGCGAGGAAGCAAAAAATTCAAAGAAAGAAAGAAGGGTTTGTCAAATGCTTAGGGGAAACCCCCCGGTGGAGTAAATTTCTAGTAAGGGAGTA
This sequence comes from Amblyomma americanum, assembly GCF_052857255.1. Classification (NCBI taxonomy): domain Eukaryota; kingdom Metazoa; phylum Arthropoda; class Arachnida; order Ixodida; family Ixodidae; genus Amblyomma; species Amblyomma americanum. The sequence goes on along the minus strand of NC_135500.1, from coordinate 159,194,155 downwards.
ATTATTCATTGAAATCCACCCAAGCACAGCCGTTCGGCTACAAAGGAAAGCTAACATCTTTCTCAGAAACTTCGAGTTAAATAAAAATTTGTCCTGGTACGGGGTTCGAACCCGGGACCACCGCTTCACCGGAGCAGTCGCTCTATCAAGTGATCTGACCGGGACGGCAAGCTTATGGTAGGTCGAGAGCGAAGGAACAAAAAAAACATGGGGGGGGGGGGGGGGGGGCGAGGAGTGGGAAAGCCAAGGGTGCCAGCGAAATGAAAAAACGAGTTGCAGAGCCTTAAGTAAGAGTAGGTAAAAATAAATGATGAGAAATAAGAAATAAATTACCGGTACCAGAAAATACTGGCGCCGCTCGTGTTTAACCTTTCATTGACCTAAATTTGTAGGAAGATCTAAAGCAGAGAACGTGGATGAATAATGCGTATGTAATAGGTTCATAATCAAATTCATATATATGCATAAACAGTAAATACTTGCAACCTAGGGCAACGGGTGCCTTCAAGAAAAAAATTAAATGTGAAGAATTGCAGCAAAGTGTGATGCATTCTCCTTTCTGGAGCTGCAGAAGCAGTGAAGGCTAAATCAACGACTAAGATATTTTAGCGGCCTTTTATCCTGAAAAAAAAATTTTCCCTACACCTGTAGAAAAACAGCACTTGTTAACGAACCTGGAGCCTCAAACTTCGGCATGTATAGTTAACCATAATGTAAGGCTTATTCCAAGCTTATCAGATTAAACTACGCACATTTTTGCTTTTGCGTCATTTTTATCTATTTGTCTGGAACTACTATTTTTTTAATACTTAGAGGACAGCAATATTATTATTCAGATGGAGAAATGGTATCATTTTTATAGTATTATATTGTATTTATAGTATTTATTTTTGTTTCATAAGTGATTTGGCAAGCCTCTCCACGTGCACAGAGAAGGGCGTTAGCCTGCAAATGTGCAGAGGTGTCTGATAAGGCTCTCCTAACAAAAACTAACCTCGCAACTGCGTTAGCTCACCACGTGTGGCGCTCTGAAACATCTGCTTTTATCTTAACTTATACCCATTGTTTAAAACCCTTCAGATTAGAGTAATTTAAGCTGTCTGTCAAATAAACCTTTCAGTTTTTCACCATGCTTTAGTAGCATAGGGCATTGCTGTACATTTACACGGTAGAGTTTCATGCAGAGATATAGCTTCATAAAGGAAGTTAAAAACCGTTTCAAACTATCTGCTTTCAATATTTAGTAGCAGTCATTACTTTTCTCTGGAGAAGAAAACACAGATGCTTCATTTTCTCTTGCCAATACCGCCGATTGAACAAAAGTCACTTTAATAAGGGTTCTCCATTCCTGTAGCTTTGTATCTCTTTAGCTTCGAATCGTGTTTACTAAACTGAGTGGTTTGAAACAAATAGTACAAATATAGCCTATCTCCGACTCCTCATTCAGCTCTGCTTCATATTACCTTGCATTCATAGAACTCTGTAAGGTCTGACAGAGTGGGTCACTTTAAGCAGCGTTAATTCACCTGCCTTGAAAATCGCATTTCACCTGGCCAGAATAAAGAATCAATAGAGAAGGTGCACTAATGTTTTGTTCCTCATCTAAGAAAATTCGTGAAATATGGCTGTCAGGTTTGCTCTACATAATACTTTGTTTAACTGTGATAATGAAGAAGCTGTAACCTGATAGACCATTCAATAGTGAGTGGTGCAGTAGTTTAAAAGGGCTTACGTTTTCCGGGAAAGGAAAATAAAGCCTAAAAAAACATCTTTATAAGAAGGTACCATTGTTTTCTTACATGTCCACCGCAAATGCACAATTATGGACCCATCTTTATCTCTGCCTTCTCATTTTGGATTAATGAGCGTCCGGTTGGCAAATAAAAGTCCGTATTCAATTTCAATTCTCAATTTACTGTCATTTGAGGGCACATCTTCTAATATACAAAGTTGAGCGAATTCATATCGGAGGACTAGGTTCGGATCCAGTTCACCTAAATACGATGATTGCAGCTGAAGAGAGGACACACGAACACAAGAGCATTCATAAGGGTTGGACTTTTCAGTTTTTATTATAGCGAAAGCCACATTGGCCACGTACTCGCAATTTCGCCGTGCTCGCATGACTGATCACCACGTGACTGGTCACGTCATCAACCGGGTGACGAACCACGGGACAAATAGCCAGACAACCAGACTAACCTTGATTTGCAATCAAGATTAACCAAGGATAACCAAGCCATGCCTTAGCTTTCTCTACGTATATCCTGGCATAGCCGATATAAGTCACTGCCAATTTTTTTACAAAAAGTTTGCGGACTTTTCTTTAGTGCTTATTTCAGAACACCACTTTCGGTTTTTTTCGGCGAATATTATTTTCTATACAAGAATTCTCGGTTTTTATCAGTGAAATATATGGTCTCCCTGTGCTGTTTTTATTCGCATTGTTTTTATACTAACCGCTCATGTAGCATTATGCGCCACATAAATGGCCATCCTAAGATGTCTTTGCAGAAGAAAAAATTGCAGTCATCACCAAAAGCAAAGATGAAGTTAAAAAATCAGGCCATGAGAAAAAAAAACTTGTTTTTATGTTTTTAAAGTTTTTTTTTCTCACGGCTCGATCATTGAACTTTATTTTGGATGTCCACCCTCTGCACCCTAAGCCAGAACGCGCGCGCCGTTTACGCATGCTTTCGCATTGATGGTTGGTTGTCACGGTTCCAAAAGTTTCCAATGCCCTGACATGCATTGAAAAAACCTAATTATCTTAGCGACGGCGCCAAGTTGGTGATATGTCTGAGCAGACGCATTCACTACGGCAGCCAGTGGCGCTTAGCTAAGGGGTCGAGCCTTCCTATCTGCAAAGGTATGTAGGAGTTCGCGTATTACTAAGTTATAACTCACAGTCAGTGTACTAAATTGCTAAGATATCTTCGTACCAGGGCTTTCCTTGTACCTGCACGTTCTTAATTTTCAGCTGCGACCTACTGTAACTGGCACTGAATAACCACTTAGACGTGACGTGCATCCAAGAAATACTGACCTTTTTCGGTTAATACTTAATTTCAAAAAAAGAACTAGGTGTGCTTTTATTTGTGTTTTCCGGTTTAGGCCGAAAATTCTAACTTCTAAACATACACAAGAGAAGAAATACATCGCATGCAACGCACAAAAATTAAAAAGTGACCAAATCTTGTTCACAGTAAAGACAATATTGCATAATGCACTCTTTTTGCATTGGCTAGGTAAATGAACCCCAAATATTTTCTTGGCGCCGACCTATTGCCTATTTCTATGCCTCTCAATATTTATTGGGCGATGACCTATCTATAAGGAGGGAAAGAATAGATGTATGTACAACATAGAGCACTCCATTTAACTATGGGCGTTGCGCAGGGTAGCAACATTGCACAGCAGGCTACAGGAACGAAATGGCTCCGATAGAAAGACTGAGCACTAACGATGCCGGTGCGCAAAACACGTCCTTGAAGCAGGTATACTCAGTTGATGGATGGGATCTTGAATCTTAAACGCCACGAAAACTGAGAGCTTGAGGCAGGAGGGAAGCCATTTCACCTGGGACCACAGCGGCCACTTGTTGCTGCTAGTCTTCTCTTCCGCTCCTAATTGCAACACGTATATCTCAGAAGTTTATTGCATACCTGAACCGTGGCTGTTTTGCCTAAAAGACTAATAACGGGCTTCTCCTTCCTTTCTACCAGAGATAAGAGGTACTTCTGAGGCCTGGAAAGCAATCATGATATTTTATTTCGTTTTTCTTTTTTTTGAAGCGATGTTTATTGCCTCACGGCATAAAAACTATGAACTGAGAGATGACTAAGATGCTTAAAGAAATAAAAAAGGTTGGCTGATTTGACAAAATCAAGAAGTGAACGATGATATGCACCCTGCGTCCCAGCAATATAGGAATCCGGATTGTTCGGTGAGAGTCCCACTGTCGCCAGGTGCCGAATTCTCGTCGGCTTGAGCGCCGGGAAGTCCCACAACAGGTGGTGGATATCCGCCTCACAGTCTATGTTCTTGCAGACTGCACACCCGGGGCGCGGATATAAATTTTTGAAATGCGTACACTTGCGTGTCACAGCTGGAATTAGGGCAACCCCGACCCGTATCCTCCGAAGCGCAACCTCCTCTGCACGGGTAAGACCACAGGGGAGGGTTACCGCACACGGAGGGATTAGAGCACGTGTGCGGCGCCGGAGGTGTTCCTTTCTTGTTAAAAGGAGGGCGGTGTCATCCAGAGTGAGGACTCGAGGCAAAGACGAGGTTAGGGTCGAAAGGCGGGTCGCAGAATCTTCGCGGCTTTGTGCGCTCAGGAGATCACGCGGGACCCATTCAATACGGATTTGCTGCGGGATGCGTGCCGCTAGATGATGGATGTCTTGGCAGATTTCTGGGATGCGACAGATTCGTCGTAGTAGGCGTGTGACGAGAAGGGCGTCGGTGCGAATGACAAAGCGGGCCGTGGTTAGCATGGGAACGGCGGCTACGGAGCAGAGTGCCTCTTAAACCGCAAGCATCTCCGCACAGAAGGAGGAAGGAGGTTCTGAGAGGCGAAATCTTGACGTTTTGTTCAGGGAAGGCTTGCAAGGACAGTAAACTGCCGTTGTTGTTTTTCAGGCCTGGATGCTTGCGTCAACGTACATAACGATGGAGCCACGCGGCACATTGGCGTCTTGATTAGTAATTTGGTCGCGAAACGACGATGTCGCGCGGGTAGATGATGGCCGACGTAGATCAGTTGCCTTGTTGCCGCTTAGCTGCACAAAACGCCAGGAAGGAAGAACTGGCGGGGGCGGCTGTGGAATGGAGTGCGATGAAGCATATGCCCTGAGTGCACACGTTGTGTGTGCAACGCTTGACTTTAGGTGGCGAGCATCGCGTCGTTGCTGCACCAGCTCATCTAGTGTATTCAGCTGCGCACGTTCTTGTAGCGCCACGATAAGGGTAATGCGGGGAAGGCAAGTGATGACCCTCATTGCCTTTCGATTAACAGCTTCTAGACGATCCCATTGAGCCCTCGTCAAATGCTGGAATTGGGCTTGGTAAACGAGTTGCGGTTGCACAACCGCCTGCGCCAACTGTCGAGCGACATGAGAGCGGGCTCCGCCTGTTTTAGGAGCAATGCGTCTAATCAGGCCCAACGCCTGAATCGGTTGCTTTTTAGCCCAAGAAAGCCAAGCAGTACCTGTTCCTGACTCGTGTATTGTGAAGCCCAAGATTTTTATGGTCGAACTTTCATTAATTGGAGTTCCGGATAGATGGAGACGAATTGGTGTTGCAGCCAGTTTACTGCGTCTCTAGCGGTTGGCTATTGACACGAGCGTGGTTTTGCTCACTGAAAGCTGTAGACAAAATGAAAAAGCAAAAGTCGACGTAATATCTATGGCTGATTGTAGGCCTGCTGCTTGAGTCATCAGGTCGTTGTGAGTGGGGCTCCACACCGTTACGTCATCAGTATAAAATAAAAACTTAACCTCAGAGACCTCATGTAAGCGCCAAGCAAGGGGGATAAAAGCAATATTAAATAATGTTTGCGATAACACCGATCCCTGGGGAACGCCGCGAAGAGGCACAAATGATCTGACGCCTCGCCACTGAGGCGTATGGCAAAGTGTCGGCCTTCAAGAAAGGATTTAACAAAATTGCGCACTCTAACCTAGAAATGCAGCATGTCAAGCGATTCCAGGATGGCAGCATGACTGATATTATCGTACGCCTTTTCAACGTCCATGGCGCGTACAGTGCGTACATTGTGCCTGCGAGTTGAGGCCAGAACTGCTGACGCCAAGACAGCCAGTCCATCTTCTGTACATATGGACGTACGAAAGCCAATTTGGGCGGGATGGTAGAAACCATGGTGCTCAAGCCACCACGACAGTCTTGTGGCAATGATTTTTTCGGTAAGCTTGCATAATGTTGGCGTAAGCGATATAGGTCGGAAATTTCTGAGGTCTGTAGGCGGCTTCCCCGGCTTTGGTATGGGGATCACAATACCCGAATTCCATGTTTCTGGTACGACGCCTTCTATCCATGCCTTGTTAATGGTGGCGAGGAGTTGAGGCAGTACAGCGAAACTTAAGTTCTTGTAAAACTCATGCGTAATGGAGTCCGGACCTGACGCAGTTTTCCGACGGGCCTCGTCTATTGCTGCAAGTAACTCGGGCATTGAAAATGGGCTTGCAATTCCATCGGCGTCGGCAGTAGATTAGAGCTGATGGACATATGATGGAATCGCAGCCAAGGGGGCTCCTATGACCTTTGGAGGCAACACATCATACTTGAGGAAAAACTTCCGCTCTGCCTCTCTGGCGAAATCATCCGGAGCTAAGTTGGCTACGAAGCATGCTGCGGCCGCTGCGTCAGGACGACGGGAACCATGTTCCAATGCACGAAACGTTCGCCAGAGAGCAGCATTCGATGACTTTGTCGAGAACTGTTCACACCACGCATGTCACTGCCGTCGCGAGAGATCGCGTTCATAACTGCGGGCCTTGGCAGTAGGGTAATTCAGCCTTGTCCGTGTTTGCGCAGAAGTCGGTTTCTCGGGACACTGCCATCTCCGCTTGTCGGTGAGCAGCCCACAGGTTAAGCAGACCCACATCCGGCGCTGGGCGATTCACGTGCGTCCAGGTGACAACAGTATCCTTATTCAGTGCAGTTTGTATGCAGTCGACAAGTAGTGTAGATGATTGCAGAGAGAGATCTTCGACGGGGGTGCGAAACTTGTCCCAATTGACCACAGAACACGTACGGCGTAATCGGCGGGCCCTTGATGGATGAAGACCGATGATGATAGGATAGTGGTAACTACCCCAGCAGTCTGGCTCCAGGTGCCACGATGGAGTCCCGAGTCCTGACCACCACGTAACGTCAGGAGCATATGTCTCACTGCGAGCATGGCGCACAGTCCGCGTTGCTAAATCTGGATGATTGAGGAAAACAGCGCATCCACGAATGCGTCCCGCACACGCCTACCACGGGAGCTTGAAGTGGAGTACCCCCCGTCCGGATGAGAGGCGTTAAAGTCACCACCGACTAAAAGAGGCCGCCCTGGGTGCTGTCGTCGTAGAGTTAATAACCACCCCAGATTAATGCTGGGGAAAGCTCCACCGGCGGGTCTTACATAGTATGACACGACCCCAACAGTTGCCTTGGGAAGCTTCACATCCACGGCGACTACCTTTGATATGAGGTGCGCCAGTTTTCTAGACAGAGGCGAACTAGAGGAAAACGCGCATCAACGTACTCCACCGCCTTTCCCGGAGGGGCAGCAGTGTGCACACGGCGGTCGTTCATTGAAGGAGACATGTATCCATTAAAGCCCGGAATGGATGGCAAGGCATTGGTCTGGTGCAGTAGCAGGTCCCACACCTAGAGATTGTTCATGCGAATTCGAGATTTGAGCTCTCCCAGCTTTGCGGAGAGACCTCTGCAGTTCCATTGGAGCACACCACAACAACGTGTACTCGCCATTTTCGATTAGGCTTCCAAGCGTTGTAATAGAACTGATTTCAGGTTAGATAACTGGTTTACCATATATCGGAGCAGGAATATTTCTGAGTTATCCTGCAGTGCTTCAGAAGACCTGGTAGAGTCTGCGAAAAACGCATGAGGGCTGGACGTAGTAGAAGGCGCTGCAACATTGACTAGCGTGGAGTGGGATTCCGCTGGTTGTCTACCGAGCAAGCAGTTCACGGCGTTGCCGTAGCTTAGCGACTTAGGCTAAAAGGCGTGCAATTGGGTCGTCAACTGCTGCCATGTCCTCACGCAGAGGTTCCAGTATGCTGTGCTTTTGTGTAGCTTGAAGACAACAGCGATCCTTGCGCACTTTATCACTGTAGGACGGTTGGGCAGGGGCTGCAGGTGGATTGGGCTCAGAAAGCTCCGGCCAGTCGTCCTCATCAAACTGAAGAGCCACAAATCTGTTGGATGTCTGTATCGGGGCTCTGTTTTCATTCGGAGGCACTTGCTTACGGATCCCACGCCGAACCTTCTCAGTTGCTTTCTGTATTGTTGGGCAAGTTAGAGAGGTGATCTCGGGGTCGTCAGTCTTGCAAAGTCCGCACCTGTAAGACGGTGTGCCGTGTGGGCAAACCTCATCTTGCGTTGCAAAAGGGCATGATCGGCGCATGTGGCCAGGTCTGACACAGCTGTAGCAGTATACAGCACTCGGTTTGAACGGGCAAGCCAGCTCAATGCAGCCATAGTGGTAAAGTCGTTCTGGGAGAGTTGGTGGGCCCTGTAGTGTGGCGATGCACGAGCGCCCCTTTCCCATATACCGCGCTTGGATGACACGGTGGGTTGGACAGTACAGCTCACGCTGGAGGGCAGTCTGGTCTTCGGCAACGTCGACGTTGTAAACAACACAGCGTTGTAGGTCCGAACCTTCTATTAGGTACACCTGGACCGGCGCCGATATCTCGCTCGTAATCGATATGCACTTGCGTTTGCAGACGCTCGACAGCAGCCAAAGTCGGGAACCACACAGCGATGGTATTAGATTTCGTTCTAGACGTGAAGCCAAAAAGACCTTTGGTCCCAAGACACTCGTCCAGGTTCGCCTGAAGAATCCTGTTCGAAATGTTTGTCAGGCGTTTGGCTGCCAGAGCTGTAATGGCCACTTTATACGATATCGATCCCGATGTCGGCATAGCCACCTGGTTGGCATACGCTGGGCAGGAACGCTTGCCTTGTGAGCTGCAGTTAGCAGAAGACGAATCCTGTGCCGTGTCCCCTGATGGGCGCTTTTGAGAACTGCGGAAAACCGGTGGCACGGATGGAGGTGCTGAAGACTGGTCCATTGGAGAGCTCTCCTCCTCACGCTGTACGGTTGAAGCCCCATCCAGCAGTGGAGGCTGGGCAGCCATTGCCGAGTTCCGCCCAGAGGGCAGATCGCTCACGGGCTGAGGTGCATTTGGAGAAGGCAGGATGTGCGCTGCCGCTGATGGACTGGGAGCAGGGACCGACGCTCCCGGAGCTGAGATGGAGCGAAGTTAGTTCTCTTGATATAAAAACGTATTTATACGGATGACGAGATTTTTCACTGGAGCGATGTGCAGCCACCTTAGCAGGGACAGTTCGTCTTCTTTCTTTTTCTTTTTTCATGCCACCACGTTCAGAACCCCCAGGCACTGCCACATAGTATGTGGTGGTAACGTTTGTAATGCCGACCGACGTTCATGAATTGTTGATTATGTGTCGAATTCTTGGTGTCCTATTGATTTAATGAGTTCGACTGGTAAGCCGCTCTGTATGCAATCATTTTGCAGATGCACTACCGGCTTTCAAATAAATGGACCACGGCGCTGCTGCCTAGCGCCGCTCGCTCATGGCCAGAGCGGTTCTAGTGACGAGGCATTTTGCCTCTCACGCAGGTGGGTGTCCTTCTAGATTAATTTCTGGCAAGGCCTACGCTGCTCTCCTGCTGAGGGCCGCGTCAAATATGAGCGCGCATGGCGAGTAGTCGAGCACATGGCGCTGTCGCAGTGTATCAGAGCAAGTGTTTGCCTCTCCGCATTAAACCCCGGCACTGTGAAGAAACGAAGCCTCGTTTTGTTTCATATTGTGGATTTTTATCACCTCCTCCCTCCGTGCCACCCACTACCCCGCAAATTAAAATTTAAGGGTTTGTTTTCTCTCGGAGCCCTCTGGCCGCGAGTCAGCGGAGACTGAAAGCAGCCTCGCGGTGCGGCCCTGCATCTGTTCCGGCCGCCGAAGCTCTGGTCCATATACTTTTCCGACCGATATAGTACATGTCCCATTCACTCAAAAACAACGCTTTGAAGGTTGCTATCGTTTATTGTCGGAAGCGCTAACAACCGTTAGTTACATGTAGTTTGTGTTGGTCCACGAGTGGTTAACACTGCGCCTGGATTCCCGCTCGTTATCTGTGAGGCTAATGCGTTAAAACTTATCAAGGATTTAAAGCGGCTAGTGCGCCGTATATTTTAGCATAAAGCTGCGCAAGCTGTATTACAGAAGGTACGGCACAGGACGGCAAGAGCAACGTCGGTGCGCTTGTCCTGTGCCGTCCCTTTTGTGATATAGTTTGCTCAGCTCTATGCTAAGGCTTTCACACCTCTACCGTACACTTATTTGTAACAATTTTCTCGCACAATCGAAAGGTATTCCAGGAATTTTTTTTAATTTCTGGCACACTCCCCTTGAAACCACAGAAGCACACTTAGCATTTTGAAACAATTGTTACGACGGCCTGAAGTAAGGCACTACTTCACCGATGGTGAACTTCGCAGCGAAGAAGAGGAAGGAACAAGACCCCCAACTTAAAAGGCAGAGCACACCCTTTAGAACTAGAGAGGAGTGTGCTGGGGTCGTATTCGGCTGCGTTCTATTTCATTTTCAATTCATCTCTTGAAGACAGCAACCACAGGTGGGAAGGGTTGGAATCCAATCGTAGGCACGGCCAATGTGTTGACGGCGCCGGGAATCTAACAAAGCTGAGTCACATAGAGCGCGGCGCCCATTCTTCGCCGTACCGATTGGCTTCTTTCTTTCCCGATACAAGGTTTCTGGCAAAAAATCACGTGATAGCATTGGGGAGTTGCGGGGTTCGATCCCCAGTGCCACTAGGTACCCACTGGTGATACAAGATGTACAAGCTTCCCCTGGCAAAAATCAAAACATATGTACTCGCTGCTCTTTAGTCCTTTGCTGCGTTCGTTGAATACACAGCTGCGGGCACTGACGCGTACATCTTCGATTGTCCTTTTCCATAACGCAGAAAACAAGAGAGCTCCCTGCTGGTGGCAATGAGAGCTAGACGATGCACAGAAAACAAAAGCTTAATAGCACCACTGTAGCGTGCTGGCCGCCTGAATGACTCATTGGCGGACATCGGCTCAACTTTGTGCAGGCCGGAGGGTTTTGCAAATCGATGGCGACCGAGAAGTGCTCGTCTTTGGATCGAAGTCCTTCGTCGCTGAATAGAGAAACGCTGCTGTCTCGTCCTTGCCCTCTCTCCCCACGTCACGATAACAATAGGGCTGAACGGCGAAGCACAGACACGAGGAAGTATATGCAAAATAAAAGATTGCATGAATGATGGTCGGAAGCGGAAATGGTGGAAAAGAGCAATCTTGAATAGATGAGAAGACTGTTTCGAGGACGGGCCTGTTTTATTTTTTATTTTTTTTTTGCTAAATAGGTGGCTGGATAACTCACAGAAGAATCAGAGAATGCGTTGATGAAAAGTGTTGTTCTGAAGAAATGAGAGAGGAAAGAAGTCAAAGCTGGCAAAGAATCGATGTGCGATTCCTTGCCATAGGAGAGGAGCCTTGAACAAGAAGGAAGCGCAGGAAGCCCTCCACAGACTTAAAAGACTAGCGCACATTATAACAGGACGTTACGGTAAAAAAGTTAGCCATGCTGGTCTTTTCTTGCGCATGATCAATACAAGAGTGGAGAAGACAAAGTGTTCCAAAGCTGTTCTTGCAGAGACAGGGTATGGGAAACTGAGTTTGGACGCGCATCAATTCTGCAAAACGACCAGCGGCAGTTATTCACCATTTTCTTTATTACCCGCAGAGGTACTTCGCGCATTCCACCTATATCCGCCTCAAACCTTTTCGCCTAGATGGACGGCACGCCTAAGAGCGATAAAGGTTGCTGAAATATTATTTAGTGTTAAGGAGGGCAACGCTAAGCAGCTAACGCAACGTGTAGAATATTGGCGTTTTGACGCGAAAAGCACTTTACCAGATAACAGGCTGTTAACTTTTTTTGCTGCACACATCTGAAGAGTAATTCGATTTCCCTTGACACCAAAATGCGCTCTCATAATCTGGCCATCACATGGAGCCTTAGAGGCTATTATGAAAACGTTGGTCATTTTGTAACTTATTTATTGGTCTGAGTATCCTGTGATCGTAACGAAATCGTGAAGCATTATTTTTAAAGCAGTAATTGATGTTATCGGCATTTTGTCTGATAAGTAGAAAGATAATGATAACATACGTTGCTTAGCTAGTATGGCGCAAACCAAAAAAAAAAAATAAGGAAGCAGCACAACGCTACTGAAAGCAAATCATGCAAAGTACAATTAGGAACTTTTTTTGCAAAACATGTTTTTTTCTTCACTCAGCAAAGCGCATCACCTCTGAAGCATGCGTTATCCCCAGTGACGACCCAAGTAGAAAGGATTAGAGGATAGTCTAGCTTAAACTATGGCAAAAATGAGATTATGATGCAATCTTTTTCTATAGAAAAATAAAGAGGAATGCTAAACAGGAAACTAAGAGGGCAAAACAAGGAAAGAACTTCACTGAGCGAGCCCCTATAATGGCCCAGATAGCGCCAGTGCCTGATGTCAGGGCATGGGCACATGGCAGCGCAACATATTGCATGTTTCTATCCTCAGGCACAAGCAATAAGGGTAAATGAGCATCAGTCAGGTTTTGCGTCTGGAAAAAGAAATGCTGACAATGAACCACGAGCGAGTGCAAGGAAAAAAAGATCTCGGCGTGAGTGCAGCGATGCCAGGCGTAATTTCCATTACATTGACTAAGGAGATAGTGCTTTCTGTTGCTTTTGCGAGACTGTGCTCATCCCACTGTTAGTAATAACTTCTCCATCTGAATAATATGAACGAGCATATAAAGTTTTAATTGCAACAAATATAAAATAAAATCCGGCAATAATGAAGTAACAGGAAAATAACATTTTATTTTATGTTCGCTTGAGCCCAATCTTTTGAAATCGCTGCATGAACACAACAGTGGGCTGATGCATGGTTTTAGCTCTTGCGCATCAGCGATTACCAAAGGCCTTGGTTTCAAAGTTGAGCACATTACGGAGTTGCCGAAACGTTGAGATGATTTGAAGCGCTCATTTGAGTAAATTCCTCACACATAATGTGTTTATTCTTGATTTTTGCGGTGTTAGAGTAGATTTAGATATTAGGTAAGGAAAAAATGAAATAAAACTGGAAGCTACAAGTTACATGTTAAAGTGCTCCAAAAAAACTCAGGGCTGTTTCTCTTCATGCAACCAGAACAAAAAAATTCTTCGCACTCATCAATCACAAAATGTCATTTTTTTTTGTAGCTGCTTTCACATTCAATGATTACCCAGTGAATTTCAGTGAGACCAATGAGTTGGTTTGCTGTACACTGCTCGCCTTCGCCGTTACAAAGCTTCCGCCGGCGAGTGACATGTGTCCAGGCTTCACATAACGTGACACAGGTACTCACTGGTTGGTCGCACTGATCTAACATAGAAGCTGCGCTTGGGATCTAACCGGACAAACTCATCGCAATCAGTTAGAGACTGGACCGGCGTTCTCTGCAGCCGCATACCGACGGCTGGATTGGCAGCATCTGGAAAAGGCCTAAGTCACGTTGACTCGTTCGTTCAAATGAAGGGCCAACCTGTGAAGAATCTGAGTGGTGAACTTTCCAAGACTTCGAAAGAGTGGGTATTGCAAATGCAACTGTTTTTAAAACGTAAAAAAAGAATAAGATGCAACTAAAATGACCAGAGAGTTTAGCCTAACCTTTGATAACCATTTGACTGAAGTTGAATTATTGCGCTGCACATTTTATAGTGCACGCTTTTGCAAGCTACTTGCTCGCCAGACTAATTGTAATTCTAACACGCAAGTCACTTGAGTAACATTAATTCAACCAAACTGCTGAAAAAGCGGGAGCCTACCACCCAAAGACTTGTTTTACAAAAGAGCTATTTAAACACAAATTTTTAAGGAAGTAAACAATGTGTAAGGGCATCGATGGAGAACAATAATGGGACTTGTTTAGACATGTTAAAAATATAACGCTCAAATCACGCCAGTAAGATTGATGGAATAAAGAGTTACTATCTGAAAAAGAAAAATATGAGTGGTTTGTTCAAAACTATCGGTCGCTGCGTGTTTTATGAAAGCATGAGCAAGGGAACACGCGCAGCATAATTACTAAGGATTAGACAACTAACAAAATGCTCATGCAAACAAGCAACTTCTTCAAAGTCAAAAAGTAAAATACCGTCTGTGATTACATGACGATGCAATAATTCCTCTTGCTTAAGCTATCTCGTTTTTTCACATCGAAAAAACACAAGTGTTAGTTCCAAAGGTTTAAGGGTAATGAACTAAGCAGAATTGACATCTGAGCTAGTTGGTTTTTCATTTTCAAAAATTATATAAGGCGCACTTAGGACAACAGACAAGGGAGACCAAACAACACAAGGTCTCCCTTGTCTGTTGTCCTAAGTGCGCTTTATATAATTTTTGATAATGAACTAAATTGTGGTCACCACGTTTGTGTTATTCACGAAAACAGACCTAAGCTAAAAATTATTTGTTTCGAAAGGAACCTTGTTTCTAAAGGCGGTCCGTAACTACGAGCGAAAATTATTTCCCTCTCCTCTTGAATTCGATAACGACGGTGAATGAGAAAAGAAGTTCTGTAACACCACGGCAAACAGCCGATATGTAAGCCTGCGAATCACATAGCATCGAGCGTTAAGGGCACAGCGAAAAAAGACTGCTGTGACAACAAAGACAACCTGCTCCCGAGGCTCCAGGAAAAGAAACTGTGGAAACGAAGAAACTCTTCTAAGCTGTCGCGTGTTTCATATACGACAGAGTCACATGCGTGTTCCCTCTCTGCGCTCGAAAGCTTGTTATCAAGAAGCCACAGTTTTCGGAGAACTGCGCGACGACGCAGAAGTCGAGAGAAAGGGGCATAATGGGGCGTCGTATTCTTACGGGCAGCTTCTATGCAGCAGCTGCAACGTACTGAGCACGCGCGTGGAATGCTGTCAGGTCTACTTTGTGACAGTGCACAACGCTGATCCGATAAGCTCGCCATCATTACAACTGTTTCTGGTGTAATCCTGGATTTCCTTAAAGCAGGATGTAGTACTTTGGAGCTTTCGCAATCGAAAAAAAACCTAGAAGGGTGATACACGGTACACACGGTGGAGCGTATAATGCATGCTTTGGACGGCACTCTTGTTAGGGGAGACGTTTGCAGTACCTCCTTCAGTGGTGTACACAACTCCGAATGTGTAAAGTAGCAACCCTGGCGCGCACGAAAAAAGGCTCCTCTATGCCGCTTAACAAGGCTTGTGCCTCTAAAAGTGCAGCGGGGACAGGCGCGTCGTTATTCTACTTCTCTGGTCATATTTCTCGGCGCTCAGCCACGGCGACAAGCTGGTACGCGGTATGATCCGGTTAGGCGATGGCCCTCCTTTTTATTCTGCTCCACCGGAGACGGCCGGAGTTTTTGGGCGAATTCAGGCGAGAAGAGACGCGATACACAGCTGAGAAACCGATCTGCATGGTGGTAGGAATGCTTCTATTTTTCGCAGGAATGGGAACGCAGAAACAGGTTTCGTTACTGCCCGTTCCGTACATCGCGTTTGCTGTTTTCCTATTTACGGTTTTTTAAGCAAGAGAAACTTCAAAGTTTTTGTCTTGTTGCCGTAACTATGGCAAGCGAGGGTTCAATATCAAGAGTGCAGGCAACCTTCCTGCAGTACATCTTGTCCACGACCACTCAGCGAACTGAGGAGCAAAGACGTTGGCAAAGCATTGTTTTGGTGTGTTGTCATGATAACAGGTAAAGTTATTTCGCGTCATAAATGTCATGGAAAAGAGAGTGGTTAACATGTTCACCTGTCTAGAGAAATTTTGTTGCTTAAGATTGCTTGGAGGAGTAATGACAATGTCCGTGTATGTTATGCTCAATTAGGCTTTCTCCAGCAGTGCATATGAATCACGCGTATCGCACCGCTGTTAGGCACCGACGGAGAGTTAGACAATCAGCTCAATTCAGGAAGAGGTTTTGTTCTGCCTCGTGGTCTACAGACACTGGCGGCCTCTTGCGCCATGGGCTATCTGTTAGTCTGAACGGCAGTGCGTACTTCACTGTGAGTGTGCTCGTATGAACGAGGGTGAAGCTCCTACGTCGCGGTAATTGGCAAATTGGTGTTTAAGCCTAGGTCTTTTGAGAATTGTACGTTTAGGTGTGCCAGAGCGTGCGCTACACATGGTCCCTGCTTCATATTTTGATGGCCTCGTCAGCACTAGTTTTTGCTGCAGACGCGAGCGCTTGAAATGGCATCTTTCAATTTCTCTGTGATCGCTTCGTTTTCGCGTGCCATGAGCTAGGCATCGATGACACTCATACTTTACATGGCAGAACGCAAACAATTTGGCATCTTGAAGCGAACGCTGCTTCACGTCATTTCCAAACACTCGCACATTACAAGGCAATTTTTGCTGAAAAGCCTGCATTTTGTGCATGAATTTAAAGCCACAAATTGAAGCACTGCGTAGACTCTTTTTGTGAAGTGATGAGTGGAGATGCAATAAAACTTGTTGCTGGGCGAGTTGGTGGCATATACTTGAAAAAAGATGTAGCGCAAAAGAGACGAGCACGGGAGTGAGACCCGACAAGAACGAACGCGTTTGTCCTTGTCGTGTCTCCCTCCCGTGCTCGTCTCTTTGTCCTTGTCGGGTCTCACTCCAGTGCTCGTCTCTTTTGCGTTACATCTTTTTTGAAGGATAAGTGGAAAGTATTCGTTTATTTAGCTAGCAGAGTGACTCGACAGCCAATGGACGGAGTGCTGGTTTTAATGAGAAAAACGTGCCCAAACTGCTGCAATCTGCTGCAATATCCGTAGTTCATCTCGGGGGTAGATGCCTCGATGTTTCAGGCCGATCAGAAATACAAGTACCTCGAGTTCGTGTGTTGTGTGTTTATATGGAGCGCGCTGCATTCTCCTGCACCCAGTGTGCGCCGCATGTGGTCGTCCTGCTTTCGCCACTCTTCCTTGACATGATGGAACCTTTTCTGTCACAGGGTCATTTTTCCCCGAAGCAGATTATTAGAAATCTTCCCGGGATTATGTACAAAGGCAAGACACTAGGTCAGCTGCGTATTTGGGAAAAGAAGAAATTTAGTCAGTGTAGTCGCTGTGCCTCATTCAATATAAATTTTTAAATCGCGCCCACATATCCGTTCATGGATACGTGGATTATTTATATAAAAACCAGAATAATATTAGGATAACAACAGCTGACTCTTTGCGTGCAACCTACGCCTGTATTCTGCAAAACACGGGCCGTGATATGAACACCACTGAAGAGTGACCCATCTCCTTTACGGTGATATCTGCAAGAATAGCAAGTCACAGATAAACTTCTGAATACGAAGATTAGTGAGCTGCAAAACAACGCGGTGGTGCATTAATTACTAGCTGAGTGCTACTTGCACAGCGCAGAATGCACAGTGACCCGCTCTATTTGGACCCGAACTTCAATGTCCGCACTGAGCGGTCAACAAAACCGGCGATGTCTAAATCATCCCAACTTACATTCACCATCCCCTGTAATTGAATGCGAAGATTGACGTTACTGACAGCCAATTTGGCGTTTTCATAAGTTGTAGTCTCATGCTTTTCCCACTGAGAACCTGGCTCTTCACGGAGTTAGAGTTTTAACCGTCTACCTCATTGGCAGCATGGCCGGTATGAGCAAGCCAGCTTTCATCGCGCTCCCGTAAAGTTAGCTTACGCTGAGCACTGCTTTTTAAAAGATATATGGAGGCTAAAGGGCAATCCTGCTCGAGTTAATGCGAGGGCTCCGCGAATGCATCGTCTTCAAGGCAAGTTTCTTGGCATTCTCGCGCAGAGCTCTTAATTTTCATCTAGTACGATATGCAGCCTCGTGCTTGATTGCCACCTTTCGTTCCTGCGTGACGAAGGCACCGAGGACATTTCTTCATGACTAGAGGCTGATTTGAGCTTTACGATCACCTTTATGCATGCACACTTGGTCGCCCTTCATTCTTCTAAACAGCGATCTAAAGTAGCATGTGAGACGCATGTCCAAGCTATCATGGCCAGCACCTATCGATCATTTCTCTAGGCCGAACTTTTCGGGCGTACTTCTACTAATAAAAATAAAGCGCAATAAGCGTATAAAATTTGATTACGAAGAACGAGTGCTGCGATGGATTTCCTCAGAACTGACACCAGCCCGCACTAAAAGCACGGAACTTGAATGCTTGTATAAAACTAATGAAAAAGTCATCCAAAGGACGGTTTAAGCATTTAAAGACTACTTTGTTTTAAAGGAACATTTGAAAACTTAATAGTGAAATCCAAGATACCTTAAATGGGCGGCTGTGGATTCAAAGAATAAAATACCCAGCTGCTATGGGGTATTGAAAGTGCCTCTCTTGTTGCAAACACTCCTGTCTTAAGTTCAGCAACAAACGCACTGTCCCTTAAAATCCTAGTACCTTTCATTCGGTTTCAACCACAAGCTGTGTACTAGATAAGCTTACTACAGCGGGTGCATAAACTGTTTGGAAGATAACTGTCGCCACAAGCGAAAGCAGCGGGGCGTAAAAATATAATAAAAAGACGAAGAAATACTTGATAAATATTACAGGATTTCACTTAATACTAATCAAGAGCGGAAATGCGACAGCCTTTCCCTTTCTTCTCTTTCCCCCCTCATTTTTTTATTTTTTATCAGTGTTAGTTTTGTAATTTTTCTTGCTATCTTTATTTCTTACTGTTTCTTTTTCATTCCTTTCTTTTTCGTTTTTTTATTCTTATTTCTTTATTGTTTGATGTTTTAATACTAAGTAAGCCTTCTCATGCATGTACATTGTTTTTCGTTGAATCAGTAACACAAGACCTGCATCATACACAGCATCATATTCATGCTTTCAATTTATTAATTAACAAGTACATTTAATCAACCAAACTTTTACCATTTCAAGATCTACTCGCGCTATACCGAAGGGACTGAGTCTTTTGAGCATTTATGCCAACAGAACGACATAATCGTGAGGGAAAAATTTTGCAGACACTTTTTGCTGTCGCGATATAACCATATATTGCTTCCGCATTAATAGTTTGTTGGTCGACGTAGGCGATATTCGCGTTTTCTGCGCATAAGAGAAGAAAAGAAGTGAGTTAAACGTCAAGCAGTGCATGGCCATTGAGTCTAGAAAACACAAAAATGACAAATATCTGGGTTTGCAGTAAATATCAAATAAGATAATGTCTAACAACATTATTATCTTTGCGATTTCTTGTATTTATAATAAGGAGTACGTTGATTACAATAATTTTTTGCAGAATAAAAACAGATTCATAAAGTGCTAAAAAAAACATACCTAGTTCTTTACTGGAAACAGGGCACCCATCGCCTATTTCGTTTAATGAATGGTGGCTCACGTTCTGTGAATCTGTGGATTATTCATTCAGTCCGAACAGCTAACCTGCCACTCTTCCTCCGTTTGTTTATACTTTGACATTCGTGTGCGTACATTTTTTTTTGCCATAGCCTGCCCATAACTGCGTTTCTTTCGAAAGACTTGTTCGCAGTACTGTAACCGTTTTCACAGTTTGTTCATTCTTTCGTGTTGCAACTGCTTCTTGCGACAGTTAACTCTGGAAAACGTTTGCCGCTGCCTTGCAAAACGGCTCCAGAACACGGCAATGTTGATAACTGTAGCCTACAGCTGTGAAGAAAGTCGAATATTCTACAGAATGAATCAATTGAATCTATTTATTTCCCCCAAATAACCAACATCATTCTGCACTGTTTTCCTTGAAAACGTTCATCGTTCCTGTACTTGAGATTACTCCATGTCCTTTTCTCGGGGTGAGTCTGCCCCACACGTTGGCCAGTTCCAAGCAAATCTTAGCGCCTTAGCCTTTTCACTTAAGACCCGCAGGTGAAATGCAGGAAGTTATAAATAGGAAGAGGAAGTCCACCCGAAGCATGGAACATTTATCACTGAACGCACCCCTGCGCAGTTTGTTTTCGCGTGACCATGGCATGAGTGATAGGACAGTCAGAAACCGCGTGTGCAGGTAAGGTGCCCGGTTTACGACGCCCAGGGGAATTTCTTCGCATCCTTCTTCTTCGTCTTATTTACGGTTTCCGGTGACAATAAAACACTTCCGTCTCCTTTGCTCTTTGTCATTTCCTCTGTTCTTCATCTGGACATTGTTTCGGATTTATTGTTGTAAAGAAAGCATTCTAGATTCATTTTTAATGTTGAAGTAAGCAGAGAAGCTTATTTATATCAGCGCTGACTAAAGCGTCCCGTATTTCCAGGCACCAGCCCTAGTCGTGATTAGAATAAGTGGAGTTTAGCGGAACCAAACTGTCATTTCTTGTTGAATTTTTATCTACATAACCTGTGGATAAAGTACGGTGTTTAGCTGGTTTCTTACAGGAAGTCATATGCAGTTTATGGAAACTACACGGCCAAACGAGATTATTGAACAGTACTTTCCCCACAAAAATTCTTCATGGTATATACACTATGACCCGTATTTCTATGCGACGCTTATACCTGAGCGAGAAAATCAAGGTTTGTTTAAAAAAAGTAGAGAGCTTTAAATGGCAATAATACAGTACACAAAAGAAAAAGGAGAAATTTCTTCACCAGTTTGAACTATTAACCTCTCGCCACCAGTCTTGCGCGCTCGCCAGTTAGCTACGCTTGCTTCGTTTTTTTTTTGCTTTATTCGATGTACGGTTCTCACTCTGAGTCAATGTATCATGCTTGTTTATCGTCTCTGCGCACCTCAAAAAGTTTTTCTTAAGATTATTACCTGACACCATCTGTTCGTCACCACTATCGAGCACCATCCAACGGAGTTCTTATATTTTCAACTTTTATTTTGGCGAAACATTGAGTGTCATGAGATATTCTGCCCCTGCACGGTGATAATCATGGCCAACGTTTCTTCCTAGCCGAAAAATCTGACCTATAAATTGCTCCCTTGCGTTCACAGCATCTCTTTCCGGCGGCCATAGCTAATCAATGAACTGTACCGAGCATCTGAAATTCCCACTGTGCATCTGAGCGTTCGGCAGCACGCGACACATAGTGGGAGCCATGTGAGCAAATATTTTTCGTTATTTCCTGGCTTGTTTCGCAGTTTGGGTACTTATATCAAGCGTAGAAATTGCGACTGCAGCTAAACGGTTCATGTGTAAGTGCGCCGCTTCTCCTAGGAGGCTCTCGGTAGGTCCCGTTGTTCTCTTCAATTAATGGGCAGTCTGAAGAACACCGACATTTTTGTCAGTACAGCAATTTTTTTCAGCGCGTGTTGTTTGGTTGTGCCTCATAGCGATTGAAATCTTTGCTACGTATGAATTCTGGCACGTATGTTCATAGCGTAATACTGCATTACGCGTCGCTCATAGTCAGCGGAGCACAGCCGCCCAACATTACTTCTGATTAAACCTTCTAAATATTGGAACACAGGTTAAGCAATCAGCTTAAAGTCAAGTGCAAATATAGCGAAGAAGATATAGAGCATAGGAAAATATGCCGAGAAAATCGTACAAAACAAAGGGCGTGTTCTTTTTTTTGCGCACTGATTAAGGTCTTGCTAATCAGTTATTTGGCGTGTTGTCTTATTTTTGCTGCTGGTGCTTCTACTTGGAGATGCAGAAAATAGCACACGCTGGGGAGATTTGTTTCATGCTCTATGTAGTTTGCCATGAAGCAAACTGAGCTTGTTTCTGTGTTGCGTTGTGTTTTATGGCACATAAGAAACTAAGGCCATCATGCGCCAAGCTCAATGAGCTTGTTTCAGTTAGGAAGTGATTGAGTATAACCTAAGTAACAACTTAGTAACAACCTACGTTGTTACTTTCACTCCTCCCTGCAGGTTGTTCGTCACTCATTGATACAGACGAGCACATAAGCTATGGTCTTTTTTTTCCTTGCAGAGTCTATTTCTACGATCATTGTGGACGTATTGAAGACTGTTTTGTCACCGTACATTCGCGATCTCGAAATCTAAGTGGCATCGGCCTCTTATGTTAAGAGTCTGTCTGGTGTCTTCGTACTGAGCGCAAAACGGGGCCCGTTTCACCATGTTTCAGCTCGAAACAGGTCCGTACTCTCAGATACGAGTCCTGGTCAGGGCTTCTATAAATCTGTTTTGAAGGAACGTAGGCCCCGTACGCATTTCTGCGTCACCAATGGGAACCGCACGAAATCTTCCATCCGTGTAAAATTTGATTTGTTCGCAATTGCGATCTTCCATTAGCGCTATGAGACAGAAAACAATGTATGTGCTCCGGACACTGCATCTAGTACTGCTCACCTTGATTATTATCACCATTTCGTTTCTCCTTCTGGTGTGGCTTGTAGGTACCTTATGCCGCCTGCATCGCCAGCTTCAAGAAGCGTACGAATAAAAGACCTAATGAGCAGAGTGTAAACCAAAGAGCAACAAAATAAAGAAAAGCTCGTTTGAGCAGACCCCAAAGAAATAAACTTCATATTGTGCCTCTATTACGGCATTGCGGACCGTTACCTCTGGTTGAGCAGCATGAGGAACCTATCAATGAAAGAAATAAGCCAGAAAGATTCTTCCTCGAGTGAATCCAACCGGAATTATAGCGATAATGTTCTTGGTAATCTATCAGCAAGGTGTCAAGGTTTGGTTTATTTTATGCATTCGTGCATACTTTGCAGGCTGAGGACCGGTGAGTGGCATGCTCGCAGAACATACTTCGCACCCATGAGAGGAACAAAAAAACACTACAGGCATACGAAGCACTTCCACCGCAAAATAAATATTGCCAACAGAAATCAAACTTTTTTTGCGCTTTTGAAGTTTCAAAAAGGCAAAAGTATTATATTGTTTTGACGTTACAGTGCAGCTTTGTGGCGCACACCCTCATAAGTATTTTTCGCTTTAACCACAGGGGCTCTTTACATGTGTTCTCACATCTAAAAAAAGCCTTGAAAGCTGCTAATAAAATAATAAAACTCCTACGAACTGTTAAGCTTCGTGCTCCGTAGTGCATCAAGGCAACCTGCCGACATTCCTTGGGTTGCACATAGCTTGTTTCTAAGCGAGCTATATTTTCTGATGATCCTTTCCCTCGCGGCTGGCTGCTTTTTTCTTTGCGATCTGGTGGCTGTCGGAGACGCTTTTGCTAGTGGTGGGCAATATCGCCGGTGCGAATTGCGTATTGCTTCATGGATGGCAATATAATGCCACGATGCCCTGCTGCCTGAGACCGTCGCTGAAAAAGGCAATCCGGCAGCGGCAGAGAGCGCGGTGTGAGGCAGGCAGGAGGATGCGGAGCGTTAAGGAAGCAGCCTTCGTGCACGGTGGCAGAAACTGCCTTGAACAGACAGACCGATGGCAGCTGACTCTTCCGCCGAGTTATTGCCAAAAACCGGACGTGTAGCGGCACCAGCTGATGGCTCGGTTTACTTCAGTGTAGCCTGTAACCTTTTGACTGCAAAAAATTGGCAGAATCATCTAATTTGTTGATCGCCATTTTAGTTTTAGTTCGTTATTCATGCAAAAACACATAAGCTCATTCTTTTCCAACATAGTCGCAATTAAAAAATTCACTTCAGAGTGAAGGTTTTTCAGTTGACATTTACTATGCCGAGCTCAAATAATTTTTAATTTTGTGTTAAAAAATAAATGCGTGAATGAACTTGGTGACTCTGTCTAGGCATTGAATTCCTGTGTATGCACGTGTAAATGGCTGTCCAAATTTCTGTTTTATAGTTGGTGGCTCTACTGCGGTGTGATTTGTGTTGCTCTTTTTTGCTCTCTTGTATTGAATGCTCGAAAAGGCTTGTTGATTCTTGTGTATATATGCATTTTTTCCTTTTATTCTCTTCCCTCCCTGCAATGACCCTCAGATGAGGGTTGACAGCATTCATAAAAATAATAAAATGAATTTATATTTTGTTTATGATAAACATATTTGCCTAAATTTATTTAGGCTTTATGGCGCCGCATTTTATAGAGATACACAACCTATATTTCTATTTCAATCGGTGTGATTTAAATAGAACAACAGTTTAAAACTGCAAGCGGCCAAACAGGAAAATCACAAGGTAGCTCGTCCTCACGTCGAGGATAGCCTTCGCCACTCACCGCACGCACCGGCTTACAACTTGCTGCCACATGTATCCAAAGGTGAGGCTTGGTTGCCAATGAAGCACTTGTCTGTTCGCTTCTCATGAACGCTTGAAAACCATAGCTATGTCAATGAACAACAGTGAACAATGCCAGAAGACCAAAAACATTCGAAATAGAAAATGAATAGTGGGTCCTGATTCAATACAGCCCCTGGAAATCAATACGCGTGCATTTCACGTTGACTGATATTATGCAGTTGCAACCTTGCCGCTCGGTTAAAAACAAGCTGCCCACACGCAAGTAAACAGAGAATTGAGTTTTTTTTATAATCTTCCATTCTTGACGTCTTTCATAAGATGGCTTTCCCAAAAAGTATTTCTCAACTTTGTCGCCTCGTCAAAGTCAGCTTCTTCAAGTGGCTGAAGAGAAGAAACGGTTTGAAAATATTTCACTGGAACTCTGTTGGATCTAACTGATTGCCATAGCGTAAGCAGAAGATCTACCCATTCATATTTCTTCTCGTTTTTCTTTCTTGTCTTAATTGTTTCACGACGAATTACTGCAAGCATATTCGAAGTTGTACGAAGATATTTAAGTTTATAGCCAAATCATGACGAACATATGTGAAAACTTCTGAAACACAGAAGTTTCAAGAGTGATAAAGTCTGTGTGATATACATGCAACTTTTTGCTTTAGCCACACAATGTTAACTATGGTACAGGCACGAGCAACAAGCAAGGAAATGCGATCCCTCCCATGCATATCTCTATTCTTAATGCAGAAGCACTTCCAGCAAACGTCACATTTCCGGACCCAAATTTTCATTGTATTGGACATCTCTATGCGAAACTGGAAAGCACCATACACATTTTTCGGCCAATCGTCAACTCAGAACAAACAAAAATAAGCACCGGAGCCGGCGAAGTTTTGCAAGAACAAAAGGTGTCCCCTACTCCCATCTTTCCTGTTCCTTTTTTATGCCGGAAAAAAAGACGGAAATCTCCGTTAAGACATCCGCAACGGCGACTAACATTGAATGCAAAAGTTTCGCACATGAAATTGCACTCGCGGACAAGCGCTTTCAGGCTGTGTGACATCGCAGATGCCATGCGCCTTGAAGCCTAGCTCATCTGTCAATTTAGCCGACTAAAGACGTCACGACATCTCACCGTGAATAGTAATGCTTCCTTGCTTTCTTGAAGCAACTAAAACCATGTGCATTGTGGCCTGGAGTCTAGGAATCTTTTCAAGGTAATCTGTTATTGGGCTGACAAAATAAATGTCCAAGTTTGAAGAACCAATATCTGCTAACCCTAACTACACGTTTATTTTCTCTCTACAGCGTCGCAGGAAATTGCATGTACGCCTATCGAAAATGTATAATGCCTATTACTTTATAGCTTACGGTTTATGGGGGTTTAACGTCGCAAAGCGACTAAGGCTATGAGGGACGTCGTAGTGAATGGATTCGGAAATTTAGACCACCTGGGGTTCTTGAACATGCGCTGACATCGCACAATACACAGGAAGAATTTCGCCTCCATCGCAATTGAACCGCCGCAGCCGGTCAAATTAGGAGAACCTAAAAGGAGGCTTAGGAATACTCCATCCCAACTTCGTTCTTTCTACAAGTCTATTCTTTGGGTCTTCCTGGTCGTGTTGGTGTTTGCCCGGCATCTAAGGACTAATTTCCTGTCGAGAAATTATGATTTATAAACAATTCCACAACTTGATTCGAGCTTGTGATATCTTTACTGAAGTGGACTCCATGGCCATCATTTTGAAGTAAGTGGCGGCTTTGCTTAGAATACAGAAAGCGGCAAAGAATCTCTCCTTACGCTCGGCTATTTGATTTTCATTTCTTGTCATATTTTTCTTTCCTTTTCTAATTAAGCTCTGCTTTCAGTTAACGTTTTCTTTTTCTAGTTACAGAGAGGTAATCTATCAATGCAGGCTCTTTATTTGGGGCTCAGTGTCATTTTAATCTACTGCAAAGATCTCCTTCTTGTGTATTCCATGAAAAGTGTATTACATTAGCATGTTTATTTTATCCCGCACTTTGCCTGATGTGAGCTGTTTTTAGGGGTGTTTTTACGTTCCATGGTAACACAGGGCACTGCCACTCTTGTCATCGTTATAAGTACGGAATAATTTCGACTACCTGAATTTCTTTCACACGTGCTGAAAGCTTAGCAAAAAGTCCTTTCTGACACCTTTTCTGCCGAATTCGAGGCGTTGGGACGGAGATCGAACACGTGAGATTGGTCTCAGGAGCCTAAAGTAGTACCCACTAAGCCACCGAGACGAATTTTTACCCCTTCCCATAATAGCAGAGATCACGTCACTGAGCCAAAATACTCGTAGTGTATATGTACTACCTCCCTTCTGTTCTCGCACGACAATTGGATAGGCTGCCAATTTATAGCGAACAACACCTCGAATCGCATCCTGCTTCTGTTTAAATGACATGACTTGCGTGGCTTTTTGTGACGCCGTTTCCTCATAATTGCTCTAACTTGCTGTAATTGTAAGCCAGTAGTACAACAGTACAAGCAAAAGACGGCTGGAGGGTGCTTTGAAGACGCTCAATAATAATTTCTTTTTATACGAAACTTACGGAGCAGCCACGCTCACAAAAGCTAGCCATGAGTTGTGCGTTCATTCTGTCTTCACTGCTAGCGGCAGTAGCCCGGAAAGTGGGCATCGCAATATCCGTGGTTAGGCGGGCGGAAATGCTGCAGGCATATGAAATACGCGTCTACTAAGAAAGGTCGTCAGAGAAGCAGTCAATCCTGAGGAAAACCGATAGCGACTACAGCTTCTTCCGCGTGCCAAGGGCGGTCAGTCCAGAGCCGACAAGCATTCCAGACCTTCCGGGCGTTCCAATAAACCAACGCCACCATTTCGGCGACCGGCGAAGATGTTCCACCGGACTATGAGGCTCCGTGCGCTTGGCCTAGCATTGGCCTGTCAGTACCAATCTCGTGCCGCGTTGGCGAAGCCAAGCTAAGCACGTGTGACGCCCCACGCCACTCACTCGCTCCGCATTCCAACCATATGTGAGGCGTGTGCCATATGCAGCTGCTCATATGACGATGCTCCGCCGCCTTAAATCGAACACAATGCCAAGGGTCGTTAACTTAAGACGTTTTTGGGCAACTTAAACATAAAGCGGCCGCCTATGATGGGAATGTTAGAAGAAGATGAAAGTAATATAAATTGAGAAACTTCGTAAAAGAGAAAGGTTGACTTCTAGAGCCCAAAGCAGCAGAATGTACATAACTGTGATCCCCAGGAGAGGAGTGTGATTCTGAGGGTAAAGACTAAAAACGTTAGTCTTATTGGTTTGACTCATCTTGAATAAAGCCATATAGACACATGACCGGAAAAGCAGAAGGAATGGGACGTTCGTTCTTGCATGCCTGCGCTCGAGGTTCGCGTGACTGCGCTTTAATTTCATTCAGACGTGCTTCCAATCTTCAATAAGGTGATTGAACAATCCTTGCGAGGTATCCACGGCCAGATTTCGACAATACCGGGTCATCACTAATAAGCACGTATACTACCTGTAGAAAACAGGTGCAATATCTAAAACCGGGTTCTCTGACGTATGCGAGGTCCTCTGTTAGCTTGTGTTCTTCGTCGGGCTCCATGAATAATTAGCACAAGAAAAGAAGAACCACGAAGCGTGAAAACAAAATCAGTTTTTGATAGAGGCTTCTATTAGGGAGCAACATAGTTATTACCCGTGGAAAGAAGGCAGAAAAAAGCACAGGAAGCTTGCACAGAAAACAAAAGCTATATTCCGCGCCCTGATTTTGTAGAACTAATTCGTTTACAGCTTGTTTATTTGTTTCCATTTTACTAATAATGTTCTGAGGGTCCTTCCACAGCCTCCTGACACTAAACCTCTCGTAAGTATACCGTTTTGTACCTATCCCTCATGCACTCAACAACTTTCTATTTGATGTCGTTTTTATGACCTTCATGCCAGTTTCTGCGAATGCGGCCATAGGCACAACCTTAACGCTCTTACCAAGAATTTATATTTGCGACGTTTAACGGAGGTTACCAAAGTTGTTAACCCCTTTTTTTGCCCAAAAATTCTGTCGGGAGCTCAGTACAAGGTGTAAGCTTGAGCAAAAGAGTCTGATTGGGCTAAATCATTCAGGCTCCAAGTTAGGTACTTTTTTATTTTTATAGCATTATGACGGAGACCTAAACCTATTGCAAAAAATCTGCTAAAAAAAGAACAAGCTCTACTAAAAACCAAACAAGGACTACAAATGTTGCGAAATTGAAAACTGCCGCTGTATACAGAAAGCCGAAACGGATTCATGAGCTAGCATCGGTTCCTTACAGAGTTACACACGCAACTTTCAGCGGAAACCTTAATACTTTTGAAAATATCTCTCTACATGCCTCATAAAAATTGCCATGTTACAAAAAGTGTGCCTTTTGTTATTGTTCGAAAAAGTTTCATATGGAGAGAAATATATTTGTTCTTTCTCAAGACAATCGAAATTAGCATCATGCAAAAATAGCCTGGACGGTCTAGAATGTATTCAAACTCATGTCTCAGATATAAGCACTGACGTCAGAGATACACACGTCCATTATGTTTGCACAGCCGCTTTTACTAGTTTTCCGTTCTTTTCGCACAGTGAGGAAGGGCAGGAAAAGATGCACAACTAAGTTATGTTGCTTGGCGTTCCTCTACGGAAAAGCGGAAATAAAGATACTTTGCAGCTGCACGAGCTAAAGATAGCAGCAACACTAATTTTAAATGTGGTGCCTAGAAACATTTTCTGCTAAAAGAAAAACGTAGTGCTTCCAGATGTTCACAGTGAGAATAGAATAGATAAACTACAAGCTTGCTCGGAAAGAGGTCAGTGCGGATCTGATCTCAAGATGTCGGGGCCTTTTTTCTAGTCTCTGCAAGCGGCCGCGTGTCTTGCATGAATGATGTAGAAAGAAGAGAGTGAAACCACAGCGATGTCAGCGTCACAGAGAAGCTGGAGCCAGTCTTTCCTCAGCTTGCGCATTCCACGAGCCACACTACTGAAAAAAAGCCATCGATTTCAACAATAGGGGAGAGGCCTTTACACGCCCGAGGAACCATTTACGTGGTTCTGACGTTACTTTTTCTTTCTTTATCTCCTTGGGCAGAACCGACAGGGACCTTGGGAATTTCTGTTGGTCTTCCAAAGACGGCAAACAAGCTCCAAAATTTTACGGCCACGAAAGGATCAAATTTGTTGGGAATTGTATGAATTAGTGTGGCCTGAAGTGGCAGCCGGGCTGTTGGAAGTGTGGTCTTTGCAGTGCTGGTTTTAAAATGAGAACATCAAAAAGGAATTTTGTAGAGGTAGAAGATGCAAGGGCTCCGGTAAGCCGTGGGCAGCCTCGTTGAAAGGATTAAAACTAGCCATGAAGATTGATATTTTCCAGCACAGTTAGTCTGTGTACAGGCGCTTTATGATTTGCAGCAAATGCACCGCTAAATCACGGTATCTTACACTTAAGCTACGCTTACCATGGTTAAGAGTAAAGAATAAGCACCCCGGGCTATCCTGCCAATTATGTTCGAAAGATGACATCAGCAGCCACGGTGTGCATGGACAGCATGTAAATAGCTTTTTATCTCCAAATACTGTTTAAAAATAACAGTATTAATTTCTTGCGCCAACTACAAAGAAAATGCGCAAGCACCTTGGCTGGTATAGCCTTGTAGGTCTTGAACGGCAGAGCCCAACTGGCAGCGAATCCGCACATGCATATGCAGAAAGCATGATCACATATTGAACATCAAAAAGTACAAAATTATAGCGGTGAGAAAATAAATAAATAAAAAGTCACAGAGAAAAAGATCTCAGTAACAAAAACCACTGCTCTGAAATGTCGCGCGGCAATTCAACATGTCAATATGCAATACATGACATCGATACAATTGGAAATAGACGAGAAAATTACTTACATCAGATGCGATGAAGAAACTAATCACTATTACGATCTTGGAGTAAATCGCCATGCATTCCTGCATTCCAAAGTAAAGAAAGCGATTAAAACAATCCTGCTAGCAAGATTTTTGGTTAAAGCCATTAAAACGTTGTGTATACAAAGTCGTCATCCCATTAGCGAGCAGTGTATCTCAGCGTCTTCTTAAAATATTATTTATTTTCGGCACGAAGAACATTTGGGCGTAGCCTGCCGAAGTAAAAAAGTGCAAAATAATTTCTTACTTGTTTACCATATCTGCTTGATTAGTTCACGTGTGCCTGGCTGCAGAGGCTAATCGTTAGCTTCTCTTATTAGTCTTCCATTTTACCCCATTGAAGACACAAACATCAAATAAAAGCATTAGACGCAATCTATATATATATATATATATATATATATATATATATATATATATATATATATATATATATATATATATATATATATATATATATATATATATATATATATATATATATATATATATATATATATATATATATATAAGAAGGCTGATGTTCAATAAATGCGCGCCAATAAAGTCTCCAATTTTTGTTACACTTTTGCCTATTTTCGCTCGAAATGTACCAAGCACACTAGACAAAAATTACGAACTGCTGAAACTACTGAAAAAAGAGGAAACATTACGGTAGCCCGCAGAATTTATATTATCTTTTAAAATATCGACATAAAGCAGGCCTCCAATCGCTTGCGGCGTTCTATCTGCCATGCTGTTGAGAAGTTTTAGTCATGACTTCCAGTGAGAGGTAGCATTGACCTAGCTGAGATGAGTGCACCTTTGCTTGTGCGCCTGTAGGATTGTGGGTGCCATGCTTTCGAAATTTCTGACGCTGGCTAGTACGCCGCCAAATATATTACGCCTTCTGATGCCTGCAGATAGCGAGCCAGTGGCACACAAGTTACATCGGACACGCGCACTAATTACCCGGCTATATGGCAGTCCAGCTTGTACCGACGGGCGAGTGCATGTGGCAAGAGAGAAGCAATTGGCCTGATCCAGGGCAAACGCACTACGTCCGTGCAGTTGTGAGGTAATTAGGTTGTCGAGAGCACTCCACTCTATGCACTTGCAACTGGCGGACAAGCCTTTCGGCGGAGTCATCTTTGCTGGCCGAGTAATACATCACGCAAGCGAGCAATGAGTGCCGTAGAGATACAAGAGACGATGACGATGAATATGGTGTAGAGGAAATATAGAGAGGACGAAACTTCGTTTCCACGACAAAACAAACTTGTGCAGGAGTGAGTGACTCGGCATATTTTCTTCGTCAGCTAACCGTAGATTCGTCTTTCTTGTGGGCCCAAAAAACGTTTACTTCGGGATTGACTGTGATTTTTTCCGCTCATGTTAACTAGATCATGCAGCGCAATGGATTTCACCTTGTACATGTTTAAGCCCTGAGACAGCGCAAAGAGTAGCATGCCATTGCTTTTTTCTATTAGTTCCTCCGACGAAGGACTACAAATTGTACGTGCTGTTTGTTGCTGTTATAAGGAGCTAATGTGGTGTTTCTTCTGTGAAAACATCACTTAGTTTCCGGGTAAAGCTATCCGCCTTTTCAAGGTCCAAGTGTACTTCTATTTGTGACCAAGTATTGTAAATTTTCTAGCAACATGGCACAGCATGATAAAAACGCTCGATGATGTTGCCTTTATTGCAAGAAAAAAAAATTATCCATAAATGCCCACTATTTTTGTTTTGTTTTTTCCTGTATACCTAAGCGGTAATTTGTTTTTCTCTTTTCAGGTGAGTAGGTTCTCGGGGTCGTTGAAAACGAGGACCCCGTGGCGCTCTATCTGGGGCGGAATTCACCACAGTGTCGCCTTTTGTAAGTATCTCACCCTTACCTTATTCATAAGACTCAGTTTACGTCATGCGAGAATACAGCTTCTGTGTGACAAACACATAACAGCGTGCACATAATAATTTAAAATTCAGAATGTTCTTTACGTTAACATCATGCTTAAAAAATTGCTGCTTTAGGCACTGAAGTATAAAACGAACAGTAATGCAGTATACATGAATATATGCAAAGCACCTTTATTTTAGTGCATCATCATGGCATATGGCAGATAACAGAAGGCTTAAAGATGCTTGTCTCGAAGCTTTAACTGTTTCTTACCGTAATGCAAATTCATGGTGCGCTTTACACCTTCAAATATTGTCGGTCATTTATTACAGGTAATGAATTCTTGATGCGCAGATGTGGAATAACAAACAGAATGTAAGCTGGGACAAGAAAATTTGTAGGAGTGCCCAACTGTATAGCACTAGTGTTCCTCTCAAGCAAACATTAAATTATTCTATGTGATAGAGTATTAAACGAAGTCATCTGCCCACTCGCATTAGGTGCTTCAAAACACTGCTGGAGATCAAATAAAAAGTAGGTTTTTTGTGAGAACTATTGTGGTAGACGCCGCGAAAGTCAACTAGTTGTGTAATTTTAGAGCTTAGCGAAAAATTTTGTTCTTTAAATCAAAAAGAAATGCCCGTTATGATATTTTTGTTCGGTTCGTTTGTTTGACATTTGAATTCAATCGGGAAAAGAGCAGCAGCAGACGAACGTTAAGAAAATTTTCGTGCATAACTACCTTTGTTTGCTTCGTTGTTCTTGCAGAAGTAACGAATTACATGAAAAAAATGCGAAATTACCCTCAAAATATCAGCAGCTGTAAAGTGAAAACTGTAATGTGAAACTGCTAAAAACGGAGGACATCACAAGTGTAATTCAAAAAGAGAGTAAGTACCGTTATTAGATGTAACTACAGCCCCTGCTAACTTAAAGAGATGAGTGATTAAAAGGTGTCCTCAATATTGTATTAGGTGTCAGCTGTGAATATTGATAATCCCGAAGAGCCTACCTTCTACTTTCGTAACGGCTCGTTCCTTAAATTCTATTGAAATAGTCATATTATTATCCACAACCTTAGTCAGCACACATGAATAAAAAATGTTAAGGACCTTTTTAACAGCGTTCTTAAAGAAGAAAATGCGATACTATTTAGGTTGCCTGCTATGATCTATACATTGTGCGACCTTGCGATTTCGAACCAACTTCTATGGTTGAAACCGGTTTCATTGTCTTTATATGATATGAATGAGTTATCGCCACCTAGAATATTCAGTTGCATCTGATTTAACTTTCGCATAGCATTATACTTCTCCGAGCCACAAATCCACCCTAATCAATTATCTGGTGTCAACCTATTTTCGAAATTTGGGGGGCTCTTTGAATTTTTTGGTTGTGAGACAATTTCCCAATTTTGGGCGTCCTTAGAATTACAATTCTTTACAGCAGGTATCTACAGCCCTCGACCGAGCGGTTGGAGATGAGTTAATAGAGAATACATTAGTAACTTTTGATTCGGTGATGGCTTTGCCTAACTAATTCACTCAGGAGGTGAACTGCAAAGCATGATCAATGCTTTAGACAGGCAGAGAAGAATGGTGAGTGTAAAAATCAATTGGCAGAAAACAAAACTAATGTTCAACAATCTCGGAAGGAAACAGCAATTTTAAATAGGTAGAGAGGGGCTGGAAGTGATAAGAATGCTTCTATTATGGCACAGATACCGCAGATCCGGATCACGAAAGTGAAATAACAAGACGAATAAGAATGAGGTGGGGCGCATTTAGCAGGTTCTCTCAGGTCATGAATGGTAGTTTACACATATTCCTCAAGAGATAAGTATAGACCAGCTGTATCGTAGCGGCACTCACGATAGCGAAGAAGCGTAAATGCAAACGAAACGGATTCAAAATAATTAACGACAACGCAGCCATCCCCGGAAAGGAAAATTATAGTCGTTGCGTTAAGAGACAGGAAGAATACAGAGTGTGTTAGGAAACAAACGCAGGTTCATGAAATCCTAGTCGAAATCAAAAGGAAGAAATGGGCCTGGACAGGCATGTAATGTGAAGGCAAGAAATTCGGCTGAGACACTAGGACTGGATACGTGTAGGAATACGAGAACCTCTAGTGACAAACTGGCGTGCCGGAGCACTCCGTCATAGATTTTGCTCATCGTTATTCTAGTAAAAAAAATCTAGTCAAGCAAAAAATGCACAAAGTATACTTTCTTGTCGGCAAAGCAGTCCACATATGATTTGCCGGAGGCTGGGTGATCAGTACATCATTGCCATTAGTATCTGAAAACACAGATTCGGAACCGCAATGAAAATATGTAAGCAATGCTGGAAATCATTGTATTTTGGTTGCTACTGGGTACATCAATATTTCTTGCGCAACTGCACAGTCTTGGTAGTGATGATATATAAGATGATCTGCAGAACGCAACAAACGGGCTGAAGAAAAACGAATTTGTACAATTTGGGAACAATGGTCAGCAAAAATGGCTCCAAAAGAAGGTCGGCCAGTGGGGAGAATATATAGAAGAACGACATCTTTATGACTCTGTGAAGTGGCAGTGCTCGGCATGCATAGTGCGCCGTGCTGCCGCTTGAAGATGTCACCCTATTTTTGTTTCAATCGCTAGGATTTTCTGCGCCGTCGGCAAGTACACACATGCACGCCGCAGGCCTTTCTCATAAGGTGACTATTCCTGCAGAATGTTCTGAACAAAAGCATCGAACAGAAAGAATTCGTGCTGGGCTGCAACGGCCATCAGGGCGATAGTAGCGCACGCCTTCAGCAGCCGCTTGATGAACGGAGTTAACGTGCCTGAGCAACCTTCTCCGTGGGCCTACGCTTCTGGGAATAAGAGCGTGCTTCTTGGTTTGTCAAAGCTTTTATGGATAAATACATTCCGTGCTGGTGTTGCAAAAACATAGAGTGGTTGAAGTGAGACTAAAGGTAGCACTTCCCTTACTCTCTCAGCGACAAAGTCTAGTGCCGGCCGTGCGAAGATACGGGAAATTCATGGCTTGGTCTCTGTTTACGCGGTCGACGCCCTTAACCTCCACCCTTTTCATGACAGGAAAAGCCTGGTGAGCAATCATGCAAGGCCTTGGCCTCACCTTGGCACCACCTTGGGCCGGGCGTTAACCTTCTGCAGGAAACTTGATGCTCACGGGTCACGACAGGCTGTTAAATACTACGAACGTTGTTTACTATGCAGCGTGATCTCGCCATCCGCCACTAGAGACTCACCTTGCAAAACCAAGGTACTCTGCTCACAGAAAATAAAGTTACAAATACAGAAAGAAGAGAGAGCAAGACAGCAGCAAGGCGGTTCGTCAGGTAAATTTGTTACAGCGATGGTATCGAATTTCTCGACTGGGCTTGGAGTAGCTTGTATTTTTATTTCAAAGCTGGGTTTGTATGATAAAAGCTTTCTCCGGCTGAGTTACTGCGACGACAACAGTAGAACACCAGAAAGATCCGCAGTTGATGGAGGTGCTATGTCACAAACCTTCCACATTAAATATGAATGTGAGAGTCGCGTCTTTAAGACAAAATATGGAATCAAGATCT
The DNA here is from genome assembly GCF_052857255.1 of Amblyomma americanum. Lineage (NCBI taxonomy): Eukaryota > Metazoa > Arthropoda > Arachnida > Ixodida > Ixodidae > Amblyomma > Amblyomma americanum. The sequence goes on along the minus strand of NC_135500.1, from coordinate 159,158,764 downwards.
AAAGCAATGATTTTGGATCAAGAGCGTGTTTGAAGGGCGCTGTAAAGAATTCATCCACTTTTAAAAGCCGTAATTTAAAAGAAACCATTATTTGGATCAAGCTTCTGCCTGTCTTTCTACTAAGTGTGCAAAACAGTCCGTTTTCTGTTGTTTTTCTTTTAAAGTGCAATCTCTCTAGCCTAAAATCAAGAGGTTCATATAGCACCGCTGTAGATTTTGGTCCTGTTGTTTTCCGCCGCACTATCCGAGATTTTACTTGTGCAGCAAGTAGTGCTAATAAAAATTACTTTTCTGCACAACGCAGAATTCTTCACGAAAAAAATATATATAATATAGAAGTTAGTCCCTCACCTTGAGGTCAGCCACTGCAGCAGCACGCGCTCACATGAGTTGCTCGATGAGGCCCCCTGACGTGTGCAGTAATAGCGTTGAATGTCTGCTGCACGCAGCCCAAGGAGTAGCTGGTGTGTTCTCTGCTTATGTCTTCTTTGAGCCATCAGCCATGATTGCCAAACGCCTCTGGTTCATCAACAGAGGGCTCCGCGCGCGAACCTCAATGATCATTTTCGCAAGCAGAAGTGTTCGATGAAAGTAGGCGTTCTCTAGGCCGCCTCAGACATTGCCTCTAATCTAGGCACAGCTGCAGATTGGCTGAGGCCTCGTCGTTACTGGCGCCTTCCAGTTGCGCGGGAACTGCGTGGGCACAAGTTCCAACGACGCCTCCTTGGGCTTTTTTTAGATGGACTTCCAAATGAAGAGACCTGCAAGAAGACACAAATAGGTACGTGGCAAAAGCAGAAAAGGCAAGAGCGCATCCTAAAAGGCAAACAGCCCTTGAAATGGGAAGGACTTATTAATGAAGTGCTCTGTAAGTGGGCTCCACAGGGCACACTTGGAATTGCTAAAATACGACGTTGTGAACGTTCTGTTGAGTTCTCCATGCTTTCAATGCTAGCCTATATATCTCAACAGCGCCGCCCTCTGGTAGAGTTGGCTCTTCTACACAGCTTCGTTGCTGGGTAAAAGAACCCAATTAGCAATATAAAAATTTGAAGTAGGTTCTCGAAATTAACCCAGGATTTAATTTCGGTAACGCTTAGTGTTATTGGAGCAGTTGGAGCGGAAGACCTTTGCTGCGGAGCTTTGGACTATTTCGAGCACTTTAGTAAAATTCTATTGATGTTAATATAAGACAATGCCAGCGTATTCTGTATAAAATTGCCAAATTTTTGGATGACTATTATTGATAAACAGGGATTTCTTTAACATAGTTCTATAATTTACAGCTTCCAGATACGATATTCTGAGAATCTTTGCTATTCTACTGCTTCTTATGACTTAATGTGAACTTCGTAGACCACAAGGATTTTATGATTGGAAACTCAGGCAAAAAAATCACTAGGAGGATAGAGCGATCACTTATTTCGTCTTATATGCTACTAACTTTAAAGACGCCTTTAAAACAAATTTCAGCAACAAATTTTTTGCTTTATTTTTATCAAAGCGGCAGTAAAGAACCAACAGAAAGAAGGCTGGGATGCAGATTCCGTCATCAACAGCCCATCAAGGTAAGGGATTTGAGGAAACCACGATGCCACTGAGACAATAATTTCAACTTTTGATTGTTTGAATAGAATGGAGGATGGATTTCCAGATTAAATGTTTTCAAAGGGTGAGGACGCATTTATATTTCTGAAGAACGATGAAGATAGGGATATGATGTGAACGCATGATTACAAGACGCCATATAGAGAGTTATAAATAAACTCAGTAGGGGAGGCGAGAGTGCCGCTTTTCCACCGCAGATCCGTTGTTTTAGGAGGATGCCAAAGTAATATAATATAGAATGTCAGGATAACGATATTTAGGACTATTTTAATTCGATATTTTGTTTGGTTATCATTATGAATTGTGAAGTAAATGAGTTTGTCGCAGAACATTGGACTATAGTGAGACCAGACTAATGTGGGCTCCAAACGGCCCGTGCATATTCCACCACGGACTGCATAAACCATAAACATGTAAAAACATCTTAGCCGGGACCGCTTAAGACTCGCTTTCTTGTGATAAACAGGTATGGCTGCTTTAATATAAACTATGGAAACACACTTATGAATCTCAGGTTAGTTGTTTAAGCGGTAAATACATGCGCCGGCAATAATACAAAATGTTTTTTGCTTTAAAACGAGTTTTATTCGTTTAATGATCACTTAAATGGCGTGCTTTCATCCGAGAAAAGTTTTTGGCTGCAGTAATAATTGTACCAGACAGATTAGGACATCATTTGGCAGCAAAGATTTCTGCATTAAAGGACTCGTTTGTTAATTACTATTTATATACACTCAAGAAAAATGGTTCGGCGATAGCGCCTATCTGCTCTACATATATGCGTAGACACCTTTAAGAAAAGCAGTAATTTACACATGCCTACTATTAGCTGTTGGTCAAAAGGTTACGGAACCGTGTAAATTATCAGAATTCTGGATTAGGAGAGGCTGTACTGCGAACCATTAGAGGAGAAATGAAGACCCTTGGAAATTTAATTGCAGAGAAACATACGTTCCCATTACTACTCGTGCTTAGGTCCATTGGAATGTGAGTCGGTTTAAAAATTACCCTAAAAACGCTTGATTATTTGTTGAAACTAATTATCAACTCCATAAAAATATAAAACTGTAGAGGACAAGGTTAGGAACTCTAAAACAGCAGTTATTTTATTCATGAAATTGAGCAACAGTTGAAACACTGAGGCTGAGAGTCTTTTTAAATGCTGGAATGAGCTTGTCTTTCTATCTACAGTTGATTGGTTCGCAACTGGATGCTAGTTTTGGCGCGAGATTTAAAATCTGGGCAACGAGGGCCAAGTGGTCATACTTAAAGTTTGACGCAGGGCATTGTGTCACTCATGCCGACATTAGACTACAAACCACAGAATATAAAGCACAGTCTAAGCTGTCAGCTTCATACTGGAGCGGATTGTGCCAGTAATATTTGCCTCATAAGTCTTACACGTAAAACTTGTGCACGACGCTGAAAATCTCTGAGATCACTTCTACATTGGGAAAATGAAAATAAGTTTTTCAGAACAAGTGATCTTCCTCACTGAGTATACTTTGCTGAAGTTACACTTGTTACTGGGCTAGTTGGTGCATATTTCTATGTACAAACGTTAGCGCAAATTAAGACACATTCACAAGAAAGGTAGACAAGACAACGCGCTACTGACAACTGTTGTCAGTAGCGCGTTGTCTTGTCCACCTTTCTTGTGAATGTGTCTTAATTTGCGCTAACGTTTGTACATAGAAGTATACTGTGAGTGAGTGAAAAAGACACATAATTTTGTAGAAAATTATAGAGAAGCTTGAAATTGAAGTGCTTATAAACGCTTTCGTAAACTAATTAGTAAAAATTTGAATTTGACTAAGCACGATGTCGAGACGGCTTTATGTGTTTTAGTGCTCGGAGTTGTATAGAAATGAAAATCTGATATGAAAACTTAGCATAGCAGTCAATGGCTGTAGTTCACTGCAATTTACATAGTACATCTGAAATAGAATTCTCTTGCATCATATGTAGAATTAACCTCTTCACAATTCATTTTTAAAGCGCCGTCAGAAATTATAATCTATGGTAAATATGCTTTCTCGTCGCGACTGAAAAATGATGTTTGAGGCTATGTAACTTGCGAATAAAACAAATGATTAGTGGGTCGTACTGCATGCTATTATTCTAGTGTTTGTTGCGTGCTATGATTCTGCTGCTGTGCGTGCTATTACTCTGTCAGTCTTCTGTGACGACAAACTTAGGCCTTTTGTGTGCATTGTTGCGTTTACGCTTTCAGTATTTCTTTCTTATATAGTCTAAAACACTTTAATATAAAGAACTCGAAAGAGCAGTGCAGCCCTTTTTATCATTCTCTCTTTCTCGCTCTTGTTACGTGTTGTAAACGCAATGCAAAATCACGCGAAAATGCTTGCAGGCAGCGAAGTCGTCAAGTCACGTAGCACCGAGAATCTTATGAACCGAGACAGGCGCCCTTTTATCTGAAATTTTCCTTCTTTTCCTAAGTAAAGCACGTGTGAATGAAATATATACTTATATCCAAAACATTCATCCTTCACACACAATTCAACACACAAGTTTCAGTACCGTACTTGCGCCCCATCGAATAAATATTTTTATTATTTTTATAGTAGTCTGTTTAATGTCCTTTTGAACTCTTCTAAATAAACGTTAAGAAATGTGCTTCAATGTGATAATGGTTAATTGCTCCTTGCATCTCAAGATAAATTTCAAACTTCATCACATGCAAAAAGAAAATGGCCATAAACGAGCAACAGCCTAACCACAACGTCCATAGCTATGAAATGAAAGTCATGTGAAGCTGAGTGTGAAAAAAAGTGCGAAAATGTGAAGAAAAGTGCGACTGGCCAGCTAAGCTATCCGGCAACCACCACAGATTGTTTTCATGGTTTCTACTGGCACCAGTTTAATCTGTACGATAATTACACGGGAAGTCGTGCAGCGGACCACGTCTACTTATTTCAATGCTCTTCCGCCTTAGTGTGCAAGTAATCCCATCTTGCTCACGAAAATACGTTTCGCAGTGTTAGATTTCTGAACTGAATGCACTAGAATTTTACGCGATATTCTTCCTGCTTTCTAACCTTATTAATGTTTACTATACGCTTTTGTGCGACCAGTGTTGATGCCTCAAGTGTTGATTACTGTTATGTTCAAAATTACAATAACTTTTTTTAACATTTTGCCATCTGTATGGCATTTTACTTATCATTCTAAGTCCTCCCAAAGCTTGTGAAGCTTCTGGACACTTGAAAAACTTCGTTTGGTCGGGTTATTTTGACAGGCTTTTTACTGAAGCGTCTGAACAATATTTAGAGCTGGTAAAAACTGCCAGGCTGGTAATTTTTGTTAATATGTGGATACTTAGAGTGGAAATGAAAAAAAAAAGTTAAACTCTGGCAGCAATCAACACAATAGGCACCACACGTCTATGCCGCAGAGAGCTGCGGGAATAATCAGGGTGTAGAAAGTACATTACGGGCCTTAGTGACCACGTTGTACTTCACACTACCTTTTCTACCAGCGTTACCAAAAGTCCTAAATCCAAGAAAAGTACTAACGCTATACGACAAAGGAGACTACATTAGCATGAATCGTGACCTTCTTGTTTTCCATAACCATTTTGCTTCTACCTACCACTTACGCTCTGCTGAGTCGAACTGGTCTCTCTTCAAGTCAGAAATACCGTGTTTGATTCGACTTTACATCCCCACTATCAGCATAACAGAGCGAGAACGTTCTTCATGGTTTAATGATACACTAAACCGTTTAAATAATAATAAAAAGCGCCTTTTCCGTTCTGCCTAGTTATCTAACACCAAATGCGCCTGGAACAAATACCACACCACTGCCAAGCACTATTCCGATTTCGCTACCCAAACTAAACTTCGGTTTTTTTCCACTACCCTCCCTGAAATGTTACAAAGCAACCCTAAGCGCTTCTGGAAAACAATCATCCCCGATGTTGATAATACTATTTCTCTCATTGACACCACTGGCTCACCAGTCGGCGTATCCGACGTACCCCATGTCTTGAACCATGCATTATCTTCAGTTTTTACTAATGAAACAACTCGTGATGTACCTGATCCCGCGCCTTTGCCGCATCTACCAATGGATGGCATCACCTTTAACGCACATGGTATTGTTAATATTATCGACTCGCTAAAATTTTTATCTTCCTGCGGTATTGATGGAATAAATTCCAATGTCTTAAAGAATACTAAACATGTTTGAAGCCTTATTCTTTCCTTCATTTTTCAACAGTCGCTTGATACAGGCTCCGTTACACATAACTGGCGAATTGGGAAGGTGATTCCAGTTTTTAAGAAAGGTGACAAATCATCCCCAGGTAAATATCGACCCATTTCGCTTACCAATATATGCTCTAAGATCATGGAACACGTCATTTACTCTAATGTTGCCACATCTCTAACATAGGTCAACTTTTTTTGTCCAAACCAACACGGATTCCGGAAAGACCACTCATGTGAAACCCAATTAGCTTTGTTCCTGCATGACATTGATTCCTATCTTGACCGCAATATCCCAACTGATGCGCTATTTCTAGATTTCGAGAAAGCTTTCGATAAAGTGCCCCATTCCCGCCTTCTACTTAAAATGTCCCTGTTAAACATTCATCCTAGTGTCTTGAACTGGATTAGAAGCTTTTTAACTGACCGCATGCAATTTGGTTCCGCTAATGGCTTCTCATCATCTTACTCATACGTTCTTTCAGGAGTACCCCGAGGCACAGTCCTTGGCTTCTTGCTCTTTCTAATATACATTAACGATTTGCCTTCCACAGTAACATATAGCATTCGCCTTTTCGCGGATGATTGCGTACTCTACCGCCCCATAACTAACGCCGAGAATGCTTACATCCTCCAAAATGACCTGGATAACATACAGCAGTGGTGCACTACGTGGCTAATGTCCCTAAATACTACAAAGACTGTGCAAATTTCTTTTCACCGCCGCCGAAATTATACTCCGCCTACTTATAAAATTAACGATACTGCCATTATTTCCGCTAACTCTTTTAGTATCTTGGTATTAACCTCGCTAGTGACTTATCATGGTCTTGCCACATTAACCATATAATAAACTGATCTAATCGAGCAATTGGGTATCTCCGTCGTAACCTGCGCGTGACACCTTCTTCCTTAAAATTACTAGCTTATAAAACATTTGTGCGACCTAAACTTGAATACGCTTGCGCAATATTTGTCCCCCGTCAGTCTAACTTTACCTCAGCCCTTGAATCTGTTCAGAATCGGGCCACTCGTTTTATCCTTTCAAACTACTCGAGATACTCTAGCATATCCGCCTTGAAGTTCCAACTAAAACTTCCTTCTCTCGCTTCCCGTCGCCGAATTTCACGTGTCTGCCTTTATCACAGGTTTTTCCTTTGTTCCCCCGTGACAGCAAGCTCATTCTACATGTACGTCAAACACTCCACGCAGGCCATCCAAACAGCGTCATTTCGCATCGTGCCCGCACTACCACTTTTCAGAAATCATTTTTTGTTCACACAGTTCGCGACCGGAATGACCATCCCTCCGACACTTAGCACTAATCCCTGATCCAGCCCATTTCAAGACTGCCATCGAGGAAGCCATGTCATCGTCTTGATTCCCATGTAACATTCATTGTTAACCGCTGTTCTTGCGCCCACACCTCATGTAATGTCCCGTCAGGAACCCTAGAGGTTCAAATAAATAAAAAATAAAAATATATACAGAAATAAGATGTGCCACAAATACTAAACTAAAATACAATCCAGGCAATAGCAAAGAATTTCCCTTGATAGTCACTGGTTTTACCGATACGTACTTGTGTATAAATTAACGCTTCTATCGATACCCAAAAGCTCCCACAAGACAGTGAGCGAAATTTTCTGTCTCGGTAGGTAAGCGGAAAGTTTTCTCAAAGTTTAGCTTAAAAACATGTAAGGTGTACTAAATGCTGTGTAATTTGTCAACTGCAGGAACTACTTTTATACACATATTGGGATATGTGCCTTCTTGTGGGCCATATTTACTGCAACTGATCACATCTGAGAAAAGACCACTTCTGCAATTTGGAATGAAAATGCGAACGGTTATACATGGGTAGCCCTTAGCTATAGGTAATCGTATTCTTGAAACTACTACGTTTCAAAAAAATAATAAATGCCGGATAAGTGTTATCCGTTGGGGATAGTATGTCTTCAGCGCTCCGCAAATTTTGCTAGATGAACTCAGATTGTTTAGACTCATAAGAGGAAACAGGTTTTCCTCAACCCAGACGTGTAATGTCGCCGGTCAGCAGACGATGATACGTTTTGACGTCTCGAAAGAAAGCATAAAAAATAGAACTTCCTAGGAGGCAGTCTCTTCACACCAGCAGTAGACAGCCCGGTGAAACATCCCAAGCCAGCGGGACTAGGCGTTCGATCCATTCTCTGGTATTGACGTCTCTGGGGCTAGCCAAGTAGAGGTTCCGCGTCGAGGCTTTCTGCTTACGTTTGGCATTCTTAGGAACGCGACGGCTTGGGGAGGGGGGGGGGGGGGGTGTAGGAGCACGCTCGCATCAACGTGTTCCTTACGATGCACTCTGTGCCAGAGATACTGGAAGGTAGATGGGCGAGATGACTCTGTACTCAGGCTCTTGTCTCAAAAGAAGATACCTTATCCGAAGTTGCTATCAGGCATTCTTGCGGCGAAGTGCACCTCACCTCTTCTGGTCATTAAGCTTAAAACGGATTACCTTACGAACAGAGATTAGCCTTGCATTTCCGAAGCGAAAACAGCTAATAGAAGACGAATTATACTTGGTTTTGAGTACTTAATGTAAGGCAATATCAAATGCATTTCACATCGAAAGCGTAGGTTGCTTTGAACTTGGCCTATTTGCACATTACCTTAGCAACATGAGAGCTTTTTTGCGTTGCCTTTGCCTGTATTTCGAGCTAATGTCTCTAATTGTGCTCTCTCATCGAAAACGTTCCTTAGTAGCTTGCTCGTCAACAAACTGCACTGAATTATCACCGCAAATTTATAGTAAGTAACAAGGCCGTATGTGTGCGGGCTTTGAAGACACACCTCAGCATAATAAAATTCTAGCTCTGTGGCATAAATGTGACACATCAGAGAGCAGTGCACAAAATGACCACATTAATGAGCACCTACTGGCTTGCTGCGTAGAGGCAGAGTACAGCCGTGAGGTGAGCTCGATGATCCCATCAACTACCCGCGTGAAGCATTCATATAAACATGTTTCAATGTTAGGTTGTTCTTCTCAATAGATTGATTTAGACTGGTGGCCTTGAAAGACAAACAAACTCGATCCGCACAAGTGGACTAAGTCAAAATTTTTGCCGCTCAAGTTTTGCGCGTCCAATTTTCCGGAAATCTTCGAGAATGCATGCCAAGTGATTTTTAAATGCAAGGAGCAGAAACTTCATACAGTCCATGGTTGCCTCGTGGTAACATTTGCAGCTATCGTTACTGCAATGTGACATGCAATTCAATGAACTAGCCGGAACCTTTGCGTTACTTCATGACTGGTGTCTTCTTTCTGCGGCGTTTATATATTATTGCTGCATAACGAGCGGAAAAAAATCTCTTCCTATTTTCTTCGCGAAAAATACAGAAGTGCTGGTGATTTATACAGCTGCTTTCATAGAAGTTTATATTTTTATTTGCGAATGTGGTGGCTTTTATTGGACTGCATTTTCGAGCTATGAAGAAGATTGAATTTTGAGGAGCACGAGATTGCGATAAGTTGAGTTCCGAGAAAAACTGCGGACCCAGATCCAAGACTGGGCTGTGGGGAGAGCAGCGCGCTATGATAGCGCCTAAAATATAACTTCAGGGGCATTTGCGTCCTCCATATAATCTAATAACGGTTTTGAAGAAAACGTACTCGGATGCAAAATATGAACAAATTTTCTTAATGTATGCACTGCGAAAAAAAGGGGCCTCTCTTAAACTGGCACCATTCACGTAGCTACTGAAATAAGTTCATTAAGTGATTCCACATAAACATTTAAAGCGAGGAACAGAACCATTTTGTTGTGTGATCTTCTCTCGCGAAATTCAAGAGGGAGAATAATACAAACGGAAATAAGCGAGATAAAAAACTTCACAAACTGCATTTTCGCTAAGAGGGCTCGTGATGATATGGTAGAAGAAATTGAGAGCCCAAGTAACTTTTTCTCTACTCTGTGTGCAAACTGGAATAACCCAGTTTATTCCCAAGGACTGCTCCTAAAGTGGTAGTTAAAAGAAAGCAGCTAGATGGAAATTCATTGGGTTCGTCTACGTGCGCAGAGCGAACACAAAAGCGCTGTTCAAAACCTAAACGTTCACCCCAACTAGCCGCTTTCGTCTCTTAAAAGCATACTTTGGTACCAACACCAACGAACGTTGGTCGACTCGATTGTGTCGCTAAACAAAACAAATAAAAAAGTGGTTTATTTATTCGCACACCATTTATTTTCACGTCAGGTACGACGCAGTGTTTATTTCTCCATCTTGCTCAGTATACAACATATATTTTCTTTTTTTTTCGAGAGGGGGGGGGGGACTATAGTTTTTTGTCAATGTACGGTACTAGCTGGCCTTAAAAAAATTTCGGGCAGTGTTAAACACATGAGGAAGAAAATCATATTAAAACACAGTAACATTTTACCTTCACCCTCAGCGTGTTTGTAAAAGGGGTTGTTGCGCTGGACCCACTTTTCACTCTGCATCTATTCCTCTGTGCTAAGCGCACCAGCTCTCTCCGCGCACCTTGATCGCTCGACCAGTGACGGACCTTATTCAGAAGTACGACTCAAAGTCAGATGAGAGGCGAAAAGATAATCTGAAACGAGAACACCAATAGAATGTTTTCAGGTAAATAGGGTACCTAATTTTGGCATCAAGGGTGCAAGACATATTTGCGGGCATGACATGTCATGCACAGGGCAATGAGTGCTGAGGCACCTATTGTTCTAAATGATTCGCAGTGAACGCTATATAAGGGGAGTTTTTGATCATATAGGCGTCAGTGGAGTTTATTGAGGCATTTCGACGACAAATGCATAAGCTGACCTGGTGGATGGTACGAATGTTATCTGTAACTTAGTTTCAGGAAGCCTCGCCATAATGTGGATTTTATAAAATCTTAAGGAGCTGCTTTGAGGAGTGTCTTCATTTATACTTAAATTTGTTTTTACCATGTTTTTTGAGAGAGTGCTTTGAACGCTTACTACAGCGGGACACAGGGGGACACACCGCTTGTTCAGTGGGTCCAAGCTTCGCACTGCAATAGTCCTAGCCTTCTCATCTGAGACACCGTTCAGAAGGCTGCTGCTCGGTATGTAAAAGAGCTGACACAAACACGTCTCGGGAAGAGACCGAACAAGGCTTGTCTTACTTAAAATGAGCGCCCTCTTCACGTTAACGCGCTCTACAATAGCAATAAATGGTAGTGATTCTTTCAATTACGGGAGTGTCAATACTAAGAAAAGCTTGCCACATAGTATAAACCCCTTTTTACTCTTCTGCCTTCGATTCCAGTGTTGTTGTTCTTACTTTGAAGATGATATACCCTGGCATGCAATGGGGAAGCTACTAATTAAAGGCAGTCCTAAATAACTGGACGACACAAGATTCGATCGATGTCCCGAACGATTAAACCACTGGATAACTACTGGGACCTCTAATGGTTTTGCACTTTAGTGTTGCGGCAACTTCAATGCCGATAAAAAAAGAATCACAATGCGTCACACTACCAGTATATTTCACGCTCCAAAATGAGTCTGTCATGGGAGGAAAGTACTGATTGTGAAAGTTCTTAATTTGATGTAAACTTCAAAGGAATAAAAACTTCACTACGTCGTGTACAATTTCCCTCATTTTACTACGCTGAATGTAAATAAACAGTACTGAATCAAGATATTTCACCAAACTAGAAATTATCTGAGCAATAATTTTACCTTTAAAACTTACTGTTGTAGTGAAGTAGTCATCGCCTAGGATAATACATCTTTAGAACCCATAGCTACGTCAGGCAAATACGCCTGCCAGTAGCAAGAAATTTTCCTTTCATTTTGATATATAGATCAATAAGGCTTCCACTGTAGTTTTTTATTTTTACCAGAATCTAAATGCAAGGGAGGAATGAAACCTTGTTTTCAAGATTCTGGCTTCACATCTGGGCCTTTGTGTTTGAGATATATTTGCGGAAATTCCAGCGACGCGCCGCAAAATTTTTTATCTGTGCATACAGATAAAAATTTCTTAAAATTAAACTTAAATTTCGTCAGCATATCAAGCGGAAAGTATAGACATCTGCTACCTGGTGCTCAGTTGTTTTCAAAATTTTTAAAACTTTTACTCCCAATCTAGCGCGGTGTCTTCCTCTGCATCATTACTTGTTTCTGTGTCTTTCCCTCAAAAGCATTTTTTAGCGCATGCCGGAGATATGAATAGAAGCCGCATGTTTTCGCCCCGTGGAAAGCAAGCGGCCACAACCTTTTTGAGAAGCTTTCACGGAAGGTTGCTCCAGCTCAGGAACTTATTTTGGCTTGACTGCAAAACTCCCTGGGCTCTCTCGAAATATGATAATTACGTGCTTTAGAAAACAACCATGTGAAACAGCATTGTACCTTGCCATATTGTTTCAAAACTTGAAATAGGCGCAAACTAAATGTTTAAAGCGAGAATTTCGCGTCAAAGAAATAGAGACACAGGGAAGAAAAATTGCGCAACTCTGAGAGGAGGCGGTGGGTTTAGTATCGCCTCCCACTTACACCTGCAGTAAAGGGAATGTTAAGAATGGTACAGAGCAGGTCTCAGGACAGAATCCACAAATCGGTGTAGCATCTGTGGCAAAAGTAACCTGGATGCATGAATTGTTTATCCGTCATAGAACAGGGCTGTTATGGCCAACTGAAAGTATAACTGTGGGCAAGGTGAGCAGGGCACTTTTCTACACCTTTCAAAAGGTTTTGACTTCAAGGGAAGCCGTAAGAACTCCTCAAGCTTTTTAGAAGCACGTCGCTTCGCCTGATTACCTATAGCGAGACGCTAAGTAGCTTGTGCAAGCAGAGTAGATAATACGGGAAATGTGAACAAAACATTGCACTTTTCATCTGGTTGAAATACACCTGAGCATGTTTTCATAACATTTCTTACAGAACCAGAATTTCTGATGGTGTTCGCAACAAGCCACACCAGATCCACTTGTCGTAGTTCCTTTGATCTCTTAAGACCTCAGGCGGAGAAGGAAATAAAGGTTTCCAGATCTTTTCCGAGAATTCACAGCTGCTTCCACACAGTGGCAATGTGTTTTGTCTTCCTACCTCCAGTTGACGACGCTTTACGGAAACGTAGTCTGACAGCAGTGTCTCAATCAAACAGATTCAGTTTTTTTTAATTCTTTTCTGAACGTTCTAGGACAGAGTCAACAATATAGAAATTTGGTCTGTCAGCTGAATTTCGAAGCCAACACAAACATGCCCCGAAACTTTGAAATAACTTCTAGTGAATGTTCTTTCTAAAAAAAAAACACTTTAGCCAAAATAATAGCTGTAACGAAGGAATAGTTATTCTCTTTGTATGCTGCCACAGAAGCCCGCGTATTTTATATCATTTTTATGCAGTAGCATCTCCCTTCAATAGAATATAATGACCCTCCGACTTTTGCCACTGCCATTCTGCCTTGAGTATGCAAATTCACGCTATAACAACTTTATTTAATGGTAGTAGCGTATTGAGCACAGATGTGGAGGTTAACAAAAAACGGGTAAATTTAAGTGAGGACAAAGCAGGTCGCTACGAAAAAAGACGAAATATGAAACGTTAAGAGACCGAAATAGTGCAAAGCGGGTGAGTTAATGAACGCAGTACAATGATCTCCTAGTCTAAATCGAGAAGTAACAGGCTTGGACTGGGCATGTAATACGAAGGCAAGATTACCGATAGTATTTATAGGTAATGAAGTGAATTCCAAGGGAAGGCACGCGCAACAGGTAGCGGCGGAAAGGTGGGCGGGTGAGATAAAGAAGTTTGCGGGGATAAGATGGCCGCAGCTGGCGCAGGGCAGGGTTTATTGGAAAGATATAGGAGCGGCTTCTGTCCAGCAGTGGGTGTAGTCAGACTGAGGATTACGATATAGATTTGCAACGGTGCCCAACACTTCGCTACAGGCGAGATGTCGTAAATGAATTCACTGCGCATAATTAGCACTGTCGCGTGCATACAGCGTTTTTCTGCACAATTCCTCAGCATCACCCCTTGGTCTGACAATGGCGCTCGTTTCTTCGCCAGAAAATGAGTACGCTTTCCTCTGATCGATGCCATCCTGCCCTGTGCGTACGGCCTATTGCGCCATGCAGCGCTTGGACAGGTTTACCAAGGTCATTGGTGTTGCCTAATTTCCGACTTTCTCGCTCTATATGGGCCGCTTCATGCCTGTTATGATTTTATGCTTCCATGTGCAGTCTTATTTCTGTTTTCTTATCATGATCGGATTGTTAAAACCGTCTGGCGATGCGCTACGTTTATTTGACGATATCAACGTTCAGCTCGGTTCGCCTGACCGAGCGGCGGAAAACGATTGCGAAAAGCAATTTGATTTGACCAAACAGGGCCATCATACAGCGCTTCGGAGTGGCATTCGCAGATTTTACTGGACAGTCCTGCCATTCGCTATAGGGCTGTGGCCCTCGCGCTCTCGACATGAGCGCCAAAGCAAACCAAAACGTGTACGGAACATGAAATCGCCGACACCCAGCCTCCTTTGGAGCTGATTTTTCTTGACATGGCTCTCCCTCGCCTGCACAGCATTGTTCCTCAAAGCCCTGTTTTCTAAGGCCTGCATGGCATGCGACCAGCGGAAAACGCGGGTGCTAGCTGTAAAGGCTGAGATATTTGGTTGGTGAACGTACGTTCGCCACTTGAAGGGCGCTTTGTGCTTCTCTTGTAGGCTCCCGGAACGCATATCGGCGGCACACTCAACGCCGACTATGTTGCCCTCGGCATTGATAGTTATATTTAGGGTCGTAGACGCGTGAGAGTTGAAAACAATGTATTTTTTTGCAGTTCTAACATTGCGCGTTAATAATCAAGATATTGCGGACCGCCTTTGGCTTTGCTATTACAAGGTTATAATTAGTTGTATTCGATGAAGATTTGCAATTCATTCGACAGTGATAAGAAAGAACTGAGAAGTTGAAGCGATGCGTTCTGGCGCAGCTCAGGCCTTGCACAAAGTCAACACTATCTTGCCCTTCAGAAACAAAACATTTGCCATTCGCAGTATCACAATAGCTGTTCTCACTTCGTACGTATGGCAGGGTAAGAAAGGCTAACGAAACACCAGTTGCTTCCCAGTCACTGTGTCAACTGCGTCTGAACGACACTAAAGAAAATCATCTTATCTAGAGAAATAAACGCGCCAAAAGAGCATAACGATTGGCATAAAGATTTGTGGGCCAGCCTGTGGAGAAATGAAGTCACTTTACGTGGAGTGATAAGGTATGAACCGGTAAAAAAAGAAAGCAATCAAAGGTTGTTTGCAAGATTAGCCAAACAACTCATCCCCACAGGGAAGCCAGGCACGGCCCCAATCTCGTAGAGAACTGCAAAGTTTGTACCCCCCCGCGAAATTGACTTCTCTCCACTCATTGCCTTTTCCTACTCAGAGCGCGCAACGGGAACAGCTGTCAACTTAGCGTCGACACTGCGGTCTGGGGCTGACGCCCGGCTAATTACATTGGGCGCAGCGCGGTCGACCAAGCCAGTTACTCCCGTATCGGCGTGGTTGCGATCACGGCTGGTGTTGTTTGTGATATTTTCTTTTGCCCTTCATGCTTTCGTCTTTCTTTCTACATACATCGACACACCCACTGCCATTCTAGCAGACCTTTGTTCAATGGCTCAGAGAATTTTGGAAGTAAGGCCGATATTGAGGCCAATGCCCTAGTGAGCAATCACTCATCTGCTATTGTTGCAGAGTGTACAAGTTGCTAAGGTAAGAAAAGATGACAGGTGTTGTAGTAAGACGACCAATATAGCAACCATCCTCTTGGAAGATTGTGCTCCAACAACCAAAAATACAAGCGAGCGATTGTGACGTGAACAGCGTTCAAATTGCATCTGGTGACAATGCGAGTTCGTCAACCCTTTCTCAACAACAACTTTCAAATTACATACACTGCTTTTCCTCGCTTGCTCTCCTGCTGGCCTCACGAGACTTTTTTTGACACAACTTGACATCCCTCAGCGAAAATAGAACAAATTGGGAAATATTAACTCAGAGAAAAGGGAAAAGTGGAAGGTGGGTGGACAGGAGTCAGACATCGAATGGACAAGAAATAACGTTTATTAAGAAGCTCTGCACAGAAACAAAGAATGAGGAGGAAAGGAAGAAGAGTTAACCGGGACTTCAAGTCTATTTGCTACCCTTCACGGTGGGGAAGAAATGAGGGGATATAAATGTGATCCAGAGAAGGCAATTGAGATGGAAAGTAGTAAGATCAGTTAAAAGCCATTCGGGCAGGACCGACGTCTTCAAAAAGAGAGCAGTGCCTGGCAGGCCTCCGCACTTGACGATTGGCAATGCCATAGCAAGGGTAGGAAACTTCAAGTTTTTTTTTCTGTTGCTTGGGTGCACCTGGCGACAGACGGAGAACCTAAAATTGGATAATTCGTCCTCTTGCATGCAGCACTAGAGCTGCGGCGATCACCCAATTGACTGAGGCAAGCTCCTTGTTTTCGCCGATGGTCATTCAAATTCCGCTCTGGGATTAAGCATTTATTTCTCGGTACCGTCGAAAAATTCGAAGGACGAAGCAGAGCAAACTGTCTAGTTCATTTATGTTAACAGCATTAACCTCAGAGACAAAGTGAGCAACCAAAAAACAGGGATGCTAGGCCGAGAGCCCGTCAGATGCTGTGATGTGCCACCGATTACGAGTGCTCAACCAAGCATTGGCTTCACTATCGTTTTCAGCCTGGCCCAAAGTTTGGGATAGTTTGTTTGCTTCCATCATAAAAAAGATAGCGCTACAGACCGCGCAAAGAGAGAGCGAAACAGGACGTGCGTTTTTTTTTCTTTGTCCTTCTCTGTAGCGCTATTGCTTGTCAAGAAGTTGTTTTCATCTAAGCTGGGTAATGATACAGAGAAGACTATACTCTTTAATTAAGTAAGGATGTGCGCCTCATTACGTCGGGCCGTATGGCCAAAGATCAGAGTCAACAATTGGATTTCCTCTATGAGGCCGTATTTGTGCGTTCCGCTTTTACTGAACATTAGGACTTCCGCGTCGATGTAGCCAGTGATTTGCGGACATTTGCTAGGAATATCAGGAAGCTTTGTTTTGAAAACCTGTCATGCGGCACGTTACTTTGTCAATGTTGCAGTGGGTACTTCAATTATTTAGGTTACTTCAACTTCTAATAAATATTTCTTGCCGAGAAGCACATCCACTGGACCTGACGATGGCTTAACAAGAAGGTTAAAAAAAACGCGGGTTAAACGATAACGTATCTTTAAAGTACAACGCGAGCGCATTTGGCATGGTTATTCTGGAAGAGACCGCACCACACCCTTTCAGTTCCGTCGAAATCGAATTCTGCGCTGCAAATCAAGAGAGAGCGCTGTAGAATGGTCTGCAAAACAAGCCAACTAGATTCACACCCACATGGCAGACGCGCATTTATTGCCAAGGTGAAAGAATAGTTAAGCTTGACCAACGCAATTCGACATTTGACATCTATTGTTTAGAAAGAAACAGCTTGCGAAAATTTGCTTTTTGGCATCAGGCAAGAAGATACACTAGATATGGTGTGACGAGCGGATTCCAGTAGTGTTACAGCAGCCAAATATGTTCTCTCTTTGCTGTAATTCATATCTTATTTAAAATATATCTTCCAAATGCTTTTTAAACTATATGATGGAATCAATCATTTCGGCATGCCGATCAACTTACAAGCGGAGCTGCTTCACTTATGGTTGCACTAGGTTTCTCTACATACATTTTGTGCGGCAATGAGATAAGTTCTTTTAAGTTTATTGGTTTGCTTTTTGGTACCCTCCCGTTAAATTTAAGTACGAGCTAGACGAAACCGTCCTAACTGGCAGTCTATTTCGTATAAAGCCAAAGCTCTATCCGGAATCAAATGTGCCACCTTGATAACCACGCGTGTTTTAACACAGGAGGCACGAAAGATGGAATGTACCTTTTGCACTCACATTCGTAAGCAAGCATGGAGGCAACCGACATTTATGGTGAAAGTACAAGAACCACAGAGCGCTAGTCGAGGTCTCACAAGTATGAAATAGGGCTATTAAGCACCCCATAATACCTGTGCATTGTTGAGAAAAACCGCGCTTATAAAGAATAGCCTTAAAGAGCATGTAATAATCTAAGCGTTGAAAATTTTAGAAAACAGTCACATATTAGAGTAGTTTTTCTGTTAATAAAATATAACACACTCCTACCGGGGCCGGAAGGAAAGACGGCGACACATAATTTGTTTCAACGCAACTTCGCGGTGTGCACGCGTCGCCCCCATTTCTTATTTCGCGGCCGTGGAATCTCCTCGCCGACACATTGTGACTGGACCGCCAAAGGTTGCGCGCTCCGCATTCCACAGCGGCCTTCATTATTCACTGCCGCTATTAGTCACTGCCCGCACCGCTGCTGCTAAGAAAGGGCGTTGCGCGGCGAGTGTGCTACTTTTTATGCTGTGCCGACATCTCAAAGCCACAACTGGCACGCGGAAGCGAGCGGTGGTAATTCTCCAAAGCAGCGAAGTTGTAAAATAGCTTGTCTTAAAAAACAGTGCCAATCAAGAAACATACAAGGAACAGACAACAGAACGAGCGTTATCTGTTTCTTGCCCCGTCCTCTGCGCTGTTTTTTTAAGATGAACACGCATCAAGTAGCCCAAATGTGTACCATTGTGTGAAAGTGCAACCGCTGGAAAATTTTGTTGGCAGTAAACTAGTAAAAATATTTGTGTTTGTCTAATAAGGAAAATGAATTGTGGCGACGTTAAGTACGGCTGAAGCGATGTACCCGGCAAGGAAGGATGAGACGCAACCTGCATGGCGTCAACAGGTTTATCACTATTGACTGTCTGAGATCAGAAAAAAGCAAAAAAAACAACGGCTATTTTCTCTTGCTCCATCTGGTGATCAGACAACACACTATTCAACATACTGAAGCCATCACCTACTTGTGGAGCATGACAATGGTTAACATCTTGCTTGATCAATAGAGCGGTAGCCAACGACAACAAATACGAACTAACTTTCACGTACCTTCTTTTTCATCCACGCTTTGACACTGACAGTGGCGCAAGTCTTGACAGAGTTTGCTTCATAATATGTATTGAGAGATGTCCGTCAAAAACAGCTCTTAATGTAAGAGGTCTTTTTCTGTCCTAAATGTGATCGCCTCCTATGCAGGCTCTAGTGCAAATATCGCTACAGTGATCTCTAAACCTGTGGAAGGAGAGATTGTTTTTTGTTTCGATAACGAAATCATCTTTGAAAGCTAGACGAATAATTTCATCCATCTGAGAGGCTGACAGTTCAGTTGTGAATTTCAAGCAAATACGCTGTTTTTTTCTCCCGCGTAACACTGTACGCAATGTGGTCATGATGCACTGCCTCGAATCGGCGACTCTCCACAAAGTAAAAATATCAATGACTGCACGTATATTGGTAACATGCTGACCTAAAATTGATGGCAAAGTCAGGTTTAGACCTAGTTACACCAATTACAATTACTCCTGATTGTTTTCGGGAAGAAGTAATAGCCTGAGAGCTGTCGGCGCAAGTCCTGCAGTCAGACACGTGAACAGGGCGTACCGTTTTTGGAAGTCAGAGTGCGTTTATGCATCGCACACTTTTTTTCCTTCCCAGATATATTAAGCCTTATATTTATCCAATTTCTCCGACACAAAAAAAAAACAACTCTATGTGACGCTCCAGCAAATCCACATCAAGGTGCGGAAACCGCAGGGCCACGTCAGCCATTTTGTCCACCAGTGCTGCAGGATAATTGTACCAGCAGTCACTGCGCCACGGTCACGGCACTCGTTTGAGCAGAACCAGTGAAGAGAGCTCGAAGCTCGCACAAAGCCGGCAGCCCACTGCAGTTCCGTCCCACCGCCAAAGCCGGAATGTACAGCTCGCAGTAATTTGCTGGCTCCGCTCGTACCCGCACGGAGCGATTTATTAAGGCCTGTCCCGCAGCTCGCAGTGCCTTAATGACGTTCCTTGATTAATGCTGACCGACGCAGAGCGGCAGGGCAGGTGCAAGCGAACGACGGTGAGGAGAATGGGTCGACTATATCTTGGATATGGTCAAGGTCTGATTTATCGACACAAAGGCCGAGACGTGTGCACAGAGGGAGAGGCTTTGGAAGAGTGACGACACGAGAGGCTAATACGAAGCTTCACTAATACTGTGCGGTTTCTTTGGTGAAAGAAAAGCTAAAGCTGAAAACAATGGCCATGCTTTCAGTTATCTCCATATTTTATATTTTGTTGATGATGCTCTTGTCGATTGTAATTAAAATATAGCATGTGGCCTGTGGTCGGAAGTCGGTTTTACTAGGTGGTAAATTTTTCAGATTGGCACTGCAGTCTCCCGTACTTGCCACAAGTTGAAGATGCGAAGAAAGAGTTGAAAAACTTGTTTTACTCTTCGACCGTCAGCGAGTACATTTTAAGGCAGCGCTGGGCGAAAAGAGTTCCGGTCCCCTCGGAGAGTCGGATGTTCTAGGATGCTGTCCTTCAGTGTCATCGGCACGCAACGCAAGGCCGGTTCGGCTCTAAGGAAATTTTTTAAAACCACAGAATTCCTTAATCTTAATCACCAGGAATTACAACAAAATGAACAACCTGAGTGCTCTGTATTACGACTGGAGTACCGACCACTGACACCTTTGACGCAGCTCCCTCGTGGGTACCAGAAAATCGGGGCAACTGGCTATTGAGTAACGTTGATAATGGTTGAAGTCGTTATTAAGCCTGTAGAGTTCCTTATCCTAACGTTCCCACCCTGAATGAATATCGTTCTTGATGCGTTTTCACTCTAATGCATGCTGTCATCGCTCCAAACGCAAGCTAGTATGCTAAAATAGATTTCTCCTCTCAGACAGAAAGCAAATTTGAGCCAAGTTTATGGCATTCAACATGTCTGAAAAACTTTCTCTCGAAAATGAGAAGGCGATTCAGCCCTCTTAAATGGGTAACCTATCTGTTGGCATCTTCTCATGCGTCAAATTCTGTCAGTTTGCTTCCATTAACTTTGATTTTTCTCTTAATCATTTCCGTTTAGAAAGTGTAAAATGATTAGGAGATATATTAAGTCGAAGTTGCCATTTAGCTAGAAGAAAACAAAAAGTACCAAATGCTAGAATTTAAGTACATATTTTTTTACGGACATATATCTGACGAAATACATTTGTTCTTTCTAGGCGACAGTCAGAGACATCAGCTGGCACCTAAAAGCCCGCAGTTGTCGCCTTACTCCGAAGAAGAATCGATAAAAAAAAGGCGTTTTCGAAGGAGTTCCAATGAACAGGAGGACAGAACAAAGTCCTGGTAACTCTCGGACAAAGCTCTCCACCTGTCTCCGTCCCGCGTTGCGCTGCGATTTACAATAGGTGGTGACGGCTGTACAGCTGCTCTGACTGTGGACCGAGGGACGTACTGCGCACCCCCGAAATGAAGCTCGTTGGCGGTTATCTTTTCAAGGAGGAAGTGTTTATGGGTAGAGGAAGGGCGTGCACTGCTGGAGGAGTTTAAAGAACATTCATTGACGTCGCTAGTGATTTACACGACGAAAACATGTAAACATGTTCGAGTAGACGCGTGGTGCAAAGAATGCCGAAACACTAAGGCCAGCTGCTGCTGGTACACGAATTCCCCAATAGGGTAGTGAAGCCTCAGTTTTTTCTTAGCCTATATCTTATTTCTTTCGTTTTTTCAGCACCATAGTTTTTGTTTTATTCTTTTCAGTTTAATCTTTAACCCAACACCGAATAACAAATTGAAGTAAGGGTATGAAACAGCCTGTCTTTAAAAATACAAGATTTGCGCTTATTATTTTCCAGTTAAGCGCCGAACTATGGCAGCCACCTTGGTTCCCCCATATTTGTTACTTTTGGTCTCCTGTTCCAGCTCCTACAGCAGAGTGCAGCGATAGGTTGTCGAATCTCCTAGGCTATAAGTTCCAACGTGTACTTTTTTGTATAATTGATTGGCATGTTTTTTTTTTGCTCATATGAAACGGTTTTGAATCTAATTCCGGCAGTTGGCGTTGCTTACCATTGCTGCAACATAACTTCAGCGGACACTACCGAAGCCTGAGAGCAAAGCGTTACATAAGTCAAACAATTTTCTCGAAACGCGGAGTGCTGCTCCTTTTGCCGAATTTTTTTTTTCTGAAGCACATTCTCCGTCAGACCGTATTTGAAAGAGATTATCGATATAGTAGACAGGTCCAGTACTAAAAATCAAGCGGAAACACTGAAAATGACGCTCATTTCAAAGCCCGCTTCCTGGCAAACTTTCCACCTATGAGCGTTGTTTACACTAGACCTTTGTGCCCCCTGACCTTCCAGTTTGTATAGAAGGCATCCAAAAGACCACAGTCTCGAGAAAGCTTTAACGCTCGAAAGTGCACTCTTTCATTCTAGTGAGTGTTCGCCTCAGGTTAAACACTCCCTGTCCCCCAGGATTGAAGCTGCGTGGACGGGCATCCTTTCTACGCTGCTCGGCCGTTTCGAAGCACGACACACTTTCCAGACTAGCCACCGTCGTCGACCAAGAGTACGACGGCTACCGGAAAGTTCGAACTTTTAGCGCCATGACAACGCAGGAGACCCAATTTGGAGAAACTGCAGTCTCCTCACACCAAGTTACGCTTGACAATCACTTCAATTATTAACTGAAAACAGCTAACGAGATTACGGCCATATCACGTGGAGCTTTACAGCAAATGACAAGCAGACTACCAGCAGGTAAAACCGTAAGGCCATTTTAGTTTTGTGTTGAACTCACGTTTCAAGCGAATGAAATCTCTTCTTTGAATGCGAAAACAATACCAGGTCAAAAAATTATTTTGCTTGTAGTTTCCAGCTTAGGTCATTCATGCAAATTTATGCTCCTTTCCGCGAAAAATACAGTTTTGTCTATACACAGTAACAGTGTCGAAAACTCCGTGAAGTGAGAGAATAAGGGCCTCAGCGTAAGTTGCACATACAACCCTGTGCCATTAAATTCAACGAAAAGGAGTGTAACGAAAACCATATTCTCTACCGGTCGCTAGAATATTATGATTTGAAAGTGATTGTAGAGAGCCTGTTGCGCTTGGAAAAAAATTGAGACCTGCTTTGGCGCTGAAGTATTTTCAAAGTTATTACATTAAAGAATCCGGAAACATCGCGTCGTATTTCCAGCACCACTGAAGACTGAAGCAGAATCACGTTTTTTTCAGGTGATGGATAGTCACATCAAGTACATATTCACGTTATTAGATTTAGGATATCGTAACAGTTACCTTACGCTCTCTCTGTATATTTTTCATCAGGGATTTGAAAGCATCTCTGAATTTCCGTAATGCCGCAGTTAAGAGCTGCTTATTTTTGTTAGTATGCTGGGACTACAGCAATTAAAAAGAGAAAATACATGGTGACCTCACCCGAGGTACTTAAATGAGGTAAAATATAATAAAAAAAGATAGATCCAAAAATATTATGCGTCATATGAAAAAATAAAATAAAAAGCCAAATTATGTGTGGATGTATAGCCAAAGCGACAAGGACGTCTGTGACAGAGCTAGGGCTCAAATATAATTGAACCATACGGATACAAGCCTGACCGAAAGTGTATACAAATTCATTTAGGTGCTTATTGTAACAAAGAAGCTTTGATTTACTCCAGACCGCTCAAATCATTCGCCCTCAAACATCGCCTAAAAGGACGCCCCAGCGGCGCGTTCTTCACTCATAGCTACCGCTGGGCGAAGCCGCGACTGTGTCGCCATCGGCCTCGCGAATGAGAATCCAACTTTTCTTGCGGTTCTCTGCATCTGTGAACTGGGACGCGTACTTTGAGCACACACATAATTGAACTAGTCATGTTGCTTTGACCAACGTCACAAAGTTAGTGCCAACTTTTTCCGCACCGCTCTACTTCCACTTTTACCTCCCAATTCCTTTGCCCGCAGAGAGTAGCATGTCATTATTAAAACGTTGGCTTAACTCCCTGTTTTTTTCATTAAAGAGCTTCTCTCTATCTCTCTTTTTATTGATTTTGATTAGTTTCTGGCCAATAGGTGAGTACATGTAAGAAACAGATGCTATATACTTTATTCTTCAGGAAAATTGGTAAGCTGCCATTTATGATCTAAGAAAACTGCCAAACGCGCTTCATCTCTTTATTAAGCTTCTAATTGTGTTGCTCTCGTGATTCGGATATGTGGTCACTACCTGCTATAAGTAGACGTATTCCCTTATTGCTTCCAGCATGTCGCTGCCAACGATAAACTGCTCTAGCCATCCGTGACTGCTGAGCATTACTTGAGTTTTTTACATATTTTTTCCACCTATCTGTCTATATTCATATTATGTCTGTAATAACGGGACGAAAATGTGTGAGCATAATGGACTCTACATTTTCACCCTGCCTATCGTCCACATAGTGAGTCTCCACATCCAGGAAGCGTAAAGACGTCGGTAAAGCTTGGTGCCAAGATATTTTTTATTTCGATTCCCAAATAAAGAGGATAGTAATAAAGAAGCTCGAATGTATACCCTCGTTAATTAAGAAAACCTATCGTTGTACAAAATATTCGCTACAGTGATAACGCACCTAAACATGTGGCTGAGTGTTTAGCGGCATGACTTTGTGGCGGCAGGTTTTCATACACGAGGACAGATTACCACGTCTGGAAGCTACGTACAGTTTCTCCTTTAGTTCCTTCTTTGCGGTCAAGGTACAACACTGGAAGGAATGATGAAGTGAAAAGTCAGGCAAGGAACTTATGTGCTACTAGCAAGTAGCGAGCAACTGCACCGGACAAGCGGAGATCGTGCGTTGGGATCCCTTCGGAGGCATGCGGTTTACATTTATTGAACTCTCTGGGGCGTTAC
Organism: Amblyomma americanum; assembly: GCF_052857255.1. Taxonomy (NCBI): domain Eukaryota; kingdom Metazoa; phylum Arthropoda; class Arachnida; order Ixodida; family Ixodidae; genus Amblyomma; species Amblyomma americanum. Next base: position 159,134,027 of record NC_135500.1, on the reverse strand, counting down.
CTTATGAGATGATTGCGAAACTAAATTTCTGTTGTGAACAGAAGTACCATAAGAATAAAACGCGTATTGTTTTGATTTCTTTCGTATCGGAGACTATTCTCTTTTTCCGTATATGCTCCACAATAGGCCCTACACACCTGTTTGCCTCATCAGTCCGATGGCAAAGCAGGACTGCTTGACTTTTTGTCTCCTGTGGAGAACAATTGATAGCACTGGTTGCAATGTACTCCCTCCCATAGCATCCCATAGCATTCGCTGCAAGATAGTTCACTCTATCTAAGCCACCAGCCTTTAAGTTTGAAATACGCTAGTGACCTTTGTTGGTCGGGGCACGTACAAGAAAATGATACTCTGTACAGGCACTCTGTACAAACGGTTTCTCTAGAAGGCACTCTGTGAAAATGACACTCTGTACACTTGAAGTTCTGAAAACGTCTGCAGATGATTGCGAAACACGATGGATGGTCGGATTCTCTCTCTAGTTTTCTGAATTTTAAAACTCGACCATGATATGAGTGTGACGCTCGCGTTATGTGATGCGACACAAAAACTACGTTGAAAGGGCATCCGAAACTTCGTTCAGTTCTTTATTTTTTTGTGTCTGTCTTATGTGGCACGCAACTGCACGAACCCCTGCCTCGAGAAGTAAGCGCACCAGAAGTTGACTTCGTTCAAGATTGTGGCAGCTGAAGTAATGAAGATATTTAGGGAATTCTTGTTGCATTCCGAACTTCACTGCTTTACAATTGAGGGCCTATTCGAAGAAATTTCAGAATGCTTTGTCTTTTTATTCTTTAACTTCAGTGCAGTCACGAATATTTACTGGTAGATAGTTTCACTAGGTAAAAACCAGATGTATACATTAAGAGACAAGCAGGGCAATGTCATTAGCAATATGGATAAGATAGTTAACGTAGCCGAAGAGTTCCACACAGACCTGTACAGTAGCCAATGTAATCAGCGCGCTAATGAGAAAGACAGCAGTGCACAGCAATGCGTCATCCCGCCAGTAACGAAAGATGAAGTAAAGAAAGCCTTCGAAGCAATGAAAAGGGGAAAAGCAGCTGGGGAGGATCAGGTAACAGCAGATCTGTTGAAGGATGGAGGGGACATCGTGCTAGAAAAACTAGCCACCCTGTATACGCAATGCCTTATGACCTCGACTGTACCAGAAGCTTGGAAGAATGCAAACATTATCTTAATTCATAAGAGAGACGCCAAGGACTTGAAAAATTACAGGCCGATCAGCGTACTATCCGTTGCCTACAAAGTATTTACTAAGGTAATCGCTAATAGAGTCAGGGCAACGTTAGACTTTAATCAACCAAATGATCAGGCAGGCTTTCGTAAAGGATATTCCACAATAGATCATATTCACACTATCAATCAGGTGATAGAGAAATGCGCAGAATATAACCAACCTCTATATATAGCTTTCATTGATTACGAGAAAGCATTCGACTCAGTGGAAACCTCAGCAGTCATACAGGCATTGCGTAATCAGGGGGTAGAAGAGCCTTATGTCAAAATACTGGAAGATATATACAGCAACTGCACAGCTACTATAGTCCTCCATAAAGTCAGCAATAAAATTCCAATAAGGAAGGGCGTCAGGCAAGGAGTCACGATCTCGCCAATGCTGTTCACCGCATGTTTGCAGGAGGTATTTCGAAGCCTAAATTGGGAACAGTTGGGAATAAGAATAAATGGAGAATACCTAAATAATCTGAGATTTGCTGATGACATTGCCTTGCTGAGTCACTCAAGAGGTGAACTGCAAATCATGACCAACGAGTTAGACAGGCAGAGCAGATCGATGGGTCTAAAAATTAACATGCAGAAAACCAAGGTACTGTTCAACAGCCTTGCCAGGGAACAACAGTTCACAATTGGCAGCGAGAGCCTAGAAATTGTGCCGGAATACGTCTACTTAGGGCAGGTAGTGACAGTTGATCCGGATCATGAGAGGGAGATAACTAGAAGGATAAGAATGGGGTGGAGCGCATATGGCAAATTCTCGCAGATCATGAGTGGCAGTTTACCAATTTCCCTCAAGAGGAAAGTGTACAACAGCATAATCGTACCGGTACTCACCTACGGGGCAGAAACATGGAGGCTAACGAAAAGAGTTCAGCTGAAGTTAAGGACCACGCAGCGAGCCATGGAAAGAAAAATGATAGGTGTAACGTTAAGAGATCGTAAGCGGGCAGAGTGGGTGAGGGAACAAACACGGGTTAATGACATCTTAGTCGAAATCAAGAGAAAGAAATGGGCTTGGGCAGGGCATGTAATGCGAAGGCAAGATAACCGCTGGTCTTTAAGGGTAACGGAGTGAGTTCCAAGAGAAAGTAAGCGTAGCAGGGGGCGGCAGAAGGTTAGATGGGCGGATGAGATTAAGAAGTTTGCAGGCAAAGGGTGGATGCAGCTGGCAAAGGATAGGGTTAATTGGAGAGACATGGGAGAGGCCTTTGCCCTGCAGTGGGTGTAGTAAGGCTGATGATGATGATGATGAGTTTCACTAAGAAAAGTACAAGCATATGATTCTTTGTATTACGTAACAGGGCTACTAAAATTGATAACTTCGCAAGCTTTCCAAATGGATACCAAAGTACAAACTTCAAAATTTTGAAAAATTCAGGACAAAATGAGAACAGGGAAAAGGAAATAATATTTTTATGTGCTTCCCAGGAATTAGGCCTGGGACTCCAGAGAAAGGATTTCCAGTTCAGCTTTTCTTGTATCACTGAACTTGTCCGAACTCAGAACTCCTGATCATCGCATATAACAAATTCAGGCACAGGCCTTCTACTATCACCTCTTAATGAAATGCACATAGCAAGAGGAAACAGCCTTTTATGACTTATAGGACGGTGTTTGAAATTTTAGTAGGATATCTCGAAGAATTTTCAAAACATCCGAACCAGGGTTTTCTTCTGATTTCAGCGCACTCACATATGTTTGGTGGTAGATTAATCAGGCATAGAAAGCAAAAAATATGATTATTTGGGTTATATATAAAGGTTGCTCAATGTCATTACAATTGTAACTATGTCAAGTGGAGCACCAAATTACGAATACCGCTGTTTTGGCTTGGCAAATAAAAGTACGGGCTCTTAAAATGAAATCTCTACATCTTGTGTCTGCAATTAACGTTTGGAGGAAAAGCTCACAAGAATTAGAGGAATCAGATATAAGAAACAATATATGCTTTCCACAAACCTTCACTTGAGACTGCCTAAGAATGATTTCCAATTTCCGCTTTCATTGTGCCGCTTTAGGACTCCGAGCTCATTACTTCTGAACGTCGTATGCAACATATTAAGGCATACGGCTTCTACTTTCGCCCTTTAATCAAGGAAGAAATATCAAAGAAAATTGGTCTTTTCCGATTTGCAAACATCAGAAGTGCGGTTGAAATTTTGCTCAAAGTTTTCGTCGTCACTAGCCGGCACAAAAAATGAAACAGCGCTAATCGCAACTCATATGCCTTGCAGAGAAGCGCTGCTTTCGGTCTTCTTCTTTTCGGAACATTTACTGATGCTATTTTCTTAATCTTAAAAAAAAAACCGGCAAGAATGCGGTGGGCATATATTTTGCGTCATAGCAGAGAAGAAATTCGTCGGAGTAGGAGCACGGGAGAGACGCCTGCATTCACTAGCTGGAACTTTGCATCAAAACCGAAACCTGGTCGTCAGCGCCATATAGCGAGAGCACTGTCCTTGTAGATGTGTCGAATATTCAAGCAGCGCGTTTTCAGGCCACAGGAAGGGTGTTCAAGAAAGGCACTTTTCAAAGTCTGGCAGCAAGCTGGGGGTGAATAAGGCAGACGCCACATCTAAGAAGCCTTTCGAAATGTTGCAAGAGATTGAAGTAAATGATCTTAGGGCAGGAGGTACTTTTAGAGACAGCGCTCATTCTGCGGGTCTCTCTCCTCTGACACTGCTTTCAAAGGGGGTGTACAAAAGAAGCTCTTGCGTAATAAAAGAAAGTGCAGGAACTTTCACATTGAGCCGATTGAACGCGCTTGGCCTGTAAAGGTGGGCTGTTTTCTTTTGCACCTACATGCTTATATCTTCACTCTATAAGAATAATTATATTTTCATTGTTTCTCCTTGCCACACCACATGTTGAATGTTATAGATATACACTATGACCAAATTTCGACCGGCGTGGACATTTGAACGTTCATCGAAGTGTTGCTTGACGCAGCTCTTTGGATTTCACCTCAACTAAAGTACTGTCGCCTAGACAGGTAATGAAGCCCGAGAATTTACAAGCCGAATGATACAAAACCTCAGCTGCCACGAAGCGCTGTTTTTCCATTTGCTGTACCCTTCGGACTAAAAAGCTTCCATGCTAAGTGCTAAATGGCAGCGAATATGAATCCCAGAAGTAGTATTGTTCAATAGATATGCACCGACTTTTCGGCAAAACCGCTGCGTAATTATGGATAATTGACAAGAATTTCCGCTGGAACCTTATATTGGGCTGCGCCGTAATGAGGATTGTTTTAGCGTGCCATGGTTCGCAATCTGTTTTACTACTGGACTGCTTCTGTCCACATTTACGAAGATTTCTTCGCATGCCTTTTCTCCTGTTTCTTTTCTGTGAAAGAAAAAGAAAGATATTGCAGCAGCGTAAAATTCGAAAATGCAAATTTAGCACAAAGAACTCATCGGGGCACAACGTCGCTGATTACATCACAAATTAATAGCTTGCACTTTCTCTCAAAATCGGAAGAGTCACTTAACCTGACATTTATCAACAAGGACCCTTGTCGCCAGACTCTAAATAAAATCGCCAGGATCACAACGTGCAATGTTACACTGCGGAATTTTAACCGTGAGTTTTTTGACGGTAAGGGGGCATCTTAAAACAGCTCGAATTTTTCCGTGAATTGAAAATATAACCGCAGCCAAGGAATGTCTTTTTTCGAAATGCATCAGCCTCCTAGAACTGAAAATACTACAGGGCAACGGCTCAAGTGACTGTTTTAAAGCTTTCGAGTATCTGCTTTATAAACAGAATACTGGAAATATTTGCACTTATTTTCCCGATGGTATTCTGCTTTGCCGTGATTTCGGACACAAGGAGTTCTTACCTCTCGCCAAAGGAAAGGATTCCAGTCCCACGCATTGCATATGCAGTAAGCAAGAAGTAACATTGGAGTCGCGAAACTGGTGCCATTAACAACTGGACTCCGTTTTAAAAAAATTCAGAACAGGAAATATGCAGCGCAAAAAAGCACACGAACCACAGAAGAAAGACAAACACAAGCGCTGACTTCTTTCGCGCACGAACGACTTTCTTCTGTCATCCGTGCGTTTTTCTGCGCTGCATATTTCCTCTTCTGTTATGAACCGACGGGCCCAAACCAGCAACCTTCATCATTTCAAAAATCTCTTTGTGGAAAGAACGTTTCAGCGATTAAAAGAATTGGGTTGGAAGAGTGTTTATAACATTTAATGGTAACGCCAAGTTCCCATCATAATTCAGCTCTCAACTGACCAAGCAACCCATATAATCTTTACAGCTTTCCTAGGAACTACTCCATTATTAGTCTCAGAATATATTTGTTTTCTGCACCTTGTTTTATTTCAAATCGATAGCGTTAAGGAGCTCTTGTCGCAGAAAATCGAGGGTCAACGTCGTCAGCGTCGCTGACCGTAAGCAAAAAATCTGCGTCAAAATGCCCAAAGAAGCAACCTAGGTGGAAGGTGGGCCACCTAGGTCGCGTAACCTTGTGGCGTCATCACAACCTGAGCCCACCGGATTGTGAGCAAACTGCGCACCGTGGCAGGTGTCAGTTAAACTAGAGATTAGTCGCGATGAAGGGCAACCTGAGGTGTATAAGCACAACAGGTGGCAGCACCTGCCATCGCGGGCAGTGGTGGAGCGTATAACCGCTGCATTACTACGCCAGGAGTGGAATGAAGAATCCCAGGGATATATTATTGTTAAGTGCAGAATGGCCAATTAAACATATATGGGTTTTAGCCCTTTAAAGCTATCGCGTCGAACCCTTGAGACGGGGCTCATGTGCCCGCTTCAATTTTTTATTCAACTTTCTTTTGCGAACAATCAGGCAACTGGAATATATATTTTCAGAATCAACGATCACTGCACTCAGTTTGACGTGATTATATTAATATACATGGAGAAATATACATCAAATACTACTATCTGAATCCATCTCTCCCCCTGTATTGTTCGATACACGCAGTATTGTTTTACAGATGTCAAAACAATCAAGCAGTCGGGTTGAAATTGATGCGTTTTAAATGGCTACTGTTTTCTGAGAATGCCTCTATTAAATTCAAGCTTAGATCGTTAAAAATATATTGGCTCCGAAACGCTTATGGCAGCCAGCGCATAAGAACTTGACCAGTACGTATCAATGGATACGTAGCTGACCAAGCATAGTACGTTCTGCTTCTAACGCCAATACGAAACCCTTATTAAACTTTTTAATCGCACAAGGGACAAAGCGGAGCCGGGTATGTCTTCTTAACCGTTCTCAAACGTCATGTATATTCGAAAAGATGATGCTGCATTAAGCGTACTCTAAACCTACCATGTATGCGCATCTTTTATTCTTTTTGAAATCCTCCAAATGTTTCAAGTCAAATATTTTAAGCCCTGCCACTGACGCAACGCAGGTCATGAAGATAAGGATCGAATTTCTTCTATTTCTTAATTACTAGGGTGAACTACCACCTCCTCCTGTTACAGGCGGTCTCCACTATGACGAACTTTTCGCCGTTCTAGCAATATCTGCACATTGAATAGCAGCTCTTAACTTGAAACGCGCTACTTCTGTTTCTGGAGGTTACACGATCACCGCGGAGCCCCTCACGGGACTACGGGCACTAACTTTTTTCAGAACAGACAAGCGATTAAGAATATTACCCGCAATAAAATCGCAAAAAAAAATTCCTGTCGTCATAGCTCCGTCGGCACAGCAACGCTTTCGTAAACAAAATTATGTACAGAGCATAACTGCAGTGGCCAGTCGTAGGTTTGAACACATGCAAGAAGATATAATGGCAAAAACCTGTACAGGTAAAAAAATGAAGCACACTTACCGCAAGTAGCAAGTACTCATTATTCTTTAGGTCCAGCGTTGGCAGAGTGAATGTACCACTCGTAGTCTTTGTTCAACCTGTACAGAGAATGAGAACGACTGATAAGAAAGAGAACCTCATTTTAAAGTGGAGGATAAAGCTCGCAGATGGACGATATTTTAACAAGTAAATAACATTTTCTGTTTTGCGCAGTCTGTTCAAAATGTGGGGCTTGGTGCTGAAGAATGCTGCGGGCTGCGGGCACGTGGGGGTCTGAGATAATAAAATGACTGCGGCTTAATGAGTAGTCATTTACTCCTATTCATATGAGGCATATACGATTCCACAATAAATGGAGACCGACGGGAATCGCTGCGGTTCGAATTTCAACAATTGCAACCTACATGTTTGCGCCAAAAAGAGGCGAGATTGAATGAGCACTTTCGCGTAAAGGACAAAATGACATGTGACGTGAAACAGATCACAATTCGCGGCTATTAATGTACCTTGACTTTTGTTTCGTCATATATATATATATATATATATATATATATATATATATATATATATATATATATATATATATATATATATATATATATATATATATATATATATATATATATATATATCAGGAAATTATTTTGCAAGGAAAAGTTTAAAAAAATTGGCGGTGGTTTAGCTCTGGTTAAACCTCGAATGACGCGATAGCTATAGCTGGCCGAGTGGAACTTGTTCACGTGATCAGCCATGGCGCCGCGCCGCCGGAAGCTGCTCCGCACCACGTGACATCGTGGCGGCGCCGCAATGTGGTAGCGCAGCCACAGCGTGGTGGCGCAGCCACAGGGTGGCAACGCAGCCACAGGGTGGCGGCGCCGCCACGCTGAAGGCTCGAATGCTACGTTTTCACTGCGCGCATGTAACATTGATTTTGTTTTTATCATGAGAACATTCGTGGCACACCCATGCGGGCAGTTTATTTTTGAGGTACAACAGTTTATCTACAAGTGTAGTGTCAGAACGTTTCCATAGGCAGGCTCCTACGCTGTACATCGATGTTGAAGACGTGCGTAGGATTTGAGCCTATTTCTGCAACATCTACTTTCTGTGCGAGAGTCGCTCTTTTTAGAGTCATCGGTTAAGATTGTAGGTGAAAAGGTTTGTCGCTCTAGATGACGAATCGGTGACGGCGTCGCGTTTTGCAACGTTTTAAACTGTGGAGACAGCACAAACACATTTCTGAGACTGAACAATACGGTTGAATGCGCAAGAGAGCGCCTTTAGTGAACAGGAGTGCTGGTCGCTTCAATATTTGCTTACCATATTTTTTCAAAGGCTGCACTTTCTTTCCCTAAGAGAACCCCTTTGCATATTATTCTTTTGTTGTGATCATCATCAAGATATATTGTAGTTTTCACGGCCGAAATACGCTACGCTATAAAGAGCCCATGTTTAAGGACAAAACGTCTACTGATTTCTGCTACTATGGCCTGACGAAGAGAGACATGCCATAGACTCAGCCTACTCAACCTAGAATGTGGCGCAATGATGTAAAGAAGCGTCCTATTGATCTGAAAAGTGCATTCTGCTGACGATCGATTGGTGCCACAATGCTAAGAAAGAGCCATTTGGGGCAATATTTTACACATTGGGAACAATTAAATCTGTTTTCAAAGAAAGAGGGTAATATTTATTACCATGTTACTGACCCAAACTGGTGCTAATGATCCGCAAACAGCACCTCTACATTCTGTATTCTCGTTAATGTATAGTACGTACGGAATGAAGTGTAAAACGAAGAGTAATTGAAAACATAATTCTATTTTTGAGAAAAAAAAACAGCAATTCGTCCCAAGCGAAAATATGACATTTGAAATAGACGCATTCGGGAATGCCGTTCATGCTAAGGCGTGTAGTCTGTCGCTTCCTATTTTTTCAGAGTTAAATATCTTGTGTAACGTTTGTACATCACCCTTCAGGGCCTCGTTGGTGAGCTTGCACAAGGCGCTTATGTGCCACGTGTTCAGTGAAAGTGAGCATGCGCGCCTCTCGCTTTAATCTACATTGTTTCTGCGTGTAAAGAAATGTGAAACAGTAAAATACCTAGCAACGGTTCAAGGAGCAGTGTAATTGCTGTATAGGCAGTAGTTTCGCCTCTCCATGTGGCCTGTAAACAAATAATGCTATACAGACCAGGGGAAGAAACCAGTACTCATAGAAGCAATCTTTTGAACGGCTAACAGGAATTCGGTTCCGTAAGTTCGACCTCTTAAATTTCCAAGCAACAGCTATAGCTCGCGGGGGCGCAAAATTGCGTTATAGTTCCTTACACAATCATAATTTACCGAGTGTTTCTATTGAGTTTTACTGCTGGAGCAGTAACAGTGGTGCTTTCTGAAGGTGCCCACAGTACCTTTGTAAAGACACAAATTGTTCTCTGTTTGAAACCTCGCCGAGAGCATGCCCCACCCCCCTGAAATGCAACCCACCACCAACCCACCTACCACTACCTCCCACGCGGTGTCCTCCCAACGAAGAGACCCGCAGCAGCTAAAAGAAAAAGCAATGACGATATCGGTTGCACAGACGCAATGAGAAATCAAACTGGCCTCTAGCAGTATCTCCACCCGATCTGCCCACCTACGGGGCTGAAACCCCTCTACCTATCTTCAAGCCCAACCTCTACCTTACATAAGCGCCACATCTACACAACTTCAATCTCCCGAAAAAATTTTGTCATGTATTATGCCTCGGCTAACAGTAACAGCATCAAAGTAAAAGCATCAGAGTATTCATGTCACTTAAATCCAAATCCTATCACAGCGTTCTCGCATCAGGTTGCATACACATCATCAAATTTTTTGTCACGCACCACTATGCAATTGAAAGCCGAAACATGAATACGAAAGCAAGCATTCTGGATCTGCTTCCATTCATTTGTGGGATGACAAGCAGCACATTGAGACATGTTCTGTACCTACGCACGGCACGCAATTACGTGCACATTGAAGCCTAGTGTTGGCTATGTGCGCTTATTTCAGACTGTTCCCAGTTTGGGATCCTTTATTTTCTTTCCCGTAGTGCACGCTGACCACCTGGCACCATATTCTGCTCCTCCCTCCACATTTCTAATCTTTTTCATTCTAACATGTGCATGCCTACGCCTGCTTAAACCAATTTAGCTTGCTGAGAACATATTATCGTCAACTAGATGAAGTCGGACAAGGAGTGCTAATGTTGTAGTTGACAGACTTCAACAAACCTGCAGCTGCAGCCTTGGCTAACTACTGTTTGAAGATTTTCTGACACCGTACTAAGGATCCTGAAGCCGAAGATGACAACAGAGAACATCTTCTGGTACATTTTTTAGCAATTCAAGACCACTTATTTTCACTGAATTTGGCAGAAAGCCCAGTTTGCCGCATGCCATCAAAACAAACTAAATATTTGCCCATATTCGATGGCAGGAACACTGAACTCATTATCTCTTTAGAATATTTCCTTTCATTAAAGCCTAGGCAGTTAATCAGCATTCATAACATGAAGGATTATTTCACTCATTTACGTATCTATATCCCAGCCTTGAAACCAATAGCCCGCGCATATATGCCTCTCAGATTCAGTGCTTTTTACTGCGCTAGTACAAAAGCTTCATTCTGAGAGGCGGGCTTGAACGATTCGAACTTTTATTATATATTTGCTTCACGCGATGCGTTATTGAGATCCATTCTATCGATGCAGTTTTGCATCATAAAGTTTTCTAGAAGATGCCACTTCGCAAGGAATAAAACACGGCTCTTCCCAACTGTTCCATACTCCCGGATCCATAGCAGCTTTTCATTATCACGGCCGCTCTCATTTCGTATGCATGGGAACCTCGCGTACTCTTTACAAGGAAAGTTCTTTGCATTCTACATTCGTGTTCATTTGCTATATTCCAGGCGATAATGCTTTCTCTAAATGCAAAATTCCGCAGCGGGCACTTGAATTCAGATGTAAAGCTTGACCATCACTTTTTTTCTTCGTATAAATATTTCCGCCGCTCGGATAGCAGGAGCAGCCTGCAACGTATCTTCGCGCGCATCTTCCCTGCTTACGAGAGCAGCACGGGACTGAATATTCCGGCAAGCAAACAAATGATTTATATTCTTCTGGGCACGCAATACACGAGGCACCAGGGATTCGGGCGCGAAGAAAAGCACTCCTATCTCAACAGCGGTGGCAGAGTTCTCCAATGCGCTACGTTCTTGAGGGCAAGATACGAAGATGTATAAATAAAATATGATCTCCAACAGAGCTAACACGTGAAAAACGAGATGAATCGAAAGATAAATCAGGTTCCATGGAAAACGCAAGCACAAAGGGAGCAAACACCCCAGCGTGTCAAAAGAGCAGAAGTCAGTTTGCTCTTTCCTGACGCCAACAATACTACAGACGGCGGTCAGCGGCTGCCGAGTGCCCTTGTGACGGCCACTTCTGACGACTAGCATGCAGAAAGCGGTCTCAAGGAAATCAATTCCCTCCTGACGGAGCATCGATCGACGAGTGTCTCTAGCACGCGCCCTCACGACAAGATCGCTGGGTTGCGAAGTATCTTCACTCGGTGCTCCCGTAAATAGCTGAGCAGCGAGACAGGTTGAGGACAGGGTAGCTCATATCATTGAGCACTTACTCAGCGAAGTGTACGCGACCTATAAGAGCGGCAGGCAGCTGACATCGCGGAAATGAAAGAATGTACGTGGCAGGGGTATCACTGCGATGTCCTTATCACGCAACAGTAAACCAGCGTGCCTGGACCGCGGGCTAGCGTGAGTTTAATATTGCATGCTTGCTGTGGTGTTTACAAAATACAATATCACGCAAGTATGTTCTTTATTTTGCTGCGTTCTGTAATGCGATTAGCGCCAAATGTGCAAGAAAATTCCACAAGGTGCATGCCCAGAGCCTTGTTGCCGTGCAGCCTACCCTCGCACCCTGTTTTCACACATGATTTATTTAAGGCTCGCGAATGATACGCCTCCAGCCTTGCTCCGGCGGGTGAGTGGTGCCCCTTTTCTCTATTTTCTTGTTTCTTCTTGCATCTTGCTCTCACTATTGCTTACGCACTCTCGGAACCTACTCAAGTTTTTTTTCCGGAAATGCAGGCTGAGAGGACTTTAAAACAACGCCCTTGTTAAAACAGAAAGGTTCGTTTTATGCTCTATTCTCATCCTATTCGGCGCGGGTCACGAAGTGGAAAATTTAATCAAGTGTTAAGAGACGACGTTTTTTCGTACTGCTTAAATATAAACGATATATCCAGAACGTCTCTCCGAGGCCTATGATAAAACACCACAAAACCAATTTCATTAAAATCAGCACAGATGGACTTCGGACCGTTACGTTTGGATCCACTTGAGGATCGTCTTCCCATGATAATCTACGCTTTGCAACCTCCACCACTATTGCGCGTGGCGTAAATACCGCAGTGAAAATAAAGTTGTTTCATAAATCAGCTGAAGCCGCTATACGAATATCAGTGAATATTGCATATCCTCCACTGACTTTGACATCACACAGACTTCGGTGCCACGAAGAACGAGTGAATAGTCCACAGCGATGATAACGGTAGTCATGAAGTAAACAAAGACAAGCAATCTGGCACTCGCTGCCCCATCCCGATCAACTAGATAATGTTTGGCGACTTCAGTGCGGTGGCGTTCTCATTTTATGGTAGTTCTTTTAAAAAGCATCCTGCAACAAAGCGATTCATTGTATTTAAATCATATCTAATTGTTGTTGATAGAGCCAATCCATTTCGTAAAAGTCAAGAACTGCTGATCGTAAAGACTGTCTGCAGTGACAAAAGCGCACATTGTGGGGTTGTTATACACTTTGCGCCCTTGTTCTCTAGGGACGCTCGCTGTTAACTAAAACTGTCAGACACTTAGTCAATTAAGTTATAAGAATTCAGTTGCCATCGTAGAGTGGCGTGCTAAGTCTATCTCATGTGGACGTATCTACCCATCATTTTACAACTGGGCTGAGTTAATACCTTTTACCATTTTTTCCGCAGTGACCTTTATTTTTCTCCAATTTACCGCTTTTTAACCTCCGTAAAAGAAACGCACTAGCAACATCCCAGGTTCCATTATTATCAGCTTATAAAAACCCTCTCGGTGACTGCTTCTAAGAGGTTCTCCGTCTCGATGGCGCCGCGTCCATTCCTTGGCGCAGCCACCTGACGGCACGTGCACACAAAGCGGTCCTCAAGCCTCTATCGGAACGTTTCGCAACGAGTAGCGGCAGCGTGAGCTGCAAACCCATTCGGACGCTAAAATATGAACGGAGCAGATATGAAGAACAGCAAATTTTGCAGTTAGAACGGCGTGTTTAACGAAACTCGCAATATAGAGAGGCGCACCAACACCCAGAGGTAGCGATGGCGGTCTAGGCTGCAGCACTGGGCGCTTTTATCGGCTAGCTTGCTCAGAGTTATTTACTTGAACGCTAATGCTAGACTATTCTCACAAGCAAAGTACACAACACCCGATGTTAGTTTTTTTCGGAGGCCGTCGGTTCTTCCCGCTTCCTGAGTAGAAAGAAAACAGGAGCTCTCGCCTTCGACATTTGCTGCATAAAGTCTTCTTAACACATTTAGGAGCGCGTGTTTAGGGGCAATGGACTTTGTACCCTTGGTGCCGTGAGTTGTCTTGTCGCTTTCTCGCTGCTTTCGCAGAGCAGGTTCTCGCTACAGAGTCGTTAAGACCTTGGCAGGAGTCTGCATTAACTCTGGAGTAGTAGCCACCTACTGGCCATGCTCTCTCACGGGGTAAATGGGAGGTCGTTTCGAAAGAAGTAAGCTTTTCCCGCATGCGTTACATTACTGATTAATACTTTTTTATAGCTGGTTTGATTATTCAGTTTATGCCATGCAGAAATGTAGGGGAAAAGCGGACTTGGGCGCTTAGCGATATACGTTTCCCGAAAAAAAGAAATTTTTGTTCTTTTGCGTATTTCTTGAATTACAGAAGGAGAGCGGCAATTTAGTCTGCACACATACGCAGAATACTTGCACTCCTCCGAAATAGGTATATTAAGAAACAATAGAAACAAATATACTGCAAATTTTTCCGGAGAACGCAAAATGTCGAAGGTAAAAAGCGCTTTTATTCCACTTCATTCCACGCCACTGACGTACAAGCTGACAATTCCAGATCCACTGACAGCACAAGCCGAAGACAAAAACACGGAACAACTGTCAAAACGTCTCTCGGAGAAGGCACACATTAAACTCAGATTTTGGTTCAGCACAAGGGGGCGTCCGTATAGTGTTTGTGTCCACCCACATGCCTGGTTAAAACACGTTTGCAGAAGCAACGAGTCTAATAAAGCTGCTGCTCTGTGTCTGTCCCGCATTCGCTAGGTAGAGCCTGTAACATCCTCAAATTTTCAAATGCGGTAAAAAGCAAAGAATACATGAAAAACCATGTCGACAAAGCTGGAACTGTATTTGTAAACTTGTTAAAGGTGTTCGTCCCTTTTTCCTAGGCTATGTACTTCATCTCCAAATTTACTTAGAAATACTATTCTAAGAAAGTATAAAATTACCTGGATGAAAAGTGCCCACGAGGGCAGCGATTTTATACGTAAAGCATCCATTCGCTTTTAAATCGTAAAAAGTGGTATGCTGACTATAATTTATAGCCTCTATTTTTTTGCACAATCTTCATTTCTGCTTTTTTTTGCAGTGCACCTGTGAATAATACCACAAAAAAAGACGCCGTTTAAATACCACAAGAAGACCGTTTGCTACGAAACACGGATCGAAAATTCAGGAAAAGCCATGGGTGTTTCATTTCATTTTCAGAGAGCATAAAGTGCGGCGTTTTTCTTCTCTTTACGATTCCTTTTTTTATCCGGGCAGGTCATGATCGTTGCCCGCTTATGTAATGCCAGTGCAGAAGCTAAAACACCAAATAGCTGCCCTTATTGAGTCTCCAAATGGTTCGGTCAGTGGTTTCTATTGATTTCACCTGATGGCAGTGTCAATTCGGAAAACAGTTTTTGCAAGACCACTGAAATGGCCGTCTGATTTTTCTCTCAAGCTACTAGACATGTTTGACTGTGAATTCGTCGGAGTCGTACTGCATCGAGACGGGTGCAAATACTGCTTTATGGTGTGTGCCATTAGTTCTCTGAGGGCTCCTCTCCCATTATTTTATGAGTGACGAGCTGTTGCGAAGGTTAGTTATGTGATAATAACAAAGCCTAACCACACGAAGCCATGGCATCAGCTCGCCGACAACCCTAATTCCTATGGTTGTGCAAACTGAGTGTGAGTTTGTTCTCGTATACGACCCGCCCTCATCGGAGTATATATTTTCATTTCTCTGTGCTGGCACGGGGTTGGCAATTTGGTCGAGACACTACCAATGCTATCGACTTTTTTTTTTCTGGGGGACAGATAATTGGGCCAGTTGTTTCTGTTCCATATTTATCTATGTCTTTTTTTTTACAGAAAGGGAATAACAGAATATGGTTCTGCGAGGTGGCGCAGTTTAAATGTAGGAGAAGAACTTGCTGAATAGCCGTACCCGGTTAAAGAAAAGAGTTCTGTGAGCTAGTTCTTCCGCCAAGTGCTCCGTTATAAATTGAATCTTTGTTTTTAAACCTGTCATAGCGTGCAATTCTTAAATTTCACGGGGTAAATAAATAGGCCAAGGCCTCACGACTCATTGATATAGAAAAGCATATTATTAGTAAATATTTATTATTACGCATGAGGAGACAAGAAAGCAAAATTTCTTATATGAATTTGGGTTCAGATGCTCGAGCGAGTATGAATGTTGATTAGTGAAGCGACTAAGCAGAGGGAACAGCTAAAATATAATTTGCAAGTTGGAGTCCTAGAGGTTCCAGTTTTCACATTACCAAAAACATACAATTTATGCTTCCTTTTATAGAATTGGGTGCATTAAATTGTAAATGTATTGTAGCAAACAAAGACGTTTTTGATGCCCATACCACGACGTTCTCCGCTTGGCGCACTCACATATTTTTTTCTACGCTGTATTAAACGGTGACTCGGCTTGCCCGTTACAACTGCATAATTTCGAACAAATTGCATGGCATCAGTTAAGTGTTTAGGGCCCAACATCTGGTAGTTAATGTGTTCATAGATTGCACCTAAGTTTCCAAAAATTTCTATTTGATTTTTGTTTTACAATTACAATGTAATCAGGAAGGCATCGACTCACATATTAGAAAGACGGTTGTTCCGTAAACATTTTATGCATGTGACACAAAGACTTCAGCACTTAACTACACCGTAAAGAGACCCATGTAAGAAACATCATGACCAGATCCGCCACACCAAAACCTTTTGCTAACGTATATGGTGGAGAAATATCCGTCGTCTAACCTGATATGAACCTGGAACGCGTGCACAGGATAAATGACTGCGTGCCTTGCTTTGCCTTTTGGGTTTGTGGAATTTATGAAGAATATTCCCCAAAGTTGAATTTAATCTTTGATTTGGGCGAAGGTCGATTTTCGTGTCTGAAATGGTCCGTAAAAGAGTTGTAGCAAATGTTAGATTTGCGTGTATAGCTAGGATAAGCCCCTTTGTTTAAAGTTTTTCTTACATTTGTAGCCAGAAACGTTTTCTGAATCTTCTGCACGCACGCTTCTGACACAAAGCAGAAAAGAGAAAAGTTGAAAGAGAAAAAAAAATAGCGTTGTTTCGCGCCCCGACGCAATTAGCGGCTGCGCCTTTCCCCAGAAGCCCGCTAGAGAGGCACGATAACAAACATAATGGAAACAAGTGGCTGTGCGAAAAGTCCCCAAGCAGTGGAAAAGCTTGCACAGCGGCTTGCACCGGCCTCCTTTGTGAAGATGCTTTATTCATAGCGCTAGTCAGATTCAGAACAACCAACGCAAAAATGCCTACATAGCAGAATAGAGATCAAAATCTGAGACTGTCAGATAGGGCTGGACCGGTTTGTGAGTATTGGCGTAGAACGTTGAGTTACGAAACTTAATAGTTTCACTAGCACATATACTCTGTTGCACACTTTTCGCATTTTTATAGCGCCCCACTTAGAGAGTAAAATGTTCAGTAGTGCGAAGAAGAGCGCGTTCTTTACTGAAACACCTGTTTTGTCGCAGCTTTCATTATATAACACATGTTTGCATCAGTATTATCAGTTTGTAGCCAGATGGTTCACGTTTGTGCGCTTCCTAACTTTCCCTTTTCACTGCCATGGAGGCGTTAAGGAAAGGAGAACCTTTTAACTCTTCGGTTTCGTCATTACTGATGACAGTGAAGCGCGCTATAATGTCTGCGCCTCCGCAGCCCTTTTAATATCGATGTGGACAACTAACAAGCTGACTTTAGGAAAATAGAAATGTTTATGTTGTGAGAAAGAAAGCAGTTATTAAAAAATATAGGATAGCAATAAACATTGTTATCCATCGAATGCTTGTGCGCTGATTGTATATTTTCTTTATATATTTTTCGGTTATTCAGATAGAGAAACACTGCGACACTGACCACAGTTGTGTTTCTTACAATCAAGCTAAAAGCACACGGAGAAAAAACTACACTACTACTAGGCTATAACTACTACGCTATAAGTACTACGCTATAACGTTTCGTTAAAGAGAGTGATGCATGGTTTTGGGAAGCATGAACACTTGTGATTGATTCAAGAGAACATGATGGAATACCTTACAGAACCAGGGTGCTTTAAAATCTTGAATAGTGGTCTGTCTATCATTACATTTCTACGCACCGGAAAATCCGAACTGTTGGCACAAAGTAACCTTTATTCGATGCTAGAAATGACAACCATGGCATTCGGAAATAAGGAAGTACCTCATAATGTGGCGACCGGAAGTTAAGAAGGTTTAGCATATAGACACGTACGCGCGGCATCGTTTAATCTTACTGAGAACGATAAAGATTGTAGATTTATGTAGTTAATATCTGGACCGTAAAATATATGACTTTTGTAGACTTGTAATACTTTTAAGGAGCCACAAAAATTCCTACACACTTGTTTTTCAAGTGTTAAACGTTCCTTTTCATGGGTTATGAAATTTAGATCTCCCTCCAATATTTTGGGCTCGCTCAACTGCCGATAGTTCTAAACTTTCGACACAAATACAATAATCAGACGATCAGATATACGCATAATTAACCATCGCTTTCTCAGATTCTCCTAAGCTTTATTTTTTACAGGACACGTTTACGAGAAGCTTCGAAAATTTCTTTCATGGAACTATTAATACAACTATGGCGGGGACCAAGCGAAGGCTCCTGAATTAAATAAGTTTAGAATTAAAATGTTTTTTTTTTATTACCTGAATGATGAAAATGCACTAGAGTAGACTTTTAGGCTAGTTGGCATGGGCTCATCTCAAGAAGCAGCGCAACGACGGAAGAAGAAAGAGATAGCAGGAACAGCGCTTATATCAACTGACGTTTATTTCGAAGGCGTACATATATATATATATATATATATATATATATATATATATATATATATATATATATATATATATATATATATATATATATATATATATATATATATATATATATATATATAAGGTTCTAAGGCGTGAGAACAAATATAAAAAAAACAATTGTACAAGCCATCATATAATGGCGGGAGGGAAGGTGCGTACTCCGCTCGGCTACTAACAACAGGTGGCGGCTTAGATGTACTCACGCCAACTCGCCCAAATGTATACTCTAGAGGATTTTGTTTCTTCTATATCAACCCTCTCATTTTCCTCGTTTCTGATGGTATTCGCAGTTGAACTTTGTGTACAATGCTGTTGGCGTCGGCTTAGTGCTGAGCTGGACTGTTTCGGTTCGCCACCAAGAGTTCCTACCTTCCACCTGCTGTCGCCCTCCTAGCAGGACCTATCCCGTCTTCACGAGGGCATGGACTGCACCTGTGCCGCATCTTGAGTTTTGAAACATGGTGCCACGTCCACCTTCTACAGGACGGCTTTCTGGCAGAATGTTCAGAGGCCTGCCCAAGTGGAGGCTACGACCGTGAGTTTCACCAGGTACTGGAAACTGCAAACCAAATTACTCAGTTCACTTGGCGTACCTTGCTAACCACGCTCCCAAAAATGCGCCCCCTACCCCTGCTCTTCGGAAGATTTAACAAATAGGTGATGTCACACTGCCTTCAGATGTCAAGAGAACGCTTCAGTGTACCCAAAATTTTGCACTCAGCCAAAAGTCGACAACATGGCAATGCTTTCCTTGATTCGAAACACCGCCTCGAAGTCAAGAACTTAGTAAAATATTTAGCAATGCATCCGGGAAGGCGTGGACTGTCTACCTTTTGTCTCCAGCAGAAGGCCCCACATCGACATATCCAGGACAGTATCATCGCTCAAAGAAACAGGCAGAAAACTTCTGCCGACCGATAAAGAAGGTGGATGCGCCGTTCTCACCTCGGAGGCATGCGAACGCTAGGCAGAGGAAGCCATCAAGTCCTTGGGAGCTAAAGAGCGAAGGTGAAAAAACATGCACAGATGCGAACCTGACAAGATCGGCAGCTTCGTTTAGAAACAGCAAGGGGGCTTAGCCTTGAAGCATTCTTTACTGCAAACACCCAAAAAGACGGGGCCTCTTCCGTGTGATTGCCAGCAAACGCAACACGTGACAAAAGCCTCTCGGCTTCTACCTGTAGAACTCAATCGGTGTGCGCCAGATAGAAGAATGGTACCTCTTGAAAAACTCTGCGGCAGTGGTGAGCTACCTGCAGTAAGAAAAACTCATCGGCGTAATTGGCATTTTCTTGAATACTAAGAACGCCTACTACTCTCTGCCGCATGCCGCACTGCTGCAAGTCTTCAGCGAGTGCATCGACTGTTACGGCAGTGTACGGTGCCAGAACGCCAGGGGAACTAACGTGAGCAAGTTTCGCAAGCTACTGTCCTCGTTCCATGTCTATACTTACTCGTTTATCGTTCCATGTCTATACTTAGCGTCAATGCCGAACGTATGCACAAAAGAAAGGTGTCTGCATTGGATCTTCTCTGGCACCTGTGCTGAGCGACCTGCTCTTTGCTAGCTAAGGCAGGATTCTAGAAGCTAGCTTGTAGACAACAGCATCATGCTGTATATTACATGGCTACCTCGTCATCCTTAAAAGCACCCAAGGCACCGGCTCTAAAGAAATAGTGGTCATAACTACAGCTTTTGCTCCTGCCTTGAATGTCTCACATTCACCTAGGAACTCCCTGTGGATAACTAGCTCCGCTTCTGGGAATTGCAGCTAACCTTTTCTAAAAACCAAGCTTGCTGGCTCTACGCGCCCATTCACGGGAAAGCTAGCTGTCAAATTTCTACTGCGTACTCGAAGCAAATAAAGTGAGCCATAGCCATCTCTGCCATGAAAAATGCACGCTGGCAGTCATGGCCGCATCAAGTTTCTATTAGCTTTGTCACAAGTAAGCCGACTTGCATCCGCAGGATTTCCCGAGGAGCTCCTGCTGAATCTCTGTGAAATACTACCAAATTCTGTCACCAACACTCAAGCAAAGAGGGCCAGACATCGGGGGATCACGAACTCCTGTCATTCCATTCCATTCCAGCAGGAAGGGTAGGAGTCTGTCTGTTATTCTCGGCACCCAACAAGATTGCGGCGCTTTTTAAATGGGTTAAATCTTATGAGGAACCTGTTGTAGCGTGTGCACAAATGACAAGAAAAGATTTACACGGTGTAAAACTCATGCTTTATATAAAATTCGGTTGTCATGCCGAAAATCGCATGTAGGGGAAACCGGAAGGCGCATCAATGACAGGTTGCGCGAGCACCGCAATTTCTTTGAATCGACAGGAGGTTGCCACCTCGCTATTCACAGCGCCAACTGTGAAAACTGTTTTCCATTTCTTAACCAAACACGCACCCTAAAAAAATTGTCACCTTCATCATTCACATGAAGAATCAAGCCTGTTTTACCACTCCATCCCTCACCTTGCTTCCAAATGAAATCACAGTACTTAATAACCAGTTCCTTGGCACGCCCTTAGGCGCACGTTAGCCTTTTTGTTGCCACTGTTTAGAAACGTTTTTTTTTTCTTTTTTGTTGGCCCTTTTGTTTCTGTTTTCGTGTTTTCTGAATTTACTTCTTACCACAAACACGAACAAAAAATTGTTAGCAGCCGAGCGGAGCAGGCGCCTTTCCTCTCGCCTTCGTGTTATGAGTTGTGCCTGCTACAACTGTCTTCTTATATATGTTTTCAAGCCTTCAAAGCCTATATATTCCTGCCTTCTCAAATGAAAACGTAAGTTGATAATCAGCACTCGTCGTATTGCCTCTTTCTTCTCCCTGCTTGCGCTGTTTGTTAAGACGAAAATACAACGACAAAATATTTATGTGCAGTCTACAGTAGGCGCCGCGGAGTAATTCAAGTTCTTTTACTGTTTCTTTTCTTAGTGTTCTTAGCAGAAGCCACTTTTGTTAGTTTAAAACAGACAAATATTTTCAATAAACTGATTGCATGTTAGGGACTCCAAGACATTTTCCTGCTTTCGTAGTGAAATTTTTAGAAATCAGCTAGAAGACATCAATTGTGATGCAGAGAGCCTTGAGTCAATCTTTTTGCGCCTTTAGCATGTTTTTTATACATAATTTTTTTTCGCTTCGCTATGAATTTGCTAAATGGGTGGATGCGTGAGACACTTGGTGACCAGTTCACAATGCAGGAGTGGGAAAATTTGAGTTCGATGTATGGACAGAATGCTCCTTTAAGGCAATTCATCTCATCATCGGCGTTTTTTTTATTTTGGCAGTCCCGTTATGTCTACAATGATTCATTCCTTTTTTTATTGTGGCATTGTGTGACAAAAAGAAATATGCAAATGCTCTCAACTATGAACCATCTTTGACCGTTATGGTATCAACAGAGTTTAAACGACCACTAGAAATGAAGAGAACCAACATACAGAAAGTTCACGTTAAAAACTAAGAAAAACTAGTGTCGCTGGATTTATGATGTGGTACTATTTCGTGCTTTTTGCACGCAAAAACGTTTTTATGCGTAGTATCTTTGCAAACCGCATTAATATTTCTGGGAAGCAAAATTTTGAACCATAAATTTTGTTCTAGCCCTAAGAAAGGAATGGAAACACGGTGTTGTTGCTAATTGACAATTAAAAAAAAAACTCTTTTCTTGCTTTCGTTGCAAATTGCCACCAGTGATCAGATATATTCAACAGGTTTTTTGCCTTTTCACGATAATGTCACCAATGACCACGTACCTTTATGAGAACAAAGTGACCCTAAGAATTTTGCTGGACAGCAGTGTAAAATGATTGGCAGCTGCGCCTCAAAATATCAATGCATGGTTTGTGTGCCCTCCGTTTGAAATGTAGAGGTAAATTTTTGTTACTTCTGCCACGTCCAGCAGGTGCGTTCATCACTCTACTGATGAGACGCCACAAATTGGCGCGGTAGTAAAATCGACATATAACTTGATATATCCACGAACAATTCGCCTCAAGGCAGTTGAGCCGGTAACTGGATTATATTTTGAGGCGTAAGAGCAATCAAGGCTTTTCTGGTGTATAAATATAGAAGAACGGCTGCTATTTCTAGAGACCAAAAAAAATATTTTACAGTTTACGGCGGAAGTGCAGAAACTATGCTTGGTTGAGTAAGAATATATTGTACTTAACTACAGCGCCCAACTTCCCCCCCCCCCCCCCTGTTGTTACTGTCATGTACGTATGCGTGACAGGAAGAGACCGCGAAGCGACCCGTCCCCTTTGACGTGTCTCCGTTATGACCTTAGCGTGTTCCCTGAATATTTGAGGGAGGCCAGGTTTCTCGGATGCTGCGTCGTCACTTAGTTAATTTGAGGACCCAAAAGTTTATTTTAGCCCTGGCCATAACAGATTTGGTTGGCTTCGTCTGTAAAGGCACAGTATCTTCCTCATTCATTTTCAAGCAGCATCACACATAACAAGAGATGGTAGGCCAGGTAATAGCTCTAAGATGTTTTTTCAACTTTAGTTGACCGTCTACATCCTTCAGCACATCGGGAGAAGACTGTAAGGACTGCCCCGAGAAATTTCTGTTATTTTATATTTCGTAAAACAAAGCTTCTGCTGTAAGACGAAGAATATGTTCTACTACCGATAAATACCCGAAAATTTGTGTGCGAATTGCTAGAACCCTTCAGTTTATATATAAAGAAAAAGTTATTTCGGAAACAGGAACTCACGCACGGTGCACACTTCTCTGCTCACCGAGTTCCAGCTATATTCATCAAACTTATTAATGCTCGATTAACTGCTTTCTTTATCATCGCAAGCTGCTTCCGCAACTAGTATGACACGTTAGCAAAAGTTTCTACCGCGTTCAGACAAGAAAAAAATGAGAGCAGCCGGGAAAACTTCAGAGACAAGCTGTAGAATTTCGCAATGTCCATTTTCATTTTATTTTGAAATGCGATTCTTTTTCTCGGCACGAAATGTCCTACACATTCTGTGCAAAACTAATTTCAATTATAGCTGGCGTCACTGACTTCGTGAACATAACGCTAGACGCTTCGATAAAATTTTTGACATATCTTGCACAAAAGAAGACGCCCTGCGGAAAAGTGTTTGTATGCTTACTGGTAACGAATAGACGGCAAAGAAAGGTTTGAATAATTGAAGTTCGCCGCACTTGGCAACCAGCACATTCAAACAAATTGCATAGCTCCTCCGCATCTCCGCCGCCAATGCAGCGGTTACGTGGCGTTAGGAGAAAATAGCTTTAAACCACTTCTCGCAAGAGTTGCCTGAAGAAATTTCAAGCATGTTTTTACACAAGAATAGAACACTAAAACTTGACGCTTTGTATCCCTATCTTCTTGAACACTAGCTAAGTAGCAATTAAAAACTATCAAAATTTTTCTTTGCAGCACATGCTTCTGGCGCTGGTGTCGAAACAGTTTTCGTGATACATATGAATAAACATGTTTCCTGTTGGATGCGTGATACAAGGAATACTCATCTATCGCTTTTTTCTATTCGTGCTAAATATATTTCGTTACGCAGAAAAAGTGCAGTAAAGTTCATTCGGACGCGGTACGAATTTGAATTCTTCACTGCCGGTTGTTCTCGGAAGCACGGCTTACCTGATTGTAGGGGTTAACGTCCATCATAATCCAAGGTGTACAGTGGAAGAGCAGAATCGGTCCAGAGAGCCACTGCAGATATTCCTTGAGCAAATGGGAGACCGGAATCGCAGTGACTTGCGCACTTCTTGGGGAAAGTTCTGGGCAAATGGCGACCTGTTGCGAAGGAGTCTGCTTGGAGAGTGGACGTCCAATTGACCAGACTACCGTGCGACAAGAGTACTTCTACTCATTCTTCAATATCGTATTGTGCTCAGTGAATAATATTCGCAACGAAAATCTTCGATGAGCGCAGTGACAGCTGACAGCCTTCTTGAAGGGCGACTTCGGCCAAGCGACTTAATAAAACGCGGCGCTAAACAAATGCTCCTTTGCTTCGACTTCGTGTGTAGTCGGCGACTCGCGCGGATGGAGTGAGCGCCGACCAACCCAGCAGCCGCGCTGGCGCGGCTCTGAGTGCTCCCGGTGACGCGAGAGCGGGAAGCGGGAAGGAGCTGCGCATTTTCGTCGCGCTTTTCCCTGTCTCCCCGTCCCCCCTTCTCTCCTGTGTTTCCTCACGGACCCGTGAACGAGAGAGTGCGCGAGCGCCGGATGTGACGTGCTGATCGTTCCGTTCACGTGACCTTGTGCGAGGCACGCCCAGCGCGGTGGCGTCGGCGGCTTTGAGTGAGTGCGCCAGCCGGTGCCTCTATTCGCTCGTAAGCGTGCCATGAGGCTGCCACTCTGGAGCAGAGTGAGCGTACGTCAGGCGCTGCTAGTATATTTGAAAAAAATACTGGAGAGAAAAATAATAAATGTAAGAGTCCGGTGCGAGTCCTATTTCTGGCGTGGCCCGATCAGATATTAAAATATTCACATCAAGCTTTGTAATAATCTCTTTTTCTGTGTTACTTCTTCTTCGCCTCATCCTGCCGTATATCTATGTGTTTGCACGGGAGGGGATATGTGGGTCATATCCTTCCTAGACAAAGGCATACCGCGCTGGAACTGAAGAGATCAGATGGGGCAGCTTTAAAGGTGTTGTAGGCGGGTAGATTTGAAAGTTCTGAGTGGCCATGAAACATAGTGCGAGCGCCAGGCAACACTCGTCCTATTCAGACAAACGCTGGGTGGAATTGGCGCTATCAGAGTAAAGTTGTTTCCGTGGCTTTCCATCTTCCGGCCACACTTTCCATCCGTGTAATGAACTCTCACAGAATTTGACTTTAAAACGAATAGATGGCGAGCTGTATACGGAAAAAACGAATGCGTTTGTTGAAGCCTGAATACTCAGCCAAGGAAATCAGGCGTGCTTTACTGGGCTTATAACTTGCCTGCGCAGGCTGTACTTTACGTTTCTGGTGGTTTTCTCGCTGCTTCCCCTAGTTCTGGCGCGAGCAGTGCTGACAGTACGCTAATACAGGCGCTGCCAAATATCTCGACAGAGATATGTTTTTAAAGTTTAAGTAGTCCGTCAGAGTTTTTCTACACTGCGCTGTAATCAAATTAGTCAACGCAAAACAGAGAGCGAATTACATCTTTGATTGTAAATATTGAAATGTTCTAGTTTCTGTTTGTTTGCAATGCTGCAATGCTGTGGAGGGCAAAAAAAAAGCGGCGTCGAGTATTCGAAAGTTTTGAATAGCAAATTGAATAGTTTTTTATATCACTCGAAAAGGTAATAGGAAAAGTTGAAAGCGAGTAGTACATATTCAACCCTTCTAGCATAATTTCAAATGTTTGGCGCGAAATTAGATTAAAGCCCGCTGCTCTGTTGTCCAAAACAGTTTGCCCACCTAGGATCCGTAGCATGCTGCTGCGAGCGTTTTGCGCGGAATAGAGTATCCAGCGCCACTACGTGGTCCATTCATGTGGTTCGCACGTTATGCTCGTACATAGTCTCTCAGATTCATCCTAGCGGCAGTGTTCAGGTTGGTTCAGTAAACTCTACTTTGATACCCAATCTCGATGGCCATTGCTGATATTCATCTCTCGCCCGTCTTATCTACTGGGATATGCCGCTGGTTTTTTTTTTTGTCACCAACAGCATGTTGTAATATTTTATACATGCAACTTGAATGTCATGCAAACAGCACATGTCATAATGTAGCGACTCTTTGTCGAGATTAGCGGTACGTGTTTTAACAGCTACAGCAGTGACTCCATGAGCGGTAGGGTCACATCAACACGCCTCAGCCAGCGGTTTGGCTTCTGGCTTTGTATGAATATTTTTCGTTAGCGAAACTTTTTCTGTCAGTATTCTTTTAGTATACTATTTACTTTTGGCTCTACTATACAAATTTCATTCCGTAACAAAGTTCGAGTATTGGTATTTGATTCATAGAGGAGAGTTGCCATTTGGGCCCCACCCATAAACATTTAATGAAGTAATCCTGGTTGTGCCGCACTTTCTGTTGCTTCATGATGGAACTCATACGATGAAAGGTACCACGCAGGGAGAAATAATTTGATACGGCCTATGTACACTAGCGGTTCTGTGCAAACTGTGCAAACTTAATGCTGGAGCAGCCCACTGTCAGAGCTATTGTATCAAGGGCCCAAAAAATTTGGCAGCACAGGCGTGCATATGAGGAAGGTAGCCAGTCCGAAACACTCCCGCATATCCTATATTAGCGGTCAGCTCGCTAGTTTATAGACGTAAATATTAATTACTGGCTAGCCGCAACTACGACACAAAGGCACGGCAAACTCTGCGGAATACAGCACCCGCCCCGGGCGAGATAACCTCCATGCCTCTATATTGTGTCACATAATACGCTTTAAAGATCCGGTCATACAGAAATCCTCTTTAAGCATGCAACAAACCAAAACTAAGGGAGTAAAAACGTTTATTTAGACAAAAGTACAAAGACTTTGCCGATAATTGAAAATCGGAAGACTTGAATATTTTGTGATCAAACATGCGGACATGACTGCACCATTCGGACCAATGTCATTATAGAGAAATGAAAGTGATTTGTCATTAGGCATATGGGCAAGAGCAAAAAACTGACAGACATGGGCACAAGAATTGGCTCTGCTCTAGAAGATTCAAATTCAGGCCGGCATGCTTTTAGAGGCAGTCGATTTCGAACATAGAAAGCAAAAATGCTGAGCAGCAATTTTACGAAACAATTCCCGTTTACACCGCTAAACAGCTGACATGCCCCTAAGAATTTGATATACATTTATTTCGCTCACAACGAAACAAAGACAAAGTGCTCACTCATAAAATAGCTTATTCAGCGCCAGCGCGCTCCAGAATGTTCTAAGTAATTTAAATCATGCATACTAGTTTGAGTTTCACGTATGAGATGTACTTCCTCGAAGGTGCAATGCCTCGCTGTATTTCACGGCATGCTCGAGGCCGTGTGCTTAATTAAATGCCTGTTTTGTCGGTGAAATGTTTATGACAAAAGAAAAAAGAACTTTTATTTTATCGCCTGCTTTATTGCTCATAACAAATTGACGTTAGTTTTTGTTACCGGTGAATAAAGAGATCGCTTTTATCCCGCGCACACTGAGTCTGCCTATTTGTTTCTGTTATATGCGCGTGGAAAACACAAATTGTGGTCTGATTGGAACTACACTGGACGTGCTCTCTTAAAAATAGAACCAAATTTTCGGCACAGGAGGACCTAATACTCATATTGAAGGAGTAACACGTGCCGGCATATTAAGGGACTGTTTCTTCAAACTTGCCTTTTTAGTCAGACGAGAAAGACCATAATAAAGAAACGTTCGGTATATCTTTTCTGGGGGACTAAAAATAATACCTTCAATAGAAACGAGAGGTTTTTCGCGAGCAGTTCACTACTCTGTGTTAGGGCACGAATCAGTGAAAGGCTGAAAAATTATTAATTTTTATTTTCTTTTTCGTTGTCGACAGCGCTGCCTTTATTAGAAGAGGCGGCTGGTTTTGTTGTGTTTGGTCTTTTTTTTTCTTTTACTGCGCCGTGCTAAGGTAGGCGCCATGACGCTGCATGGTGGAACTGTTTCTTTTTAAAAAACTCATTTTTAACACCTGTCAGTCGCCGCCTGTGTCTTGGACAATTCGCCGCTGTGGGTACACGGCATTATCTTCTTGAGGAAAACTTAATCGACGGCAACAAGTGACCAGCGCAGCGCGCACAGAATACTCACATTTCTTCGCCAATGGTTGTTTTTGCTGTCACCCTCACACAATGACATATCTGTAAGGTGGAACGCACTTTAAATGAAATTCTTTTTTCTTCCTTCTTTAGGAAAAGAAATCAGACAGGCAATAAAACCAAAGCGATACGCTTTTTCTTGCAGCAATATTTATAAAGCAATACCGCCAACTTATTCTGCGGTGACGCAGAGCCTTCAGGCAAGAACCTTTTTGATACCACTGGTATACCAAGTAGTGTAATACTCCTTACCGACACTAATAATCTACCAATAGTATAGTAATAGACGTAGGCTGTATGTTATATGGCGTCGCGGCTCGACGCTGCGGCGTCCCCGCACTCCAGCACCGGCTAAGACGACGACACTTACACCTATTGCGCTAACAAAATTCATTCATTATTTCGCTCTATTCGCTATTTTTCCATTGTGGTTATTTACTCCGAAGGCAACGTCTTATAATCGAATTAAGGAAGCCAAGAGTCATACAAACGAACGAGCATAGGAAAGTGTTTCTATAATTTTTTTTCTAAATAAGGTTGGGCAGGTGAACACACTCCAGGATAGGTTACACGCAACATAAATGCCCCAGAAATTAAAAGATTCAACTGCCGCCGCCGTATCTCTGCTGTTATACCACCACACAAGAAATTCGTAGGTCATGGGTTCGGATCCTACTGGTGGCATATGGCTGTTTTTTGTTCTACTTTCAAATAAGGCATTTTTCAACGATAAAGTAACAAACTGTTAATTTACCTTTGATCACCGCCACGAATTAAAAAAAAGTATTCTCCTATGCTCTTTGGTTTCGTTAAATGATGGCTTCTATCGCACGTATTTCATGACAAGGCCCTCCTTTCCTTTCCGTTGTCTTCCAATCAGATTGCCTCAGGAACTTGCATTTATCCTTAAAAACCGCAAGATATGAAAGAACGGAAAGCTGTGACGGTTTATTAGGAGGCATCATGGAAGCTAAGCGGGAACTTAACGCACCGGCCTCAAATGTAAACGCTTACTCCCCGAAATAAAGGGAGTACTATAGGCGTAAGCTCGCTCTCATCTCCCTCGAATAAATTCTCAGCCCCCTTTTTTGGTTGTCGGGTTCAACTCCCAATCCAAATTAGGCGATGAAGAACGCCGTAGTGGAGAGCAGCGGATAACTTTGGTCACCTGGAGCTCATTAGCCAGTAAATGTCTCTCCAGCACTTCGCATCCATCGAAATGCGATGGCTGTGGCGGGAATCGAACCCGTGTCTTTCATGTCAGCGTCCGAGTACAATAACGGCTTAGCCGCCGCGGCCTCGTCTCAGCCTCGTAAACAGTTTGAAGCATTGCGCTTTCCTTACAGCGCCTTTGGGACCATGAAAACGGCCGCTTATAGGCACATGAAAAGAATGTGGATTCGAGTAAATAAGGTATCTTTCTTCTTAGATGCAGGATGTCCTGGACGCCTAATACCCGTTTATTACCGTCGATATAAACACGTCCTTAATCAATCCGTACTGTTTGCGGAGAGAAGAAAAAAAATCGCGTCTCGCCGCATATGCGCTTATGTACACCAGCCCTTAGAACTCGTATGTTTTCTTTGTCTCTTCTCTGCTGAGCGCAAAGCCCACAGTTTCCTCTCTAGGGCCGCCATCAGGAAGCTCCCTCATAAAACGTGCAGGGCACAAGGTGGGCATCCCGACTGGTTCTTTATTTTTGTCATATTTTGCTAAGTGCCACTTGTTAATAAACTCATGCGTCCTCCTAGTGATGAAAAGGTGATCAACGGAAGAAGGCCACAATGAGAAAGAATGCTAGTTGCAGCACTTTTGCATGGTCGTTTGGCACTATAGCAAGAAAATTGCAAGGTTCAAAATGAGGTTTTGAATGTGCGTGCGTTAGCATAGGCTGGCTATCTGTATCGACACATTTTTTTCTCAGGTACTTTTACTACGACAACAGCTGCAATTCCTCGTCTGGACGCTGCGTTATGTGCTCTTGAGGGCGTGCCTAAAGTCTCGTGCTTAATCTATAGTGTGCTTAAATTTTTACATGTTTTCCTCGTGATATTTTCAAGCGAACCTAGACGGTTTAGGCGGGCCGCGGCAAAAAGAACTCATTTCTTTACTTCTTCATTGAGTGCAACCGAATTTCGTTTAAAATATTTGGACCCAGAACTGAAGCTCCGGCTTCCTTCCGGCCTACCACGACGTGAAGCGACATTTCTGCGTCGCCTTTGGCTTGGTGTAGCTCTCATCAACCATTACTCTTTTTTAATCGGTATGGCTGATATCCCTGCATGTGCCATCTGCGGGTAAGACGAGACTATATCCCTCATTCTATGTGACTGCCCTGCCTACAGCACCGAAAGGCAGTCTCTCTGCCGTGCGCTGGAGCGTCTAGATCCACGCCCAGTGAGATAAATGAAGATTCTCGGCTACTGGCAGCGGCGATCGTCGGCGGTGAAGGCCTCCAAGGCACCGCTCCGCTTCTTGCGAACTTCTGGCCTGCACGATAGGCTGTGATTTTAACGAAGGCTGTCTTTTCCTAGTGACTTGAATTTTCTGCTACGCTGTTTTCTTTTTCATTTTTTATCCCCTCGCCCGTTTTCCCCGTGTAGAGTGGAAAATTGAGTATTCTTCCGGTTAACCTCTCTGCTTTTCCTCTTCTTTCTTTTCCTCCTCCTACCCAGAAAAAATTTATTTTTCTGGTCGCTATCATGTGTCTTGAGTATTCAGAATTAAGACCTTCACAACGTCATCTTGTGGTAGCAAAATTCTCAATGTGTAAGTCCATTATTTTTTTATGTCAATGCATTCAGAATGCTCCGTTCAGTACAATAGAAGTAAAGAAGTAATACTTTTTTTTTACATGCCTAATATTCTTGTAAATATAGTTACACTTGGGCGTGCATATTTAAATCAAATATTAATTCCGAGAATTACTCAGATGTTATTCCTCGTGTGCACAGAAAAACTGATTGTCCCCTTGCTTTGTCGAAGGCCTCAGGACTCCTGCAGAAAACACGAACTTTCACCAGTGAATTCTTACTAAATTCTGTAGTGGTGAGTGATAGTAGGCGCGAAAAAAACAACTGAACGCTGAAAAAAAACATTCTTAAAGTTAATTTCCCACGTTTTGGGGCAAGAACAGTAACAAATCCTCAGAGCCCGTCTCGACAACGCGCATCGTAAAAGATCAGTGAGGCAGCAAAACAACGGCGGATAGCACGGCCACAACATTCAGCCTACGTTTCAGAGCGCCGTATCACACAGCATAGCCAGAAGAGCAACAACTCTGGTGCACTGGTAGTGCTTTTCTATGCCACGTGCCTGCTCTTATAGGCATGCACTTCTGCGCTCGGTGAATGTCACACGTGGCGTGTGTCAGGAAACCTGGCTGCATCGAGAAAAGTTAGGCTAGGTATATTATCATGCAGGAGTCGTCCTTCTAGGGGTACAGAATGTGGTCTCCTCGAGTATATAGCGGCCCACGCGGCTGACATGAACAGTTTTTGTGGCTCAGCGAGACAATTTAAGTGACACCTGTTCTCTGCAGGTTGTCTATTGCGTTGACAGCAAGAACCGCTCTAGAAGCAGCAAATAAAAAACAGGCCCCTTTAGATGCAATCTTGGCGCCTTTCCCACTCGTGCTTGCTGAAGACGCCACACACTCCTGTATAGCAAACGTATAGGTATTTCAAGGGTCGATAGCATATGACACATGCGTTCCGTCGCAACCTAATCTGCAGTGTGAAGCGTACGTCGATTCCTACGGGCGTAAGCCAATAGAGACGCTCTCACGCTACATGCGACTCCATACACCTGATCCCACTGCTGCTATATTGTTTTCGCAGTGAGAAATGCGGCGTTGCCACCTTGTAAAGTTGTGATCTTTCCTTCTCACGTGGATACCCTGACGGCAGTGTTCAGTCGCCTGAGAAATGTGAATTCCACGATGCGCCAGTGCCACAAGTAGCGCGATTCGCTCGAAAGTTATTACAGCCACACATATAAAAAGGCCATTTCTTATGTATGAACTGCATATTTTGGTAAAATATTCTAACCCGAGAGAGTTGGAGGCACACGGATACTGAAAAGTTAAGTTGAAACGCAAAAAGTATATTATAATAATGACCATTTCTTGCCGCCTCTCCTCATGGGGGTGGTAT
Organism: Amblyomma americanum; assembly: GCF_052857255.1. Lineage (NCBI taxonomy): Eukaryota > Metazoa > Arthropoda > Arachnida > Ixodida > Ixodidae > Amblyomma > Amblyomma americanum. The sequence goes on along the minus strand of NC_135500.1, from coordinate 159,101,539 downwards.
AGAAGTGAAATAAATATCACACGTTGGCTTAAAGATTATATGAACGAAACTAGTAAGTTTCTTAACAGTAATATCATCAACAAAAGAAGCTACTGAGAAGTTTGTGACCAGCTCTTTAACACAGCACATTATAATAAAGACATTAGAATGTTTTTTTTTTCTAAACCTGTAGTAATTGACAGTAATTGACAGTAATTGACAGTAATTGCCTAATAATGCTTTCTCCTCTCATGTACGTGTGTAAAAAAATAGCGCTAAAGAATTAAAAATACTAGCTTTTGTTCTTTCGTGGGTAACTTTGCCGTTGATCGTACTATGTTGTTCTTCAGAATTTTTGAGCCATGATATAAACTTTTGGAAAGATTATGCCAGTGTCATTTAATGGAAGAAATATATCGGCATATATCTTTGCCGAGCGGAATAGAACAAGGAGTACACAGGGCATTCTGCTTGTGTTTCTTCTTTATTTCTACACAATGCTCGTTGACCTTATATGTGGCCAGAATGTAGCGTTATCTGACAAGGCTGGATAATTGGGCAATCCGGTGACGATTGTTCCCCAGGCCGCACAGGTAATCGGCCCAATATTGGAAGTGGTTGGTTTAACTCTGGTCCTCTGTAGGACCATGATTTGACAATATATTTCCAATATTGGAGAAATTACCTGTGCTGTTTGGGTCATATGTAACAGGAAAATCTAATCAGTGACTTCATCTTGCTCACATAAATATTTCTTTTTATTGTTTGTAGGTGCTTAAAATAGAGCGACAAACTACTACACCCGCGTCCTATTTTATAATCCTGTTTAAAAGCGCTTCATTTGGTATTCGCAACTAGTAATGACAATATAGAAAAAAAAGCATTTAAATTCACTCCACTTATCAAGAAAGCCCTTTTGATCCTACACTGCGCAAGCTGTAATAAAATAATTAAAGAAGATTGGTTTAAAAACAGAGGAAAATATAACAAGTGCCACAAAGACTTTATAAGGCTTTAAATATGCGTAAGAAAATGAGAAGTGTGCGCATGTAACCAGACATCACAGTTACCTTATCTTTTCGCAGAAGGCCGCCGCCAACAGGATGCAGATTAGCTCTACACAACGGAGTCTTTCTTGAAGAAAGTGCAACATAGAAAGCATCCGAGCAAAAAGGGCAATGGAACCTTCTTAATCGTTATTAAAACGCAAATGTCTAGAACAAAACTTCAGAGAGCGCTACCGCAGTGCATATTTTTTACAGATTTACGATTTTTTACGCTTCAAGTTTTTCGCACCCAGTAGAGAAAGCCTTTTATAAGAAAAAAAACATGCACCTTCTGTTTCAGTATTTTTTTTTTCCTTGCTAGCACTACGTAAGCCGTGAAGTACGCAGGAGTTCGCTTCAATAGCTCAAGTTTTTTTTTTCCGCACAACGCCCTGCAAGTGTTTTTCTTTTTCGAAAAGAATTATCTTGGACACTAATAATATATAAAAAAAGCAGGCCGCGCTGTAAAAGCAGTCCGCCGGCGGGCTCCAAACTTATCAAAAACTTGTACAGCGTGGGTATGTGCCTTTTGCTTCTGACGGGCTGCAATTTGAGGCGCTGTTGCATTTAAGCTAGTTGGTCACTAACTTTCTTTTTTCTGCCTAGAGGTTCCAGGAAAAACGAACCATATTTTATTGACAAGTGCAGAAGATTTATGGCTCGTAGACGGGATGTCGACACTCTGAAAAATGACAAAGCAGCCAGGAAACGCTTACTGGGATCCAAGGGCAAGTGAAAATTGAAAGTGTTTGTCTTAACCCTGAGGGCGTTTTTTCAGCACGCTACACTTCGCACTTTAGGCGCATAGGGGAAATCAGATACCGCAGAAAAAAAGCAACGCGCCTTCAGGTATAACCAAACAATCGGCGGAAAGTGGCGGATTACAATCCCAGCTTTCAAGCACGCGAGGATCAGATTGTTTCGAATAGCAGCGCCGGAACTTTTTATTTATTTCTTTGCATTGCGTTTTTCGAAACCACTCGACAGCTTCCAAGTATTCCTCACTGTCGTGTTTTCCTTTCAACTTCTATCAATATCGGTATGCGCAAAACTGCAAACATCGCCATGTTTCTTTCTTCAAACTTCCTTCACTTTAATTTTCCGCGTATTCATTTCCCAAGATAAGCCATATTGTAACGCTGGAAGGATGGAATCGTTGCTGCCAATAAACCGGGAATAAGATTACTAAATCTCTCTCGAGGGTGGAACAAGCCCACGCGAAACGACTGCACGGGGAAATAGAACGCTCTGATGAAGAAACATGCTAAATTCCAGTAATTCAGAGCAACGCCAGTGTGAATGTTTGTGTTCAGCCAGACCGCATAATCTTTTTCTTAGGATCGCTAATCGGAAGCCATATTTGCATGGCCGTCTCCAGTCTATCAGCAACCTTACCTATACATGCTACAAAAATATGAATAGCTAACCTGCATATCTATGCTGCTGCTTTATTTTGAGCAGTAAATCATAACATAAGAAATAAAAATATAGAAGGCGACTTTTGATTAAATAAAAAAATATTACGGCGCAGATATTCTAAGCACAAGCTCGGCCTCTTTCGTTTTTTCGTTTTATTTCTTCTAAGTGGCTTCTTTTTTTTCATCCATCATTGGTACTCTCAAGGTCCATTGCACGTACTGAGTTTATGCACATGAAAACAATATTTTGCCGTTGTTCTTTGTAAACTCTTAATGTACCTACATTGCAGCAGCGCAGCTCCCCCTCCTCCTCCTCCTCCTCTTCTTATAAAAACAGCAATATTAGAGGTCCCGTTGAGCACCTCTGCACCGTATTACCCAATGGATGTCGCAGCAGCAGTCCAATAGAAAGTTTTTAAAGCTTGGGAGTTCACCAAACTGCAAGGCTTCGCTTATAAGGTGCGTTTGCGAATGCTTCAGGTGATGTAGTCCTGGAAAGTTTCCTGGGTCAAGAGGCGAGAGGGTGTAAAGATTCCTTCACCTCTCTTTATTACCTAGCGGTTTTAAAGTTAGGAAGAACAGCCTAGCCGGGACGAAAGTCAAAAGCGTCTCGAGGCCAGGAAATGAGACGCCTCTGGACCGTTCAGAAGAAAAATACAAATAATTGTTGAGTGAAAAAAGAAGGGGCGCGGAGTTTTTGAAGCATGGAGGACACTGCCGCGGAGAAATTAATTTCGCGAGATTGATAAGCTTTGTATCTGCTACATACCCAGAAAAAGGAGGCGGAAGACTTCTGATTAAATTTATTATATCCATTAGAGCAGAAAGGCGGGCCGTAAACGCATGATATAAGTTCTTAAACGTCCACCTATGTACTCGATTGAGTGTATTGTTTGAGATAACTGCTATGGATGCAGTTTGAGTAACAGTATTAGTAATCTTCCTTAAACGTAACCGACATCTGTCCGTTACAAGCGACCAGTTCGGTTGTTGTACACAAGCACACCCAGTACAGAGGGAACTGTCTTGCCGCTTCCATCCGCAGACAAGAGGGTTCCAATCCGTGTCTTCTTCGTAGACTGCATCGAACCTTCCAGCCTATACTACAGGCAGCCTATGTCTCTTGGCGGTGCAGCGATTAGCCCCTTCGTTATGTTCTATATAAAGCTCCTACGCCAGCTCTAATGTAGCCGTGTGCTTTTGTGTCGCCTGTAAATCGGCGCTGTATAAAGAAGACAAACTTTGCGCCGGTCTTCCGCTGGACACATGTGCGTTACGAAATGATTTAGATCTCATGTATTCCTTCAAATCTAGATATCTCTGAAATTTTTGCCTCTTCTCAGAACTGCTTGGATCGGATCTTCCTTATTTCATGTGAACACGCTGAACTTCTCAGCCATTTCAGTGCGATAAATGGGTGCGGTTCGTAAAAGCTCCTGTCTTCGAGCTCGGTTACGAAGCCCATGCACAGGTAGAGGCCTTGAGCATGAAACTCGACCGGTGCAGTCAACTCAAGACTGAACAAAGTGGCTTTAACCCTGTCAAACTCGCATTATGTTCTCCTATCAAGAAACATGAAAAAATGTTTGTGTGCATAAACACGTTCTCTATATCGCAAAAACAACACGAATGGCCCACAAACTTCCTAAATCTGCACGCGCATGCTTCACACACCTGAACTGCCACCTTATTCTAATACGTAACGCTTGAATGTAGAAACTGTTATTAGGCTGATCATATGATGCCTCTTCCGCTGCAAAAATTAATTATAGTAATATGGTTTAGAACAGCATTCTACCTTGCGGCACACACACAAAAAAAAGCGAGAGCTCTACGGAGCACTTCCTTCGCGTAGCGTTGAACTCTCAGACGACCATCTTTAGTTCTTTTCGTGGAAAAATAATTCTTTTTTTCTGGGCACGAAATGGTCGTGCTACTCTGTCCAGCAGGAGCTTCGAACGTGTTCATCATGACTGATAGCGTGATAACAGCGCTAGACTCTTTGAGCAAAATTGGAGAAGTGGCATAAGCAGTCGTGGGCACCCTGTCGCAGGACTTTAAGGCATAGTGCATTACCAACCAGTCAAGTTCACATTTTACATCACCAAATCTGTCCAGCCGAAGCATCAGGATCAGCCGTCATTCCAAAACTTTTCTTCCTGTTTTCAGGTTACATGGCCCTCAGGCGAATGAGCTCATATGAATTCTTCAAAAAAGGTCAGCAGTTTTCACACGATGGAGTGCTTGCCAATGTTACCGACCCGAGGGCGAGATGCGTGAACAAGGATACGCTGTAAATTGACCTGCGGCATAGAGAGTAAGAAAACTGATTTGGTGACGCGTCACCCTAACCGGTGACCATCGCCTGTTATAAACAGTTGTTATTCTTACGAAAGTAATCATGACTACATGGCAGCAGCGTGACCAGTACCGACCACTGACCATTCGGAAGCGCAAATATTGTTGGTGCTTTAAGTGATATTTCGCAGATTTACAGTTAACTTCAGCAAAATGGCTATTGCCATTATTGTTCACCTCAGCATAGCCACAGGGCTCTGGAAGAAAACTACACGCCCTTATTATTAGGTGGGTGTTTCGGGCAGGCACGCAAAAAAAAAATGTTTTTAGGAGCGGCTCAAGGTAACGTTATGTATCTAGCAGGAGGTGGGTGGGGAAAGGGAGCGGAAATGAGTGCTGGGTGGATTGTACATGGCTGGTGTCAGGAATCTGATGCCTTATTTCACGACGATTGTTCTTTCTATCACTTATAGTTTCAAATTTTTCGGCCCTCGCCTTTCACACTGGGGCCTGCCGGTGACAAAACTTGTTAGCTATTAACTCTGACAACTGGCAGCCACCAATGACAAAGAAAGAAAATAGAGTGAAGTGGAAAGACAAGCATTACTAAATACGTGCTTGCCCCGTTTCGTGTTTTTAATTTGCATCTAAGTTGTAGATGGCAAGTGCTTGTTTTAAACAAGTATGTTTCTGTGACAATAATCAATTCGTTCTGTTATATTAAAGAAGCATGTCGAAATTAAACGTTAGTTTCCGTTTAACGCCACGAAGATGAACACTGGTTAAGATCGACTCCGTAGTAGAGGGCTCCAAATTAATTTCTGCCACCAGTTTTTCTGCGACACGGACTGTCATCACATAGCACACGGGGATTCGCCTTGATCGAAATATGGCCACTATGGTGGGAAATTGATTTCACGTCCCTGGTCTTAGCAGCCGATCGCTATAGCGCCCAAGACATCGCTGCAGGTATATCTCACTTGACATACTTTCGATGAAAATAACCCTCTGCCCCCCTTCTCGTTCTTTTCAACGTCCACTGGCATTCATTTGAGTGAATATTCGGGAATTTGTACTACACTGCATGCAACATCCGCCGGTGCCGATTAACTGCTAATGCTCGTGTGCAGTAGACTTTTGTACATGGAAGCTACCTCCACTGCTTCTAGCGGAAACGCAGCCTTTTCATTCCATTAGAACGAACTGATTTTAAAACTAGCAGTTGTTCAGTCACCGCTTAATCTTTCCTGGTAAAACAAGTAGTTTGCATTTTAGCAACAAGCTAGTGTCTTTAAGGAGACGAGAGTCATAGGTTCAGTTATGAACGTAAACCATTTAATGTAAGGACCGGGCGACAGATGTTGCAGAAAAAGACAAGATGTTTGAAACAGCGCAGCATAAAATAGCAGAGAAGACATAGTTCCCAAGTTCGGCTCATTAACTTTAAAGTTCCTTTCCAAGTTTTTCCAGTCCATTAGCAACCGGCGTGCATGTTGGCATTCTGGAGCAGTTTTTAGTCATTTTCTAATGTATGATAAGAATTACAAACTACACGAAAGAAAAAAAAAACAAGTTGCTTCGAAGTGAGTGCTTTCGACCGGAATTTAGGCAACAGTAATGAGGCATGCGTGCTAGGTGAAAAAAAAAAAGCCGCTTGGTACGAGTAGTTCAAATTCGTGCACATTACCTGCGAAGAATATGCGCCCTTTTGACTAATAGCTTTCTGGGAGGCGTTGGGTCTTGCATCGTCACGCTTGTTGTAAGCGGTGAAAAGACCAAGCATCACTGCAACGTTCCGCTTAAGAAGAGTTTAGTTTTAGCGAATATCTTATTCTCTGCTTCGGAGTGGTTCTGAGTTTTGGTTCTGAGTTTTGGAGCTTCCAGCGCCTTGCGTTATAGCAAGTAAACATAAAGGAAAAAGATATGTCATTAAAAGCTGTCTCCCGTATTTAAACAATGCGAGTTAGCAGCTGAAGCAAGTTTATTTTTTTCAACTTGCTGGAATTTTTAAACATTAATCAAACTTATAATGTCATACCCAGTACATGCTAGCAGGAAAAATGTGTGAGGCGACGCCCGAGCACAGAGTCGCTTCTACTCGTCTTCATGCGCTGGCAAAGAATATCATTGGTTGAATCGGCGAATGCTATTTGCGGTGAATATTTTATGTTGCCTTTACGCCACGCTTACTGATTACGGAGTCTAGGACAAAGGTTATAGGTGCTTTTAAAAACGGCTAGACTATTGACTAAGAATTGCATCTCTAATGTTATGGCGTCCTTATCGCAGGATGGATAACAAATTTCATAACTGGGCCTTAAAGAATCAGGTGTTCAGCTCAACACGCGGCAAAATTCTAAAGTGCGAGCATAGCGGAGGAATCGCCACCTGACTCGAAATACCAAAAACGACGCCATGTACCACACGCTTTGAGTGTACGCCTGGAAAACATGTTGAAACTGAAGCAAACTTCGGTTTTACCATAGCCCACAGTGAAATTTCTAGCCATCAGCCACGTTTCTTGAAAACATAGTGCAGCTACACAGTTGAATACACTTGATGAGCGATTAAATATTAAGCATTGTGTTTTCACTAGAAAACGCGTGAGCCAGTCAGAGCGAATGGCGCAGTAACATACAACAGCGAATTTAAGCGGCCGCATTCCGAAAAACTGAGGCAATAATCGCGTAAAGATTGTGCTGGTCGATAGATCACGGTTTTTTCTGTGTAAAGTTGTGTACGACGTGTACAATAATATAGGCGCGAGATGGCATTTTTGTTCACTTCCGTGATTTTACTGTCAAGCTGCTGCAACCGAAGTAAAGGAAATCGGATCGCCATTCATGTTTAAACAATTGCGGCTTCATACGAAGAAGTAGCTTGATTATTGCAGAAGAGCAAGGCCAGGTTCAAACTAATCTCTTACAAAAAAAACCTCATAGGCTATCGAAGTCCAATGAAATTCTCTCACATAAGAATTCCTTTTGTCTGGACAGTGTATTGATTTCGAAGAACGTCTTGTTCTAGTAAGTCTAATAGTTTTTGCCTCTGAACTGTAGACGTTTTTAATAACGTATTCGAAATATAGTATACTGAAACCGGGGTTTGGAATATCATCTTTAACAAGTGTCACTCTGCTTAATGGTGACGTCGGCATCAAAAGCGGCAGTGCACTCAGGCAAATGTACACTGATGTTAGCATGCCGCTCTAGAAGTAGGAAAGTGCTAGTTCAGTTGTGTTCTTTGAAACCTAGCTTGCTACAGCAGTACCACTGCGCTCTCGGATTTGTTGTTTCCCAAAATTAAGAAACACCTTCAGGGCACGTTCTCTGTGTACAGGGTTGTGGTGAAAATTGTAGTGCGCTGTTCTTATTGTCAACAGGCGTCTTCATTCCTACACAAAGCTAAGCTGAGAATAGTGTGTATGCATACAAATGACATTGCCCCCTCATAGCACTATATCGAATGGTGGCATAGTAGAAGTAAATAGAGAAATTCAAGGTGTAATTTGAAATTAACACCTTTCACCTAGAAATGTTGTTAACATATTCCATCCGGAAAGGCAGGATGTATAGAACAGCTAATAATATATCACTGAGCACAAACCTGAATTTAAAAAAAAATAAATAGAAATGCTAACTTACCACCGCATAAACTGCAGTCCGCATTGGTGGCCTTTCACAAGAAGTCTTGATTCCAAACGCGATTGTTGAGACTTTTGTAGCCATTGATTTTAAAGAAATATATTTCACGAGGATGTTGCCCTTACAGACTTCATATTGAGCCTGCTACATGTATAGCCTTTGTAAAAGTTTCAATGTCGAGCAGTTAGCTTCGAGTCATTGTGCGAATGTCGTGATGTATATTCAGCGTTTTCAATTTTAAGAATTTGAGACGAACGATGGCCCTCACTCTATTAAAGGTTGGAAATTCCAATTATATCCAAAGAGCGCCACTAATCGGTTTAGAACAAACCTCTCGTGCTCATGATTTGGGACAAAGCGGGCAAATCGCCGTCACAATCATAAGAAACGCTTTTTTACCGAAGTAAAGTATATTTACCACCGTCTTTCAGTGCAGTCTGGAAGAGACCAATGCCGCCCAATTGCCAAAGTGGGAATTTGACAATGCGCCAATAACTGCTAGCTAGCGTTCCTTGGATGCGAGGAAATATAATTTATGCGACCTAGTCGAAATTGTTATAAACAATTATAATAGCGAGAGCAGCATATTTGCTGTTTATGCATAACGTGTATGGTCCCAGGATTCCAAATGGAGAAAATGAGAGCATTAAAAAGCATAGTTAGCCATGTTATTGCAACCTTAGCCTCAGCTCCTCATTTCACTCAGAAACGTTGTTTATTTGTTGTATATTTTATACCACCCCTTGCGGTGAGGACGCTATTTACAAGTAAACGCTTTATTATCAGCACCGAACGAAGCAGTGCGTCAGCTCAAATTTGTCTTTTCTTCCCGTGTGAATAACGACGAACAATATTGGCACCCGTTTGATGGAACGGCGATAAGTTGTACACGTCTTTATGGAAAGCAGTAAACAACTTTCGGGAGTTACGTTCGTTGAAACAATATTAAAATCTCGGTACTAAAATTATCGTAAACTTTTCGCTTACAACAGCAGATTTCGACCAAGCTTAAGCTTTAAATCATAAAACCGATAGTTTTTCTTCTATTCTTTAATATTAATACCACGGTACAAAATGCTGCGCTGACAATCTGAGGGAGCGCGTAATACCGTTTTACAGCTTGAGATAATTCTGCATGAATATCGAGTTGTTATCTGGGTTACCTGGGGAAACACTGCTGCCCCGTCAACATCCCCTCTAAATTTACACTTCTGTTTTGGCAATGACACGCGAAAGTGAGCGCCAGCTGGAGCCGTCGAGAGGTAACGCTTGCGCAGCACCATCGTCAGTTGTCTCCGACTTATGCATCGCCTGTGATAGAGAGAACGCTTGAGTCCCGGTTTTTTACTTTTGTATCGATGCCACCAAGCCACGTCGCACAATGTGCTTTGCGACTATTCCCTAATCGCGTTGGGGAAAGGCAAACGCATCTGTCATTCGCATTTATCACCTCTCTGTCCGCATACCACGCATGCCATTGGAGCCCACCTGCTATTGACTGTGGCCGCTGTGGCCAACCAAAGCACATCTCATATTTTCTTGATATCGATATTGCTTAGGCGTGAGCATGAGTTCATCACCCTGGTGCCTCCGCCAACACTGACAGTCAGCAGTCACGTCACTGTCGAATAGGAAGAAGCCAGCTGGAGAGAGTCTGCACATGCCCTGCCGTGGAATACGGGTGTGTCGATGCAGTATCATGTGCTTGCGTCCTCTTGCAGGTGTGCGTGATACGAATATCTTGTTTACGAATTATACCCACTTTTTTTCTGTTAGATTCTCTACGCAAAGTGATGTAAAGTTGGCGCAATAGTGGGCAAGACACGCTGTAAAGAGATTTTATTTTTTAATCGCTCGGGCTAAGCGCGGGACAATAATCTCAATGCGATATATCACTGAACTCTGCTCAAAAGAAGTTGTGTAGAGGCCTGTTGATAAACTCCTAAACTTGTCTTCGACAATAGAAAATTCCCGATCGAGTTTGCCTGGCTTCTCGTCAACATGTGTTCTATCCCTTAGTAAAAGATGGCTTCACTGTTAGAAAGAAGTAATTTAATTTACAAGCGCTTAAAAAATTGTAACCTGCGAAAAGACGCAGTGCGCAAATTTTCGTGATGCAGTCTTAGCGATTAGTGCACTTGAGTAGCACATTCTAAGTAGCTGAAACGCAGGATGATATTGGCAGGAATGACGACATGCTGAATAACTACGCAGTCCTAGTGGAAGCGCCAAGTCCCGCGAAACTGTCTGCTCCAACATGATCTTCTCAACACCATTATTATGAAGGTCAGTATCTGTTAGTCTAAACAGAGCGCGTTTCTGCTGCTTTGAGCTCGCGTAAAAGCACAAGGATGCCAGTAAGAGCTCTTTATCACATAGAATCTATCTCTAGATATTCAGATGCGTGCATATAGCGCATTAATTTGCAAAAGAAGAGATAAAAATAAACAAGGAATTAAGATAAGACAGAAATGAATCATGTAGCTAATGGATTCATTAGATACTGATTAGAAAGGTCATGTAAGGATAGTGCTGAATGAGAATGTATATTTTTTCCTTTGCGATATAGCGCTCTCAGACTTGACTTTACTAAACCTGGAACAAAAATGACCACAAAAACTTACGTTAATCATATTAATATCCTTTTCAAGTCATTCGTTTGATGCGTCAGCGAATAAGCAGTTGCGCATTTTCGTTACTCTTTCCTTCTTTGTTGAAGCAACAGAAATATAGCTCTTTGTGGACAATTCAAAGTTACCTACTTGTCACTGCTTGTCCGCCTTCGTAATTTTTCCTTATAATAAAGCTATCTGTATTGATCGCAAAGACCAAAAACGAGCGTAAGAATGATGCGCGCGATACCTGCGAACTCCACCCCATGATGCTCTACACGATAGCAAAGATGTTTGGAAGCAAAAACAGCACTTTACTAAAATCAAATAACAGCATCTGTCCGCAAAACAAAATCAGTTTTTTTTTCATCTGCAAGAATTTAGGACTAAAAAGCAGATACAAGCCTTCCGTGCTGTCAATAATTCAAGCAATGTAATATCATCAGTTTAAAAAACAGCACCTAGTGTTTCGAACATATAATCGTAGCGTGGCAGGTAACAACACATGTCTAATGGTAATCCCGTTTGGCATATTCGGAGGCACGTGGACGTTCCTCAACGATATTTCCTGAGTGGCAGTGAAATAATTTTCGAGACGCATGCGGTAAACATTATGTCCGTGAAAACCGAGTAGTACCTTAGGGAGTGATTGCGAAGACACCAGTTGGCATGCGCGCAGATGAGAATACATTCGAGTGTAGCTTGGCATTGTAACCCAAAATTTATTTTACGCCAACTTCAGCTTGCCCTCTGACGCAAAAGGAAAAGACAGAAATTTGAAGCATTGGAAGAAGCTTTGGAAGCTTTAGATCCGCCTCCTCAGAAGAATGTTAATTGTAGTTTAGCAAGAAAACACACGTTCAGTTCATGCTAAAAGATTATTCCAAACTATAAATGTTATTCTCTTTTCAGCTCACAAGGGTAATATTAAGAGACGTTCTAACTCTAAGAGCGTATAAATTAAGCATCGAAAAGTAAAATTTTAGGGCTGACACGTCATTTTACCGGATGTGAGGCACGCGGTATCATTATCTTTTTAAAATATTATACTGCTTCTTCGCGGCACAAGTGAAACCATAGGCTTTTTCACGTATTTACCATATATTTCCTCAACGGCACCATTCGTCTTCAGCACAATTAAGTGCGCAAGCTGCAATAAAAAAATACAAATTGTGTGTCACGCGACTTCTTAAGGCGTAGACAGAAGACGAAAAAGAGGTTTTCTACGAATTAAGGCAATTACTATCATTTATTTTATTAAAGGACACAAATCTCTTGCTCACAGTACTTAATCGACATTCTTCAAGTTTTTGCCGCTACTGGCTTATGAAGAGATTCGCGCGATTGAAGAGCTGCTTGTTTGCTTTTATCAAAATATACAACTACAAGAGAGGGGTCCTAAAACACGCCCTCAAAGTTAACCGCTTTATCGCTAAAACTGCAGGAACAAATGGGCCGTTCCGTCTCGCCCAATCGCAGTTCGAATGCCATAAGCCCAAATTGTCCATCTTATATCTTTAAGGCTTCTACAGAGGGTTTTATAGACGGTATTAGTCTGGAAGTGCCGTTTTGTAAAAATAAATTAAAGCTTGAGCGTTCATGGTGTACTTCGCACTGATGTGGCTAAGTGGCAATAAAAATTTACTATGCTCATATATTGAACTCAGAGGCCCAATTGAGAAAAACAATAAGAGAAGGAAATAAAAGTGTTTTGTGCCTGTGCTACGGCAGTTTCCTGGTCAGTTAGGATTGAATCCCCACTCGCAAATAACAGGCTTCCGCAAAAAACGTCTAAATTTAGGACGCCGCGTTGAGGATTTTAATGAGTAAATTCAAAATTAAAAACTTAAAAACAAGCTTTCGGGAGCCCAACACAGGAAGAAAATAAACTGCCAAGTGCGGAGTCGTGAAAGGTAAGCCGTTCTAAGCGCAGTCCTTTACTGTAGTGTACAGTCAAGCCGGAATGAAACGTGAACAGCAAGGAGAACAAAACAAAATATGTTACCAGTGTGCTTTCAGCTGCAGTGTACAATTAGCCTGATTCATGTTTCTGTGAAAAAGGTCTACCTAAGTACATCTTCCTAAACGAATTATGAAAAAAAATGTCGCTGCAAGGTAGAAAATTACGCCATATGCGTCTTCGTGTTTCATTGCAGCCTGACCGTACATGTCGACTATTAAAACTGCACGTTGTGTACCAAGGGAAACAAAGCATGTAAAAAAATCAGGTGACCCGACAGTGATATCTTGCAGGAAGTAAGAGACAATTTTGAGAGTGGCACATCTAGTGAACGCAGAGATTTTCTCATAATGTGTATTTCACGCCATTTCTAATGATGGTTATAGTGTTCACAAGAAATATTTATTTCCTGTCACTCCTTGGATGCAGGTAACCTGGTGATGAAACGTACAAAAGAACAAAATTATAAAGTCAACCATTTTGAGAATGTAGTGTGCAAATTATTGCCATCGCTTAGGCATATATCAAAAAGTTGTGCTTGATATATATATAATTACAGAGCCATCAACAGCGGAAAATACTTTCCGTCGTGTTACTTTTCCGGAACATATGTTCATTACTACTGCCATGAAAGCCGACATTTGCTACTTGTCTTCGTCAAGAGTTCTGAGACAATGGATGACTCATGTAAGCTCGCGCTGGAGTGCGCGCATCCAGACGTTGAGGAAGTACGTGTTATTCTCAGGCTTAAGTGTACGCAAGGAACGAAATAAAAGTTGAGAAACCTCACCCACGCGCTCGTTCGTACCCACTTTTGACCAGTCCAGTGAAATTTAAGCGTCTCAATTGTTCAGTATGCGGCTATGTCTGCAACCGTTTTACTTATCGGCCCGCCATGAACTGTCCATGTAAGCTAGGATTAATTTGTTTCGCTACAGGAGAGCGTCAGGAGAAGTGTGCATTCTGCGTGGTCTTCCCAGACTACCACTAACACAAACCAGTTACGTATCAGAAGAAATGAGGGAAAATAAACAATACTTCGTTACTTAAGCACATTAAGCCAGAAAGCCGGGAACCTTTGAGCAAGAATGCGCCAAAAGTTCTGCTCTTCTATTCCAAACAAGGAAACTTGTTGCGCAGAACCTAAGAGAAGTTAGGGCAATTGTGGCAAAAAAGGAACAAAGGAAAGTAAAGGCATACAACTTGTAAAAGAGCCCTTTTTTCATGCTTTGTTCACGTATATATCTCGTGGATTTTTTTAGTTAAAAACAGCAACTAGCTAAACATTGATCGAGGAAAGAAATGAGCCTTGAGTACGAACAGTATGAACAACAATGAGGTCACGCAGAGAAGAATTGGAGGGAAGGATCACTGTGATATTATTGAATTACCCAAAAGCTCAATAATCAAATGCTACTGCAGCTGACCTTCGTAGCTAAGAGAAGGTACCCCAGTGAGCTCCTAAAAACGAGACATCCAGAAGAATAACTTGCGGTGAAGCTAGCACTTTTTCGAGTTCGACAATAACAATGAGTCGGTCGACATTCTGGTTTGCTGCCATCGTTTCAGCTGGTATGTTCCTCGTTGCAGTTGCTTTTTTATTTCTTATGCTCGGTCCGCCCGCATTTAAGAGTTCTAGGGTTTTGGAAAAGAGCGCTTCTCCTAAACGGCGCCAAAACTGAGTGTATCTCGATTGCATTGAAACCAGATTTGCTTCCAATCTTTGTTATAATTTTTCCTAACTTACTGGCAGCGCAGACATTTTTTTTTTTTGCCAGCAGCGCCATCAAGGCGTGTTAGCGTTCCTGAATACGTTCAATTTTTAAAAAAATGTTCAGCAGACCTAAGCTATTCTTCGCACTGAAAAGGTAGAAAAATATCTCGGCCTGACGACTATAAAATGGTCACATTTTTTGGCTTTTTATTTTCTCATCGCCTTAAATGCAGGGATAACAAAATGGGCGACGTCTTCGTTTTTCCATCCACCTACGGTATTCGTACGTAGTACTATCAGTGCGGTCAGAACTGCATTGTGTATTCTGTAGTTGTGCATCACCGCATGCAAGTTGCCATACAATCGATAGAATCCAGGAACTTCTATTGTGGATCACTTAGGCTTCGGCCTAAGACATTAGGGCTGCTGATATTCTGCTCATATAAACAAACTTTATTCTTCATCCGAGGTCCGATTCGCTCGTTGAGCTGGGTGAGTTTAGGATGCTGTTCCGATAAGTCTAGTGGATGACCGACACGCGGATGATGGGACAACTAGTAGCGGCAGTAGTGCTGGGCGAAGTGCTGCACGAGGAACGGCTGAGTCCTCCCGGGACTACATGAGATGGATGGCATTAGGGGACACCTGCCTGCGCTTCGCGATAAATAGCAGCTCCGAACAGACCATTACAGCTTATGTTTCTTAGAATATGTTCGTCTTCCTTTCATATGTTTGGGCGAATTAGTACCGGGCCCTGGCAAATAAAACCTGGTGGCTTTTATGGAACGTTTTGGGGGATATTAAGGTGAAAGCCTTTCTTGGCTCATGAGTGGCGTGGACGGAAGTTGTGGACGTAAGCTGCGGACGTAAGCTGCGGACGTAAGCAGTTGACGTAAGCTGTAGACGGAAGTTATAGATGTAAGCTGCAGACGTAAGCAGTTGACGTAAGCCGTAGACGTGAGCTGTGGGCGGAAGTTGTAGAAAGAAGTTGCAGGGGGAAGTTGTACACGGAAGTTGTCCGCACGAACTGCCAATCAAAAGTAATGCCGTAAATAAAACAAAAATCTAGAAGTTGATTATTCAACAGTTCTTAAGTAACCTATGCGTAATGAAATAAACCAGATATAGAAAGAATAAAAAGTAAAAATAAATAAATAAAAGTTAAGAACAAAATAAAACAATAGAATTTAAGAAAGATAACAACAGAAGCCAAAACCTAAAAATAAAAATAGAAAGAACACAAAGAAGAAAAGCTAAAATTACAGAAAGTAACACAAAATAAAAAATGAAGAGAGAATGAGGACAGGGCAAGGCTTCCACATTTGCGCTTTTTACGTGCGATGCTCTAATTTTGCACTGCAGCTGTCTCTTCAAATGGCATATATATATATATATATATATATATATATATATATATATATATATATATATATATATATATATATATATATATATATATATATATATATATATATATATATATATATATTACAAGTACTTCATCTCAAATGTAACAAATCTCTGTGGTCTTTTACAGCTCCCTGAAAGTTGTGAAACAATTAGAAGGAACAGTAATTGATTAATAGTAAATTAGTTTTGGTTTTACTTTTATTACTTTAATAAACTGAATGACTGTCATAATATTTTGCCTCTTGAAATTTTACAGGCTGTTAATTTTCAGCAGCAGTTGTTTTCTGATTCTGTGGATAATATTTGCATGTTTTCTTGCGGAAACAAAAGCAACCCTGCTGAAGACTGTTTAGGTGTACGCTCTGCAGGATCGGTCTCAGTTCACCTCATAGTTCTGCAAAACGTTGTGCATCGTTGCTGTTCATGTTCTGAGGGGGAAAAAACACAAGCTCAGTGAACTTGACAATATTTTCCGCCCTCTGCAACAATTCCAGCTGCAGAACACGGAGCTACTCAAATGCAGGCTGTTGGGTCTTGAATGTCCGTACACGAGTAACCAAAACTAACGCAGATGACATTGGTTTGCTGCACCTGCCCTGCTGCTATCCTGGCATAATCTCAGACCCATAGGCCAACGCTCATATGCGCTAATATCCGTCTAATTTGTGCGCTCCAGCATTGGTTTTAAGTTTGCAGACTGCGGTACGCGTCAGGAGCAGCCGAGATTGCTGCATTATGCCAAGAAGCTACGCGCGAATGCGATTCTGTGTGGTTCGCGCGTTCCACAAACTTTTTGCCCACCGTGAGCACATATTCGCCCAAGGCGACACTAAATAGTCTTTTGGTGGGAAATTTTTATCTGATGCCACCGGTACTATTGAAATTACTGCCGACGATGTATAAGTTAAGTGTCTTCTAAACAATGCAACATACAAAACTTGCGCTATTTCTTGTTAACCGTTGTCAACAGTAGCGGTCACTTTTTGCTTTTTCCAATAGTAAACCATGAAAAAAATTAGATATATATATATATTCTCTTGCTTTGAACATAGAACACAAAGAAAACTGACCCATTTAAAAAGATCAAGTCGACGACATTAAAGCTAGTAAATACGAATCTTTTCGCTGAATGGCAAAGGAGAAATATCATTTTATTAACAACAATTCATCATAGTAGGCGTCGAAGACGTATTGAGAGAATGAAAAAAATGGAGAAATGAAAATTGCCTAAAAATGAGTATCTGCTGTGCAGCATTTGTAGCCTGATAGCATGAAGCCGAAGATACTTCGGGAATTTGGTGCTTCACAAATATATATATTTTGCTCTTGGTGAATTTCATTTCATTTATTCCATTTCATTTATTTTCTCCTTAAGGGCCCGAGGGCATTACATAAGGGGGGGGCGAATTAACATGATGTACAAAATCTTGAACGTGGAAAAATGTGAAGAGCAAAATACAAAATACAATGAAGGCAAGCAAAAACAAAAGCAAGGAAAAAATACAGTAAAAAATGCAGACATACATCTAAGTCAAATAACAGCAAACAAGCAAGCGCAAAAGAAAATTGCACCAAGGCGCAGAAATGGAACCAAACTAAGTAACAAAAGAGTACAAAGGGGACAGTCTATTCAGGATGGCTGAAGTTTTAGTTTATTGCGGAATTGTTTTCTGTCTGTGCATTCGGCTATGTTATCGGGTAAGGAATTCCATTAGACTATTGCATGGGGGAAAAAGGAGGTACTCATTGCAAGGGTACGGGTGGAAATTCGTGCTAGAGACTGGCTGTGGCTTAAACGGGAAGATCTTCTTAGTGGTGTTGTTAGTAGCTCATGTCTGGACCATGGGTGATAATAGAATGTGTGAAGAAGGCACAAACGAGATATGATGCGGCGTGATGCGAGGGACGGCAAGTCGAGGTCTCTTTTCATTGAGGTGACGCTGGAATTTCTTGAATAGTTCGAGGTGATAAATCGTGCTGCGCGGTTTTGAATGGCTGCGAGATTAGCGGCGAGGTATGATTGTGACGGGTTCCAGATGGCTGATGCGTATTCAAGCTTTGGTCTGACGAATGTGAGATATGCTAGTTTTTTAATGTCTGAGGATGAGTCGGAGAGACTACGCCGCATGTAGCCGAGAACGCGTGAGGCTTCGGAGCAAATGGTTTCAATATGTGTAACCCATGATAGCTATGGTGTCATGTGCAGGCCAAGATATTTGTATGATGATGTGTAGGCAACGGGTGTAGAGTTGAGGTAGTAGGGTGTCTTAATCTGGTTGCGAAGGCGGGAAAATGTCATGACTTTACATTTGGTCGTGTTTAAAGGCATGAGCCATGTTTCACACCAAAGTGAGATAGCATTTAGGTCTTGTTGGAGGGTGCACGTGTCGTCTTGGTTAGTTATGGCGCGGTATACGATGCAATCATCGGCGAACAACCTCAGTTTAGATTTGATGTTAGAGGGCAGATCATTGGTATTTCATGGGTATCATGGGAATCATGGGTATTTCTTTCCTTTGAAAATATATGCGCCAAAAGGTGATTCTATATCTTAAGGCGTCGATCCCATTGCCCAAACTTTTCAAAAAAGCCTGAATTTTTAAACCTTGTATTTCTTCTTTTTTTTTGGTGTGTAGCCGAGTTCCGGTTGTTCCGTTGGTTAATGCAGCATTTACGTTACAAATCCAAAATATAGCATAGCGTTGCGAGAAAGGCGAAGACTAGTAGTTTATCTTATGCTTCAACCAAGACACAAAACTGACTTTCAGCCAACTTTGTGGCAACGATAATCACGTGCCGACCTTTCACACTACTGCACACATGAGATTTTAGTGCACCCAAAATTACGCAAATTTCAATGTGTTATGAGTTTTGCGAAGGAGCTCTTGAATGTTCATCTATTTTCCGCCTCACTGTTCTACATCGCAGGCCGCTAGGAAAAGGTAGGTAGCTAGACGACAGAACGAGCGGACCTACGAATTGTCTGCGTATACAGAGATTAATGGCCGTTCCCACTAAAGCAACCAAGTAAGCAGTATTCACATTGTGTTCGTGAATACTTACGGAGAAGCGGAACCAGGACGCCTCGCGAGAATAAAGTCCCCTATACTCTTTTCTAACAAAATGTACTCTTAACACCTTTGACAAATTGTCCAAAACTGTTCCGAGTATACAGACGTTGGCAACACTGAGCCTAGAAGTTTCTCGCAAGAGTTTGCGTGTTAACAATACATTCAGTGGATCACCTCCGCAGGTCTTGCAACGTGAGAACTATGCAGGCCATAATTAACCGTGTTACGAGTCCTGCAAAGGCGCTGAACAAAAAGAAGCTGTGTGTTTTTTTGAAGACGCAACCAAGCGTAAATAAAAAGAAAGGCCTATGTCGTTTTCTGGTGTAACCTTCCTTGAGATCGTGGGCTTTTTTCACTTGCCTTATGTTAATGGCAGTGAGCAATAGAAACTTTCTTTTGATGTTTACATTCATGTTCAACTTGATGATTACAGGCAAGTAAGTGTATACGCGTCCACACTGGAACACTTCACCTTCTCTCCTATATCTTGCTGAATTTGCAAACTTAGCTAAGGGCATCAACGGTACGTGGTTTTGAATTTTGTCTTCATAACAATGAGACAGGAATTTTCTTTCTTGGTCTAAGTTGATACAGTGGGGCGCTCTTTTGTTTGGTGAGGTGTCTTTTTTATATATTCAGGTTTCAGTGTGCTGAATTCTGCCAATTAAACTGAGCCGACGGTACATTTCAGCGCTGAAGGTGCTCTAACCTTTTGTTCTTCACGATATTCTTGTTTTGCTCGAGATTTTGCTTTTCAGAACTGTTGTCAATAAATAACTGGCATGGCAAGTGTTCGCCTCAGGTATTTAGCGCAACGATGATCTACTGATACTCTCGTATTTGTTGTGAAATTTTATTATATCGCTGCAGGACACAATTTTAGCCGCCTACCGCACAGTTTTGCCTAACGACATGGGAAAACAACCGAAAAGTTTATATAAACGCAGACGCGTGCGCAGCTTTCGCGTAGGTTCTGTAGTCGGCGCTGAAGTTCCTTAGCAAGGTTCATGTCATGGAGTTCTTATATCATGTGACCGCACAATTCACAGTGCATATTCCCTTTAATGAATTCGCAGTGACGTCTTTGCACAACAGCACTGCTGTACTACATACATAATAAAATTAGGAAAAAAACAATGCCTGAAGCACAAAGGAGTTTCACAGTGAATTCTTGAATATACCTTTTAAAAACATTTCTCAGGGCACGGTTCTTTGTACTGATGCGCTGTAAAATATCCCCAGAATATTTCATTGGCAGGCAGCGAAAGTTTTATAACGCCCTCTGAATATCTCTCTCGCTTGGACCAGCAGGCCTCTGAAAGAAAAGATAACAGAACCTTGTTTTCCCATCATGTTTTCGTCCTTTTTGTGGTCATTGACATCGCGAAAGCGAATACAGTACATGAACACCAACCGCATTCTAATGAATCTCAAAGATGCCGCCAATATATAGAAATGTCGTCTCCCGGTATATTTGGCCACGCCAGTACACCTATGAACGTACTTATTAACTGCGCTGACATTCAAAAACTGCCCCTTTCAATCAGTCTACCCCGTTCAGGTCCCTTAAAATAGGCGACCCAATAGCCTTCGTTGGAATGTTTTTATTTCTCAGAAAGACCGAAGAAGTATTGATGAAATTCGGCTTTACTGAAAACCACGCGTCTTGTCTTTCCGAATTATTTGTCTAATGGTAAGCTGTAAAAGAGGTCGAGAAACAAAGATGGTGCACCTGCACAATAGTTCACAGCTTACAGCTCGTAAAACTCATGGATAATTAATGAAGCGGCTAGTGCAGGCCAATTCGATACCCTTTGTTGGGCTCCTCGTTCTGCCAGTTCCTGCTTCGAGTTAGGCTGGCAGCGTCGGATATTATTACTCCGGTGCCTTTTTCTCTTGGATACGCATTGCAGCTGTGAAAAGTAAAACAAATATCAATGATGCCCTATCGGTTGAATCTCTTCTCGGCAGCAGAAACGTGGAGCGCAGTATCTTGGAAAGAATAGAACCTAAAAAATTGGGCTTTTTTTAAAAATGACAAAGAGCACAAAAATTCGGTGATATTGGAGACTTAGGAAAGTGAAAAAAGTGTATTATTTATGTCATGTTCAAGTTTCTATCTACGCGACACAACAAGCTAATCATAGAATTTTCAGTGTGCCCTAACATGTGGATTTCATTCTGCCTAGCATTAGCCGATTGGCCGCAATCGTTCGGAAAATCCGTAAAAAGAACTGCAGTAGGAGTCAACGACTGCAGCTTAGTGAAAAGCGCGGCTGGAAAAATATAGTGCAATGATTTACATTGACCATACTCATTAGCGATCCCCACTTTATAGCTGCTAGGAAAGCCCGCTAGGTTTAAGAACGAGTGGCTGGTGCCAACGCTAGTACGACGACGACATTGATGTTCAGACGACAGGCATGTACCACTGGAGTATCTTTCAAGATTTTTTCTCAGGCAGATTACCAGCGTACTTTTGCAAGAGCATTTTTCAGTGTACTCTTGCAAAACAGTTGCGGAAGCCTTCACTTCTTGATCCCTTCATGAGCTCTGGGATCAGATTTTAAACTAAAAGAAAAAAGCACTATTCAGTCAAAATATAAGTCTCACAGCCTCTGATAAAATTTATCCCATGTATTCCACGTATATACAGGGCATCTTAAACTGTCTTCTTTCAGAGGCTGCAGCTGCGTAGAAGTCGTCGGTTTTGCGACACGGAAAAAAATATAAAGCACCTGATCTTGCGCATTATTACTGAACCTGTTCACGCGAACTACAGCAGCTGCTGTCGCAATTCGCATAGTATTCCCCGTGCCTCTATTTCCAGTTGGTGGGCTCCTCAACGGAGTGGAGCAGTTGTACGTGCGCGAACGATGACAAAGGTGCCCACATCATGGGGTGGCTCAGAGGCGTTGTTATCCCGAAATGAGAGAAAAAAAAACGAACAGGCAGAGAACGCTCAGCATCCGGTGGCTGCTTGTTCCTGCCCGTATGCAGATGCGCCCGCCGAAAGCAATGCCCGTGGGGAAGTTGTGACGGCGCCTTCTTTCGGCTATGCAGCTTTCGCCAACAGCGCGCGGTTTCGACAAGCCCGAATGCCGGCACCCGACACGGCACGTCTGCTCTCGTAAGGAAGTCACTGGGCCATTTCCTGCGGTTTGGGCGGCCAAGCAGCAGCGCCGAGCGTCTGCGGCTTGTCCGGGGAGCTCTGTTCGCGAATACTGCCCGGACTACAAGAGGCAGGAAGCGACAGAGCCACTCGGGAAGAGAAGAGCCCTAGACACGCCTGTTTCCTCTCGGGATAACGGCAGACGTCGTTTCCTGCTCGGGTGAACCGCCGTTAAGGCGTGTTTGGTCCCTTTCGTTGCCGCAACCGAATGCGCCGATGGCACTCTTTGTGCAGCCATGGGCATGCACACATACGCAGCACGCATGCACGCACGCTGAAATAAACGCGTACAGACCGTGCGGATGCAGGTGCCTCATCCAATATACTTGCTGGCACGTGGCGTACGAGAACTCTTTTAGCCTTACGGTATAGAGTTGTGCGGCAGAATTTTGTGTACGTCTATATAACTAACGAACAGGAAGTTTTGCCACGACTTCCAAAGTATGATTGCCGCTCACGGAGTGACGTTGCGCTAGACTGAAAAGAAATGCATTAAAAAACTTAAAATTGCCGCAGATATAAGCAGTATCATTTCTTATCACACTGAAGTAAGGAAAGTGCACGATATCACGGCACTGTATGGGGAATGAACCAAAAAAGTAAAACATTTCACTGCTTCAGGATTCTAATCGCAAGGCTGGTGATTTGTAGGATTCATGTAGGTGTTTTACCGCAGTACAGTAAACAGAAGCGTTCGTGCTAAATATGTGCTAAGCACTAATGATGCTACTTTATCAACAGAGTTCGCTACTACAAATATAAGTGGCCATACTTGCCGTTCATATAGCATTTGGGAACAATACATTAGACTAACTGCTTCCTCTGCAGGACAAAAGTCTCACCCTCTGGCCTGGATTTACCGCCTCTTGTGTCATTGGCGGCAACCTTATCCCCGAAAAGTTCTAATTAGGTCCGCCCACCTTGCTCGCCGCTGCGCTCACGTTCTCTTGGAATCCTTAGCGTTACCCATAACGGCCGTCTATCATCTTGCATTCGAATTACATGCCCTAGCCATGTTTATTTCTGCTTTCTTATAGCTAAGCTATAAGGAAGTGATGTTTCTTTCGTTACTGATCTTTGTGTCTTCATGCCTTCAAGGTAACAGCTATCATTTGCTTTTTCTACTACTCACTCTGCTGTCCTCAAGTTAATGTCGTTGCAATACCCTACGATTTGGACGCTTTCGTTTTTTTTTAAACGAATCATAAGCCTAAGCCTAAAACACTAAAATCTTCTGTCTTTGCGAAGTTCGAGGAGGTAGGATATCCAACCCTGCCGTCATACCAAAATCACCCAATTTACGGAGATCACAAGGTTTTAAAAAACAGTTTCAGCTTTGGGTGGCTTATTCAGGCATTACTTGCATCAGCCAACCGCGCACTGCACGGACCGCTACACGTTCAAACATTGTCTTTAGAGCAAACTATTTTCTACTTTTCACCACTACTTTGTAATGGAGGCAAACGGACACGAAGCAATACGTGATTATAACCTTCCAAAGACATCAAAAGCAATACACAAACGCCAAGGAAAACTTCGTTTACAAAGTGGGTTATGCGGCAGATATTGCTTTCTTGTGATGGTTTTCGGGCTCACTGATCACCGAAACCCACAGGTTGCTCAATCCCCACCTGTTCTATACTCACTTTAGTATGACACAAATCAAACTTTATTTGCATACTTCGGGTGGTATTTCCATACAGTCACTCATTATTAGGTGTATGTGGTCATTTAAATTTTCGTTTTTGTTATACGTGCGTCGTAGGCAAGAAGGTTACGGTTCGCAAAAACACTGGTTATTGGTTGCTCGAAAAATATGATTATAAAAAGAATGCTCAGAAGGACCAGCTAGCTAGCATCACACTGTGGAATGTGCGACGAATGCCGTCCAGGTTTCGAGCACTACAACGCCTTAAGTAGCCGCGCAGATCTGCTCACAACCGAACTTCTAGAGGGTTAACACAAAATATCAAATAAAGATGCGTATGTGACGGTGCTATTGGTGCTTTCATACGACAATCAAACAACCCTCTCGTGAAACCCTTGTAACTAAATGTTTTCTTTCATTAGTTTTTAACTCTCTGCTCTTGTGTCGCTTCTCTTATTGACGCACACAAAAACTTGCAATAAATTTCAGAATACCTCCAGGAAGTATTATGAGGCCGTTCTCTGATGCGAACAGCTCTAATTACCATATAAAGGACCACCATTGTTGAATTTTATCTTTCCGCCTATTACGGGGCCGCCAAGCCATACACCCGTTTGTAAAAACACGCAAAGCAGGAACAATACCTATTCGAGAAAGCGGAAATCATGCTCCGTGGTTTATTTCGCTCTTCGTTGTCAATCAGCACGGAAAATTGGGTTATGTAGGTGCACCGTTGAGCGTTTTCCGGCATTTGAGTACATAAGTCTCGCTGTTCTTCAAAGGGTTATGAAAAAAGGGCAGAGTAACCGAGCTTGATGGCGTTCATCATTCGAAATCTTAGGAGCTTCCGGAAACAAAAATTTCGAGAACCCTTCAAATGAGGGCTTTCTGACGCTGCCCAAGCGCACACGGAGGACCTGCCGGTTTTACCGTGACAAAACACTTTCAGATCCGTCAAATGATACAACGTGCACGCTAACATAAAAACAGCACATTGAACTTCAGAAATTGCTAGAACTGCCTCCTCCCAAAAGTTGGTGAACTTTAAGACAACAATATTTGATGCAGTATTTTTTCCAATCACCGACGGGAAAGGGGTCAGGAAGGTGGCAACAGGTGCTTCATGTTCCATTGTGTCGTTTGTTAGTAAAAGGTTCCCAGTGGTATATTACAGTTACTTTCAACCGTGTTCCCGTGTTCGGTACAGCAGACCACAACAGCCCAGGCGGTAAGCAACATCAATGCGCTTCCACTCTGACAGCAGTGAGCGACGAGTTTCATGAACGGTAATCAAAGCACTCCGTGACGCAAAGCTGATGAGGTTCCCGTCTGGATATCACGGTACTGCCATCGCAATCGGGCCGAGCCAGATATATATCTGCCTGGATCAGTTCAGTAGGCGTGCGGAGTCATTACAGATGGAAAAGCCCCCTGACTAGTGAGTACGCGCTGATGAGGTTGCGAACATTCTTTCAAAAGTTGGCGATGGCGCATCCGCTCGTGTAGGTTTAACGTGGCAGGAAATGAGGCTCTATATTGAAGCGCCTAGGTGCAAAGAGTATGGGTTTCCTGCAAAGTTGCTTGCATGGTGAAAACTAGATAAGAAGTTGGTAGAAAAAAATGACGCCAAAGACGAGCCTAGTTTGTGGACAGCGTAACAGTTTAGATTCCCGTGGTTTTTCTAGGGTGGGATGCATATGCAACCTTTTTTTAATTTTCCACTATCTTTAAATTTTTGCGAAAGTACTGAAATGTGCTCGGGAGCGCGGAACCAGAGGTCACGTTCTGTGATAGTTTCTGAATTTTACGGAGAAGTATACATTCCATATTTACCTCACCAATGCATGAAACAAGAAAAGTACACATTGTTGTGAGGGCTGATAGCTTATGTTACCTCATAAATATATAGGACTATTGTTGCCTAGCGCGTTAAGATATAATTGGCTGTTAGAACTTCGATGGATTGTAACTAAAGTTTAAATTGAGGACTGGTATCTGTACAAACACTTTTGTTAAGAGGCAACATTGAGTGTACTTAAATAGAGGTAAGTAATCGCTTACTTGCGAGTGGAGCTATAAATCAAGTAATCTCAAATAAATAACACCAAGTGCCCCTATTTGTTCATTGCACGAATCGCATGCAAAAGGCTCCTACATCGACTCTAAAAAGTCAGTGCGGTAACATTAAGCATGAGGTTTAAATGCCAAAATTATGGAATCGTTATGCAAAAAATGCTTTGACTATTTTAGGGTGGTCATATGTATGTTTATCAACAATGCTCCTTATCCATTTACAATAATGTTTAATCGGAAGGGCAACTTTCTATTACTGTAAAGTAAGCTAGCTTTGCATACTTCCAACGAGTCTTTCTGCTTGGCAGCCAATAAAATGCACAAACGCCATTCGAGAATACCTTTCATACCAGGGTTGGCTTTTGCTGCTTTTTTTTTTCTTTTCAAACCTCGCCGAAATGCCGAAGACTGATTTGTAGCTGCCATTTTTCTGCCTTACCCTTGCCCAAACAATGTATAAGATAGGATTCCTGCCTATTTTTAAAGTCCTGTAATGACGGTGACCGCTCTGGTTTATGTTTTTTGTGCCTAAAATGTCAGAAAGTTCTCATAAATGCTTAAAACTGGTCTTTCAGCAATTTAAATTCTATACACACCCTACACCCTACAGTTGGAGCACCAGGTTCCGCACTGCAATTCATTGCGTCGTTTAAAATGATTTTATACCACGTGCTTTTATTCTCCAGTTCTATTTATCTCCGCAACTTGTGCGGATTCCTCAGAAATCAAAGCGTATTTCTCGCGCCAGAAGACAGAATATTTGACTTGAATCTACAATGTTGTGAAACGTGAATGCATTAAGCGTCAAAAGCATCACTCCGTCATTTGTAGTATCCAAGAAAACGAAGAAAACTCACCGTCACCGGTGCCAGAATTTAAATACAAAATGAGTACCTTTGGGAGATGTAAGAACAACTTCACGTTCCTTCTGCTGAGTAGAATGTTGGTAGGAACATTTCTTTAATTCAAGGAATGTGCAGAAATTAAAAGAAATGTTATTTTCTTTTATGTCTCTTATAAAACAAAGCATTTATTAAGCGTTTATTAAAGACAAGAATGTAATACATAGCACCATGTTATCGAAGATAAAAAAACAGGAGCACTGTTTGCGATCTCTTAAAAAATTGAGGATTTAGTATGCACTCATGAGAGGTAATTTTCTGTACCCACGGATAATATTGCGAGCTGTCTGATGAGAATAAAAATCTTTAGTCAGAGGCAACCTTTCTAGTGTGGCGCGCTTTGACTGGCTTTTTAAAACAAACAATCAAGCAAAAAAGCACAAGAGTCGCAGCGAACGGTTCAGTATGTTCACCGATGCGCAGTTTTGCGGTTGATCGAGTTTTTTTGCAAGAGTGCTCAAGCGTTCAGCAGCTAGCAGGCTGTCGCCACTTATCAATATGATGATGGCTCATTCATCCTGCTAAAATGTTCTTGATGGCCTTCAGCGGTAGCTGCAGCCAACACAAATACCCTTGGTAGCCTGCCGTTATTCTGTCAGTCCCACCGCAGAAGCAGGTTGTGCTTGACTAGCAGTCCATTTCGCAGCGGGAGAACCATGCAATACAATTAGTAAATCAAAAGCATATGGCTATTGACCGAAAACTTTGTGGTTTATTGTACATTTTTATTACTTTTCAAGTGCAACTATTTCTTTCTTTAGTAATGCGAAAAGACAAAAGAGCACTAGGGTCTGCAGTGTATTGCTCTTCGCGTTGTGTACCAAATACCAATCGAGTGCTAGCAAAGCTGGTCTTGAACACAAAATAACTCTCCTTTGGTGCACATGAACTGCATAAATAAGGTAATGGTCCTTCATCAATAGAAGTATCATTAGAGTAAGCTCTCGTAGCACTGCATTCGAATGAAATGAATTTCTAAAGAATGTTAGGCAGCGTCACTGCGAGACTTTGGCGCTCGTTAGGTGCATGTTACATCATCATCTGCTGATGTTTCCCATTTCCTCGTATACCGTGAAATGTTTCTAGGGGAAGCTAATAAAAAGTTTTCAGCGCAAACTTTGATCTGACGGCATTCCGTCCTTTCATTTTCGCGCTTTCAAATAAAACGTTAATTTAGAGAAACAGAAAAGCTCACTTCGACTACCGCCAAAAAAGTAACGAAAACTGTGAACGCAGGGAATCAGCAGAAATGTGCCACGTTTCAGGAAAATATTATCAATGCTGTTGCAAGCATGCGGTTCTAAAATCCCGAACAAAGAAGCGAGAACTAGACTATGATTACTGCACGAATAGAAAATAAAGTCAGTGACAGGATGGACAGAAGTTGACAATTTTCGGCGAATCACCCGGTTGTTTTTAACGCGATAGCGTTAAGGAGCTCGTGTCGCAAAAAAGCCGTTGTTGTCGGTGGCATTGGCCGTGAGCGAAAAATCTTCCTCTTCCTCCTTGCAATTTACGCCACTGCCCCAACCGATAGCGCGCGACGGCAGCGCCCCCGCTCGTCTCGTTCGGGCGCAGTCGGGCCGTGCGGGCACGCAGGAATCACGCGGTGATCGGCGAAAAACTGAGCGCACATCCAAAGCGCGTTCACCGCGAAGCTTGCGGCTTGCTGCGCGTTCGTTCTGCGCGAAAGCTATGCTAGCGTTCGTGGAATTGTGTTTGATGAGAACGATGTGCAGATGAACTACGACTGCAACTTGAGTCTCGCCTGTTTCCGCAAGGCGCCTGGCAGCGCTTCTATGTGGTTTGCCGCTCCGCGCGTCCGTTTCACCGTCCGTAGCAGAGCGATTTCTCTAACGGGCAAGGCGTCGCGCCGAACGGGCGATGGCGTTCCGTGGACCCCCTGGCAGTGCTGCAACACGCTGTAGCGTTCCACTCTTAAGGGCGAAGCTTAAGCGTCCTTAAGTTTTTCTGTAAGACATGCCGCTCGAACAAACCCAATTCAAAACTGTCACAGACACGGCCATAATTCACCGTGTGTATGATTTACAAAGTAGCTTGAGCGTTTCGGTGATCTCCGGAAAGGAAAATTATTTGGCATGAATTTTTCCTTCCTTGTTTGTTAAACATACACTTTAAGTCTGCTGTTTTGTATTTAATATTCAAACATCTGTATGGTGCTGAATAACATGCTGTGATATGGTACGTGGTATGGTACGGTGTGGTATAGTATGGTGTGTACGTTATGATTTGTTTTTATATGGTACTGTGGTGCCGACCGCACCCGTCAAGACCATCGGAATCGTGTGAAAAGGTCTCCTTTATGACAGAGGACACGACCTCGTCACACAGGGCAAAGATTCCAGACGCAAACACGGGCGGTACAAGAAGGGGTGGGGGGGGGGGGCGAAGGAGCGAGAAAAGGTTGCCTTTGCCACGACTCTGCAGCATAGTGACAGTATGTGCACGGACGCGGTTGTATGGCGGCACTCACAGTATGTGGTGGTTCCTGAATGGCGTGAAGCCGCTGGTCTGGAGCAAAAACAAAAACAACAGGCTGAAAATTTATTGCGCTTAAACTTCCATGCGTGTCGAAAGCTGTTTTTAAAACCGCACTTGATCAGAAAACTTTTCTTTATAAGAGGCCATAGTTTCGTGTTTTTCTTGAACTGAGAGCTAATGAACTATTAAAGTCCTTGTGCGGCACACCTTAGCGGTTGCTTGTTAATGTCCATTTAATACTTGAAAGAACACAGTCATTGCTTTTGTGAAAGAAACGCTCGTAAATGGCACTGTTGGGGACCCTGTAGTACATGAAAGGACCCAAGTCAGTGTATCACGGTCCGCTTACTGATTAGACTTGCCTAGTCTACCAGAATATGAAAAACGTCCACAGTTTACCCACGGCAGTACCTATGATGCCAGGGCCAAGAAACAAACTTTACCACCGAATCGGTTCCTCGAGAACACGTAGGAGGAGCTCAAGTGCTCAAATTCCATAGCAAGATGCTTTTATTTCTCTCTACAGCGTGAATTGTGGTCATTCATATCGATTCACAGATTTTTTGAGACAGTAAAGACTTTTTTTGTACACTAGTGGGCCCATATCGTGTTCTACTTAGAGGCAGCAATCTTAAAAGCAATTACGTTACCGTGCAGCAAACAACTTATCTCGATAGATAGTTTTTTATAGCATTTCTGAAACGTTAAATGCAGCCTACGGTGCATATATTAGAAAGGCCCTTTTAAAATGGTCATCACTGCTGGTAATTGCACAAAATAATATATCTGAGTCTTTTAGAACCAATTGTTACAGTGACGCTTATCTCCGGCAGCAGAATATCAAAGGAAACATCGGCGAATAAAGTTGATAATACCAGAGATGTGACCGCTGCACAGCCACCTGGTTAAGGAAATAAAGAGTAAAAATTACCCCAGCAAGAACAAGTTCCATTACATGACATGTTCTGCTGAAAATACTTTTGTAAATTTCAAATAATTTCTAGTGTTAACTTACTGAAACATCGAGAGCACCACGACAAACACATAAACCCATTTCTATTTCGTTCCTAGTAGTTGCTGATGATTGCAATGAAGCCGGAGGCCGCATTATGCATAGGTGCGTCAGAATCGAGAGTCTATCGTAACAGCTATGCTTAATTAGTGTTTGGACTTAACATTGAAAAGGTCCGCCATAGCGGAAACCACCATCACTTTTAGTGAAGCGTAAACCTGCCGAGCAGAACCGCAACGAGTGCTTATTCTGATCAAGGAGGAGGCTGTCGTTTCGTAGTATGCCACCATGAGAAGAAGAAGAAGAAAGGGAATTTTAATGAAAGAAAGGCGGAGAGGTCGGCCGGTGGTAACAGGGCCCTGGCCTGCTACTCCACACAGGGGAAAGGGAAGAGGAGGAAAAGGAAAGTGTGAATGAAGGCTGATGATGGCATAATACAATGAGTTTCACGGGTGATGTCTATGCACACGCACGCACACACACACACAACACTGGCTGGCGCTCGCATCGCGGTTACTGGACACACATAAAACTCAAAACTGGTGTCTGCAACACAACACCGACACATGTCATTAACCATGTAGGTTGTGCAGAGGCGGTCGCAAACGAGTATCCAGGCCTGTTTCACACAAAAAGTTGAGCAGGGCTTTTGTCACACGCCACCAATCAGAACGTCTCGTCCTTGCGCCCAGAAGAGTTTCCTCAGAGAGGGCGAGAGTCCAGGTTTTTCACGGTCGCCTCCAATGTTGTTCTTTCAGAAGTATACTTCGGGCACGAGCAAAGAAGGTGTCCAATAGTCTCTGGTGTGTTGCACTGTGCGCAATTTGGGTTACTTTCGATGCCGATCTTGTGAAGATAGTGTTTGGTGTAGGCAACGCCAAGCCGTAGCCGTTGGAGTAAAGTCCCATGACGTCGCACCACCACAGATGGGAAATGTAATCGTGAGCCAGCGTCAAGCTTACACACGCGGTCCTGTTGATGACTCGGATCATGCCAGTGCGACTGCATTGCCGCCTGCATTAAATGCGCCAACAAGGCTCCAATGTCTGATCTTGAAAAGGCTATCTCAATGAAAGCACCATCACTATGTGCCATCCGAGCCTCGGCGTCAGCACGCTCGTTTCCCGCTATGCCGCAATGGCTCGGTATCCATTGAAACTTTATGATATGGCCGCGGTGGAAAGCCTCGGCTAACAAAAGCACAATCTGTTGAACCAGCTGCTCGCATGCTCTTGGTTTTAGATAAGTTTGTACGACCTGTAATGCCGATCTCGAGTCGCAGAATATAGTCCATTGCTGCGCTGGCTGGTGACCAATATAAAAGGACGGCTTCTCGTATGGCTGCCAATTCGGTTGCCGTAGAGGACGTTTTGTGCATGAGCCTGAAACGGTGACATGAGGCATTTCCTGGCACTATCACTGCTGCAGCTGAAGAAGTGGTCGTAACGGATCCGTCCACGAAAACATGCTGGGTGTTAGTATACATAGATGTAATGTATGACAGCGCCAGCTGTTTCAGTCCGACTGTTGGAATGTGCGTTTTCTTTGTTATCCCTGGGATTGTTGTCCGTATAGATGGTTTTGGTACTGCCCAAAGTGGCACCTCCGCAATCTGGTGTGGCGCGTAGTTCGAAGGCAGCGCATTGCGCTGCATCCAAAGGGCTCTTGAAAAGGCTGCATCTGGACGCACCGCACTAATGTTAATCAGGGGGTGATGACGATGCCTGGTCAGATGCCGCAAATGCACACGAAGTGGCTCCTGTTGAAAATAAATTCGTGCTGGGCAGGCGCGGGCCTCATAAAATGTGCCCCATGTAGAAGTTTTACATGGCAAACCCAAGCATACTCTTAAAGCACGAGCCTGCGCGCTTTCAAGCACACGCAGGCCTGACAGTCTGACCCCCGAGAGAACGGGTGCACTGTATCTGAGAAGGCCGACTACCAGCGTCTGGTACACGTGTAGTAAAGATCGCTCAGAGGGACCCCAATATTTTCCTGCCATACACCGCACAATGCTTGCAAAGCTGTCGAGCTTTTTCTTGAGCACAGAAATGTGCTTCGTCCAGGACAGGTCACGGTCTATCGTAACACCTAAGAATTTGTGATGTGTTACGTATGGAACAATTTGCCCGTCGATTGTGACCGGATACCACGCCATTATCTTGCGTGTGAAAGCCAATGTTACGCTTTTAGTTGGCGAAAGTTCAAGCCCCTGACGGCGCAAGTACGCAGACGTAATGGACACCGAACGCTGCAATCTTGCGTGCACTTGGGGACGCGTGACACTTGATGTCCAGATGCAAATATCGTCTGCGTAGGCGGATATTGAAACAGTCTTCGGTAGTTGTTTGAAAAGGCCAATGAGCACGAGATTGAACAACGTTGGACTGAGCACTCCTCCCTGAGGAACACCACAAGCAACATGATGATCTGCTGTGTCACCTTCAAGAGTCTCCATGTAGACTGTCCGGTTTGTCAAATAGCTTGCAATCCAGTTGTGTAGACGTCCGCCTATACCACATTCTTCGAGTGCATTTAGTACTGCATCATGCTGAACATTATCGAATGCGCCCTTTATGTCGAGGAAAAGAGCAGCAGTCAACCTGTGACGGCGTTTTTCATGTTCTACCGTTGACACGAGATCAATTACACTGTCGATGGCAGACCGGCCTTTGCGGAAACCCGTCATTGTGGAAGGGTATAGCCCATGTTTTTCAAGGAACCATTCTAGACGGGTTAGCACCATACGCTCCATCGTCTTGCCAATACAACTTGCCAGAGCTACTGGTCTGTAGGATGTTAATGTGAGTGGCGATTTCCCTGGTTTGAGCAAGGCCCCAATGCGGCTTCTTTTCCACTGCTGTGGTACAGTGGCAGAGGCCCAAGAGTGGTTGAACAATGTTAAGAGGGCTTCCATTACCTGTGGGCCTAGATGACGAAGCGCATTGTATGTTATTCCATCAGGTCCTGGGGATGAAGGATGCGTGCAAGCAGAAAGAGCTGCTTTCAGTTTTTGAGTTGTGAAGGGGATGTCCAGTCGATCGTCCATCGTGGGGGGAGCACATCGATGCTGCCGAGGTAAAGAAGCGCTTCCGGCAATTCTCGAGCAGAAATCCTCTGACACCTCTAGTTCTTGCCGTCTATCATGAAGTGCCAATGCACGGAAAGGGTGTTTCTGCTGGGGAAATGTCGGCAGTGCTCGAACAACGTGCCAGATTGTGGAGAGTGGTTTGCGGGGATCCAATCTGCTGCAAAATGACCGCCACCGTTGTTTGCCTAGGTTCTCCAAATAGCGCTGTATTTGCTTCTGGGCACGTCGAGAGGCCCGGAGATCCGAGACATCCTTTGTCCTCCGGTATTTTCTTTCTGCGCGCCGACGAATCGCCCGAAGCTGCGCGTAGATCACATCCACTGGTGCTGTGGAATTTGGCGCTGAGATATTGCGTGTTGCATCGTGCATGGCCGAAATAATACGGTGTTCCACATCTGTTGGATTAGCGAGTTTCCCACAGGTTTTTTCTAGAACAATGCGGAAAGCACTCCAGTCGGTGCAACGTATTTTGGCATTTGGAAGACGGTGAAACCACCGTAGCTGCACATACGTCGGTATGTGGTCACTTCCATAACTTTCAATATCAGCACACCACGTTGCGAACGATGACAGGCGCCTGGATACAAATGCAAGGTCCAGGCAGCTGCTGTAGGTAGTCCCGCGTAGAAATGTCGGCGTGCCATCATTGAGCAAAACGAGACCTGCATTGTTCATGAACGTGGCGATATCCCGTCCTCGAACGTTCGTAACGGCGCTTCCCCAGCCGTGGTGATGCGCATTGAAATCTCCTACTATTATATGGGGTTCCGAAACGCTGTCAAGTAGCGATTGTAGTCGTAGGGCATCAAATCGACCCCTTGGTGGTATGTAGCCACCTATAATAGAGATTGTGCGCCCATTCAAAGTCACAGTGATTGCTACATACTCGTTGCTACTGCCCCCAGGAATTTGATGCCGAACGTAAGTGAGGTCACGATGGACGCATAGTAGTACCTTGCTCAAATGCCCAGCCGCTTCAGAGAGGAAACTTTCATAACCGGACAGTCGAAAAGGAGATGTGATATTAGGCTCACATATTACAAGCACCGGAAATCGGTATTTGAAGATCCTCTGCCTGAGATCTGCTAGGCGGCCTCGCAGACCTCGAGCATTCCATTGTAATACTGCCGATCGAGAGATTCTCTCCTGCAGTGAGGGTGCTGACGACGGTAGAGCCATAATTTTGACTGCTATTAAAGGGTGGCAAGCACCGGTTCAATAGCGTCTAAAATTTGGACAGCAGCCTTAGCAATTGGCGTGTCCACTCCAGCAATTATCAGCCGTAAGGTGCCTATCAGCTGTTTCAGCATCGCCCTGATTTGATCATCTGTTGTCGACACAGCCGGCGGACGCACAGGCGGACGTGTCACAGAGCTTACAGTACGCGATGGTAGAAGTGGCCACTCTGCGGGGTCCTTCTGGGTGGTTGGCAGTCTTGGCTCTTGCGGAGCTGGAGGCAGTGGCTTTTGCGCGGCAGAGCGGTCTCGGTCCTCCTGATGTGTTGACACGTCATTTACTGAGCTCAATTTCTTCTGCCGACTTCGTGTCCTCCTCCTGGAGCGACGTACTGCGATTGCTGCTTCTCGGTGAGTAGAATGGTCTCTCACCATTTTCTTCAAGATCTTCATCTCTGTTTTCACCTTCGGACATTCCTTAGATGTTGCCTCATGAGGACCTTTGCAGTTGGCACAAACTGGAGACTCAATCGTACATGTAGGTCCATCGTGCACGCCACCACAACGCGGACATGTTTTCGTGCTCGTACACGCAGCACTTACATGTCCAATCTTCTGGCATTTTCGGCACTGCACCGGTCGGGGCACATAAGGACGCACTGGGTGCCTCACAAAACCCACTTTCACATGCGATGGTAAAGTAGTACCCTCAAACACTAGTTTGACACACCGTGATTTGCCGAAACGATGGTGAGAAAACGCCATGTTTTCTCACCAAGTGCGCAAACGTCAGAACGCTAACTTCTGAAAGCTGCGCGAGTACCATGACGCTATTTCCCCGTTAGTGCTCTCGAGAAGTCTGTTAAGCATGCAGTCACGCAAACCTCTTTACTGAATAGCCGTAGCATCTTGCCACAGTCTGAGAATAGATAATAGTTTTGCATTTGCATGAATTTAGAAAAAGGATGGGTAACAAGACGGGAACGTTTACGCGATGGGAGCCAAATATCTGTAAACTTGCGAGGCAGTCGCGCCAGAAAACAACTGTTTATGGTGTGAAGGGGAACAATGCGACATTCTTTGCATGCCTTAGTTATTATTACGAGATACTACTCACGGCAAGAATGTAATGAATATACGCATCTACAATGACGGTCTTCATAGGCTAAATGCACGTAGTATATCCTGTATGATGTATTCATGGAGGCTGTTTTTTTTTTATGCGCGCTGACATACCTTTATGCAGTGTGTTTACATTATAAGAACCTAATGAATCCATCTCCTTAGAAAAGAGTGCGCGTAGAATTGTGGCTGGAACTTCCGCCGTCTTTCGGCGTACATGCATTCCGAATAATGTAAAATTGCAGGGTTTGTTTTTCTGCAAAGCGTAGCCCTAGTTCAAAAAATGAACATTCGCTACTTATTGTTAACCAGTTAATTTTTAACCAATGCCTAGGTTGTAGAGATATTTCACCAGATTTCTTTTACAGTGGAAAGCGAACATATGTTAAATATGCGAAGGAACAGAAAACTACTGACCATTGCGGAGAAAAAAATTGCATGCCGAAATTTAAATATGGTTTCTTCAAATATGTTTCACGTTACATTTTACTAAGTAGACTATGGAAAGTACGAGAACAGATGTTGGCCACATGTGACTGAAACCTACGTGCGCGGAATAGTTTATGGGGACGAAACAAACATCAAATAACGTAACCTAGATTTTAGATTTGTTTCAGCATGCTGCAAGATAAACAAGCAAACATAGACAATGGGGGAAGAGAACAAGGACTTTACGATGTATGATAAGATTAAGAGGACTACCGATGTATTAATTTGAAGACACATAGAAAGTATTACGTTAAAACAAGAAAATATTCAAAAAGTAGTCTGTTGAACGGTAGTTCATTTTTGCTGGTTATTTCTTAACAGTTCGAAGGCGATTACTCACAAAAATACAGCGACTGTTCTCAGATCTAGGTTACCTAATTCGAATATCAGCAACTCGATCATCAGCAAAAACATGTAAAAAAATATGAAAACCCAATAAATAATAACTGAATAAAAATGCAAATATTTTGGATCGCGATGAGTAAGGCGCCACCTCACGTTCAAAATAACTACTGAAAACATAATTTCTTGCACTAAATACTTCTTATCCTTCTATTTCATGTCTTTCGAGTATTACCGTAAGAATAACAATTGTCCCTGCAGTACCCATGATCCGTGAAATCTGCTGAGCCTTTCGAATAAGGCGAAGCCATGCGGTCGCTCCTTCATCCTCTCGAATAAAGAAACATTTCTCTTTCTGCTATGGGCCTTCTTTCTCCAAGGTCTAACCAAACGCAGATAAAGAGGCGCAGGCAGTTCTGACGCCAACATCCGAGTTCCCAAGTTATGGACGCGTATGGGTGCAGGAAATGAGTGTTTTGTTCTTATTGTTAAAAAAAGAAAGGAAAGACTAAGTACAAATCAGCCTTCTAAAAGCGCTCGTCATTTTCAACTCAAGCGATCTCGAACTCGAGAGGGTGGGACAAGTTTTTACGGTCTTCAGAAGCCTTAAACAAAATCTACCGCATCAGGCAGAAGAAGGTATGGCGGTGGGGGGGGGGGGGGGGGGAAGGAAGTTCCACCAAAGAGCGATCAAGTTCTGACCCAGCTCAAATTCGTGCAAGATTTTTATTTTGCTGCTAGTCCAAGTTAGCGTAGAACAGCTGACTGCTCCGTGAGGCTTCACTTTGAGTGAGTAAGTTAGGGTGTAGTCGTTAAGAAGGCGGCTTTTTGGACTGAATAAAAACCGGTCAGCCCCTCTATATAGCCTCCCAGCACACCACTAACATCCGTCAGGGATAAGAAATGCGAGACTATCTTACCTTAGAGCTAGTAGATGCGGCGAGTAAACAAATGTTATGGTTTCCTTTAGTCAGCGATGGCGAAGATAAGTAAATAAAATTAAATTTACGGTTTTACTTCCGCTACCTGTTAGACCTTTCTGAACGGGTTTGGCGTTTCTCACGAATGCACACGATAGCGGGCAGCGACTACGAGCCTGTAAAAGTCCTGCGGCCGTCAGTCTATTCAGCCAGAGGCGGTAGTTTACTCTGCAGAGTCCATACGGAGATCTCTACGTTTTTCAAGAGCGAGTTGCGAAGCTTTTACAACGAACGTGTTCGTTTCTAATTGCCCACATATCGACATTAACACAAAAATTCCGCTTGACTGTTGGAGCTCTATAGTGCTTGCTATGTCATTTTCATTCGTTAGTGTCGTAATAAGAATACATTGAGTAGATACTTGTGCTTGTTGACTGATATTCCTAATTGTAGCGCATCAGAAGACTAAGGACGGTAGCGCTGTGTCTCACCTTTTTCTGATGTGCAAAACTTGAAAATATTGTATGGTGGGCGGCTGGAAATTTTGCAACCCCAAAAATCCACATTCCTCATCAAATTTGCGGCAAGCATCAGTAAACCAAAGCGCTATTTTAGCAGCTTTTGTGATTTAGATTGCGTGCAAGTTGAATACAAGTGTAGTAGCGTTAACCTCGATCTAGAATCCACTAGCTCCAAACCTGATCTAAAATATTACCCCTTGTACGAGGCCAGTTCTATGCACACCCGCACGACAGAGAACAAATAGATTGTCAGGCGAATCACATGGACAATTATTGTGACGTGAAGCAACAAAAAATATTCTTTTTTATCGCAGAAACCCAGGATATTATATTGGTTATTTAAAAAAAAACGTGAATAGCTTGCGCGTTATATTGGTAACACAGCTCCAAATGCCTGTGTTTTGAAAACCACACGAGCCGATGAAACTTTTCTGAGCACAGGCGCTCTTCAGGATCGATTGCGGCTCTTCCCATTTAATAGAATTCGTGCATCGTACCCTTGGTAATTCCGCATCACTATCGTTAAAGCAACTTGAAAGAGTAAGTTGCTGCTGTGACGAACGCTGAGTTCTGATTTATTGGGCATTTTCATTCATGATGTACAAGCAGCAGATGCTCAACCAGCGTGTCCCTGATTATTGTATTCACGTTTAAGTCAACTTATTCTTTGTGCCTGGTACAAAATTACCATCTTTCAGGCGATTCCTGGGAAAGGTGCAATGCCATCTCAAAAGGTGCGCGGCCAGCGGGCTTCAAAAGAGCTACCGCCGTTTTCGTGTGAATATTTAAATCACCTACTCACGGAATCATATTACGCCAATTTTCTTAGAGTACCACATTCAATGAGTGCTCTACATAGACATCAATAAAATTCCAGTAAAGGAGTGTGTCAGGAACGCAGACACGATAACTTGAATGCCATTAAACACCGCTTTACTGAAGCTCTTCACGGACCTGGAATGGGAACAGTTGTGGATAAGAGTTTCTGAGGAATACTTTAGCGATCTGCGATTTGCTTGTGATATTAACTTGCAAAGTCACTAAGGAGAACGGTGGTTGTAAACAATTATACGCAGAAAACTAAAGCAATGTTCAACACACTTGGACGGGGCAGCAGTTCACCAGTTTTATTGAGCCGCTGGAAGTGGTAAGAGAATACATCTACTTAGGGAGGGTAGTGAACGCCGATTCTGAACACGAAAGCGAAATTATTAGAAGGCTAAGAATGAAGTGGAGTGCATTTGGCAAGTGCTCTGAGGTACTTGCCACTCTGAGGTATTGGCAGTTTACCAACATCCCTTAAGAGAAAAGTATATAAAAGCCGTACGTAACCGGTGTGCACCTATATGGCAGGTATGCGTAGGCTAACGAAAATAGGTCCATTTAAATTAAGGATAAAGCGCGAAATTATGTAAAGAAAAATTATAGATGTAACGTTAACAGGCATGAAGATATCAGATTGGATCAGGGAACAAACGCGGGTCATTGGACCTTGACCGAAATAAAGAAGAAATAGGCTTGGACAGGTTGTATAATGCAAAGGGAAGATAACCGATGGTCGTTAATTGTAAGGAGGGCATTACAAGTGAAGTAAAGTGCATCAGGAGGCGGCATAATGTTAGGTGACGGAGCAGAATAAAAAAATTTGCGGAGGTAAGATGGCCGCGGTTGGTACCGTGAGCGGATAATTGGAGATACATATATGGGAGAGGCTTTTGTCCTGCAGTGGTTGTTGCGAAACTGATGCTGATCTCGTCTGCGCATGTAAAGAGACTTATTCCATTCAGGTACACCAGCGGGGCTGCACTTAAAGTGATGAGCGCGAGAGGATTGGCTGCCTTAATATGATATGTACCAATATCCCTGAAGAGAAAAGTGTACAACAGCTGTATCTTACCAGTCATAACCAACGGGGCAGAAACGTGGAGGCTAACGAAAAGGGTTCAGCTCAAGTTAAGGACAACGCAGCGAGTCATAGAAAGAAAAATGACAGGAGTAACGTTAAGAGACCGGTGAGCGGCCAGAGGGGTTGAGGGAACAAACGCGAGTTAATGACATCTTAGTGGAAATAAAGAGAAAGAAATGGGCTTGGGCAGGGCATGTAATGCGAGGGCAAGATAACCGCTGGTCATTAAGGGTAACGGAGTGGATTTCAAGAGAAGGCAAGCGTAGCAGGAGAGGCAGACAGTTAAGTGGGTGGATGAAATAAGAAATTTTCAGGGATACGGTGGCCGCCGCTGCCAAAGGACAGGGTTAATTGGAGAGACATTGGAGAAGTATTTGCCCTGCAGTGGGTGTAATAAGGCTGATGATGATGATGATTAGTATTATTATTATTTATGATAGATTGATTTATTTGGAGGCAGCATTCTTTAAAAAAGGGGACTTACTTCCACAAAAGACGTAGTGGTTCACGATATCTTGAATGATGCCACCTCTCTGTGGATGAACCGCGCGAAAACAAGACGACGGCAAAAAGAACATGCTGCTATTTAAATATTTAATTTTATATTTTAAAACTTTTGCCTCATTATGGTTTGTAAAAAACTGTTGTCATTAAAGATAGCTTTAACCAACTCCTTAGTCTTGCACCATCACACGTTTAAGGTCTGTACCAATGAAATGAATGTTACAACGCATTTCAACTAAGATCACGCTATGTCTGCGCTGAAACGCAGGCTCTCGATAACACGAGAAGGGGGCCCTCAAGGCTGCCGTGTAAACATATAATGGCTTTCCCATCTCTGTGTTCTTAAGCATTTGCATCATTTCCTGCTATATTTCTGAAGTACTCTAGGAGCTCTAAAGATATTCATTTAAAGATATTCATCGTTTAGTGGAAAGAGTTACACATCCGCAGAATGGATCTTTTTTGCCGTGCTTCTAGGCGTTAAACTTCATCTACGCCTTTGCCGGATACATTGGACCATTAATGCTCTTTAGGCTAGCTGGGGAGCAAAGAAGCGCGTTCAATTCCGCTGCGGAAATTCAGCTCAGGAAATTAAGCTGCTTCGAACCGTATTATTTTGTTTCTTTGAGAAAAACTGGTTTGAATAAATTTGAATTTTTGATTTCCGTGCACTCTTTCTTTTAAAAGAAAAACTGTGATGCAGCGTTAACCTTATGTTCACAAACGCCCTATTTGGTCCGCAGCAGAAGAGCCGCAACCACCATGCCTGAGGATACGCGTGCAGCTTCTTATGACTTCAAATCTTCAGGCCAAACTCAAAATACCTATTTCTTTCTAAAGCTGACGGTTACAAACAATTTCTTTCTTTCACTTCCCTAACTCGATACCTCACAAAGGTTAAGAGTCAGGGATAGCACGGTTGATCGTCTTTACTATTTCCGAAAGCCAAGAATTCTGCTTTAATCACAGGGTAGAGAATTAATGAATGAAACTAAGCCGGAAGAACAAAAAACTCATAACGATCGATGCTAAACATTTTATAGAACGACAAACGACAAAGTTATTGGCCCCATCTTTCGCCTGCGGCCAGCAGTTAGGTATCCCTGAGCACTGCAAATAAGAATCTTGTGATGCCTATCAGGAAGCAGCTAGGCCAAGCACCACATCCAAACTGCGACAGCTGCGGGTGCCAGGCATTTCAGAGATGTCGCGTGTAAAGTAAGTGGTCCTGATCTGGCGCACGACCCGACTGCAGGGCATCTGCATATTTGCATACTGAACAATGCTTCCTTCACGCATGCAGATTAACGCAGCGTGTTCGCAGCGACCTGCAAGCATGGGAGTCATTTCTAACCGCGGAAGTAACTATTACTTTAGCCGCTGCAAAACGCACTCGAAGAGTCTTTACAGTTGATGTCATTACTCTTACTACTGTTGACAGCGTAGCCTTCAAGATATGGTGTGTCGAACTTCATAATTTTTGCGCAAAATACTTTGTTGTGTTTTACTTTACAGTAAAGACGGCCAGCTTCTCCTAGACATCTCTGTCTATATTCCGTACTTTCAATAAATATCTTTTTATGGCACTGCAGTGCTATACCAGCTTTTCTTCCAAGTTTATTATCAGTAGAAAGTACCTAGACAAATATTGTTGCCATCACTGCGGTGCAGGTGCTAGTACAATGCTGTGCTCGCTAAAATTTTGTCTGCAGTTTGCGTATGTATGTATGTATGTATGTATGTATGTATGTATGTATGTATGTATGTATGTATGTATGTATGTATGTATGTATGTATGTATGTATGTATGTATGTATGTATGTATGTATGTATGTATGTATGTATGTATGTATGTATGTATGTATGTATGTATGTATGTATGTATGTATGTATGTATGTATGTATGTATGTATGTATGTATGTATGTATGTATGTATGTATGTATGTATGTATGTATGTATGTATGTATGTATGTATGTATGTATGTATGTATGTATGTATGTATGTATGTATGTATGTATGTACGTACGTACGTACGTGTACGTACGTACGTATGTTAAACCTGCTTTGAAAAAATGAGTGTTGAATCAGAGCGTTGAATCACGTTCGCGTTTTTGGACGCCTACGTTGCAGAAAATTCCGTTTCTTATAGTTAACGGTTCTACGTCCAGCGCACATAACCTAGCAAATATTAACTATGTTATTATGCTCTGTTTCTAGGCCATCGAAAAGACTCATAAGGATTCCCAGTGCATTATTTTCAGTTCATTATAGTTAAGGTCAGTCTCAGTTCTTCAATACTGCAGAAAAAAAAATAAAGACACCAAATGCTTCTTGAACGACCAATATCTAGTACTGGCAGTGTGGTCATGCAGTGGAGATTTCTTGCTTTTTAATTAAAGAAAGAACTTATAAGCTTTTCTTTTTTAGATAATCTAAACATTTTCTCTATTCGAATTTTTACACTACATGGAATCAACTCAAAATTCATTAATTACTAATTTAATGCATAATGTTTCCATCTATTAGCATTCTTTGTACCCGCGGGATTAGTTTGCTATCAACTAATGTCGAAGAAACTTACTACTGATGGCTTTCTGAAATCATTAATCACGAGTGGTGTCTTGGGAAGGATTCCGAAAATGCGTTGCGGGTATTCCGGCTTAAGTTTCCAGCACGAGCCGCTTATTTCTTCACCCCGAAACAAAAAAAAATTAGTTATGTCCGGAATATTTCTCGCCACGTGCTCCATTTTACATATTATAAAAGTGTGCTGCTAACTCTCCTTGCATCGAGAAAAAACACGAACGTGCCTCGAGAAGACGGCGGTGGAACAGTTTGCGGGCGGCGGAGTATGAGCGTACTGTGAGATTATATACAGTTTTCAAAATTTTAAGCTCTAATGACGGGGCTTACATAGCCAACATCTAAAAATAAAATTTCTTTTCGCATATTGCAGCCAAAAGAAGTGTTTTTCTTCACTGTCACTTTTCCGGGAGAGTAATAAACGATGCACTCGAAGCTTTTAAATAAGTCACGCATTTATAACTTCAAACCTCCTGCTGACTAAGTCAAAAAAGCAAATTATGCAGAGGTTACGACGAGGAACGTTATATATTATGTTCATGCATTTTTAGTTATTCTTCCAAGACACTTTTTCTCCGACTAGTTTGAGCATTGGCTTTTGCAGCACGGAACAAAGTAGTCGAAAGAAATGTGCAGGATAGAGGCACTTTTACACTAAGCTAACAGGAGCCTGTAACTGGTTGAACTATAACTCGGGTTGTTAACTTCGGCGCATTTCAAAGAAACGCTTAAACGGACGTAGGGCTAAAAGGGAGTAATAATGACAACAGAAAAATAAGCTCGAAACAGATGCTATTAAGGTCGTAATATTGATAGAGCTTTGTAAATTACAGTGAAGCAGGGGTTGGCCCGGTATTACACTGCCTCCGGGATCGGCCCGGGTTATGATAGCGCGAGC
Organism: Amblyomma americanum; assembly: GCF_052857255.1. Classification (NCBI taxonomy): domain Eukaryota; kingdom Metazoa; phylum Arthropoda; class Arachnida; order Ixodida; family Ixodidae; genus Amblyomma; species Amblyomma americanum. Next base: position 159,057,524 of record NC_135500.1, on the reverse strand, counting down.
GCGTCTTTTCTTTTTCTCTTTGCACTCCTATCTTTCAACTCTCCTACTTTCAGCACGAGGTAGCGTTAATGGCTCAACTTGAGCCAGTGGGCAGGCCCGTGCACTTTCCTTCTCATTCTTCCTGTCAACAACAGCAGCAGCAGCAGTGGTGCGAATGTCCATAAAGTATTATTTTTGCTTTTTCATTATGCTGCTTCATATCTCCATCTTCATTCGCTGTTTTTCATCCGGAATATGTTCTCATCGTTGATTTCATTAGCATCTTGCCACGTTCACCTTCTTAGTACCTAGGATTTAATGGATAACGCGATAAATATTGTTGCTATCAATATAGAACCGTTGAAGTAAACAAAGAGAACCAGTCAGCCTATGCTGATTCTACGTTCCTTTATCCAAACTTAGAGCAATTACAATGACGAAGCACCAGTGTCTCAGACTGTTCGTATGAAGAGAGAAAATAAAAAACTCTTCAAAAATTTAATTCCTTCATTAATGTGGCGTCAGAATATTCAGCAGCGCTTCCAGCACAATACTCGCAAAATTCTGTCGGCCTTCACTAAATACGCTAGGTGCCGTAACCGCAGTGGATTCCTTTATGCGTGTTAGCCATTTGTCTTGCATAATTTTGCGTCGGCAGAAATGCCCCATTCGCGTGCAATGTTGCGTGATTATAGAGCACGGAAACTGCAAACAGGTTTCGGAGCACGCTACGCAGAAGGGAATAATTTGGCGCTTTGAAACTCCTATAAAATCGCGCCGTTTCTTCAGCACAGCCGTCTGCGTGCTTTCTGAAAATTAATTGCTGGCATTTTTTTTTTTGGCATAGTGAAGGTTTAAAACAAATTCTTGTCCCGTAAGCGAGATCTCGTGCTCTGTTGCAAGTTATATTTGTGATAAAAGTTGAGTTGTAAGAAAGCTAGCATGTCGAGTGCTGTGCTTGCAAATGAATTTTTGCGGTGATTAAAACTCACGTACTTTCAGAAAAAAAATCCCATAATCTTGAGCTTCCATGACGTCATTTAATTGCCTGCTAAAGACTAGAGACCATGGTCAGGGAAGTGAAGAGAACATTACGAAAGTAAGTAACTCACCTTAAGTGCTGCGGCATCTCTTTATTACGTGAAAATATTATAAGGGAGTGACTGCTGTCCCGTTTTTCTTTTCACCTCACGTCATTAGTATCGAAATATGCTAGCAGTATCTACAAGCTATTCCCAAGAGTTTAATTACAACCTTCAATACTCGAAATTGTTGTTACGTTAAGCTTTTCTTTCGATGGACGAATACCGGAGCACAATGCTCTCTTCTAAAGAGCACGGCGTTCAGGTTAATGAAAAAATGGAAAACGAAAGTAACGATAAATGCAAGCTAAACGATGGGAAGAAGGAGGTTCTCAGAAAAGAACCTTGTAATTACAACACATTTGCTATCAGAAAGGCAACAGCACTGCATTGCGGAAAATAAAAATCTCACCGAAGAACAGCATTACTTCCGTTGATAAAGGTGCTATGCGGCTTTAAAGGTTAAAAATTAAAAATTGCCACTCAGACGACAACAGACTGCCATTTCCGACTGAAGCTTACTAAGGGAAACTTCTGTTGTAATTTGTACGTTGATGGACGATTTTATTGGTACTCCCATTATTTTTTTAGTTTATTTTATTGTATTGCTTGTAGCTTTGTAACCTGCAGCTATTTATTAGTAATGTTTGTATCAAATCACCCGCGGTAACCCTTCGGCGATGCAGATTATGATGCAAAAAATAATAATCGTGCAGTCCTAACATCTATACAAATAAAGAAAAAGATTAGTTCTGGAAACTGCGAAGACGTAGTACTGAAACACAAATGCAGATGTTTTCTCACTCATGGGAAAAGTTTCACGAAAGAAGCTAGAACTGAGCAGGAGTTCAAAATAAAAACAGTCTTCCTTGGAAGAATGCAAGCGCCTTTCGGTGATTTGAACCCGGCACCTTTTGAATAGAACTAGCTCCAACGCGCTATCCACTGCGCTACAAGAACTAACGGACACAATCGACGGGTAGCCCTCATCGAATGTTGCAAAAAATCGGTACAAGTGAAAACATCAGAAGTATGCAGTAGAAACAGAAACAATTTAGAGCAAGCTGAATTGAAAAAGTAAACAAAAACGTGACGACGAATTTTTTGCGCGATCCAAGGGGCTTGATATGCCTGTCCATTAAGAGAATTTTTAGTGCGCTGTTACTCAAGCCCCCATTCACGAAAAAAGCCACTTGCCCGTCTATTCCTTCATAGAATTGGCCCAGCTGCCCCGGCGGATTGGTGGAAACCGGCCAACTGGGTTGTGGGCAACCTGCCCAAGTGTACGTACATAAAGGTTGCCCTTTAAATTTTTCATCTGTTTTCACCAGAGAATATGGTTACTACGCTGTTAAGAGGTGCTTGCCACCGGCCATGGCGGTCTGGTGGGGTGACGTCGCAAGGTCACTTCACTTAGGTGGCAGATGGAATACTGCGTTTTCGCTCACAACGCAGCCGCCGCGGTCACAGGCATGAATAGAGCGACCGTAGTATCTTTGTGTGATGTATCTACTGGGCTTCATCCATGCCATGCAAAGAAAAAGGAATACAATACTGTTAATACCACTGTAATTTTGTAGCAATATCATGAACAACAGAGCATAAGCACGACAAGTAATGCAAATCCAAGGAAAAAATGCTAACCAATGGCCACACAGTACCAGCGCACCTAACTCGTATTTGGCCTAGCTACACAGATCGGCCATTATTTTTTTTTCTGTTCTACATACTGGCATTCGAGCTTACAGGAACAAAGATTAAGTACACATTAAGTACAATTAAGAATAGTGCAAATGAAAATCCATGAAAAACTACGTTTTTAAGCAGGCTACTTTTGTTTAGCAATTTAGAGCAAAGATCTTGAAAAATAATTGTCTGAAGAAAAAAAACAAGAAATGCCTTCAGGCAGATGACCTTGATGGCAATGCAAATATTATGTATTGCACCAACACTGGCCTTCAATTTTCTTCTTGGCTCACTACGGACAAAAAGAGAAGACGACTTGCATAAAATTTTAACTGTTTAGAGTCTTAGAGGCATTTAAGTTTATTAGGAGTTCATCGAAGAGGCTGCAAGTTTAGCCACAAAGATAACCGGAGCACCTGAGTAGTTTTTAATTTCACGTAAAATCAGCAGTCATCTTTGTTCTGTCTTTAAGCAGCTGTGCTACAGGCATGATACTATGATTCTTCTAAATCAATATTTCTCGTGATTTGTAATGACAACGTGAAAGATATCACTACAAATTCTATACCCATGATTAGACTGAAGATATCGTTGAAGATCGTTGGGGTCTTGTTTTACATTTTATGTTCTCATAACTGACTTTTGTTTAGGACATGGTTCCAAAGATTAGTAAAAAAAGAATGTTTTTTTAATCGTGCTCGTCATGATGATCTTTTCTAAGCGTCTACAGAGCTCGATGAATTATGCAGTGGCGGGGCACTCCTGCCAGCGCCGCTGCACAATTCATCGTCTTCTGTTACGTCACACAACACAAGGCAGCCGGGGGATCGTCCCGATCGCGGACGAGAAGTACGGCACTGAAGATGAAATCCAGTAGATGAAGATGGGCTTGAAAAATGGTTGAATGCAGAAGGAGGTGAGTGGCTTGCCGCCACGGTGGATGAGATGATCGGCGAATGAGTCCCGGTCCACAAAGAATGCGGGCCGCACGTTGGCAGGAGCCGAAGGCCGAGGTCCTTGGACGCACCGAACGGCATGGGCAGGGGGGCGGTGTCATCACGTGTGGGCAGCGTCTCGGGTTTGTGGGGTTTCTGGTCGCGGCAACGTCGTCAGGTAGTCGGGTCTTGTGGTCCGGGCAGGGGGATGGGACTGGGGTGAGCGGCGGGGTCGGTTCAGGTCGAGCGGGCTGGGGCACAGTCGGGTGGGACGGACTAGGTACCCACGCCGATGACCACGGCAGGCGCAGGACGCCGAAACTCCGAGACCAGGATGGCGACGAAGGAACCCCAGCACCTCACACCAAATGTTACGCGACGGCAAGCCGATGAATGAGATGAGGAAACACATGGTCACTGGATAAGTTCCTGGCGGACCGCCTGACGCGGGCACTCCTGCCCGCACCACTGCACAGTTCATCGTCTTCTGTTCTGTCACAATAAGTTTGGTTTATAGTTTCAAAGGGGTTTACGGTCTCTAGGTGACTCAGTCTGTGAGGGACGTCATAGTGAAGGGCTGCGGAAAATTTCGTCCACCCGGGGTTCTTTAACGTGCAATGACATCGCACATGAGGGATATGTGCTCACCAATCTCTATTTGCTGTGCGCGAAACACCTACATCATGGCACTCTTTTTAGGGACAACTGCTCGGGATATATTCGGCGCACAAAAAAAAAATTGCATATGCTCGACTGCACTGTAACTTACTGTTAACATATTTCAATGTACACACAGGTGCACATCTCTCGCATTCGTTTTCCTTATTTTCAAGAAATGCCAAACCTGCTGTTCTCATGAACTGCATACGTCTGACGAGCAATTGTTTAAACATCGTACCAGTCTTCACGTTGTCATCCACAAACAAACGTGAAACTGCAGAGAGTGAAATAAACATCATCCCGCAGTGCTTAAATCAATTCAGTGCTGGTCAACCTGAAGTCGGAGAAAGACGTCACCGCTGCCGAACTCTCGCAAGCCTCTCTAAGTGGAAGCCTTCCGTGTCGTCCGCTTTTACGTGTGCGAAAGACGGGAACACACTTTGCACGCAGCCACTCTCAAGTCGTGACCGGGAAGCAGAAAGTGAGGGAACATGCTCGTGCCTGGAGCCACCAACATATGTGGTGACCACGCGATGAAAGCTCGAAAGAAAAACAACACGATAACGGCAAGACGGATGCTAGTCTCGTAGCGTGAAGCTGGACAGCATCGAATACCAATGTGGCTTTCAAACCTTTCGCGAAGAGGACCAGTCATTGAGCGAAAATATCCGCTCTTGTCATGGTTCGAATACCCAAGTGTGATACTTTTTGACGGCAAAAGAAACAAAAAAAAAACGAGCAACGCAATAAAAAAACTGGTGATGAAAATGATTGTCCCAAAAAATGCGACGCCAAAGTCCCTCCTCTGCGTAATCTTTTGGGAGATGCCGCTTTTAAAGCCATCTTCGGGCACGTGCCTACCGCACAGTAAATCATCCTTCAAAATTTAACTTTGACTGTCGGTGTGAGCGCACTAGAGTAGAAATTTTATGCGATTTTTTTCTTCCCGAAACTAGGTCAGCTAGTATACCTTGTCGGTCATAACGCGAAGAAAATTTCATAAATGAATTTATTCAGTTGATCTTCTTCTCAATCAGCCATTTATTAACTGATTCATTAAAGGTTACTACTAAAGGATAAAAGCGTGTCAGGTTTTGCTCTGTGCCCTACACCTTTCCCCCTTCTTGCAGTAATTGCTTTGAAAATCTTGTAATAACGAAACACCAGCCGGCCCACCAAAATGCATGTTCAAAGAAGATTTGGCCGACGACACACATCCGGAAGTCCATTGTTAATGTGGGTTTCCCGATTAGACTAAGGTGCGCGCGATTGCAAACTGAAGTCGAGTGAGTGCAGCACGACGAAAAACAGCAAGGATAAAGATACTAAACCTCTCAATAAGTTGTGAAGTTATAGCATATGTACGCCTTTACAACGAAACGTAAAGCGGTAGACCGAAAGTGAAGTAAAGCAAAGTAACCACCATGATTACATCGGTCTTCACTCCAAATACACCCTATTGAGACCGGCTTTAGTCACTGAATTTCAGGTATATTCAGACCGGTTTTAGTCGCTCAAATTTCATATATTAAATGTCAGTGGTAGTACATTTGGACATCTTTCAATCTTGTCAGAACCTTAATTTTTCTTGCCGCTTCAAAAGTACTCGACTTGGGAACTATTGCATGTTTTATTCCTTCATTGTGTTCTGAAGTGCTTCATAAAAAAATTATTCAAACAGACCAAACCCACTTTGAATGTTCATCAGATACATGTCATTTTTATTGTCGCACTACTGGTGTATTCTCAACGTGGGCGATAAGAGTAGCATAGCGGTAAAATATAACACTGATTATAAGAAGAAGTTTTAGACGACCCCTTTACTAATTTGACAACAGAATACGCGGTAGAAGAAGGGAGTAGGGCAGATAGACAGTATTGTGGCAAGCCCTCAGAAGCACTCAGGAGAAGCACTCATCGGGACAGAGTGGGTGAACGAACAAACATGGGTTAATTACATCTCTTAACCAAGAGAACGAAATGGGCTTGCGAAGGGCACGAAATTCGAAGGCAAAGTAAACAATGATTGTTAACGGGTACTGGCAGCATGTGCAACAGAAAGGAAGCGCCACAGGGCGCTCCAGAAAGTTAGCATGGTCGATGAGATTAGCAAGATTGCGTGGAGAAAGCAGCTGCTGTAGGCACAGAGCACGCATAATTGGAGAGATATGGGCGAGGCTTTGATCCAACAGCGTTCCTAGTTAGTGTGGTGCTGCTGATGACGACACTGATGATGACATGCCATTCGTTTGGCAAAGTGTGTGCTATCGCGAGCAAGGAGGGCAAATAACGCCAATTTGAAATTTTTATAACATAGCCGATTTTCATGTGACTAAGATTTTTTTACATGTGTGGAACAGAATAAATTCTGGTAGGAGCCGGCAATGGCAGGTACAGTGTGGGGCGCAGCCCTGTAATTTCGGATGGCCATTGTTGTAAAAAACAATAGGCTGACCAATACGCATGAATGTATGTAGTTTAGCCTAATCCACCCAGAATGCCAACTATGCCAATTGCGAGTGCAGAAAAACTTAACTGGAATAGTTTGATAGCAGTGGCACAGCGTGCTCACAATTTTCCATCCGACTGGAAGCGTATTCTGCTTCAGGGATCTATTTTTGTGGTGGAAAGTTCATGCCAGAATTGAGTAAATACGGTCACCTAACGAGAACACTGCGGTGCGTTAAAGTAACGAAGTGGATTTCAAGAGTGAGGAAACGTAGCATGGGGCGGTGGAGGGTCAGATACGTGGATGAGATAAGGAGTATTGCGGAGATAAAACAGTCGTAGCCAGCGCAAAGCAAGGTTAATTGAGTACGTAGGAGAGTAATTTTTTTATACAGTGGAGTTAGAGTGATGCTGATTATAATGAGCGCCTGAAAGCGGCGCTTAGGCCAAGGATACAGTACAAGAGACCGTAGAATCAATTTGACAGCATTAGGCCATTTAACGAGCAGGTATCGCGCAGCACAGAGGTGTTTTTGCATTTGGGCTTCACTAAAACGCTTCCGCCTTCTGCGCGGTTCGACATCGACAGTTTTGGTTCCGCTCCCGATCGCTCAACATTCTACCCATCGTGGCTTGATTTCCGTCTTTTTTTTTATCGGGAAGGGCGGGGGGAGGGGGGGAGGGGGCAGGGGTAATAAATCTATGCTTTCTTGAGAACGGCACTCTTGGTTTTCACTGATTTTATTTTTCATCGGAACATACCCTTCACCTGATGTCAGAAAAAATTGTCTACCGAGTAGCCCCAGTTTCAGAGCGCCTTAAGCTTACATATATTGCCACAAACTGCACAACTTTGCACAAGGTATTGGAACTCTGCACAACACCACTTCAATTTCATGAGAAAAGCTCAAGAGGTAATTCTGTAAAACATAGGCAAGTACCTAACAAATCGTGAGGCACGAAAACAGAGCAAGCACAGAGCTCAAGGGATAGGCTACAAAACAAAGAATGAATTAACGCTGGATTTTTAAAGAAGCTTCCCATCGGAAGCTTATCTTTTTATCATGAGTTATGTCACGCTATCGCAGTTCTTTCGAACCACTATCTGCTCCCCTTTTCTTGGTGTGCCTCACTGCATCCCTTAATAACGTTATCGTTGGTGTAGAGATCTCGTGAGGCCTAGGCGCCACCGCATATCGATTCCCTTATTGCTTCCTCTATGCTTATTTTTTCCGCCCCCTGCCGCATCGGCCATGCTCGAGGCCTTTATCGACCGTGAAGCGGAACCTATGTCTCGCTTTATAACGATAACGACTTGAATAATGACGTGCGCGCCAGGCGATGAGGGTCTCTTTCACGGCGATGTCACCGGGAAGCGCTGATATATGTTCGCTTATTAATTTTCTCGTTTTTTTCTGACCGCATGCTTCTCGAGCTTCGCAGGCCACCGCCTCAACGGGCGGGACCTCCGTATTCACGCCGGGAAGAAAAACGAGCTTTGATCGCGGTGTTTAATCCCTGCTTCATTGAGACGCCCGCTCGTAAGTAATATGCGGCCTTTGCGTGCCAGAAATAAATGCGTCAAATTCTACCATTACGACGCTCCAGCGTGGAGGCAGTTGTGTTCTAATCAGGCCGCAACCACAACATCCAGCGTGTGGTTGCGCCTACATCTCCTCTGAAAAAGTTATGAAATTGTATCTTTTGTTCATGTACATCAGGAGTCTCGGCAATCGGTTGGGGTTAGACACATTCGTGACGTGCATTTTGTATTTTCCTGTCTTTCTTGTCTTCACACGGCCGCCCATAGTAACCGTCTTTTTATCCTCTTCCCTTTCAAGAGCGAAGAGTGCAAGTCAAGATATAGATTCCTAAGGCTGGCCTCTAAGTCGTTCTCTCCAAATATTCCTTTCTTTCTAAAGTTGTGACACCTAGCCGTGTGAACAAGAAACGTGCAAAGCGGATCTGAAAGCACATTATAAAAAAGGCAGAAAAAGGAATAGGTGGATGAGCTATTCAATAAATCAAAATATTTAGCTTGGCGAGTTAACACGCTTCATAAGTTCAGCACCTGGCAGTGAACACTTGAGTAATTCAAACGCTCTTATGGGCTGCGCACAGCCCTCGTACAGCAATGCGGTGTTCACCGTGTCGTCATTTATTGGTGGTGCGCTGTTCCTGCGCTATTTTAATCATCATAGAGCAGCCGTGGTTTGGGCTCAGCGCAGCAAATTAAAAAAAAATGAAAAGAAATCCCTGTGGGGATTGAAAGGTTGCCGTGAAGAAAGGCGGCCAGACGCGGCCTTGAAGTCGGGGCGTCGTCTTATATAGAAGCCGGGAGCCTGGGCAGTGGAGGAGAGGTGCAAAAAACCGCCAAAGCTGCACATTGCACTTTAAATTTACCTGCTTAACATGCATGCAGAGAAAAACGCTTTTAGATAATCGAACCGCTGTTAAATTTTGTAGTGTTTCAAAAGCACTATTCGTCACTGGGAAATAATTCCCGCAGCCCCACTGGCGGAAAGGTTGGCCAGGTCATACTGCATTCTGTTGTGTATAAGTAACGGTTTTATTATCAGATCTGTTGATGCGTTACGAATAAATACCCTTAACTTGCATAAAAATACTTTTACATATCAATCTGCACTTGAAGTCGCCGCGGTGGCTCAATGGTTATGGCGCCACGCGGTTAACCCGAAAGAAGTGCATGGGTTCGATCCCGGCCGCGGTGGTCGAATCTCGATGGAAGTAAACTTTTTAGAGAACCATGTACTATGTAATGCCAGTGCACGTTAAAGAACCCCAGGTGGTCGAAATTTACGGAGACCTTCATTACGGCGTCCCTCATAGCATGATCCGTTTTAGACGTTAAACCTCATAAATCATATCTGCACTTCGTGACAGGACGTCACGAACTACTTTACTACACGGCTTTACCACTGCTAAAACTGCGAAGTTTGGAGCGAGTTTGGCGATCTGATCAAATAGTTGAGTCTCAGCCTCTGTCGCAAACCCAACCAGAGCTTCCAGTCTGAAATAATGGCCACGTGTGTGATTTCAAACGTTAGACTGAACGCGGATTTTGGACGTATTTTGCGAGTGTAGTCAATGTTAAAAGATGTAAGCCTAGCCGCCACTGTGGCTGAGTGGTTATGGCGCTCGGCTGCTGGCCCGAAAGACGCGGGTTCGGTCCCGGCCACGGCGTTCGCATTTCGATGGAGTCAAATTTCTAGAGGCCAGTGTACTGTGCGATGTTAGTGCACGTTACAGAACCCCAGGTGATCGTAATTTCCGGAGCCCTTCACTACGGCGTCTCTCATAGCCTGAGTCGCTTTGGGACGTTAAACCTCCATAAACGATAAACCAAGATGTAAACCTTTTCGCTTTGCGCAACCGATGCCCATACTCTTTTCAATATTGTCAAATAAGAAAGCCGTGCCGTGAAATTTCTGCCATAGCTGCTAGGTTCGATCAGGTGGACACCATGACTTGCCGGATCAAATATAAAATGGCTGCCTTCAGCTCATGCAGTTCGCTAATGAGAGTATTCATAGCTGTATCAAAGTTAGCTAGCCTCATTGGGCCCGCCATGCAGGGCAAAGCAGCATTCACGGCGGATAATCTCAAGTATATACCAACATTTTCTGGATACAAAGTTCATGAAGGCACTAACTCATTCGCCATAAGTAATCCTGACAGGCAACTTCATAAGACAATGACAACTTACGACGGGATGCTCACTGCGATCCATTAGCTAAATGACACGCACACACAATTTAGAATCACAGCGGGCCTTCGTCGTACACAATGTAGAGGCATTGTTCTTTCAAAGTCTCAGAGTGCTTACCAGAGTTTCGCCGAAAACAAGACGAAGACTAAGTGGGACCAGTGCTCGCTGCCACTCCGGCTTGCGCCGTTCCTGCATGTCATACTCATTTGTGTCAATTAAATGCAGCTTCACTGGCCTGTTCTTTCATGCACCGGAGCCTAGATTCAAATAAACATACATAATGAACGCGTAAGATGAAGAATTATTACACTTTCAACATCATTACTCTTGGGTTCCTTTATGTTTTTATTTGTTCAAGATGTATCACCTGTTCTCTTGAGAAAAATAAGGCTTACTTATCGCCAGCGCTAAACCAAGAATAATTACAGGATATACATGCCGCCTATTTACACTTAAAAAAAAGGTAAAATAAAAAATTCTCTTGCTCATACTTGGCCAATGTTTATTTAGATGCCTAAAAGAGTGCGGGATATGAGCGCTGAAGTAAATGAAAAAGAGTATGGAAACAAAGCGACGGTCTTGAAAAGCAGCATTGATTGCCAGCACTCGTCAAATAATTCCTCCTGATGCCTTCCTGTGCAAAGCTTCTTATTACAGCCGAAGCCGGAGGCTAGTCAGAAACCGCATTTACCTGCGAAAAGATTCGAGCGATCGGCTCGAGATTTAACAAGAGGCGCAGTCTAGCTAAAGAGCTCTGGAAGGATCTGGTGCGAAAACGATTCAACTCTTTAGCTAGCGAGTTCCCTTCCTCATACATCATGTAGAATAAATAAATATGTTAGAGGCATGTTTTTCCAATGTCATAAATGTTATTTTAAACTCAAATTAGTGCAGGGTGGATTGAACAACCAGTTCAGAGCTATTGATTTTAGGAAGCAACAAATTAAATTTTGCTCGTAGGAGCGGGAAAGAAAGATGATCGTCTATCTTTGTGAACGTCGCATACTTATATTTCGCGTGGCTATGGCAACTTGAAGGGCTATGACTGTATCAACGTACATGCTCAACTCACAATCACAATGGAGGTTGCCAGAAGCGAAACGCTTCAGTTTTCGGTGTTTGATGAAACCAGACAATATTGTGTTAGCGTTTCGTTGATTGCTTTGAGGGGCTACGAAAAATCGTTTCGATGCACAGCGGTGACCCACTGAACAGTGCTTTATTGATTTGTATTTTTATTTATTCATTTTTATTTTTGTTTTCATTTTCAAGTTTTATTCTAACTCCTTATATATAGGTCTTATTCTTCCCACATAGACAGAGCAAAACGTGTAACACCTCTCACCAGTCCTCTCTCGTCGCATGTCCATATATAAGCAGAGAGTTCCGAGTTTCAAGAAAGTCGGGTGTGACATCAAATAACGGAGTAAGAAAACAAACCATTTTCCAAAATGGCGTTTCTGTGTCTTCAAGACGTGGTGGTTATGTCAGCAAGCGACGTTAATGTGATGTTTCTCTTGGTAATATTACTGTGACGATCACATTTTATGCTACGAGCAAGCCTTGGTGAACCTATATTTTGCAAAAATATATATAGAGAAAGATATTGCAGCCCCGATGTCAATCTTAGATGCTATTTCTTCTAAACATTTAGTCTCTTTTGTTACTTTTCTTCTCCTGGCTTCATTTTACTTTCTTTTCTGGGATCTTGTACACGACATTGAGCGCCCTTTCTTATCCTTCACGAAGTTATTTTTTAATTTTTGGTTCTGATTTACTTTGTTATCCCGGCATCTATGGAAAGAAGTGATTCTTGGAATGGGTATTTTAGTCGTTTTTTTTTTTACTTCTGGGACGTGAGCAAGGACGAAAGTCTAGTTCACGGTAACATCTGGGCATGTCGCTAAGCCGCTTCTTTTCTCTCAGAGGTCAAAATGCTGTGTCATATTTTACCCCTGGCTTCCGTTGTAGTTTTCGCACGACCCCCGAGATGTGGCTTTCTTGTGCCAATCGCTCTCGGTAGGCACTAGCTTTCTATGTTTTTTTCTTTTTCTTTCGTTCCTGGGAAATATATTGCCACCCCCCTGGCAAGCTTCCAGGCCAGTTCTTAGCGGTACAACTGAAGGTCACGTTGTAGTTCCCTTTATGTTTACGGGATTATTTTGGCTTGTAGATTTAACTTGAGCGCGTGGCTTCTTTATGAATGGCTCACGCTGGGAAATCTCAGCGACACCTTTCAATCTTTTGTCAGAAACTGTAAAATACATGTGTTCCGGCAACACATCTCAAATTTGTAAAAAAAGGGAGGGGCTTCCTTAACGTTGTCAGTCTCTTTCTGTTTCATTTTTTTCCATTTCGCTCAGGACCATGCAGAAGAAATATATATAAGAGCAACTTCCTCCTATCCAATGTGTTCCTCCGAGCTAGATGAGAGTGTGGCAGCAGAAAAAAAGAGCGCAAGATGTGTGAAAGGAAGCCGAAGTGCAACGGGACCCACAGACATCAAGAATGCTACCACTTCGTTCCAGGCGCGCACCCTTGTTAGCAATTCTGCTTGTACTGTTTTTTTTAGTGTTGTGCATTTCTGCAACACTGGCGACAGGCCCAGGTGCTCAGGCGCCTAAGGACGAAAAAAGTCTGCGGCACACCTTAAGCGTTTTCTTGTGCTAATCAAAGCGTCAGGGAAGGACCGGCATTCTGACTGGCAGAGGCTCTTCCCATGATCTCTCTACCAAAGATGAAATTACGATAAAACTGCCCATTAGTGCCAGGTGTCGACTAAAAAAGTCCAACGATTTTTTTTCTACATCGCAAAGCGACAACAGAAGAATGAGCTTCGGCCGTAGGCGATAATATCCTGGGCTGCTGAAGAAATGTGTTATCTGCCTTATGGGACTCTAGCGCACGCAAAACGCCCTATTACAGTGGATGAGCCCCGCAGTTCTCCGAATTCAAGTAAGAGTGAATACAATAGGGCATTCTGTAAAAGGACACTTTTCAATTCCATTCCGACAGCAGCTGTTCTTACCGAAGTTTGCCCTTTTATCCATTTTTCATTGTAGCGCGAATGCTGGATGGAAGATTTATTTGTATGAAATGAATGATTTGCAATGTTGTTGCGTTCGCTCGTTTTAGTTCAGCCATGTTACATCCCAGAGCAGCTCCATAAATATATTTATTCATTACTTCATGACAGGACCCAAACAGAATTCAGTAAGAGAAACAAAAACAATTATACTACAAAAGAGTATACCCTGTAATTTTCTTTTACCATCTAGAGATTTCTAAGGTGCCATGAAAAATACGACAGTTCAGTATTTGCAGCTGGTTTATAGGATATGATGCACAATTATCTCCATGGTACAAGCTAGTTAGAGATAATCGTTATTTACTGCTAACAAGATCACTTTTTAATGTTTTGTTTTTGAGACAACATTATTTGGATAGAGAGAAGAGCATCAATATTCTAGGCCAAGATAGTTTTTATAATTTCCTAATTGTTGAAGTTTGCGATATGGAACCTGGAATTATGCACGCAAAGCTACCTGATATCTAAACAAACGGTGGTATACGCTGGAAGTAGCATATCCCCACGGCGAAGGTGGGGATTATACCTCACGGTGAAAGCGCTCCCACATTGGAAATTACAGAAGAGGCGGAACTGATTCGTAGTGTTCCTGGTTAGGTGCCCCCGACTCGTGCATTTGGCACAGCATAGCTATAAAGAAGCATGCTACATTAGGCGTCTACTGCATTCCTGGCGATACTGAAGCAGAGTAGTCAGTACCAGCTTCCAATCACGCTTCTACCTTCGCCTATCAGCCGCGCCGATTTATTTTCGCCCGCCGAGCTACTACGGAAAACATTGCGTCAGTCCCGCATTTCATTATGCAAGTCGTAATGAAATTCAAGATTCTTGTTTTAACTGCAGATGGGATCCTTCGATTCGTTATATTTACCTGTTACGCTATCATCCCCATCATAAGTAGCGATGGCGTAGAGGTAGAGCTTGTAGCACTTGGCCACACCTTCTATGAACAAACCAATTTTCGTTCGCCCTCAGTGCCAATTTGCTGCGGGGCAACTGACCAAAGCGGCTTTCAGACCTGTGACGCAGCGGAGGGTGCTAAGCATCTCTGGCTCCAAACATGCTGCCATTGGAAACAGAACCTGGAAACTTTTAATGCTAGAACTTTATACATAGAGGCTAGCCTTGCAGTGTTTTTGAGGAACTGGAGTATATTAAATGGGATGTATTAGGGTTTAGTGTAGTCAGGAGGACAGATTTGTTTGGTTTATGAGGGTTTGTGAATTATGCGGATGATACAAGCGTGTTTTTCACAGGAGAATCAAGTGATCAGCTAATAGCTGCAGCAAATGTAGCGCTTGCTAAGCTTGATGAATGGACCCAAAAAAATAGCTTGAAGATTAATGCTGATAAAACTAAAGCAGTTTTGTATCATACTAGGAACAAAAACATAGACACACAAAACACAATTACACTACGGTCAACTCCTGTAGAGATTGTGTCTAGTTTTAAAACTCTGGGCGTCATTTTTCAAAACACAATGTCATGGGATGCCCACATAGATTATATTACAAAAAAACTATCACAAATAGTAGGCATTGTTTCGCGAGATCGCCATGTATTCCCTCGCCACATTCTGATGCTGATTTATAATGGTCTTTTCTCCCCTATACTTAATTATTTTCACTTGGTGTGGGCATCGACTACTAAATCTAATATAGACAGAGTGCTCATTCTCCAAAAAAAGTTTTTAAGAGCTGTCGAAAACGTACCAATGCACTACCACACACATGAATTATTTAAAAAATACAATGTAATTCCAGTAACAAAATCCTATGACTACCGGCTTTGCAAGTTGTTCAAACAAGAAACTAAATGTAACAATTGTACTACTAAGAACATAGCTCAGCTAGAAAATAATGTAGATTCATACCAGACGCGTCATTTTGAACCATGGAAGGTTAACACAAGTAGAACTACATGCGGTCTACAAATGCTGCAAAACAAGTTACCCCTATTACTAAACAGTTTGCAAGCTAAAAATATCCAACTCGACAATATAACTTTCAAAGCACTGCGCGATCTTTTCAAAACGATGTAAAACAAGATTTTGTGTCTATAATATTTCCCCATCAATGTATTAAAAATGTGAGCACGTGTTACACTGAAATGTGGTAACAGTATATACGTTTTAGCGTTTTTTCTTGTAATATGTTGTATTTTCACTTTTTTTTTCTTTACATGTTGTGATAAAATATGCTGTGTATAAACTTTTTTTACGACATTCCGCAAACTGCCAATGAAAGGGGGCCTGCGGCCCTGTCAAGCTGGCTTCTGGCAGCTTTTTCTGCAGGCTTCCTGCATCATGTAATGTGATGTGAATAAGCTTCTTCTTCTTAACGTCCCAAAGCGACTCAGGCTATGAGAGACGCCATAGGGAAGGGCTCCGGAAATTTCGACTACCTGGGGTTCTTTTACGTGCACTGACATCGCACAGCACACTGGCTCCTAGAATTTCGCCTCCATCGAAATTCGAGCGCGGCGTCCGGGATCGAACCCGCGTCTTTCGGGCCTGCAGCCGAGCGCCATAACCACTCAGCCACCGCGGCGTCTTGAAGGACGGATGAGATGTATACAGTACTAAGAGGTGGGCACGCACTTTCCTATCGTGGATTAGACGACAGGCGAGAACTAGGTGCGGGATTCCTCATTAATCAGGATATAGCTGCCAATATAGAATAGTTCTATGGGATTAACGAGAGGGTAGCAGCTATTGTAATTGGACTCAATAGGAGGTACAAGCTGAAGGTGGCGCCGGCCTACGCGCCTACATCCAGTCATGATGACCAGATCATTGAAAGCTCCTACGAAGACGTGGAATCGCCAGGGAACAAAGTAAAATCACAGTGCACTGTACTGATGGGAGACTTCAATGCGAAGGTAGGCAACGTGCAGGCTTGAGACCAGGAGGTAGGCTACTATGACATAGGTTCCAGGAATAACAGGGGGGAGTTATTAGTAATGTTCACAGAAAAAAAAATAATTTACGGATCATGAATACCTTCTTCCGGAAACAAAATATCTGGAAGTGGACATAGAAGAGTCCCCATGGTGAGACTAAATATAGAATAGATCATACTGTGTGCTCATTCCGGTATAGTGGAGGGTGGAGGATGTGGAGGTCCTCGGGAAGGTGCGTTGTAGTTACCAGATAGGGGTAATATCACGAATTAGCTTAGGCTTCAAGAGGGAACGGAAGAAATCAGTGAAGCGGAAGCCCATTAATGAGTAGCGGTTCTAGGGAAAGTAGAGGAATTTAGGATATCGCTGCAGAACAGATATTCTGCTGTAATTGAGGAAGACGATCTTATTGTTCAAACAATGAACGATTATCTTACAGCTATCACCACAAAAGTGCGCATTGGAAGTAAGTGGTAGGATGGTTCGAGAGGATACCGACAAGCTGTCTCTAAAGACGAAAGATAAAATTAAGAAACGCCAAAGAATAAATGCTTCTAACGTACAGACCGAATGTAAATGGCCAACTAAAACGTTAAAAAAGACGAAAGATAAAATTAATGACATCCTAGCCCGAAATCAAGAAGAGGTAATGGGCTTGGGCAAGGCATGTAATGTGAAGGCAAGATTACCACTGATCCTTAAGTGTAACGGAGTGTATTCCAAAGGCAGGAAAATATAGCAGAGGGTGTCAGAAAGTTACGTGGGCTGTCAGATAAAGAAGTTTGCGGGAATACGTTGGCTGCAGCGGGAAAAAGACAGGGTTAACGGAATAGACATGGGAGAGTAATTTATCCTGCGGTGGGCTGGGTCAGGCTGATGATATTATCCTTTCGAAAACCTATCTTTTTGCTGTACAAATACAGTGACGTAGGCTGCGCGCTTGAAGTGCTGCGTGTCACTCGGAGTTTTACCCCGGCATAAAATGTTTGTCTGTGACCGGTCTTTTAGATGCCTAGTAACGAATTTAAGTAAAACTCTCTGAACAAATTTTATTAAAAGTACCGTCGAACTACATCAGCCCAGGCTGCTATGAGTGGCATGTTTTGTTTCCATGCATACTTTCCCAGTGTAGTCAGTGAACACAATTTCATGCACGTCTTTCGTCACGGTTCTCTTTCGTGTCGTCACGCAGGGCGGTGACGTTTTGTGAAATGCCCTCTTCACGCAAATTCCCCTTTCGGTAGAGATTCCTCTACTTTGTCCTAGGGTGTCGTGAACACTTCGCTGGAGTCCATACTTGAGACGACACTGTATAAGGTATTCGCCATACCACTGTTCTACCTGTTACTCACAAACGTGGTCTTGTTTTAGTTCCGCTGCGCCTGAAGCTCTGCTGCACTCTGCCTTCGTCCTGACATCCGTGGCGCCGGGAACAATTGCTCAACGAACATCTTTTGTGTTCTTCTGACCACTTTATATCTTGTGCCATCGATGTGGCCAATATCTTTTAAGGTCACTTTTTGTGGTGTCCATCTTCCCTTTGAGACTTTTGGCTGCGTTTCTATATTGTGTGCAGTGCATTTCTGTCACGAAGTAATCGATCGGCAATCCTCAACCCATGCTGCTAATTTTTACGAATTTAAATGCCTTTTAAAGAAAAAGGCGTCAAATAATTTCTTTACAGAAAGGCGGGGAGGTCCGGAAACGAAAATGAGATCATTGCTGCTACTACATACTGGAAAAAAAAAGAATAGAACGAGAGAGGTATCGCGGATATGAAAAATCGTGATGTCATACTACTAGGATCCAGCACAAACTGGTTTGCACTCATTCCTGACATAGATTTTTGTGCGTAGCACATGGTTCCATGGATGGACGATCGTCATTAACAAATGCTTCAGAGGTGGGTTTTCATCAAGCGTACCTATCTTATTACACTGAGGTATGCATATGCGGTTTGCTCGGTGTAGATACCCCCTGGAAACATCTCTAGGCGCCGTGTGCGAAAGCAGAATCGTTGAAAGCGTCTGACACATTTGTGGTAGAGCATCCAAATTTAGAAAGGTTCAAAAGGCAGTAAGACGAAAAAATGTTTCAGATACGTTTCATTCCCTCGCATGTATTGGCGTTTATTAAGGACAGACGGAAAGAGAAAAATTCCGGGAGACGGCGAGGCGACGACGTAGGTGTGAGCTGCATTCCTGCTTTAAATTCAGAGAACAGTTTTTCATGAACCATGCCTTCATATGCCTCAAAATTCGTGGCGAACAGCACGCGTCCGTGCTTAGCTGCTAAGTGTGGCAGACGTAAGCGTTCTTATTGCTTTTTAGCCTTCCTTTCACAGCACGTTTCAACACGTCTTTGTCAGTATAGTGCATCCTGCCTTGTTAAAGCTTTTAACAAACAGGATATTTTTTTGCCGTTTTCGCCCACCCTCTAATGATGTCTTCTGTGGGTGTGACTATTGACTAAGTTTGTCAGGACTCATCGCAGTCAAATAATAGAAACGGTCTAGATTGTCATCTTTGCAGGGGCTCTGGCAGCCTCCGCCATTGCCACCGTTTTACACCACCATCGCCTGAACTAGGTAAAGCATCCTTAACTCCCCTATGTTTGTGCTCTGGCTTGCAAAGCTTTTCCTCTTTAGCACTAGTATGCAGACGTACCGCCCTTGTAAGACCTTCCGAGAACGGTTTCCTCGCACGGGGTGTCAGAAATTTCCAGTCAGTGCAGTCAGCGGCTTCGCAAGTGGCGCTCTTTGTCAATGTCGCCTTCTCCACTGTCCTCGGTTTACTGCCCTTCTCTGTTTCTCTTCCTCTACTGCTCTTACCGCGACCTCCAACTGTGCATAGCTGGAAAGCTTTTAGGAGCTCGAGTCCTCACTTCAAGTCAAATTTATTTTAGAAACATCTGAGGGCACCTGCTTGTATGCGGCGGAGGAAAGTCTCGAGAGACACGGCAATTTATCTGTTCGGTATAAAAGCAGGGAAGCCCGGTAAAAGCGAATCTTTCCTATATCTAACGCACAAACGACATACGGTGTTAGATGGACCTATGAGCACGTAACGGATGGGATAACGTGAGCGCAGACAAGAATTCTAGAGAGCAGTGCTCGGAGTAGTGGAGATCGTAAGGTATGATCCGCTGGAGCGCACATATTAAACTTTATTGCCGAAAACGGCGCAGCCAGTGGTAGAAAGGTGAGCGCTGGACGACGGCGGAAGGTTTTATTACTGCGAATGGTACACCGGGGCAGAAGAACTGCTGTGGCTGCAAAGGCCAGGGAGAAAAAACTGCAAATCCTGCAAGAACCCTTTGAAGAGGACGACGACTCTGCTTTTGTTTCGTTCTTTACGTTTGACAAAGAGCACATCATTTTTGCTTTTGATTTCGGTCGGAACCACCAAAGGGGACGTTTTCGGATATATTTTGAAGTTGTATTGGACGTCAAATCTCAGAATGAGGGTGCAGTTAATAGTTAAATGCAACTCGGGCGCAGATGTGCTGAGAACAAGACCGCGCGCTCATGAATATTAATCAGGTTCGGCGTTAGATGAATGAAGAGCACTGAATTATTTTATTTTGTCTGAACCAAAAATTTAGAAATAATGAAATTCATTCCTTTAAGCCTTGAAGTCAGTTGAACACCGCAATTAGTGATAATGTTTACGAATGAACTTGTGACATTCAGACTCAGATATTATTGTTCTTCATAGAAATCACTAATGTAATTAGCGCGTCATAAGAAATATAGCATTGTCTTGTGCCCGCTACGTGCGACATGAAAGCTCCAGCAACGGCAACCACAGGTGAAAGACTTCTTACAGGCAGTGTTTGGTGAACGTTTTTGCTTTTTTTTACGTCGAGTCTTTTTTTCTTATGATGCGATGCCGCAGAAACTTGAGCTTCTATGTGTTAGTCCACGCTGTCATGACGTGTCGAAGTGCAGTAGTTCGAGCGCACAGAGATTTTAATCTGAAGTCTGTCTAAAATTCTAAAAAGTCTGTCGACAAATGCACGCCAAATACTGTTTACTAAAGTGTCCAGAATCTGTACAACTTGCGCCTCATAGCCATAAAATCAATTCGCTGTTAGAGACACGGGTAGTTGCTGGCGCGTGCGTCACAGCATGTGTACAAGTAGAGTTTTAAGAAGTTGGTTGCAATGTGCAAGCTGCTTTAAAGAGGTGGAATTCTATAAACCCCGGGAGCGCTACAGAAAAAAAAAAAAGCGTCGCTACACTTGTGTAAGCATAACTTGCGATACAGATGGTTGCATCTAAATAATGGTCAAGAATTCCGCCTGGGCCAAGGATTCTCATGTAGATAACTCCACAAATACTTCTTGCAACTGCACTACCTTAAAAAACAATAGCGCTAAGCTGAAACTTGAAGTCTTTTCATTTCTCGCCGAGCCACGCTAAAAATAACCTGTACTTTGTGTACATGCATTGATCTATCATGTATTAGTTTATCGAGCGGACCCGAATACCGCATGTTAGAAGTCAATGTGTGCCTTGCCTGAGTTCTTGCAGGAGACACCTTAGTGGTGTGAAATTATTTCGTGCTGCCGCTAATTTTTCACCGAAGCCTGCTTCCGAGATGAGGGACACCCTTTGGCTTGCGCTGAAGAACAACGTGCTGAAGTTTGTCTCGCCGATGCTGCCTACTTTCGCATGGCGTATTCTACTGCTCTGAATTATTTTTTTTTCTCTGAGTGGAAAGAATTTTTCAGAGCAATTAACCCACTTGAATGCGCAGAGATATTTTTCAGAAGGAAAATAAAAAAGGCCACACGCTCGTCTTAGCAGGAATTGAAGGTGAGCTTTCGAGTTCCTACCTCTCTCCGACGAGTATCCGTTGTTAGGTAAACTGGTGAATGAAAAACAGAAGCGCGTTGTTGTTGTTGCCTCAAAATCGATGGCACAGCGACGTTATCGCGCAAACAAAATGTTATTCGCAGCGGCGTGCAATACTGTAAATCTCGCTTTGTTTCTTTTTTAAAGGACGAATTCCAAGATACTAACAAAGTCCAAGTGTCACAAATAGTCCGCATAGTTCATCTAACACCGCTACAATAAGTATAATTCTTAAAGCCAGAAAGTAACTGAAATTTAAACAAGTTTTTGCCGTTTTTGACGACAATTTGTAGTTGTTGGTATTAACACGAATGATTTAATTGTTACGAAACTTTTCACTAAAATTACGTGTTTTTTTTTCATGATCCGGAGGAAATGAAGAACGCAGATGTCATGCATCCCATCAAAGCTTCTTTGAAACCAAAAATTGAATTCCACGTTAATGTTACATTCTTTGAAAATTTCGGCTTCTGGAATTGCTTTGTGCAGCGAGACTCACATTGCACTCATAAAAAAAATTGTGCTTTGTACTGAGAAGAAATTAAGGCCAAATAGTAATATTTACCTACATGGGCTCCAGGCTGGCAAAGACACTGAATCCCAAGGTAAGCAGTTTGTGTTATTTTCAAATAGTGGTCCATTCCTTTATTTTTCAAAAAAGAACCTCCTGTCTACAATCACGTCAAACGGCGTTATATCAGCAGCGTAATTTCATTACTATGCTATGCTAAGGAGAAGAAAAAGAAATTCAGAATTAGCGCAGTGAAATGTAAAAGTGTTAAATGCTCTGTCACCACTGTAAAATGCTCATTTGCTATTATAAATTTTCTTGCGAGAACAGTACTGGTCAGCAATCGACCGCTTACTCTTCTATTATTCATGCAAGACAAGATAGCCAAATGGTTACTTTGCAAACTTAATTGTCTGTTTATTTCGCCCTCGATACAATACAAATGGCGACTGCAGGTCCTGTAGTGGCGTCATTGTGCCACCTTTTTCCCGTCATTTCTTGCGAACTTGGTTCAGCCGCAAGAGACACTCCTGGATTAGCGACGCCCTCTTTCTTGTTTTAAAGCAGCAAATCCTAATTACCAGCTGCAATGATTGAATGTAAGACAGCAAGATTGAAAGCAAAAGATACTTCTAAATAGTTTATCCTGCAAACGCCATCTGCGTGTCGCTTTACGGAGCTCTTATGATCATTGCAACTTGTTTGAGCCTGGAGTGGTACTTGTATTTGAGGGAGTTCTGCTTCAGATAACCGCATATAATTGGAAGAGCTTAATCAAAAACACTGTCTTACACAAAAGGGGGAGTAATCAGTTCGTTTAAAGGACGGCGCACAATAAAAGTGCGAAAAATTGTAAAACTCCCTGCTGATGAAGGCGCTGATGCGATATTAAGCACACACAGAAAGACAAACCGCGCTTCATGCAATATCCGTGGCAGATACCATGCAAGTAAAAAAAATCTGCTCAAATTCTTGTTGCCCTGGCTGGGGACGATGCATTTAAAATAAAAGAAAGCGAGACAGAACTAAATTTCAGTGAGCAATACGATCCAATCTCCGAGAAAGACTTTTAATTAAAATTCCTTAGTTCCGCCGGGCCAGATCGCCGCCTTTCGAAGCATGCTATCCACAGCGGTGGCATAAAAGATGCGAACAGCTCCAATGAAGGCCTTCAAGAAAAGACGCCGCGAAATGCCAGCAGAACAAAATATTAAGGGACCAAGTCACGCCATGATTCTCAGATTTGGCACAGCAGGGTGTAGGGGTAGCGGTGAAAGACGCCAATGACAATTCTCCGCACCCTCGCCGTGACATGTTAGCGAAAATATTCGCGCGCAGCAAGGGCCACAAAGTTAAAATTGGTGTTCTGAAAGCGCGTTTCCTTTTTGCTGCCTTTCGAAGGTTTCTACCGAGTGGACACCTAATAACGAAGTTTAGTGAGAACTATTCCGAGTAGTAGGTCTAGCTTAGTTTATTTTATGGTGTTTTGCGTCCCAAAGCGACTCAGGCTATGAGGAATGCTGCAGTGAAGGGCTCCGGAAATTTCGACCACCTGGGGTTCTTTAACGTGCACTGACAACGCACAGTACACGGGTCTCTAGAATTTCATGCTCCATCGGGACCGCCGCGGCCGGGATCGAACGAGTAGTAGGCCTGTACTCAACATCTTTTCGAACGTATAACAATAACTAACTGACCACGCTCAATGCTTGTCAGCGGCTGCTGCGCGAGCAGTGTGGAAAAAGAAAGTTTTCTCATATAAAGTAGGAAGCAAACACCTTAGAAAGAAAATACAGAAACAATACAGTGCCTAAATACAGGCTAGATATTATGCATGACTTATTTATACATATCCTGTAAGCTTGAGACATAAAGCATTAGAGAGCCGCCGCGGTGGCTGAGTGGTTATGGCGCTCGGCTGCCGGCCCGCAAGACGCGGGCTCGATGCCGGCCGCGGCGGTCGAATTTCGATGGAGGCGAAATTCTAGAGGCTCGTGTACTGTGCGATGTCAGTGCACGTAAAAGAACCCCAGGTGGTCGAAATTTCCGCAGCCCTTCCTTACGGCGTCCCTCATTGCCTGGGTCGCTTTGGGACGTTAAACCCCCATAAACCATAAACCTTATAAGCATTAGAAGAAGCGAACTTTATTATTCTCGTCGAATTAGAGGACTTGACTATGAGATCGTCCGCGATGGCGTTACTACACCTCAGCGCCACCGCTCATGCACAGAAGTTTCAATGGTAAGCATCTAAAGCCTTCTTCTGAACAATAATGGACACTTGGTTTTGGCACCTTAGTGTTAATTTCCCCGTCTTAATGTCTATATTTACCAGCCTTTCTTTTTGTTGTAAAGCACTGGGGCAATGCGTTTTTAAGAGGGGAGTAATGTCACAAAACGTTTTCCAGTTTGTTTATGTTGAAAACCTTCGGCTCGTCGCTTTATCACTATCAAAGTGCGGCAGGGTTATCGTCTGGACCGCATCGTTTCTAGGTATCTAAGTTTTGTATCATATTGAGCACACCTTCAGTGGACACTGACATATCTCCAATTGAAGAATGCGATTCAGAATCAAAAGCTGGAGTTACCGATTTGTCTGTAGTGAAAACTGATTGGAAGTGCTCAAATGCAGGAGCAATTATTGTTGCTTCAGAAACTGCGAAATCGTTAATTATCAATGTATCTGAAGCAGACCCACGAGGCAGAATTGACTTCTAGAATATACGGGGATTAGTTTTCATTAATTTGGGCAGAGTAACCTTGTAATAAAAATTGTTTACGACGGTCATTTTGATATCAAGCTGCTTTTTGGCGCTAATAGACTGACTGATGCTAGCAGGGTCACTCCAACGTTTCCATCGCGGTAATTTAGCGACATGGCTTTATAAATGCAACAAGCCTCTAGTCATCCAGGGAATGACATAGTTATTTTTCTCTTTTAAAGAGATTAAGTGATTGCTGCACTTTTGACAAGATTTTCGAAAAAAAGTCGTTAATGTATTGATGTCACTAGTAGAACTTATATGCGCAAGCTTTTCAAAAGGAATCGTGTAGAATGTGAGCTATTGCTAATAATCTGCGCGGTTAAAATCAGGAAGGAGGCAGTAGACAGAACTAGATTTAAGAGCGGTGCAAGCAACTGAAACTAACCCAGCTTTGTGACCGGATACCCGCTAAATAAGGTCACACTCTTAACCGTTGTTTATAAAAAATGAGGTAAAAAGAAAAAGATGGAGTAAAGTCTAGAATAGCCTCCTGCGGAGTAGAGTCTCGAAATACTTGACTTTAACTACAAGATAACGAAAAGTGTACCAGCTCCCTTCCAACAGACGCTTCATGTCCGCTCACTGTCATAGATCACCAGTCGACGCCAGGTGCGTTAAAATCACCGATTCAAATAACGTTTGAAGAAGTACTGTACTCATGTACTAACCTACTCAGAGTGTGGTTGATCAATACTAGAACCATGAGGGCGGTAAACAACGCCTATTATCAACGATGGGTTGTCCACGTGAAATTTGCACCACAATAACTCGATATCTGATAGAACTGTGAGCACAGAAAATCTAAGGTTGAACTAAAAAAAAATGTGGGCCCCGCCACCACCTCTCCCAAGTTTCCTGTCTTCTCTAACTAGCTTGAAACCAGGAGGGGCCCCATCTGAATCTTGCGCACTATTAAGTAGCCATGTCCCTGTGACACCGATAATATGTGGAGAGCAAGAGAGTTTAGCGAAAGGAAGTGAAGAAATCGCAGACAAGGCTTCTTGCAATAATGTTCGAAATAGAAAGATAATTACAAGAACAGCGCAGTCAAGGATAATCGACCTGCGATGATGTATCAATAA
Source organism: Amblyomma americanum (assembly GCF_052857255.1). NCBI lineage: Eukaryota > Metazoa > Arthropoda > Arachnida > Ixodida > Ixodidae > Amblyomma > Amblyomma americanum. The sequence continues at coordinate 159,031,799 of NC_135500.1, read as the reverse complement.
ACTTCGATGGGCCACCATGTGATCTAACGAGCCTGCTGGATGCACTGTCCCAGATATACCGGACCTTATCAATGTATATATGGTCATATTGAAAAGGGAAAGTGCAACACTAGCACCTTATTCTGGAAGTCCAAGAGCTTCATAACGACAGGACATGGTTGACCACTTATGTCCCAGTCAAGTCTATGACACCTCACAATGCGCGGGTATTCGATCTGAAGGTTATCCTGAAATCACCTCCCAAGGTTTGAACTCAGGTGCTCGTAGTTCTTGTCAGGGTCTTCGGAAAGGCCAAGTAGAATGATATTGTTTCTACGCGTCCGGTTTTCAAATTTGTCATTTCTGGGGGAAATATTTGAGCTTGCGTTTGTTAATTTCTGGATTTCGATATGAAGGGTACATTTGAAGACAGGACAATATCGGACGCCGCGGGTGATTCCCACAAAGGCCCACAAGAATGCATGGCTTCAAACCTCGCGTTAAAAGACAACTTTAAAGATCTGATAGCGGCAATATCCCGCCCTATATTTCCTGCTGAGTTACATGCAATTGATTTCCCAAAGCCATTTTCGTTTGACGGAGGTGGGATACCAAATGAACAAGTTGATTGAAAAAAAAAGCTTTAAATAACCCTATAAAACACTCCAAACAGGATACTAGTGTTGACTATTTTTGCATTTCATCTATTCGTTTCAATTGATTTTGTGCTCACTGTAAATGTAGTCCCCGTTAGGGCAAGTAAAGGTAAGGCAATTAAATTATGAGACAATTAACTATGACGGCGAAGAAAGGCAACGCAGCCGGAAAAAAGTTGCGACTCCTTCGAGTAAGTACTCAAATAAACTACTTTGAAAGCTTGATCAAGCCAAACAAATGTCAAGAACATTCTAAACATTACCAGACTTGTTCATTTAAAGACCACGCAAACCACAAAATTTGCATGCGATCTGCAGTCGACATGGAAACAAGTGGTCATGTAAGAAGGTCAGCATCTTCTTGCTTTAAGCGACACGTAAACGCAGCCAACCGGAGGTCAAATGAGCAGCCCTTGTAAGGCTGAATGCCCACTTGAACGCCGCTCAGTCAGTCTACCTCACATACAGTTGTAGATCCGGAACTGTGGCCTAAACCAGATAGACGGCCTCTTTGATTAGTTGGATACGTGTCGCATTGCACAATGGATGACTGAACTGTAAAGAACTCCTCGTCGATGTTAAAGAACTAGAATACGAGCAAAGAAGAAAATGTAGTGAATACTCAAGCTAAGACTCCTACAGTTTTAACAGTATGTCCTCGGAGAGTTGCTGTTTACAGAATTATTTCAAGCCATTACAATTGCATTTGATAACTCAAATAATGTGAAGCACTATCCCTTTCAAAATAGAGGCGCCTACATGAATATACACTAAGAAAAAAAGGAAAAAAAATGCTCGCTGAATTTCTTGAGGCAAAACATAAGTTACTCGAGTAAGAGCATGCAGACCACAGCAAAGACAAATGCAGAGAAGAATATGGCGATTATATAAAAGCTGAGAAAACAGTGTTCAAAATGATCAGTTAAGATTTTGTTTGAGCAAGGATGTACTGTTTCCGTCATCACTGTTTCCGTCATGTGATCCCCATCCGCTTAACTACACTTACTGCAGGGCAAAGACCTCTCTAATATTTCTGTCTTGAAGAAACTGCGGCCACCTTGCTCCCGTGGGCTTCCTAATCTCGTCCGCCCACCTGACTTCCAGCAGCACACTGCTACGCGAGCCTTCTCTTTTTATCCTTCACAACCGTCGCTTATTTTTCTTTCCTTTCACGTGCCCTCCCATGCGCATTTCTTTTTCTTGATTTTTACAAAAACAATTCATTTACTCGTGTGTCTTATACGATCCGCTGTGCTTTTTTCTTGCATTTTAACGTTTCGCCTATCATTTCCTATTGCATAGCTGACTTAGTCGTCTTCAATATAAGTTAAAGTGTTGTAGTTTTCCTCGATCTTAATGCCTCGTTGGTGGGCACCAGTGAGATATAAAGCGCAAACCGCAAGAGTCGCACTTTATGAGAGGCGTGCTGAAAAGCAACCGCTTGAACATTTATCATTCGGTTGTCCACCTTTAAAGACTTTATAATTGCCGCCGAAATGCTATGAACGTTATGAGACTCAAAAGGCATGATACATCTCTAATATATGAGGAAAGCATGATCCGTTCTAGGATGGTTAAAATTAAACGCGAGACTGCATCTTCACTCTAGACATCGCAAGGGAAATAAATAGCCTGTATAAGCATTGGGGGACATAAAAGACGAAGTGCAAAATTCTGCCAATTTATGCGAACATTTGTGAAGATGCCGCAAACCTGAACATTGCAGAGAATGTAAGCCTCTCTCAAAGAATGCCACTTAGAAATCTCAATTATGCCCTAACGGAGGTCAATATTGATGTGGGAATGAAGGTTAGCGATAAACGTAAAGAAAATTGCTAATTTCCTGCCATGCCGTTCTGCTTCCACACTGCTCGGTGCTATGAGCCTTAAGTGAGATGGGTTTACAAATAACCTCTAACGTTCATTTCTGATCACATTCAAGCGTGCGATGTAATATAGACTTTTTAAATTTCTGCATTACCACAAGACATTTTTCGAAACTAACCCTCACCTGTTTTTATTACCGGACTGCTGATGTTCAAAGTAAGACAATAATTTTTCACCTTAGTTCATAAACATTCTATTAAATTTTGCTGTAGTGTAGAAAGCGAGTGAAAGGATCACATTCTTACTGAGATGCAGTTGTATTGGCTTCTTGAAATACGCTTTAACAAGACCCCAAATATAAAAGCAAAACAGCCTGCTAGGTCCTTTTTCGCGTGAGCGGTGGCGGAAACCAAAAAGGGAAAGCGTGCGTTTTCTTGCAGCTCTTGTATCTTGAGCTTTTCTTGCCCGCGCCTTCAACGGCTTATTTGTGTCATTTCAAAATAAAGCCAACCCCATACAGCGCGCGCCTACCAACATACATGTGCGCGTTCTGCAAGCACGGAGCGCATCATATAATACCGGCGCCGCAGGCGGGAGCACGGCGGCATTTGAAGTTCACACCACGGCGCGTTCTCTTGCATCTCCGCCGGAACCAACGGTCGCGTGTGCAATGGCGCATACGTCGTCACCTCCGGCTCGCGTACGAGGCGCCCTTTTTTTTATTCTTTGAAAACGGGAAGCCCGTCGTAAAATTTGCTGAATTGTTCCGAAAAATCGGAGCAATAGTATATACAAAACTTTTGGCAACGTGTGAAAGAACTTCGACCCTAGAAAAAACTTGAACGTTGCTTCTCATTTTTATGGCGGCTTACCAGAGGAAGAAAATATTCAAGACTAGAAAGTCACCCTTATAGGTGTTTGTAAACGAATTTGTCACGGCAGAAGAGGTGTTGCTTGGTAGTACTATGCATATATATATATATATATATATATATAGCAGAGAAGGCAAATGAAATGAGGGGCTCGTTTGACAAGCATATTGTAACAACTGTTACACATCTGGTGGAGCAGTGCTGGGTACGCTTCCCGACCTGCGTACGCCTACGAGATAAAGTCGACACTCACACCGGTCCATCAGCGCCCAAGCCGCCGCCTCCGCGGTGAGACTCCTGAGTTCGGGCCTCTTGACAACCCGACGAGGAAGACGCAGCCTCGACCGACGGTCCCACCGGAAATGGCCACATACAGTAGGTTCCCGGCGCCCATCCTCTACCACACGCCGCGAACACCGCCATCTTTTCACGGCGACGTGTACGAAGATGAGGAAGACTGGCTGGACACCTTCGAGCGGGTCGCCCGCTACAACGGTTGGAGCGACGACCGTAAGTTCCATAATGTGTATTTTGCGCTCGAGGACTCCGCTAGGACATGGTGCGAGAACCACGAGAGCAACCTGTCCACCTGGGAGACATTTCGCCAAAATCTCATAGCTACATTCCCCAACGCAGACCGCCGGGAGAAAGCTGAAGCTGCGCTTCGCTCCCGTAACCAGCGGACTAACGAAAGCGTCGGCATGTATGTAGAGGACATGACGCGCCTCTTCAAGCGTGCCGACCCATCCATGGCGGAGGAGACGAAGCTTCGCCACCTCATGCGCGGGGTCAAGCAGGAACTTTTCGCCGGTCTTGTGCGCAGTCTACCGCGTACTGTTGCCGAATTCCTCACGGAAGCGACTACCATGGAGACGACGCTCCTGCAACGAGCCCGGCAATACAATCGGGATGTAAGCACGCTTGGGCCCGCTGTTTCTTCGGTGCCGCTAGGGAGTGATGCGGCCGTTTTACGGGACCTAATCAGGTCGATCGTCAGGGAGGAATTACAAGCCCTCCAGCTGCCTCCCAGCGCGACACGAGGATTGGAAGTAGAAGAAGAAAGAGATCGCAGCCTCTAGAAGTAGACGACGCTGAAGTGTAGGTCCGTTTCTCTGGTGCCCTCGTTCAGCCGCTGCAGTTCCTTTTCAGTGTAACAACTGTTACAATATTAAGGAAGCTGGTGAACACTCTCAAGCTTCGCTTACACGCAAAACATAAAGACCCACGAAAGCAGCAGATTGGACAGCCGTCGCCGTAGCTCAGTTAGTAAGAGCACCGGACGCGATACTCGGAGGTCGTGGGTTCGGATCCCACCGGCGGCATGGTTGTTTTTTCTGCTGGTTTATAAGTAATTTTCTTTAAAAACCAAGTGATCGGCATTACAAATTAAAAAAAAATGAAACATTCCCCTATGCACCTTAGTTTCGGTGATTGTTGGCTTCCTTAATATGTTTGTCAAACGAGCCCCTCATTTCATTTGCCTTCTCTGCTAATAACTTAACGGGGGTCTCGGTTCTGCAGTCTTGATGCCATAGGTAGCATAAGAGGGCTCTCGCACAGTTTCCGCCCTCGCCGTTAGATGACGTTCCACGTCACACTCGCGGTAATACAGGACGTGCTACGTCCGCCGCTATGGACGAGGGTGGCGCTGGTGAACACTCTCAAGGTTCGCCTACATCCAATAAACATAAATACCCACGAGAGCAGCACATTTGACAGCCGTCGCCGTAGCTCAGTTGGTAAGAGCACCGGACGCGATATTCGGAGGTTGTGGGTTCGGATCCCACCGGCGGCATGGTTGTTTTTTCTGCTGGTTTAGAAGTAATTTTCTTTAAAAACCAAGTGATCGGCATTACAAATTAAAAAGTAGAAAAAATTCCCCTATGCACCTTATTTTCGGTGACTGTTGGCTTCCTTAATATATATATATATATATATATATATATATATATTTATATATATATATATATATATATATATATATATATATATATATATTTATATATATATATATATATATATATATATATATATATATATATATATATATATATATATATATATGCGCGTGTGTTTGTGTGTGTGTGTGTGTGTGTGTGTGTGTGTGTGTGTGTGTGTGTGTGTGTGTGTGTGTGTGTGTGTGTGTGTGTGTGTGTGTGTGTGTGTGTGTGTGTGTGTGTGTGTGTGTGTGTGTGTGTGTGTGTGTGTGTGCGTGTGTGTGTGTGTGAATGCAAATATTTTGGTTACAATTCTCACAGCAATTTCTCCGTTGGCCAAGTCTCTTCTTCCTTCCGCCGGAACGTAAAATAAAAGGAGCCTGTTATGTTCGCATTAACAGCTTGTATACAGTTATAGCACTCAGTCTAAGAGTAGACAAAAGGGTATAAAAGCGAAAATTCTAAACTTTATAAAAAAATAATAATGTATATTTAGGAATACTGCTCTTTCAGACATACTCGACAGTCACAGGAGATTACCTCAAAGAAAAATTACCACGTCAGAATTGTTATCTAAAATGACCAGACACCTCTACAGAGAAGCAATTATTTTACGGCCCCAATAAAATGCTAAGAAGAAGTTGTTTATTAGAAGGCCTAACTTATAATGACCTCTGATAAAACGCGCATGCATGTTTGCTTCCCACGTGTATAGAGGTAGCCATCCACAAATTTCAGGATATAAACAGCACTAGCCAAGTGTTAAGCCACTTTTATTTATGTAGCGCTTAGAAATCGTGAATTATTGGTCACCGTTAGCATACGTTCGTTGGAGTAGTGCAGAGACGTATAATTTGAATAGCGTTAGATGAACAATTCCTACGTAAATTAGCTCAAAACAAAATGGGGCAAAGCGTGTTTCTTGACTGTACGGCAGCTATGTCGTCATACCGTAAGTGGGAAAAATGCTGCTGACTTGAATGGGCAGGAGAAGGTGAACGCAAAGGAGCTTCATGCATTTCGCAGGACTTTGTGGGAAATCTTAGATGAGAAAGGAAATTTATGTAACGCCTAGTGTCCTGTCTAACATGGCAGAGCCGAAATGGTAGCCTTCCTCACACGAATTTTGTGAGAATGTTAGAGAAGCATGTAAAAATTTCTTTTGGAATCATTCAGGAAACCACCTGCGTAAAGATTATCTCTTTTCTGGCCGCCCATCGGGAGTGATGAATGCGGTCTTCTCGCGATCTCTTTCGTCGACCTCAATTAGCTAGTAGCCGCTCTTGAGGTCCATCGATGAGAAATATTTGGCGTTGCAGAGGAGGTCCAGTGTGTCGTCGATGAGGGGAAGGGTGTAGACTTCCTTCTTTGTTATGTTGTTCAATCGCCGGTAATCCACGCAGAATCGAAGTGCGCCGTCTTTCTTTCTCACTAGAACAACCGGTGCCGCCCATGGGCTGTTTGAAGTCTGGGTGACGTTGTCGCGAAGCATGTCTTTGACTTGGTCCCCGATAGCTTGTCGTTCTCGCGATGATACACGGTAGGGGCTTTGATGGAGAGGTCGGACGTGTTGGTCCGTTATAATCCGATGCTTGGCAATTGGCGTCTGTCGCACCTTCGGCGATGTCGAAAAACACTCACTGTAGCTTTGAAGCAGATTGCGGATCTCGTCTTGTCTGTTCCGGTGCAGGGCTGGCTTGATGTCGAAAGTGGGCGAGTTGTCTTGGTCAGGCGAATCTTCTGCGGAGGGGTCGGAGTGGGCGAAGGAGTTTCGTACGTCAGATATTTACTCGAAGAAAGCAATCGTCGTTCCTCTGTTAATGTGCCGGTATTCTTCGCTGAAGTTAGTCAGCAGTACTTCGGCCTGGCCATTGCGCAAATGTGCGATGCTTCTTGCGATGCTGATTCCTCGGTCTAGGAGCACCTGCATGTTGCCCTCGATGATGGCTTCAGCGTTAATGGCTTTCGTGGCGCCTACGGTCAGGATAACGCTTGATCGGGGTGGGACGCTCACTTCTTCCTCCAGGACACTCAGGGCAACGTGATTTTCCCGAGTTTTCATCGAAGCAATGGCTTCGTTCGTCAAAAGCGTGATCAGCTTGGATCGCAGGTCGATGACCGCCTGATGCTCATTAAAGAAATCCATACCCAAGATCACTTCGTGGGAGTATTGCGGTAGCACAACAAAGGTCGCAGGATAGGTATGTCTTTTGACAGTCACTCGCGCTGTGCATCGTCCTGATGGCGTAATGAGGTGGCCCCCTGCGGTGCGAATTTGTGGGCCGTCCCAAGCCGTTGTGACTTTTCTCAGCTGCACTGCGAATGTTCCATTCATCACCGAGTAATCGGCTCCTGTGTCGACTAGAGCGGTAACTTTCCGGCCGTTGATAGTCACTTCTAAATCAGAGGTCCTGGCTCTTGCATTGCACGTCGCTCTTGGCGTCGGGTCACGGCTTCGTCGCGTATGCGAGTCGCGGGTGGGGCGTGTGGTCGAAGCTCTGCTGGGTGGCGGCGTCGTTTTCAAGGCAACCTGCGTCGTGGTCGGGGTTCTCATTGTGTGCGGCGTCGGTGCAGCAAGTGCCGGTTCTTCATGCGGCGTCGCGGGTGCAGCGTCATCATGGGGCGTGGTCGGTGGAGGATCTTCGGGGTTTCGCTCTTGAGCAACCTCACCGCCAGAGGTTGCTGCCTTCAGTTTCTCCTACGGGGGCTGGGAGACCTGCCTCGTACCGCGGCCGTGGATTGAGTGGAAAGCTTTTGCGCCGCTTTTAGGCCCGTACAAGGTTCTTCGTCGGCTGGGTGAACTGGATTATGAAGTCATTCCTGACGCAATGACTGCATCCCAGCGACACCGCGAATGACCAGAAGTTGTCCATGTAGTTCGTCTGAAGCCGTATTATGCGCGCTAAAGGGCGCTGGATTTCCATGCTCTATTTTCGCAAGATCCGTTTTTTTTCCTTACTAGTCGCATTATTTGTTTTAATGCATCGGGTCGATGCTTCTTTGAGAGGGGAGTAATGCCGCGAATATTTGCAGTGTGTTCGTTTTTCAAATCTGCCGCCACATCACTTTATCGCTTTGTTTGCTACGCAAGACGCGACTAGATTTATCTCGATTGATCGCAGCCAGGCAGAGCTGATTCTACGTTGTTCCGGAATGTTCTAGTAACTTTGCGCTCTTTATCTCGAATGTTCGCTATCAGCTTTAAATTGAGCACGGCCGACACCGGCCGGCATTCTGTTCGACGACCGCCGAGCACGCTTGTCGCTTCGCCGCCGCAGAGTGATTCAGTCCATTTTGGGTTCAAGTCAGCCCAATAAACAGTTCTTTTAGAAGACCCTTTCGTCCGTCTTCATCGCTGCTTCGACTGCCGTCACTACTACGTGACAATATTATGCGTGCCAACTAAATACGGCGCACCTCGCCCTAACTGCAGCAATGAGGTATTCCAGGCTTTACATAGAACACAATACAAATTTTTAATATTAACCTTTCCTTTGGGCGTCCCTCATAGCCCCAGTCGCTTTTGCACGTTAAAGCCCATAAACCAAACCAAGCCTTTCCTTTGATTTTTCGGCAAAAAAGTAAAAATGGTCGTTCTAGGTAAGACTAGAATATTGTCAAGCTTTACTCTACTCAGGCCGCTATCGAGCATAACCTGCACAACATCGATGTTTCTTCTGTCACTGCCTTGAGTACGGCATAAAAAGAGAAGGGGAATATTCGGAGCAGTAGAGTACGATCGCATTGAAGCTTGACAACAAGTATTGCGGATGTCAGGAGGTAGATTACAAGGACGAGGGAAGATTACTCCATGGCTACCAAAGAAAGTAACGTCATCTTTTTCTTCAATAAATCTTTTTTTCTTTTTGCTTCGCCGTTGTTAAAGCCCAACGACGGTGCTCAGCCTCAATCTTGGGGACCGAAGGTGCGAAGACTTTGCTTCCGGCCTCTAATTGCGGTTCCTTCACAGGAATCAACACACACTCGCACAAAAAAAAACTTTTCTGCTCGCTTAGGAGAGTGGCAGATCGTATCTATTTTCTCCCCGCATTTACCTTGTCAAGTGAGGCTGCTCCCGCGGTCAGTTGAGTTGCGCGCCGGATCTGGAACCTGTCACACGCAGATTACCCTCGTCCGGCTTCTGCCATGGTGTAACAAGAGGGTAACCACAATTGCTGAGATGAAGTTGGAGAAGCGCAGGAGCTCATCTTTCATGAAGATGACACTTCAAACTAAACACAAGATCATGGCTCTGCTTAGAAACGCGAGATGCGGTCGCACGATGCCCATAATTATACAATCCACAGCTACACACTATGCTCCGAGAAGCACCGTGCTTTCTTGCTGCTGCTTTAAATTGTAATACTGCGCGTGATACCTTCTTATAAACAAGAGTTTATCGCAACTGCTCGTTTTATGAGTTTAAGGGCAGTTAGGACAAATTAGGCATCGTATACACACCTATCTCTAGGATCATAGTGTGCGTAAAGCGTCAGACACTACTTTAGACCTTCTGTGTCTGCATGGTATGTATTCTGTTCTCAACTACCAAAAATATTGTCACGAAGTGGTGACTGTAAACAGGAAAGCAAGCGAAAATGGTGTCTAAACAAAACTCTTTTTTTTTGGCCTGACTTGTCCCCACAATAGCCTGAAACACTCGGCGGCGTCGTAGCAGCGGGCGTACTCAGCGGTCGTCGAACAGAATCCCCGCCGCTCTCGGCCGTGCTTAATTTAAAGCTGATTGCGAACATTGGAGACACGGCGTGCAAAGTTAATGCAATATTCTGGAACAACGTTGAAACCGGACCGCCTGGATTCGATAAATCCAGATAAATCTGCCGCGTCTCTCATCGCAAACATAGGGATAAAGCGGCGGGCCGGCAGCTTTGAAGAATGAGCAAACAAACAGTACACAGATTCGCGCAGTATATTCTTCTCTTCACAAAAATGGGATTTCGCAATGTGTGAAGTTATACTTCTAAACCACACGGCTAGACACAGCTGCAAGTTAAGTACAATAATGGTCGTCATTTCATTTGTTTTGTATCTTTCTGCAGAGGGATTTTTAGGTGCTCCTTGGTTGTTAGAGATCTTGCATAAGCTTTACTCAAGTAAATATTGCGACTCTGAGGAAAAGAAAAGCGGAAAGCTACCAGACATTAGAACAAACTTCTAGAACTCAGTGAAGGGACAAAAAAAATAAATACGCGCCATAGCTTCGTCCTCTAACTGCCTGCATTTGTTTTTTGTTTGTTTTTTTTTTTTGAAATTGCACATGCATAACAATCTTCTTTTCCTTGCTGGCGGCGCAAGTGATTAAAAAATTCTGTCGAGGCAATCTTCCTTTTCATCTGAAGTCTGCAGCTACTGGCGTGTCTTAACATGTTGTTATGGAACCTTCATATACTAGAGTGCGCGCCTCTGTCGGCTGCTAGTACAGTACATAATACCCGAGCGGCACAAGTGATGGTGGGTGTGCCCTGTTTTATGTTTCCTTCCGTCTCAACACAAGAAGGCCTGCCAAACCCCACCTCACAATTCCCTTGAGAGTTATCACCAAATATTATGACGCCGCTTTCAAAACCGCACCAATTTATCCCCTATATCATATTTCGCATCCACCCGGAAGCATGCACCCCCTCCAGTACCCAATGCACCCACTTCCCCGCAACCCTTTCCCACATTCTCCTCGAATGCTCAGCGAACGCTCCAACGCGGGGCCTAGAGCTCCTCCCCACCTGGTAGTAATAGAATACCCTACTGCGATCGACGTACCCGGCAAGGCAAAAGATTGCCATTGACCGGGCCACCTACGTCATGGAACTCCATGAACCCTTGAGCATATAGGGCAGTGGGATCGGGGAGTGCCATGGAACCTGTGTCCCAAATACCTTGAACAGTAAAGTTAATTCTCTCGATCCCTCCTTCATCATTATCATCAAATGATTAAGGGTGCGAACTAGGCAAGTTGTTATTGATCCATACTGAACAGCGCAAAAGACAACAGAACGCACTCAGAAGAACACATGAAATACGCTGACTCGCAACTAAATTTTATTCGAGGAAAACATTACTTAAATACTTTTTTAAGATGAAAAAACACACAAAAACTATATAAAAAGACCAAAGCTAATCATCATTCCCAAACGGTGAAGAATGGTAAGCGCGCAGAAAGTTAGACGTCTGTGCCTTGGAGAATGTGTAATGCTTCTTACAGTACACGTGTTAAGCTATCTTTGTGCAATCAGAGGATGATGGCGATAGAAAACAGTGGGGTGCGTGTACCTTGTCTCCAGAGACGGTCAAGATTGCGCGATGACCCATTATCTCGGCAATTTTGGTGCTCACTTAGACGAACAGTTATACATCGTCTCGTCAAGTCGATATAAGTATCTCCGCAGTACTAGCAGTAGCTGTTGCCATTTCAGTAAAGGAAGAAGTATTGGTGACCTCGAAAGATGTGGCTCGTACTGATAAAAAGTACGCCTTCTCTCGTCGACGCATTCTCAACAAACCTGATTCAAAAACATTTTGTTTGGTGAACGAAAGCAAACACTGTTGCTGGAAGATACACGGATTACTTCAAAATGCATACTGCCACTCAATGTCTCGCGGCTCTTTCGCATGAGCGCCGGAGATAGATTTGAGTGCCAACAAATTAGTATATCGGTTTTTGAATCTTCAAATGTATTTATTTCTTCGCATTTTTTCCGTGCGTATACAGGCAGTCCCTGCGATGGTACACTCTGAGCGGCACTGCCACAAGATTATGCTTTGCTGTTTCGCTACTAGCTTTATTCGGGGGGGGGGGGGGGGGGGGAGAATTCGACATCGAATCGACCAGATAATGTTGAAATTGCCGGAAAACGAGAGTTGCTCAAAGGCCTACGACGGAATAGCCATATTACTGCATTCGAGCACAAATTTAAGCTTCTCTTCGAGTATGAAATCAATTTTAAGAAACAAATCTTGTCGAAATTCCACTCCGTCTGAGAGTAAAAAGAGCTTCGTGATAAAAATAAATGCGAAAAAAACGTTCCCTGTTTTCTTACACTACTATCAATACATTTCCGGACCATTCATTTTTTAATGATACGATTATTGTATTAAGAGATACAGCAAGCAATTGAACCTCCGGGTTACATTGCCCCACGTCAAGAATGATGTAAATTTTGATTAAATTTATTAGGAGCATAGAACTGTGGTAGCCGACGGTCGTTTTTAAAGCAACCGTGGATACAATTGGCGCAGTGCTACTTGGACGCTTGCTGTAATCGCTCAGTTAGTAGTCGACGCGCGACGCTAAACGATGAATACTGCAGGTTGGGGGACCTTTATTCTGTCGTTTAATTTTCCACATTCTTTAATAATAATCGCCGTTCTTCATGCGCTTGCTCTGAGCTACGCGGAGTGGTTGATATCCCTAGCTAAGAGGTATTAATTCACAGATTCTGTGCAAAAAAAAACTTTTAACTTTCCAGAATGCTCTCCAAAAACCTGTCGCAGCAAATGAAGTCATTTTTCTCGAATGAAGGTATACATCCGGGCCTTTTTTTCTAAATCACGCGCAGAAACGCGAAATAATACTGAAATTTCGATGATCTATCGATCGCTCACAGTCACATCAAGAAAAAAAAAACACTGCCCGCGATCCCGTAGCATGGAGAAGCCGTACATGCTCCTGCTCTAGCCGTGCGCTGCGCTCTGATGTGCGTCACACGCAAACCAGAAACAGGGTAAACACGAGCTAGGGCGGCCGAGCTACTTGTCCGCTGGGAACGAGTATCGCGTTTCGCCGAAGAGCGCAGCGAATCGATTCCTGTCCCGGCCCGGCTGTGGCAGCCAACCGGCCGCTTCGGATGGACGCGCTACCGGTTCAAACTCGCTCCACACTTTCTCGGCTTTCTTCTATTCCTCAAGCGTCTCACCTTTTAGGGTTTCAGGTAAGCGTCAACTTCACTCTATACACGCAGAATTCCCGTGTGTTGTTTACAAATATTATAGAAAGAGAATGCCAAACACGCTTTATTTTCTTCCTTTCTTCGTGTTTGCAGTCACTGGCCGCAGTCACCACTGAAAAATTAACTACGCACACCACAAAAACCGTAGCTACCTCGACTTCAGTGGCGGACGCCACCAGTCTGGCCATTATTCAAAGCGCTTTTGAGCGTGGACGAATTTAGGTAGAAATCTCTGAGAAGTTTTGGTAATTCCTGGCAACAAGATTCTAGCTTGCCTTAACACCCTGATAGGTAAACACGTTTCAGCCAGCCAAACTTTATTGCAATACTAGAGCAGGTGTTATTGCTATAAAAAATGTTTACGGTACGCGTATGAGAGGAAATTGATTTTTTTTCTGCATGTCCATATCATTCTATTGCCTTAAAAAGTAATATGTTAAAAAAAGAGGTGCGTCGTCTATCTTCTGGCTTCAAAATCATTCCAGTAGGCCTCCAAGCCGAGTTACTATAAACAATTATCGGAGACTACACGTCCAGTCAACTTTTTATCGTTATAGTACCAGCAATAGCAATGGTAACCATTGCCGACAGCTCCTTTCAGGCGCTTCAGACCTTTATATCTCCCCCTTCCCTCCCCCGATAAAGAAGAAGGAAAATAGCGCTGAAGTTTCACCTTCTTTGCAAGCATTAAAAGCAGATTTCGAAATCGAACGGCAGATTATGCAAAACACAGGTAATGCTTGCGCTTATCAAAGCCATACCCAGATACACGAACGGATGCCTCGCTTGACACAGGAGCACTATGCGACTAACACTCACGCACTTGGCGCTTGCGATGTTACGGTGTTCCTCCGCTTAGCATGAAGATACAGGCTTAACAAAACTACAAAACAAAACAACTTTAGTAAAAAAGGATAAATGTGGCAAATGTGGCTGTTGTAGCAGAGCTAATTTTAGTTAAGCAGGGGTTTTTGGCGGTCGTAAGATGACTGGTAGTAATGATGACCCGCTCGAACCTCCGAAACCAAAAACACTGAAAAGGAAACAGTAGAGTAAGCTGACGGTGCCGTTTAATCGTGGCTTTACCAAAAAAAATATTAAGTGATGAAAAATCACCTGCACTCCGCCACATCTTAAAGCCTACGCTATGCGCACGAAGAATTAAAATATACAGATACTTAACTTTCTTGCCCGTTGGCAATGCCATAGCATGCGAATCTTGTGATGCTTTTGTCGAAAGTGAATGGTGGGGCTTTTGGGACACATGCTACTCCTCACAAGCTCTTCGCGCCACCTGCCACAGTTGGAAGGGTGCACGTTTCACGCCGACCAACCTGGAATGTTGACGTCACTGCCGATCGGATGAAATCACTTTTCTCCAGCGAATAGCAATTCTGCACTCTGTTGACATATCTGATGATGCCAATGTCCACCAGCAAATCAGGCCTTTTCCGCACGGTGCCGGATGGTCGCCGCTAGGTTTCTGCGCCGATCAGGCTTGTATGCATTCGCATTATAAAGGGGCTGCTTTCCCAGTGTCTTGAATGAGGCCCAATTGGAGAAACGGAAGGCATGCCCACAAAGCAACAGCTCACATATCGGCAAGAACACAAGGCTTTTCTTTCTCTGAGTGAGAGAAAACGCTGCACAAATACCATAACATTTACTGTATACAATTACTCAGCAACCTAATGAAATTCAACACCTAATGAACCAGCGGAAGCGCTATACAACTACTGTTTGCAAAGACGTACGGCATGCACTTCCAAGCAAAGAGGCAGCAAATTTTCTATCAAATCTTTGTCAGTGCAATATACATGGCGTGCCTTCCTGTACAGTATACAGGAACATGCCTGAAAAAAAGACGACCAGACTGGAGGCTCAAAAGAAGCCTTCAAACCAAACGAAAACAGAGCAGCAGTGTTGGATTCGATTTCTCATTTCCTCGAACTGTGGAGCGAAAGTTCGTCTGGAGCGTTAGGCACAACCAAATCTCGAAGCCGTGTGCTTGCAAAAAACGCTGGGTGGAGATGGAACTTTGAGCTTTGACGGACAAAAAAAAATCAAAAAGTTGTCTGCCTGCAAATATTCCACGTAATGTATTTGCAAAATCCGGCTCAAGCAGGGCGAAGAAATCAATTTCTGGCGATGCGTTTTGAAAAGAAAATGCAACGAAGCGTCGTTCTTTTGCACTTACGGGCGTACTCTGTGTGCTTAGACTGGTGAAAACCAGGGAGGGTTCATGGTGCATTACAAACGTTGCTGCTTCCAGGGAATAGAAATCGAACCACGCGCGAGGGTTTCCTGTTCAATGCAAGCAGGTTTCAGAAGAGAATGTTCAGCTTGTACTGGAAAGAATCATTTCAAGATATGTTTAGTTTCTAAAATATGGATAGCTGTTAATAATATCCGCTTTAAGAAAAACGACGAGATATATTTTTTGCTGTTACCATTTTCCTTCTTGCATTCTACAATTCTGCATGTCTTGAGAGCGATCGTAGGACTGACTTAATGTTGTTGATGTGGGGCTTTTATTGTTGTATTTTTCACATTCCGGTGCTACATAAATCAGTGCGGTTGGCGGCCTGAAAATACAATAATAATAAATGCGACACGAAATGAAAGGTCGCATCATTCTCAGCGATTACAGTAAACATTGCTTAAAAGAATTTCTACTTTAATACATTTATTTCTCTTTCTGAGCATGTAAGCAATTACACTTAAACCATTGTACAATTCATTCTATTGCTTCGCAGCTAGTTAGGTCATCTTTCCACAAAATTGAACCGCATTTTCAGCTCATTCATATTGTCACGGTGTTGGTGACAAGACAGGGGCCCTGCAAGAGAGGGCTCGGCAGCACGTCCTTCAGTGGGAGAAATGGCGAACTTGAACTTCCTTCAATCCGCGTGCCAACAGCGTCAACGTCTTTTTGCTTCAGCGCCACCTGGAAATATCGAAGATTAAGAGAGTTAGAGTGCCAGGCCGAGGGCAGAAATAATTTTTGCGATCCTTACCAACAGGCCGGACCTTTTTTGGACCATTATTGTGCACACGTCACAAGATTTGTGCACAAGTCACCGGCAGATGTGACTATACTCCCTTTCATACATCAGGAGCAACGCTGTCAAAGCTGGAGCTCTTGTTTGCACCGCCTGCATCCGCGACCAAAAAGTAGTGCGTTCTTTATGATGAGCGAAACATAGTAAATGTTTTGCCTGCCGTCTTACTGCATGATACAATTGTCGTGAGCATCAATAAAAGAACTGATATTGCTCACGACACGCTGTCGCTTTTTTGTGCCATAGACAACTCGGCCACATAAAAAGCGTGGAGTAACACGGCTTCCTTTATTTTGCCGTGCACACTATTTTCTCACCTTTCACAGCGTTGCACGTTACGGATGACGTGGAGTGTAAAATTTTTGCCAATAAATTTTCTACTTTATCATAATCTATACTTAATACCGGCCCGGAAATTAAATTGCGCTTAAACTGATCTCACGATTTATTTCTTCCCATCCCTTCTACCTTTTTTCTCCACTCAGTGTTCGACTGGCCCAAACATATGGAGGGCTGCTTCTCAAATGACTATCTTTTGTCAGCGAATGTATTTACTGCAATAACTGCTCAACAGACACGCTAAATTCGTCTTAAGAAGTTGCACTTTTGGTCATGAAAATATTCTTGAAGCACGTGGGTAGTTCAGGTCACAATGTCTAGTGCACAAGTAAACAGCGGTGAGACCGAAATTGAGAGAGGAGAATAAACTGCAACGCGTTCAAATGGAGCAATCTGGTTAATGTATTAAGCAAATTAACTTTTCCACTCCACGACCGCTACCCACATGTACAGTCTGTCAAAAGTATACAGCCCAAAGGGTCTGCTTCTGAGATCTGCAGCGCGAAATCTCTTACATACTCACAGACCTTAATCATACGAAGGCGGTAGGAAATTAAGTCCTCAACTCTCCCATGCTTAGGACTGCAAAATTTGCCTGAAGGTCCCCTCTACATGGCTTGGAAACAAACCCCTCGGGCTCTATATTGTTGACAAACACTGTACATTGCTACATGAACTGGGATGCTTCTTAGCTTAGTTGTAGCGGCTGAGCAGAAGGGAACAGGACAAATTGTCATTGCATTTGCATCAGAACTTCTTATACTGTCTATACTCCGCTGCTTGTTATCTTGAAACATAGAATGTTAGCCGAATGTCTAACTCCTTAAATCATACGACCACGCAAACCATACCTAACAATGCTGCACAAAAGCATTTGTGAATGTTAAAATGTTTATGCACGCGCGTTTTTTATATGTTTTAAGATTTCATTCTAACAATCAATATATCCTCAGACCTGTCGTCGGTAAGCTTGGAATTTTCGATAATAAGTATTTTTTGCTTTCGTCAAAAGCATTCCCGATTGGTTTTCTATGCCAGTCTTAACTGCTCGATGCGACCAATGGAAAAACTACACATTTGCTACACATGCAAGAATTGGCCCTTACCTTTAATATTTTCATAACTAAATGTGACAATATTCCAATACTTAAAATTTTTGTCAAGTAAGTGTTGGACATGCGAAATATTAGTGTTAACTTTTGTCCTCTCTTTCGATTAGTACTCAGAGAAAAAAATTATTCCCACATTAAAAATCACGCAAAAAGTCACTTTTCATCCTCCTCCTTGTAAAATAGTATAAATCGCTACACTGTCCAGACTACCCAAAGTGGCGTGCTCGGCCCGCTCAGCGTAAGATGGTTGTCTAAAATTTTTGATGTGGGCTACGCTGAAATTGATCACCTTAACAGGTGCACTTGTTAGAGAATGCCCACTGCTCTGCTAACAGAGAGGAGGCGCCTGTACAGGTACGCATTACGACAATCACAAATTTCGAGTGGCGCACTGCGTGTATTGAGCAGCAGAGACCGTAAGGCCCAAGGATGAAAGGACAAAGCGCACATAATCTCTTCAGCAGGTCTCTTAATTCTGTCCATGCCCGGGCAGTCGCCATAAGAAACGTTGCAGCCCTATACCTGACTTAATAATTAAACATTAAGCGTGGTTGAAATAGCAATTACCCCTGTATATTTGGTAAGAAAAACCATGACATATACTTCATCCTAAGCGCTCACTATGGCACCACGCATAATGTGGAGGTCCTCGCAGAGGTGCGTTGCAGCGACAACATGATGGTAAGGTATAGAAATAGCCTGCACTTGAAGAGGGAATGGAAGAAACGACTGAGGCGGAAGCCCTTTCACGGGTTAGCGGAATGAGGGAAAGTAGAGTAATAAGGAGTCTAGCTGCACAAAAGAGATTCTGCTTTAACTGAGGACAACGACCTTAATGTTCTAGCTTACTGATGTAATCGTAATTAGATCCTAAACAACCTTATATTTTAATGAAGAAAATAAACAGCCAGGCTTACAGCGCCATTCCTTTTCCTCAAAACCGAATTTTAATTTTTGTATATGCTACTCGAATATAGGCCACATTCATACTACGTCTAAGGTAATATAAAAATCCGCAGCCTACAACCATCCCCTATAAAGGGTGTTTCGCCTAAGACTTTACACAGTTTTTAAAAACAGGCTTTCGGAGTTAGAAGAGCGTTCTCTTTGGCGTAGCAGTATCAGCTGTGAAGTACATCAGAATATAGCTAAGACATGCTAAGTAGCAGGCTGGTTAGGTAATAATGAATTGTTAAATTCTTAACCATTCACGTTAGACGTCCGTCATAAATATTGAGAGACGAGTAGCCCACCATGAGTAATATGCATATCAGTTTTCAACATTTCGAAAATACCGTTACCTTTGTCGCTGTGGCCCGATAAATTTCGGCACATCGCGCTAAAACGCACGTGCTTTCGAGAAGCTTCCAGGAAAAGCAACCTGACCAGTGCACGAAACTCGTCGAAATAGGCAAAATTTGTCGGGCCACAGCGCCGAGGTTTATCGCGTTTTCGGAGTTATAAAAACTGATATGGATTTCACTTACGATGATCTAGACGCCTCTTAATAACTAAAGAGCCTAACAGTGGTAGTTAAAAAGTGAACTATTCAAGATTAGTTCACCATCCAGCTAGTTGTCACGTCTTAGCTATATTGTCACGTCTTAGCTAGACAATGCTACGCTGAAAAAAGCGCTGTTCTAATTTAGTAGGCCTATTTTTAAGAATTACCTAAACTCTTAAGTGACATACCCTGTATACTTATATCCTTCAGTATTATTATAAAGCATCTGACTCAGCCGAAGCTTGAGCAGTCATGCAAGCTTCGCGGAATGAGGCTGTAGCACAACATTATGTAAAAATACTGGAGCGTATACATAACTCCTGTGCACCGACCTTAGCCCTCTATAACACAGCAATAAAGATTCTTTAAGGAAGAATGTCAGGCAAGAAGACACGATCTTGCCGCCGCCTCTTTATAAGACGTATTTGGAGGTCTGGAATTGAAACATCTCGGGTTCAGAGATTGGTCGAAATAAATTTGCAATCTGCGATTCGCTGATAACATTTCCTTGCTAATTCAATCCGGAGATGAATTGCAAAGCACAGCCAGTGATTTAAACAGACAGAACAAAATAGTGCGTTTGAAAATTAGTATGCAGAAAGAAAAACTAATGTTAAAACATCTCGAAAGCGATCCGCAGTTTCATTTGGTAGCGAAGTGTTAAATTTGGTAGGGGAATACGTCAACTTGAGGAAGGTGGTGACAGCGGATCCGCACGATGAGAAAGAAATAAATAGATTAAGAATGGAGTTGAGCACATTTCCTAAGCTCTCTCAGATAAAGAATGGCATTTTAACAATATCCCTCAATAAATGAGTATATACTAGCTGTATCTTACCGATCCTCACCTATTGGGAAGAAACGTGGAGGTTAACGAAAAATGTACAGCTTAAGTTAAGCACAATGCAGCGAGCTGTGGAAAGAAAATGACAGGTGTAACATTAAGAGACAGGAAGAGGGCAGAGTGAGTCAGGGAACGAACGTGGGTTGCTGACATCATAGTCGAAATCAAGAAGAATTGTGCTTCAAGGGGGCTGTAATATCAAGGCAAGCTAACAGATTGTCGTTCAGAGTAACGGAGTGGATTCGAAGGGAAGGCAATCTTAGCAGGGTGCGGCAGAAAGTTAGGGAGGCAGATGAGACTAAGAAGCTTGCGGAGATGAGGGGGCCGCAGCTGGCACAGGAGAGGGATTACAGGAGGTTTATGGGAGTGGCCTTTGCCTTGTAGTTGGATCAGACAGGCTGATGATGTTGATTATTAAATGAGTGTATCTTCTGAGAAGTCAGAAGGGCCAGTCTTCGATAAGAAAATTACAGCAACGTTCGCACTCGAAACCAACAACCTAACCCAGCCATGAGAACAGGGCTGAAGAAAGGCAGCGAGGAGAGAGAAAGATTAGCTCTAGCGGAGGCCTCTTGATTACGTTCGACCAGTTTAGATTTTATGGCAACTGCTGGCATGAAAGAGCATACAGGAACTTTAGCTTTGGCCCCTATCCGGAGGTAAATGCCGATATAAGGAATGACAAAACGAGCCCATGCTCTCGGTGCCATAGTACCCCCTGATCACAAAAAAAGCCCAGAAATCTTTCAATTGTTTTCGGTCTAAGATGTTTCCAGGATGTATGCCCATTGTTGAAAGTTTAGAGCCCAGGGGTTTTTCTTCTATTCCGTATAATGGGGCTCGTGTACCATTTGTGGAATCCGTGCTAAGGTGGCGGCAATACTAAACATATTCTCACATTCAGAAGGTTTTTATCAGTAAGGATCGATGCATTACAAACCACACAGTTTGGCTCGGAAGCGACCCCATGGGTTCTAAACTTTAGTCTGAGGGGGCACATAACGTTACACAGCATTTAGTATTGTGGCGTCACATGCTATGTGTGCAGTAGACAGTACACTTAATGTCAGTTCAAGACACCTGGCCGGGCGCCAGTGCTTTCAGTGAAAAGCGTGCATAAAACATAACTGCTACGTGCTAGTACACGCTGTTTTTTTTTTCATTACGGCTGATATATTTTTGCGCGACTGAGGCCTACATGACGGCGTCGCTCTGTTTCTCAGCCCGAGAGGCAAACCCAGCTAGTGTTTGTACACCGGCCACTTGCTTTTCTTGCCTATGAGAAACCTCTGTCCATCGCTGTCAGCTATAATGCGCGTGGAAGGCAAACCTTGCGGCACATGTCGCTGCTGGAATTTCTACCTGTGAAAAAGTTGAGATTTATTCGAATTTTTTAATTATTTTCGACCCTTTTTCTTGACAAAGGAGCACCAGCAATATGAACACTAGAATCGGAGCTACATTTACTTTTCATAAATAAGAGGCTTCTAACTCAAAATGCTTTACTTAAGCGCGAATTACCTTTTCTTCTTGCACAGTATTAGATAAGTTTTACTTTCTTGTCCTAATAATTTCCTTTCTCTTGATAAGCACTACTTTGCGTAGAAGCAGTATGCCTCAGTTAATTTTAAACGTTGGCGACAGCGAAGATCGAACATGTTTACAACGTATCGACAACGTTGTTAAAAACGTGCATTAAAAACGTGCATTTTTTCCTGTGATTACCATAATTATCCTCTTTCTCCTTCCTCAGACACTTTCCCGTAATGGGCTGAAACCGACTTGCACTCTGAGTGGCGATTGAAATTCAGCACGTGGAGCCGGCACATTCCGAGGAATTGGCAAAGGCGCTTGAAAAGTATTTGGATTCGGGGATTCGATAATGTGTGTTCCCCTATAATGGCACGCGCGATCGCAACTACGTGCCTCCCAAGATGGCAGCGATAGTATAAGAATGCAGCAATTAAAACCGGCAGTTCGCTTCCTCTAATTACGTTGGTCAGTTCTTAAGCCCATTCTGCGACATCGCAGCTAAGAGGATCAGAAAAGTTAATACTGAAAGAGAGAGAGCCATGGATGCTAATTTAGCTTTGTTGGTCTGCCTAATTACTGTAGACAAAGCTAGTGGGGTGCAATTTAACTTTGAACACTCGCGTAGGCAAGATTTTATTCTCCACAGCTGTAGACTCGATAACGTATAGACTTTGTGAATAGTTTAGCGCCCAGAAGTTTTGTTCCTAAGCCACGTCGGGCAGCTGCTCTGGCATTCGTGGATGTTCTACACATTGAAGGGCATAGTGCCAGAAATAGAAATACTTCTAACCCTGCGGATGCATTAGGAGCCACACAGTGTGGCAAAGACGCAAACCTCTTGGGATACAAACCTTTGAAAAAGGTTGCACAGTATGCATCCGGGAGCATATCCTATAATGGTACTATTTTTGTGCTTATGCAGAGTTAAAAGTGCCATAGGCTGCGTCCGTTTGCACTTACTGTTTTCAAAGTTATTAGTGGAAACAAGCGCATCGCTCTTTTCTTCGAGCTTGTTCTGCACGGTCAAGACAAGACTAAAAGGTTATATTTTTTCCGCTAACACAATGGGCATGCGTCGGCAACTCTTATTTCAAGCCAGTGTTTTAGCGAATTTAAATGTCATTTTTAAACTTTAGTTCGTTTTGACGGCAAACTCTGCTCTAGCAAGAAACAGTGCCCTTACTTTGGAGTCCCATTCTGCAGCGCTAGGAAAACATTACTGGCCAGTCATGCAGATTGAGAATGTTCATTTTGCAGGAGGCATCACCAGACCAAGGCCGACAATTTACGTTACCGTTTTTGTCCCCTTCCTGAAATTGCGAAAGCGAACTTCGTCACAAAAAAAGAGAAAACGAATTGTCATCATCAAAGGGTATTCAGAGAGGAACATCTGCCTTGCACATGTAATGCAAAACGCATAGAGCGATCCCGTATGCTTCGAAGGCACGAAACTTGTGGCATAAATCTCTGCGATCGTGTTTTCGCGAATGGTACGTAGCGAGCGCCAAACTTCAGCCATCATGCCATTATGCGCCGCTATTCCCTATTCCCCAACAGCCACGCCCATCTATGCAGTTGGTAAGTCTCGACATCTGCACCCATTTTCCTCGTTTCCTTTGGCGGCTTGCATCGGTACGTTTTCCGTATTGACGGTTGCGTGACCTCGAAAATCGTACGGTGCCCGCGATCACGTGATCTCGTACGTCGCGTGCGAGGCACGAAGAGCAGGTGTCGAAACAGCGGAATCGGAATTCGACCGCTACCCGGTTGTCAGTCGCTGATCGTTCTCATGCGAAGTGAGCACGAAAGACGGCGGTTATACGTCCCGCTTTCGGGCCGTTACTGTGTAGGAACATCGTAGGAAGAAGAGCCGACATTCTTTCGAAACAAGCAATGTCAAAGAGGACATTGAGGATAGTTATTCACATCACCTTTATATAAAGCCAATTTGTCGGCTCGTATTTCAGCCAAGCTCTACGCGGACCTGAACTTGACATTGGCAGAGCATACGTGCTCTAAGATTTTTAAATTAACAATTTTACAAAAATATAAATGACCCGTTTCATGCATACGCTGTAGGTAATGGTTTGTATTTTTCAGCCAGGTTTGCTCAGCATTGGCCTAAGGGAAAAAAACACAGGCTTCGCTACGATCACTACTGCGATTCTTTGCGTTAGTGTGCAATTTTTAAATCAAAACACGATATACGGTGCATACACGCAATTCCCAGCTACATTCGTGAGCAGTATGAGGCAGAAGAAAAAAGAAAGACTATTCATCAATTTATTACTTACTAATTATAAATCACTGCATCCCTTTTTTTTCTTTTCTAACTAGTTTTCATCTTGGCTTTAAGTTCTAGAAATCATCTTGAAATAAAGTAGAACAAAAAAAATCGCAATTTCGTGCAAGAAGTGTGTTCCGTCTCATACTGCTCACGACTGTATATGCGTTTTTCGTAGTTTACAATAGGTGGATACTATCTCTGGAACTAAGCGCAGACCACCACTAACAGTTTCATATGTATTGGACATTGTCTGTATCCAGATCTGTGCGGGAACGATTACGTTTTTTTTTTTTACGGTTCACACTAGCAACTGTAACGAAAGAATGTGCCCCGCTGCATATTGCTTGGGTCATGCATACGATCTGCAACTCCTCGGTTATAGAGGTGGCTGTTTCCACACCACCATATTATTTAGATTATTGAAGAGTTAAGTGAAACTGAATCATTCGCTCGTCGTTCGATTCCTCACACACCTGTAAACAAAAACACCTCTCCAACATATACCTACGAATCAATGCTTTCTAAGCGTTGTGCCGAGCTAAGTGGAACCATCACGACGAACCACAGTTTTTAGGCGGAAGTAGATAATTATAGCTTCAAATTATTCTCAGCCTCCTTTTAAGTACGATGCCTGATTGCTGATGTTGATGTACAGTTGTGAAACATCTATTTATACAACACTGACGTGCAACTCAAGACAATTGTCACGTCGTGCTGATGAACCCATTCTTTCTAATAGGGTAACGTATTAAGCGAGCTGTAATAATTAGGCTCATTGTAAAAACAAAATCCCGAAGGTGCATGTTTGCGGCAAAATTACGCATTTTTTTTTTTAGTTTTCACGGAGACTTCACCTCCGACACTGCAAACGTCATATATCTACTCCAATGCAGCGTATGTAACTTAAATATGTAGGTCAGTCTGAAACCGCCTCTAGACTGCGCTTTAAACCACAAAGCACATGTTCAGTCCCTTTCAAACATACACCTATCATGGCATGTTCAGCTCTCCGGTCATTGATTTGATCAGATGTCACCTGAATCCGGCTTTACAACTAATCATGACACAGTAACTAGATAGCCTTTTCTTATCTATAAATTCAATACAGTTCCTTCAGTTTTAAATGAAAGCACAGAAAAATTGAGCTCCATACCATCTTAACGCCCAATGTTAACCGCCGTTAGCGCTCTCTAATTCGCGTTTCTTCTTCAAGAGCCCTCACATGTTTACATCGCAGCAAGCGCCCACTTATTATTTCTGTTGCTTACTGTTCGGGGTTCTCATACAAATAATGCCATCAGTTCACGGTTCCCAGGCGTTCTTTACTTAGTAATAGATATTCATGCTACTGTTTATGCTGTTTATTGCCGTCACGTGTTTCCTAGATCGTGTTTAATTTCTCGCGCCTTAAATTTTGCTGTTCAGCATTCGTGAATTGTCATATTGGGACTGATTGTACGTGAACTGAAAAATCCCACGCATGCATGTTTATCGCCGACGCCGCATGATGTCTAAATCTCGCAAAGTGTTCTTCTGTCTACTACTGTGTTCCATATAAAGCTCATTGTTTTACCCCTTCTCTCTGCATAGATCATGAAGTGGAGATTGGTCGTGTATTCAAAAACGAAACAATATTTGGTAAGATGAGGATAAATTATAACTTTAAAAAGCCGCGCAAATATGCGCGCCGTGCTTAAAACGGGAGAATAGACTTTGCGATTATATGAAACGCTACTTGTAAACGACTTTTCCTAAAGATTTATTCTAATTCATGCAAGAGAAATATGCGGAACATTTATGTGTGGAGAACAGCGTTTCCTTTGCGCATAATTATCACGCGTTTTTTGCGGGCCTTGAAACCTCTGCCGCACCGCGCATTTTCTGTGTATCCGGAAAGCCCATTTTTAGTTGCTGCGTTCGAAGCACGTGTTCTGCACAAGCCACTCGAGGAAATTAATAAAATTTGCTTCGTACCTGAGTAGGACAAACCACGTGATAGCGCGAAGCAATCAGTCTCCTTTGCTATCGAACTGTGCAGACTCATTCTGAGGCGCAATCTCGCGTTAATTCGACATCTTCTCGGCGCTAGGATTAAAACTGGAACTGAAGTTGTAGTCCAGTTGAAAAGAATTTTGTTTCAGAGGATATGCCTACGCGTGTGTGCTGCTATTTGCGGCTTAGCTGGCCTAACGTTTACTGGCACCCCACGGCAACGAGACCTTCAAGATCATAATGTGGTTCTGTTTTAAGCTTAATACACACTTTTTGCCTAAATGCAGTCCACGCGTTTGTTTACCAAAAGAAACAATAATTATTTCATGCAAATAAGCATATCTCTAGGTGATCCGGCTATTGTGCAATTTGGGTAATTAGTTTATTGACTAGTCCAATGGTGCGCGGTCAAGCATGCATTCACAGAGGCTAAGTATATAGCATCTCGCTTTTTCTGTATAAATCGAGGCGTTCAGTACGAGCTCGCCGATTTGCAATAACACCCACAGCGTATATATATATATATATATATATATATATATATATATATATATATATATATATATATATATATATATATATATATATATATATATATATATATATATATATATATATATAGCACACTATATAAAGAAACTGAGGGACTCCTTTGACAAACTTACGAAGGGAGCCAACAGTCACCGAAACCAAGATGCATAGGGGAACGTTTATTTATTTTTTTTAATGTGTAGTGCTGATCAGTGGGACAATAATACTTGAATTAATCTATTCCTTAAAGAAAATTACATATAAAGCAGCAGAAAAAACAACCATGCCGCCGGTGGGATCCGAACCCACGACCTCCGAATATCGCGTCCGGTACTCTACCAACTGAGCTACGGCGACGGTTGTCCAATCTGCTGCTCTCGTGGGTATTTATGTTTAGTCGGTGTAAGCGAACCTTGAGAGTGTTCACCAGCGCCACCTTCGTCCATAGCCGCGGAGGCAGCACGCCCTGTAATACTGCGAGTGTGACGTGGAACATCATCTCACGGCTAGGGCGGAAACTCTACGAGAACCCTCTTATGCTACCTATGGTATCAAGACTGCCAGAACCGAGACCTAACAGCTTAACGAGGGTCTCGGTTCTCGCAGTCTGCAGTTAGGTCTTCTTTCAATGCTTTGCATCAGCAAGACACGAGTTAGGACATCAGTCGCTATATGGGGCAACCTTAAGATTCATTCATTTCGTCAAATCACGCATGAACAACCAGTTCGGCAGGAGACGCCTTTTTGCCGACGTTCGAGAAAGGAAATAACTACAAGAGTGCAAGAGTAGGTCAAAGAAGTGAAAACTGGGCGGCATTCGCCGTATTTAAGTATAAAACGCAGGTTCACGTTCACATTTTGGGCGACAAATACACTTTGACAATGCAAAACCTTACCATTGTCTCCGTCCATATGATGGTGAAATAGGGTGGGTGCGCAACGAAACGATGGCTCTCCTGCTTTGCTCCGAAACATGTGGAATGTCGATGCTGGTAAATCGGAATGCAAAGGCAAATGGAAGGTATGCGATTAATTAGCTCCAAAACATTGCCTGTATTTTATATTCATTATGTGCGCAATAATCAGAGTAGTACATTGCTCACAGAGACAGCTCAATGCTTTGATCTTTTTCGAGGACTAGGCACGTGCCGTAATGAAAATACTTGTGCTGGACTCCCAACGCAGGCTACGAAGGCCCGTTTACTGCGTCATTGCTCCTACGAACGAACCAGTTATCGCCATATAATCTAGAGTAAAGGTACTGGCATAGTTGAGAGCAAATATGGTGACGTCATTACCTTTGATGTATTCCTGGTCCGTGCCTAGCTGTAATTTAGAAAGCTAGTGAGGTTGGCCAGTCGCATTCTTCCCCTTGCTTCCAAACTTAGGTCAGGCTACCAGCTATCGGTAACCAGGCAGGGTTGTAGGAGAACGTGTTCTGTTCCGAAACTTTCGCTGTCTCGTAATCAATATTCGGACTGTTCGCGTGAGGTAAATGCAAACCTCGAGTGGTAAAGAGAGCCAAAAATTTCTAATTAAAGGCGAAGTACTGATGAGCCACCGTACGCGGCTGTCCTATATTTCCTGACAGGTCATATGAGGCCTGTCGTGCTGCCATGCGAGCAGGTAAACAAAATACCTACAAAAGAATGAGTGTTTGTCGTGCACTCTGGCACCATAAAAACGCTCCCTCTGCTACGCGTTTCGTAAACAACAATAAGAAAATAGGCAATGCGATTATTTATTAATTCATCTGACCTCCACCTCAAGGCTGCCAAGTTATCCGTTAGCTTCAACTTTAGTGGTCGCACATTTGGCACGTAGTTTCATAATAAATTTAAAAATAATGACCTCTCCTGAACAATTTTTTTCTTTCAGGCACACAAATAGGCAAAGCCGTGCGTGAAAAATACCTAAATTTCAAGTGCGCAATAACCGTCTTAAGTATTTCTTTCTTTCCATCAACAGTGTCTGCAGAGTAACCTTAGTAGCAATGATGTTTTCCAACCATCACCGACATGATACACTCTATTGCTTGATCATTATAGTTTCATGCCAATATTTTTAATTCGTTGCATGTTTCACTATTACGTGCAGCTGTTAGTTTGTTATTTTTTGTTCTACTCTGTAATTAAAAATTTTCTCCACCCTGCTAAAATTTGTCTAATAAGTGACGCATTGGGTTAAAAAAAAAGTAAAAAGGAGCAACGTCCTAGATCTAGACCGTAAAGTCTCTTAAGAAAAAAACACAGAATAGGGTATTTGCGACACAAGCTGAATTTACTAACTGCACTCAAATACACCTAAGCGTCGGATAGATTGTAATTTGCTTTTGACTATAAGTTTTATCCAAATAACGAAGCCAAATCAGCAGTGCGAACCGAAGATGAGGTTGCAGAAAAAAATGTCAGCTCGTGAGTTACGACTAAAATCTTCTCCCTTGTTATTCCAGTTACTTCTCACAAAAACTCTCAGAAAAATGCATCGTCCATTTAGAGTTCACGGGCAGTAGTGAAGCTAAATTCATAGTCTGTCTGCGTTCCAAATAGCCGCTGGCAAGAAAAAAATTTATTCCTTCCATAGTCACCAACGAAAAAAAATCCAAATACTAGATTTCGTACTGCGTTTATTAAGTTTCTTATCTGTGAGAACACCACTCCTGACTGCCACGTTTTGCCTCCGGATGCAGTGATAGAATACGTCTCGTTGATTCCTCAAGCTCTCTCGAGCTTTACTTCGTCACTTGCTTGTTACAACGCTGTGAACAGAATTCGAACAGATTCTAGGGTTGTGGAAACAAATTCTTATTCTTCGAGAACTTTAAACTCTAAAGAACTCTAAACTCTAAAGAACTTCCGGATTTCGAAACGAGTACGCAATCTCTAGGCCACAAAGCCACGTTGTTTTTTTGGCGAAGAAAAGTGAACCTAGTATATGCGTTGCCTAACATTCGTATGCTAATCAGTAAATGCGTCATTAGAAATGAAGGGAAAGTTAATAAAGAAATATACAATAAAAATGAATAAAATAAAAAGATTGCTTAGGATTCAAAGCACGTAGTAGCCTTAAGTGCCCTCTGTAATTTTCGTTAGGAAACGTTGATTTTCATTTTTTCGCCTCTTTCAATGCTTTTTTGGCGCAGAGTCACAACTTGCCGCCAGGTGGAGGTGGCAAGCACAGGATACTTCACGGCACCAGACCAGGAGCACAGCTTTTGATTTTCGCTTGTTTGCGCACCGTGACAAGAAAGTTTCAAGGCGCTAAGAATCTTCTGCGTTATTTCTGCTACAGCCTTAGGAACTGGTATGGTTTCGTGGCAGCCGCTACTCTCAGCCGCCAGGCACGCTGAGTTTCTTTTGTTGCAATTCAGCGCCTTCACTGGATCTCCACAAGGGTCGTATGGCAAACTCTGCGCAGGACAAGCGTGATTGGGAAGCCGAACGCCTTTCGCCGCGCAGCTGTTCAGCCAGAGAGAGTGAAAATGCGGAAAAGAGGTTGGTTTCGGGAGACGTTGGGAAAAACGCATGATGGCTAGAGCAACCGGAGCGTGATACCGGTCGGTAATGGTGTGCAGTGCAGCCGAGCTTGCAGGGGGTTGAACATGTATGAACTTTCCACGAGCAAGGAAAGATTTCCAGACATAATAGCCGACTTTTGTGAACCGTCTGAATAGAGTGAGAAAACGAAAGGCCTATCTCGAAAAAACAAGTTCTAGAACTGCACTTGCACAAGAGTTCAATTCAAGATCAGTTAGACGAAAGACACCAGATTAGCCTCGGCAGCGTCGTTCGCTAGTAGTACGTAAAATCGTCTCTCTTACCTTTGGAGACGCTGCACCAAACTAATTCTGACGGAGTGCAAATGGAGCGGGTCACCGAATACTAATGCGGATGGCGCTCCCCTCTCTTGAAAGGGGCACGTCGGTCAAGCTCCCGCCCACGCTTTGACGCTTGAAGAATCCTCACTTGGCCTGAGCATTGAGCAGTGTGCTGAAATACAGAAAAAAAGAACACGCAGTAGGGGCGTTGAAGGAGCAGTGAAGAAAATGGAGAAGGAATAAAAAATCGCCACGGATGTACGCGCGCTGAAGGAGAGGCTGTAGAAGCGAATGCTCCTGCGATGGCTGCAAACTGAACAAAAAAGGAAAGAATAAAGAACGTACGTGCAATGTAGAAGATTTTAAAACGGCTGCCAGAGAGAAATGAGAAGGAAAGGACGAGTTGAAGGTCAAGTAAAAGAGATGAAATGATTTCAGGAACGAAATGTGCCAGGGTACCAGATAAAGCGAAAAACCTCAACATTGGTTGCTTTCTAACGCCTCAGATAAAATGTTCATGCGTATTGAAAATATGAGCTGTGCAGCATCGTAGTTCGTGCGGACCGACAACAAGGAAGTAACAAAACAACAGCGAGGAAGGAATTTTTTCCAGTCGGTCGTTCTGATGAATCATGAAACCAACCGTAGAAATCTCGGGTGCGCAGAATTTTAAACTGGCGTAGTTAGGTGACGTTGGTTTCCGAGCAGAAGCCTTAACGTCAAGGGACGGCAGCGTTTAGAGAGCCTTCTATTCCGCCATGACAATGGTAAATCCACAAAACCACAAAAGTTGCACTACTAAGTGACGCGGACAGTGAAAGACTGCTTTAAAAGCATTTAGATGCCATGGCGACATTCAATTCACACTTTTTGAAAAACGTCAACTTAAACCACGGTTTGCGTCTTAAATACGGGAATGTTTCAGTGAATATACACAAAGGATATTAACCTTTATTATTTCACAGAAATATTTAGCCCATTTTAAAACTTTCGTGGCGATGAAAACGTGAATCATCTGCGATCGCAGTCGCGAGCAACATCGACAAATGTGAAATCAGCATAGCGACTTAACATTAACAACAGTGACGAGTCATGAGAATGACTGTTTTTGGTGGAGCATTTGCAATCTTGTACAAAGTAGTACCTACACAATGTATCATAACTGCCTGAAAAAAACAACCAACTTGGCGCAATGATTGCGCATCCTTTTATTGCTATCATTGCAGGCAAGAGAATGTGCCATGTCTAGTGACGAAACTCAGGTGTCTTCGGAAACGGAACTGAACCTGCATTTTTCCCAAAACCGAAACCTAACTTACCCCATATTTTTTTAGCCAAATTAGGCCTGAAAGTTCGGTGACGAAGTGCTCTAAACTGTTTTGACACACTGCTCAACGCCATTTTTATTGTCACACAGCATATTCTTAGTTATTTTAACGACATCAAAGTAAAAAAGACTAGTTGTAAGATTTCGCAACCGTGATCTACGCGTTAAGGAGCGTGCAAATGGTACCTAACCCACGCTACAAAAAAATGAGGGAAGGGTGGTGGGTAGGGAAAAAAATTACATTTGTCTAACGTAGAGAGAAGAGAGACAGCGATAGCAGACGAATAAAGGCACATAGAAACGAAGAGACGCTGAAGCTACCCAAAAAAATAGTGAGAGCAAAAGGGCAGCAGTCATACGCAAGCTGTGGCCATCGAAGTGAAAGGATCCAAGGCTTAACGACAAAAAAATCAAGACAAAGAAGGCTGGAGCTAAGCGTCATCCTCCGACTACACCAAAAACATTGCCCTCGCCCTAGCTTATCTAAATTCAGCGTAGCCAAAAGAAACTGCGGTTAATGAAAAAATGAAAACAAACAGCGAAGAATGAGCTCGAACAAAAGCTTCAAAGCCTGAACACTGCTGAAACATTGAACTTTGAAGTCTTTTCATATCATTCGTCGCGAGATGAGCTTTGCTGATGGTTTGAGGGCCTTTGCTTTAACTTCCGAGCAGTTATCGGGCAGTATTGATTTCACGCTAACTTTCAGTCCAGTTGGTAGATTTCTGTCCAATATGATCAAAAAGCTGGTGCGCCTAGTTGGTACCTTTTGAAGTGAAAGCTTCACTACACTAGGTCTTCAAGAGGGCAGCGTCAGTGCAATCACGTGAAAGGCGTCACGTGGTGTCACGCGGCAAGTCATGTGACATACCGACGTCATCTCAATCTGCTCACTGCTGCAGGCGGATCCTGCCCCATCGGGCATCGGGCATTTCATCGACGCTTTACAGACTAACCCTTCGCCAGTGTGTGTGGCGTTTGTGAACGGAGCCAAGCAAACGAAGCTTTCGCTTCTCGCCAGGGTTAACCGAAGTTTAAACCACAGCTAATTTTTTTTATCAGGTTTGAGATTATGAATTTTAGCATTAAGGGGCTGTGAGGCAGCGGTGAAATTCTTTAGAAAAATCGAAAAACACAGCATCAACATACGCAGACAAGCGCAGTGAATGATGAAAGTCGGCTGTTAATTCGATTGGTTAGGTTTGCCACGAAAGACTTTTTAAAAGCGCTGGTCAATCAGGAGTAGATTATTTTCATTTAGGCATGGTATAATATGAATGTGCGGTATGTATTCTAGTAACTTGCAGCTAATTCAGGTTAGTGAGATGGATCTGCACTTGCTGGGAAGAATACTTCCACCGAATTGAAATATAGGTGAAATAAACATTCTTTGAATTAACCGGTATGCAATCAGTGTCCATGGACTACTGGGAAGGAGGAGGAGGAGCCGAAGGAGGAAAAGCACGGAGGAATGGAGCTGAATACTGTTTGGTTAGCTTTAGAAATCTGGCACTGATGCCTTCGCGAACGGACTGATTTTAAGCGGGAGCTGTTATATTGCACGAGACCACTTATCAAGGGGCAGTTGGATGCAAATACTGCAAAAAAATTATTGCCGAACTCGTCATTACAGTCGGCTATTGGGAAAGCACTAGCTTCGTCCCCCCGAAGCGTTCACATTGAATGATTATTTTTTAGATTTATGATGTTCTAGAACATTTTAGGATCCCTTTTTAGCATGCTAGAGAGCGTGAAATTAAATTGCCAGTATTTTTCGTCAAGATTCCATGTGGAGCGATAGCTACATTACGGTAGCATTTCGAGCCTTCAGCGTGGCGGCGGCACGAGACCATGGCGGCGTCGCCACGATCACGTGGCTGGTCACGTGGTCTGGAGCTGCTTCTGACGGCGTGGCGCTGTGGCTGATCACGTGTCTCGTTACGCGGTTGGTCACGTGACTAGCACGTAGTTGGTGACGTGGTGCGGAGCAGCTGGTGCTGCGCGCGGCGCGTCGCGCGGGCGAAACCGAGCTGCAACAGCTGCGCGCATGAGCCGTGTAAATTGGGAGGAAGACGGAGGAAGAACGCCCAGCCAAACGGAGCGGCGAAAGACCGACTTTGCAGTTTAACTGAGCAAGTTCCATTCGGCCAGCTGTAGCTATCACGTCACTCCAGGTTTAAGCAGAGCTAAACCACCGTCAATTGTTTTGGCAACCCTGATACGTTGTTGTAGTTCTGCCAGTTAATTGGGCTGTTCGCTCGTGATCCTGTCTTGTGCGCTTTTTTCTTCTTATTTAATCACCTCCTCACTTCTCGTGTGATCCATCGATGGTTCGCTCGTGACTTTATTTGAATTTTGGCGCAGATTAATATTTTACCTCCTTTAACTAATCACGGAATCTGCACCGGCCTTGAGTTGTTTTGCGATTCCCCAAAAATCTCTGATATTCTTCTGAAAAGATTTGCAGCTTTGCATTCACTTTTGCCGATGTTAGCACGCGCGCATTATTCAGAATGATTTGAACACTATAGCATTAAAGACGCCTGTTACCTATAAAATCTGGTGTCGGCATAGTCAGCATTGCGGGCATCGGCGTTGTGAGCCAAAAACCACGGGCATGGCTCGGCAGGTGGTCCCCACAGAGCAAGCTAGAAGGCACATGGGCCACCTGGTCACGAGACCTTGTGTCGTTATTACAGCCTGCCCACCGTGGCATCTGGCCGTCCAGTTAATGATTGGTCACTCGGGGAAGAGCAACCCGGGCCTAAAATGGCTCACGCTGGTTACACCTGACAACGCATCGCATCGCAAGGCAGTGACGCTTCGCTTAATCGCTGTACTACTCCTCCAGGAAGGGTATGCGGACTCCATTGTATCTACGAATGCAAAGTAGAGAATGAACTAATGCATATGTGTGAATTGGTTTATTATGCTTTCGCGTCATGCTCTTAAGCCGGAACTTAAGTGGCCCGTCAAAATTTTTTCGTTTTTATTTTGTCGGCTTATGGAAGTAAAAACAAACATTGTACTACTCTATGGTCACTGATTGCTTCTAAATTGTGAGTTTTTGAACTATCGAGGTTGTTTGTGAATAGAAGACAATGTGATACGTTCAAGAAGTACTCATATTTGAGTGAGATGGGCAGTATGGGATATATGAAACATATGGACATATGGGTCATATGAGAAATAGGGTTCATATGGGGTGCGCATTTTTTGAAAATGTGGGAGCCATGGCCATACGACTCCAAGTTACGTGTCAGCTCATAGATACACAAATAAAATAAGCAGAATGCAATAAGAAACAGAGAAACACTACGCCACAGTCTGTTTCAAGCCAGCCACCTTCGAATTTTTAGCTAAGCGCGCTAACCACTAAGCCACGTCGAACACTAGAATAAAGCGTATTATTTTCTCATGTTTATGATAAATGTGCATTGTCGCACTTAGAAGATTTTTCCCATCTCAACACACTACATTTGTAGCTGTAGCTGCTTGCCTTGCAAATGTGCTGAATATTTTTTGCGGGCTATCTGAAGGTGTAAGCGATGCATTGCATCTTTAATAAGCATCGGTTCGCTAGGCACATCTTAGAATGCAATAATTTCTCAATGCTACCTTTCATGTGGTGCCCTCAGAACGTATTGTAATTTTGCTATGCACAGCTAGCTGGCTCATCAACGCCTGGCGTAATGCGTAGTTTAGCTTCACATGAGGGTAGTGGAGGAACGTCCTCTGGAATACATACTTAAAGAAGGGAATTGCGCTAAAAAAGACACGGACGAGAAAAGACAAGGACGGGCGCAAACTCGCGACTGATTTTATTCAGAAAGAACACACACACACACACACACAACCGAAGACCAGACCGGCGGTTGTCCCCTGTATTCATAGGGTGTCCCACAACCCAAAGAATGCAGCCAATCGCTACGGTGTGCCGGTCGTATTTTCTGCCCCCCGCAAGTTGGCCTCTTTGTGCCCCCGGATTGTCTCCGGCGATGAATGCGTGCGCGACTGCACGAAACGTCACGCCACCCAGTTTGCCAGGTGTTCTGTCGGGGCTGTGTATGAAATTCTCCTGACATGTGGAAAAGTCTAAATCGGCCAGACGGGCCGTTGTATAAATGAACGACTAAGGGAACATAAGCTTTTTATGGTTAACGGAAAAGGGTCAAATTTGCCCTTACATTGCGGCGCATGCCCTTTGGCTGCGCCTGATAAAGCATGCCAGCCTTTGCTGGCTAGAACAAAAATCTTAAGGCGCAGTCGTAACTAGGTAGCACGTGAACTCGCAGAGGCTTTTTTTCATTGATAAGGCAGGTGATGAATGCGTAAGCGATTCTAGTATCAATTTGTATAAGAAAGAGAAAACGTTCCTGGCATGTGCGCTTAGGCAATGATTGAATAAGAATCTAGGTATATATATATGTGTGTTCTTTGTGAATAAAATCAGTCGCGAGTTTGCGCCCGTCCTTGTCTTTTCTCGTCCGTGTCTTTTTTAGCGCAATTCCCTTCTTTAAGTATGTACGACCGACTCGCCCAACAACGTGCTCTCTGGAATACACTTTGCTTAAGCAATAAGAAGCACTGAAATACACAAGAAACCATGAAATGAACCACGAACCGGTACACGCGCGATGGATGCAGGGTAAATCATTCTTTGCATATAGATATCCAGGTCATGTAGATTTCCAGAATAATAAGATAAATGACCCAATATGTGATTCAAGTTCGGCAAACCTAATCAGGGCTCATATGGGCACATGGGCACATATGTCCGTATGGCCTCATATCACCTCCCCCCCCCATATCAACTACACTTGCGCCCCTATGCCCATAAGGAGTGATATTTTTCCCCGCATATGTCCCAATGAATTCATATGGGAAACATAAGAATATATGCATATGAGACACATTCACATGTGTCCCATATGAATTCTCAAGAGTGTCGTATCATTTAATATGTGTCCCATATAAATTCATAAGTTGTCATATTAATTCTTATGTCGCCATGTGAATTCATATGTGTCCATGTAAAACCATATGGGACTTTTTCAATAGGGTGCCCGTACATTCAATATCAGATATTGCTCTTCAGAAAACTTAGAAAATAAGGACTACGTGTATTGAAGCCGATAAAATAGAGAAGTGATAAAATTACACCGCCCTTCTCTGAAAAATTTTAAAAGAAATTTCATTCGCACCTTCAAGTAGCAATTTAATCTTAAATTTAATCTTAAAGTGTCTGATTATGTGAACTGGCCTGAATACGAGCGCGTCGTATTAAAAAAAAAACTAATGAAGTTGGTTACAAGCCACGTAAAAGCCTGCTAATCAAGAAAGGCTGATGACGTCAACTCGTGGACGAACAGCACTAGGAATTTACCTATTTAACTATATTTAGTTGCCACGGCATGCATGAATAATTCATTGAGAACATTACGAACGTAACCTACAAACCTCAATCTTTTAGTGCAAGTCAATATGTACCACACGGTCTCCCCTCTTGCGATTCAGAACCGTCGTGCCCCATAAGAGTTGGATTCATGTTTAAAAAACCATATTCTCGTACAAATGCAATGGAATAGCCCCTGCATTGCGTGCACTGGAAGGGCATAGAACAGATTGTGCAACTACTTTGCCGTTGCTCCTGATTTGACAAACAGCGAATGTCTCTAGAGGCAGCCCTCCACTGTTTAGAGTCTCCTCTCCGGGCGGAAGTTGCCTCTGAGTGCATGGCCTCTAAAATCGTCAGCTGTGACTGCTAAGAATAATCATCATCACCATCTGCCTGACTACGCCCATTGCAGAGCAAATTGATTTTTTCATATCTCTTCAATTAACCCTGTCTTTTTCCAGCTGCGGCCACCGTATGTCCGCAAAATTCTTAATCCCATCCGCCCACCTAACCTTCTGCTGCCCCATACCACGCTTGCTTTCTCTGGAAACTCCCTCCGTTACCCTTAAGGACCAGCGGTTACCCTGTCTTCTCAATACATGCCCTGCCCAAGCCCATTTCTTCATCTTGATTTCGATTAGCATGTCACTGACTGGCGTTTGTTCCTCACCCACACTGCCTCTTCCTGTAACTTAACGTTGCACCTTTAGTTTTTTTCCTTAGCTCGCTGCGATGTCCTTAACATAAACAGAATCATTTTCGTTAGCCTCCACGTTTTTGCTGCATAGTTCAGCACCGGTAAGATAAAGCTGTTGTGTACTTTTATCTTGAGGGATATTTGTAAACTGCCATTCATGATCTGAAAGAATTCGCTCGAGGCGCTCCATCCAATTCTTATTCTTCTTGTTCTTTCCCTGCCATGATCCGGATAAGCATCTAGCTACCTGCCCTAAGTAGTACGTATTCCCTTACCGCTCCCAGCTCCTCGATACCAACTGTGAACTGCTATTCTCTTACGAGACTGTTGAACTTTACCTTTGTTTTCTGCTTGTTGATTTTAAGACCTACCAATCTGCTCTTCCTGTATAAATTATTGATAATGCTTTGCAGCTCATCTACTAAGTGACTTGGCAACGCAATGTCATCGGCGAATCGCAAATTACATTGGGATTCTCTACTGACTCGTATCCCCCACTCTTCACAATCGAAGCCTCCTAACACCTTTAAACAAGCGCTGAACAGAATAGGCGGGATCGTATATGCTTATCCCTGCCGGTCACCCTTCCTCATCGGATTTTTATTGCTGATCTTATGAAGCACAATGGCAGCTGTGCGGTCGTTATTGATATCTTCCAATATTTGGTCATGCTCGACCTTTGATTCATAGATCACTAGGAATCCTCATGCAACTCCTAGCACAGTTGTGCTGCGATAGCAGGCGCTGCTCCTGAGCAACTTCTCGCGATCAATCACCAATTTCACATTCCCGTACTACGGCGGTCAATTTGGTGACAACCCGGTTGGCGGGTTGCAATGACGTCGCAAGGTCGCATGACCTAGGCTGCGCAATAAGGTTGATATTTTGGGCATTTTTCACTAAACCGACTTCGAGGTCGACGACGCCGTATTTTCTGCGCAAGGGGAAGCTTAACGCTTTCACTGCAAAATTGGCTCGGCTTATTACGCAGCTCTTTAATGGTTACTTAACCTCTCCAAAAGCAACAATTTATATATCATGTAGGCATATGGACTACATATATGCACTCGCTGCCAATAGATAAATATACGAACAAACCTGCGAATGTTTCAACTGGTAAGAATGATTACGACAGGCCGTTTCAACACATGTGTTCGGTGAATGCATTTCATGTAATATGGCATCAGTTTCCTTCTTTCTGAAAAATAATTGATACCGGATTCCTAGATTTCAAGAGTCAATTAAATAAACCCAGTGCATACTGCGACATTCAGTGCAATGATCTTTCTATAACAGCACTCCACACTTTATTGCTCTCATGGAAAACGGCACCGCAAAGATAACGGGGACTGCATTAAGGAAACACAGACCACAGGATAAGAGCAAGACTACCAATGCAATTTTTAATGACTGATTACCTCAGATGAATAGAGCAATTGGTTGCTATCTCTGAATGCATAATTAGAAGGCAAGGTTAAAGGAGGTTTTACGACAAAATGCTTCTTAAAGCATTGAGCTACTGCGCTTTTAGCTGCTTAAAGAGTCTGGTGCAGAACAGTCGCTAATGAGATGATTCAAACCAAAAATCGAATTTAGCAATGCGAGCTAATGAGCTTGGGTCTCCCACTTAAAAAGGGTAAAAAGTCTTAATATTCTCAACAGATTGAATTTTATGCCGTAGACTTCAGATAGACTACCAGCTTTTGAATAAAGGACTGTTCAGAATGATAAATTCACTGCTTCAAGAGACGTCAGGTGAGGCAACTGATACCAGTTTATAGGCACAAGTAGCCTCTTTTCAAATATAGAGAACTAGACTTGAGAAGATATTATTCCAAAGTTGGCACAATAAAACGAATACAGTTAATTAAAAATGTCACCACCGACAGGATCATGCGTGTACCAGGTCCTTCACCCCGGGAGAACGAAAGCAATTGCGCCTCAGCTGTTTTGCGGAGCACCATACTGGTCTGAAGGAACGAAAGTTTCTCTTAAACATTGCTCAGACATAGTTGTTTTTTTTCAACTGCTGCGATTCTTCAAAGCAAAGCAAAAAAGTCAGCACAAAAGCCCCTTCCCCTGGCTGCTTCCTGTTAGCTCTCCACGGCAAGAGTTTCTATAAGGCAAGGCATGCTGCCAGCGACAAGTCAAGCTACCACTTGTCAGTGCAAGGCAAGAGTGGAAGTTTCGGAGGGGTTTACGGCTGCCTCGTCTGTTATCTTTCATAGTGTTTCTTGAGACTTCGAGCGGAGCTGGGCAATAACACCGCGGGAATAGATACGGCATTTTTTGGAACTTATGTATGCTGAAAGTAAAAAGAAAAACGAAAGATTGTTGAGGCACAACCGTCTTCACTAGGTAATATCTTCTCCGGTCTTGGTACCGGTATAATAACAAATGCCTGGTATGATGCTGCGCAAAGACGCAGAGATGAGATCTCCCGAGTTGAATTTAGGTGAGCTGCATTCCATTCATGAGATGCAGCAAGCCGTGAATCAATGTGCCGTATACAAATCGCAGTTTTATGAAGCCAAGAGCAGATATTCCGGCTGTTTGTGTTGGCACTCCACACAAGTCTCGGCAGCTTGAACACATACAACGCCCTGCGCATCATTCGGCAGAGAGTTACAGATGAAAGAAGTCATTTTGCCGGCATCGGGTACCTTCAACCGAAAGACCTCGTGCCAGAAACTTGCTGCTTATATAGTAAGGATTTCATATTTGATCTCCCTAAAATTGGAGAGATGAACATTGTTTTTTTTTTCTACGACAAAGTATACAGCCTTAAGCCTCTATATAAACTTTCCGTTATTAACATAGCGTAAACATCGCCCTGAGTGATAATCAGCAAGAATCAATAAGTTGTGCTGTCGCCCATACGCATAATGTCAGTCCTTCAAAACACAGACTGGAAGATCTACGCTTTGCTAGGAACATAAAAAACACTTTTGTGCGGATTCTTATAAAAGCGCGAAGAAGAAACGTTTGTATATTGACCTGTTGAGCTAGCTCTGCCAATTTTTGAAAAGTCGAGTCTATTGTATACGCACTGCTGCATTTTAGTTCTCTCATAATCATTCTTTATTAAAAACATACAAATATACAATGACACTTCAAAACAGCACTAATACTGCGAAAACCTGCAGCTGCGGATGCGTTCCCGCTGCTGTTTGAGTTTGCAGGCAGTCTTAATCCGATAGCGCACGTTTAGCAGGCGGCGGCTCTTCGATGGTCCTTTCAATGCCAAGAGGGCAGCTAGTCCGTATTCTTCCCTGTTTTGCTTGCAATACTCCTTAACGTACTATGCGTTCTTCTGGAGAGGAAGGTCAGTCTGGTTACGACGCGCACCGCCTCCTGCACCCCTGGGTTTAGAAGTTTATAATATTTCGCAACCTCTCTAGCACGTCGAAACTCTGCTGCTAGCTGGGGCCGATACAAATGCATTAAGCCTGCAGCGACGAACAAACTGCCCCCTATTTGGATTCCATTCTCAGCTCCTAAGAAGACGAAGCGGCAACATGCGCAAATGTAAAGCGACGCTGAAGCCTAGGATGCGCTGAAGCCTTGCCGTACTTAGGCTCCCTGTAACAACTTTAATGTGCTAAAGAATAAAGTGCCTTTTAGAGAGAAGGTAATCGTTATAAACCAAGAAGCAAAGTACGAAAGCATACAACTGAGACAAGCTCTATGTCAGTGGGGATCACACATTCATTAATATTGTATACAATACAATACTTTAATCGGGGTTCTATTACGCAAGCGTGAATTGTTGAAAAATATTTTGATCCTTAGAACAATTTCAAATGTGCCAGCGAAGACACAGCAGTTCTCCAGTGATGTACATTGTATTATGGAAATTATTAGCACGTCAAGATATATTTTTAATGCGTAAACCTTATTTTACCCATTGAGCGAATAATCTGTGTGTGTGTTAACACACGATAGTGTCCATAAAAGATGGCATGCTGATGCAACTTGGCATGTTGGGGTTAAATTAATGATCTGTCGCGGGAGGTTGCTAGAGACAACCAGGATCGTACAAGGCCCATAGGTGGCAGCAGCTGCCATCCCAGAGCAGTGGCACACCGGTTACCCGCAGCACCACTGCGCCAAGTGTTGTACACTAGCAGAGAAAGACCAATTCTGCATGCATGGCCATTAAGGCATTAGCTATCGCGTCATGTTTTTCAGGCGGAGCGCGGGCCGCGCTACAGCAGCGACTACCTCACGAAGTTAGGACGCAGATCACGAGGTGTGCAACGGGGCCCCGGCGGTGGCTACGTACAGTAATGCAGAGGTTGCATTTTCAGCTGCCTGGAATCGGGTTATATAAAGCCGCAGCGCGTAGCGACTGCTATAATATGCCTTCTGACACGCAGGCAGTGTTCTCGCAGTGAGAACTTCTTGTGTTATAGGGTGCCTAGTCCTAACAAAGCTTGTGCCTACGCCGTGCAACAGCCATAAAGCTAAAACGCAGCATGAGCGCTCATCACGCATCTGTGGCGGCGGAATCTTCTTTGAGGGTCAGAAACGAGGCCATGTGATGTTAGACTGTGTATAGTGCGTTCCCCAGCTGAGCATTGTTGGTGCCAGTACTTTTGCAGCTAGATCACGTGGTCAGGATGACCGCACCTCATCCGCCCGTAAACGCTTCGTCTTTAAGCGGCTTGAAGCGGGGGCCATTTGGCACGTGAAGCTCCTTCGCCATTGCAGACGTGAGACCATTGCATAAAGTGCAATAGGTAGCCGAAAAAGGGAGTCGACTTTCTTGGTGAAAATGCCATCTGAAGCTCCGTTTAGAGTCCATAGCAGCACTGGGCCTTTGAAGCAGCCAGTGCTGCCACTTTGACTGTGCTGGTGAGCTATAATTCGAAGGATTTATGAGCGGTATTGTTAATATGAGAGAGCCGCGGGATTATCGGGTCAACCTCACAGAAGATGGCAGAGGGTGGGCACACTACCGCAGAAGGGCATTGTGCAAGATAGAACGCAGGGAAAAAAACTGCAGGTGGCACTTAAGCTTCCATGTAAAGGTATAACGTGATAGGTTTAAGGTGTTAATGCTCACAAATGCGAAATTGGCCATTCTCTACTTTACATTCATAAATAGCTGGGAGTCCTGATGCCATTTCCCGTGGATTGGTGCAGCAGTTAAGCTACGCGCCATAGCCATGTGAAGGCAGATGCTGCACCGGCACAAACCATCCAAGCCTGGTGACAGACGGCTACCGAACGGGTCAATGTATAAACGAGAAGTTCAGGTAACACAGCATGTTGCTGGACGGGCACTCACTGAATAATCTACCCAAGCAATGCCGCACATGCGGGATGAATGTCGCAAAAAAAAATTGGAAGGAGCACTTACCTTCCACCATCATTATCATCATCATCATCATCATCATCCTTACTACATCCCCTGCAGGGCAAAGGCCTCTGCAGTGTCTCTCCAATTAACCCTATCCTTTGCCAGCTGCATCCACCCTTTGCCTGCAAACTTCTTAATCTCATCCGCCCACCTAACCTTCTGCCGCCCCCTGCTACGCTTACTTTCTCTTGGAACCCACTCCGTTACCCTTAAGGACCAGTGGTTATCTTGCCTTCGCGTTACATGCCCTGCCCAAGCCCATTTCCACTTACCTTCCACTTCGAGGTTATGACGTTTTAGGGAAAAGAGTTATTTCCTCTATATGCAGAATGTCATTCTCCACTTTAGATTCATAAATCCCTGCCAGTCCTTACACCCCTCCTGGCGCAGTCGTGCAACGGTTAAGCGATGTGCCACAGCTCTGCAACGGCGGATGCTTCCAGCGGCGGTCGGCCTTGTGCTGCCCAAGTTGCTTTCCCCGAGATGCAAACAATTAACTTAACCGCCAGCTGCCATGGTGGGCAGTTGGCTCACTGTCCGGTGGGCAGGTTGTTAGTACGCCGCGAGGTCATGTCACCTAGGTGGCTCTCTTGCCTCCTCGGTTGCTGTCTGGTGACCACCTGCAACAGCCATGCGCGTGATTTTTCGGTCACAACGCCGAAGCCGACAACGCCGGCACCAGATTGTCTGGTAAAATGGTCTTTAACATTGTTGCGTTAAAAGAACA
The DNA here is from genome assembly GCF_052857255.1 of Amblyomma americanum. Lineage (NCBI taxonomy): Eukaryota > Metazoa > Arthropoda > Arachnida > Ixodida > Ixodidae > Amblyomma > Amblyomma americanum. Next base: position 158,988,029 of record NC_135500.1, on the reverse strand, counting down.
AAAAGCAAATATTTTATTCTCTAACAGTGGCCAATCTTTGCAGGCAACCAGAGCACTTATTTCGTGAACTCATCAAGGCCTTCCGCATCCGCATGTACCAGCAAACCTATATCAGTCAGCCTTCGGTGGCATTAACTGATTGGCAGTGTAGGTTCTCAGTGTCTACGTTTGGTTATCAGTCAAATAACAAATGCAGTGTTGATTGTATTTCTTTTCTTTTAGACCGCAGCGCTTAGGCGCCCCTTCCTGCATTCGGTTTCTCGTCACCGTAGGCAGCGTAACATGTTGTCTAAATGACAGAGTGAAACGCCACATGGAAGGTAGGCAACCGCGAGAAGATGCCACAGTTTGGGTAGCAGCGTAGCCCGCTACCTACCAGCGGTAGCAAGTGGCGTCTGAAGATCTGCGCGCCACTCTCGCATTACCGAATATCATAATCATCTGTCAAATTGTACTTCTGCTGCTTGGAGAATAATTTTGTTGACGAATGCAGCTTTGCTGTTCTTTTTTCCTTGTGTAGTCATATTATGGTTTATTATCAGTACCCCTACTTTCAGGAACAGATATTCAGCATAGAGGTAGCGCTCGTCCTTGGAGTTCTTCGTCCTGTAGTCGTCTTCACGCCCTTTTTCGACCATGCTAGTTGCTTTGTTGACAAATTGTGTGATTGACATGCTTGGGGTGACATACTTGAGCGAGTCAACGCTTGCCATTGTTGCTATCCACATGAAAATATTGTCGCGTACCCACTGCGGGGGATTTCCCGAGACACAGGCGGCGACTGTCGTGTCTTGTTTGTGTTCGTCGTTGTATTTTCGTGCGGCTAACAAGCGAAGTGCAAGGGAGTGTGTTGCGATTCTCGAAAGAATGAGTGGAGGAACAGTGAACAATGGATACAGTGAACGGGACGCGTACTTACCGTTCTGTCTGTCTTGTGTGAGATCCTGGACCATTCCAAGACCGCGTTTACTGTCGATGAAAGACGCTTTTTCAGCAGTCCAGACTGCGGCCACATGAGTGTTGAAGGGTGCTATGGACGAGAGGGTTGTCGCCAGGGTACCTGCTGTGCAGGGGTTTACGCTTCTAGTCAAGAAACCCCTCAAAGTCACCTGGGAGCCTCTGACGATGGTGGTTTCCACGCCTTAAGGATCAGTAGTCTGCGGAAAGCGTGTAAGTTTAACAGGCCAATCACCTGCTCTTCGATGGTTTCGGTGTGAATGAAAGAAAGCGCAGCCACGAGTCCGGTATTGCCCGCCTTGACAAGCATCGCCACCGGCAGCAAAATTTTAGGAACACCTCAGCGCGTCTGTGCACAGTTCAGCGCTGCCATTACTTTTTCGAATTAAATTTTTCCCATCTGTCATGGCTAGGGGCGCAATGATAGTTATATTAAGGCACACAGGGGAGCAAATTTACGATCATGAATAACCACAATTTCCGTCCTAAAAATAAAACCTTAATTAAGAAGATAAATTGTTATGTTTCTTGTGCTTCGTTTTTTTTCCTTAAAAATAAAATCAAAATTCGTGCACTTTACTGCTTCAGTTTTCAAGGTGAAGTTGATCTTGGTTTTCTAATCAATTTGGCTGTGCGAAACGCACAACAGAATGATTTAAGTTTATTCATCAAATTTTATTGGAGAACATTTTCTTGAAAAAGCATAATATCTTATACAAAAATATTTATTATGCTTTTTTTATAAGAAGTGTGCTTTCTAGCAAAGAAAATGTCAAAAAATTATTCATCATGATTCACAACCTTACACTACAAGCCAAAGAAGGCTAACATAGGATCGGTTCCTAATGACCATGGAAGAAAGGAGAGGCAAAGCACAAATGGATATCTCAAAATAAATCACCCCGCTTTATTACATATTCGCTAGTATTCGGAAGCAAAACTGACCTCGCACTCGAAGCAGCGTCTTTGAAAAACCTTGTACACACCCATAGAAGGGTCCCACATTCTACGAAGCAACCGAGCTCCCTTTTTTACTTTACATTTATTACCTTATTCTTCTTTGTGAATAAGCTGCTCCATGCACCGAATGGACGAAAGGTTTCGCACGCACACTAGCACTTGCCTGACATCCTTTAGTTTGTTACAATAATCACCGCTTTCTGTTAAAGGATCAAAATCGTGAGCGCTCTTCTCTTGAACGGTTGCAGGTTTTAGCTCTATATTCTTTTGGAGTTACACTTATGATAAAACACATCGCCATCCTCAACCTTCCTTATTATTTTTTCACCCCTTAAAACCATTGTTACCCGCTGCTCCGACAGAACGGATGCAATACTTGTGCCGAGAATAAGTGCTAGAAAGTAATTCGAAGAGCGACATAAGCAACTCGCTGCAGTCATTAAACGACTGAGGTTGACGGGGGAATGGCAGGTACGCATTTATTTTCCTCAATAAACTGCCTGCATGTGTTGAATGTCGACACTGTCAGGTGGGCACGACTGACTTAAGTAAGTTTCTTGAAAGTTATTATTTGCGTGGCTTTCTGAAACATGCGGACGAGTGGAAATAACTTGGAGGCAGAAAAAAAGCAGCTAAAGCACTGGTGAAGAAAACTTTTTCTCTTTATTCGGCAAGAATCTGTCCGCTATTTGTACAAAAAAAAATCAACGGCAGCGGCGGAGGTCCTCCTTGTGATGTGGAGCACAATAAAGCCACCTGTCATCGACAGAGGGTCTGACAGCCTGAAACGCGTATAACAAAAAAAAGCCCATTGCCCCAACAGGAAGAATAACAAAGGAAAGATTGCTGCGTTTGCTGTGCTTTTCCGCTCTGTCAGTATTAAAAATTTAAGTAACCAGAACTATGGCGTTTTTATTTCCAAGTTTCCGATCGATTTTGTCCCAGTCCTTAGTTATTTGACATGAATACTGTTCGAAGTTCTGTTAAAGCAATATAGCCATAGATAAATGAATAACATTCCATACAATAAGAATTATTTATTTACCTATGATTTGTATATAAAATATTAACCCTAGAAAATTGGTTGAGAACTAGAAAATAGACGCAGTAAAAAAACACTGCATATTTTATGCTTTTCTTTGCTGAAAGAGTCGGTAGTTGGCGATTATATCGTTGCACGCATGAAACACTTGCTACAGATAAAGACTTATCCATCAAAACTGTCACATTTCAAAAATTTTGCTGTAGATGATACAAAAAACGCTTCTCTGAAAACGCATCGAAACCCTCCTTGTGGCTCTCATTTATTATTACTGCTTGTTTACTTACAATCACACTTTAGGGTCACTCTATATTGAAGATCACACTCACAATCATACTTTATTTTAGGAAGAAATCTTTTCTGGTTCAAAGACCAGGTTTTGTTTCGAGAAAACTACTGCATCAGAAGAACCTATCCTTATATATTGCGATATTGGTGTTCAGGAGATGTATTCATTAGTTCTCAAAAATGTCCTAATATTTCGTCCACAGCTGTAAAACACCTTATAAGTGGACTATGCTAGCTTGAGCTATATGGGAGAGAGATTGCGGCAACAACGAACTTTTATTTCATTTCCCTTCGTGAGTGGGTCAGCTGCAGACTCTGGCCTAGTCATCTGAGCATGTGGAGAAAATAAAACATGCGAATAAGCGCCATCAAACTTGCGTGCTTTAAATTTTACCAATGTAAGCCTATAATAACAGAAAAAATGGTGGTATTATTTATAAATTTAATACGAGGAATATCGGCAGTATAGTTGCTGATGAATGGACAAAACGTTTCTGATGGGGATGCGTCTTTGTCATGTGCATCAAATCTATTTTAACCAGCATTCTTGGCTAAAGCAGACTGCGTCGGCCAAGCATCTGCCAGTGCCTTTACGATAATTGGCAAATAAAACATATACAAGCTTGTTTTCCTGACTGCGTTCAAAAAAGTAAATAAAAGAAATGGAAATGATGTAATTGAGCAACATTTATTCGAAGTGCAATGACACCTCCGTGGGGACAGCAAATAATATGTCTGCTCAACTTGAATGTAACGGTAGCCTGGTCGAGGTCGGTACAGTATCATGCCCCTTTCGGCAACTCCTGACCATTCTGTCCCGCACCTGTCTGCGAGGCGGACACTAAACATTTGCTTTTCCCCACTTGCCCCTCTTTGCATCCCATCAGGCTGAAACCGCTTCTCCGATGCGGACTGCACCCGAGCCGTCCACCGGGTTTAGAAAAGCCGACTTTTGGACCGCACCACCCGACATTACTGGACTTCCTTCGAGTGTTAAATGTGCATCTATATTTTTAGATGATGCTTTACGCCAGCAGACACACTGTCGTTATATAGAAAAAAACGAATTGTTTTCGCTCAATTACAGTGTGGCAGACTTTTTAGACTGCTCTCTATAACATTACTAATTCCTCGCAGTGCCCAGCAGCCGATTTCTCTTCTGGGGTCAGGAAAGCACGTTCTGATACCAATCCCCCCCCTTCAAATATCAGTTGCTCTTCAATACATATTTCAGCACTGCGCCCTCTTCTGGGGCGGAAAGCGCGGTGAAAACAAAGGTCCTATAGATGCATGCCATCATCAGTATGACGAAACGCAGAAATGTAAATAGGAAAGTGCATTTTTCGAAGCAAAAAAAAAAACCGACTTGCCGGCACAGATAATTAATCCGGCCAGTTGTATGCGTCAAGCAGAAGAGTGGATAGGTTTTCGGCGATACCTCAGTGATGCCTACATTGAAGACTTCTTATTTGTTCCTCTCACGCATCGCATTTACTGCAGCTAAATCATTCTGTGCATTTATGGCTTTTTATTCTTTGCCTACCGTCTTCAACTTATTGATGACTTCCGTGCTCATAGAACAAATTCTTTATATCCATTTTGTTCAACGTTCTACTGGAGCATGGCATCCCAAACGCTCTATGGAATAAAATTCCGACTCCATTCTCGCAGTATATCGAATCAAGTCAAATGAAATCTGATCAAACTAAAACATTTCTTTAGGCCTAGACTAATTGCTAAAACAAGAGAAACTGAATAAAACTGGCTGCAGAAAAAAACCTTAACCGGAGCGGAACCCTTGCTTTGCAGCCGCGGCACCATCGGTTGCAATAAGGAACTTTGCAACTTTTTAGTTTTTGTGTAAACACAGTGAAAACCAATAATCCGCATTTTGGTTCTACCTAGAAAAATATATATTTCTGAATATTAATCTCTCTAAACGCCTGTTGTAAGGCGTACAGCACCACAAGATTTTGTGGCCGCTTAAATAACCTTTAACTGCGTGTGTAGCAGAATATTTCTGCACTGAAAGCCATTAATGCAAAACACTGGTCGCGGAGCTGTAAGTCTGCATCAGGTATCCACCCCGAAGACCGTTTAAGTTTCGCTATTTGAAGCAGCCCTCCTCCATGACATTGGAAGCTTTGGCATGGCCTGTACAGTAGAGTCGTAAAGGACATGGTATCGATAAACTTTAACGACATCGGATCTGCTCCTATTGATACCGTCATTTCACTTTAAATTTAGGTGTAAAGGGAAATCAATCTTATAAGCCATCTTTAGTTAATTTGAAAGTAACAAGCGTATGATACATATTTCCAATTAGCTGTATTGCGCCATCCGCGGTCATCCAACCCAGCGTCTTGTGCCCGCATTGCCGCCGAAAGTGCTCAAATATTAGAAAAATTAACTACCAATTAGTTATTAACTACAAAATTACCAAACCCTGTTTGATTATCTTCGTTTAATATAGCATGAGGGCAAGTGTCAGGTCCTAAGAACGGTGAAAAATCTCATTTTCGGGCAGCACATATTCCTGCTTATCCAAGCTTGACCTCCCACCTTTGTGCACACTCCACACCGTGGCAAAAAAAAAATTAAAAATAGGAGCTTTTTAGTAATCTCAATGAGAACTCATTGTGATAGTGTGGTGTAGAGTGCCTCGATGCGTGCGCTCTATATCGCCACATCGAGGCGCCCTAGCCTTCGGTATCATGTGCACGATCTCTTGGAGCTGCGGCGTGATTCGCCGCTCTCGCGGCTGCCGCAAGCTACTACCACTACCAGACGCCATTAGGTGTTTCGGTTGCTCGGCTTTGTTGGTTAATGCCCTCTTAAACACATTGACAACCAAGGTAGGGTTGACAAGAGTGAGGACGTCATCTTGAAAACAAAGCGTATAATATTCAACATGTAGCTAATTTAACAACTTTTTCCTATATTTTGCTGTCTTCCTCGAAGCAAAAGGCATTCAAGGTATTAAACTTCACTTTTGAAATGGCAGAGAAATCGGTAACTATAATTTCGGACTATGAGAGACTATGCTCGGTTGAGAGAAAGACCACACTTGGTGGGTTTAGAAGATTCAATTAGAGAAACCAATTTTGAGGTGCAGTTCTGGACTCTCAAAAGTCAACAAAATAGTTCATCACGCATGCTTTCAAAACCCAGAGCATCAGAAAATCATGTGTGCACAAAATGGAGTAGGGACTTAATTAGCAAATTGCAAGGTTAAAAGAGATCGGCTACACTTTGCCTCAATATCAGAAAAGTTGCTGAAGACATTAAATGGGAAAATGGTAAAAAATGAAACGCGACAACATCAAGAAAAAAACCTGGCCGGTCCTTATCTCCTATATACATTGACTATCGCATGGCCTAAAAAATACACGTCATTAATGAACGAGCAACTGAGTTTCGCTGGTATTAAGTAGCTCACGCATTTTGGGTCCACTACTGCTCATGTGTCCGAGCACGCCAGAGCAGGACGGACCATTCTTTTCTATGAGAGGCTGTTAAGAATTGGGTTGCATGTCTGTTATAATGAGTTGTAATAACTACTTTTCGTGCGCTCTCGCTGGATGCGTATTCTTGAAGCTTCATTGTTATTAATTTGGTGCATATGATGTTGCGAAAAAAAAATACGTGGAGGAATACCTTTTTCTAGAAAATGTGTTCAGGAATCGCTATTAACGGTTCAGAACTTGCAGAGTATTTAAAATTCACTGTGATATGAAAGAAGTCTGAAAATTTGCGTTACGAAACTTCAATATGCGATGCTGCTTGCGTAAACAGACTGTCAGCTTAGCCCGATTTTGCGTCTCTCTGAGTTCACGCGACAAAAATGGAGTATTAAAGATCAGCAGCGCGTTGATGTCTGACGAGATTCGCAGCGACGAAACTGAAAAGCCAGCTTTAAGTGTAAAGCTCGTTGCTCGAATATTTGATATTTATAGCATACAGCCTGTACAATTCACGACAAGCTCCAAGCGCATCTTATACAACAGAAGGGTGCATTTTTATCTCCAGTTTGTTATTAATATATGAAATGTGTTCTGAAGGTCCCAGGAGTACCTGTTGTGTTTATTCTGTTCAGGTTATTCTGTTTCAAAGACACCTCTTTGAAGGTACGTGGCCCGAGTTCATTTTCATTTACAAGTAGTGTTCGACTCCATGTCATGCAAGAAGTAAAAGCGGTACTGTTTTGTTCCTTAGGCTGCTCTATTCTATCCGACGTGAGGCTATTCATGTCCCTTGAAAAGCTGGAAAGGTTGAAAAGCTTTTCTGCAAATTCTAACTCGAACCAGCTAAAAACTCAAAATGTAGAAAAGGTACATTTGGAGGGTGAAAAAACTAGCTATACGTTTCATACTCCTTCGCTTCAAGCGAGTCACTTTGATCGGCTCTTCAAAACATGTAAAGAGTTACTGCGCACAGTGAATTTTATCATGTAGAAACGCGTATTCTCTCACTGTATTACGGTGATACAAAAAATGTAGGCTTCAAACAACCTATGAGTTCTACCACGAAAATTGGCAGAGGTCTCAGTGCGTATATAAACGCGCACAAATCCTTTTATCGTCGAGAAGATAGATGTGATAGAACACTGCGCTTCAAGGACCTTCATTTCCCAATGTCGATATGGTGCTTTAAGGTTCGGATCTGGCTAAACGAGTGGTGACTTTTTCTATATCCTCTGTCACGTACTTCTAGCGCAAATAGACACTTTGTAAATGGGTCGCGCTATCAGCCATAACTGTGACGCAACAACAGTGGCGTCGGCTGTAGTAGCTATAGTAGAGCAAGTATGACTGTTATGAAAACTCCATCTACCTCTGCCGGCCTAACCTTGATATGACACTGAGAAGACACAGGGGCTTGGCTTTGGAGGCGGTGATATGGTGTCCTTGCACTGCTTTGCGAAAGTTCATTCTAGCAGCTTTGGAGCGTATCTTTTCAGTTTGGAGCATAGAGACGGGTCAGCCTTTAATGGGACTCTTTTAGTTTGTGTGTTTTAAAGAACCGTAATTCAATTCAGTATACCTTGAGGAGAAAATAAAAAGAAAAGTTACTTGACTTCTAAGAAGAAGAAACAAAATATACACAAAAGTGTGCTCCAGGAAGCTCTTTCTTCTGCGACAAATGTGAACGGCTTGATCAATTTTATTTTGTAGACGAGGTCTCAGATGTCACAAAGTGAATTCGGGAATAGAATTTTCAGGCGTAAAGCCCAGCATAAACTGTATGACAAAAACTACTCTATGAATCAAACATTTACACTTTGAATTGTCGATGTTTCTTCTGTGATCAACACCAACCTGTTAATCAACATGTAATCAACATCGAGCTTGAAAATCAAAAGCCATAGCCGCTGAACTCTGTGTATAACTTGATAATAATTGTCCTAAAAGTATCAACCACATGCCTCGCAATATAAGAAATCCCCTCATAAGGAAGCACGGGCAAAATTAAGCAATACACAGAAGTGTGCTTCACTTAAGCCAATTTGCAAGTTCGTAAAAGTGGCATAAAGCAGCAGTGCTTTACGGGAAAGGTTATTTCGCTACACTTGCACCACAGTTTATAGAACCACCATCAAAAGCATTGCCCTCTGTTCACCCTGGGGCCCTCCAGACACCGAAGTAATACTAGCGCTTGATTCTGGGGCCATTACCTTAACCATATTTTTCTAAGTTGCTATGTTTAATTCTGGAAGAATTTTTTTAACGCCTTCTCCCTAAAAACGCACCGATTTCTGCTTTTCCTCCAGCGCTACCAACGTCTTTACTCAGGAGCGCCCACAGGCAATTGGCTAAAAAAATAATTTAAAAGACTCTGCGGTGTTCCTATTCCGGCCCCTGTCCTGTCATTCACAGCAGCGGGAAGTGATTACCCCAAAACTCCTGCGGCTGACAGAATGCAATCTTGTCGAAAAGCACTTGAAGCCTGTGTTCGTTGTTCTTTCAATATAAGCTGCTAATTCTGTCGGCGTGACAAGCAGTGCCTTGTAAACCTGAAGTTTTCTAAGACCTCGATTCTTCCGCTAAACGTGGAACCATCTCTAATAAAAAGGAAGAAAGGGGGAAGCAAGGGCCTCCTGTTGCAAAACCATCTGCCGTCCCATCAGTACTGGATTCTCAACGGCGACGAAACTGCTTGGCCCAGCTGGGAGCTAGCGCCCTCAGTTCATACTCTGCGAGGCGACTATCGAGATGCTGAATCCAGCTAGTTCTTAGTTTTTTGAGCTTAGCTGAAGACGTTGAGGGCTCATGGCCCAGAGTTAGTAAGCTTTCATGGCCATATGGCCCCAAACAAGGGCTCTGCGAGAGTGGCGATGGGTCTGAGGGACAGTTCAAGGTTGTCCAAAGAGGCCCGAAAAAAAAAGTGCCGTCCCAATATCCTGTAGTAGAACCATATACATGAGGGACTGTAGAAAAAAATACGTGAAACTATTAACGGTTCATCAGTGCTTGGTTATTTTACCTTTCCATTTCCCACTCCAGCAGCGCCTGGAGCGCTCTTTCTAGGAATAACTTAATGTTTTAGCTGCAATTCTTCACAAACCTTTACCATGATCGCCCGGATTAACATCAACACTGAAATTTTGTGGAACACTGCAAATTTTTCCTCCAAAATTGAATCCAAGCAGAAATAAAACTTTTCCCGGTAAAACCCCTAGCGGAATTTGAACTAGCACCGCGAAAAAGCTCCTTCGTTTCCCGGTGCCTTAGGGTTGGTCCGCATAGAACGTTTTTCGGGCGGCAAAACCACGTGCTAAACGCACGCGGCAGAGCCGCCAAATTTGTACTGCTGTGATAATTTTTTGTGCTCCCTTCTTACGCCTGTGATCGTGCAAGGTCGACTGCGAATCCGAATGCGTGGCACAGGCGGTGTATCCTCGCGTGCGAGAAACACTCCATACGGGCCTGCTTAAGAACCACTTGTTCATCCACGCAGGCTCTCTCGATACTGTTCTTGGTCTCCCGCTGTGTTCTGAATCGCCGCCGTCTTCAGTTCTCAAATGCTCGTGCGGCGTTTCCAGATCCTTGTCGACCATGGTGTGAATTTTTTATTGGCACGATCGTATTCGCCTTTATATATCATTCGTTTTTTACGCTTTCGGCAGCTCGACGCTACCAAGAGATACAAGGGATTCGCTAGGTTGCCATTGGAAACCAGCTGCTTAGGCCAATGAAGATCGGCCGAGAGCAATGGCTTGTCAAACACGGAAAGCATCGAGGAATGCTAAGCGCGCTGCCGAGCACTAAAAAGAAGGTTGACTGAGCGCGGTGGAGTGCAAAGCTTCAAATGCGATGAGAGAAGTAAAGCGTATAGCTGAGCTTAGGTGAAGGCGCCGGCTCACCAAGCTTGGTCGCTCGCTTCCACGCTTGCTAGCCCGAATAGCAGGAGCGGGTGAATGCGGGGGCATTTTCAGGAGCTAAAGGCCTAGCCGACACCTGAGTGTGGTTAATATCGTCTATGAGCTGTGGTACACGTCGCTACAACTATTACAAACTACAAATATTGAAAGTAAACTACAAATTCTTTTGCAAATATTTCTTCCTCACTATTTTGATATTGTCGTTATATTAAATTTAGCTAATTTTTTTTTCAAATAGACCCTTAAATTTAACATCTCATAAAAAGAAGACGGAGGAAAAAGCTGCCCGGAATAAGCTTGTGTTCATGAGCCTGGTTAAAGCAAGTGCACAAGAACAACTGCACGCGCAATCGCTTCGGCATGATGAAAATGTACAGGCGGGACAAAAGTAAACGGAGCACGCTATTGGATTCTATATTTTTCACGCGTTACCTAACTTAAATTGCAAACTACGGTATGTGCATGCTGTTAGTGGATGCTAGTGCGTTTCATCATGGATAGACAATGTTTCTTTAGCTCCGACAGGGAAGGCGCGATTGCACTCAAAACAGAACAGCGTGTTCTGTTTACTTATGGCCGCACCTGTACATTTTAGGATGACAACTTTTTAAAACTCCGCACACTATAATTAAATTACGCATAATGATCAATAATTCTGTTGTCACGTTTAAACCAAAATATTAGACTCTAGAGCGTAGCATCAACTTACTCACCACAGCTTTCCCAAGCAGGTGCCCACCCACCACCACACCAGTATAATAATACCCAGTGATAAAATATCGAAACTACTTGTTTTTACAAAAAAAAGAACGCTGGAACATCACGTCCAAGAAGAATTTGACTTCTATTTTGTTCAGCTAAAGATACTTATGCTTAGCATTTCGAAACAGTTCAGGAGCTTAGGTAACGCATTATCAAATATATCGGACCATAGTTTGTTCTTGTTCGACTTATTTGCTAGGATACGTGTGTCGTATGCAGTGCGACCATACTTTGGTGTAGGCTTGAAATTTTTGTTGAGTTGAGTTATTCTTTCTTTTTTGATAGCTGAATATTTGCAGCATGTATTCGTATATTTCCTGAATTTCTAAGGTTTCGTGTTCCTAAAAGAACTTGGTGCGTTGTTCTGCGTGTGATGAAGTTTCGACTTCACACCCTTTTATTGTATTAATAATATCTTTCTGAAGTGCACTCAGCTGTTCTGCGCAATATCAAATGCGAAAAGTTAATGCGTACTGTGCAACCACTGTGCATGTTGAAGAACCCCGTATGGTCGAATTTGTCTGGAGTCCACCACTACAGTGTCCCTCGTATCCTCACTTGCTTTGGGACGTTAAACCCCATAAAGACTGAGCAAATCATAAATAATGTCTGAAGTGAACAATCGAGCGTAAATAATATTTAACTGAAGATGGAAATGTGGACTGATTTTTTGAAACAGAACTTTTATTATGATCCCATCGAAGTATGCTGTAAATGTAAACTACGTGGTTATTGAAACTATTGACCACTTCAAGCATACCCTTAGTACCGAGAATGGGAGCTTTTGGTTTATTAGGTATTTTTAGGAATGCGTTCTCTTCACCAAATATTCGACCAATTTGGCAGATCATTAGCCTCCATAACCAATTTGCTCGGCCAAGCACATGGCATAAATGCAGTTATATTGTCAACCTAGATTATTGATTTCAATTTTCTTTTAAAGAAGATAATACCTTTTCTATATCAACTCGAAAGAAACAAGGAAAGTGCTATTGTGTGGAAACACTGGAGGCTATTTTAGTTTCCTGGCAATTCCAGCCATTTACATAAACAGGCGCCAGTGCGCTAGATAGAACTTTTTTTAATTTTGTATGAGACCCTATTTTATAACATCCCAAGTTTCTGAATGAAAATTCTGAGATATATGTGACAAATCCATTGAGAGAAATTTACATATATTCCACCTGTTAGAGGTGCATGTTCCAAATTTTTTACGGGTATTACTTTTTTATCGAGCAGCGCAAGCTGTGAGAGATTGTTTCAAAAAATGTATTGATAATTTTGTATCAGATTTTTCGCAGAATACAGATAATTGATTTTGCCTTCTGTTTCAACTCCTTTTCAGAACTCGAGAAAAAGCTAACATGGGTAAGTGATTTCTCTTGTGCAGCTGGCCCTCCACTTATATAATGCCGTACCAATCGCAGTTTGCATTCTATTTGGGAAGGTACCTCATGAAGTGTAAAAGTTGTGCCGACGAAATAAAACTAGAGAAATACCTTGTATGACATATTTTAGTCACCCTATCTGCGAGAAAACTGCATTGTAACTAACGGAGCTTTCAAACCTTGAGATAAATTAGCTCTAAGGCAGCAGACAGCTGCAAGAATACTTCACAGTGGTAGGAACTAAAACGTAATATTTTACGCTCACTTAACAATTTGTCCTGTTTCTTTAGAGCAAGGCCTTGTCTAAATTAAGTATATTTACATACCACGGCCCTTTAAAAGCAGTGATCTAAGCAAATTTTTTTCATTTGGTTCCTAATTGTGGCTTTGCTCCGACATTGTTTGTTATATTTTAGAGTATGGCACTGCTGCCTGATCGCGATGAAAATAGCTGTAAACAATATCTTTCTCTTCTTTTCATTCAATCCTCGTTCAGATTACTACGGAAAACGATAAATATCTTTAAATGCGGGGGCTCGCCCGCTTTCAGCAACTTTGAATAAACCTCAACTTTCATGTTTTTCTGATGTTTAATGTGTGTTGTTTACCGCCTTGTATGCTTTCAACGATGGCGACTCAAAACCATTGAAAGCATACCAAAAAAGTCACTGGAAATCATGCTATACTTATAAAATTAATGCTTTTTTGAAAAAATATGTGCTGATATGTGCTCGCATCCAGTACTATTTGCTTAGGGACATCTAAAAAAAGCGAACGTGCATTTATGTAATATATGTGGTTTTTTGAAATCATGCTGCAATTTTAACAAGCCCTCAAACGTGCATTACGCAAAAATATGTAATAACTGCTAGAACTTCCGTTTGGGTTATATACTCCAGATGCAGTACCGGGCTATGTAGGTTAAAAATTCCTTGCCTCAGGAGCAGTCAATGCGTTCATACGTTAAGTTCACGAAAAATTTCTGACATCTCAAAATAAAAGCATTGCTTGATGTTGGAGGTGCCTTGAAAGAGATTTGTAAAAATATCACTTACAGCTGACTTCGCGCCCCCCATTCCTGTAGGGTACATTAACAATGACTGCTTGAAGCATATGACTGCTTTTGTTATGTTTTTTTATTTATGTTGCACAGAACACCATGACACCTTCTCTTTCGCCTCTGGCCCCCGCAAATAACGTGTGCATACGAAGGAAAATAAGAGCACGTTTTCCCGAATGTCTGCAGCATTAGCCTACTGCTACAAAGAGCGCGAAAACAATGTTTTATGCAGCAAATACTGACCTAGATAAAAAAAATAAGGCTCCGTGGATCACGTTTCGTGAGGATCACGCCAGATATATTTATAAGCTTCTTCCATGTTCACGTAGCTACGCGGCGCCAAGCTGCAGATTGCATCATTTACCGGTACTACGCAGAAGAGGCCTCGCCATTGATTTTATCATTGGGAAATAGTCTGTCAGGCTTCACCGGTTCAAATCCCAAAGCGGCGAGGTACTCAGCGGCATAATAGAGATTTTGTAGTATCGTTACATACACACTTATTCGAGTCTTCTTGAAGCAATACCGGGATATACCGCCTGTTTCATGTGTGGGCGAGTGACTAGCGCTGGGGAAGTTTGATTGTTGGGAAACGTGGTCTCTGATTTGAAGTTGCGCAGCTTTTCGCGAAAGTCGGGAACAGTTGCAGCACTGTAAACGTAACCAGAATATCGCATTTATGGAAGGCGGGATGTTGTAAGAACGATGCCCAAACTCTATATAAAGTTCGTCTCATCTGCAATCTTTAAAATGGGTGGCTGTGTGTTGCTTCCATTTTATTTATAAATTGCTCATGTAAAGTTTAATGATTACTAGCGGATGAAATTATGTACATTGTTTCTTGGGTATTAATTCGTAAGTACAAAACGGCTCTTGTTACTCAAACTCCTGATGATGGGGTTGAAAAAACTAAAAATTAATATTTTGTTGACGGCTGGCGCTTAGACTTTAGTTCTGTAAATGAGAGATTAATTTTGCTGGGGAATAAAAATAAAGATCTCAACAAAAAAGGCTGAGTTCTCATTGCTTTATTCTAAATTATCTTCAAATGTGAGATCAAGGAATATCGAGTTTATCTGAGAGAACCGGCAAACATCAGGCTCTTCCATGTCAGCAGCAAGAATTCACGCTTACCATTCGGCCGCATCACTACATCCATTCTTTACGCGAGACTTGAAATCATTCGGCTTTGCTTTGATAAGTATATTCGGCAATGTAATTCGACACATACTGTAATTGTTTCACGTTCATTTGCAAGTTTCAATGCAAAAATGTATTGTGTCTGTCTGAATGAACAGCAAGCGCATCACAACTTTATTGAAAAAAGTGTCCCTTTTTCGGTACAGCCAAGATTCTTTCCGTTGTTTTTGTCTTATTTTTCAACCAAAGTTCCTCCTCGTCAGAAATCGTTAGCTCGCTTGAACTCAATATTGTGTTGTACATTGTTTTGTGCGGGAGATGTGTGAATAATATTAGGAAGTTCAGGATGTTTTGCTTGATGAATTTTTCGCAATATATTATCCATTCGGGAGGAAAGTCATTTCATGAAGGGAAAAATCCCGTTCACGTCTTGTAACCGGTATTTTTGAAGCTTTTAAAGAGTAAGCGCATGATAAAGGCACTTTTACACGCGAGGTCTGATGTCGTGAGTGAGTTCAGTATGGAATGAATTCAGTTAAAAAAACACACACAGTATTATAACTAAAGAACAGTCTGCTTATTCTCTAATTCAGTAAACCTTGAGTAGAGTTAAAGCCACCCCACGCTTCACGGGGTCTAATGCCGAGTGCTGTTTACGCAGAAACATGGGAATCAAACTGCCGGAAATGTACATGTGCCGCGTGGTCAGATCACTGTAATTGCGGCACCAGTTTTTATGACGTCATGATGTTTCGCTTATACCTGGCAGCAGACGTTCAGTAAGAATAATTCTTCCGGCTTTCGAGGATATTCATGAACAAACTGATAATTATATTTAGTGGGATTGGGAAAAAATCTCTCCTGATTAAAAAAATAACTATTAATATTCTAAGTAATTACAGCACTTAGTGCTGGGTTTTCAGTTCCCCAATAGCACCACCAGTTAACACATGAGTGCACTGATGTAGTGCACACCATCATAATCTTTAAGGCCACTGACCTCATATTCTCTTTTGTTGTGATATCCATATTTGTTTACGCAGCACTAAATCTCGCTTTGCGGCTGCTCGATTTTTTGAAAGTATGGAATCTTGCTCTATTGTAGGTGTTTGCTTTCGCGTCCTAGTTTCGAACTGAAGCGCATGCAAACATTTTATGATCTTTTGAACACATCTTGGTTTCGTTAAAAGTGCACATTGCGAAAGCACGTTGAGTATCTTAAATAATTTCCAATAATTCCGACCTACCCAACGCCAGATATCAGTCGTCTAGTGATCATAACTGGACTGATTTGCTCGGTACGTTGAAACTTCATACCTTGCGCCATTAGGTGCAGTCAGTTGTGCCGTGCTACAAAAAAAGAAATAAAGTCTATTCTGGCTAGATATTTTCTCACTACTGAGTAAAAAACTGCGATAGATGTCAAGTTGAAATTGGGCGCGTGTGCCTCATAGTCCGCACAATTACGAAACTTAGATGGCGTCTTATAAAACTGCTTGTAACGCCAGAGAGTAACGCCATGCCATAGTTCCAACCTATAATGTAAGTGCGATTGCAAGGGTATGTGAGGTTTACGAGTGCAGAAAGCGAACAACCATAATGCTTATTAAGAGTGGTTTCCTACAAATGGGCCGAATTGTACCTCGAGACCTGCTTCTAAAAAGAACGCCCCTAGATGTACGAAACAGATCGCTCTCACTTGCCTCACGGGAAGCCGGTGGTCCGAGCTGAAACAAATTAGGAACTTTTACTGCAGTCCAGTTTGAGATCTGCGCCCTCGAAGTGGAACAATTGCGGTGGTTAACAATAAGGGGCATTAAAACGTCAATTTTAGCTTAAAGATTTTATTGACAGCTTTGAAATCTTATTTCTGCTTGCGATCGGTGTCGAAGAATTCTTCAAAATTAAAAATAAACAAGATTTCGACATTCATTGCAGTCTGAGTTAAAACGGCGAATTTCTCTTTGAGGATGTTCTTAGTACTAGACACCGTTTGAGAAAGCCGGTACGGCCAATTCTCTGGACAAATGGCTTCTTGCAGTGCACCCCTGTTAGTAGTTGAGAGAGACAGCGTCATTATTACCACGCAACTTCTATAAGAATTGCTCTTTCGGTGGAGTACCTTTTACTCTCTATTAAAAAAATTCTGTATTTTTGTAAAATCTTAGTTTTTCAGATTTTGAAGCTGGCTTCAACTTCCATTTCAATGAAAAAAAGTTTCAAAAAGCCCTCTTTATGGGATTAAATTGCGGTGTAATTTGATGCCCTCCTATCAGTCTTTTCAAGCAAACGTATGGAGTGCATTTCCAACCTAAACTACATCTAAATTTTACGTTTTACTGCCGCAAACTAACCTTTTTTGGAGCACTTCGTTCAGTATGGTTATAAACGAATGAACGTCCATTAAAAAATTATCTAGGAGAGAGGTTTACAAAATAAGTGCTCAACAAGCCGCTAATAATAGATCTTACTTGAGGAAGAGACGCGTAGCTGATATTGTTGGCGCCTCTTTCACGGAGTTATAACGCAGTTTGCGGCTTTTATTTTCATTTAGGTATGTTTGCATACTATCACGTGCTATTTTTTATTCTCTTGTGCTCAGGATCTAACCAGTGAAGTACCACGGCTTGCAGGCGCAGAGAATTGAATACGAAATAAATGGAACCGGCTGTCACTGCCTAATGAAAAATCACGGTCTCGGGCTGGATCGCTGGCGCGTCGTCTTATTCGGCCCACGCTTTTTTTTGCACTGTTTTTTACGCATGTTTTAGCCCGCAGTTGAAACCTACTCAGAGAAGACAGGAGGAGCTGGTGCTAGGACAGAAACATATATTTGGTCCAATGAGGCCGTTAAATAGACAATAATTTCGCGGCGCAGGTGCCGACAAAAATATTTTGGCTTGAGGCTATCATAAATTCTAGAGCGGGTGCAATACTTCTCCCTGGCTGCACATGTGCTCGATTTAGACATTGAGAGTGCGGTGCAGATACACATGCGGAATGCTTTCCAAGAAAATATCAATTTAAAGACAAATATTCTGATGCCATTTCATTCGAATGCGACATTTACCACGGTGAACTGCGCATCAATTCAAAATGGGTTTCTGTTATATGTCGTAATATTTTAAAGCCGCAGCGTAAATCCAATGAAAAATAGTCCTCCCCCCCCCCCAAAAAAAAACGATTCCACGGTGTAGTTCTTTATGCAGTAATAAAATTCCTACAGATATGTGAAGTCATCTTCGGCATAAAATGAACTGCAAAGTTTTTAGCTCGCTACTCTTTTTTGCGCTTGAAAAATAAGAGGAAAAGAAAATATTTTTTTATGCCTGAGCGTAAAAAATGTTGCTGCAGTGGTTCACCTGCACCACACTCCCGGTTTCTTGGCAGAGTCTCGTCGCTCCAAACGGATGCGCTCAAGCACGATGAAGACTGCGCGAAAATCACATTCGTGGCAAAGGCGCACATGGTCTCTGCAATGGGCGTCTATGACCTAAATATTTTTCATGCAAAAACAGCGGATGTCTAATCTTCAACGAAACCTTATCTACTGAAAAAGTGCTGTTTCAAAATCTGCGTGACCAGGCAAACATTCCTTCTGCAGGTGCGGAGATCTGAACCCAGGACGTTGTGATTGCGAGGAGAGCACACAGTCCATACGCCGTAAAACCACGTTGCTTCTACGCGAACAAAGGTGAAACAGGCATATGCGTTGCCTTACCAGTGTACGAAAATGAGTAGGTGGGCCATCAGAAAGCAAGGCAGAATAAAATCTAATTAGAAAAAATACTGTTTTTGCAATCAAAGCACTTAAGTGGACATAAGTGCCCTTCGCATTTTTTTTCTTTGGCAGGTACCTCCTCTCTCTTAAATATCTGCACGCGACTGTTATAGCCGCCCCTCCTGGTGCCAAAGAAACTGTAAGTGCACTCAAGCTCCGCTTTGAGGCTATAACGTGACAGCGTTAATGGGTTAAGTCTTTAATATGCGACATTGGTATTTTCTACCTTACATTCATAGATCATTGGGATTCCTCAAACCAATCCGGGCGCGGTTATTCAGAGGTTAAGCTTTGCTCAACAGCCCTTTGATGGTAAGTGATGCAATCGGTAGAGCTTCTGATCATCAAGTTGCTCGTCCCGAGCAACCTCCCGCGAACAATAGTCACTCTAACTGTCACTTGCCACGGTGGGCAGTTTGCTCAAAATCAGACCGTAAGCAAATGGGCCGATAAAAAAAACTCGTGGTAAAGACGGCGACGACAATATCGGCCTTCTTGCGACACTATACGCTTAACGATACGTGGTTAAAACAGGAGCTCACGCTTTCTTCTTTTCATTTCTCACAGCTACTTGCTACTAACACTTTGTTCAGCTTCCGGTTCTTCAGTGCTACTGCTACCCATTTCTGCTGCCTGCTACCCAGTCCTTCAATGTCCCAGAGAGACCGGACAAACATCGACGAAAGCAGCGAATGCGGGCTCCAGTTCTAGGGCACCAAGAACCCCGGAGAAGTACGTAGGTGGCAGGTGGGCTGTCTAGGTGATGCGAGTTTATGATGTCATTACAACCTGCCAAGCAGATTGTGAGCAAACTGCCCACGCTTGGCAGGTTGTAATGATTAGTCGTGAGAGGTTGCTCGCAAAGTGCAACCTGGGTCTTGCAGGCCCTAGAGGGTGCAGCACTTTCCATCGTAGGGCAGCGGCGCATCGCATGACAACTGCGTGCACTACTGCGCCTGGAGTGGTACGTAGAAGGACTCCCAGCGATCTATGAATGTAAGGTAGATCCTGTCCGACGAGAAAAGGAAAACCGAAATTCTTGTGAACATAATTACCAGTTGGGATAACAATGTCAAAGACTGTGAAAGTCAACGTCTGTCCAAAGCTCTATATTATAGCCCGCTCGCGCGACCATGCCTTTTGAAAGAGGTTGAGGTAATTTTCTGGGCTTGCATTGTTTTAATCCAGCGTGAACATGTGCCAAGGAACTGTATTTATGTACCTTCTCTGGAAGAGGAAATTTAGGCTGATGTTTAGTGCTCGTCCTGTCCTCTTTTTCTTTTTTCTTGGTTCGCACCCTAAGTGCTATTCCTAACAATTAATATTAAACCGCCAACTAGTCCAGCTTTCTGCCTTCGCAGGTAGCTCACTTTGCAGAGTGCTCATTGTAGCGACACGAATAAACGTGCAGTAAGGACGTCAGAAAAGTTAGGGGAACAGCGATAATCCCTCTCCACAGTGCACTTTGACCCCGAGCCAGGTCTTTGTGGTAGAAGATTATGACATAATTTTAGGTTGCCAAGCACGCATTAAGCACTAAGCTCATTTGTATGTTAATTAGGCTAGTAATGAGACGACAGCCTGCCGCGGTGAATCTCTCGCGCAGATAATCGAAGAGAGAGGCAGAGAATGATCAGGCGGAGTGGCTATCATCGATAATATCGTCGCATTAAGTGTCCCCCTGCTGTAAACTATATATTTCGGCCATCAGCAATGAATAAAAGAGTTCGCTATCGAGTTACCAGCTCGGGTCTAACGATCTGCTGCAACTGCGAACAGGACGAGTATGGAGATAGGAGTGATGTTCACGTTCGGGGGTTCTGCAGAGATGGAGGGCTCCGAAAGATGTGGTGTACTCTCCATAATTTCGGCCAGCTAGAAGGAGTGAACTTACTCGTGAGCGTTTAAGAATGGTGGGATGACGCATGCACCAAGATCAATTGCACGTTTCGACAGATGTTAACCTCTGTCGATACATCTGACGTGCGAAGAATGGGTGCACTCTTCACGCTATAATTTGGGCGCTGAAGCTGTTGCTGCAGACTGAGCGGGAGAGAGGCAGGCAGATGAGACAACTTTGTAGCGCTTTAAATACGGTGGGATATTTATGACATACTATCGCAGCTTACGTTGTATAGGCTCCGTTCATTAACGTGCGTAGGCTTGTCAGCATCCACTCCGAGCTATTATCTCACGAAATTTCTTCAGCTGTATGACTGTACGAACTTTTCTTGTCATAAGAAAGCTATACGCTCAAGTCTTGTGTAGGCGCTATGTGCCCGATATGTTCTGCGATGAAATAAAAGGCTATAACAAGTGCAAAGTAACTAATCACCTGACTAAAAGAATGCTCAGTGGCCTGGCACTCATTTTCAACTATATTAACGAAGAAACCAAGCAGCTATATTGGCACACGAACTGTGTGCTTGGAAGTGGATGCTCTTGGCCACTTACTATACACAAAAGAAAGAAGAAAAAGTGGTAACGGTTCAAGATTAAGTTTGGAATTTCAAAAAAATATTATTCTGGACTTGCAAAAATGCACATAACCAAATCTATAAGTGATTTTAAATTGTTTCTAGACTGAGTGCGGTGATCGTTGAAAAGACGTTGTGAAGAAAGACACAACCGACTGCTTACACTGTGTACGCCGCTCCCCAAAATTGGCACGGTTTCAAGCATTTCATCGGCGAATAAAAAGACGTAGAGAAGAGCCCAAAAGCACTTACGAGTCCCAAGTTACGGTACCCTATACCCTTATTTAAATCTCTGCAAGCATATTTACCATAATTGGACCGCTTGGCCTCTGATGTCCCTGTGGTTCCTGTAGTTGCGCTGTTAAAAACTTCCAGCGCTGTTTCAATCATCGAGTGGCCTGAGCCATCAGAAAAGCAGCGGTTTTTTTCTCGGCCGCTAATATGCAAGAGCTGTTGCTGACCAAAGACCACGTTAACAAATTTGCGACGCATAGAATACGACTGCCGTGGCTTGGGTTATTGCTGACCTACCTTTTGTGTGAGCAAATCCCTCGAGTGGCCTGCTAACAATTTATACGTGTAGCATGCTTCCACGATTACGCATCTCGAAAGAAAGAGCACAGAAGATGTAACGCTGTTCCGTAAAGCAGGCAATTATTTTGCCAAACATATTGCTCAGAACGGCATGCAACAGTGAGTAAAATCGAAGTGATGCTAACTTGTTCTGGGTTTTAGTTACGAAAATAACTATATATCAATGACAGATGCAGTGTACGTGACGAGAATATGGCTTCTCACTTTTGTACGTGGGACCAAACGCCATGTTCGGGACTAGGGCGACTATCTTTTGTTTTCATAAAAAAAGTAGGAAGAACAAATATACCGAGGTGCTTTATTTCCGCCTTCAACCTATCTGTGATTATCCGACTGATAGACAGATGCAAGCGCAACGCCTTCATGGACGGACAGAGTGTCAAAAGGTGGAGGCAGACCTGATCCCAGCAGAATAAGAATACTTAGCTACATTTAGCCTTCCAGAAAAGCCGCGAGGAAGGCTTATATTTTTATAACAACAAATTATTGGCCACGTGCGAGGCTCCATGATCATACTTGAAGGAGTTTCGTCGACAAAGCAGGTCTGTCAAAGCAACTTGAATTAACATCATTGACAGTTCTCCAGAAATTGTAATGCAGTGATGCGTTTTTCACTAAAAGTGTTACTAAAAAGAAATTTAAGCGTTAGAATTTATTCATACTTTTTCTCTTTTGAATGGTTCATTTGCTTGGATAATTGAAACAAGATGTTGTAGCTTTTTTTCAGTTCATGATCCCAACGCTGAGGATAGGGTCGACCATTTTTTCAATTCTAAACGTCTTATGCCTAAATCGGTTGTAGCTAGAAACCCCTAGTCGGTGATGTCACTGGAGACGTTCGCACAACGAGGAGGGCAGAAGAAATTGTGTGACGGGAATGGTCGAACGATTCAAAAATTACATGTCCCTGGTCGTGCTAAAAGGTAAAACAGGCTTAGGGGGTTGGACGGTCGTAGGAGTAGATGAGAAGTGGGTAGGAGCGGGCGGAAGCATCATCGCACGCACTCTAAAAACAACATCGCAACAACTTAACATATCACTCGAACCAGGCTATCGCTTGGTTTTCAGTTACTCTCGTATCTCGGTTTTCACTTACTTTCATAGATCGTTTATGCAAGCAAAGAAATTCTGCCGCCTTTTTACCTTGGTGATTACGTTTCTAGAATAAATGAAAACAAGGGATAAAAGAAAACTAACGAGGTGAAAAAAACATTGTTATTTCTTCCCCGTATAGTATTGCAAATGTAGAGCATATAGAGGAATGCATTCCCATAATTCTGCCCATCATAGCCTAAGCGGACAGAAGAGAGGTTATTTTCAATAAAAGAAACGACAAAGAAACTCTGAGGACCGTTCTAGAATAAGGGAAGATCACATATAGCTAAAAATGAAAGGGGTAACGAAAAGTTATAACTAGTCGTAGCTCTTAGCAATGGATACGTTTAGCGCAAGTCAGCGCCATGCTTTGCGTGGTTGAAGGAGGGCCCATGGCTTAGATTAGTTCATTTACTTCAGTGGTTTGTTGATGCATTGCGTTATATCCTACGGTCCTCATAGTTTAGCTGAGGAAAGAATAATTGCTGCGAACGTTTGTGTTAGAAAAGCTGTCGGAGACGGAAAAACCATAACCTTCAACAGCGCACTCGACTACACAATAAAACCGTCCCCAGATGCCAACTTGAAATATAATGAGAGTTTTGAGGCATTAAAATGAGCCACATTCGCAGTACATAGGAGCCAGTAAGAAGTTTAAACTGATTGGTCCAGGACCCTTTCCCCACGCATCTCACCCTAGCAGAGCCGCGTACCAGGCCGGGGGAAATCTTGTACCCAATAGAAAACCGGTGGGTACCCGGCGGCACTGGGGATCAAAACCCAGCACCTCCCGAATGCGACGTAGATGCTCTACCACATGACCACACTTCGGTTTTTTTTTTTGCGCATATCAGAAAGTGCTTATAGTGTGTAACTAAGAACACTAAGTCTCTGGCGTGCGACCAAATCAAACGTCGCGTCAATACAAACCCTACGAAAAGTCTGTGCATTTTGTCTTCTCACGACCAATAATCACCGGCTCCTCTCCTCGCCTATATCTCCGGTTTCGAACATGCTGCAATGCACATTACCTCTTTTTCAAGACACCTCCTTATAGCGACATAAGCTAAAGTGGTCCGTTTAAGGAGAAGTAAGGGAGAATATAGGGGGGGGGGGGGGGGGTGGGGTGACTCGGTAGTAGCCCCAGGTTTCCGCATGCAACAATTGGACGCACTGTGCTATTGTTGAACTGAAAGTGCTTTGCTTTTATGTCTTTCTTCATAAGGCCTTACACGCTGTTTTCGCATAAGGGTCACAGACTGCAAGCGGTGACTGAGTGCGGTTAAATTTTTTTCAAGCTAGAATGTAAACATTAGTTTGTCTGTGGTTAAATGTTTAATCAATATTGGTGCAGTCTCTGAAGAGCACGAGAGCTACGCATAGGTTTCAGAAACCAAGGCTGAAACTCAGTAATGACCGGTTTGAAAACATTTTGCAGAGCGATGCTGATTTGATGGAAATCATAGAACGCTTTTGTAAGAGGAGTCTTTTTTTGCCCTGCGGAAATGAATATGTATGATCTACACGTCATAAATACGATACATTGCGTGAAAATTGTTGACGTATTTGGTAAAGAACAACCGAAGCAACTCTCCAGGCGCGAAATTTCTACTCCATCAAGCGTCAAATAATAATCTTTACGCTTCTTTGCGTCATCTAGTACTTTTTATAACGTCTGCGCAAGCGCCGTGACTTACAATGTAAATATTTCTGGCACGTATACGGCCACATCTACCGTGATTGTATTTCTAGCAGCAATTCATGTTTCGCGATGACCGTGATGATTTGATGCTATCTGAGGGTGCGCTGCGCGACTTCTGGAAGAAAAAGACGCCACGAACTCCCATTTAGACGCACATTTTGTGCGACGCTTGCGGAACGCAAATGCAACGCTCGAGGGCAAAGCGAGTGCGACGTGCGCCATTAATATGGCAGCATTCGTCCTTAGGGAATGTCCCAGCTGATCGTCGGCGTTTAGAGGGAAAAGCGGACAGGAACGCTTCATACTGCGGCACTCTCGCCATGACACCCTCTTTTATGGAGTCGCGAATGAGATATGAAATATTGTAAGTGCCCACGGCTACGGCGAATGTGTTTTCTTGTCACGTGAAAGGCGCTACTTTTAGCCCTCAGCTTCTTAGACAACGCTTTCTTCATTTAATTCTTTTCCACTGCATTTTCTACGCATAAAAAGAGCAGCAAGCAAGAAGCTTTAGCGGCGAGGTCGATGTTTTGACAGACGAGAAAACTCATTTGCGAGGAGGGAACAGACGTAACAAGGTCACAGAGAGTGCTCCTTGTCACTTCGAGGACTTCTGAAGAATATTTCCTTGGTATATGTAACTAAAATGGGACGAATGGCAGGACTGCCATTTCGCCGACGCAGGCACTTGTCGCCGTCGCCTGCGCCCACTCCTTCCCTCTGCGACATGTACAGTTTTGATGCGGCAAAATAGAATTTCCAAACTCTGGCCCTAGGTAGTGGCACGGTTGTCACTGGAATGCTAATGAGTGAACTTTTTCCTGTGACAGTCCATGGCTTCAGAAATGTATGCTTTCATCTTTTGTATTTGCATTCGTTTTACGAAAAAACACTTTTTTTGCGATTTAAGACTGCCATTAGAACTGCTGCTATAAAACATTCGAGGTACGTGTCAGAATTTGGCTACTGCTCTTCTCACTTTTTCTATGTTATGCGCAAATTCCACATAAACATTTCTTTACTGTTTTTCGTGGCCTTCTTGAATGACATTATGTAAACTTTTTCATAGACAATTTTGCTCCATTTGCCTACTGAATTTACTCCGTGCACTCCTACTTCAGCTGCAGCCGCTGATTGTTTTCTTTTGTAGCCTCCTTTCCGATTGCACATGCGTCCCAGAATCGTCGTGTAAACGTATTACAGCTAACTTTCTTCAGACAAAGCATGCTCAGACTGGCTATTCTCGGGCCTTCTCATACTAGTTGCTTCATGAGCAATAACTACATATGACCATAAAGAGATGAACCTCACCAGCCTGCTCACTTCCTTTCTGTAGGTAATTAAAATGTCGCATCATGCCAATTCGATTTGC
Organism: Amblyomma americanum; assembly: GCF_052857255.1. Lineage (NCBI taxonomy): Eukaryota > Metazoa > Arthropoda > Arachnida > Ixodida > Ixodidae > Amblyomma > Amblyomma americanum. The sequence continues at coordinate 158,962,030 of NC_135500.1, read as the reverse complement.
TGACTTTGTTGCAGTGATACATCAGACAAGGAAAGTTAGCGTAGAGGAACTAGATTAACACAACGACACAGGCGTGTTGTCTTTTCATGTGCATCAATTATTTGAGCGCTTTATGGCTGTATATACTTTCTGCGAGTGTTAGAAAAAAACCACAGCAAATAATACCTTTCATTTTTTTCTTTTCTGGGGTTACGCAACAAATTTAATAGCTTCATCAAGTGAAGCATTCATATTTTGTCGCCATAAGAAGAATCTATGGCGATTTCTAAGACTGCGGTAAACATGAGGATTGCTGGAAGTAAACAAAGATGTCCACACTTGTATTTTTATTTTCAGCTCAGAATTTACGTCCTCTTATACAGTGTTCCTTTCTCGTTATTTGTGTGATCAACCGTGCAATAGCATTTGATGCACAACCATTTTATTTCACTTAACTAACTTCGTCAGAATGCACCGCATGGGTTTAATATTACTCGCTCGTTTGGCGTCTGTCAGGACTCGAAAACGTGGCCGAAGTTCAAGTAGCAAATAAGCATGCTTTCCGCGAAATTACCATGGCCCAGAAATATCAAGAGGCTACTCAAGCATTCTGCGCACTTTCGCTTACGGGTCTTCTGCTGCCTAAAATGTTCATTGAGCGGACTCCACTGACACACAAGTGTGGATGTTCTGTGCTGCGTCGTTTGCGTACGCTTTTATGCCCTTGAGAGAATTAATGATACCCCGTTTGCAAAGTTTGACTTTGTTATTTCCTGCAACAAGAGGGTGGAACGAATAACAACTTCCGCAGACGGAAAGATACGACGTGAGAACCATTATTACAAAGTAACGTAGTGCATGGCAATTGCGAGGGCATCGTTCCGTTTGCAGGCATCGCCCGCCACGAGTTAACAGTGCAAACAGCGGTGCTAGTATGCGGCTAGGCACTCGACATGATTGAGTTCTCCCCAACGGGATTTCGCATTCAGAGACAGGACACAGGCTCTCTCTGCTCAGCTACGTTCAGTGCTCCGTATCGAGGAAAAAAAGCTCCAAAGGTTTTAAAAATTCTGACATCTAGGGTAAGGCTTTTGTGTGCTGGATGTTCGCATAATGACATTCAAGCAATTTTGTATATACCCACTGCCCTCGCCTATATTTTCGTAGCACACGGAAAATGAAATTATTAATCTCAAGAACGTCAATAAATTTAAAGCTTCTTCAGCATCTTTGAATAATTAAGTAAATATTAATGAAGACCTGGTTAAACGTGTCTCAGGAGAATGCAGTCATGAAGGGATATTATGTGGTCTTCCCATTAGGCAGGCACGTAACACCTAAATTTATCCTGACCAAACAACACAAACCTGCATGCAAATTCTAAGGAGAGGTCGTCACCTCATATATCTTTGTATATTCATGCATCAAACTCAAAAGACATATATAAAAGCATTTTTCATATTTTTTACACATTAAGTTACTCCCGGGAAAAAAGTTTCGCTGACGTTCTGCTGCTTCAATATATTTAAGTAAAGTGAAGATCGCGAAAAAATTCGAGCATAATAAACCATTTTGGGTATTTTCACAATGGAGACGTATACACCTTGCGATTAGCGCCAGATTACATTAGTTGTCTATCTACCATAAGATCTAGCACAACCTAATTCAGCACACTTATTTAATTTAATGCATTTTCGGAACTCTAATGCTCTAAGTACCAAATAAATCTCTCAGAAGCCTGCGCCTAATGTCTTGCTCTTACCTACACGGCTTGCTAACACAGGGTGGAATAGGACCCTGGACGCACGGCTTTAGATACAGCAATATTCGACTGGATATCAAGCATACAAACAAACGAATAGTAAACGTGCACCGCATACTGGCACCATAGGTCGTCCCCTGCTCTTTGATGTTCGTAATAGTACTTAGGTGCACGCATAATTACAGACGATCTGTATTTGGTAGCTTCGTGTCTGCAAGTCGCTGCCGTAGTATATAAAGCGAATACGAACAACCTCAGAAAAAATAGTTTTCTACAAGGTTTCCAAATCAACCATCTCAGAGAAGCAAATAATTCGCTGTTAGACGTATCGGTATTGCATGATATCGTTACGTCAAAAAAGATATGGAAACATACAGCATGGGCTGAAATTAAATTTTAAGGAGGCAAGGAAGGGGATAGGGGGAGGAATAGAAAAGGGGTGTTGAAATTTTCAGTCACGTTTTCAGTAAGAGACCTGATACGTTTGCAGAAGGTGACACGTAGAGTCTTACATTATACACACTGCAAAAAAGAAGATGCAGAGTAAGCTTCGCACATAACTTCAAAGATATTTTTTTACGAACGCTGCATCCAGAATTTAAAACTTTTTTTTAAGAACCGCACGGTCTGCATAAACGTAAGCTATCAGGTGAGTATGCAGGATTTATTTTGCTGGTGAAGTTCAGTTCGAATGCGGTCAGTGGCTCGTAAGCAGCACTTTAGCTGTCGTATATTCCGTGGTAGCGTACGTTTCTAGCCCTCCTTTTATAAGTGTTCAGAGGGAATAAAACTTCCCAAATACATTTACACGCATTAAATGACTAATCAACGGAAATTGTGAGTTTTAAACACCTTCAATTTTGTGTTGTTCTATCAAGAAAATTGAATTGTTGCAGGAAATGAAAAACAGCTTACACTTTCATATCATGATCCTAGTACTATGTGGGGAAAGTTTCGCGGTCAAAATTCTGGAGCGGTTGTAGCACATGACCTTTTTCGCTTGTTGGAGGTCGCAATCGTAATTATTTATAGCGAACTGCCGTCGCAGAGAGGCCAAAAGCATTTCAACCTTTCAAGTTCTTGATGGCGTTCGTTTTCGCTGGTACGAAGGAAACAATGCGTTCGAATTATCAACCACTCAAATCAGCAGCCGTATAATCGTGAAATATTGGTCAAGAATGGGGAGAGCTGCATTGTGGGTTGAGACCAAGGTATGCATTTTCTACATTATCGGTGATTTTATGTTCTTTTATTCTAAGAGAAAAAATGTGTGCGAAAGCAAACCAGTTCATGTTGTGTAACTCGCTCGCCCCTTAATTGGGAGCTAGGATTTAATAAACCTGGACTAAGATTTGACAGCACCCGAAACTGTACAACCTCTGTGCGTAACTTGGCACTGGCTAGAACGTACGCTTTGATCTGACTCCTTTTTTATTGCTATAAAAAGCCGGCTAACGCTGGATCTTTCGCGTTTGGAACTTATGACCATCATGTGTCCTTTTCGTAACAAGCTGCTATATGACACACAATTGAGCCAATCCTACACTGAATAGCTGCTAAAAACCATTACCGTGAAAAAACATATCCCGTTCCTTCAAGTGAATACTAGGCTGCTATAACCCAGCTTTTCAGAATCAATTTGATCCGATTTCTTTTCGATCGTGTTTGTGATTAGTTCCTTACGCAACGCTTAAGCGAGCGATGAGTTTGTGCTCATGAAGAAGTGTAAAACGCGTTAACATGCCGTTATTAAAGGCAGTCGCACAGACAGTACGCAACTAGAATTGAAAAAAATTAAAACGAAAACGCTAAATCACACTAGCTCCGATTACAACCAGTTTCGTACGCAGGCAGAATGGCTGCATGAACGGGGACTGAGAGAAAAAAGCTGATATTTTAGGTAATTATGTGTTCTATATACTACGAGAAAAAGCCTTAATAATATCACACGTAAGCTACTGCCCAACATTTTCTGCATTTGTTTTCACATTAGCCAATCCTTCGTAAAAAGAACGAGTCTCCTGGGAACACTCACTCATATGATAAACTATTGGAAGTGCGAAACGCTCATCTGAAAGTTATTACAGTTATTTTATTCAAACCACGCACCCTCTAAGACAAAGTCTAACGTGCTGGAGGCAGCTCATTTTTTTTTCTTCGTGTTGCTGTTCAGTGCTCCACTGAAGAAAGTTTTTTGTTTTTAAATATGCCAGTTGGCTATCCTGTTTCATGTGGGGAAGGAAACCCGATGGCCTTTCAAGAAAGTGAATGGCAATCCTTTTAAATTACATTGTTTTTTTGTTTCTCACCGTTCTAGAAATTAAATTAGTCCGTAGCTTTATAGAGGAAGGTTTGGCTAGTAGTTTTTTCCCGCAAAAACATGGGAACTTCTATCGCCGTCAATCAAGCTTGCGTAGTAGTGAAATCCATCAAGTAGCAGGGGGCACAGCTCCACGCGAACAGACGCATTACGAGGAGTTACGTGCAAAACCTGGAAGTTTCCTTTGTCTCATCCATCTAGGAAGTGCTGTGACGGGAACCGGGTGGGAGAAACATGCTGCAGGCAGCAGAAACGAATTCTCGTTCTGAAAGTGCGCGTCGAAGCATCTTTGGGAAATGCTCTAATACAGGCCCATGCATTCAACAGCCTCCTTCTATGCCGACGCCTACCGATCAATCAGCTTTGCCTTGCTCTCGGATTTTAGGTGTTCCGTGAGTGTTTCGGGTTCTGAACGTTGTAGTGATAGAAAGCAAGGTTACTGAATATGAATTAGCATAATGTGCGCTATGCTAATAATATCAAATACCAGTTTGTTTCTATTAGTAATACAATAATTTACTATTATCTCAAAACGAATATTCGTATCCCACTTCAGACACCATTCTGCTAGCAATTTCAGATTTATGTTCAGCTGAATTTGATCCCCAAAAAATTTATAGCTTTAAAAATGACGCATTCTTCGGCAAGCAATCCAACTGATACAGTTAACTTCACAGAGTAGAGCAGATCATTGACATAAATATTAGATGAGAGCATCCCAAATATTTTCCTTGCGGAACTCCGGAGTAAACATCTAAATCTTCCGAGCACACGCCGCCTAAATCTGTACATTTTTTTCTGTTCGTCATGTACCTTATACCCCAATAGAATATCTCGGAAGGTATATGCCAACATATCGGTAAATGTTTTCAGAGATTATGGTATCACCTGCAAGCAACTGACGTGCTACGTACTAGGGATGACAGTTGTCGCCTGAATGAGGAGTTCGAATTTCCGGCTCTTGTGAGTGGCAAACTAGGAGAATGGATTTAGCAGGGTAAACAAAGAATATGTAACGCCATGACTTCCTTCAGATATTTGGTCGCAGAAAAAGGGTAACTTTTCTTAATTGAAATATGATTTGAACAATATGAAAGGTCGAACAGCATGGGCGTAAATCACCAAAACAATGACGTCATCTTCATAAATGTTTCGCGTATCCAACGTATGCATTCTTTTAAGAAATGCTCGAGGACTGAATGATCAGCTACAAGTTTATTTTACCGTTATGGAAAATAGTTCTTGCTGACAGCAACTGATGGCTTTCTTAGTAGTCAGAATAAGTGCACTGCTGCTATATATGGCACAGTCTTTTTCAAAAATACAAGACCAACGGCTCCATTCCGTGGAGCGGCTGCGGGGCGGCACTGCGGCTCTCCTAGTATCGTCGGGCCCTCTCAGCGAGATGTCCCATCTGACGGCGGCCTTCACCCTCACTCTCGCGCGTTCGCGTAATCCGCCTGAAATACTATATGTGCGGCGTTATTATATTATGCCGCTGGCACTCGCTACGAAAGAGGCCGCCTGCATGTTCGTGGGTTTCTGCGCGCTATGCACACATCAAGGCACGAAAAACGGGTGTCATGAAAAGGTGCTTCCGCTTTGTCGTGCTGTCTTGTCGCACCGTTGCAGCAAGACTAGGGTCGCGGATCGTTGAGATACGACGCTTTGCAGTAGCGGGGTCCTCTTTGTCTGTTCAAATTTTGCTTTACATATGTTGTTTTGGCAGAAGTGTGGTTTAAAGTTTGTGCGTAAAACCACTCGCACGCTCCCTGTAACCTGGAACGTTCTTCTACCGTTGCCTAGCAACAGGAACGCCAAGTTAGTGAAAAGTTACAGAAAAGGATAACACCAGTTACCTCCAAATATGGCCCAGCCGCCTACGAATTCGACCGCGCCCAACACGACGCTCACCTACAAGTTGGTCTGGTCACCCCAATATTTTTTTCCGGGTGCTCCCAAGATTTGGACCGCCCCCGAAATTTCACCTTGGTCGGTTTGCATCAAAATCTATGTCCATTCATAGTTGACTGTGCGAAACACGATGACCACCTCCGAATCTGGCCGTGCTCACTTCCAAGTTTTCGCCAGAGCAAACCGCTAAACTTGATATTTGACCACATTGCACCAAAATTCATGTCTAGTAATAATTTATCGCGCTCAACACGATGGCCACCAAAAAGTTTGGCCCAGCCTTTCAAAACATTTGGTACCGGTCATCCCCGAAATTTGATTTTCTGAAGAGGAGGATTTTAACCGCAGCACCAGAAGTCTTCATGTTTGCAAGTAGAGGCGATTGAAACCTCGATGAAAATCTACGTAACTGTTAGAACTTCGCATGTTTCGTATTCCCGATGCCAACTGGAAGTTTCTTGTATATTTAGTTATTGAAATCTACCCCAAAGCTTAGGCAGCGTACTCTGCCATTAAAAGTGAGTGCGCTAGAGGACTGATTACTTCCTTTCAACACTTATATAGGTGAATTTTTGTGTACAGTGCACTAGGTATCTACAAATCTGAGCTTTTTTCGTGCACTGTGTCCGCAAATTTGGATTGCAATGAAAACGTCTGTTTAGACAAATCTAGAAAAAGGCTAATATATCAGTAAACTGTCAAAAGATGTCATCATCGCCACGCGTGAGAAAATTTGTTCCCGCTCTTATGCTTTTTCATATGCGCGAAAGATCAAAACGCAACGCTACTCGCTGTCAAAATTGATCAAAGGAAGGATTGCGAGCCAGTTGTGTAGGTGAAACATTATAACATATCGCACTCGAGACACCTTACGAGTTAACTAATTGCCTTCTGAATAGGTAATGTAAAAATACAACGAGGAAGTTTCCGTCTCAGAGAACACGCCATCAGCGAGAACGCAAACTTTCACCGCCTCGCCGAGTAGTAGCTGTACCCTCTGCGGTCGCAGTCTTGCTGTAACGGCGGGTCGAGGTCACGCCACACAGAAAGCACCTTGACATGACACTCGTTATTCGCGTCATGACGTAAGCACAGCGCGCACTGAGACCCGCGAACATACAGGCGTCCACTTTCGTAGCGAGTGCCAGCGGGGAACCAGACAAGTTTACCAGGCGTGTTACGCGACAGCGCGAGAGTGAGGTTGAAGGCTGTCGTCACACGGGGCACAATCGCAGCGAGCAGCCGACGAAGGCGCTGTTTCCGTGCAGTGAAGCCATTGGCCTTGTATTTTTGAGAATGATTGACTGACCGCTGCTGGATGACATTATTGACTGAAAGGCGTCCATTTATGAAAAAGCGCTCCTTGTAAAATATCGCGGTGCCTGGTTCTACATTAATCATTGGCAGCTCATTTTCAAAGCAAGAGTTAAAACTGTCGACTGGAAGTTGAATTCAATGATTCTACATAAAAATAGAGCCCATTTGTCAGCTTTGTCTGCCTAGCTGGAATGAATGAAAAAATATCAAGGTTTTAACTTGGTTAAACCTAGCATAGAGCGAAACGATTCCTAAAGCGCCAAGGCTAAATTTTGTAAATGACGTCGGTAAATCTGGAGGTCGCCATCGTGTCGGGCAGGCCGAATTATGGTAAGGCTTCAGTCTGGTACAAATTGGGCAAGGTCAAATTTCGGGTGTGTCCCGGTCAAATTTGGAAGTTGCCATCATGTGGCGCAAAGTCAGTTATGGTTAGACGTCGATTCTGCTGCAAATTGGCCAAGATCAAATTTAGAGAGTGGCTGTGTCTGTAATTTGGAAATGACCGGGACCAAACTTGAAGGCCACCATTGTGTTTGGCACGGTAAACTATGGCTGGACATCGATTTTGTCCCACATCGGCCAAGGCCAAATTTTGGGAGCGGACCAATTTTTGATCGAAGCCGGGACAAATATAAAGGTCACCGCCGTTTTGGGTGCGATCAGTTATGCCAAGACATTGATTTTGGTCTAAATCTGCCAAGTTCTCATTTCTGGGAAGGCCCGGACCAAATTTTCGGTCAGCGTCGTTTTGACCTATAGTTTTAGGTCAGCGTCGTTTTAGCCGAGTTCGAATTCGGAGGTATTCAGGCCAAATTTGGAGGTGACTATGTGTTAAGCTTTTCTGAATCTTTTAACTAACTTGGCGTTCCTGTTGCTAGGCAACAACAGAAGAGCAGTCCAGGTCACAAGATTCTTGGTCAGTGTTCGGGACCGTGTGAATGGTTTCGCGCAAAAATCTTCAACCACGTTTTCGCCAAAACTATAGATGCGAAGCGAAGTTTGACTAGAGAAAGCAGACCTCGCCACTGCGAAGCGTTGTATCCCAATGCTCTGTGACCCTAGAATTGCTGTAACGGCTCGACAAGACGCTACAGAAAACCGGAAGCATCTTTTTATAACACTCGTTTTTCGCGCCTAGTTGTGTGCACAGCGAGCAAAGCGCAAAGCGATCTCAGAGACCCGCGATGATGCAGCGAGCGCGAACGGCGAGAAATAGGATCGCCGCACGTCATACATATTACGTAAAAGCGCCAAAGTGAGAGTGAAGACAGTCCTCACACGCCCGACGAGGATTGCAGCGCCGCAATGCGGCTCTGTATGCGCTCCACGGACTGAAGCCGTGGGCCCTGTATTGCTCTACAGGGCAGCTCAGTTGATTTTTAACGCTACCACTAGACAGGATGTATGTGTTCGCTTTCTTACAAGATTTATTATTCCAAGTGCATGCAGGGCTGCCAGTGTTTATTTCACACTCTCGCCACTGTCTTTGAGCGGATGTGAACTTACCTGATCCTCAACAGCTGGCTTGCCAGTTTGCATTGTTTCAAAGGTTTAAGTCCTTAAGTTTCTCTACAGATACTGGTGGGATGTCTGTTCTCTACACACTGCTTCCTAAGTCATCAAGGTCCTCACTATACCGGTTTGTGTTGAGATCCGTGTATAATCATTTGGCTACATTTCTATGGCATCTGTACATTTAATGACACTGTCATCCGTATATCTTGGCCAATTGATTCGATTTCTGCCCATTCAAGGTTAACTCTTGACCGCCTTTGTGACATCTGTTTTCATATGGCCAGGCTCGATACTCTTCATGATATGCTTTCTCATGTCCGTTGCCTTCCGCTTATTGGCTAGTTTCGACAGTTGTGCCAGTTCAATTATAACTATGTGGTCAGAGACTTTCATGCTTTGATGAGGTTTCTAATCAGATGTTTTTTTTTCTTGAGAGAGCTTGCCAGTATCGCGTATATTTACCCTACCAACAACTTCTAATGCGCTCTCCGCAATGGTGTTTGGGGGGCTATCATTATTCACATCAAAATTACTGTTGTACTCTTTAGATGAAGCGCATTATTTGCACTGCAGGGAGGCACTGCGTTGTTCTGCTTTCAATATTCCCGATTATCAAGTTGATATCTAACTGACTTACCAGTTTTGTCCATTAGATCTCCAGATCTGTACCAACTATAGTCCTCAACATTCGGCTGTCACTGGATTCCTTCCTGCTCGGTGCCAGGATGCACGCAAAATAAAAAGTTTATTTTATTTTTGGTCTCGTTCCGGTCGTCGAAGTTCAGTCCTGGTTCTCTTGATTGCGTAGGAAGATGTTCATGAACAAGAATGTTTCCTTGTGCGGACTGTAATATTAACTCCCACGTGCTATTCCAAGATTCTGCGCCATAGTCCGCCACTGTCTAGACTCCTTTGAGCTTTTTGCCCACCTTAAATTATAAATGTGACCTGTCAGTAGAGTGAACTGGCCATTGTTGATCTCATTGTATATTTCTCGCCTTCATAAAAGCGTTATAACATATTGTCCTTATCCCTGGATCAATCGCCTCGACGGCCGTCGCCTTCAATTGGTGCCCCCTACTCAGCTTTACTACCACGATTCTCAATAGTGCAGTAGAGTTTACATAGATTGTTACGTGGCGGCCAGCCGAAGAATGAGACGCGATGAACGATGGTAGACGTGTGATTTAATGGCTGCTGGCCTAGCGCGAGCGCTCCGTACCGCGCCACTATCAACTTCATAGTCTTCGTAACGCTACCCGGGGCCATGAGCAATCGTCCTGATTGTTGACGAAGAGAACCATTAAATGTTGAAGAGCTTCAGGGAATGGTCGAACAGTAAGGAGAAAGTCATGAGGTGGTGGCCGCCACGCTGAAGATGTGCGAATGATTCCCGGTTCACGAATTATCCGGTCCGCACGTTGCCAGGAGCTGGCGGCCGAGGCCCTTAGACGCAAAGAATAAAATGGGCAGGGGGCGGTATCCTCACGTGTGGGCAGTGTCTCGGGTCGGACGGGTCATGGGTTCAGCTGGCGGCAGCGTCGTCATGTCGTCGTGTCTTGTGGTCGGGGCGAGGGACGGGGCTCGGATAGCGGCGAGGTCGGTTCAGGTTCGGCGGACTGGAGAACAGCCGGGCAGGGCAGACCAGGTGCACACGGCCGATGACCACGGCAGGCGGAGGACGCCGAAGCTCCAGGATCTCACACCAAACGTTACGTGGCGGCCAGCCGAAGAATAAAGAGCGATGAACGATGGTAGAGATATGATTTATGATGATGATGATGTCCTCAGGCTTAATGACCGCTGGCCTAGCACGAGCGCTCCGTACCACACCACTGCCAACATCGTCGTGCCATCGTTTTTGTGTTAACAACAACAACTTCGTCGTCTTTGTAACAGTGTGACAGCTGTACCTTTGTTGTTCAAGAATACAATACCCTGCTCTCAGCTGTCCGCTCAACAATGGCAACACAGTACCGCCTCTCCTTTATACTGAATAGCCTTTTTTGTTCTTTTCTCTTCCTATCCCCAATAGGCCCTTTGAAACAAATTTAATGCACGTTAGTTCTGCACTTCGAGCTTTGAACGTTGCTTTGTCAAGCTTCCAGTGGCGACCTGTCTAGTTCAAGAAATTTGTTGCACCCTCCCCTGCACCACAGGTCTCACCGCTGCCTTTTCAGTTGCTCCGCTGCTGCTGGGTACTGAAGGCGGGGGGTTGATGATTGCATTATTATACGACGTAGTGACGAGTACTAAACTAGGGTCGTCAAATCCTGTTCTGTTGTGAAGGTGTGTTTCGGGCTACACTCGTTGATGTGAGGCTGTGCCAGAGGCCTCATTGTTAAGTTCTACCATCTCCCGGATTGTTTATAGTCTTTCTTTTTCCACTGGCTAAAAATTGCGGTGCTACCTGGATTCGAACGATGCTTCTGTTTTACGCGATGCGGATGCTCCACCTCTGCGCCATCTCGCACCGATATGAAGAAAGCTAAGCTACTGCTCAACATTCTCATCAGGGACTACCGTTAACGATGTGTATCGAACACTTAGTAGTAGTGTTTTTGTAGATGTATTTAGGCCTTCAAGACACTATGATAATTAGCCAGGAGAATAAAAATATATTAGGGAACACTTGCCCCGAATACGCAGTAATCTTAAATGAAGCTTGCCGTTGTTTTTCTAGGAATCCTCCCCGCACAAGAAAACTGCGACTGAAGGAAACAGCCTGAAATTAGATTAAGGATGGTGCAACGATGTACAGAAAGCAATATGATCGGAGTAATGCTAAGAGACAGACAGCAGACGGCGTGAATTATAGATGAAGCTGGAGATAATGATATCCCAGCAGAACCTAAGAGAAGAAGGACATCGAAGGGACGCGAATTTTGGTGAGCAGCTAAGCAATTCTCTTGTAGGCCAGCAGAGTGGAGTGCAAAGGAAAGTAAACAGATGGAGAAGGTGGGGCCATGAGATAAGAAAATGCATGGTCGGCATAATGACGACTAGTTGGAAATACCACTGCTATGTAGTGAACGTAAGCCGATTAATAATTTAGATCATGATGATGGGAAGCCTTGAAAGAGATCAGAGATTTATACTAGTCTGAGTCCAAACACAGCACTGTTTCAAGGTGTAAGGTTGGCTCAAGCAATAACCACCACGCCTCTATTGCAGGAAACGTGCTTACGCAGCAGCCTCAAGAAAGCTTAGGCAGCCTTGCTTTCGCAGTTACGTTGATTGCATCCAAAGCAGCGTCACTAGTCTTCATGCTTGGTGGGAAAGTGCTGCTTTGATGTGCAGATGAAAAGACTGTTTCTGATCTGAGAATAGTCTATTTATACAGAACATGAGGATGAAAAAAAACAAAAAAGCATAGCGATGTTGCTAAGGCTCAACTCAGATGATAATGTATAGAGCTCTGGAAGTATGCAACACTTCGAGGAAACGGGAAGTAAGATGCGGACGATCTTCTTGGCGCTTGGTTTCCGATGGCGTAACGCACGCCATATGGTTACCCGAGATCCCACGGTGCACGTCCTAGAAAAAATAAAGCGGTAAAATACTCGTTGTTATGATGTCGGAGGTAAAAACATCAGTCGCTGTACCCTGCGTCAGAATTGCCTGTTTATTTATCTTTTTCTTGTCGGTCCAGAAAATACGAATCTCTAGCAGTCCCCAGGCGCAAGGCACAACCTTTTCTGCATTGCAGAACCACGACGACGACGAGACATTGCACCAGTGAGAAAATAACCATGCACGCTATTTGGAAAGAGAGAAATCGTCCTGCAGTTGCTGAGAGCCCGAAAGCAAACCGAAATGGTTGGCTGAAGAGTGGCTGGTGTGCAGATTTGCTTTAGCAAGGAATACGTGGTTTCCGCAACATGTCCGCATATACGCGCATGAAAGAAGTTGCCCTGTGCACATGAAAACTTTTTTCACATTGACTACTTTCTAATACGTTCGTGTCACTTTTAGTAATGCCATTTGGCACAACTGTAGTGAAGCACAGGTTACACTTTGAACTTTTTTGATATCCTCACATATCTTATATTACCGACCACTTTAATAAGATTCCCGTGGCTGCAAATTCAGCACAACAGTTGAATAGAGAATAAGATGCCTCTATCTGGCTGGAAATTAGAGCAACAGTTGAGTAAAGAATACCTTTATGACAAAGCTATGGCTTTGGTTTTCCAAATGAAAAACCTCCTAATTCTCCGGTGACAATTAGAATATTGCCAAAAGTGCTAAAGCCAGACCCGATACATTGGTGAGGGCGTGCATTCCTGGGAAGAAGTAATTTCTGATTATGCAGTCAATATAACAATAGCATATGCTGCAATAATGAGGTTTGGTGTGGAATACATTAGAGCTCTTGATTTCACTGCTTGGCCGCGAAGTGTACATGTTCTTCTTCTGAGGGGCTACGAGGGGCTTTAATATTTAGAAACATTGTCACCGTCACCTCCATCGCACGTCTTTAAGGAAGACACTGGACTTGAAAGGATCATCGTAGAGAGCATTGCTCGAGATTCCTTATTACTGAACTTCAATGGATACGTGGTAAAAGAACAGAGTGCCCTCTAGAAAGCGTCACTAGAGCCACGATTTTCGTACTAATAGAAATCATTACAGCAGACATAGTGAACAAATTTGTGGTTTTGCATAACTTGCTGCGCTAGCTATACCAGAGGACGGGTGTTGATACTTTTATTTTGAATGGCTTGCACATAAAAAAGGCTGATAGCGTGCACCGGGAAAGCGAAACATAAGCAATAAACATTGCAGTCGAACGTTACAAAAACATCTGCGTGTATGCATTAGGAGTGTAAGCAAGTAAACAGATAGGAATATACAGTATGCGTGTCTGCGTGCGTGCATGTGTGTGCGTGTGCGTGTGTGTCTGTGTGCGCGCGCGCGTGTTTGTGTGTGTGTGTGTGTGTGCGTGCGTGCGTGCGTGCGTGAGTGTGTGTGTGTGTGTTGTTCAGGATGAGACATCTCCTTCTAAACTGCAAAACCGGGCTCTCAAAGTGTCTATGAAACTGTTAATCTCCTGACCGGAGGAATCGGTAGTCCCATTCACCTCCTAGATATCTTAGAGTAATAGCTCTACTCAATGCAAAATTCGAGTTTCAGTCGGGTGTGTGTATATGGCATTGAAGTAACTTTCGGACTTGGTGATTTCATAGCAAGAGCCTTAAGTCAGACACCGAAGCACACTTTGGCTATGACGAAACAGATGGCGTCTCGAAATAATACCCGGGTCATTTACAAAATGTTGCCCATCCCAACTTTCAAATTTGGCCTACCCCAGCCTCAAAATTGATTAGAATCATTAGGGCAAAAATCGATGCGCCTGCTTATTGGCTGTCCTCGATACGACGGTAATGGTCAAAACTGACCCCAGCCATTCCCAAATTTGGCTCACTCTCGAAATATTACCCTCATCGATTTGGATCGAAATCGATCTAGACGCTCATTTGAATGTGCTCAGGACAATGGTAGTCTGCAAATTTGATCCGGACCGCTCCTAAAATGTCTGTCATCCTCGATATTTTACCTTCATCGATTTTGACCACAATTGATGTCGAGTATAATTTTAGTGCATTCGATACGATGATAGTCTCCAAAGTTCAGCCCGACCAGTCCTAAAGTTGGCCCACCTCCAAGATTTTAAATTATTTGATTTCGACCAAGCCTATGTCAAGAGTAATTTGACTATGGTCATCTGCATGGTAATCTGCAAACTTAACCTGTGCACTCAAAAAATTTCGCCCACTTACTCCCTAAAGTTCAGCCTTCTTTAATATATACCAAACCATGTGCAGCCTAATTTGACCTTAGTCAGTTCGTTCGTCTGACCTTGGTTTAACCTTTGAGAGCCCTTGACATATGAACAGAATCCGAAGCATGTGGCTTAACAATACACACGTGATAGACTTGCAAGCACAGCTACCGGTCAAACAATCGGCGCAGCATAGTCAAACCGCTGCTAGATTTTAGCCTGAGGATTTTCATAAGCTTCCAGGTGCACGGCAGAAAACCAAACCACTTGGCCCTCAAGGCTTTTGACTAAGGATGTATACATAATATTTTATGTGTGTACTGTCAGCAACAACTGCAATGTGGACAAAAGAATTCCAACAATTCCAGCATGTTGAGAAGATGAAAGCCTGAGGAGATCAGTACTCACGCAGGTTAATAAATTTCACTTCGAAGAGACAAAGGCTGTTCATTAGAAATGTTTTTAACGTCACTTGTATTTTATCTATAGGCACTAATATGTTTGTGTCTATGCTGGCACTTCAGTTCGGTTCGCGTTTCGCTTGTTGCTCACAGCGCTCTCGTGTTAGATGCAAAGCAATAATGTTATTATAAATTATACGTTTGGCTTTATTAGTTGATAGTCGCAATAGCATTTGTCCTGTTTCTGATAGGAAGAAAACTGTAGACATTTCTATTTATTGAGATGGCTCGGAGAATATTTTTTTCAGAAAAGACTATGTTCTGGAACGAATTCGGCAATTGCGTGCCTTTGCTAGTGCTCTTTATTCTCTTAGAGACGGCTGCACTTTCATTGAGATGTTGCAGATCTGTCCAGCTCATATATCTGCGGCACAAAGGTATCTGTTCTGTTGCGCTTTGATAAAGGCTTCCTGCAATTCAAGGCACAACGCATTTATATTTCTGCTGACACTACATTATGCGGGCGGTGATCAAAGTAATTTATTCTGCTCTCACCTGCTACTTAATGAAAGAGAATATGATCTTTTAAGGGACTGTCCACGTGTGGCTCTGGCTCTTTCTCAACTTTGATGAGACATTATTAAACCCTTCTGTTCCGCTTGTCCGGTGTGCTGTTTCTCTTCGAAGATTTTATGGCATTCATTTTTAATCGCTGTACATTATGATCATAAGGTGCAATAAGGGAGTAATTAATCATTGGCATCCACCCAATCTCAGCCACACGGCAACAAAGGAAAGCTATACAGCCTACTCACAAACTTCGTAGTAAAAGAAAAATTCGTCCTGGTCCGGGGTTCGAACCCGGGACCACCGCTTCACCGGAGCGGTCTCTCTAGCAACTGAGCTAACCGGGACGACAAGCTTATGGTAGAGCAAGGGCGAATTGATCAATAACTCGAAGTGGAAACAGTGGTGGACAAATGTGTAGGGGATTCCCCCAAGGAGGATTAGATTTGTATTAAGGGAGTAATAACTCATTAGCACCCACCCAAGCGCAGCCATACGGCTACAAAGGAAAACTATACAGCCTTCTGAGAAAGGCTTACAAATCTTACAAATCTACTCCACCTTGGGGGATTCCGCTAAACATTTGAAGATCATCAGGCGCCTTTGCCTTATTGTGGTTCTGAATTTTTTATAGTTTTTTATAGTTTCTTTATATTTTCAAAGTTATGGCATCTGGGCCTCCTCTGTGACGCGTCTCCAGGCGCGAGCAAGACTTCAGAGGGCAGTAACCATAACTTTCTCCTATCTCCGAGAGCAAGGTCTGAGCGTGTCAGCCGAGAAGTGCGCTATAGTGGCATTTATGCGCAAAAGTATGACTCGTTATCCGCTAACTATTGACGGCCATCCCATTGCCCATCGTGCATCTGATCGTTTTTAGGCATTTTTATAGATCGGAATTTATCATAGAGCCCGCATTGCAGCATTATAAAGAAAAAGCTAATCTCTATCACACACCTGCTCAGATTTCTTGGCGAAAAATCATGCGGCTTGTCGATTCTATCAATGCTGAAACTCTACAGAGCACTCTTTTTGGGATTTTTGCGGTATAGGGCACCAGTGTTCTCAACCATATGCAAGGCGAATTTGCGTGCCCTTAAAGCTATACAAGGTCAAGCACTTCGCACATGCCTGGGTCTCCCTCGCAGCGCATCAACACTTGCTAGCATTGCAATCGCCCAGGACTACCCACTCTCGACGTATATAACCCTTGACACCCTGCGGATCCACATACGACCTCTAACGAGGATTCCCCAGCACCACCTTGTGTCAGTGGCGAGTCAAAGACCACATGCAGCGTTTTAAAAGGTTATGGCAGCCCACCAGCCGTCCATCCAATCACATTTCTCCCCGGCAGCACGGCCTTCCTCTGCGCTGTGTTGTCTGTGGGAGACATGCGTGCGCCTTACATTTCCGGGCATAACGAAAACATCGAACTTATCGACACTGGCCATTAAACAGTTGACACACTACCTACTCCACGCCGCATTTAGTAACCGCACTCATGTGTATACAGATGGTGTGGTCTCAGGTACAAGTTCAGCATACGCCGTGGTCATTCCTGCGAGACAGGCCAGTATTATCCAGAAAACTTTGCATCGGACAACCTCCACCGGGCCAGAATTGGCCGCTCTTCGTGCGGCTGTGCAGTACATCGGTGCACAAACACCCCACAAATGGGCTGTGTTCTGCGACTCAAAAACAGCCCTAGAATGTCTTAATTCTGCTTTACGCCATGGCGATCACGATCAGCTCGTAGCTTAATTAAAACATCTCCAGCACCGGGCGCAGGCAGAGGGTCAAGACATCGTCTTCCGGTGGGTACCGGGACAGTCTGGCATTGTCGGAAACGACGCAGCTGACGCTGGAGCTCGAACGACTCACGGCCGTGCCAACATTGTACAGATACTGTTGACAAGAGCCGGCGCAGCAAGACATCTGGGGATGCTTGGCCGAAGAGAAATTTTAGCGTCATGGTTTTCTCCTGGCAACTCCACATTCTGTCTGCACCACTTAGACCCCTTACTTTAACTGAGTCCTCCGTCCGGCCTCTCCCGCTGCGATGCTACGCTATTGTGTCGCCTGTGGCTGGGAGTGGCGTTCACAAATGCCTACTCCCACTTAATCGCAATGGCAGACTCTCCTGCGTGTGAGATCTGTGGGTGCGACGAAACTATGGAGCACCTTCTTCGTAACTGCCCTCGGTTTCAGCGTGAGCGTGCACTCCTGGCATCAACACTCCGCCGTTTAGATCCTCGGCCCCGTACTGAAGCCAAGATTCTGGGTCCTTGGAGTAAGTCTTCATCGCAGAGGACAGCTTTGAAGGCACTTTTAAAGTTCTTGAAGGACTCAATACTGAGTGCAAGGTTGTGAACTATCAATGTGTGCCCTGTGTAACCTGCAAGTAATGGCCAACGGAGATGTGGAAAATTGATCATCTCCGTTGGTTCTCTCAACTTTCTATCTCTCCCTCCGTTCCCCTTCCCACGTGTAGGGTAGCATACCGGGCGCTGGCTAGTTAACCTCCCTGCCTTTCCGTTCGTCTTTCTCTCTCTCTCTCTCTCTCTTTATAGTTATGTTGTCCTTAGCTAGATTCAAATGTTGAGAGGACTACCACAGGAGCGAAAACGTCTTTCTCCTGAAATATAACAGTCCCTTTTCAAGTCAGTCGGCTTACATCCTGGAAAATTTGTAAGCATCAATTAACAGTAGCTCATGAATGGTGCATCTCTGTAAACGTCTTATTCCGGGCAATTAACCCTTTCATATGGTATGATTTACGTTTTACAATCATTTAGTGTACCATGTTCATTTTGTGAGTTCACGTAATGAGGAATGGCCTCCATTTTTCAATGCGCTAAACAGTGAAACCCACAAATGCGAAGTTTATGCCCATGACCGCCACCAATGTTTACAAAGTAGGCAGGACTTTTGACAGATTACTTTATGAACAGGTGAACATTCGAGAATGATACTTTCGACGTTTTTCTACTTTTCTATAAACTTTAGAGAAAAGGACTGTTTGCTGTAGTGTTGTTGTTGAAGGTATATATTTTTGCAAACTATTCCAAACTCTTTTTGTTATGTACAGCAATTGGGAGTTCCACATGTGTTTGATTGATTGGAATCTAAAGCATATAATTTGCTTTAATTTAACTGGGGCCTTTGAGAGAAAAAAAATTAATACAAAAGTCAAAGTATAAGTTGGTGTAATTGACATTTATAGGCAGTTAACAAAAGTCTGTAGATTTCAAGTAATTGAGTGCTACCGAATTTCTACAACGTAATTATATTGGCAAATTTGGAGGAGTAGGAAAGAGTGGTGTTACATAATTATTTACGGAAGATTATGGTGAAGTATCTGCTGTTTCGAAGTGAGTTGTGAACAAAGAAGAAGTTGGGAATGTAATCTGGGGCGCAGCTCTTTTTGGTATCTAGTTGAAGGATCATAATCAGAACGCCTACACAAGAGACGACGACTTCAAAATCAGTAAATTTGAAACAGTAACGTCAACAACTGAAACACTATCGGAAGTACTGTTACTAGGTAATATCCATTTCCTGAATTAGTAAGGGTTTGTTTTTATTAATTTCGGAAAAGTAACAGCATAGTAAAATTCTTGGTGGACGTCAACTTTAGGCGAAGTTCCTCTTTGGCATTATTCAACTGCCGTTTTCACAGAATTGCAATTTCTTTTCGGTTTACGCAATCTCGAAACACGATGCGATAAATGCATTAATTTCCTGTTCATCAACTTTAAAACTTTATTTCTGTTTTTTTTTTGGAGAACAAAGGAGTTAATACATGTTTTAGATACACAGAGGGTTTTACCAAACATTTTAAACATTTTTAAAAAAAGGAGGCTTTTTCAACAAGAGCAATTTTCCCGCCTGGCGATTTCAGCGGTGAAATAGGTCAGACGGAGCTATACGGATCGTATATAAATCCCATAAGGAAAACATATAAAAGCATATATATTTTTACATAGTGTTCCATACCATTCGGACTCTATAATTCTAAAATATATATGTGGTTCACAAGAACGGTTCAGTCAAAACGCCCCAAGCGGTTAGAACGCAATGCCGATGGAATCAAACACTTTGTAACTGCTACAATTAAAATTTTTGAAACACTAATCTAGCCGTTTAAAACTATTTGCACGATATTTAAGGCATAGTAGCTTGTAATTGCAGATAAAGCTTCCCTAAATACCTCGAATACCTCCAGTATAAGGAGTAGAGCTATGAACAAGAAGCAATTCACGTTCTTCGGCCGTGGATGCAATTCATGCGCTTCGGCCGTGAATAAATGTGAAAAGCGTCTCCAAAATACGAACAGTCAGAAAATGCTTAAGTACTTACCAATCAAAACAGCTGTCCTGAAAAGCGCATATTTAAAACAAGCCCATGTAGGATGAACATCTCTCAGATGGCACTCAGTAAAAGGGCTAAAAGCCGTACGTGCTCAAAAGTGGCTGTGAGTAGCGCTAGCCGGCATACCGAGGTCACTAAGATTTGCAGAATGTATATTCTTATAGGATAGATTGTTTCCTTGGAACTTTTTTCTTTCGGTCCAAAGTTTTACAGGAATCTGCAAATGTGAAGCAAATTTGTAATAATGCAGTAAATACTAATTAGCACTTTTTTTCCTCCCTTTCCTCTTCTCACTTATCCCGGTGCCACGGTTTTAATAAAACTCTTTATTTCGAAGGGTTGCAAGATTGTCTCTTTGCGGAATTATATATCAGATATGCAGATTTCACAAAGCGGCCAGGCGGCAGTAAACAGACTTGTCGAGGGTGCACCATATATTTGAATAGTTCTCAGTCGGCGAAACGAGGTTAAAGCTTACAAGATCCTTGAAATAATACTTGCTGAATTACAAGCTAACTACTTGGAGTTGACCCCGCATGCGAATTTACCTATTCGATAAGCGTTTTGGTCAAAAAGTGATTATGAATTAAGTAGCCAAAATTTTTGTACTTGTGTCTTTTTCACAATTTGTGCAGGCACAAAAAAAAAATACTGTGCGCGCAAAACGGTTGTATACAGTCCTAAGAAGTAAAATAACCCGTGCTATTCTTAACAAAGTTTAATAATCTGATCAAATATTGAGCTTCGTTTCTTGCAAGCCATTTGAGGTGATCGCAGTAAAAGAGCACTTTATTTGAATTACCCTTAGGAGCGAAAACTTTATAGCAGAATTAATGAAGGAAAAATAAATGAAATAAAAGCTGCACAAACAAAAAAATCTAAGAGTGTGATATTTAAACAAATTTTCCAACAAGAATTTACTTTTCCATCTTCAAAAGGGCCGCGTTTACAATGCTGGCAACGGGCGTAGAACAGTCCTAATCTGAGACTGCCGAGGACAGAACTTTGGATCCATACTTGTAAAAGGTAATCAAGCAGAAGCCGTCCTCACGATTGCCAGCCATACAAATGACGTACATATTCACAGAATGTTTTCTATGTAAACGCTCTAAACGCGATTCGGTCACAGTTAAGCACTCATAATTCCTGACTTGGTTACCACGGAAGGTGGTGACTCGGTAAGGGTGAATATGAAATGTGTTGTGTGGAAGGGCTGCAAAGAGATGAAAGAGAGAGAGAGCCTCAAGGACAATGCCCGCAGCGTCTTGTGGTTTGAGCGAAGGTCACGACCTAGATAAATGGTGACAATATAAGCTAGGTAGCGCATCATTAAATACGTTAAAAGACACCGCGATTCAAATAAACGACTGCACTATATTTCAGCGCCGCACATCTTGCAAAATTACTTAGTATTTCGTTTAGCAGTATAAGGATATAAGTGTTCTCGAACGATCCGCTCTTAGGAACCATGAGTGAAAAAAAGGAAAGAAGGGACAAAGCTAGGCGCCCGCATAATTAATAGGTGCCAGCGCTAAACCCATTAGGGCAGGCGAAATTCTGATTAGCAGTTTCACAGCGCTTGGAAACACTTTCACGATAAAATGAAAACAAATTTGCAGCAAAATTGGGTAATGTAGCTTCGTACAAATAAATTACCAGGACCTATTCGAGGAGCAGGCACTTAATATTTTGCATTACACAGAAACTTTCTCAAGACAGTTCAAAATTGTGAACGCTGAAACCGCCAGCCACTGAGGTGTGGTTTAATTAGAAACAACGTCCGCTGCTAAGTCTTAACAAAAGCATATTGAGGGATGGGGTACTAAGTTATAAAGGCGATAAGTGAAAAACCTAATAAAATAATTACAAGGGTGAAGTACCTATTTTTGCAGCTTAAAGCAGCGTTTCCAATTTGTTCTGCAGGCGCGGCTGTTGTAGAGCAAAGCAAAAGGGAAGAAATCTCCCATAGAATATAGTGAGATTATCAAAACAAGGTGCTGCCTCTTAATCACCATGTTTCATGTTGTCCACTTCGGACTATGGCCCGGAAAAACCTTGACAACTTGTCACTGCGCCACGTCAGCTTACGGCTGCCGTAGTTATAAGTTGTTGAGTTTTTAGGCTGTATTAACCACCAGGTTTTAACCTGACGTGCAGTTTGAAGATTTTTGGTCGTGAGTTTGAGATCGACCGCTTAAAATAAGCAAATAAATTTGTTTTATTCATCCACTTAGATTGCCTGTCACTTATGCGGACTACCCACTAAGCTACAATAAGTATACTGCTTAATGCAGCCATCAAAACATCTTTTCGCCCAGTTGTTCCGGAGTAATAAAGGCAATGTGAAACTTAGATCAGTCCTGTTCTTGCATATCGCATTTCATATTTCAGACATTGCCTTTGGCTTTGGTAATAAGGCAAGAGTTCATCCTCTAAGGCTCCTCTGACGAAATTTGAAGCATAAAAAAGCATCGTAAAATAAACGAAAAAAAACTAAATGCTCTAGGGAGCGAGTGCGCAGGTTGTTTGGAAGGCATGTGAAGCTTGTAACATTGTCAGACTAATCACCCCCATATCATTAGCGGAAATATTTGCATTCTTTATTGGACCCGAGAAATCAGATGTCACATTAGAAGACTAATAGTTAATGTGAAAAGAAACGGCGAAAGCAGCAACACTCGTGAGTCGTAGTTTTTTTACCGGAGTAGAAGCGCCAATAGTGTTAAGATGAACTAAAGGTGACTTTCTTATACATGGATTTTTTTTCGGGTTTCTTTGCGTTCTACATTTTTGTTCCTGTCGTGCAAGGTGTGCGCAGACAACATTAACAGGCTATTTTAATTCTTAATGGTTTACTTTCTCTTATAACCAACGCACAAAATTCTTGTTTTAATATAGCTTTTTTATTTGTCGTCACGAGGTTCTCTATTTCAGGCAATTATTTACTAACTTTAAGCCACATTTATAAATTTGGAACCCTTCTTTCTTCCTTTTGTAGTCTTTTATTTGTTTTATAATTTTTCTGTTCAGTAGAGGTGCTTGTCAGCATATTGTACGCAGATATCTTTTAGAAATATAAACAAAACAGACTGTAAGTATTTTAATACTTACTTTATTAGTAAACGCATTATAAGGATGATGTATTTTGAGATTACCAAGCAACAGCAAAAAAAAACAAACCCAAAGAAATTTACGTTCCGAAACGGATGTGCATCGATGTGGCGTAACTCGTGGTAGTTAAGCATACACAAATGCCAATACACTGCACGCAACCATATGGCTACATAGCGGTACAGTGACAGAGGCGCGACATGAAACGCGTTGTAATTTGCATGTTGTTGTGTACTTAGTGAATCTATGTATACGTCGAACGTGTGTTTTTTTCCTGCAGAAAAGAGCATTTCTTAAAGATGTGGAGATAGTCTGTTACCGTTTCTAAAAAAGGCCGCGTTGAAACAAGGAGCCTAAGTAAGGAATTTATTGCGCAAATAAGACATCTATGGTTCCTAATGGAAACCGAGTGGACTCCAAGAGCGGGTGGCAGTAAGTAAGGTGGTGGGATGAACTTAGTAAGCTTGCGGAAGAACGTGGATGATCCAGGCGCACAAGAGAGCATTAAAATTCAATGGGCATGGTCATTGTCATGACAAAAATTTGTAGCCTGATGGCGATGTGCCGAGATCAATATACAACAGTGTGCATAGGCCGATATATAATATCTGCCAAAGGCCCGTAAAACGAGCTGGAGGAGAAAATTTCTACACAACACTGAACATCAGCACCAGTGTTTGTTATTTCGCTGCTAGCGACTTTATAAGTCTGTTCGTTTTTTTATAGCTGGAAGCCACAGGCACGTGATCTTCTTGTAGGGGAGGTGCGCTTCGATGCCTGTCAGCTCAGTTAACGCGCAAGTAAACGCGCTATTGACGGGTTTTAAGCTTCAAAAACAGCGTCAAGCCAATTAATAAACGGTTTTAAAAAACATTAAAAATGCAGTTTAAAACCAATAGGCGAATTACTTCATGGTCATTTTTCTAGTTTGTAATAAATATGGTAAAGCCACAAATTTATTCGCCTCAATACCCATAATACTGGGGTAAGCTGCCTGTTGGTAACAGTTTTGCCACCCTTCCAACCTCTGACACGTGCGATGCGTGCATTAAGATTTGAGTTACGTTCACCAAGCACCAATGCTTTCTGCAGTTATCAGTTATCTTTGAGTGAATACGAGCCCGCATGTACACCTGGTGAAACGTAAGCAATGCTGCTTCTATCGTGAAATTCATCGCATTATTTATATTTAACCAGAATGTGCAATTCAGCGCCGTTGAAATCCTAAAGGAAATACGCCGCATAATAAATGCTGATTTCGGCAGTTTATATTTTTATTTCAGTAGATTGATTTAAAGGTCATGTAAAAGAATTTTGAATTAAATATGCGCATCCTATGATGCTTTAATTTATTAAAGAATGTTATCGCCAGTCACATCACATCACAAGTTCATTAAAACAAGTTTAAATTAGTCTTGCTCTTCTAACGGAATTATAGCGCCTTTAATTCGATCATGAGAAGCTTCGAGAGCTCTTCAGGAAACTTCCTGACATGATCCCTAATGCAAAACCTGAAACTTAGTTGAGTGTATATGAGCACATCTGGCTACTCACCTTGCAAAAAAGACATATCAAAATTTTTGTGGTATCAACGTGAACAAACTGCGAATTAAAAAAAAACGCCTGGAAAAGAAGACCTAGGTTACAGTGGCATGCATGGACTCTGAGCGCTGGTAGAACCTCGACCTGGCACCCAATTACCTCAGTTTTCTTTCGTCGAATCACCGCAGACCAACAGGCCGACATTAAAATCGTAACTGGTTCACCTCTCTACTGCTTTTCAAGGCTCTGTTAGACCTGTGGTGAAGTCATTTGTGCATCAAACTAAGCGAAAGAAATAGAGAAAATTTGTGCCGTATTTAATTCGTCTGTTTTATGCAACCCACTTCGCCTTATGTTGCTTTCTCACCAGAGAAAGGCAACTCTTGGCTTCAGGACTGTGGACTTTCAATTTTTTTTTCTTTGAGTAGTTGAGCACCAGATCTTCCCAGGTATTGCTCCCGCGCACTAATGCAACGAAGAACAATATACGAGAATAGTGTCCAAAGAATACAGCCTGTCGAATTAAACAAATTTAAAGACGAATGCACACCTTGATCGAAGGCTACGTAGTTGCAGAATATTCTTCTCGATTCAATCGCCACCCTTAGACAAAAAAAAATAAGAGCTGGCGAATCAAATGCTCACTTTCAAAAACGGTTATAGTCAAGGTATACTGCCCAGACTTCTGTGTGATTCTCAAACCACTCATCTTACATCTAGCAGTACCATTCTCTTTTATCGCGACGGAAGCGAAACACGTGCAATATGCGCAGAGATGCGCGTTTAATTTATGGAATCATATCTGATTGTGCACTTGGCATTTTCTAATCATGTCTTATTTCTGCAGAGAAGGGCGGATGAACATTCAGATATGCGATGGCTGGTGGCGTACTAAACTGTACATGGAAGTCGCCACTACTCCTTCAGTCTAAATAAGTGCTGTGAAGAAAGCAATTTTTTTTTTTGTGAACTCCGTGCGAGAGTATACATCAGGGCCCTAAGCAAATTAGGACTCAAGACCGAATGCGCAAGCAGGTTAGTGTAGTCTTTCTGCGTCTTGAAACCCCACCCTCACGGACTTGCTCACATCGTATTCAAGTGCACGCGCATACTAGAAGGAGCCCATGCTGCGTTCTAGGTCAAGTATGCTATAAGTATACTTAAGATACGATAAATTGCACATTCCTCCTGCTAACAGACACTGGCTGTTCATACTTGACTTCCAGTGCACCTCACTTTGTATCTTTATATATCTCCAGTGTGAAGCGAAGCCGTAATATTTTTGTATTGATGTAAAATTCATAGTGTTGGTTTTGATTTTGTCTTTTGTTGTAAACATAAATCTTCATTTTTAAAGATTTTTTTAATTTTGGAGGCCATCTGAGCATTATTTCCAGATAACGGCAACGCCATCATAAAGCTAGAACCATCCAGAAAACTTTAACAGTTCATTAAAAAAGCTGCACCTACCGTCCTGGAGTTATGTGATATATTTTGGCTGAAGAATGTCCTATAAGCGTTATTTCGTGAACGTTGAATAGATCTCATTTGTGTTGTTATTTTGTGGTATCAATTTGGGCATCGACCTCCATTAACACGCATATCAAAAGGTTTAAATGGGCAAAACAAAGGTTTCTTCATAATAAAATCGCAGCAACTCGGTTCCTCTTCATTTTTTCTGTTTTTATGTATCCACTCTATGATGGTGTTTTATGCTGTTTCTTATTACTCTTGAACTTGGGACGCAAGTACTGTCTCTTGCAGAAGCGAGCTCTACAAGGCTCTCCAAAACGAGTCTTTAGATAAAATGTTTATGTCTTTCAAAACTGCTGCGTTGATTATTTTTTTGTACATAAAAGGCTTTCAGACTTTCAGAATTCTGGCTCTTGAAAGCAAATTCAACTGCAAAGCTCTGAAAACTACTCATTTCGACAAGCACTTTCCCTGTCCTCCAGCCCCCCGCAAGTGTACAAGCTCATCGAATACAGTGGCCGAAACTTCAAAAGCGTATTTGCGCTGGTTCTTTTCGAAAGTACTCACTGGACGAACGAAGATAAAGTTTCAAATAGTTGTTTCTGTCCGCACAGCTCAAAACTGCAGGTGACCTCCAGACCGAACAAAACACGCTCCGCGCGAAGCGGCCTCCGATCGCCTCTTTGAACTCTAAGCATAGGCGCTCTCTCGCTTGACAATTAGAGCTGCCACGCGTGACCTGTCAGCGCAGTCTTCATGTCCCGCGGGAGCCCTCTGAGGGCAGCCGATGGCCGCCTGCGCGAGAGCCCACATAGCATCGCGAACAGCAATTAGCAGTACGCCTAACTTTGAACGGACCATTACCGTTGTAAACAACAACATGCTATGGATGGGGATTTCACACCGACAGTGTTCATGCAGATGCCGCGATAGTGTCAGCTTGCAGAAGATGCGTTGCTTTCATCGATTCTTCCGTAAAACTGGCGTTTATAGTAGTGGGTACAAACAATGACGGTCTTTGAATGCTGACAATGTTTATACTCGGCTCCTTACGTCTTAAAAGTCTTCTAGTCAATAAACATTGCACTACGTTAATAAAAGTTTCTGAGATGGCCACTTGCAACCACAGACTACAGTATCCTCAATAAAAACCCAAATAAAAATATCGATTTTTTTTGTTTTGCTCTCGCAGCCAGGGAACATAGAGAAAATTATGTGTTACATGTTTTTCTTCTTTCTACTGAGCACCCCCCCCACCCCCTACGTCATAAAAGTCTTCTAGTGAATCCTTATTGCGCACGTTATGAAAAGTTTTTCAGATTTCGACTTGCAACCACAGACTACAATATCCTCAATTGAAACTAAAATAAAAATTTCAGTTTTTTTTTGTTTTGCTCTCGCAGCCAGGGAACATACGGAGAATTACGTGTAACATGTTTTCCTTCTTTCTACTGAGCCCCCCCCCCCCCCCCCCCCGAGCTCGTTAGCACTTTCTTCTTTCATTTCATTTCTTCATTTATTTATTCCAGTTTTCGTGCAATACAAAAAACTGGAGACGGTGAGAAAAAGCAGTGTTCCACCATTGCTTGACAAGCCTGGCCACCCTTGAATGTTGGAAGCAGCACATGATGCGCCAAAAAATACATAGACATTGACTGACGTATGAGCATTCAGGAGTAGAAAATTGAAACAACACTCGGAACAAAACAACTCGGCATCACAACAACATAAAGACGAACTTGTCATATATTGATGATACCCGTTGCTACCGTATAAATATAAAAATTTGAGAGTACATTTTTATACTACCACAAACAGCATTTCGAGCGTGGTGCTTTCCAGCAAAAACAATATTTCAGTTAAAGTGTACTTCGATGTACCGGTTGCGGATTGAAGACAGTGATATGGTACTAAGTTCATTAGACAAAGATGTGTTTCGAAACCGAGCATCACGAAACCTTCGTTCGTTCTGATTTGTTGGGTGCACTATTTGTGCATTACGCCATAAGTCGTAATTGCCTCTTCAGCGAAACGCCAGGGAATTGTATCTTGTGCCCTCGCATTTCACTGCTACCAGCTTAGCTTCAAATTAGTCAATTGTGGATGATAGAGCTACTCTACAGTTGCCGGAGTGAAAATTTTTTTAGAAGTCTGGATGGTATGCGAATAGATCTTTTCGGGGCAATCATATTTGATCACGAAATTTCCCGGAACGTTAATTTTAGAGCAAAGGGTCAGCCCGGAGAAGCTTTTCTTGCAAGCAGTGCGGTTTTACGCTGATAACAGCATACAATTTCTTAAGGGTTTATATTAAAGTATTGACAGCTAAAATGGAAGCTGAAATAGTTTTCTGAAAGCTTAGGTGATAAAAGAATTCAAATGTATATAGCTTATAGATAAAGCATGGCAAGTAGTTTTGCTCTACCATTTACAATGGTGACTTCACCACAGTATAAAAATGCGAGTGTGTTTACGTTTCTCCACACGGCGTTTGAGAATGACGGCTAATCTTGTGAGGAGGTCATTGTTGCCGATATTTCAGAGGTCCGCTGCCTTCGCCGTTATGCTGATGAGCGTCGACCAATGCCGTCAAACGATAGTTCGCGGGCTCCACCTTCGGTGGCGTTGGTTTTCTTTTTGAAGCAACCGTGTCTTCGCTGGAAATGTAGCGCAGCGTTAGGTGACGTCATGATTGCAGTGTCTGCCCGTCGCTCTGAGCTGCAGAGAAGCGTGATCGCCGACGCGGCTTTACTAGGCGCTTATGTCACCATTTCAAATGCTAGCACGAAAATATTTCGCATGCTTTACCTACAACATTCACAAATTGAAGCCGTTTAAAATCATAAACTTCTTAAACCTTTTCAGTTGCGCTTTCGAGGAAAACGTGTGCGCAGTGGGTAAAAAAATTCCTTAACAGAAAGTGGATGAATGTAATAATGAATTAAAGGTCCCAGTTCACGCTAGTTATTACAACTGGCCAGATTTGCGAATAAGAATTTTGAAAGCACATCTACCATCTTGACGGTGGCAGTACCTCTTCCGGAAATGAACAAGGCGACTGTATGTAGAAAAAGATCGTATTTCGTTTGCTTGCTGGGGATTTTATTGGCAACGCAAAAAAAAGGTAAGTTGCGGAAAAGGATTTTTTTTTTCAGCCAGGCGAGTGAAGAAGTTCGAGCTTTAAAGCATTCAAGGTAGAAATTGCGCATGCGACTAGGTTGAAGCAATCGACGACACTTCCGTTAAGACCTCAATACTGCAGTTCTATTTCGCGCAGTTTGCATTATGAAAGTCTAGTCTTCATAAACACGCGCCCTTTCTACACGAGAAAGGGACAAGGAAAGTAGCAGATGCTTCTAGCTCCGCGCAATCCGTCGAGAACTCTTGACGGTACAAGTAGTATGGTTTTTCGCGGCATAAGAAATGACATCTGCTTAAAAAAGAGAAGCGGTCGAAGCGGTGCGCTCAGAACAAGTCCTTACTTCTATTCTCTTCAGATGCTAAATTATATCCTCAAGCAAATCGATCTAATTGATTTATTGATAATACTTTATTTCTCGTCAGATTACGAGGAGACTGGGACCAGAGTCACAAAGGGCGTGACAAGTGTCACAGCTCCCCACAAAAGCAGTTACAACAGCGGTGATTATAAATTCAAATCCATATTGCCGCGAATATTTGCAGTGTTTATTCGTTTTTCAAATCTGCCGCGACACCACCTTATCGCTTTGTTTGCGACGCAAGACGCGACTAGATTTATCTCGATTGATCGCAGCCAGGCAAAGCTGATTCTACGTTGTTCCGGAATGTTCTAGTAACGTTGCGCCCTTTATCTCGAATGTTCGCTATCAGCTTTAAATTGAGCACGGCCGACAGCGGCGGGCATTCTGTTCGACGACAGCCGAGCACGCTTGTCGCTTCGTCGCCGCCGAGTGATTCAGTCCATTTTGGGTGCAAGTCAGCCCAATAAACAGTTCTTTTAGAAGATCCTTTCGTCCGTCTTCATCGCTGCTTCGACTGCCGTCACCCCTACGTGACATCTGGTGGAGGTGCGGGGTAGCCTTCCATGTTCCGGACGCCCCCTTCAAGTCGTGAAGCCAGCCCTGAGCGCTTCGCACCCGAGGACGAGCCAGCAGCTCAGCGAGCCAGCCGACGTCTCCAGGGAGAGGAGCCTGAGTTCGGGAAACTGCCGGACCGCACAAGACAGCGAAAAGACGCGGCTACGAGCACCGCAATCTCGCCGAAGATGTCGACACCGATCATACTGCAGCAGCCGCGGGTGCCGCCAACTTTCAATGGATCCCTAGGCGAAGACCCTGAAGAATGGTTGGATCAATTTGAGCGCGTGGCGTCATTCAACAAGTGGGATGATGCGGCAAAGATTGGACACGTTTTTTTCTCATTGGATGGCTCCGCACGCACGTGGTACAAAAACTACGAGTCGTCCCTTACGACATGGGAGCTATTCAAGAGAGAACTATTGAAGGTATTTACCAGTGTCGTGAGGAAAGAAAGAGCCGAACGACTCCTCGAGTCCAGGATCCAGCTTCCGAATGAGCCCGTCCGCAGTTACGTCGAGGAGATGAAGCGCCTATTTCGCCGCGCCGATCCCGGGATGACCGAGGAAAAGAAAGTTCAGTTCTTAAGGCGCGGCGTAAAAGAACAACTCTTTGGCAGCCTCGTCCGTCAGCCGCCAAAAACGGTCGAGGAATTCATGCAGGAAGCCTGCACGATTGAGAAGACCCTCGACGTCCGAGCTCGGCAGTACAACCGCCCTTCCTCTGCCTATGCAATCCGTTCGGACACGCCGGCCACCACCAGCGACAGCTTGCGGGAGGTTATCCGCGAAATCGTCCGAGAGGAGCTACGCCGATTACTGCCATCCTCCCCACAGCCACAAGCATCGACTCTGATGGACGTGGTACGGGAAGAAGTGCAACAGGCACTTGGCACCCCGACGGCCACAGAACCCCAGGCCATGACCTACGCCGCTGCAGTAAGGACTGCTCAGCCCCAACGACAACCCCCACGTCCTCCCCGAGATGAGCCACTTGGTCCACAACGCCGCCTCCCAGCCCCCGCCCGCCCAGCCTATGACCGACCCTCAAGCCCCAGGAAATGCGACGCCTGGAGGACTTCCGACAACCGGCCGTTGTGCTTCCATTGCGGTGAGGCCGGCCATATTCTTCGTCACTGCCCGTACCGACGTATCGGTCTTCGAGGATTTGCCGTTAACGCCCCACGACCACGCTTCGGACAACGTCCGCACGAAATCGACGAGTACTTGCGTCGAGAAGAGTACACGCCGAACCGCTTTTCGCGCTCACCATCGCCGTCAACCTCGCGCTTTGCTTCGCCACGCCGCAGCTACGCAGCCGCGGTACGAGGAAGGTCGCCCAGCCCCCGTAGGGGAAACTAAAGGCAGCAACCTCTGGAGGTGAGGTTGCTCACGAGCTAAACGCCGATGATCCTCCACCGACCACGCCCCATGAAGACGCTGCACCCGCGACGCCGCATGAAGAACCGACACTCGCTGCACCGACGCCGCACACAATGAGAACCTCGACCACGACGCAAGCTACCTTGAAATCGACGACGCCACCCAGAGGAGGTTCGACCACACGCCCAACCCGTGGCTCGCATACGCGACGAAGCCGTGACCCGACGCCGAGAGCGACATGCAATGCAAGAGCCAGGACCTCGGACCTAGAAGTGACTATCGACGGCCGGAAAGTTACCGCTCTAGTCGACACAGGAGCCGATTACTCGGTGATCAATGGAACATTCGCTGCGCAGCTCAGAAAAGTCACAACGGCTTGGGACGGCCCACAAATTCGCACCGCTGGGGGCCACCTCATTACGCCATCAGGACAATGCACAGCGCGAGTGACTGTCAAAGGACATACCTATCCTGCGACCTTTGTTGTGCTACCGCAATGCTCCCGCGAAGTGATCTTGGGTATGGATTTCCTTAATGAGCATCAGGCGATCATCGACCTGCGATTCAAGCTGATCACGCTTTCGACGGACGAAGCCATCGCTTCGATGAAAACTCGGGAAAATCACGTTGCCCTAAGTGTCCTGGAGGAAGAAGTGAGCGTCTCACCCCGTTCAAGCGTTATCGTGACCGTAGGCGCCACGAAAGCCATAAACACTGAAGCCATCATCGAGGGGAACATGCAGTTGCGACTAGACCGAGGAATCAGCATCGCAAGACGCATCGCACATTTCCGCAATGGCCAGGCCGAAGTACTGCTGACTAACTTCAGCGAAGAATACCGGCATATTAACAGAGGAACGACGATTGCTTTCTACGACGAAATATCTGACGTACGAGATTCCTTCGCCCTCTCCGACCCCTCCGCAGAAGATCCGCCTGACCAAGAGAACTCGCCCACTTTCGACATCAACCCAGCCCTGCACCGGAACAGACAAGACCAGATCCGCAATCTCCTTCAAAACTACAGTGAGTGCTTTTCGACATCGCCGAAGGTGCGACAGACGCCAATTGCCAAGCATCGTATTATAACGGATCAACACGTCCGACCTCTCCGTCAAAGCCCCTACCGTGTGTCTCCGCGAGAACGACAAGCCATCCGGGACCAAGTCGAAGAAACGCTTCGCGACGACGTCATCCAGCCTTCAAACAGCCCTTGGGCGGCACCGGTTGTTCTAGTGAGAAAGAAAGACGGCGCACTTCGATTCTGCGTGGATTACCGTCGCTTGAACAACATAACAAAGAAGGACGTCTACCCCCTCCCCCGCATCGACGACACACTGGACCGCCTCTGCAACGGCAAATATTTCTCATCGATGGACCTCAAGAGCGGCTACTGGCAAATTGAGGTCGACGATAGAGATCGCGATAAGACAGAATTCATAACTCCTGATGGGCTGTTTGAGTTCACGGTGATGCCATTTGGTCTCTGTTCCGCACCAGCGACGTTTCAGCGAGTAATGGATGCAGTACTGGCAGGCCTGAAGTGGAAAAGTTGTCTGGTATATTTAGATGACGTCGTTGTCTTCGCCTCGAACTTTGAAGAGCACCTCAAAAGACTTCGAACAGTACTAGACGCAATCAAGTCGTCTGGCCTAACCTTGAAAGCAGAGAAATGCCACTTTGCCTACGAAGAGCTGCAGTTTCTAGGCCACATTGTTAGCAAGGAAGGAGTACGACCAGACCCGCAGAAAACAGCCGCTATTGAACCGTTTCAACCGCCGGCCGATAAGAAAGCAGTGCGCAGATTTCTCGGACTATGCGCATATTACCGACGATTTGTGAAAAACTTTTCGCGCATCGCCGAGCCCCCTGACCCAACTGACGAAGGCAGACGTGCCGTTTAAATGGGAAGCGCCGCAAGCAGAAGCCTTCAAAGAACTTCAGCGTCGTTTACAGTCCCCACCGATCCTTGCGCATTTTGATGAAAACGCCGATACTGAAGTTCATACCGACGCAAGCAGCGTGGGACTAGGCGCCGTTCTCGTTCAAAAAAGTGACGGGCTGGAGAAGGTCATCGCATACGCTAGCCGTTACCTTTCCAAGGCCGAGGCTAACTATTCGACCACTGAGAAGGAGTGCCTTGCCATCATCTGGGCTACGTCGAAATTCCGCCCCTACCTCTACGGACGGCCGTTCAAGGTGGTCAGCGACCACCACGCGCTCTGCTGGCTTGCCAATTTGAAGGATCCTCTGGCCGACTCGCTCGATGGAGTCTGCGTCTCCAGGAGTTTGACGTCACCGTCGTTTACAAGTCCGGACGCAAGCACACTGACGCCGATTGCCTCTCACGAGCCCCTGTAGATGCACCGCCGCTGGACGACGATGAGGACGCCTTCCTGGGACCCATCAGCGCAAGCTCTTTTGCTAAGCAGCAACGCTCGGACCCCAACCTAAAAGGCCTCATCGAGTACCTGGAAGGCAAGGTTTCTTCACCCCCCGCTTCATTCAAGCGAGGACTGTCTTCTTTCTGTGTGCAGAATGAGGTCCTTGTGAAGAAGAACTTTACAGCGAACAAAACAGCCTACCTCCTTGTTGTACCTACTTGTCTCCGCGAAGAAGTTCTACAGGCTTCACACGACGACCCGACAGCTGGACATCTCGGGTTTACTCGCACCCTCCGCCGCATTCAAGACAAGTATTACTGGCTCCGACTGTCTGCCGATGTCGCACACTATGTGAAAACATGCCGAGATTGTCAGCGACGAAAGACTCCTCCCACACGACCAGCAGGATTTCTGAACCCCATTGAACCTCCCTCAAGACCCTTTCAGCAGATTGGCATGGACTTGCTTGGCCCTTTTCCAACGTCAACATCTGGAAATAAGTGGATCATCATAGCGACCGACTACCTGACCCGCTACGCCGAGGCGAAAGCCCTACCGAACGGAACAGCAGCAGAAGTGGCCAAATTTTTCGTGGAGTGCATTCTTCTTCGACACGGCGCCCCCGATGTGCTCATCACGGACAGAGGAACAGCATTTACGGCGGAACTCACGCAAGCCATCCTGCGCTACAGCCAAACCAGCCACCGGAGGACAACTGCATACCATCCGCAGACCAACGGACTGACCGAGCGCCTGAACAAAACCATCGCCGATATGCTCGCTATGTATGTCGATGCCGAACATAAAACCTGGGATGTCATCCTGCCTTACGTCGTCTTCGCCTACAACACCGCAGTGCAGGAGACCACCCAGATGACGCCTTTTAGGCTCGTCCATGGCAGGGATGCCACGACCACGCTAGACGCCATGCTGCCCAACGTTACAGAAGAAGAGAACGTCGACGTTGCCGCCTACCTTCAACGCGCAGAAGAAGCTCGAAGGCTTGCCCGATTACGGATCAAAGATCAGCAGCGGTTCGACGCCAGACGCTACAACCTACGAAGACGCAACGCGGAATACAAGCCAGGAGACCAAGTCTGGGTGTGGACGCCCATTCGCCGCCGTGGATTGAGTGAAAAGCTTTTGCGCCGCTATTTCGGCCCGTACAAGGTTCTTCGTCGGCTGGGTGAACTGGATTATGAAGTCATCCCTGACGCAATGACTGCACCCCAGCGACGCCGCGTACGGCCAGAAGTTGTCCATGTAGTCCGTCTGAAGCCGTATTATGCGCGCTAAAGGCGGCTGCATTTCCATGCTCTATTTTCGCAAGATCCGTTTTTTT
The DNA here is from genome assembly GCF_052857255.1 of Amblyomma americanum. Classification (NCBI taxonomy): domain Eukaryota; kingdom Metazoa; phylum Arthropoda; class Arachnida; order Ixodida; family Ixodidae; genus Amblyomma; species Amblyomma americanum. Next base: position 158,926,807 of record NC_135500.1, on the reverse strand, counting down.
TTCCTTACTAGTCGCATTATTTGTTTTAATGCATCGGGTCGATGCTTCTTTGAGAGGGGAGTAATGCCGCGAATATTTGCAGTGTTTATTCGTTTTTCAAATCTTCCGCGACACCACCTTATCGCTTTGTTTGCGACGCAAGACGCGACTAGATTTATCTCGATTGATCGCAGCTAGGCAAAGCTGATTCTACGTTGTTCCGGAATGTTCTAGTAACTTTGCGCCCTTTATCTCGAATGTTCGCTATCAGCTTTAAATTGAGCACGGCCGACAGCGGCGGGCATTCTGTTCGACGACCGCCGAGCACGCTTGTCGCTTCGTCGCCGCCGAGTGATTCAGTCCATTTTGGGTGCAAGTCAGCCCAATAAACAGTTCTTTTAGAAGATCCTTTCATCCGTCTTCATCGCTGCTTCGACTGCCGTCACCCCTACGTGACAATGTACATATAAAAAGCACACTACGCACGAAACAAGACAATTGCGTTAAGAAAAAGTATTTGAACATTTGTTAATTAATATCAGCAAGCCACAAAGCACAATACCAAAAATTCAATCTGTATACACTTTGTGTGAGGACATACGTACATACTGATATAAACGAAACAAATTATCAATAAGTAAATGGAACCATCATCGGTTTCTAATGGTACATTCAGCTCTTCTTTCAAAACAATTCCTGAAGCTCTGGAATGTAACAGTTCTCCAAACATCCCTAATGTTCCTGGCCAAAGATATATTAATGTTTGTACCTATAATTTGATCTTGTTTCCGGTACCCCTCTGATATTAAACTGTTGAGGGCAACGCAATGTTTCAGGAAACTCAATATTCGTGAATAATTTTTTATTTATGTAAAATAATTTGTACAATCAGTGAACAGCTTCCCTATTGTATTAGAATTCTTCAAGGTGTGCTTTTGTGTAAACGCAACACGATATACAATATTTTCACTTGTACATCAAGTTCCCCTGTTAGGTCATGCTTTATTGGGCATGTACCTGCCAGAGGGAACAGAAAATAAACGCAAGTCATCACAAGCCTTCCTCCTCCGAATGGTCTTTCAGCGTGACATGTTCTTCGCTAATAATAACGAATTAAGGTCGTACGGTTTTTAAAATTGTTAGCAACGTTTTTTTTTTATCCAGGAATAAATCTGAAGTTCTTCTCGTTCTCCGTATCGCTAATGGCTCACTGCGCAGTAAGCGGAAAGAAACTGCTTCTTATTCAGTGCATTATCTGGCGCTCATAAGTGTGCCCGGTACACTCTGCTAAATACTTAGGGCTGGAAGCAAAATCAATGTCAGTAATTTATTGCATTAAACAAACACAAAACAAGACCGATATCTCGTCGCGGTAGCGCAGTGGTTATGGCGCTCGGCTGCTTACCCGAAAGATGCGGTTTCGATCCCGGCCGCGGCGGTCGAATTTTGATGGAGGCGAAATTTTTGAGCCCCGTGTACTGTGCGATGTCAGTGCACGTTAAAGGACCCCACGTGCTCGAAATTTCCGGAGCCCTTCACTCCAGCGTCCCTCACAGCCTGAGTCGATTTGGAACGTTGAACCCCTGTAAACTATAAACCATAAAGCAAGACTGATAGAGGGTAGGATCAAAACAGAAAGCCAAACAGTCCAAATTGATTGTCTCAGCGCAGCACAAAAGAACAGAGAAATTGAGCCCAAAGAACGAGTCCTAATTCATATTTTGTGTTCAGAGAATCTCTTGTTACGTTTTTCGACGTGTGGTTGGGCATGCGCTTTGCTGTTTTCTGCCAGTGGTATCATGCAGCAAACCTTCTGTGGTCAGTTAGCTCTCGTCCTGTACGCTCCTTTTCTATGCGCTGTTGGGCTGCGCTGTCTTCTGCTAATATGCTATATCGACAAGCCCAAACCATCACTTCGTAAAAACTGTCCAAAGCAAGCGAATTTTAAAAAACGTGCTCAGCTTATGACCGGTTAACAAACACCAGCAGTGAGGATATATCGCACGAACCCGCACTGTGCCTGACTCCGCCTCAAGGAGATGTGCGCAGAAGCTGTCGCCGGCAGGCGACGCGGCGCTTCCCTTCTGCTCGGACGGTTTAGCGCAGCCACCTTAGTTGGCGTCTACACGAGGTGCACTTGACATGCGCTGAGAGCTCCGGCCTTCAACGCTTCCTTCTTGTTTGCGTGTAATATCTCCTCCTCGGGTACTAACTCTAAGTCTTCAAGCGAGTACACAAAACTGCCAGAGGCAGCTTTGCCTGAGTCGAAACGGCAGCGTGTCGTATGATGTCCCGTGCAAGGAAGTCGCTTAGAAAGGGGTGTATTGAGCCACAATATCTTTTTATGGCCTTTTTTATTATCTTTTTCATGACAAGTTAACACCCAAACACGCACTTTTTTAAAAAGCCTTGTGGCACTCAAGAAATCTGAAGTTTTTGATATGAAAGTTGTCTCATTTTCTCCCAAACTATAGTCAGCCCTCTTCGCATTACCATCGGTCAAAACGTCTTCCATCAAGGCCGTAAAATATAGCATCTAGAAAATCTCTTGGCTGAAGGCGAAGTGTTCATGCGTTCGTTCAGCTGCTGTTGTTGATGTTAATTAATTAAAAAGTGTAGCGCATAGAATATAATCTGCCACAGCGGATATTTTGAGCTTAAATAAATGTAGGAAAATGTTGACAAGGGGTGTACGCCCTCCTCGTTTCATTGAATATTTTTGCCTAGCTAAAGCACTCACAAGAAATAAACGACTGCTCGGGCATCAAAGCGTCGGTTACCGAGTACAAATGAAAGTATTTTCTCCGCCAAGATCGAGGTGGAGTTACTCATGTTTACGAAAAGAAGAAAAATTGAGGCTGTGCTAAATGCATAACACTGAACCTAACCTACTCGTGAAAACAACTTTCGAGGTGTAGCTTTATATTTCACAGCAAATATAGCCAGAGATCGGTTTTTATTCCTGCATGCTGTCGTCGGCTACTGTTCAACGTCTAGTGGTTTTTCAAAGTGCAGAGAATCCACAGAACACTATAATAGGAATATTTTGGAAGCAAATCGTGGAAAATAATGGTATTCATTGGTAACGCTCCTGCGCACATATCTGTTTTGTCCACCTGAAATTAGTGCGCGGAATATATTACTTGATAAATAGAATGTTTTCTACAAATTTCGTATGTGGTAGCGGTGTTCTGCTTATTGGAATGCACTCTCGAATATGTTAATCTTGGCGCGGCTACTTTTCTAGGTTCTTTGATGCATTTAAAGCTGAGAAAAGAATGATAATACGGAAATAAAATGTTGCACGGTGGGAAAGCCTCTGCAACATCATTCTTCGCCTTTACATTGAAAGGCTACTACGTGTGACAGAGTCCAAAGAAATGCACACCTAGGAAAAGACGTTCTTTATATTGTAGATATAAAGATCGGCATGATATCAAAACTTGAAGTTCGCTTCAAGTGCCGATAAGAAAGGCTGATATGATGCACACCCAGCAAAATAGTCGCACACGCCAACATACGTGCAGAGATTTCTCGCAGGATGCATATATGCGCGGTCTTTCAGAGAAATCATACAAGCACCCATGTCTCACACAATGCTGCAGTCGCATTACTCTAAAATCTGAGTGCATTAGTCGAGCGGTGGGTAATGCATTACCTGGTACGCAACTTTGCAGGCAGGGTTCTAGAGCACAAACGCAGAACTCATTAGGCTCTCACGTATTACTTCTCCCAAGCTGCAGCAGAGCGCTTCGGAAGATTCGTGCTCAAAGCACTCCTGAGCATGCGATTGCCTTCCTTGGCCTAACATGCGTGATTACATTACCTGTCACGTCCACAGAAAACGGAGAGAATTCCGAAGAGAGAGGAAGCTGAAATAACTAGGCACGTTCTTCCGTCCTGGTCAGCCTTGCTATGCAAGCAGCGAGCAAGATGGGAGAAGTTTCTTTTTTTCATGCTTTCAGGCGAAACACCATGGCGAGGGCTTCACGTGCAATAGTCTTCGCGCCCTTGGAGATGCGATTGCTTCTTGTCTTGGCGCCTAGTTTCCTTCAAAGCAGGCGCCTGGTTGCACTCATGAGGCACAGCTCATGAGTAGGAAAAAAGAAGCGTAACGTTGTAAGCTCCCGCTTCCCTGTCCGTCGAATAACATTTAGGTTACTGTCTCCACAGGTCCTGCTTGTGCTCTTCTTCAGCGAGAGCAAGCAATGATGCTAGCCCCGTCTGTAGGAATAACAACAGAAAGATACGTAGGCACGATGCACGTGTCTCCGCTGCCATTTGGGATGAAAACGTAAGTGAGCTTCCCTTCCGCATGAGGCGTTCTCGGCGTCTGTTGCTCATGAGGTTATTGCGCGTTGCTTGCACCACGAGTTATGGCGTCTCTGTTTTTTTTTTGCTTGGCCAGGTCCACTTTCTTTTACACAACATTTGCTCAGCTAACTCTGATAGATGAACACTGCCAATGCACTCACGTCTTGCACGTTCTCTGATTGTACTTGCGATTTTGTTTCATCGGCAGTCTGTAGAACCAAGTATACAACTGAAAAAACACGTCAGAGTCACAGTGAATTGTTTGAAATCTAGAGTAGATCGAATGAAAATTAGAGCATTATAAATTAAATTTACATTAGGCACAAAATGTCTATTTTTGATAACGGAAAAATCGAGATTTAATAGAAATATAGAATGAGATATATGAGCAAATAGCAGTTTTAATGTGAACCCTTCATGTCAATCGGAGTTTGTTAACTAAGAACTAAATTTAAACGGTAGTACACTGGCAATAACCATTGTATATGTACTCTCAGCTAGCTTTCCTCTATCTTGTACTCAATTACGCATCGAGATCCTGAAAAATTTCTTGACTCATTAGCATAAAAAATAACATTGAACTTCTGTAGTTGCAAACCCAGACTCATGTACAAGGAATACTTGGTTTTGCACCACATTAGAACTGCCTTTTCATTATACTACAGAAGCTTCCCTATAAACAACCTTCGTAGGATTAAGCGGCGGATAGTTCGGCTCTAATTTCTGGCCCAAAACTGCCCCTGGAAAGTTTGAATTAGGTCTCCAAGAGATACTTCCTGGACGAATACAAAGGGGACACCATATACTACAGGTTGTTTACGACTACCCAGGAGCAGAAGCGCTTTACAGGACTCTATATCAAAGCAGCCTCGACATTCGCGGACATTCAATAAATTTTGGCGGCCTCTTAGCCATGTGATAGCTGCAGTATGAAAGCAAAAAAATTGTCTAAATGAACCTTAAGTTAAGCAGTTTGATGGCTTAATATTAGGTTATGGGGTTTAATACGTTGGAAAATGCTTTTCAGTCGACAGAGCTAGTGCCAACTGGAAATTTTCGGAGACAACCAGGTAATAGAGTGTGCGGGGCTTCCGGGCTTAAGCGACAGCGTCATTAGGGACTTTTCTCAGCGCGAGGTGCACAGCCCTTCAGCAGAGGAGAAAGTGATTTATCCCTGGATGTAGGGTGGTGTTATTATGCGTCTGAACTTCACTGAGACTCTCTACGTGCCTTCTCCTTTTCCCGTTTTTTTAGTCATAACGCTGCACCGGTACTGCAGCGGTGGCCTAGTGGTTCAGCATCCACCTCGCACGCGTTAGGTGCGGGGTTCGATCCCTAATGCCGCCGGGCATCTACCGGTCATACAATGCGTGCAAGCTTCCCCCTGCCTGGTGCTCGGCTTCTTTAGGACGAAATACTTGGGAAATTGGTCTTTTACCCCACCTTGAGTAGAAGAAACAACCTTGTGTCATGGCGCTCTTTGACTTTAGATGCCCTTGCGCCATAAAAACTCATCATCATCACCATCATCATAACACTGAACAACGGCACTGGCATTACTGTCCCATAACGAATTTCACCCGTCACACAATCAGTCGAATAGTTTATGCCGGGGAAGATGTCTTCAAAAAGAAAGAATTATATTATTTAGGAGCGGCCTACATTTCCAAATTTTTTTTTAATGGCTGCTTAAAAAAGTCCATATTTTTACCAAGAAAAGAGATGTGGCCAACAGGCAGTACGCAGCACGGCACAGCCTTGAATCTGTTCGGAAGCTGCAAACCACGACCTATTTTCGAAACTTTCTGTACTGCATTACATGATCCAGCTTGAACCATGACTGGTCCGCAGTATTTGATAAAAAAATAAAATAAAATGGTCAGACCACTCCACTAATTTCTGTGACATATTCAGTACACATTTTTACTGAGCACTTCCGACGGCATTTAGCATACATTAACAAATAAGAGAACATTCCTTTTACTTTATAGACGTGTTCCTCCGCTGCGTTTCTAACTAGTAGAGGCATGGTCAACCGTTGTGTGAATTCTTCTGCCAAAAACTGTAATCATTTTCTTTACTTGATGAAGTAGGATGAATGTAAGAGTGTCAGAATTTATAGTCTACTTCGTAATTTGTGATATTTGCTGCTTTTATAATGATCCTGTCAAATTTATAGTGTCTGCGCATTGTTGACAAGTTCTCGTCGTCGATGGTGCCCAATTTTGAGCTCTTTTTTTTTATGCGTGAGCGCAGTGATTCCAGGATCAGTGATTTATTCGTGGCGTAAAGTTTTTCCGGAGAGTACAAGCTTATTGGTTTCTACGGGATAGAATTTCAAGTGCCTTGTGCGTAGCATTAAAAACAACAGCGCGCTCTGCAACGATTCTATTGCAGGATTTAGGCTGTCATCTTGAGCAGGACCGCATGCACTCTAAATGAACCTGATTTGTTAATACCATATATAGCACATTAGAAAAACTTTTTATCAATATTTTAGCGCGAAAAGTTCAGTGTCAAAGCTGTACACGTTGTTAACAAATGGCCGTGGCGGTTATTTAGGTCAAAGCAAGCTCAGCGCAGTCCGTGTTTTTTTTTTAGCTTGAACAGTGGCCCCGATATTTGATAATTGTCTGGTGTTATTCTGCTCACCCGTAACCATGTTACCCACCTCAAATGCAGCCTGAATGAAGGAGCTCAGCAGCACAAATTCGCAATGAATATACACGCCACCAGTCTAAGGAATGAAAGAGGGATCCTAATGTTCTACGACTCATGCTGCTCCAAAACGAGCGCGACTAAGGCGTCGGTGTTTTACGGCATCGTATAGAAAATATCCTTCATTTAAACGTCGTGTAGCCTATCCTGCCGGATCAAAATTTCACGAAAATCAAGGTCCCACGTTCCCCGAGAACTGTCACTGTGACGAGTTCTCTGTTTATTCATGGCGGATTTGTTTGACAGAGTTCCTTTATCAGGTATGTTTGAGAGGTCTAATGTTTCCATGCGGGCGCTAATATTGACACGAAAATTTTCTAATTTAACTGGTTTCATTCAAAAGTTTTATGCGTAAGAAACCGCGCTAAAATTACTTTGATTGGAGCAACAATGTTTCGAATTTCTCCACAATATGTACATAATTTACAAGTACATTTTACATGTGCTTCGACTCAGCATGCAAGAACTCGTTTTGCGAAGAAATAGACAGATTTCATTCTTGCGCGATGCCAATAATAGTGAACATTCCTTGCATTTAGCGCTTGTGCGGTGTTCGTGCATCCGCCTATATATATATATATATATATATATATATATATATATATATATATATATATATATATATATATATATATATATATATATATATATATATATATATATATATATATATATATATATATATATATATATATATATATATAGGCGGATGCACGAATATATTGCACACTGCCCACCGTGGCAGGTGGCAATTCAATTATTGACTGGTCGCGACAGGTTCTAGAAGAGCAACCTGGCTTGCAGGAGCTCCACAGATGGAAGCACTTGCCTTCGCAGGGCGCCATGAATGGGGCGAGGACACGCAGGGATCTACGAATATAAACTTGACAATAGCTAATTCCGCATATATGGGTATTAGCCTATTATTGCATGAAGAACTTCCATCGGCGAGTGATGGATTCGACCTCCCAAACTGAGGTGCTCGCAAACCTAATCCGTACTTGGCCTAACTACGCAAATCTAAGATCAATTTTTTAAGTCCTTGCACTTTCAAACTCAGGCAGACGAAAGTTTTGCAACAAGTTTTAAGTATTAGCTGTATTCATTCTCGGCACATTGCATCCATACAGTAACAATGTCCGATACCAAGCAAGTTACCTGAACATTTGAAGAGGACGTGACCAAAGAGGATAGAGAAAATGTGTTTATAGCGAGAGCTCCACGTCAAGAACAAAGCTTCAAAAACCGATTTATCGCTGAAGCATGACCAAAATAAATAAATGAAACAAATATTTCCGCGACCGGGTTTCTAACCCGTGATGGCGCGAACAGATCAGCTTTGCTGGCCAGTGCACAAGAGCGCTAGGCTATCGTTTTCATCAACTTCCATCTACGGGGCGAACAGGTCAGATCAGCTTAACCTTAATGAGAACGCGAAAACTAAGTATAATATTATCGCCAGACGTGCCGACGACCAGCATAGCAAAACCGTCTGCCAACCACGCTAAATATTTTTTCGCACTTCTACATGGTTTAAACATGTTAAAACCCAACCAATATTTTTTATTATTATCTCCATTTCCAGTAATGCTAGGACCAAAAAGTTAAAACGGTCCGCATGCTGAAGAATAGTGTGTGAGTCGTACTGGCAGTGACGTGAAAACGAAATATTTTAATGGGCAAGGCGGGCCAAACAATTTTTTATATATATGGCGGACAATATTTTGTGCTTAGCAATAGTAAATCACCCGCTAGTTTTTCTCATTCTTTAATGGATGTACAAATGCCCCACTGGAATATACGTTTGAAAGAACAATTTTGTAGAGCATAAAGAGAATGAGCGTGAAGCATAGTAAAAATGGGCGTCAAACGTTTTCGCCACAGCTAAACTCGCAGTAACTCGTCGGTGACGGCACTTCTTGGTAGGCCTCTGATGTGCCTTGTTTCCACAAATAAGTTTCTGTCCCCATCCGAAGTTTTTGGTAAAGGATGAAAATTGTAGAGGCTTTCTGGCAGATAAAAAATAATGAGGGAAAAAAGAGCAAGAGGAGGGAAGCCAAGGCGGTGCCCATCCAAAATAAAAAATGAGAAATTTACTGATATAAGATTTACTGGTCCAAAACAGGACTGTTTCGCGCTTGCCTGATTTTTTGCGAGGCTATTCAGGCGTGCTCTCTAGGAGCTGTGATTCCGCGCATGTTTTCATGGCTGTGAGTTGTTTTTCGTAAACTATTTTTTCGGAATTTTATTTACTTTTGCCCTCGGATAAACACCAAAGCAAGATATGTTGAGGGATTATTGAGGCATGGTTCACCGCACCTCTTTTTTGTTCACGGTAGTGTGATGATTCGATCGGTAGAATCGCAATTCGAGCTTTCAGTTGAGAAATAGCCTCTCGTTGTGACATCTTCATGGATGCAGTGCCTCCTTTAGCTTTGTTGTTGGTGCGCGTTTTGCTTGTAGGCTAAAGATTATCTTCTCATATTAGGAAAAACAAGAGTTAGACATATTGATGGTCGTTTTTCTTACACCTTAATTTAAGCTTTAGTATATTTTCTACAAGACTTTTGCGCAATTGTAGACTTATCATCTGGGCTAAACTATGATCCACTATATATTCAGTTGACACAGGTCGCAAATTTACGGCAACAGTTCTGACAGGCATTTGACGGAAGGTAAAAATATAAGGAGGTAATATGCTCGTATATAAACCACTTACAAGCAACAGTAATCAATTTATGCTGCGGAAGAAAAAAAAACAAAATGAAAGAAACACACCTGTTAAAATATAAATAAAGGATCACCACAATGTGGTACAGTACAAACGTTCCACAGTAAAGAGATTATTTGCCTTCGTCTGGTAGCAGCAGTACGAGTGCCTCTCTTCGGTTCTTCGAATTTGAGCGGTAAGCGCGAACGTCTCGACGTACAACATACAATCGTCGGTTGTACAAACGACGCAAAAAATTATAACACTCAAAACGAGCAGCTGTTGGCAAGAAACCTACAACTATTGTTAATATTTCTACAAGAGCAGGTCCTATTGGCCGGAACACAAGAGTGAATCCTTCGGCAACGCTTAGCCACCCTCGAAAGCTTGCTGACGCCAGAGACAGCTGCGCGTATTTCTTGGAAATCAGAGAACTTGTGAATTCTGACATACGCAAAAGTCACAGGAATATTAGTAATACGTGAATAACATGTGTGATGCGTTATAGCAGGAAAAGTACTCATTCATTAAAAATTATTTTACTACAAAAAATAGAAACTTATGGTTTAAGAGGGAAAATTTATGATTTAATCCAGAGTTACTTTTCTGGTCGAGAGCAATGAGTTGTTATCAGAAACTATATCTCCGCTCCTCAAAAAAGCACACTTGGCGTGCAGCAGGGCTCTGTACTCTGGCCTCTTCTTTTTTTATATACATTAATGACTTCTCATTATTTCTGAACTATTCTGAAGCTGTTATATACGCTGATGACACTGCGCTATATTTTACAGGAGATACATTAGAGAGCCTGGAGGGGAAAATTAACGAGGAACTTGGTAAAATTTCGCAGTGGTTCGTAAACAATCGGCTCACACTTAATACCGAGAAAACAAAGTATACTTTATTTCATTCAAGGAAAAAGAATATTAGCTGTGATAATTTATTTCTAGCCTTAAAATTTCCGTATTTGCTTAATGTCTCCCACAACAAGTACTTGGGTGTAGTCTGCGAATCGGACCTGCACTGGAAGCAACAAGTTAAAAAGGTTTGCTCTAAATTAGCTTATGGCTGTCATATTTTATTAAGAGCGAGAGAATGTTTTTACGCATATTGCACATCGCGTTTGTCGATAATCACTTATGTTACTGCCTAGAGACATGTGGCGGTACCTATAAAACGTAGTTAGAATCAATTTTACTCTTGCAGAAACGTGTTGTTCGTGCCGTAACCTTCGCAAAGCTAACTGACCCTAGCCGACCGCTCCTTCAACAACTGCGAATATTATACCGATATCAGTTGCATACAAACTAAAGATAGCTCAAATAAAAAACTCAGTAATAAGAACTAATGATCCATTTCATCTTAGACTGTTTAGTTAGGCGCTGAGCCAAACAAGAGCCGCCGTTAATAATAGATTTAACCTACCGCCTCACAACACTTACGATCAAAGGCTATTATAGTAAAATGGGTCTCAGATATCGAATGAGATTCCCGATGACATCAAACTGAAACAAAATTTTTCGCCCTTATTGAAAAACATTTTTCTTGTCTGTCCCGAACTATGCGACTAAACACGTTTGTGTTTGGTTTTCTACATTTATAAGCCTTTTTTTCAAAATATGTATTCGCTGTACATATTTTGCAATGCCGCGATTGTAGCATCTCACGTCTTTTTGTACATTAGTTTGAATTTCTGCTGTTTCTTTAGTGAAAATCTTGTATTTTGACCTTTCACAAGCCAAGCTGGCTATGGGTTCAATCAAGATTTGATGTATTGGTTTCAGAAAATAAAAGGATGATGATGATGATGATGATCATGATCATGATGATGATGATGATGATGAAAAAAATGGGTCACATCAGTGGTCTGAGTACCACTTTGCATATCACTTCACAGACAGCGACTCTGCCTAATCTGCACTAAAGCTGCGCTTAGCCTCGTCTTAAGAGTACAGGTAGCGCCAAAGTGAGACAATTCAGTAGCGCGTGGCTTGTGTGCAGAGTCACTGGAAAACATTTCTGAGTACTGCAATCTCTCTCTCCCCGCCTACGCATCTACGGATTTAGAATGTACATGGCGGTCGCGGCTGACGCTCCCGGCATGAAAATCATGTGTGTAGTGCCCTGTTTTTCAGTGTTCGCAACGACAGTACCATAATTTACAAAATGTTACTCTGTACAGTTGGCCGAGGCAGGTTTAGTGAAGTTGTGAGCAAGCACTAAGAAGAAATTGGAAGCAGTGATCTGCGTGCCTCGTTTGAGGTTCAGCTTGCACTGGTATGCAGTTCCTAAAAAGGAGCCCAAAGACTTTGTACACTTGCTGTTCTAGAGCAATTACCTACAAATTTTGTGCTCGCTTTTCTGGCATCTTTGACGTGGAATATTGCTTGTGACCACTAGGCGACAACAGTCCATCTTGTATCTTTTTGTTTAAGAAAAACAAAAGGTCTCTTAAACCAACCCGTTTAGCAAAAATTCACTTTGTCAGCAACGTCGACTCACGGTCACTTTATTCTTCCAAGCGTCCTGTCGCGGGAAAAAGAAATGCGGCACTCAACAATTTTCCAGTGGCTACCTCTGCGCTTGGTGTAGCGTCTCAGCTGTGCAGCCTGAGCAAATGAGAGGCGCCAGACGCGTGCGCGGCCTCATTGTGGAGTGACACCTGATCTGCGCAGTGAGGAATGTAAAGAAGAGTTGCGAAATGCCCCACAGAGGTAGAGAGTTAGTCCTCCCGAGGAAACTGTAGTGTGTGTGGGTTTATTGCTTGTGCTCTGCACCGTTGCCGCCTCGCAACAAATAATTACCCTGAACATTGTAGACCTTTCTAGTGGATCATTCTCAGATTTGGTACACAGCGCAGTGTGTGTGTGTGTGTGTGTGTGTGTGTGTGTGTGTGTGTGTGTGTGTGTGTGTGTGTGTGTGTGTGTGTGTGTGTGTGTGTGTGTGTGTGTGTGTGCGTGCGCGTGTGTGTGTGTGTGTGTGTGTGCGCGCGCGTGTGTGTGTGTGTGTGTGTGTGTGTGTGTGTGTGTGTGTGTGAGAGTGTGTGTGTGTGTGTGTGTGTGTGTGTGTGTGTGTGTGTGTGTGTGTGTGTGTGTGTGTGTGTGTGTGTGTGTGTGTGTGTGTGTGTGTGTGTGTGTGTGTGTGTGTGTGTGTGTGTGTGTGTGTGTGTGTGTGTGTGTGTGTGTGTGTGTGTGACGAATCTACTCCTGTGAGCTCACCACTGTGCATAGTGTGCAGTCTGACATTTGCTTCACTTCTAAGGCCCTCTGTGCAGCACCAACCGGTCAGCAGTCTTATTATGTTTTTGAATTGTATATGTACGCATAACTTGCACCAAGGCCGCAGCACAATTTACAACCCGCTGCCCTATGTAAAATGACGATTGTTGGGTTTTGAAGCAGATACTGAGTAAAGCTATCGTTGCGGGACGCTAAAGAGCCTTCTATATTGAAATGTTTTACAATATTATGATAGACCGACATTCTTTTCAAACTAGCACATTTTTCCACACATTTCAGTCCTTAGCACAGACTTCGAGAAAATTTCTCAAATCAATTGATGGGTCACACGCATGCCCTTGAAAATTTCATTCGCATTGGCTACGTCTTCGTGGTCTGATGCCTTATTACCGAATTGCACAAGGTGAATGCAAAATATTATATTCAAAGGAAGATTCCATCACGACAAAATGAAGCATGTATTTTGAAATATTTTACATTTTTTTCATCACCCTTTTACTTCTTCGATATTCTTTACTTAATCACCTGCCCGATTACGACACCCACGGTCGTTCAATATCGACAGACATTAATAATCATGGAGGACAAAGCTTTTTAATGTAGGAAGAGGGAAGGCCTTCACCGCGCCTGTATGTGATGGCCTTCCACGACCGTCGCTATCATAAGATGATGAGTACCCAGCGTGAAAGGTGCGCTTCGTGGACACTCGACTTCAAAGCTTCGAAGCCATCTTTTGTCTCAGAGATGCCAGGACAGAACCGCTTAATGAGACATATTATAGTTTCCAGATACCACGCCTTTATGTTGTGTGAAGTTGCCGAGCCTTCAGGTGGTTGTCTTGCTGGGTGGGGAAATTTTTTTATGAAATACATTCCTGAATGCTTTCAAACAAATGCATTTTGACTTTTGTGAGCCGTCATTATTCAAACACGATTAGTGGCCACATGAAACGCTAAGCGTTAGCAAAAATTCCTCGCTTTAAACTTTTGTTCTGTTTCCTTTAGACACGAGCGCTCTAGGATCCTAATAAAGGATACAATGTATAATCTGAATTGCTAAATGAGCGTCTTACGCTATCACTCATGAATGTCTGTCACAGCCCTGCGATGTATTCCTTCATATGAACCAAGTCACCTGTCTAAAATAAAGGATCTTAAGGATAAAGTTTAGAAGTGGCGTCAGAAGCGCAAATCCTAGTTGCGCGAACATTTCACTTTCTTTTTTGCAGAACTACTCAGGTTCGTACTATCTTTCTGTCAACGCATTTTTTATTCTAAAACTACGAAGTAGTGAAAGCCATAGTCAAAAAGCATTCCTTAGTAACAGACGCTGCATGGCGATGAAATCATTAAAGTGAAAGAAAAGTTCGTCAAAAGGCACGTTCAAGGTTGCGGAAGCAAAAAGATGTCACTTTACAGCAAAAAAACTTACTCCTGTTTCGCTACCAACACCCCTGAAGAATGAAGTGCTCTTTCTCGAGAGTACCTGAATATGCCATTAAGCCTGAAGACATTATCATCATAAGCAGCAGCAATACTGTGATCTCACAGACACTTTGCTACCACCTTACTGCTACCCGGTTAGGACCACCTTCTGCGGTATGTTTACGTTCAATAAGTGTCTTTTTCATATTCTTAGAAGTACCTCTTGAGCTCGTACTTAGCAGGCTCACTGCTCCTTCCCTCGTGAGACTTAAAACCAATATTTGCGGGCGAAGTTCTCCACTCCGGTCATAATTCTACTACGATTCTTCCAGCACGTCACCAAAATGAATACGATTAGGAGTAGTTTCTCTTTGTATCATTCCTTTTGAATGAAAACCTAAGTGTGTGCAAGGATTTTATTGCTCTGACATGCTTTTCAGCATCAGTTTCCTTAGACAGAAAAAGAGAGCAGTTGTGTACGTGGAGTGCATGTGTCAGGTTAAGATAACGCTGGTGACGTGTATAAGCGTTATTATTAAGTGCGTGACAAAAAATGTAAGAGAAACAAATGCGCTTCAACTAACCGAACATAGAAGGTACAGGCGCACTTTTTCAGCTCTGCCTAAAGTAGGGCGCAGCACACTTCAATGATCTACAGCCATTCTTGATCCTTCGCTCATAAGAAGTACCCTCATAGATCAATAACAGAACGAAAAAGTTTTTCTTAATACAATAGGACTTTTACAGTTTGAGGCAGGTCCTTCCATTAGGCAGCTTCCTGCAATGACATTATCTGACAGTTGCGTATCTCCGGTTGTAGAGGCACTAAAGGCTGTCTTAGGACGACAGGAAATTTTGTCATCGCAATAGACAATACTGGCTGATGAAATTTTGTTTTACGTATTATGATTATGTTTGGTCTGTCGCAATAAATTCCGGACCATTGTTTTTCGGATTGAGGTGAAAATAGGTTCTCTCCCTTTACTATATTAATAAATTACCGTAATGAGGTCCCAGATGTGAGATTGCGAGCATTAGTTGCACTTTTGATATAAGAACTGCAAGGAATCCTTCGTAAATCCCGGTCGCAAGCCCTTGACATCCTCTAATTCATTCGCGTCATTTAAGTGAAGCAACCACCACATCGTGAAATCTTTAACCTCGTGCTTCACTTATTGTGGAAAAAGAAAGTAGTACAACTACGCAGTCTTGTTCTGCTTTTTGAGATCGGTTATGAAGAAGGGGTTGCGTAGTGTGAAATAACGCTCCAGTATCACGAATTCAACGAACAATGACGCGTAAGGGCTAAAATTGAGACACGTTTTGATGTTTCCTTTCAGCGCCTTGCAAAACTTATCGCGCGAAATGAAAGCGGGTTCTGAATTCGGCTAGCAGCAACAGCGAGTGCATGAAATATTGCCAGAGGGAAAACGGTCTTTGGATGCCCATGCAGCTGAAGGAGGCAAAAAAAAACAGATACACGCATACCATACATATGTCTTTTTTCCTTATGTCAGCCCCCTTCAATTCTGCCCTTGGCAGTGACGTCAAAAGCGCCCGTATTCGTTCTGAACGCAGTTTTTTGTGGCAGCACGTTACGCAAGAAAAATGCACGTGGCGACCTTAGCTGCGCCATTTTTAGGTGCTGAGAAATGAAAAACGCCGGCTATTACTGTTTTTCGTTCTTTTTGCACAAATTCTTATTTTTACACTCTTTTTTCAATACGGTAATAATTATTCAGTATATTAGAAATTTGTCTTCCTAGTTGCGCTGCACGGCTAGGAACAGTCTTCACTTCCACATCTTGACGTACACGGGTATATAGCACAAACAAAAAAAAGACAACAGAGGCGACACACACACCTCTCTACATCGAGGTGAGTACCAAGTCGCCCAGCAGGAAGTTTTAATCCTTGCCACAATTGATTTACAACAATAGTTGTTGTGCTCTTTAGCATTGACAAGTTTTCGGAGACAGATATAATGACGCGTTATTTAAAATGTGGCTTAATATTCAGAAACACATATGGCGCAATGTCCTTTGCTGACCATGCACAAATTAGAGCCTGCACTGAACCTGAAGCCACATATGCTCCGAAGACCTTAAGGCTTAAAAGCAGCGCCTTGGCTCACATTTTTCTCGCAAAGTCGTACGAGTGCATAGAGCGATCGGAGGCATAGATTTTTTTATGCTTGCTGTCTATTCAATGCTCTCAAGAGTACATGTGGATTTCGCTCCATAAAATTGTGAGACCTCCAAGACGCCACAAAAAGAGAAATTTACATGTGTCAAAGTGAAAACTGCGAAAAGGTGAATACGTCCTAAGCCCATGAATTGCAACATCGAAAACATCCAGCCAGTTGCACTGGCTTAAAGAAATAAGGTGACAATAGAAGGTAACATCCAAACTGGCTTTCATAACGTGTCTGTATTTTCTTTCTATTTTACGCTCTTTCATACTAGTAGCCTATTTTCTAATGTATTCCTTTGTGGATCCATTTTTTTCATTATAACTGTCAGAGTATGGCTTTTATTGAATGCGGAACAATAGCAACTGAACATGGCTTTCACGGTCCTGTTACAAAGGCTTAGCATACCAATGTCAAAAATAACAAAAGACAACAAAAGACAATAAAAGAGAGGTCTTAAAAAGAATTGTTAGAAAACATACATAGCTGCTAGGATATTACTTTAGTTATGAAACTGAATAGCGTATATTCATTCTTTCTTAGTTTTAGAGCTTCTGCTCAGATTCACTACACGGGCAGACGTCGCAAGTAGATGGGAAAAAAAGTGCGTGTAAAAGCCAACAACTTTGAAGATGTATCTGCGAACTCGTCTTCATGAATCAAAAAGGCGACCGGCGGCTTGGTTTCTTTTCTGGTTGTAGTATGAGGAACAAGCCGTCGTACAATGTAAATATTTTGCTCCTTGAGCCGTACAATAAACATGGAGTCGGTGATTCGAACCGTCTGACACAAAGGAGGATGTACATTCTAAAATTGTAGAAAAGAAAGAACTTTTGGGGCTTCGTTCTCTAAGGAGGCTCCCAGCCTGAACCCCTTTTTTGCTACCTTGGTCATATCAAGCGCTACAGGATTGATTTTCTCGCTTGAAAATAGCCTGGAATATAAAATGTGCAGACTTTGTCAACAGTAACCAGGCTGCATGGTTTGCTTCTCGATCGTATAGTGGAGCCCTTACGGCTTTCCTACAGATCAAATAGGTCTTGTAACGTTAATACAAGCGTTCTCCTTATCACTTAGAGATTTAAAGCTTGAAGGCTGACTTAAGAGCATCAATATGCGACTGAGAAGCAAACTGTGCACCCTGGTTGCTTTCTCAAGGACTGTACATCGAGGACAGTAGTGCGTCGCAAAAAAAAGGCTGGCCCCTCATCCTGACTGGTGGTACCCCACTTCAAGCCCCCGTGGTAGGCGTGTGCGGGACGCATTCGCGGATGCGCTGTTTTTTTACTCAACCATCCAGATTCAGCAACGCGGAGTGTGCGCCATGTTCGCAGTCCAACATATGCTGCGGACCTTACGTGGTTGTCAGGACCCGAGACTCCATCGTGGCGCCTGGAGCCACACTGCTGGGGTAGTTACCACCATCCTATCATCATCGGTCTCCATCCATCAAGGGCCCGCCGATTACGCCGTAGGTGTTCTGTGGTCAATTGGGACAAGTTTCGCACCACCTTCGAAAAACTCTCTCTGCAATCATCTACACTACTTGTGGACTACAATCAAACTGCGCTGAATAATGCTACTGCTGTCACCTGGACGGTCGTGTATCACCCGGCGCCGGATGTCTGTCTGCTTAACCTGTGGGCTGCTCGCCGACAAGAGAGATCGCAGCTTCCCGAGACCCGACTTCTGCGCAAGCCCGGACAAGGCTGAATTACCTTGCTGCCAAGGCTCGAAGATATGAACGCGATCGCTCGCGAAGGCAGTGGCATGCGTGGTGTGAGCAGTTCTCAACAAAGTCATCGAATGCTGCTCTCTGGCGAACTTTCGTGCAATGAAACGTGGTCCCCGTCGTCCTGATGCAGCGGCCACAGCATGCTTCGCAGCTAACTCAGCTCCGGATGATTTCGCCAGAGAGGCAGCGTGGAAGTTTTCCCCAAGTATGATGTGTTGCCTCTTAGGGTCATAGGAGCACCCTTGGCTGCCCTTCCAGCATATGTCGATAAGCTCCCATCTACAGCTGACGCCGAGGGAATTGCAAGCCCATTTTCAATGCCCGAGTTACTTGCAGCAATAGACGAGGCCCGTCGGAAGACAGTGCCCAGTCCGGACTCTATTCCGTACGAGGTTTACAAGAACTTTTGTTCCGCTCTACTGCCTCAACTCCTCGCCACCATTAACAAGGCATGGATAGAAGGCGTCGTACTAGAAACCTGGAAATCGGATATTGTGATACCCATACCAAAGCCGGGAAAGCAGCCGACAGACCTCGTAAATTTCCGGCCTATATCGCTTACGCCAACGTTATGCAAGCTTACCGAAAAAATGCTTGCCACACGACTGTCATGCTTGCTTGAGCACCATGGTTTCTACCATCCAGCCCTAACTGGCTTTCGTACGTCCATAGGCACAGAAGATGGATTGGCTGTCTTGGCGTCAGCAGTTCTGGCCTCAACTCGCAGCCACAATGTACGTAGTGTACTGGCCATGGAGGTTGAAAATCGCTTGCCATGCTGCATTTCCTCGTTAGAGTGCGCAATTTTGTTAAATCCTTCCTTGAAGGCCGACACTTTGCCATACGCCTCAGTGGTGAGGCCGTCGGATCATTTGTGCCTTTTCGCGGCGTCCCCAGGGATCGGTGTTATCGCCAACATTATTTAATATCGCGTTTATCCCCCTTGCTTGGTGCTTACATGATGTCTCTGAGATTAAGTTCTTAGTGTATGCTGATGATATAACGGTGTGGAGCACTCACAACGACCTGATGACTCAAGCAACAGACCTACAATCAGCCATAGATATTACGTCGACTTTTGCTTCTTCAATTGCTCTGCAGCTTTCAGTGAGCAAAACCACGTTTGTGTCAGTCGCCAACCGCTGGGGCGCTGTAAATTGGCTGCAATACTAATTCGTCTCCATCTATCCGGAACTCCAATTCAAGAAAGTTCGACCATAAAAATCTTGGGCTTGACAATACACGAGTCAGGAATAGGTACTGCTTGGCTTTCTCGGGCTAAAAAGCAAGCAATTCAGGCGTTGGGTCTGATTAGACGTATTGCTCCTAAAACAGTCAGAGCCCGCTCTCATGCAGCACGATAGTTGGTGCGGGCTGTTGTGCAACCGCGCCTTGTTTACCAAGCCCAATTGCAGCATTTGACGAGGGCTCAATGGGATCGTCTAGAAGCTGTTAATCGAGAGGCCATAAGGGTCATCACTTGCTTTCCCCGCATTACCCCGATCGTGGCGCTCCAAGAACATGCGCAGCTGAATACACTGGATCAGCTGGTGCAGCAACGACGCGATGCTCGCCGCCTAAAGTCAAGCCTTACACACATACAACGTGTGCACTCAGGGCATATGCTTCATCGCACTCCATTCTAGAGCCGCCCCCGCCAGTTCTTCCTCCCTAGCGTTTTGTGCAGCTAAGCGACAACAAGCCAACTGATGTACGTCGGCCATCATCTACCCGCACGGCATCATCGTTCCGCGACCGAATTACAGAGCAATGCGGCAATGTGCCGCATGGCTCCATCGTTATGTACGTTGACGCAACAATCAAGGGCTGCGAAACAAAAACGGCAGTTTACTGTCCTTGCTAGCCTGCTCTGAACAAAACGTCAAGGTTTCGCCTCTCAGAACCTCCTTCCTTCTTCTGTGCAGAGATGCTTGCGGGTCAAGAGGCACTTTTGCTCTGTTGCCGCCGTTCCCATGCTACCCACGGCCCGCATTGGCATTCGCACCGACGCCCTTCATGTCACACGCCTACTACGACGAGTCAGTCGCACCCCAGAAATCTGCCAAGACATTCATCGTCTAGCGGCATGCATCCCGCAGCAAATCCGTATTGAGTGGGTCCCGCGTGACCTCCTGAGAGCACAAAGCCGCGCAGATTCTGCGACCCGCCTTTCGACCCCAACGTCGACTTTGCCTCGAGTCCTCACCCTGAATGACACCACCCTCCTTTCTCCTTTTAACAAGAAATGAACACCTCCGGCGCCGCACACGTGCTCAAATCCCTCCGTGTGCGGTAACCCTACCCCGTGGCCTTACCCGTGCAGAGGAGGTTGCGCTTCGGAGGATACGGGTCGGGGTTGCCCTAACTCCAGCTATTACACGCAAGTGGCCGCATTTCAAATATTTATATTCCCTCCCCGGGTGTCCAGTATGCAAGAACAGAGACTGTGAGGCGGAAATCCACCACTGCCCGGCGCTGAAGCCGACGAGAATTCGGCACCTGGCGTCAGTGGGACTCTCACCGGACAATCCTGATTGCTATATTGCCTGAACACAGGGTCCATATCAACGTTCGCTTCTTGATTTCATCAAATCAGCCCACCTTTTTCATTTATTTAAGCAGCTTACTCATCTTTGACTTCATAGTTTTTATGCCCTGAGGCAATGAGCATCGCTTCAAAAAAAAAAAAGGCTGAATGTTCCTTATAAAAAGAGCTGTTTGAGAGATAAGTTCCGAAGCTTATTACGCGCAGCTCTTCAGTGCACAAAGATTGAGGTAAGCATCGGGTGGTATGCTGCAGGTGAAGGAAAGGCGTTGGACGTTCGGCGCGGAGAATTCCCACACCAAGCGCGCTGGGCTCTTCTCTCAGGGTGCGAGAGGGTGAAATCATGGTAGAGGCAAGCAGGGCAGAAGAACTTTGCAAACCTATGCACTACGTTCGCGCTGTACGCAGCAGATGCCCCGTGGGGTGAAACAGCAAAAAACAACTCTGCCAGCAAGAGCCGCAGTGAATTGGCTGACGCATTGGCTGACGTTAACGCATTACGCAATGTAGCCTGTATGTTGTCAGATCGTTTTTTTTTTTCCTTAAAGGGAGGCCAGGTGCTAGGGATTCATTTAACCGGATTTCATCCACAAATCCGGATGACTCCCTGAGTTTCGTTTATTAATTTCCACTTTAAAAACATAAAAATCCCATGTGCAAGTACATCAGCCATCGTTCCGAAACAATGGACTTTTTTTGCCTAGATTGCTTTTGGTGTCTGAAACGCATGCGCTGTTATGAGCCTTTTCATGGCTACTGAGTCATTTTAATTAATCTCTTCTTTACATAGTGAGTACGCATTGCATGTTTTCTCTGCTATGTGCTGCTGTTATGTGCTGGTTTTGAACAGAAACAGAAATCACCGCAAGTATTTTAGCGCCACCCGAGGCCTGCACATAAATGCATGCGATTCATGGCCGCCGCGCTCTTTGTAAAAAAAATAATCTTTAAATCATCAGCGAGTGAGGCCTTTGTGTGAAGGTCACTCCCATCTTAAAAACTTGAATAATCTTGAAATATTTAACACAATTGAGGCCATGTTCACAGGTAGATTCAAGCTCGTGCGAGACCGGCGATGGGCCGCAGACTGTACCCGTTTAATGATGGAGCCAGGTACCCGCAGCTGGAGAGCAGACGATAATTTGCTCAGGCATTTTTTAGCCTATAGTGCCGGCGCTCGGCCAGGTTATGATAACAGAGCCAATAAAGTTCCGCAACACTCCTACCGTGGCATTAGTAAGCTATTCAAATCTTATATGGAACTTGCTATCCTGCAGAGGCAGTCCTGGCTCCAAGTTCCACAGTCGGCAAAGTTATTACGCCCAAATTATTTTTAACGCTACAGAGTTAAAGAAACAGCTCAGAGGCAACCCCTGAAGTCGGCGGGGTTGGATTGTCGAGAAAAGCAGCTGACCTACCTGCCGGTTTTGTCACGTTACCTTGTTACGTGATCACAACCTACCCACAACGTTTACTGGTGACCTGCCCACTGAACTGTAAGCAAACTGCCCACAATGGTGGGTGAAAGTTTAATTAAACATTGGTCGTGAAAGGTAGCAGGAGGAGAGTAACGTGGATCTCACAAGAACCTCCGATAGCAGCGACGCGTCGCCTAACCGCAGCAACACTGTGCGCAGCACAGGCAAGTAGCCCAACATTGGAAACAGATTGGCAAAGGCCGGTCGTGCAACGGATAAGAGTGAAACCATCTTCTTCTATTATTTCGCAGATTACCTGTGCTGCTCCGGAAGAGTGTAATAAGGAGTCCCAAGGATCGAAGAATATTGAGTAGAGAATGACCAACTCAACACATACAGTTAAACTTGATCTAGCGGAACCCGATTTTACGAGGTTTCCAGTCTAGCGTATAAACTTTGAGTTGAGTTGAGTTGTTGTGTGCTGGAGGTGGGATTGGTCTTGCTTATTTAGACTCCTCAGCAAGTACTCGTAGAGTACAATGTCCTCAATAACCCGAAAAAGCGAAACAAATGGCAACTAATCGCGATTGAACGAACTTTTTCCGGCAATAAATGCGAAAAAAAGTGTGCCCACTATGTCTCGCACGTTGTTTGCAGTGTGCCAGCAGTGACGTCCAGGGGATTAAGTGACGGCCATGGTTTTGTTTTGACGAAGCTGCAAGCTGCGCCGGTGCGAGTGCAAAGGACAAGGCTGTTGGAGCGCTTCCCCACTTAGGCTTCGAGTCCGTTTTACCCGATCGCGCTCTCACGCACAAATGATCAGGGTAACCTTTTCAAAGCTTTCATACGCGCAGGTGCGGTTCGTTGGCAAATGCGATGCCTCCGTAGCTTTTGGTTGCCTGTACAGTGCAAATTTAGATTACGAAGGGCGAAAAAATGCCTTCCACGATTTCAAGAATGTTTCTATTTAAAAAAATTATTTGTGGCTGCTCTTCACTTCTTTATATCGAGTTTTAACTAATGGCCGAGTAGGCAGAACCTTACAGATGAAGTACTTGCACTAGAGGCATCTCTAAAGCAATAACCTTGTACTCGCAAGGGTAACTTAAACGCTATGTGATGGTAAAAGAAAGCACAATCTTTGTGTCAGCGAAGTGATTCTGAAAGGACCCCAGACCACTGTAGAGAGCCATTAACGCTGCCCTGTCATACCCTTAAGTGGGAGCCTAAGTGACCACTCAAGTTTTAATACTTCCATAGATTTATGATGCCGAGTGTGTTGAGGTTAGAAGGCATCGTTCGAACGAAGGAATGCACTCACCTAAAATTTGCATAAAACACCCTCGAAACACTCTAGAAAGCCCGTGCCGTCTGAAACACGCTTGGGTTGTGTTTGTCCAAGAAGCTCAAAAATAGCACACGGCTACTACGGTCAGCGAGGTCGGAAACAGGCGTGCCCCAAACATCGTTGTGGGGAAGAGCTCCGCTCCAGATATAGGCTGCTGAATCTCCACGTTTTGAGCATTTCGGAAGTAGAGTATTTGTACTGTTTAAAAAAAAACACGAAAAATGGTCAAACCTACTGCACAGGTAAGTAAATTTTATCTCGAAGGAGGGGCTTGTTTACCGGCACCTCCTCTCGACTGCACTGCAGCTGCGCCAGCTTCGACGGCTGCAAAACGCTTGAATGCGCAGTAGCGCGGGACAACACTTGCGGTGTTCCCGCTAGCCGCAAGATGCTCTGCACATTTCCAAGTCCTCTGTAAATACGTAGGAGCGAGTGTGCAGCATCTGGCGTAGTAATGGCCTCAAAGAAGATGATTATGCCGTCTTGTTCGGGATAGCAGCACTCAGGCGCATTCACCCGACACCATAAATCATAAACCAGGCTGAGGTTACTGAACGCCATAACCCCACAGCTAAAAACAAAGGCCCCATAGAATTGGCTTTTAATATGCACGCCCAACGTTTATAAAATCATATCATAGCTTTTACTAACACGTTTTTTATATGGCACAATGATTTATTATGTGCGAATGCCTGTGATTAAAATTCAAATCAGTCACAAATAGCCAGAGAAGCGAACGTACTATTATGCGCCTCCGTTCCACAGACACTAATGATCACAGGTCTTTTATTTACTTATTTTTATCATTTAAAGCATGTCGGTTCTAGTTTAAAAGCTTTGTTTAAATGAACCCTCTCAGGCTGTTATCGTTGCATGCTGCAAACGGCAGTGGTTGTTTTGGAGGCAAAAAAATAAACTGGTGAGTATCTCTATACCAGCATTCAAGGAGATATTCACCCCAGCGAAGCACACCGAATGCCTAGGCTACGATGTGCCTCTTCCTTGACTGGCATTTACAGCAAGTATAGCCCAATTTTTCTAGGCCATCTCACAGCTTGTTTATTAGCGTGCTCAAGGGCAGCCTACACACTGAAAGGTATTCATGAGCTATGTAAAAGGATCCGCTCTTTCCACGTTACTTAAATGCAGGAGTATTCGCCGTCTGCCAAACACTACAAAACGTAAACATCGAATAAAAAATCCTGAAACTAATGGTATGGCATAATGCAGGTCTTTTCATCGAATTCATCCAAAGTACAATTTTGTAATCTCTCTGGTTTCATGACCTCCGTTAGCACTTCACAATACATTGCTGCCTCTCGTAAAAGTTTTTTTTCCCCTTCGCGGAGTGCTTCCATGCTACAAATTCGCATTATGTGCTTAATATCTTCAATCCACCATTGCCTGAGGATGGAAGCTCTCAGAAGTTCATACAAAAGCTTCTTTCCTCGAGCTCCTTGCCAGCATGCGCGCTTCATTTATAATTCTGGTGGAATTATTCAGTTCAGAATATTATTCGCCTCAGTAAATGCAGTTAAGAGCACAAACGAGAGTGCCCCTCAAAAAGAAAAGCTTAGTCTGTTTCTCGTTGTCTCGAGGGAACTTAAATAACGGCGCAAGGGAAAAGAATGAAGATGCTGGCTGTATTACAAGCGCGAAAACTCAATAATTACCGTATTGCAAACGTTCAATGCTGGAAAAATTTAAAAGCGGTTTTGTTTTAAAAGAAAATATTGTCTGTGCAGACTCAAGGATGTCGGAACTCACATATCTTAAGCTATATAGTCGCCGAAAGGTAGATAAGGTCGGGCGTCTGAAGGTTCAGTAGCTACCGTTTTGACAAACGCAGTGATAAAGAAAAAAAATTCCGAGCAGAATTATGATTCTTCCTAACGCGAAATATGAGAGCAGCTCTATCGATATCTCAGGCATTGAAGACTCATTATTTTATTTTACCAGATCGTAGATCGTCGGCATGTCTGGCAACGATATTAGTTCGATAGCGGTATTTGTTGAAGAAGAGGATGATGTACATACAATGCACCGCACTCGAAAATGTGCATATTAGCTCTATAGCAGTATGTGTAGAGGACGACGAAGTGCAATGCACAGCACGAGAATATATAGAAGAAGCACGAGAATATATAGGAGTTTTAACACGAGGCGTGAACGGCTGTGGCGTTACGCTGGTGCTCTCAGTCGCTTGGTTGGTTGTTTGGTAACAACTTTATTAAAAAAGTCCTGCAGAGCTATCGCCGACGGGGCCTTAGTTCTCCTACGTGGGGACGTCGAGGTGTTGCCTCGCCGTCGCCTCGCGGTCCTGCTGGACGGCCCAGGGTTGGTTACCGAGGCTGGGGCTGCGTAAGGCAGCGGCCCACCGCGGTGGGAGGGTTCCGGAGTTGGCACCGTCAGGGTTTTTTCTACAGTCCCAGAGCATGTAGGGTAAAGTTGCTATAGCAGTGTGGCAGACCTTGCATATATTTGTCGGGTATGTTCCGGGGTAGAGTCTGTTGTATTGTGCCGGATTGGGGTACGTGAGCGTCTGCAGTTGTCTGAGGGCCACCGCGTGCGCCCTGTACAGCTTGTCGTTTGGAGGAGGGAAGGTTCGGTGGGCCAGGCAGAGGGCCTAGGTAATTTCGTTGTAGCTGGTCAGACAGTCTTTGGTGCTGTGCCATGGACGACGGTCGCCGGCGCGGTTCGCAAGCTCGCGCGCCTTGGCGTGTGCCGTCTCGTTTCGGTTGCGATATGTGTTCGATACTTCTGCCATGTGCGCCGGGAACCACTGGATTCTGGTTTGAAAAGCTCCCTCCCACTGGACTTTTTGATTGCTCAGGATTCGGGCCGCTGTCTGTGAGATCCATCCATTGGCGAAGTTTTTGACCGTTTGTCGCGAGTCGCAGAGAACTGTGGTGCATGTCGGATCCGTGAAGGCGAGGGCCACCACCGCTTCCTGCGCTTCTTCTGCGCGCTCGCGCGCTACACTTGCCGTTTGCGCATTTCACCACTCTAATCGACGGCCGCAACCGCAAATCGCGAGCGTTCTGCGTATTCCGCGGCGTCAACGAACCTTGCCCCGTTTCGTCTCCGTGGCTATGAGGGAGAGCTCTGGCCCTGGCCACTCTTCTTCCCCAGTTGTGTTCTGGGTGGACGTTCCTTGGAATCGGGTGGACTCTTAGAGCTTGTCTGGTCGCGTCCGGAACAGAGACTTTCTGGCCTTGTTGTGCATGGTAACGGATGCCGACACTTTTCATGATCTCAGTCGCTTTAGACTCATTATTTTTTTTCCTGGGTCGTTATTTTCGCGCGTTGTGCATTGGACATGGTCTCTTCATAATCTAATAGTACTATCCATAAGCCCGATAGTTGAAGAAGACGACGATGTGCAATGCACAGCCCGAAAGGGTGTTGCAGTTTAACACGAGGCGTGATCGGCTGCGGCGACAGCATAGTACTCTCGTGCAGTGGCCAGCGAAGCTGATCTGTTCGCGGCGCCGCGGATTGTAATCCCAGTCGCGAAAATGTTTTATTTATTGATTTTGTTACTTTATTTATTTATTTATTTATTTATTTATTTATTTATTTATTTGTTTATTTATTTATTTATTTATTGTTTATTTATTTATTTATTTATTGTTTAGCTGCAGCGACGCTGCTCAACTTAAGAGCGGTCGCTTAAGAGCTGCGATCTAAAGCACGGGCCTCGATACATGCACACTCACGTATGTGCGCAAAGACTTCACACTTAGTGGGAACCCTCAGGCACGAGGTTTAAAATAAAAACAACGAATTTGTGGATTTAATTGTTGTTTATAGAAGGAAAATTATGCGCCTATTTTCTGTTCCCGTCTTGCTGTAAAAATGAGATACGTAAGTATGAAGCGTCATAAAAGTGAAAAAAAAAGATACGCACTCATAATTTTGCCTGTGTGTCTCCTCTTATACAGATCACCTCACCACAAGGTAGCTTTGTTGAAAACCGGACAATAAATTTCAATCACATTAAAAAAGGAAAGTTATCTGAGCACAACCGGCCACCCATTTGGAAGCCTTCTTAACACAGGTGAGTACAAAAAGGCGCGTGTCTGATCGCGTGATGTCAATCACATTATTACACTAACAGAATGTTGCCGTCATTAAATGATGCTTCTATATGGCGTGATTCGAGGACAGGTTCTCGTCTCTTCTATACACTTTTTGTATCCACACCTTCATTCATATCAATTTGGGAGCCAGATGATTCGGCATGCCCGTAGAGAGTGACAATGCGAGATGGGTCACGTATTATATTATAAATTAACGACAGCTTTAGCTATCTTTTTAAATGAGTCCTTTTTTAGTAAGTTCCAATCAAATATCCTAAAAGATCACTTTGATTCAGCTTGAAGCTACCACTCAACCACAGATGAAGTATTTTGCTGGAGCCAACAGATTACTTTGAATTGCTTTTTTTGGTGTAGTGTGCTAACAAATACTTTCCAGGAGCACAAATTGTAGCGTTCAACCTTAAAGCGCTACTTTAGAGAAACTGAACCTAGCTTCTATCGATAGGGAACGACGTTGTAATGATATATAGGCCACTGTCATAAAAAATGTTGGTTTTGTACACTAGAGAAGACCGAAAATTGAAGTATCGAAGTCGCTATCACCAACTGTTGCCGCATGTCAAACGCTTGCGCCGACACCGATATTTGGGCGCTGATCCCAGAATATAGGCTACACCGTCGTTCAGTTCAAAACGTTTTCCACGTATCCTTTTTGGTAAAGACTTCACGATTTGCGTTCGACTGGAGGGAAGATTAATAAATACATTTTTCTCACTTATAAGTACATCTTGAGCTGCCGAACGATCGTCAACGTAGAAAATATAGAAAACCAATGATTGGCTGGAGTTGTCCCCTGTGTCTTTATGCGAATTATATTCGAAGGAGCGGTGACTGATATTGGCAACGAAATAATTGTACCGTGACGAAAGCAAATGCGCTCTGTCCTTACTCAAATTCAGCTTCGGCTTCTAAAATTACCATAATTACAATAACACCATGTCGCCTCTCATCTTATGCCGCACGCTGAAAGTGCGATTAAAGTATTACACCGAAAAGGATACCCACGTTGTTAGTCTAGTGAAACTGACTGAGCTGGTCGCCTTTACTTGCAATTTGATAAACCCCTTTTCCAGCGAAATACCGCCTCCTCAACGCAAATACCGTGCGCCTCACCAACTGTACATGAGTGCTGGCAATCCAATAATATCATAACTGTTACGCTCGAAGTATGCTATTTTTGGCAACGCGAAGAAACCTGAGTTCTTACTCGCTAAAAGCTTGATGATGCGTTTTTATGTCACCGGAAAAAACAATGTACGTAACTTTAGTGGCTCTCATGTGATTTTTCTTTATTTCTTAGAGAACAAAGGATTTCTGGGCTTCGAGATATTGGCATAGCTGCGATCATTTCTTCATTATTATTATTATTATTATTATTATTATTATTATTATTATTATTATTATTATTATTATTATTATTATTATTTGTCTTTTTGTCCACTGCGTCGTCCATTCCACATTCTAGTAACATTTTATTTTTCGACGTGGCCACATCAGTACCATTTCTGGGGCCATCTGCGCATTAACACGATATAGGGATCTTACAGTGGTATTAAAAAACGCTCTTGAGGAGGAGGAGGAAAAACTTTATTTATATTTGATATTAAAATGTGTTATTAGCGGTCGCGGGCTGTCTCCACACCACGAAAGCAAATGTCCGTGGTGTGGAGAAAAACCCACGTTAATGCACATAACGTGGCTGTGTCAGAAAAACAAGGATCTAGCTGCAATAAACAGAAACCCGAGTGCGGAACAGTGGGAGGGGATGCTCTCCAGCGAGGACCCGGCCGTCCAGCGCGGATTGGTGCGGAGAGCCTACCTGGCGGCATACCTCAGTGGACCCTGGACCAGGGACCCCAACCTGTTAAAACGGGCTGCTATAACTCATTAACTCATCAGAAACGCTCTTGAACTGCGAGACTTTCAAACTACACTGGCTACTTGTTCCAAGTATCTGTGCAGACACGCTACTGCAGATTTCTGACGGGGTCACGGTAAGTGCCACTTGGAGCTCCCTTCCTCCCCCCCCCATTTATTCAAGTGCTCTGCAGTTGTTGTTGCAGTAAAATAAAACAAAAAGAATAGTCAAATAAAGCAGTAACCGTACCTTTTTGCTGGGAGATACTCTCTTAACTAAATAAATATAAGGCAGCTATGTGTTCATATGGGCGTCTTTAGAAGAAGAATTTTTTCGGCAGGCAAAGAAACTCGTCAGTGTTTCCTTAAAGCAGCCATTACTCTAGCTCCTTGCGATAAACATCCACGTAGCGCTCAAAATGCGAGGCGCGTTTTCCATAATTACTTGCTCTCCGGGAAAACAATCTAGAGCAGGAAAATTAGGCAGTTGCACCTCGCCTTTCTAGGCGTGCTAGCTTATGGAGATACCATAACGAAATTGTTCTTTTCTAAAAAAGGTCTCCACGCGGCATAGAGGAACACTGACAATTCTTATTTACTGGCGCTTTTTAACACCCATGAACTATTTCTAGAGTAATGAACGTAAATTGAGGTATTTTTTCGAGCTAAATTTGTCATACGCAACCACACTGTTACACTCAAACAGAGAGCAATAATTTAGGGCTTACGTAAAAGATTTTTCGGTGAACATACCAGGAAGCCTTTCCCAATACATCGAATTATTCGATCGTGAAGAATTTTAAGTTTTTTTTAATACAAAATTTTGGTCACTAAGGTTGCCTTTGAAGTTACAAAATTTAGCAATAGAAAACTTGCTAGCCAATGTCGCAATTATTGTCTTTAGTAAGTGTAATTTTCACTGCCAGCTAAATTCTTCTCAATGGTGTTCTCGAGAATTTTCCCTCCTGAAACGGCCACAGAGCACCGTCGACGGATCATTTAAATCTCTTCCGTAGATTCCACCTCCTTTTCAAGATTCGTAATCTAGATATCCGTACACTTTTATATTCCGTAAGCCCTATTAACGGCTAAATGCAGCATAAATAAAGAAAGGAATTTTTTTGTATTCAAAAGATCGCGTTTTTCCTAACTCACATCATGAGACAAGAGCATTAAATTACTTTAGCCTGAAATTTTGAATATACTGCGAAAAATTCTCATACAATACTGACGACACTGATACCTGTTTAATAAGCAGGTTTTGGCGGCATTTCTTTAAGCGCAGATACCGTAAGGAAGAAGCTGTTATGGATGTAGGACCCCAGTTGTGTTCCTTTTTACCCCTTTCTCTTCCTTGATGTCAGCCCGAAGGGGAAAGGTAGAAGTTGTTGGATGCCGACGTCTTGAGGCTCTAAACTTGCTCAGTCACATTACTCGTGGAACTTCAGGAAGTAAACTGTTTAATCACACATAAAATAGTTAAGACAGAACGGAAGGTACAACAAGGAGAACATCTATGTACATAGTGATTGATCCGCAGAGTGACCAGACGAAATCAACCCCCGGTCCCACCAAAACGTCTTCTTTTAATCCCTAAGTCCCCGCCCTCAGTGGGGACACCAACCAATTAGGTCAAAACACAAGCACGCATGTAATTAAGGACCGGGGAAAGGAAAACACATCCAATAAAACACATGGGAGAGGAAAACACATTGAAAAAGAGATAGAGGAGCGTAAAACACGCCCAATCAAAGATTGGGGAGAGGGGACAGGTCACTGTCACGAATACTAACAATTCCCCTCTCGGATCACTCCATCCTCCCCCGCGGGGCGGCATGATTACTCGCTTAAAGAGCATGCGAGGGCCGCACAGATTGTCGAAAGCCGTGCCACTTAAGGCGCCGCCGCTCCCCAATTCTTCCTGATGCCTCACGTGCACAGGAAGTGCCTGGCGGTCATATGGAGCTGATAAGCGCTCACAGTGAACATGAGGAACGCGTCTTCAAAATTGCCTCCTAGCCACACACTGAACGACCGCCGCCCGGGTAATGGCCTTGGGCAGCGTCGCCGCGGTAGGGATGAAAGGCGATGCGCCTTCGTTGCTGCTTCTCGGAGCGGGCTGCGAACAATGAGGCCCGGCCAAGCTGGGTCGTCTGCGCACCCCGAACTCCCCTCCGTCGCCGTCCGCTTGACTCGTTAGTTCCATGTGGAGTCAAAAGGAAATGGATCAAAGCGTACGCACTCTTGTCCACATACAGGCGGCGTTCCGTACGTGATTACTTGAGGCTCCGGATGTGTCCAGCCAGCCGCGCACGACACCTCCCCACCAAGTGTGCTGCATAACATCTTGGAATGAAGCACACACAGAAAACCAAAACAGACCAACGTGCCGCGGGCCCGGAGCCGAAGAAGCACCATCTGCCGCTGCCGAACCATATGCGTTGCCAAAGCCTCAGGGTACACCTCCATACATGACATAACTCCAGGCCCCGGATACCCCCACGCCTCTAGTTGGCAGCTACGAGTCGCGACATTGCATCGGCATTAGCGTTTTGCTCCCCCTTTTTGTGCTCGACCCGGATATCGAATCTCTGCAGAGCGAGTGCCCAGCGTGTCAGCTTGGCGCTGTGCGGACTACTCAGAGTCAAATATTTGAGCGGGTTATGGTCCGTTATGACCCTAATTTGTGCGCCACACAACCAGACTTCAAGTCGCCCTAATGCCCAAATGATGGCATAAGCCTCCTTCTCGATAGTCGCCCAGCGGGTCTGAGCCGGGCTTAGCTTTTTGCTCAGAAAAGCGATAGGCTGCTCGCGGCCCTCGTCATCGCACTGGGCAAGGCAGGCACCCACCGCGTAGTCCGAAGCATCGGTTGCGAGCACGAACTCCTTACTTGGGTCAGGCGCATGAAGTGAGGATGCGCTCTTCAAGCATGCTTTCACCTCATCAAAAGCTTTCTGCGCCTCGTCATCCCATGGGAGCCGCTGCGGTGTCCGCCTGTTAGTTGAGCTCGTCAGTGGGAGCACGACGCGAGAATAGTCGGGGACATATTGTCGGTAATAGTTAGCTAAGCCCAGAAAGCTTCTGAGCTCCTTCTTTGTTTGGGGCCTCGGCATCTCGTCTATTGCCTTGACCTTTCCTGGATTAGCGCTGTGCTTCCCCGACCCAACCACATGGCCCAAAAATTCGACTTCTCGTCTCGCGAAATGACATTTGCCTGCGTTCACGGTGAACCCGGCGGCTGCGATCGAAGCGAGCACCGCCCGAACGTGCCTCAAATGCTCCTCCCAGGTGTCTGAATAAATCGCGAGGTCATCTATGTAGGCGCATGCGTACTCGCGGTGCGGTGCTAGTACCTGGTTTATGACCCTCTGAAATGTCGAACTCGCATTTCGAAGGCCGAAGGGCATGACCCTCCATGCGTACTGCCCCACCGGAGTGACGAATGCCGTGAGGGCCTGTGCCTGCTCGTCAAGGGATATTTGCAAATAGCCTCTCAGCATGTCTATTAGGCTGATGAAGTTGGCCTTCGCTACTCGGAACAGCAGCTCGGACGGTAGGCTCATCGGGAAGGCGTCCTGCTCGGTTATCGCATTCAACTTCCGATAATCGCAGCACAGGCGCAGCCCCCCATCTTTTTTAGCGACGCAAACCACTGGGTGAGCATGAGGACTCTCAACGGGATATATTAGTCCCCACTCCAGGAGCTCATCTACTTGCCTCTCCACTTCCTTCCGATACGCCGTCGGGACCTTGTATGCATGCCCAGCCCGTGGCTGAGCACCCTCCTTTAGCACGATTTTGTGGCGCTCCTAGCGTGCATTTGCCGGGCCTACTGCTGAAAACCTGGCCATTCTCCTCGATCAGTGCCTCTAGATCTCGGCGCTGCGCTTCGTTCAAATGTTCGAGAGCACCCGGCGGCAGCGCGTCGCCTGGCACTGAGCGCATGGGGAACGTGGGCACGTCGCCGAACTCCGCGTCGCCCTCGAATATCACCCCTACTACATTCACCCGTGCGTGGTATGCTCTGAGCTTGTTTGCGTGGACAGTCCGACATGCGCCATTGTCGAGTTTGATCAGATAACTGTACGGGCGCGTCTTCCGCATTACCGTCACAGGCCCCGTCCACTTGGACATCAACTTTCCCTCGCCATCCCTTTCAAGCAACAACACCTGCTGCCCATCTGTGAAGTGTTTATCGACAGCGCGCAAGTTGTATTGTCCAGTGTACCTGCGTTGCGCTACCGTGCTGTTGTTACTAGCCTTTGCGTTTGCCTCGGCCAGCTTCTCGCGCAAAGCTGACAGGTACTCTGCCGCCGGCGTTGCCAAAGAATCTGGTACTGCCCAGTCTCCCGTCCAAGTTTTTTGGAGAATGGATAGCGGTCCGGTCGGTATTCTGCCATACATTAACTCAAACGGCGACTGCCCGGTAGTCTCATTAGGGACCTCTCTGTAAGCCCAGAGCAAGAATGGCACAAGCCTATCCCAGTCACGTCCGTGCTCCTGAATAATCTGGAATAGCATGGATTTGAATGTTCCATTCCAGCGCTCGACCAGACCGTTGCTTTGAGGGTGGTCCGGCGTGGAAAACCTCGGAGAGGCGCCCAATTTTCTGAGAAGCTCTTGTGTAAGCTTTGCGGTAAAATTTGTGCCCTGGTCACAGCACACTGTTTCAGGGACTCCCAGGCGCGCGAATATTTGCAAAAGAGCGTCACACGTGGCCCTAGCGGTCAGCGCTTTTAAACACACGACTTCGGGCCAACGCGTGTTCATGTCCACTACACAAAGTGCATAGCGGTGCTCTCGAGCTGACGGTGGTTCTATCGGTCCTATGCAGTCGATGTTTACCACTTGGAATGCGGCCTCTGGTCTAGCGATCGGCGCGATCGGCACACGATCTGCTGTGCGTGCACGCGACTTCACCTGACATGAGTGGCATGAGCGGCAGTACTGCTTCACGTCACGTGTGACCCCGGGCCAGAAGAATGAAGCCTTTATCCGCTGAAGCGTTTTCCGCTCGCCGAGATGACCTGCCCACACTGAGTCGTGCGCCATTTTTAACACCTCTGCGCGTCGCTCGGTTGGGAGGACAAGCTGAGTACATGGATGCCCAGCAACAGGCTCGTGGTGGAACAAAAGCTCGTCCCGGACCGCCATGCCGTGTGTTCCCTCTCTAGCCTGAGCCCACGCTTCCTGGAGTGATTCGTCTCCAATCTGCGCCTCGCGAAACCGTTGCCGCGTCGTCTGTGCCACCGCGGTTTCCCCTTCGCTGCAATCTGCTGCTACCGCGCCCGCTAGAACCTCGTCAACCCGCTTCTCCCTCTCTTCGAATTCTTCGTCAGAACCCTCGGCTTCTCCCTGTTCTTGCGCATGGACACGATCACTCAGAAGCTGCTCATAGTCTTCGGGAGTGATTAACGCGCTTATCCCAGTTATAAGCTCGTCTGTGACTGCACACAGTATGCCTCGCTCCGACGGGTCAAATGATACTCGCGGTGCTCCCTGAGTTGTTACTAGGGGAACGTACGCCAGCTCCGCGACAACCTGCTTTCCGAAAGCCCCGGTGAGTTTTATTGTTGCCCCCGCGCATTCATATCGCGGCACGAGCGACCTGCGGATGACCGTGATGTCGGCCCCTGAGTCAATGCGCGCACTTATAGCGTTCCCGCTACTCAACAATGTCACCTCTCCGGCGCTGACTTTCTCCTCCGCGGGCTGCCTTTCCACTGAGCCGTGCACTGTCTCCCTGTCATGCAAGGGGACCGATATTCGGGCGATTACTGATTTCTGGTCTGCGCGTCCGCCCCCCATGTCTTGCTTTTCCGCGGTTTGTCTTTTCGGGCAAAATCTTGCGATGTGCCCATGCCCGTGGCAATGGAAACACTGTCCACGTCACCGGGGCCGCGTGTTGTTTGGTCGGGACTGGGTTCCGTCGCGCTGTGTTACCTCGACTGCCTCGTTCGTCGCCACCGCCGCGCTCGCTGCTTTCCCGACCTTATATCTTCGGCTTTCGTCGTGGTTTTCTGCCAGCGTGACAATCTCACTAGGTTTTAGGAACCCTGGCTTATCATTTAGAGCAACGTGCGCTCTCGCCTCTGCACTGAGGGCTTCCTTTAGTCGGTCCGCGACGGCTAGCAGTTTGAACTCCTCTAACGAAGTTACCTGACAGCTGTTTAAATAGTATTCCAGGTAGTTCTGCAGGCGTACCGCAAACTGCTCCCACGTCTCATTTGGGTTTTTGTTCGCGGATGAGTAAAGACGCTTGTATTCGGCGGCAGTGAGCCTCAAGCCGTCTAACACTTTAGCTTTCAGGAGTGCGTACTCGCTCCTTTCCTCTGCGGACAACCGCGTGAGTAGCATGCGTGCCCTCTCGCTTAGGTGTGGCAAAACTAGTCCAGCCCACCACTGGGTTGGAGCTTCGTATGACCCCAACGTGGCCTCTACGTCCTCGAACCACCCTGGTACCAGGGCTTCTTGAAGCGGCATCGGCGTGAGGACGCCTTTCATAAGGTTAGCAAATTTCAACCTTCTGTCCTCGTCCATTCTTCCGCTCGCTCCCGCGCTCTCACCAAGCCCACCCGCTGTTCCGCTCTGCTTAAGATTCAGCCTTGTATTTTGCAAAGCCAATCGCTCCTTTTCCACCGCTAGTTCAGCAATTCGTAATTGCACTTGCAACTCGGTCATTTGTTGCACCGGCGCGCTAACTGTCAGAGGGTGCGTCGGACCCTCATTTGCCTGACCCGCGGCTGCCAACTCTCCGTTCCCTGCCCCGTTCTCCATCTCTTTCTGTTTAACACTGTCACTTCTCAAAACCCAAGGCTTTGGCATAAGCACAAGCCCGACAGAAACAGAAAGGTACTCGCCTGGCTACCGAAGCTCCGCTTTACGAGGCTGCCGGTGCTCCAGCATGGAAGACTGGCCCGGAAGTTGGTCGCTGCGCCGCACGGTCCCGGTTGGAACTCGTCTCCTTGATCCGCGTCGTCGTCGGCTCCTCCTGATCAACAGCGCCCTCCTTGACTCTGGTCACCTGGTTCCTTCAGCTGCCCGCTGACTTGGACCTTCACCGTCACGTCGGCGTTGACCAGCTGTCACTCTTCAAATCTTCTCCTCTGGACGTGCCACGCTATAGCTCGTCCGCCGCCTTGTACTTCCGCCCTCCTTCAGTTACCTCGAGTAGGAAGACGTCGCATTTCTGTCGACTGCGCCAGTTGTGTTCCTTTTTACCCCTTTCTCTTCCTTGATGTCAGCCCGAAGGGGAAAGGTAGAAGTTGTTGGATGCCGACGTCTTGAGGTTCTAAACTTGCTCAGTCACATTACTCGTGGAACTTCAGGAAGTAAACTGTTTAATCACACATAAAATAGTTAAGACAGAACGGAAGGTACAACAAGGAGAACAACTATGTACATAGTGATTGATCCGCAGAGTGACCAGACGAAATCAACCCCCGGTCCCACCAAAACGTCTTCTTTTAATCCCTAAGTCCCCGCCCTCAGTGGGGACACCAACCAATTAGGTCAAAACACAAGCACGCATCCAATCAAGGACCGGGGAAAGGAAAACACATCCAATAAAACACATGGGAGAGGAAAACACATTGAAAAAGAGATAGAGGAGCGTAAAACACGCCCAATCAAAGATTGGGGAGAGGGGACAGGTCACTGTCACGAATACTAACAATTCCCCTCTCGGATCACTCCATCCTCCCCCGCGGGGCGGCATGATTACTCGCTTAAAGAGCATGCGAGGGCCGCACAGATTGTCGAAAGCCGTGCCACTTAAGGCGCCGCCGCTCCCCAATTCTTCCTGATGCCTCACGTGCACAGGAAGTGCCTGGCAGTCATATGGAGCTGATAAGCGCTCACAGTGAACATGAGGAACGCGTCTTCAAAATTGCCTCCTAGCCACACACTGAACGACCGCCGCCCGGGTAATGGCCTTGGGCAGCGTCGCCGCGGTAGGGATGAAAGGCGATGCGCCTTCGTTGCTGCTTCTCGGAGCGGGCTGCGAACAATGAGGCCCGGCCAAGCTGGGTCGTCTGCGCACCCCGAACTCCCCTCCGTCGCCGTCCGCTTGACTCGTTAGTTCCATGTGGAGTCAAAAGGAAATGGATCACAGCGTACGCACTCTTGTCCACAAACAGGCGGCGTTCCGTACGTGATTACTTGAGGCTCCGGATGTGTCCAGCCAGCCGCGCACGACAACCCCAAAAAGTAACACCTTCTGTAAAAGATTCCTAACTGACAGAAAAGCAAGTGAATGTACTGCAGATACCCTCAATTGCAGCGTGCACGTATTGGTAGCCTTTCCCTCAACAGCAACATCTCGATCTTTACGAGGCATGCGCAACAAGAGTTGTAACGTTCCATTGCTCGATCGCTTGAACTCCCGTCCTCTCTCGACTATATAATTGGAAACTCTAGTCTGAACCCCCTTCAGAGGGCCGCGCGTTTGAGATACAGTGTTTATGGCGTTCGAAACATCGGTTTCTACTGAAACCGAGATTCTCCCAAAAGATAATGTTCCACGGCGTGCACTGGCACAGTGTGCGAAGTACAAAGGGATCCCTCTCCATATGAACCCCTACCGTCGAATGTAGTCAGAATCAGAATGGAAAAGCAGCAGCCGTAACGGCCTGGCCAATTCGCTCGCACGCTCTCGACGCGGTTCGGGCAATCTGCTCGAAACGGAGAACGTGACAGAAGAATGGTGGCGAAAGGCGGGATTGTAATGTGTGATCCACCAGAACGCCTATATCAAACTTTTACTGCCGTTGAACGTGCCGGCGACGGGGATGGGAGGGTCGCGGGGTCTGATCGCAGCATCGAGGGCTGCTAATGGCACGCAAACGTTGGATGGAACGAATAGTGCTTCCGAAAGGACATAACGGGGCGGGGAGGAGCGCCATAGATACGTAGGGCCCCCGGCGTTCACCTATAGCCAGCGTGGAATCGATCCGCTCAGTCGATACGATTGCGGCACACCGCTTGGCGTTATTGTACACGCGACAGCCGAAGAGATGGCTGATGAGACCCCAGCGCAGTAAATGGGGCGTGTTGGCGAAAACAAATTTCTCTCGCCGTTTAGGGCGTACAGGGTGTGTTTGAAGTTTCTAATGCATCATAGGCTGCATGGCATTTAGTTTTTCTTTCAGCGGTTCCTTTTTTTTTGTTTTGAAAGTTAAAATATATTATTACAAAAAATAGAGAAGATTATTATTTGGGAAAGGAAATCCGCCGTAATTGCCGAATTTCTTGGTAAACGCATCGGCCGTGCCGTGAATTAGGTGAGAAAGCATAGAGAGAAAGGAGGATGAAAAAAAGCGTCGTTGCGGTGAAGTCCGGGTAAATTTTGACCAGCTGCGATTCTTTCACGTCTATGATATCGCACATTGCAACGGACGCTCCCACTGCAGCTCCATTAAACTGCGACCGTTTTGGAAGGGATCAAACCAACGTTCTCAGTCTCAGTTGCCGAGGACCTTAACCACTCAAGGGCGGGTTCTCTAGAAGTCAACGCAGCGGTGTGGGGAATCTGGTATGCCGTAGAGGTGGGCTCCGTACTAGATATCTTTGGCCACCTGGAAGATCTTTCGCGCACATCGACACCCCATTACACTGTCGTTTTGCATTTTGTCTACATCGAACTCGTTCTTCCCGGTCACGGACTGGGGACCCAATTTATCTGTGTCGGAGAATGACAAAGGGTACTGTTTTTTGTCTGTTTTGCGTGTTTCATACTATTCCGTGTAAAATTCTGCTTGAAATGTTTATCTACTTTGAATATGTAGTTTTGCATTTAGTTTTTTTTTATAGCGTTCTTTATTGCCTCTGCGCATAAGGGGGTTAGGAAGAAAAGAGAAAAGAAAGTAAAGACAAGAGTGGGTGGGTGTTAAATAAAGCATGAAAGATGTGCCGATCTAATGAAGGCGAGGAGGGAGCGGTGATGTGGCCCCTGCGTCCAATCAATGTATGAGGACGGGTTGTCTTGGTGGAGACCCGCTGCTGCCAGGTGGCGAATTCTAGTCGGCTTCAGTGCCGGGCAATCCCACAAAAATTTTACGTTATGCATATCATATATTATGTCGCAGTAAATCTGATTTTTTGAAGTACGACTACGGTCTCAGGCTGCAGACATTGTGCATAACCGGGATCCATTAAGAACATAAGCGCGTCAGGAAGTCAATCCTCAAATGCTTGGTACAAAATGCATAAAGTATCCACTGCACGGCTCATCAGCACTAAAACGTTGCAGCCTAACTCTGCACCCTTTTGTCAGCTTTGTAAGTCATCGGTCATTTGTTACTAACACGTTTTACTACATTAGGAGTAAGAGTAATATTCCCCCAAAACGGCGCCGGAATGTGAAGCGGGGGCGTGTGAAGCCTCCGTCTCCACCGCCACTCACCCATTTAAACCGAGCCAAAATCTAAGCCGATATACGGGCCTCACTGAAGGAATGAGAGGAGTAGACCACCCTCCTCTTCCCTACAGTGCGCCTCAACCCGCTACACACGCACAAGGCGTCGGTTGACGGCGATCATTGTAAAAACGAAATGTGCATTCAATGCTGCAAGACAACACTTCCTACAGAACAGAGTATGATCGCCGCTTTTATGTTTTTGTTTTTTACAGAAAAACCTTTCATAGCTTTCGTTTAGCCATAAATCCCGGCTTTCTGATGTGGAATATGATGTCGTAAGACCGTAATAAAATATTCAATTACGTTAACTTTATCGTGATTATTTGAATTATTCTGTTTATGTTAATTTATTCCTCAAACAATACGATTTAACAGCGGCAAATGAAGCGGCAAAGTAGAGGCCGCAAATTTAGTAAATTTGGCAGGAGGCCAAGCGCACAGAAAGAACTCCTCTCTCGGCGTTCAGGCGAGAGAAGGGACGATAAAGTGCGCCAGGGAAGACAAAGATAGTGGGCGGGGAAAGTGGGAGGGCGAGATTAATACGAACGGCTAAGCCGAAGCTACAATAGCTGGAGCTGATAAAAACAAATCATGCATCAACTGACCGCAACCGAAGTTTTGTTCACTAAAGCGGTAAACCGGTGAGCTTATCTTTACAAATTTTTAGGTACAAGGTATTGCCGGGAGTGGGCGTTCTCTTTCTGACCTTTCTCGCTCTCTCTGAAGCTTCTGCTGCAACCACACGTCATGATAGACAGCGACACGCGTATTCATTAAGACTGGTTTTCCCTCGCTTGGTATCTAGTAAGTTCTCCTTTTATTCAGTGAGCAGGGCTTGTAACGGTACGTGCAGTGTAAACGTTATATATACGCATTGGTGAAAACTGCGATTTCGTAACCAGTCATTGTCCATTCGGGTCAGTGTGGTATTTCCATCGTTTGCTACCAGTTATGCCTCTGAATAGAAAGCCAGGGAGCGTTGCCGTGTAGTACTGAATATTTCTCGCTTACGAATAGCATTTGTCCAAACAAGAGCACGTAAAGTATATTTAATAGATTAGGAGAAGCTTGGCCTCAAGTGTGAAGAAGCGGCAAATATAAAACCATTAAAAATGTTATTTACTACCAGCAAGCAACCACTGTGTTGGCAATAGTGTAACTTATATTTAATATAACAGGAAGTCAGCTTGCATGCTTATCCACATGAACTTCACGTACTCAGAAAACTGACTTAAACAACACCTAAACATCAAAAAAGAAACATGCAGCAAGCTGAAAATAACGACAACATTCTAAAAAACGAATATATTGACAAAGCAAAGATTATTCTCCTCAGAGGCGATCGCATTCGTAAGCACTGCAGCTGTTGTCTGCAAGATGATTTTGTAGAGTGCGCCCTCGGAATGCTTGGTTACCGGACTGCGTTTTCTTGCGAAGTTGCGCACGTTGTTTTCGAGCTGTCGAAGATCTAATCCTCACACATTCAAACCACTTCAAACAATACCAACAGCACAATCGGCAACCTACCGCCGGTATATGCCCAGGGTCTTCTATCTGCAGCTCGCAGAATAACAGACGTCAGTGGCCATCCCCACGCAGCCCGGCACCGTGACCCATATCCATAGACCCAATCAAGGTATCCACCTCTCTTGAACCCTTCACACCTCCTCACTCATTTCCTATTTCCCAGGTACTTAAAGACACAGACCAAACACCCTCAGTCGCACGGTGGGGGTGATGGGGCGCTTCATGACCCTACGGTGCTGTCACCAATGTGACGATGGCTCCTTCTCACCAGTGGCATCTGTTGCTTAACCGTCGCCGTCGCTTCAGATGACGCAGTTTTTGCGACGCGCGTCCTATCTTTCATTCTTTACTCTCACAGCTATTTTAACTCTGCTGCTGTATGCACGTGGCAATGATTGTGGCTCACCTTCAGCCAGTGAGCAGTTGCGTGCATTTTCCTTTTCAGTGTTCCTTCGGTCGCAACAATCCTCAGTCACAACTGAAGAAGCATCCGAGCCGACTATGAACCGTTGGCATTTTGA
Organism: Amblyomma americanum; assembly: GCF_052857255.1. Lineage (NCBI taxonomy): Eukaryota > Metazoa > Arthropoda > Arachnida > Ixodida > Ixodidae > Amblyomma > Amblyomma americanum. The sequence continues at coordinate 158,884,758 of NC_135500.1, read as the reverse complement.
AATTTTAAATAATTGGGCAGATACACTCAAGACTGCTTACGTGTGGGAATACGAAAGCATTACTGGCCCCGGGTGCATTGTTTGTGCGCAATGTTCGCACATGCATCAAAGTTCTTTCAAAGAGTGTATGTGTTGGCGTATTTGCTCCGGACAAGACCGCAAGCGTACAGACCCTGTCGCTGCACGGCGATGAATTTGGACGAGTTTGTATGTCGTGGACGAAAGCCGTAGATGCTTGGTTGTTCGGGACGCCCACACACGCACACGCCCTTGAATGACGAACGAGTGCGTCAGAACTTTGATACGAAAGCCCGGAAAGGCAGACGAACGGCATGCATAGGATTGTCGTAAATAGCGGTGCTCGGCTTCACGAGTGCGTCATAAGGCCAACAAATGACGTCACTCTATCTTTACTGCCAATGCTGGGACTTTCTTGACCATCAAGAGAGTACACACAGGCAAGGCCATACACACCGCGGCTTTTAATTGTAGTGGGATTATTAATGCTTTAGCTATCAACGTGTTAGCTGCACATCTCCCAGAGTTCACTGCAAGTAATGAAATCCAGTCGGACAGGCAAAGGTGTTCACATCTATGGGTTTACTTTAATACTACCTGTTCTAACTTTTTCTTCCTTTTGAACACTTACAAGTGAGCGGTGAGGACCACAATTGGTAATTAACTGCCGTTTCTACGCTTGAGAGGCACCAAGAGCCTACTGGCCTACCCACTTCGGTACTATTATTACCTCGACCCTTGCACTGCATAATCCATTTAAAAAAAACTTAATTTCTTTGCCCGTAAATATTCTACAACAGTAGGAGTCAGGTTCTCTGCTATTTTCTGCTCTGGATCTTGTGCTTAACCGCGTATGTTTCAGACACATCGCGAAGCCTAAACATTTTTTTTTCAATTCGTTGCTAATCGATGTGACGCAAACTACACAAGAGTAATATCACTCATCCTCGCGCCTAAATTCGGCTCTGAGGGTCACTGTGAACCTTTTGGAACCCCAACTATATTTGTGCTGGCACTGAACCCTGAACAGTTCGCAGTGAAGAAACACCGTCGCCAAGCAGGGAACCGAAATACACGGACGCCAGCTGCCTGTAAGTAATATTCATCAATGAATCATATTACTGATACTCCTAGTGCAGCAGCTTAAATCGATCACTGATCGAAAGTGAAGCGTGAAAAAATATATTCTTTTCGTAATAGGCGAGCAAAATTGCGATCGCTGAGGGAACCAAAAATGTCCTTACAAGAGACCACACCTCTGCACGGCCAGCTGACGTGGGCAAGGAAGCGGGAGGAAAATTTTTGTGCCTATCTGAATCAAGAAACCTGCTCCTGAGCAAACGCACTTAAAGCAAAAAAAAATGAGAAAAAAAATGTTCTTGTGCGCTGCCGTTCCCCGCAATAAATTAAAACTGCGCACAGTGCAAAAATAATAAAAGGCCGGTGGGCACAGTGTCATGCCGCGGGAGCCCTGCCCTTTGCCAAAGAAAAAAACTGTAATGCTCACTACGCAAAAAAATGTTCATTTTGTGTTCATTTTCAACAGAAGTTCGAAAGAGACGAAAACAAACAAAACTTAATTCAAAGATACATCATTTATCTCCCAACAGAATCCCAGCTTTGAAAACAAAAATGAAGCAAGCTTTTTTCTTAAAAAGAAAACTCTTTCTTCCTTAACCCATATTAGCAACACATAGAGCACATTTGGTCGTTCGAAAATGTTGATGAATGAAACAATAAATGTAAATATAATAATAAAAACTGTTTGACTAGACATGAGGCGAAAATCAGCAAAGTGACCAGCGCCAGGCGTTTCCACGAAGCTTGTCGCGCTGGCGCTTAGGAAAAGCTGTTACAGTGTCGGCGAGAAAAAATAAAGGTTGCAGATTACAGTTCTGGGCGCTGGCGCTTTCTCGAGAACAGCGGGGTGTCGCCGCGCTGAAAAAAAATTGCTTTTGTGGAGGTCATGGGACTCAAGAGAAGGTGAGAAAAAAGTAGCAGATACGTTGCCTGCACATCTACATTTTCACATCCGTTTTATATGAAAAAACTAGAAACACGAGCACGCAAGGACACAGAGCTGGATACCCTGCACCTTTTTCTTTTACTTTCTTCTTTACAGCTCGCTTTAGGACTTTGCCATTTTATACTCCGAAGTCTGTGCATGGATGCATGAACGTTAAGTCTAAAAGCTCTTGTGATAGGGTACTCTATAGCGGAGGAATGCATGCGTAGCGGAAAGAACGGTATAAAGCACATTACAACAATGAATAGTATTACTACTAAGAGCAGTATTGTCCCCACAACATTGAGATCTCAGCCTCTCGCCATCGTTCTGTTCATTTCGTCGAATTAATCCCCGGCTGGTCTTGAAATGCTATCTAGCAGCAATTTATTATGGATATCAGAGAGTGTGTACGCATGAGAAGAACTAACGTATATTCTCCCTTAGTTATGTATGCGTTTTCGCAACTCTGATTTGATCGCTTTATCTCAAACTTAATTGTTACAAGCGTGGCTTGCACCCCCAGGCGAAGTTTATTTGGAAGCTGCATTGCTTTCCTGTAATTACTAATGAGTAATAGATACTAATGAGTTAGGGTGCTCATTAATAATTACTGCCTTATTACAAATCTAGTCAAATTAGTGCAATTCTCCTAAGCAATGCACCAACACCTTTCGCGCTTGGAATTACCGATCAGTTTACTCTCGCCCTACCACAGCTCAGTTGGCAGAACGACTGCTCAGGTGAGGGGGTGGTCCCGGGTTCGAGCCCTGGACCAGGACAAATTTCTTTTCAACTACAAGTTACTGTCGAAGCTATGCAGCTTTCCTTCGTAGGCCTGTGCCTGCGCTTGTAGGGCTGCTAATGAGTAATTTCTCCCTAATTACATATCTACTCTATTGGGGAGGATTCCTCTAAGCATCGCATCAGCATTTTACTGCCGGCCATTGTGCACTGTCGTAAGCATTCAAAAGCATTGACAAACCGGGCAACCATGCAATCTGACCCACAATGTGTTGTTTTCTATCAGTAAAAAAAAATTAAAAGAGGAAAGATGACGGCCATTGCGCAGTGGGGGCCTGACGTTCCTTCATTCCATTAGAGCTACGTAGGAACCTCGTTTCGGCGAGACCGCTTAGTGCACTGGCGAAGAATAAATGAGACCACTGGAAGCAGTATGTTTTCACTTCTTTCGCCTTCACGTGGTAGTACTTATTGTGCTGTTCAAAGGACCCGGTCGCGCTATAAACCAACCACAATGTGTACGTCTCTTCATCAGCGTTTTATTTCGGTTTCTTCTTTGTAGTAGTGCATGTAGCGTTTTTTTTATAGCAGAAACCTAAGCTCTCAGATTATGTTGTCCTAGAAAGAACACGTTTGTTGGGACCATCTGTGGTGCTTTTAGTTACGTGGCCTTGATAGTAGTTTTAATGGGCACAAAGGAACTGGAAAACTGGGAACAGTGGCAGCCGGAGTTAAATCGAAGACCAATTTTCTTTCCCATTCCCTTTTAACAATGACAAACAAGGAAACGGCTCTTGTTGCTTCAGAACGCATGAAAAACAACATTCTGACGTAGACTCTCCCATTTACTGTAGGCCTGTTGTAGAGGAAAATTTTGTGCTTCCTGTGCAATCTAAAATTTTATGAAGCTGTGCGTTAACGTCACAAAGTGCCTGCTTTATTGAGTTGTTCCAAGACGCAAACTGTTCTTTAGATATCTGAACTCTTGTTTTCCATCGGAAGTTTTTTTTTTTTACTAGTCTAGTTGTACGCGTCGAATTGATCTTTCGGCGAAGCTTTGATTAGGTGAGAAATATAAAGAGGGGCCAGCGTAGAATTTTCAAAAACAACGCAACTATCTCAATCAATTACTTGGGCGCTTCTTGAAAAGAGATATTCGAATTTGAAAAAGTATGATGATCCTGAATATGCCGGGTATTGTATAAAATGAGATTAAAAATCAGAAGAAGCAGTACTACCCAAGCACGAAGCTTCCTACTAAGAAACTTTACGGCGAAGATCATAAGAAAATTTACCCTCTTTTGCATTTTGAGCTGCCTTTTCGTGTAAATCTGATGCTTAATTTTTTCATATTTATAAAATGTTACTCAAGTTTTATTTCAAGCTTGACCGCCAAAAGAATTAAAATTGTATGCACTATTATGTGGTGTGAAAATTTCGCCACGCAGGCATTCCAGGGAAGCGCCACAGATTGCTGCACTGAGTTTGACCCTGGCACTGTGCCGACGTCATTTGCCTGCAAAGCCGTTTCTGCAACTGGAAGTATACGCCAGGGATACTAATTAGTTATGCATAGCCAAGTACAGCCTGCGGAGCTATTTTCTCATCGGCATCCTGCTCGAAGGTCTTAACACTGCGACGCCTCCAGCAATGACCTAGACGCTCGGCGGTCGTCAGCCGCAGCGACATTTTGCACGACGTGATATGACATTCACTGCGGCATAGCACCCGTCCCTCTCGTCGTCGAGGAACGTCACTTGATTATCTTGCTGCAGTCGCAAAGCTTACTCCCTACAACTACTCTCTTCGCCAGATACGAAGCGTATCGCCACGAAGGCGCCAGCAAACCATGCAGTGCCAGTCAACACCATAGTAGTCGAGCGGAAGATAAGGAATACTTCGTGAGCAGTATTTCCATTTTGCTTTCAAATGGCACGGTACCACAAGCAGACGTTTCCTTGCACATTATTGTCATTGACTGTTTAATACAACGTAACCCTGCTCCAAGCATGCTAAACTTTTCCAAACAGAACAGGAGCGGACATATACGCACAGGACAGCCAAAAGGGCATAGTAATGAGGTGAAGAATGCTTCCTACAGTACAAGCCAGTTCACTGCAGGGAACGTTTCCGCGACACCATGGTCAAAACGGCGCCTGATAATGAAATCATACTCACAGCGGCTACAAGGGCTACCTTGCATGCATGGCTGGTACACTGTGCTAAACTGGCGCATGATGCGGTGCTGCACTGTCGACTTTGATCTTTTAACTAGTTAATACGGCGAACACGGGCCTTCATGCTTTGTGACTTTAGTGATAAGGAAGCTGACTTTCTGTAAACGTTAAAACATAAGGTGTAGATGCTGCCTTTTCAAGTAAGCAGAAACAGCACCGCTTTGGACAAAATCTCCGCATCAAGTAGAAATTTCAGTGTGTCTACTTCTGCCCGATCTTTTATCTTAACTCTTGTGGCGCTATATACCATCAGCAGTGCCTGGTGATTGATGCACTTATTTTTATAATTCGAGATGAAAAGTGATGTTGTGTAACAATTAGAGATGCAAAATTTCAATAGAATTTCAAAGCTAGAAGGGAAAAACTTTTTTCTTGTCTTTTTTTCTGAAAATATAAAACTTAAAAAAAACAGCAGAACGTGTTTCGATAAGCACGTTCTTTTTGTGACAAAGAAAGTACATTTTTTCACCAACACAAAGTTGCTGCAAAACCTTTTTAGAAAAAGATAGCGACATATTGCCTATAAAATTGAGGCAAAGCACTGGATCAGTCAGACTCGTCAGTGCTGGGTAGGAAAATGTAGCACGTGCGCCTGTTCCCAAGTTTATGTTCAAGTGCACGTGCACAAGTTTTTTCACGCGCTCTCCCAGAAGCCAGTTGCGGTGATACGTAAGCACATTACCAAACATCGACAATTTTCTTTCAAATGACTTAGACGACGCGGGAATTCGCAATAGTTGACATGCTAATGATGTCAGCGGATGGCTGGTACAAACACTTTGCCATCATGTGGACGGCTCCAGGTGCTTGGGAGACCTCCAGACAGCTCATTAAGACCAATTTTTTTTTTGCATTGCGTAGAGAAATCAAGTCCTTCAAAAAACTTCGTTCGAATATTTTGCGCTTTTTTTTTTCAGGGCAATGAAAGAACAATGTAACGCTTTTCCGCAATTTTAAAGTTTTTCTTTTTTTGTGGCACTCACATCTCTAATAGAGTTGCTGTTGAGCTGCTTGTCTATAAACCAAATAATTTACCAGAATTTTTAACAAATTTGTATTGGACAAGAAAAAACTTTATATTGCTGCTTTCTCTACCTACTTGAACCGCACACTATAAGATAATACTATAAGATAACACCAAAATATTGGTGTAAAGCGTGCCTAATGTGTTCAATACAAGTTTTTCAAAAATAACTGCTATTAACTTGCAAAAAAGTTCATTTTCCTATGGTACCCAAACAGTTAAGGTCGCGATAATGTGGGAATAATGAAAATGGTTTACGTATGCTCAAGGGCATGAAAAATTTGTGCTCCCGTAGGTAGATCGCGTGGCGTCACAAAAGTTGGTTACGGTCTCTTTGTTCTGAAATAGTCAAGTACTTGTCATCTGCAGTGGTTTCTACAATTGATGGAGTTGCAGGACGCACACACATAAAATAACAAAGTGCTTATAAGGTACCTTAAATTCTCTATCGAGATGTGGACGATGATTTAGATGCATCTCTGCCACTTAGGTCTCCTTATGGCGCAATACAATTATCCATCCCATTCATCAGGGTTAAAAGGACGTCCCCCAAAAGCAGGAACAGACACATTGGCCCATTAACTGGCTTATCGCAAGTCTTTAGCTGAAACTTAATGCGCCTTATGGCTCTTACTACTATTGTTTGGAGTAGGCAGCCAAGCGTACAGTACATAATTTTGCATCTTACTACAGCCCTTGTTTTTGTACACAGGATAGGGAGACCATCTTCGGCTACTTCGAATATACTGAGTGCATGCCAGGAATCTCCCCACGCGGAAATTCTCCGCCGAGCCATCACTGCGTAGAACGCAGATTCGACGAGTAAGGGCCATCAGTTCGGGACGCCGGCCAGAAGGTTTCCTACTAAAGAAGGCAGTAAAATACAGCAGCGCTTCCCGTACTTTGCCGAAATGTTGACTGTAGGCACTCACTAAGGCGTGAACGCGTCGCGCTGAACGCATCAAGAATGTGTCTGACCAGGTGATGCCAACCAGGATCCCACTTTCAGAACCTGCCTGACAGCGTACTGAAGCCATTCGGCAGACCGCTACTGGCAGTCACTGCAAATGCTAAACGACACTTGACCAACCAACCACATTTTGACAAGCCGTGCAACTTATGACAGGAGCACTTGACGGCATCTGCGTAGCGCTGCTTTCGAAAGCAAAGATTAGCGACAGCATCAGAAAACAAAAGCGGAAGACGGTTTCGGCTGATTAAAGGCGGGCGAAATAACAGCACTTGCATAGGGTGTGATGTATCATACAGCGAAACACTTTGACGTGGCTCTCAGCCCAATCCTCTGCCTCAAAGAAGCAAGGCATAATGCCCTCCTCCGATGTGGAAGCAATTGGAACGATGCTGAAATCTCTTAGTGCTCAAGAATGTCACAGAATTTTTGAAATGCTTTTTCTTTAGTCGCCCTGCGTACACATTATTCACAAAAAATGATGTCATTCAGGCAGGCGTTGCGGCCAGTGCGTTCGTGCGTCATGCGAAAAAGCTAGGAGAAATGATTGCTGCGGCCCAAACAGCCGCCATGTCCACCCCTTAACGGAGCTAAAAGTTTCGAACGGGTATCTTTCAGTCTTGTGCGACGTTATTTCTCCAAAAACCATATTTTAGGTGCTGAACCTCATGCCGGTCGCGGGAAGAACCGGTGCCTGTTATACTGCGTATTTCGCTTCATACAAATATATTGCTGCATTCGGCCCAGTTTGCAGCCGTCATTACGCGTGTTAAAAATGCCCTGCACTCATTATGGTGGGTATGAAACCCTAGCGAGGTTTTTTTCGATCTACACGGCGAAAATTAGGTCTCTGCGCATGCCACATTTGCGGCCAAAGTTATCAACGGTTGAATGAAGCAATGACTATAACGAAGTTTTCTAGACGTTCTTTCGATTTTTTGTAAAGAGCTTCAACTATAGTCACCTTCGTGATGACGTCTAGCGAATAATGGACTTTGTGATTACTGAGCTAAAGTGATGGCGGTGTAGCATAGCGCCATCGATGCGCCGCCAAAAAGCCTTTTGCATCATCGCAGTTTCCTTAGTTTGCTTCGGAAGTGGGCCTGTGGTGGTGGTGATATATTTGTTTATTTTGCATCCTGTTTAAATTATTTCCTCATCCTTTCAAATTACATGAGCATCATTTTAATCAGAACGAGGTAATACATCGATACAGTCCATCTTCAGTTCAGTCCGAAGTGTCATTTGCTAATATTTTGTCAGACAAAAATAAATGGACTTTCAATAACATTCACAGGACAGAATTAAGGGCTTTTTTTGTTTTTGTAAAGTGCTGAATTGTCTAAATCAAGCTGCCAACTTTAGAACAACAAGGAAGGCTGCGGTGCTACATCAGATCAATGATGCCGTCAGTACATTTCAAGAAAAGACTGCTTTAAATCACTCACCGTTTAACACCCCACAATTTACGCTTCACGTTTCCGGCGATGGTAAAAACAAGATAATTTTTCGTGCGTTCAACCCTTTCATGTCAGGTGCGTAGCGCGGCGCCTATCTGAGGCAAGACATCTCCTCTGCGATCGTTCTATGATTCTTTTATAGTAGTGGTGACATTGCACATAAAAAAGGAGAGGATTTCTGTGATTATTTGCCCTGGTTTTTTAACTTTGCTTTCTGATGGTAACGCGGATTCTGCTCTCATTAAGTCGGAGAAAGCTAAAGTAAAATTAATTTCTATGGAGGGTGCGTCCAGCAGTTTTCTATCTTGGTGGTTTGTTCCTCTTTATTCCTCCCATTCTTCCTATGCTTTTCTCATGAGATGGTCCACTTCGCTTACCTCTCCCCAGCTGGTGCGCGCCCTCAGAAAGAGATTGCCTGACGCTATATTGCAGCTCAAGTATGCAGCGACCAGAAAACTGCGCGCAAAATATTAGTTGGAAGTCCGGAAAGTTTGACAGTCTTCCGCTTCAAGATACACGCATACAATATTTCTTATTTTTTCGCCACATACTAAACACTGTGAGCAAATTATTGATAATATTGCTAATAATCTCAAAATTTTCAAATATTTTGAAGCCTAGTGTTTCAAGAAAAATTGCTTCCCGGTAAACACATTTTGGCTTTCCTAGGCACCGCAGACTCATTGAAACTGCGTGATGTGATGGGCTTCACCAAAAACAGAGCGCAGTCGCCCTCCTTTAGCGCATTCACATTCGTGCCTCTGTAGCGGCCTACTACATCAGTGACGAGCCGAGGCGGAACACTTTTGAAGGACAGTATTCGTGATGTAAACCTGCAGTCAAATATTTACCCAGAGAAAACTTTGCGAATACCTTGATTTCATTTCCGCCATTGTAAGCCCTGTAGAAGTGATGAATGGTTTTTAAGTCTTATGTACAAATTACGCAGTAGGCAGTTAAATCTCACTGAATGTGCTACGGAAGCAAATATGTAAATTTATTCTTCAACAATGTATCATCCGCATGAGGCGGATGTGCTGGATCGCATCACCGCTCAAAGCGCTAAAATCTGGGGAATTTTCCTTCGGTAAATACACCTGGACGGCCGGCTCGTCAGCGCTTGCCGCTCCTCTTGAATTGAACCGCTGCGAATTGCCTCGAAATTGAGACCGCATCAAGTATTCTTTCGGGGTTCAGCTGAAGATGCACGTTGGACGGAGCCGCCCCTGATTAACATTTCAGTTGGACAGAGCGGGCAGTTGTACTCCATCTCGCCGCACCCTTGACGCTCTAGGCGACCGTCCACATTTCCTTCATACAAAATAAAAAAGCACGCCGTTCGTCAAAAAAAATTAATTCACCTATAAAAATGAATTACACCATATTTCAGGCCTCCTTCTCCAGTTTCATAGGAAATGACGCTGCAGTTCTTTAACTCTATGACAAGTTATGGTTTCGCATGCTCACGATACAGGGTTGTTCCATTTTCTTGTCTTCACGAAATTCTGGAATTAATTGTGTTTTCTCATTTTATTGCTTTGGTCGTTATTGCCTACTGCCTGTTCTAGTAAGTAAGCTATTTGTTTACCATTGAAAAATGTTATCAATCTTCCCTTCCTGCTGCGGCTTATGTAATGACTGATAATGGCAATGATGACCTTCACAAGATGAGCTCAGGTTAGGAAGTTTCTCATTTTCCTTACACAAGTTACATTTTATCTTATGCAGGTAGTCCTACATAATGCGTGCTTCCCTTCTCTCCTCGTTTCAACGAGAAAGTGTCATCTTAGGTTTGATTTACCCGATGAATTCACAATATATTTATACTTTTTAGGTATTCTAAAGAAAATTAATTTTCTATTTTTATACCAGCACAGTGCAGGGAAAGATATGCACAATGTGTGCAATCGAAATTCATCTTATCATTAAATACTATCGAAAGAAATGTGTATTACTGCCTGCCAAACGAAGAACCCAAGACTCGATAAGCATTAGCACATCGTCCTCAGAATTTTACCTGTGGTTACAGGCGAACGTTTGTTTCCCCAGCATACGTTAAAATACTTGGCAGTTGGTTTTCAACTTCTATCATAGCACAGGTTGTAGCTTTAAATGCTTTGGTTTGGCAAAAACTTTGAATTTCAATGCAAGCTGATTGCAACAGGAAATAAAAAAGGGATGATTGGAAGAACGAAACTCTCTTTGCAGATGGAAAAACCGTTCTGCTGGCCACAGGAGCCTGCGAATAGCTTATACTGATCGATCATGCCTGCGTGAAGGGAAAGATCCTGTTGCTTATAGTCTAAGGAGTCATCTCTGGAAGGCCCGGGTGTTTATTTTATAAAAAGTTCTGTCCATCTTTCCCTCTATCATTAAAAAGTATTAAAAAGAAGTCCAGAAGAGACCGAGGATTCCTCGAAATACATGCCGGGGCAGGCAACGGCGAAAGACCAATGTGCCAAAGCGCCGGATTTTCTTGGGTTTCAGTGCAGGACAGATCCAAGGCAGCTATTGGATGTCGGCTTAGCCTCACCGTGACATGCACAGTTTGCACCCTGGTAAAGAAGCCTCGGAATTGGGGTCGGCTTCGAGTGACGGCCGCAGTGAGAGTAATCCAAACTCCGGTCCTCCAGATCGCGACCCCCTTTGCAGGGTTAAGGCCACGGGGGAGGGCTACCGAACATGGCGGGACTAGCAGCGCCGGAAGACCACTCTTTCCTCGTCAGACTGAGTGTGGCATCATTCGAACTTAGGAATTTAGTCGACAAGAAGTTGGGGGCCACCCGGCGGATTGCAGAATCTCAGTTGGGAAGATCAGAAGGTCACGTGGTGGTCAATAAATACAAATTGTCTGTGGCATGCGAACGCCGATGTTTTTCCGAGCAACTGGGGTGCGAGTTACATCTCGGAGTAAGCGAACTGTTATAGGTTGATTTGTGCGGATGATGATGTTGGCCATAAGGAGCATATTAATCGTAGGCAGAGACCAATCGTCGCAAGGATAGCGGATTTTTGCCGTTGCCAAACTCTGCATGCTGCACGCTACAGATGTAACGATGGAGTCATGGGACAGATGAGCGTCTTGCTCGATAATGGGCTCGCTAAGATACCATGCAGCATAATTAGATGTTTAACGACTGTATTGGTGGGCTCGTTATTCCTAAGCTGCACAAAATCTAAGGAGAAAGAACAGAAGGTGGGTATTGCTTTCAAGAGCTCAAAGTATCATGTGCAAAGAGTGCTCACGTTTATTCTTAAAGTTTGGCCTTTAGTTAACGAACCTCACGTCACTGCTGCAGTAGTTTAGCCAATCTGTAGTAACTGAGCCACATAGAAAAGAAAGAAAAACCTGAAAGTTTAGCAAACCATTACAAATATAACCGTTACAAACGCCGGTACACTCCGCCTACAGTGGTGCATGAAGCAAAGCTGGATGGATTAAAATAACGGAAAAAAAATTGCTGAAATCAAATTTCTTAGTGCTTGTATTTTTCAAAACCAGTCATAGATCCCTGAGAATACATAATTAAGCACTCATCAAAAAATGTGTTCATAAGCATTAACACTTTATGAAATTGAATATATCGCTGCTCGTACGGATGTCTATAAGTATTTTTTTCCAGAATATCATCAGAGACTGGAACGCACTTCGCGCATCAATCTCTCTTATTGATTTTTCAGGAAATTAAATTGCGAAGTCATTGTCTCACATATGTCGGTGGACATCGGAACCGCGTCATAAGGGAAGGGTGGAAGGTGGTTGTGAAAGAAGAAAGGAAGAAAGAGTTTCCGTAGTGGTCTCCGGAGTAATTTCCATCACCTGGGGATCCTTAACGTGCACTGGCTTCGCACAGCACACGGACGCCTTTGCGTTTGGCCTCCATTGAAGCGCGGCCGCCGCGGCCGGACTCGCATCCGGGTACTCCGGCTCAGTAGGCGAGCACCTTAACCACTGAGCCACCGAGGCAGGTCTCCTCTGCCTCCCCCAATCACTAATTTGAGCCGTCAGGAGACTTTGTCCAGGATACGCTATGTTAACATGACAGCGTTGTTGACGTTGCCGACGTTGTAAACTAGAACCTCCAAGTGAAAAATTTGTGCGGAGATACGGAAAATCGAACTCAGGCGTATAAGACTACGAGGCGAGCAAACGCAGAAAACTCTACGAAGGTGCGTTGGCTCGAACTGAATAAAGAGTGAGCCTAGTGAATGCGCTGTGGTCTTTGACTTCCTGAAGAGCCTTTGTGCGCTGATGCATACATGAGTAATAACCTGGCAGCGCTGCAATACGATGCAACACGCGGCTGGTTTAGGAAACTCCTCAGTTTCTTACTACGTGGGCTAAGATTATTCTTGCACTACTCTTCATGTCAATCTCTTCCGTTCCTACGTCACTGGTTTATCATTTCCGTGCGTTTCCTCCTCGGCGTCAATATGTTTCCGAACTCTGAAAATCATAGGTCCACTGTCAACCTCTTCACTCTGGTGGAAAAAACACGTTTTTAATTTCTTCCTTTTGCGTAAATAGACTTCGCCTCCGCGTCCGCGCCTGGTTATGACGTACGCCGCACTGTAAATATATCAATAGTGTCAAAGCTTTCATGTTCTTCCTCTTAATTTATAGTACCCCTGCGCTGACATGAATATGCTACATGATGTTTGCAGCCATCGTTCATTTCGGTTTTATTTTTATTTTTCTTTGTTAGTCGTTTACGAAGCAATCTGCCTGAAGAATTCTGGGCCTATAAAATGAGAAGCTGCCGCACCTTACGTCTGACTGGCATATAAAACACTTTTAACTGCTTTTAATTCGCAGTCACCTCGTCTGCAATATTTTTCCATTGTACGCACCAAAAAAACTTCAATTTCATGTCTGCGATACTGTTTGCAAAGAAATCATCGCAACAAATACGGCGGGCAAAAAATTCAATTGACAAAACATTAAATCTTTATTGTGCCAAGTTTTGAATCAGGAACGACTTGTGGCCCTGAAAAATGAAAAAAAATGTAGGACTCAAAAGAGAAATGCAAACGATGGGTGTTCATTTCTGCATACAACATGCAACATTCCCTTCCAGTAGAGGCTGCCACGAAAGAGTTATGTGGTTGGTGCATTCAATATACTTTGCTTATACCTACTGATTCAAGCTTATTCATCCATGTGTTAATCGCTCTTGGCATTATACTCTACCTACTGCTATCTAGTGTATGGCAAGATGAAAAAAAAGGAAGACAAAAAACGAACACAAACTGCACAAAGCAGTCCCTGTTGTAATTTATGCTGCGAAGTTCAACGCACATTTAGAACCAATTATCACGGGCTAAGATTTCCATCAAGTAATACTGTATCATTACATTGTTCGGTTGAGATAAAATCAGAGACCTCACAAGAATCATTATCCTTGTTTATTGTTTTTAAAAAAATTAACAAAAAGAGAACTACGAAACGCACTACAAAACGATCATAAAAAATTGTTTTCAAACGAACAAAGTGTGGTGATCGCATTTTTCCGCATTTTCAATATGAATGGCTGAATGGAGATTTTATAAAGCATGTAGAGAAACCATAAACTGCTTAGTGCTGTGGCCTTTAATTAATCAGCACCGCAAATGATCACAGGTAGGTGGTTCGCGAAATGAAGGGCGAAATGATGACGTAATGCATTGTGGGTTTCTTGATGACTGTTATTTTATTCATGGTGGAATTTTTGTTACGCAATAAATCAAGAGGAACTGTAATTTCGTTCAGTCAATAATTTTGTTGCCTCTCTACCGTTTCTGGTATTGGCATCCTGATTATATCTTGTATGGACTAAAGGACTTGCCTCCAAATAAGCGTTATCGTTTTTACGCCACTCGACATAAGTAACTCCAGATTGATGCACGTGTTTCCCGTGCGTAAGACTGTTTCCTAGAGTGGAGCCCCTATGTGGCTTCGATCACGACGCAAGACGACGAATTTCACAGTGCTTTCTCAATAGGTGTTTCGTATGTTTGGCTACGTGTTTTTACGACAGTGCCTGATGAGCAATTGTAAGCAGAGGTGAGCAGGAAGAGTGAAGCGCAGGCTGCTTGCAAAGGGTGGTCATGTGATCAAACGTCAGCTTGTCCACAAAACATCACAGTTACAGAAACAACGCGAAACAGGAACGAAGCAAACACATATTAGGCGGTTAAATGATTGATTGATTGATTGATTGATTGATTGATTGATTGATTGATTGATTGATTGATTGATTGATTGATTGATTGATTGATTGATTGATTGATTGATTGATTGAAGCACGTTTTTTTTTAAGCCCTCACGTGCGCATTACTTGTGGCGTCTTTGCGGGAATATGGCCCCACTGTTGACACGGCGGCCGAGGTCCGTGCTGACTCGGTCGTCGTCGACTTTCGTACATGCGGGGATAGGCCCCTCTGCCACAGATTCCTCGAGGTTTGCCAAAGCGACGGTCATGCAGTCGTGGTTTACTGGCAAGACCCAGTCGCTGTACGTGGCCGGGCGGAGAGCACTAGGAACTTCTGCGAGCGCTATTCAACGCAGATCCAGATACTCGTGTCATCCCCACATGATGTGCGTAGCGGTTGTCGACATTGGCAACGACGGCACATTTTGTCGTAGGGCTCATTGTTGCAAAAGTTGTCTCGTTTTCTCTTCCCAATGACTCGTTAGAAACACGGAATATTACTATGGACAAAGAATAAACGTGAACCGGGGGGATTGTGTGTGTGATTGTTTATGATTCGGCGGTGCCCTCGTGGTCGTGATCCTGATCCCCTCTCAATATACACACTCCCCAAAAGCCGGTTTGCGCAAATTATTAGGCCAGTCAAGGGCGTGTCTCCTCTATCGGGAATTGCCTTTCTACTCACGGTCAAAGGCAAAGAGTGCACACTGGCGTGTATTCTTTGGCCAACAATTTCGGTTATTTGGATGACAGCACGATCATGCCAAATGACTGACCTCTTTGTTACGGTGCTGTTGAAGATTGTAGCATGCTTTATAAGACCGCTTCGTCATCGTGTCGTTATCCGTGACCAACACCTTCCAAGATGTTGCCGTGACGTTCCCACAGTTTTTTGTTGTGCGCTATGTTGTTATGTATAGTGTTTTCATACCATCACCATCCAAGATAAGAAACCAGCGAAAGTTGCCGCTTTTAGCGTTTTCGACAGTGATGCTAAGATTCATGAGTGACGAAGGCCATTCTGCTTATTATGCTCAGTGGTGAAGATTTTTATTTGCCAACAGCACGGCTTTGCTGTTTCCCACAAGGACGTAGGGCTGGCCTAACGTAGTGTGGACGCGCATAATAATTGCACGCTTCACCTAGGGTGTATAACATCATTTTGACTGACCGGCAAACTCGGGGCAAGCTCGTGAATTTTGAAAGCCCCTTAGAATTTATGTCGGGACTTTGTCGGCGGCGGCAGCAGCAGCAGCTTGCAAGGTCACGTCATCCTAGGTTACGTGCCGTTGTGCCGTCATCAAAACCTGTACACCGGATTGTGCGCAAACTGTTCACCGTTGCAGGTGGCCAGTGGTAGTTCGCAAGTTGCCCGGGATCCTCGGGAAGAACCACCTGGGTCTAATAAGCTCCAGCCATGGCAACACCTGTCATTGCAGGAAGGTGCTGCATCGCTGAACCGATGCAGCACTGCGGTAGCAGAGTACGAAAACTGCCAGATGTCTGTGAGTGTAGTGAATGACCAAATCCCCACATATGTGCATTAGCCATTTTACGCTATCGCGTCATACCGATAAGGCGGAGCTTAAGTGTCTCCAACAATTTTTTTTATTGTGCAATAACATCACCAACATATTGGAGACCACGGCAATGAACCACTTCACAGAGAGCTTAGCTGCTCGTGAACAAGAAACATTGGAGCGCGGGCCTGTTTTGAGGTGCAGTTAACAGCAAGCCCAGTATAGTTTATATGTGTGGCGTGTCTCACTGAAGAAAAAAGGGAACTCGAGTCGCTCAAGTGATTGCTCACAATGGATGCGTTTTGATGCACAAATCCACGAATTATAAACGCAAAGCTCGACCTCTAAAGGCCAATATTTCCTTGAGGCGTCCATTTCAATCAAATACGTCAGTGACAGGCCGTCTTGACTTCAGACGCGCTATTGCGGAATTTAAGCAACCTATCATTGGCCTTTTCATAGATGCTAGTTCAATAATGTCCTCCGTAGCTGGGTCCTACAGCTATCTCAGGAAATAAGGGAAATCTAGTGGTCTTCACACAAGTGACGCGCAGCGCCCTCAAGGAGAAAACTAAAATTCTGTTGGCAAATTTCTGCAGTCTAGTCAGTCTGGCGGGCGACGCTCCCGTACTGCTGAAGCCAGTCTTCAATACGCAAGATGGCAGCCGCTATGTATTGTCGGTGAGGTAAATGACAACAGGAAAGTGGAAAAAATTGTTCTGCTAGACTTGGGACATGGTCGGTGGTGTCACGTTAAGTTCCTGCGCGTACCTTCTTTCTAGGCTCGGCAAGTCCCCGAATTCCGTAGCATATCTTTGAAGCGGCCAGCAGACAGGTACCTAGGTCTCATATGCGAACGGTCGGCGGCCAACAAGAAGGGGGGACAGGATCAAAGACGCAGCACGACAAGAGCCAGGCGAAACGGTTGTTGTTAGTCAAACATCAGATGACACACAGTAATAATGGGAGATCGGTCAAGAATCTGGAGCCGTGATAGCAGCTCGGCTGTATATCTACATGGCCAAAAAATACAACAATGGAAAGGGCTTGAACCCTCTTAAACCGAGTAGACGTGCTAAAGGATGTGTTTAGCGTGATTTCCTCACGGTTTTGCTTTCATCGATCGCCGGAACATCTGGCGACGATATTGATTTCAGGTTCAGGTTCAGGTGAAATCGAGGTTAAGCTGTACGGATCTGTTTGTACCTCAGATGGAAGTTTACGAATACGATCATGTGCAATCAAGATCGAGAGAGCTTGTTGCCGTTTAACACGAGGCGTGAGAGGCTGCCACGATAGCAAAGTGCTCTCGTGCAGTGGCCAGCGAAGCTGCTGTGTTCAGGCCGTCGGGGGTTTGAATCCTAGTCTCGACAATGTTTATTTTTTATTCAAGGTGAAGACTTCAGTGATGGCGTGGTTTTTGTAGCTTTGGTCGTGAAGTAAAACTTTGGCTCCAAAAGGCAGACAGCCAAGGAGCCCTCGTTCAATCTACCGCCTTACCACTTCACCCCGAGCAGACTGATTTGAATGAATATGGCACACCTGACAATATTGCCCACATTTGTGCCGCGGAAGGCTTTTAACAAAATTATTGTGTCCAGAAAAAACGCAAAAAAGCATGGTACCGATAAGAAGTCGCATACACATTTTGATACAAGTTTTATTGTAGAAGCAGCAGTGTTTTACACGAATTTGTATTCCTAGGACGCAGGCCTTGAATAATCGTTTCATGCGCCATTTGTTTCTGTGAATATATTTACATGAAGGTCGGAGTCTCTTGTTCGGTTCCACTCTTTTCCCTAACGTTAGCGCAGAGACCGCTGTGGCTGAAAGATTGCAGGTCACTCAGGGTTTTCTTAAAAAAGCTTACTCAGTATTCTTGAAACATAGGTGCAGTTAGAAGCTGTTTCTGCGCTATGCGAAGTGCAACCACTGCTCAACCAAGTTGGAGATCTAAGATAGCGCGCACTTTAATTAGCAACGCTGAAATGCTTGTGATCATGTTGCTTTCGCTATTTTAGTATAATATAAATAACTAATATCATTCGGTGCCTGCGCAATCCTTTCTGCAAATTTCAAAAGGCAGTTAAGAAAGGAGCTTATTCTCCACAGAATGGCATAAGGCATTAATGACATATTTAGATTCAGTCCTTCCGTACGTGCTTCACAGGGCTTCTTCAAGTTCTTTGTTTTGGTTACTTGCAATCATTTTCACTGAAAAATCTGATACCTAAGAATGACATCCAGGTGTTTATCGCGATATCCTTTATCCCGCCCATCTGAGAGGAGATTAAGAAAAACGCGCTCATTCTTGACCCGTGTTTATCTTACTCACCTTCAGCTGCGGCATATGTATTTCTTTGTATACTCTGTCGTAACTGCGCTATTTGGCGCAATGAACCCTTCCCTAGGAACGCAATGTTTGTCTGGCAGCAATTAGGGACCAGTTCGCCTAGACATCCTTGTGCTATTGAAACATGCTCAAGGCGAATTTCAATTTCAGATTTATACACGCACTTTAGGTCATCCCAAAATCCAGCCGATGTGTCAAACAATGAATCCGTCAATATCTGAAATCATCTAAGCCTAGGAGGCACAAGTCAGATATAGCCTCCGGGGTAGTCCAGAGGGTATGGTGCTCGTCTGCTGGACAGGAAGACAAGCATTTGATCCCAGCCACGGAAGTCGAATTCGGACGGATGCGTGATCTAGAAGCCTGTGTATCTTGCGGTGTCAGTGCAAAGTATAGAATCCCAAGCGGTTGAAATGTTCCGGAGCATGCCGCTACATCGTCCCTCAAAGTCTGAATATGCGATGTTAAATCTTATAAAACCAAAACCCAGCAAGTTAGATATGTGGTTTCCAGTTCTATGCTCATAAACTACGGCTAAATAGTTATTTTTTATCCTGCGTGCTGTCCTACACTTATGTGCAGGTCGCTGCAGAGGGCAATGACATTTGCCGTCATGAATCAGAAAGATTGAAGAGATCCGCGACAATATTATTTTATTTTCACTGAAACCGCTCAAGCTCGTAGGCGCACATTTCGATCGACAGATGTCATCATAAAACGGCACGAGTGACAACGTTTTTCTGCAGCCGGAATGCCCACAGACGTACATATATAAACGGCGGTCAATCCAGCGCGAAGAACGACCATCATCTCTGACTTCTCGAAATGGCGCTCTGCTTTACCACAGCACTGGTTCTTGCCTTTGTGGCCTCGACTGCTTTCGGTG
Source organism: Amblyomma americanum (assembly GCF_052857255.1). Classification (NCBI taxonomy): domain Eukaryota; kingdom Metazoa; phylum Arthropoda; class Arachnida; order Ixodida; family Ixodidae; genus Amblyomma; species Amblyomma americanum. Next base: position 158,865,350 of record NC_135500.1, on the reverse strand, counting down.
ACGAGATATCGGTCAGTATGAATAGCCCATATTGCTGCAGATAAACGCTACGGCAGATTGAATAATTTCCTCTATCGAACTACTTAATCCGCCGATTGTTGCTTATAAAGTCATGGCTTAATTCTGCGTGCCCTGAGTAATTTCCTACCGCAATGAATAGCACTGCATGCTAGCCGATACCCGTAGTTTGAAAAAAAAAGTTCTGCGAACGCTCAAAAATAAAGCTGAACCACACAAAAGGCATATATAGATGTTATTTTCCATTAGTCCTCTGATCAGATTTAACCGTCCGCCATTGAGCTCTGTTTAGCGTTCACCTGTCAATCCGTGGAAATTGTGACGATCAAACGGCACGTTTATTTTCGCTGTTGTGCGCCCCCACATTCAGGCGATGTATATACGTAGAGTCAGTGCGAAGTGCACCCATACCAACCAACTTTTCTTCATGAGATTTCGCTTTCTTCCACCGTTTCTATTCGTTTTTGTCACTACTGTTTCCCTTGGAGAAATAGGTATTTTTTAGTACAGACAACGACCGTGGCTCTATATTTGGGCAAGAAGCTTGAGAAGGGTTTTAAACTTCTCTCCTGCTGTTATGTATTGTAGTGACTTCATTCCGACTCAGGCGTTTCTTCTAAACGATTTCCATCGTTTGCAATTGCCATGAGATACCCAGAGACTATGTAGTAGCGCACTTTTTCAAGAATGGTTTTTATTAGAATGTCGTTTTTCGCATATAACTACACTGCACACTAACTATCAGTAAAATCTGGGATACTCCTCGGGATGTTTGTAGTTTTCTGCTATTTATTGTCAGAAACGCACCGCATTGGTTTCCTAAGGCAGCCTCTATTGCTTGCTGCAAGTGCAAGGCAAAGATAAAAGACAAACCCTGCAAAGCATCGGAAGATCATCTCACTCTCATCAATATGTTCGTTACAGTCATGGCAGTATTTCATAGCATTCCACAGCTGCCCCACAATTATTGTAAAATACGCACCCCGTTGACGTTTTACGGCAGTGTTAACTGTTCGGTGCAAGTGCTTCGAAAACTAAAAAAAATAATTCTGCTGTGGATCGGAACGTTAGACCGTTAGAATTAATATGTTCATGACACTATCTCACACAGTCGTACCCTTCGCTCACAATAAAAAATGATGTCATAAAATGCTGGCCTTCAACAGAACTTCATGAAAATCAATATTTAACTGTTATGAGAAAAGGAAGCATTACGGATACGCAAGCCAGGAATCCGGAAACGTGCAGCAGAGGCAGATACCGACCCATATAAATGGTTTTAGACCTTTGCGACGTTTGATATGCTTCAACCGCCGGTTATTTTAGTTTCTTACGTTCTGACGATAGAAATTTGCATATTTTGGGGTGAACCTAGAACACCAGTTTATCTTTGTGACGATGTGTTAAACACATATTATCAGTTTTCAACGTGCGTCGTCAAGCCACCCTTCCAAACCAGGGAACATTCTCCTATACTACTTAGTAAATAGATCAATGTATAATTTCTTACCCTGTACCTTACATAACTGGCTTATTTTCTCAATTAGCGGGACTGGCGGCAGGTGGAGTGTACGGAAGCTACTTAATTTTATTTCTCATTTGAAGTGCCGACTGTATTAAGAAATAATAAAAATTATGACATACTACGATAAGAAGTTTTTTGCGTTCCAAAGTTGCTGTTTATCATACGAATCTTTCATTCGATTATATCAGATTGTTCTATTGTACTGAACATCGAAGAGATATCTATCCTGCAGAATGCGCTGTCAAGCTTATAACTATGAATATTTAGTCGAATTCCACCTCTCCACCACACCCAACTTTCAACAGTGGTATCAAAAACTTAATGTTGATTGTTTACTGCCAGTTAACATAAATAGAGGCAATCGCATCGGATTGGTCTGAATGAAATTTTAAGGTAAGCTCGGTGAAGCTGCAAACTTTTCTGTTTCAGTATTTCTACGACTGCTTGTATCCTATATATTTTCTCATTCATGGCAAGGCTCACAAAGGTTAGATGTAAAAAGAAAGGGCTATAAAAAGCGTGTGATTAAAAGAAGCATGGTTTAACAATAAAGTGGGGTTCACTATACTGTTAAAACAGATTATTCACAAAACACAATTAGGTGGTCGTCTGAAACACGGAGCTCGCTTCTCGGTTGTCATCATGGGCTATTTTGTTTTTCTTTAGGCTCCTAAAACATTTGGACGAATGCATCGCCAGCGCTTGGCAAAAATACACAAGCGTTGACAAGTTCACAGAAACCGCTTGCCAGGGTTTATTACGAATGCGGTTCAGTGTAGAACACATAACGCTGGCTCATTGAGCATTCCCATTTCGTTTTCCATCTGGAATTGAACTCTAATGTCTTATTACCTAATGTAATAGATTGAACGACACGTTGGGTGGCAGGCAAGAGAGGCCATAGATGTTCGTTCCTGCTCATTAGTAATTTGGACCTCTGAAGGTTTAGGGAACACTGACGATTCCGAAGACGGTGCCTTTGAATTCTCATATTTCATAGATCCCGAGACAACTCAATTTAGAAGCTTTGTCCTGAACAGCACAGTGCCGTTCCAGATAGGCACATCTCTACAGAAATTACAGCGATGCGATGGCCAGATCGAATGGAAAAATGTCGGTGGGCTTGCAGATGGAGAGCGATAATGAGGAAACGCAGCCAGACGCACCTGAGTATTTCGTAGCAAACGAAATAGTGAGTGCTGTAGCCAACGCGGCGAGAGGCATAAAACGCTGGAGTCATCTAGTCGTCGCACTGACCCCCTAAACTTCTAGTGCATTCAAAAATCTAAATATCACGAAAGGCAGAATAAAACTTCTATTGCTTTCAAACATTCTCGCTGCATGGAAATATTTAGGCCCTTAGAAGGTTAAATCATTTAAAGTGAGGATTTAACAACTTAAACAAGTTTTCGCTTTCTTTTAAATCGAACTCTTCGGACGTTCAAACCTGGTCAAAGTAGTAGTCACTATTAGGCTGTAGGTACTGACGTCATATACTACACAAATATTTAAACAGATCTTATGCGCAAACAATTAATGCCAAATTCAGAAGCCTGACCTGAGTGCGGTTTACTTAATATATATCATTTGGTCTAGTCTATTCGCTGAAAGTCATAAAAATATTATTTCAATATTTGAACTTTCAAGGTTTAATGATCATCACTTGGCCGTTTTACAAACGCTGCAAAGCTAATGGCTAGCCAAATACTCGCTATTTATTGGGAACGTCGCTTGATATCTTATGTGTATAAATAATGAAAGCTGATTTTCTAGCCTACAGTTTAAACTTATTCTGGGACTATCATGAGTATTATGTCGAAGATGCTTCAGTAGAGCTAAAAACAGCTTGTTTTCAATGTATGTTTACAGGAAGAAAATACTGCTGTGCTGGTGGAAGCAGCAGGGCTTCTGGATAACGACATTGCATTCTACAGTTCTATTAACGATCCTAAGGAGAAGTGCTTGTACTGCACCCGGCCAGTTTACGAAGCTGAAGAGCGGTTTGCCATTTTCGTTTTCCATTACCAGAGCCAGAATGGAGAACCTGGGTAGGTAGCAGCTTCATTAAAACGTTGACTACCTCAAAGTTATGTAGAATTCCTGGCAGGCTTCACACATGGCAATTCAAAGGGATAGAAAAACGGAAGAAAAATTTCGAATTTCACAAGAATGAGACATAGAAAGACGCATAAAAGAGGTTTTCGGCTACAACACGCTTGATTTGAGCAGGAAACAGACAGCAGAAAGAGCGTTATAGAATAGCTATTCTAATTTCAGACAATCTTCCAGCAGACATAATGTACTCTTTTAAACACCAGATGCTTCATGGACACCTTAGGGGTTTTCGAGAAAAACAGTTCGCGGCAACAGTAATTTCAACATCGGTCCCCGGTCAATTCTCTGTCCCAAGCAAATGTACTGTGTGCTATGTCACACAATACGTCATGAAATCTTGATAAATTTTAATCTGCACCAGCGTAGAGATTTGCTTTTGATGATAGAAAGTGTAACATTTTTTCCTAATTTATAGTCGTCATTTATTGGTGGGCAAATTAAATGTTCTGAAAGAAGTACATGGTTCATGGCGAGTTTCTACATATTCTAGAAGGGTGTGCAGACAGCGGCAGTACTATAAAGGCCATTACATTTGAGTGGAAACACTTGCGGAGCACTCAAGAGGGGAAAATAACCGTATAAATGTAGTGATTTAACCATCACAGTCGATGAGAAAGCCAAAACCTAAGCCCTGCTGTCCGAAAAACAGCCAGGCTATGTATTGGCGTCTCTTTCTTTCGCATCGGCGAAGATCTCGGCAGCAGGGAAGAATCTTGCAGGCTTTTTGCTGCCCTATCTACCCGTTTCACGCGCCTGAAAAGAGCTTCATGCGCTTGTGTCGGGTGACGCGTTTACTTAAAAGCTTTGGTAGAAGTTCGTTTCCTTATAAGCCTATGTTTATTTTCTCCATTAGGAATGATGTACCTTACTGTGTAAACCTTACTGCCACGGTGTCGAACAAGTTCGGCTTCGGTGCTTGCAAAGGTGAGCATTTGTTCGTACGTGTGCACACGAATCAGAAATCTGAATTGAATACTTCATTGCACTTTCCATTGACATATTACATTGAAAACCAGTTTTCGTAAGCCCCAATTTCGCCGAGTTATAGCTGTTATGATTTCCTGTTAATATACACTAATAAATGAAAGCTCTAGTGTTCCACAGCTGTGACCGTAGGTATGTGACGTAGGACTCAAACCACGTCATTAAGAGAACAAATTACATGGATATGAGCATTTCACCCTTTGAAGCTCATCAGTCACAAAACTGGCCAATTGCCACTCTTAAGTAGCCTCACAAACACAGTTAACGGCAACACTGGCACCTGTTGCTCCGCGTACTAGGAGCGCACTCTAATGGCGCAATGAGAACAAACGTATATGCGCAGTCTGCAATATACCCGTTAGAGTACATCTAGCAGCCTACGCTGCGTTTATTCTTGCATTCACGACGTTTTTTCTTATTTTTGCTCGGTTGCCATACCATTTTCAGTATTTTTGCTCATCATTCTGGACTTACAGTACTTTTTATTCCTATTATGTCTTTTTCTATATTTCGTCTCTTCCCGTTCCTCAGTTTTTCTTCTCTTGCTTCTGTATTGAACAATTCAAGTGATTCGCCGGCTTAAGAATATAATAGTTCGCTAATTGCTTGTATACATGATATGATCCAGTAAGCACGAAGATGACAGAATAAAACCTATGTGTATCGAAACTTTACCAAATATTACTTGACTGCACAAGCAACTTGCCCCATTGTGGCCGTTTTGTCATCCCATTTACTAACATATGAGGTGAGCGAGACAAGCCGATCTGTCTGGATAGCACATGAATGCCGTCTTGCAAACCACTAGGGCATATTTCAACCACAAATCTTTAGTGGCGACTGAGTTTAAAAGCCTTAGTGAGCTTTTGGGATTAATTATGAAACCCAGCACGAATGCACCAAGCACTATAGACTGGGCCATACACTCCATTTCCGCTCGTTAGTAATTTTGAAAGAAAGAAGTGAATTATGATGATTACCCACAAAAACTGTGCTATTTTGCTGACAAAGCACAGATGTTTAGCTGCTTGTGCAAATTCTAATAAACCTTCGTTCTCAGACCTTAACGATGAGTTTTCTTTTCTTCTTTTAGACGGCCCAATTTCTACTTCAGCCCAGGGTTACTATTACGACGGAAAGAGCTGCTTTCTAGCCTCATTTCCGCTTCCTGACGGCGAACGTAAGTGAAATAAAAAAAATAAAGGGCTTGTTCCTGCTAGATCAAGGTTTATTCTATATATGTTTTGGTATTTATCAACGCTTGCAGAAGCGCCAAGTTAATACTTCATCAGCGGTAAACTTTCGAGTTGTAATGAATCGAGCCGTTTTATTGCACACCTGAAAATAACTTAATCGTTTCAAGCCCAATCCAGTGTGCACACATGTTTCCAATCATTAGCCACAGAGAACATCTACAAAAGACCAAGTATGACACAATAAGCTGGCTACAAGGCATTTTGTGTAGTCGCCAAAAACTATGCCTTATGTAGCCGCGACTCGTGAAGTACATGGAACCAGCAGCTATAAAGGATTAAGTTGGAAGCTGTTCCGCTACGAGCTAAAGAGCGTGAGTGCGGCAGTCCTGAACAAAAAATAATTTGTCTTACAGCTCTCTCATGTAACGTAACTACAGATTACTTTGACTAGATTACGTTAGGAACAAACGATGGAAATAGTGAAGGAATGTCACGACACGAAAATATATGTCTCGTCCTAACCAGGAAGCCGTTAATCCTAATAAGCCTATTTGTCTTCTTACTATAAGCCGGTATGCTATCTCTGAGCTATGGCTCTTTCAGCAAGACTAACACGGCTTGCGCCAATAAATGTCCACTATTATATAGAAACCTGCTCACAGACACGTAAAGTGGTCAGAGCAGCACTCCGCGCTGACAGCCCTCACAGAGTTTCATCGACTTACCCCTTTACTATAGTTTGATTAGCCACCGTCGTGCGCTTTTTACTTCTCTGTGGTCGCCAGGTGCTGCTAAGGGTTGGCTTCATTAGGTTTACTATAATTTCGCTGTTTGAACAAAACACAATGCTATTATCACTTAAGATTATATTTAATTAATTTAGAAAAAATTAAAAATAAGCTCTGCCGTTGTACTGAAGCGGCAAAAAGCTTTTATTGTAGGTTACAGCACGGCTAGAAGGCCCCACTGTCTGTTACTAAATGCACTTTTAAGCATTAGGCGCTCAGTACACGTGTACGAGCGTATCTATACCTTAAACTTGGAAGTCCAAAATGTTGAATTGGAATTAAAACCAACTTTCATGCCAGCATTGGATCAGAAACCTTACTTCAGAGGGCACTGCGGGAGGAAGCCAGCTTTTTAATCTGCGACTGCTACATTATGGAGGCTTAGAGTGCTTTATCGGTTTAGGTTCCTGTTTTTTATCTTTATGATGTTAACAAACAAGTCAAGCAAATGTATCAGCGCTTTTGATTATTGTCGTTTTCCTAGATTGTCTCCTGTGGGTGAAGAGAGACTACAAGGATTCTCTGCCAAGGAAATGTGTGAGGGCATTTGAAAAGTACTGCGGGCCCGAGAAGTACACTCTTTATGACAAAAACCAATGCTCCTAAGTTTTCACGTCAAGGAGTCACCTTGCGGAGTTTGGCGCTCTACCAGCAGATTTGAGCCGTTTTTTCGCAGCATGAAAAATAAAGATCTTCAGTCGAGAAGATTTCTTTCGTAATTTTTATTTCTATTTTTTATTTGCTGATAATAATAACTGGAGATGACATCTAAGCTCTGCTCTACGGGAGCGCCGAAATAGCTCTGACGGGTTAATGCACAAATATACAGAACGGGTAATTCTCTACTTTACAATCATAGATTACTGGAAGTCCTGTTATCAATCCTGGTGCAGTAGTGCAGCGTTTAGCTACGCTACACTGCCCTACGAAGGCTGGTTCTGCCATGTGTGCGGTATGTGAGACCAAGTTTATGCTTCCCAAGCAAATTCTCTCGACCAATCATCCATTTAGGCGCCACCAGCCACGGTGCGCACTTCTCTCACAATCGGGTGCGCAAGTTGTAATGACGTCACTAGTCACCTTTATTAGAAGGCCCACCTGCCTCTAATGTTGATTCTATGGGGATTCTTCATGGATATTTCGCTCACCGACAAATACTTCGCGCGACAGCGGGCCTTAACGCTGTCAAGCTAACATGCACCTGGGGTCTGAGTGTAAAACACGTAGCAATATGCCTCCTCGCGTTAACAGAGCGCATATGCAGTCCATAAACTCGGAGGGCGGAATATGGGTCTCAATGAAGAATTTTCGAAGTTTTCAGTAACTGGACGTATAAGTCATTTCTAATATCACCGAAACGCATAAAAAGTGTCGTGTCAAAGAACGACCGCTCCTTTTATCATGTCCATTTAGCACTCTTTTATTCTAGCCAAAGGAACACTGAGCGCAACTTCATCCAACTCTGCTTTTCTTTGTACTAATCAATTCTGCGGCTCTTTCTTTCTATGTTGATGTTTTGTCCACAAGCAAACCACGCATTTGTTCCTGAGCATCTATTCAGGAAAGACGTCTGTTATTGGTATGAAGAAATAAATGGCTATGCACCCTAACTACAGGAATTTGCGCTCAGAAAACGCCTGCAACACATCGCTGTTTACTTGTAAAAACGCTCATGGGTAGAGACATCTCGATTCAAATTCTTCGCCTTTTTCAACATCTAAAAACTCTGTTTTGCATTTAAATTTATATATTCGCCTGTAGAAAACCGCAACTGATCGATATTGACTGTCTTCAGCTTGTGCATTTAGCGTCGCTTTTACACAAGACCGACGCAGTAAACGTTTCCTCGCTTTCTAAGAAGGAGCAAAAGGAGAGGGACTTCATCTACTGCCGAGCTGCTGAGTGGTACATGGCCATAGGTGTTGCATTACCGTTTGCGACCTATCTGCAGCAGTTGTGAGCGTCATCGCCTTTTAGCAGCAGCTAAAATAGAAAGCTCTTGTTTGCAGAACCTATAGAGGCAGATACCAGCGCCTTATTTCAGAAAAGTTAATATCTGGCAACCACATACCATGAAAAATTATTCATTTTTGTTGAGGTGGTAGCTCGAATTGAATTGGTATTTCACACCCGTAATTTATTCTACGCGTTTGAAGAAAGTTAAAGTCATCATGTACTGCAAAGGTCGCTAGCTGATCTCCCACTAAATGTAATCTATTTCTTCCATTTCGCCCCCATAATTCATTCATTATGGCGGTACCGAGAGTGCCTCGTTGTCGACAACTCCGGTTCACCGATATCTCTGCTGCCGCATAAGGGAGTCACACGACTAACATTTCTCCAGGCGAGTTTCACATAACTGTTTGTTTTCGTTATCTGAAGTGGCGACAGCAGCAGTGCTTTTGATGGCGTAGCAAGCACTGCGCACATAAAAGCACCGAGGGCACCCGGGAGAACTCTTGGCGGCAGCTTCGCGAATGCTTCTTCCTTTGCTTTCTCGCAGCCGATTTCATGCCTTGGCTGCTCCATCTTGCACAAGCAATTTTTATTTGCATACGCGGCTTTCCTCACCCGCTTTCATCCATTTCTTTTAAGCCTTGCAGAAATAACAAGCGCTAAAGTTATATTGGTTACACCATGCTGTACTGGCGCAGTGGCTCCTAGAGTTGTGCGAATTATGTTGGCATGGACCAGAGAACCATGAAGCTTGCAGTTGCGTGGAGCGAAACACTGGTGCTAGGCTTGGAGCCATTAAATTGTGTCATCTCCATCGATGCTCAACCTCGTTCTCAAGCTTCCTTTGACGTAAATTGTGTTGGAGGTTTTGGAGGTCAGATCAATCTGACCCCGAAGCATCGGAGCCTGTCGTACGCTGGTTCGGGGTAAAGTGTTTCTTGTGCGCAGCTTCTGACACTGCCTCAACCTTCCCGATTCAACCGGACGTTGCCGCTCTCCTCCCGCCCAGCCTTCAGCCCTCACTAGTAGACTGAACAGCCTGATAGCCACGACCCTTTTGAACAGCGCAACCAAGTCATTAACACTTGCGCTAAGCTGACATCCATTAAAATGATTTCATTGTAATCCGCCCTGACGCCTGTATTCTCGGCTTGCTGCGTTGTAACCATAATAATTTATTGCACCGTCATACGGTAAAAGCATGCTTTGCGTCACACGTAGAACCCGTACACGGCAACTTATAATTATAAATTATAAAGATGTCTTAAAATTTTCTCCTATATTGCTGGTAATGCGAATGCCTAACAGCCCGGGGTCTCCTAAAAACGGCCAGAGTGGATGCTAAGAAAAGAAGAATGTAGTTAGGGGCGGACAGTCTCAGAGGAAGAGATGATATCAAAAAATGTGCTGGTGCAAAAGAACGCCTTTTGGCAGAACCTGCCTACTTGGGAGCAGTTGAATCCGGCGAATGATGATGATCCCTGAACCTACAGATAGAGCCTACAACAAACTAGCAGTATAATCACCTGCGCAGCTAATTGCAACACGAAATGACCATGTTGTAGAATACGCGCTCGAAATACATCCGATTTTTTCACAAACTTGCGGATTTACAATAAGAAACTTTGCGTGGTCTTTATAAACCTGCCTTCCTAAGCGACTCGTATTTTAGATAAGCTAAGCTACTGGCGTTCGTTAAGGTTGCATATGGACATGTTGTTATTGTCATGGTGAGCTGCTCTCTTCTGCGCCTTTTCGTCTGTACTATCGGTGAAGACCGCACAGAGAAAGGCACGAAATAGCCTCTAATAAGTTGCGACTTATCTCACGCAATAGATTCAGCATTCGAGGGGACGATTTTAATACGCTGAGCATGCTCGCAATTCCATATCCTCTCACTTCTATCCGGACCTCTTCATATTGCAAGAGAAGAAGCATTTGGGCGGTTCAGGTGTCCACCGATATGTGAGACAGATACTGCGTCATTTATTTTCCCAAAAAAATAATTTTCTTCCTTTTTTCTTTTTCACGTCTTGTGGTAGAGCACCATAGTTAAGCATCGGTATACAATGTCCTATTGAAAGCAAAAAGGGTCGTCAATTATTGGCGACAAAAAAATTCAGAGCCGAATCCAATTTAACCCGTAAAAACACCTAGAATCTGGCCGGCGCCCAGTTTCCTCTTCAGGCAACAACGTAAACGCCCGAAGCACGACCTTGTATTCGTATTCAGCTGATGCGTATTTGTAGAATGTAACGAAATTTTCGGCATTCCTAATTTGACATAGTCTGAGGTATTTCATTTTTAAATTACACAAAAATCGACCGCAATTATCTTATATTTTCTATGTATCCAAGGGAATAGTCCTCAGGGCCAAATCACACTCAGCGAGAGGTGTCGTGGCATATTCTCCATCTGTCTGTATAATTACTTGTTAGAAGACAGTCAAGACCACTTAAGGAAGATCCACAACCAGGAGCAAACTAACATTTTTATAAACATCACGACCGTGGGCTGCCTAGCATCTCTGATCTTATCTATACTTGCCAAACCAGCAGCCATTTGGTGCTTTCAGATCGAGCAGCCTCGTGTACCCCAGCACTTTGTGGGATGCTTTGAGAGTGCTTTGGCTCGTGCTTCGGTCGTCCGCTGCTTGGGTATTTTGTCATTTCACTTTCCTGCAATATCCTTTCTTCTGCCTCTTCTTGAACATCAAAGTGGTTGGCTGACTTCAGACAGGAATGAACCACATTTTTCAAAGGAGCTCGACAGCGCGGTCCGCTTTCAGTCATATGGACGAGCACTAAATGTCCCCCTTCTCCTCCTCAAGCTTTAAAGCTCTGGAAGGACGGCCTTTGCCCTAACTTTTGAAGACTTTATTTTTAAAGAAGGCAATAAGGGCTCTATTATACGAGTGAAACGCAAACCATGATTTGGCAAAGACGGTACGTTATAGTTTAGAAAGAAAACATGCCGGTAGCGGATCCAAAAAACGGAAGCTGTCTGTCATCTTCTTCTTGCTCGACAGCTATTGGCAGTCCTCTTTTTATGTTTATGGTAATGTTATGCGCCGACTAATTTGGCGCAAGAACACAACATAGATAGAATTAACTACTGCGACTTAAGAAACAGTCCATGCTGGTCGAATAGGTATTCCAGATGACCTTTTGTTTCGTCCATTTGCGTGGAGACGCGACGCAGCTGCGCCATCGGCTGCACTATATAACTGAAATCAAGTTGAATTGCAGGAATTACAGAGAAGGAAGTAAAGGTAACTAAGTAAAATATTGCGGTACTTCTGAACGCGAAATTTTTCTTCTTTCTGATTCAACTGTAATTCTAAAATAAAAATGAGTTTAAATGCAGCAAAACGCAGTATCTTAAGCCAGCCCCTTGGTTCGCTTGGGTATCTGTGGTACCAGGTCCAGCTCAATGGGCCCCGTCTAGAAGTCCTGCTGCAGTGTGCCGGTCAAAAGAGACGTGCCTCGATGGGCAAAGTAATCAAAAACTGCTACTTTACTTATTTACAGGGGTGAAAGTAGAACATCGTGACCAAACATCATCTATTCTTGTTAAGCAGTTCACAAACTGCAGACCTGAAAAACTCAGACCTGGTTTCCAAATAGCCCAATCACTTTATTCCTGTAGCAGGCTTGGTCTTTGCTCACCACAGGACAGGCACAGAATACCTCTTCACACTCAGTAGAAGGAAGGTGAGGTAGACGGGTGGTGGAGCCATCGCTGAAACGCTCCATAACAAAACCGGTTCTCCATCCTGAGACAGAGGCATGTTGTCGCCACTGCTAAGGGTACTAGTTAAGAGTACACTAGTTAAGGGTACCCGAGATATCACCACCAAGACACTTAATGCAACTGCGGATAAGACACTGAAACCGTTCAGAAGATATTTCGGAGTTGGGTAGTTTTGTAGTCTGTGGATTTTTAGACCCATTCTTAAGCTCCTGTATGTTAGGAAGCAGCTGCTGTTAAGTATAAAATGTAAAGAGGAATGTCAGTCTAAAATATGACTCTGATGTTAGTGTAAGATGCCGCGCTTAAAAATGCTGAAATATAAAAGAAATTACCTCGTCCAAATATTCTTCTGTAGCTGCAGGCCCCATATTCTGATAAGGTAGCCTTCAATCCTATTTTCATTTCTGTGACTAAAAGAGCAGAAACACCGTTGGCACGAACTCCAATTGCATGTTTCATCCTTATATTTCTGCCCAACTGATCTTTCGCATAAATAAAAAAGTTTAGACACACTTTAATCGCAGTATTATTATTTAGGCTCGAAACGTATTAACTATGACTCCGTTCTCTGTGCGTGAAATCACGCCCAGTGGGATAGCAAGTGAGCAAAGAAATGTATCAGGATAAACTGTACAATGAATTCCATAGTGATGTCACGTGCTGGTCAAGCATGCGTCCTAAGAACAATTGTGATGACCCCCATAATGCGCAGGTCCACACGGGACGGAGAGGCAAAGAGACACCGTATGGCTCAGTTTAAACAAACAGGTATATTCAATAATTACACATGATTAAGGTTATACATCAGAGGCTGGGGCGTCCGAGCTTACGTGCCGACGACTTCATGGGGGCGATGGAGTGGCTCCGGAGTTGGGCTCGAGCGGTTGCTGGCAGAAGCTGCACGCCGTCGGGCTTCGGCGCTGAAGGCCCTCTTGGCGAACGATGTCGTCCTGAGCGTGTATGCAGTAGAATTTCAATAGTCGTCCGTTTCTTCGAGGATGGTTCACAAACCCTTCCTCTAGTGTCGTTCGGCTTGGAAGATGAACAGGAGGAGAGCTTGAAGATGATGACAGCAGAGCATAATTTTACAACATACATATACAGAGAGTTAAACTGGAAAAAGCAGAACTGAATTTACAAAAGAACAAACTTTGCACTACTTTACTCATCGACCGGGCAGGTTAGTGCCTAAGTAGCATCACATTACATGCTAAGCATGGAGCCCCAGCTCAGACTGAACTGCATCCGTTTACATGCGCTTTTAAGCACTTGATTAACAAAGGACTAAGGGCGGTCATTTCCAGTGGCCCGCCCAAAGCATCAATTCTCCAATCCAAAATAACATGCGAGATGGGGACCACCCCTTGGGTTGGGCTTAGCCTCGACCCCAGAGTCTGTTAACAATACAAACTAAATAAACAACAAAAACGCCACCACTCTCTCTCAAGTGAGAGTATACACAGGCTCTCTCTTCGGAGCTAATTCACTAGCGCCTGTCTTTCCACATTCTTGGCGAGTACTGCCTGTCCGTCTGACAGGTGTCCGTCACGGCCCTTCTGGGAAGCTGTGGGTGCCTTCCCGGCGATAGCCCACGACAAAGGGGGGGGGGGGGGAGGGAAAGAATGTTGTCTTCGCGGTAGCGCATAGCGTCGGCTGTGGTACGGCGCGCTCTGGCCCGCTGACAGCTCCCTTGTCCTGGAATGTGCCCGGAAATTGGGGAGGATAAAGCCTGTTTCCCCGGGGCGGCGGCGGGTCCGGTTGTTCTGGTCGTCACTCAAAGAGCATGGCTGGGTAATTGATGATGCCGCTGTCACGGGTCTCCGTCTACGCCGCGCCGTCGAACGTGGATCCTCGTAGCACACACGGAATGTCACACTCGCTCACCCTCCAGAAGAATGTTCTCCGAACATTTGAGTCCACGCAGCTCCCCTTGTCTTTCTGAATCGCCTCGCACAGTGCGTCCGACAAAACACTTTTCGCTGCACTCAACACCACTGCACAACACCATATGCCTCCGCTGTCAATACTGGCGTCTCCAGGGGCAGCACTGATCTTCTTTTACAGATAAACATGAAACTCAGCACCCAAGCCTCTCTTTTCTAGTCCAAACTGGACGAAATAAATTTACCACAGTTATAAAGGAGCTCCCACTTCTAGCACGATCACGGCACAAACAAAAATATAGATAACGAAAGGAAGTAGGGCAGGTTCTGCATGCGCTCCGCATGCTCTCCTGTGAAGGTGTTACTTAATGACAGAAAGGTTTAACTACCAACTCCGATAACTTAACACATAAGCACATAGCAATGTTATGAGCTGTGGCATTACACAATTCTAACCAGTTCAAAACTCCGCTCTGTTTACGCCATTAGTCCGACTTAGCTTTCCGATTTCGCAGCGGATATCGGCCTTCATGAGTCATACGAAGTAAGTCTGCCCCTTTGTCTGCTTTGGGACTCGCGAGGGCTCGTGGCAGGAGCCTCTCCCGGCGTTATCTGCGCGGCAACCTCGCGCGCTTCTTCTTCTAGCAATGCATGAAGTAAATCCGGTGGCATTCCGGCCGTCACCTCGGGCGCCCGCCGAACAAATGCAGGAGAGGGCGTTTCTTGCGAACTATCTGCGCGCTCCGCTTCACTTCTGTCCCCATCAAAATCCGCGCTTTCCCTTTCCTCATTTCGTGAATACTGAACCGGTGCCGACTTGAGGCGATTTGCGTGTATCCTTATCAAACGCCGGTTCACGTCTCGGACTCTGAAGTTTACCGGAGAAACCTTCTCGACAACCTCGCACGGTCCTCTCCACTTCGTCTGGAACTTACGAGCTAGCCCAATCTGCCTTTGGCAGTTTTCAATGTACACGCTGTCCCCCACATTAAACGGCGCGTCTCTAGCACTGCGATCGTGCACCTCCTTCCTGCGCTTCGCCGCTTTCTTTAAGGACTCCTTTGCGATGTCCCTCGCCACTTGCAAGCGCGATTCTAGCTCAACCTTATAGTCGTCCAGTGAAGCGTATGGGACACGACGGGGGCCCTCTGGCACTTCACTAGGCTGGTCCGGGTCTCGGCCGTAGAGAAGAAAGAATGGCGATTCGCCCGTGCTCTCGTGTGCTGCGGAATTGTAGGCAAACATTGCATACGGGAGCCACAAGTCCCAGTCCCGCTGGTCGCGCGAAACAAAATGCGACAGGAACCCGGCCACGGTTTGGTTCAGTCGCTCCACCGCGCCGTTGCAAGCCGGATGGTACGGTGTTGTCTGCTTCTTAGCGATCTTAAGCAGCTCGCAAACTCTCCTCATTAGCTGCGACACGAAGTTCGTTCCCCGATCTGTCAAGAGTTGCCTCGGGGGTCCATGTCGGAGCACGATCTGTTCGACAAATGCTCTTGCAACCGTGTCTGCCTTCTGATCTGGGAGTGCTACCGCTTCCGCGTATTTTGAAAGGTGGTCGACAAATACTAAAATGTACTTGTTTCCGGAAGTGGTCGTGGGCAATGGGCCCATTATGTCCATACCTGTACGCTCGAAGGGAGCCGAAACCTCAGGGAACGGCTGAATTGGAGCTGGTCTTCGTCCCTTGGGTGTTTTTCTTTCGAGACAGGAATGACACTTCGCACAGTAGTCTCTAACATCCTGTCGCATGCCACTCCAAAAGTACAAACGCTCCACACGCCTGCGTGTCTTCGCTACGCCAAAATGACCGGCGCATGGCGCATCGTGAAACGCGCGAAGAACCCTTTCTGTCCACGACCGAGGTATGACGACTCTCTCCCAAGCGGTTTTCTCTGGTCTCCCTTTCCTGGTTGGCCTCGTGCGCCGACACAGGGTGCCGTCTTTGTCAATGAAATAACCTAGCTGTTCGGGGTGAGACGGTGCGCCCTCTAAGCTTTCGATTATTCACTTCAGTTCAGGATCTTTGCACTGCTCTGTGCGTAATTCGGCGGGGTCGACTACGGGGACAAACTCTTCTATAGCTGCCACGGCAGCTGTGCGGCTGAGTGCATCAGCATTCAGATGTGTCTTTCCTGACTTGTGCTCAACTTCAAAGCAGTATTCCTGCAGGTGTAGATTCCATCTAGCGAGTCGCGAGCTAGGGTCCCTGACACTCATCACCCATTTCAGAGGATGGCAGTCTGTGACTAGCTTGAATTTGCGGCCGTAAAGGTAGCATCTGAAGTGCTTTACTGCCCAGACAACGGCGAGGCA
The DNA here is from genome assembly GCF_052857255.1 of Amblyomma americanum. Classification (NCBI taxonomy): domain Eukaryota; kingdom Metazoa; phylum Arthropoda; class Arachnida; order Ixodida; family Ixodidae; genus Amblyomma; species Amblyomma americanum. Next base: position 158,848,816 of record NC_135500.1, on the reverse strand, counting down.
CTCCCTTTCAGTAGCTCCGTACTTTTGCTCTGTGGGGCTCAGCTGTCGGCTAGCAAAAGCAACGGGATGTTCTTTGCCCTCGATAACCTGAGATAGCACGGCACCCACTGCGAACTTTGACGCATCTGTGGCCATAACGAAGGGCAAATTTAAATCCGGGTGGCGCAAGAGCGGTGCACTCATTAGCTTCCTTTTCAGGGCCCCAAAAGCATTCTCCGCGTTTTCGTCCCAGCGAAAGGCGACATTTTTGGCTGTTAAGGCGGTGAGCGGCTTAGCGAGCTTGGCGAACTCCTCTATGTGCCTTCGGTAGTAACCGATCAGGCCGAGAAACTGCCGGACCTGGCGGACGCTAGTCGGGGATGGAAAATCCGAGACACACCTTAGTTTCTCAGGGTCCGGTCGCACGCCGTCAGCTGAAACAACGTGCCCGAGGTATTTCACCTCGTTTTTGAGGAATTGGCACTTACAGGGCTTCAGCTTGAGACCCGCTCCTCTTAGTCGCACCAAAACCTGCTCAATATCGCGCAAATGGTTCTCAAAACTGTCACTGTATATGATAATGTCATCCATATACACGAAGCACAGCCTCCCCAGAAGACCTGCCAGGATAACATCAGCGGTTCTCTGCCAGACAGCAGGGCTGTTGGCCAGACCCATCGGCATTCTTTTCCATTCATAGTGCCCTGAGGGCGTGTTGAATGCCGTTTTCTCGGCATCTGCCGGATCCATTGCTATCTGCCAGAATCCCGCCGCCATGTCCACTACCGTGAAGTACCTGGCAGAGCCCAGCTGAGAAAGCGTCTCCTGTATATTGGGGATGGGGTATGGATCGATGCGAGTTACGGCATTTAGTTTGCGGTAGTCCACTACCAATCGATACGAGCCATCTGGCTTTTCCACCAATAGTGCTGGTGCTCCCCAGGGTGACTTTGAGTGTTCGACAATGCCGCGATCAATCAGGTCCTGCACCTGCCGCTCCATCTCCTCACGTTGGGAGTAAGGAATCCTGTACGCACGCTGGTAAACGGGCGATGAAGTGCCGGTTTCTATCCTGTGCTTTATAACGCCACAGCAGCCCAAATCCAGGTTGGACGCGGCGAATACCTCCGAGTAGTCGTTCAGCAAACCAGCCAGAGCCTCCCTCTCCCTGGATTTTACGTGAGAAAGATCGAACGACACCTTTGGAGCAGCCGAAGGACTAGCATGCTCTACAGTTGCGAGTACCGTATCGGTGGGCTCACGTTGCTCTATCGCAGAGGTGAAGAAAGCCAATGTTTTGTTCTTGGGAAGGCTCAGTGGCTGCTGGCTACAGTTAACCACCCGTAGGGGCACTCTGTGGGCGTCATTAACTGTCACGAGGCACGCGGCTGCCTTCAGGCCATTGCTGAGAGAGTCGACCGGCTCAAGCACTCCCACGGCGCCGCTCTCTACATCTGAAGGCACAAACGCGTACAAAATGTGCTCCGACCAAGGAAGGACGACCGCCTCCTCGACCAGCCGGACGGCAACCCGCGAATATACCTTCTCCAATGATCCCACTGTTTGACGGGTGTCAATATCGGTAATGCGAATCTCAGCCCCTCTCCTGTTCAAAAACAGAACTTTTGAGCCGCCCGCATTAACCTCTTCCTCAGAGAATGAGACTACTACCTTCCCTTTTCTCAAAAAATCCTGCCCTAATATACCTGACACTCCGTTTGGCAGAGACACCGTGTCCGGGCATACGTAGCAGGGGTGCTCCAATGCAATTCCGCCGAGAGAGAAGTGTAACCGGTAGAGTCCACTTATGCCAAGAGGATCCCCCGTTATGCCTACAAATTTGGTTGCCATACCACCAGACGCTTCCAACACCTCGCGGTCCCCCTTCCTTCGAAGCGTGTTATAACTGCTCTCCTTAAGCAATGTCACCTTTGACCCCGTATCTATCAACAATTCCATACAACAACCATTTAACTTGCAACGCACAACAGGGCATGCCTCGTCGGCCACACAAACTACCACCAACTCATCATCTACTGCTCCCTCCCCACGCTCCTCAGGCTGGGGAGGACTAACTAGTTTTTTGTCTCGGTATCTGGAGCCCCGCTGTAGGCTTGCTTAGGGCGTGTCTCGCCTGCTTCTCTTTGTGGCTCCCCACGGCGCACGTTTTGGCAGAACCTGGCGATGTGTCCGCGACCCTGGCAAGCGAAGCATACGATTTCTTCAAAATCTCGCATACCGCGCCTGTAGCTTTGTGGCGGTCTCCGGTTTCCAGCGAATGAGCGCTGTTGAGCGCGCGCTTCAGCCTGGCGTTCTACCTGCGGAGTTAGCAGCTGTTCCAAGCGATCTAACCGCTCTGTCAAGAGAGCAACCTCAGGGTTGAGCACCGCTCTCTCTATGACGCGTACTCTCGCTGCGGCTGTCGTTAACGCCTCATTTCGTTCCTCATCCAATGCGGCCTCCACGGCTTGGTCGAAATTGCTCGGCTTGCGCGAGAGCACGAACCGGCGCACGGGGTCTTGCAGACCAGCCACGAACAAAGCGGTCATTTCCTCTTTAAGTAGATCCTCCGCGTATTTCTTCCTTAGCTGGTCTCCTTCCTCCTCCCTGCTTAACGTATCGCGTGCTAGGCGCTGAAGCCGCGATGCAAATGTTCGCACGTCCTCCCCTACCATCTGTCCGGCGTCACGGAACCTCTGTACCCGCACGTGACGTGGTTCAGTGTCGAAATGCTCAAACGCGAGCTTCTTAAATTCCGCAAATGATTTTGTGGATTTTACTTTTTCGTCTCGCCATGCAAAATCATGAGCAGCTCCTGCCATCTTACACCTCGCCATTCCCAGCATTTGAGCATCGGACCATCCCCCCATTTTCCCAATCTCTTCTAGCATGGAAAAGAAATCGCAGATTGGAACCCCTGTCTTATCTCCCGTAAACGTCGGAATGACGCTTCCTAATGCCAGCATGCTTGCTCCGAGCGACGGCTGTGGAGTGGGAGCTCCCTCAGATACAGTCATTTTTTTTTTCAAGCCCTCCAGTGCCTCAAGCCTCTCAAATGGGGGTAAAAGTCCCACAATCAGTCCCGTGATTCCCTTTTGATTACAATTTTGAAGTCATGAATGTCACAGCATTCAGAGGACATTTGCTTTTGAGACCCCACTTCTGACACCAGTGTGATGACCCCCATAATGCGCAGGTCCACACGGGACGGAGAGGCAAAGAGACACCGTATGGCTCAGTTTAAACAAACAGGTATATTCAATAATTACACATGATTAAGGTTATACATCAGAGGCTGGGGCGTCCGAGCTTACGTGCCGACGACTTCATGGGGGCGATGGAGTGGCTCCGGAGTTGGGCTCGAGCGGTTGCTGGCAGAAGCTGCACGCCGTCGGGCTTCGGCGCTGAAGGCCCTCTTGGCGAACGATGTCGTCCTGAGCGTGTATGCAGTAGAATTTCAATAGTCGTCGGTTTCTTCGAGGATGGTTCACAAACCCTTCCTCTAGTGTCGTTCGGCTTGGAAGATGAACAGGAGGCGAGCTTGAAGATGATGACAGCAGAGCATAATTTTACAACATACATATACAGAGAGTTAAACTGGAAAAAGCAGAACTGAATTTACAAAAGAACAAACTTTGCACTACTTTACTCATCGACCGGGCAGGTTAGTGCCTAAGTAGCATCACATTACATGCTAAGCATGGAGCCCCAGCTCACACTGAACTGCATCCGTTTACATGCGCTTTTAAGCACTTGATTAACAAAGGACTAAGGGCGGTCATTTCCAGTGGCCCGCCCAAAGCATCAATTCTCCAATCCAAAATAACATGCGAGATGGGGACCACCCCTTGGGTTGGGCTTAGCCTCGACCCCAGAGTCTGTTAACAATACAAACTAAATAAACAACAAAAACGCCACCACTCTCTCTCAAGTGAGAGTATACACAGGCTCTCTCTTCGGAGCTAATTCACTAGCGCCTGTCTTTCCACATTCTTGGCGAGTACTGCCTGTCCGTCTGACAGGTGTCCGTCACGGCCCTTCTGGGAAGCTGTGGGCGCCTTCCCGGCGATAGCCCACGACAAAGGGGGGGGAGGGAAAGAATGTTGTCTTCGCGGTAGCGCATAGCGTCGGCTGTGGTACGGCGCGCTCTGGCCCGCTGACAGCTCCCTTGTCCTGGAATGTGCCCGGAAATTGGGGAGGATAAAGCCTGTTTCCCCGGGGCGGCGGCGGGTCCGGTTGTTCTGGTCGTCACTCAAAGAGCATGGCTGGGTAATTGATGATGCCGCTGTCACGGGTCTCCGTCTACGCCGCGCCGTCGAACGTGGATCCTCGTAGCACACACGAAATGTCACACAATATTGGCGTGAACGCTACAAGCCAAAAACATACGGGAGAACGATTTGTATAGGCGATTCTATGCAAGCTTATATTAAGGAGCAACACAGATTGGAACAAGGGCAATGCTATGACCGAGCTGCGGGCGAAATAAGCGCCGTTCCAGGGCAAAAGCAAAACACGTGTTACCCACTCACTCGCCACAAATAACATTGAATGAATTCTGTTCAATAACTGTCGACGAGATCAGGTGCTCTTTCGACAAAGACATTTGTCGATTTCCTCTGGGAATTGACTGAGTACTCTTAAAACGGGCACCTGCTGCAAAAACACATGCGACAAACATTTCTCGCAATCGCGAACGAAAGACATTATCGTGTTCTGAGTCAGAAATCTTTCGCATGTTTGCTGGAATCTAGTATGAGCCTGTAATGCAGTGGTCGCTTGTGAAACCAATACGGACGCTACAATTCGCAAAATCAGAAGTGCATTCCGATGTAATGTAGCACAGTGATCGATTTGCTGCTTTTAATCATTCCCACAGTGAACACATGCTACCCAACAGCACAAGAAAAGGACATACAATGAGAAGAACATAAATAATTCTGTGTGGAAAACATGGCAAAGAAGACATTCAACAAACTGTGAATCGATTGCGGATCTTATGCACGTGTCGGTAATGACTGTAGATACGAGAGCTGCAGCTGTTTGAACTCTTTCTCACTGCTCGTCACATTCGATCCTTTCTTCCGGCCATTAACAATCGCCACTACTCTCTCCATTGTTCCTACCCGATATACAAATGGCATAGGAGCACGGAATGGCACTCGTGGCCTCCGCGGTGTTTATACTGCACTATGCATACATCCAGCTGCGGAGGCCAAGCGCTCTGTCTGGAAAAACAGTTCCTGCACACGTCACTGCTTAGACCGTATCTGCTACTCACGGCACGTGTATCGGTGGGCGCTATATCCGGCCTATTTATACGTGACGCCAAGGTGGTGTTGCCTTGAGATTACGCCACGGTTCACCAGAGAATCTCCAGGGTACTCTATGAACGTGGCTTGAATGTGTAGTTAATGCCCTGGTGAAATCTCGTCTTGTTGCGTGTGGCATTGTTCCCATAAGGAACCACATCACTGACAAAGAGCAGGCGGGTTTTAAAACGTTTTGCGTTTTTCTGAAGCCTTGTTGACCCTGTTCAATATTTTTGTATTCTTGCACAGACGCGTCACGACATTAGGAACTCAGTGATAAGGAATGTGGTTAGCTGCCAGGAAACTTTTGTACCAAGAATAATAGTGTTTGCTGCGAAATCAATGTCTGAACCCCTAAGTTAGTTTATTTCTGGCTTCCATGCAGAAACATGTATGTATGTATGTATGTATGTATGTATGTATGTATGTATGTATGTATGTATGTATGTATGTATGTATGTATGTATGTATGTATGTATGTATGTATGTATGTATGTATGTATGTATGTATGTATGTATGTATGTGTGTATGTATGTATGTATGTATGTATGTATGTATGTATGTATGTATGTATGTATGTATGTATGTATGTATGTATGTATGTATGTATGTATGTATGTATGTATGTATGTGTGTATGTATGCGTGTGTGTGTGTGTGTGTGTGTGTGTGTGTGTGTGTGTGTGTGTGTGTGTGTGTGTGTGTGTGTGTGTGTGTGTGTGTGTGTGTGTGTGTGTGTGTGTGTGTGTGTGTGTGTGTGTGTGTGTGTGTGTGTGTGTGTGTGTGTGTGTGTGTGTGTGTGTGTGTGTGTGTGTGTGTGTGTGTGTGTGTGTGTGTGTGTGTGTGTGTGTGTGTGTGTGTGTGTGTACAGTACTCACGGATTGAAATAGGACATTCGGAGCGCGTGGCCGTCGCTTCATGGAGCGCCGCCCGTAGACGCTCATGGAACCAAGGTGGTGCATTGTGGTATGGCGTGAGAGGGAGAACATCTACAAAGCAGAATTGTTCCTTCCAGTAGCCAATCAGCCGGCCTGTGGTTTACCACATGCCTGCGTGGCACTGCAAGGCTAGCGCTCCGAATGTCCTATTTCAATCCGTGAGTACTGTACATGCAAAACAATTGCCGAAATTTCATGCTTCCAACTTCATGCTTGACGTAGCCGCCCAGGAACTCCTAAGCGTAACTAAAAATAACTATGAATAAGTATAATGTGCGCCAAATTACCTGATCAAAAAGAACACCAAGTGGAATATGCATTTATTACAAAATTTTCATATATGAACACACACTGGGTTACCGATATAGCATGATTTTTGTACCGTGCAGCTGTCACTCGCACTGAAGCGCCTGAAGGCGTCTACTGATGTTACTACTAGTCCTCTGACCACGACCCCGCGCTGCGACGTTATCGAGAGCCCTACGCGTTGGGAGCGTTCTCTGCTTAATGTAGGGGTTCACGTGCGGTAGCTTCGCCAGCACGCCGCAACAGAGGCTGCTTGTGAACTGCCGCCCTTCTGCAAATTGGGACGCACACAGGCGGTAACTCCTTGACATGTGTCCCCGCGTTAAATCTTACGCAGGAGTTGGAGAAGCAGGGCGCGGTGGAAAACTACTGCGGCGCCAACACCCACTCAGATTGGCGATACCAGCACCGCATGCGTTACATGGAACTGCGCATTCCGGGCAACCGCCGGTTCCACACCACCAGATGGATGCAGCTGCCACCAAGGACTCGTGCCACAGGTAACGGTGACGCCGGCTGGATCCAGCTGTTCGAGCAGCAAGGTCAGAGGCCAAAGGCGGAAGCATTCAAACTTTGTTTATGTGGTTTCATTTATTCGCACCGCAACAGCACTTCGTTAAGTTACGTTACAACTTCGCTAATTAAACGCCATAATGAGAATGCAAAGTCGTAGAGGAATTTTTGCGTCCACTGCTGTGTCATTTCTTCCGCTTTTCTACAATATTGTGGAGCACCCCATTTTTTTGTAAGATAGTTGCAGAGTCTCACAGCATATTCCCCAAATACCAATGTCACCGATATATTAACTGTAGTTTTGGTCGTGGTTAATTTTCGCGATTGTGAATTTATTTTCCAAAATTATGACCCACTAAAAAAAATGTACCCCCCGCGGTGGCTCAGTGGTTGGGGGACTCGGCTACTGATCCGGTGTTGCCGGGTTCGAACCCGACCTCGAGGGCAGCGTTTCGATAGAGGCGAAACGCATAGGCGCCCGTGTGCCCTGCGATGACAGTGCACGTTAAAGATCCCCAGGTGGTCGAAATTATTCCGGAGCCCTCCACTACGGCACCTCTTTCTTCATTCTTCTTTCATTCTCTCCTTTATCCCTTCTCTTACGGCGCGGTTCAGGTGTCCGCCAATATCTCAGACAGATACTGTGCCATTTCCTTTCCCCAAAAAACCAATATAATTATAAAAAATGAAAATGAAATCTTTTTTGAGGAAAGGAAATGGCGCAGTAACTCTCACATATCTCGATGGACACCCGAACCACTCCGTAAGAAAGGGAAAAAGGAGCGAGTGATAAAGAAAGGGAAAAAGAGGTGCCGTAGTGGTGGACTTCGGAATAATTTCGACAACCTGGGGATCTTTTGCCGTGCACTGACAATGCACAGCACACGGTCGCCTTTTGTGTTTCGCCTCTATTGAAACACGGCCGCCACGGCCGGGTTCGAACGCAGGTTGGCTGCTCACGCTAAAAGCACAAATGAGTATTGCGCATAGCGTGTTTTCTTGTGCAGCAAAAGCTCTAACGCAGTTTTTTTGTGGCCACCCTTGTGTGAAATATTGTGGTCGTTATTGTCCTGGCTTCAACAGCGAGCTTACCTCTCACTTTCACTGTTATTCGCATGAAGTCAGCGCAACACAAATCTTCACGGCGGTGGCAAACAATTCACCTCTGTGCGTTTTGTCAACTGGAATATTATGATAGCTGAGATCAGCATAGCAGCGAAAGCCAATGCGAACTCCATTTCCATACTGAAGCCGAAATGCCTCATCGCCACAGAGTGCTGTTATTGCTTGATGTCGAGAAAATACAATTGGGTATTTATTAGGCGTAAGGCTGTTGTAGGCCGCCACTTGCAGAATCGTTTCAATAAGTCAGCGGTTAAAGGCTCAAGTTGTCTTTGATGCACGCTGTCATTTCTCTCACTTTCCGCGGATTTGGTGGCACGCGGTAAAGCGTATTTGATTGGTGTCTTGCTTGATACGAAAGCTTTAAAGTTCTTTACAAGACCGAAGAGAAGCGGCATTTATGCTTACCCACCGGCATACACCTACAGAGATTTCAAACAGCACCCCGGTTCTTCACTTACGTTTGGAGCAACTAGGATAGCTCCCGCCAATAGGAATTCCTTCCTTTGCAATGAATGTGATCACAGTCAGTTTATGCCACCTCATCTGCTTTCAGCAACGCCAATTCCTTCTGGCACATTCATAGACATAGGTTCGACTGGGAAGCATGCTATCGGCTTGTTCACAATCTAGAAACCAGGTTACTCTACAGACTGGATACCGGCCTAGTTCTTGATGATGCTGACCCGTGCATTTCTTATATAATAAACGTAGCTCGCGGACTGAGAAACTATATACTTTCTTTTCTAAATCTGCTGCGATTTTGGTGAATGTTTCCTTGTGTAACGCTGAGGTTGAAAGCGTTGCCTTCGAAGACGTTCATATTATTCGAATGCAACGGTGCGGTTAGATTTCACGTGAACATTAATTTGTTGGGATTAAGGACATCAGGAAACACTGAATACGCACAAGTAACAAGTAATCTCCTTGTTTATATTGAGATTTTCGCACACGAAACTGAAACTTGCGTGAAAACGAAATCTTTCTCTGAGTGGTACAGTAAATTATTTGCATATAAAATAGGTTGCTTCTGTTCAGTTCACCGCCACGTGCCACATATAATTTCCACAAAACTGCATGAAAGTAGTCTGTTTTTTCACAGAATTTCACAGGCACTGCCTGAAATTCATTTTTTATTAACCCTTAATTTTGCCTCCGCCTTCCGAACAGCCGTTCTTTCTATATCTTATAAGTTCACCGTGCTACATTCTAGGCTACACTTTCACTTTCTCGCCGCATTTAAGGATATTTGACACAGCTTTTGCTTATTACGTCACACTACGACAAAGCTCCGATGAGTTATAAATAACATCATAATCATCATCATATGACAGAGGCCACTGCAGGGAAGAGGCCTCTCTCATATCTGTACATTTAATCATGTCTTCTCCCACCTACGGCCAGCCTATCCCATCAAACTGCTTAGTCTCATCCGCCCACCTAACTTTCTGCCGCCCTTTAATGCGCCTGCCTTCCAATGGAAGCAAGCAGCGATCAGCGTTTATTTGCCTTCGCAATACATTCCCTGCCCAAGCCCATTTATTCCTCTTGATTTCCACTAGGATATCATTAAGCTGCGTTTGTTACCCACACACTCTGCCAGCTTCCGGTGTCTTAACGTTACATCGAACATTTTTCTTCCTATAGCTCATTACTTTGTCTTTAGCTTAGGCTACACCCTCTCGTTATCCTCCCAATTTCTGCCCCATAGGGGAGTACAAGCGAGGCACAGCGGTTGTATACTTTTCTCTTGAGGGATATTAGTAAACTGCCATTCATGATCTGAGAGAACCTGCCATATGAGCTCCACCCTGATATTATTCGTCTATTAATTTCCTCATATATTCCGGATCACGTGTAACTAGCTGCTCTAAGTATTCCTTTACCTATACCAGTTCATCGATTCTACTTGTAAACTGCTTTTTCCTTACGAGACAGTTGAACATTAGGCTGCTTTCATGCATAAATATTTTACACACATTTTTCTGCTCGGCCTGTCTAAGTCATTGGCCGTGGTTTGTAATCCATCTCCTGAGTTTATTAGAAAGGCAATATCATCAGCTAATTGCAGATTATTAAGGAATTCTAAATTAATTATTACACCCAAATGTTCACAAGGCAGGCCTCTGAATGCCTGTTGTAAACATGCTTATCAAGCATTGGCGACAAGGCAGCACCTTGCTTGACACCCTTCCTTATTTAAATTTTTTAACGCTGTCTTTATTGAGAGAGGTATCTTTCGGCATTTTTTTACATCAGGCTCACCTACACCACCTACACGCTGATTACTAAATGCCTAAATGACTGCAGCGGTTTCGACTCACTCTAATGTTTTAACGTAATATTCGAAAGTTATATATAGGGGATAGTTATATTATGCGCATTTCTCTATCATCTGGTTGATAGTGTGAATATGCTGCACTGTCATTAGTCTTTATCAAAGCTTGAGTTATCATTTGGTTGCTTGAAGGTTAAGGTGGTCCTAACTCTATTAACGTTTAGCTTAGGTAATACTCTATACGCAGGGGAAAGGAAGCTGATCGCTCTGTATTTTTAGGTCTTTGACGTCTCCCTTTCTATATATTAAAATTATGTTATTGTTCTTCCAAGCTTCTTGGTAAGCTCGAGTTCATAATGCATTGCGTATACAAGGTGGGTAATTTTTCTGGCCCAATCTCTCTACTTTACTTCAACAAATCTTCTATTGCCTCATGCTCACCAGCTGTTTCTTCCCTTTTCACTGCTCCCCCCTAAGGCTTACTGTACTTCATATGTTCTTGCTGGTGAGGTGTCCAATAGCTGTACGCTACTGCCTATCTCATATTTGTGCGTGCTTATTACGTTGACTATCGTACATATTTGTTCAGATCTCTCCTGCTACCTTTACTATCTTATTCAGATTTCTCGAGAGATTGCCCTCTTTGCCTCTTAAAGTACATATCTGATCTTCGTCTATGCCTATTTTCTTTTTCATCGCTTTTAAGCTACCTCTGTGCTTCAGATCATACTTGATTCTATTCATAATAAACTTTAATATGTCGGTTCACTTGCGCCTATTGATTACCTTTGTCAGCTGTGTCCGTTCTTTTCTGTCTGTGAGGTTAGATGCCTTTATGTTTTGGCGTTTCTTAATTAGATCTATCGTCTCTTGAGGGGTCTTGCCGGTATCGTGTCGAACCAACCTACCACCTGCTTCCACTGCGCACTCCATAATGATCGTTCTGAGATTATCGTTCATTGCTTTAAGATTAAGGTCGTTGTCTTCAGTTAAAGCCGAATATCTGTTCAGCATCGAGATCCTGAATTCAAACTAGTTACCCCGTGGAAATCTTTTTACGCAGTCTTCAGCGAGATGAAACGTGGGTGCATTTATTACCCATATTGTGAAGAACGCCAGTCTCCATACTTTTATATTTTTCAATACCTTGTGATGAGAAAAACAGCTGCGGAGTGGCGCCTCAAGCACTGTTCTCCTTCACAAAGCTGTGTGTTGCGAATTTTTTTACCTCGTACACGTAAGAAAGAATTCTCGCACAACATATTCCTGCATTCTCGTGTTTTCTTTTTAATTTTTGTCCTATTCCACCCAGGCGAGCAAGCTCCCGAAGTAACGCCACGTCGCTGAGAAGAATTTTGCTTCATAACGTCTGTTCAGGGTCATGTTTTCGCTGATGCAAGTGCCGAATCCACGAACTGTCATGGCTTGCTGTAGCGTAAGTGAAACGACGACATCGAGTACAAGTTAAACACCCGTTGACAAGTCAGAAGAATAGCTTCGAGACTCCAGCATCAGTTTTTTTTTTTTTGCTGTTCCCTTCCCCCCTTACCCACTTTCCTCCTTAACGCACCGCAGCCGGCTGGTCACAAAGGGGCGCGTTGATCTTGATATTTTTTTGGTTGCCAGTTGCCCGTCTGTAGCCATTCGTACAACATTCACTAGGGCTCTCTAGGCTGGGATATTGAATAGGTGGCTTGCCAGGATGCAATTATTTTTTAGCTCTGTTTTCCGGTGTAGAGGAGCAGCAGCTGCGTGCGGATGACAAAACGAACAAAGCAGCAGCGTTTTGTCATGGGCTGCGTGCGTATAGAACCAAAGCTGTCGAAACAAGGCGGACTCCTATTCTCGCCACAGCGCGATTTTTGCTAAAGCTGGACAGCGTTTTCTACCCATGTCAAAGGCTTTAACGGATGAGACCTAACTGCGAGATGATATCTTTGATATCTTCGGGTGGCGAAAATTCTCTTCCTCAGTAGGTGACCTCTGTCTTAACACGCCAAAATACAGTACGCTACACACAACAAATTTAAATGTCTTTCTCTCTTCTTTACGTTTAAATCTTATCTCCTCCGCGAGTTTTAAGTAGCCAACCATGCATAGCCTAGCTAACCTTCCTGTTTTTGTATTCTTCTGCTGATGACTCAATCTGCTTACCTAGGCGGAACTCTTTTTAAGCTTTTTGGGAAGTGCTTGTTGGAGCGGCACTTGATGGTTCGCTGAAAAGTTCCTGCAAACTTTTTGCTCAGAATGCTGAGATAAGTGACGGCCTTTGCACAAGCGCTCTTTAGTTTACGCAGCTTGAATTAAAACTATTTCTTTATAAAGGAGGCACATCATTGGATCAAACGAATTCTGCTTTGGCAGCTGACATTACCACACGGAGGCGTAAATGAGCAGTAAGTGAATCTCCGCACCATCGTGCACACAAGTGCGTGGATGATTTACAAGGAAACTGGCTTCCGCATCGGTGATATGTGAGCTTGATAGAGTAAATGTAGTAGCAGTCTAGAGAAGTGCATGTTGTAAAGTTGGTTTGAGAGTAGTCTTAAAACTCTCCTACAAAATAAATCATTACTTGAAGCCAAGAAAAGCCACACTTGAAAGCCGAACACCGATAGCTGGGCAGAAATCTCTCAGATTACCTCACCTTAACACTGCGTTTTTCGTTTTCATCAAGCTTCAACTGAATAAATAAAGGCTTGAAACGCATATGCAGATATTCAACCAAGCTTTGGGCGCTTGCCTTTTGAGAGCGCTGCCGTCGCCTCATGCGACGTAATGCCGTCGCCAAGCCGTTGAGGTAGTGTCCTTTCTCCTCGACTACGTAAAGAACAGCGCCAGCATCAGTACCTGTAAATTGGTCAGTGGCGGCTGCTAAAAAGTAAAAAAAAAATATTTTCATATTTAGTCATCAATCCGATTGCATTAGAAGTCCCGTTTTTGAGAAAAGGCGGCGTCCGTCCGTCCAGTCATGACAAAGGAGGTGGCCCACCCACCATGGTGTAGATGTTGCTGCCTGCGCACTGGGTTGTGGGCACACTACCCACCATGGCAGCTGGCAAACAAGTTAATGATTGGACGATAGAGGTCACGTGACTTTCTCACATCATCTCAGCCATCGCATCTTGGCAGATGAAAACCGGCGCATTTTTGCAGGGGGCAACCTCCAGCGTAAGCGTCCGCCCGTCCGTGTCACGAAAGAGCAGGTCCCAGGAACTAAAAAAGATCACTTGGAGATGGACTTACAGCTACAAGGGAAAAACCCCTGTCATTGTGGCTAACGGACAACGCTGAGAGCTGGAGCCTGCTAATGTCAGTTGAATGGAATAGGTTCCACTACCTATTTTATCTCATTGCCAGTCGTCAACCTATTATTACGCCACATATGGCAAATCATCAAATTAAAAAAAAAGCAGGTCGCCCATCTGCTCATGTGAGAAGGTGGCAACCTGTAATACCGGCGTTCGTCCTTCCACGTCTCGAGAAAGCAAGTGGCCCACCTGCCGTGGTGGAAAGATGTCAGACTGCAACTTTTCGAGAGAGGGCATGTGACCTTGTGACGTGAGGGCCGTGACGTAGCCGTGAAATAAGTGCAATTCCCTTCAGCCCGGAAGGTCGGACTTCATATAACCACCATGGCTGAACGTCTTTGAAGAAATAAAAAATATTTTCGCCAAAAAAAAAAACGGTGGCCGAGCGGGAATCGAACCGCTGTTCTCGAGGACTCGAGTCGGGTGCGCCATATCTAGACCCCTCAGGAGGGTTCGCGCAGTGACAGCTTATGCAAACTGCAGGAGCACCTGCGCAGGGAGGGATCATTAATGCTATCTCATGTACTTTTTGTGGTAGGTTAAGCGTCCTTCAAGTTGTTTCCACTTAAAAATGGTGTAGTGAAAATTTGGACAGTTTTATCTTTGAGCACTTAATTCTGGAACTTCTGGAGAATGCTGCTGTAAGAAACTGACAGGCCTAGGCAACGCAGAAAAATAATTTTACCGACATACGAGGTCTAACAGTTTATGCTCTTAGCTGCGCCTAAGTTTCTTTCGTGCAGGCAGTAAATGTAGGAGGCAGAATGAGTTTTTTGCCATTGTGAGACATTGTAGAACGCCTCAGCCAAAATTACTTTCGGAACATTTGTAAGCATTGCGCGTTCGGGGCTCATTTCCACTTTACTTGAAAGGTGACGTTATAATGTGCTTCTAAAAATAACGTACAAACGCATAATCCCATTTTGTGCTATAATGCCTACATAGCACCATTTCGAGCTTCAACAAACGTAGCTCCAACAGCGCTAGGGAGAGGGAATAAATGTCAGGCATTTTAGGCTATGGACACAATGTTGCCTGTCCTGGAAAAAAAAGAGGTAATGGTGCATATACATTCAAAGGGCAGACATGGTTGTTTCAAGGAATAGGCTTTTTTTTCGCGCATTAGGAATGGAAACGAACCACGATAAGAATGTTTTCCTCGACATTTCAGGCCACTACTGAAGATTTATGCTCGTTCAAACGACCCAGCATAAGAACAAACATTGTATCTAGGTGGAAACACGTTTCCTATTTTCTTTGAAATAACAGCAATGAAAGCGATGTGGGTGGCACTAACTTCTATTTGAAAAAAAAATAGCTACCTTGGAGTTTCCTATACCGCAGCTGTAAGATCGCTGCTCAATATGGAGTTTTCTGCGATGCCACTTCAGAAGTGCTCCTCTAAAAGGTTCATGCCTTATGAAATTTCAACACTTAAGGATAAGGGCAACATTTATTTTTTTTTGTTTATTCTCTGAGTCATTCACAGAGCTAATACTGGCGCCTTATTTGTCAAAAAGGAAAATTTCACTGCAAAATTTATTCCCACTGGTACTGTGTTAGAAAATGGTAGCAAAAGAATCTAAAGTCCTATTAGAAACCTTCACAAATAATACTGGCTGAACACATGCTCCTCAGTTTACGAGATTAACGGATTCGGTCACAAGCTGCAAGCACTCGAATGGAGGAGGTAATAATAACAAAAACCTAAAGCATTAAGAAACGATATATATGTCAAACAAGCATTTTAATGTATCTTTGTGGGTGCATTTAAAGTTGTATGCATCTCAGGAATATTTTTTGCAAAAGAGGAATTAGTGAAAAACGTGCCGATAGAGGACTGATTTTTCTAAAACCGGAAGCCCATATACTGTCGTATTAACAATAAACTACGGTATGAAATGGCAAATTCGTTGAGTTACTTTCCACTTCCCTGATCAAAATATATGTTAAATTATAGAAAAACATAAATTGTGTCGACATATATGTCACGTTACTTAATTTCTTTAATAACGTTGAATAACGTTCTGCTTTGAAAGGTACTTTGTGAATATTAGTTTTGACAGAAAACTCTCTTGCGTTCAGCTCTCGGTTGAAAATACTGTTACGTGACGGCAAGCTGATGAAGAACGTACTACATCATTGATGACGATGGAATGATTTAATGACGGAGGTCCTAGAGTGAGTGCTCCATGCAGCGCCACTGCCCACTTTGTCGCATTCTTGTCCGTAATACTACACGGGGCCACCGAGCGATCATCCCGTTCGCGCGAACCAGTGACGACGAAACGTAAGACATGAAGATGAGCGTGACAGGAGGAATGAACAAAGAAGAGACGTTGTAGGGCTTGCCGTCACGGTGAAAGAGAAGGGAAGTTGATTGGATGAGCACTGCTCTACAAAGCTTCAGGCACACAGGGCAGCTTGAGCCGACGGCCGATGTCTATGAGCGCACCAAACAGCATGGGCAGGGGGCTATGTGCTGACTTGTCTTGGATCGGGCGGGTCACTTAAGGTCTGGTCAATACGAGCCCTTCGTTGTGTCCTGTGGTCGGGGCGGGGGACGGGGCAGGGGCGAATGGTAAGGTTGGTTATTGTAAGGCGTGCTGGAGCACAGCCGGGCGGCGCGTATAAGGAACAGAAGGCCGACGACCACGGCAGACGCAGCACACTGAAGCTCCATGACTAAGATGGCGATGATCACCTCACACCAAATGTTACGTGACGGCGAGCTGATGAAGACAGTACTGCATTAACGATGGCGATGGAATGACTTAATGGCGGCATGCCTAGCGCGAGGACTGGGTGCCGCGCCACACTCAACTTTGTCAGGTTCTAGTTCGTGACAATGTAATACAGTATCCCATCTGCTTTACATTCTTGAACATCCCGGCCTCGCACTGTGCTCTGGTAGGTATTGCTAATCAATCAACTGAGACGAAGGCTGCTTTACTCGGACACTAGCTCCGGGCTCGTTTCTTAAAGAGGCTCAGAAACACATTACATTTTGTTGTCATAAAAACCGAAACCAGAGCCAAATAATAAACTTCTACACACAGCGTAGAACCCATAATTAGCCTCCTCCATTGCTCGCACCTACATATACAAGCTGATAGATGGCTACTGGTTAGATTCTTTAAGAAGTCAGGCACCTATCATGCCTGCGGCCAAAAAGCAGCGTAGCTTAGGCGGGTCGCGAAGCTTTGGCCCTGGAGGTGGTGCGGCAAACAAAAGCTGTCCTACCAGCGTTCAAAAAGTGACTAAGAAAAAAAGGCAAAAATGCACGAAGACGCTGAAATTTGAATTTTTACTACAGATAACTCAGCTCCTACAAACCACATTACAAAAATTCTTGCAGGACAATATTTCTGAAGCAGGGTGCTTTAACATACCAGGCATACTGCTACTTTATTAGAGCGCTTTTCAGAGTATCTTTAATAGAGGACTAATTTTACTTTCGCTACGCAGCTTTAGTAACTTGAAAGTTAATATAATTCTGCCTATCGTCGAGCTCACAACTCACTTATGTCTCTTACCCTTGCCGGTTCCCCAGTCCCCGAAGTTTCTCAATGCCACTTTCTTGGCATGTCTTGGCATGCCGAAAATGTCCAGAGTCTAAATACGGCTGTTTATATCTGTCACTCTCTGACTCACCTACTTTTCCGAGTCGTGAGGCAGTCTGTCGTACTGCGGGAAGTGCAGGCATGACGACCGGCTCATGCGCTGGCACTTAACAAATTTCTTTACTTCCTACCACATGTCTCCTACGCCTAGACCCAGATGAACACTCTTGACAGCACTCTCCACGGTCTATATCATGCTGTTCTCCACCTACCCAGAAACGTGGCACCTCCACCGGTAAACTTTATGTCACTGGTCTCTTCAGTCCTCTTCGCACCCTGTTTTCTCTTCACCGCGATCGACAAGTACCTCGCCTCTCCAGTACAGCTGATGGGCGCTTGCTTCTCAGCCAAGCTACTATTCCCCCCAGCGACACGGCCTCTCCTCCTGCTCCCTCTCCTAAGGAGTGTTGTAACCTCCGTATATTTTCCTTTTCCTTTCTTTGTGTCACCAGTCGTGCAAGCTGTTCGCCGACATGCTGCTTCTCATAAGTCCCCTTTTGAATACTCATGGAATGGCGAAACGAATTCCTCTCACGTGACTCCTTACGGCTCCGGTAGCAATGTCGTCTTTCATCCTCTTCTTTCTATTTTTCTCACTCTCACATGCGACCCGCTCCTACACCTCCTTGACATTCTCTTGCTTGAGGTCCTCTCCATAACTCGTACCACTAACATTTTCATTCTCTCCCCCCTGTGTCTGGTTATACCATCTACACTCACTCCGAGGCAGCCATTCATGCCATTCAATCAAAAAAGACTTCCACCACATCTGTCCACAAAAATCGAGGCCGCACTTCACCCCTGGAGCTTTGCCCCGTCTGCGTCCTATGGAACGCTGGACACTGGGGGATTGATGGGAAATGAGCTGGCTAACCAGCTCGCCCGTGAAGCTCTTATACGGACATCGTTGATCCCCCGGTAAAGGCCTCGGAGGGCGGGTAGAGAGTGTCTCTTCACGCTGCCATCAAAGAGTATTACAACGCAACCCACCTTTAACATAAGCTTACCCCAACGCTCATCCAAGTCTTTCAGCGCGAGAGGCTCACATACTTCGACAGATTCAATTTAACATTCTTATCACACCTGTACGGCTTTATCTAAACAAATTCCGTCGTGATCGTTTATGTCCGAACACCCCTGCCCCTTACGCCAACTTCTCCCACTGTTCATCCTTCTTCCCGGTTGCTCTGCAATCGGGTTTCTTTGCCACCCCCTCCCATACTGTCGGGAGTTGATGGGACTGGCTTGGAGCGCAAGGTGAAAACCAACAGCACCTGCTCGTGCAGAGGGCCATCGACTTCTTAGGCGCATAAGTTTTGTGCCCGAATAAGGAATTGTACTACTGCTACTGCAAAGTGTTAAATTTCTGAAGTGAATGTTAGCTGTAATTGCTCCATGCTACAAATAAATGCGCTGTCTGCACGCATCACTGAAAAAAACACTACTTTCCTCAACATCGTTATCATCATCATCATCATCATCATCATCCAGACTACGCCTACAGCAGGCAAACTCCTCTCCTATGTCTCTTCAATTAATCCTGTTCTTTGCGAGATGCACCGACCATGTGCCCGATATCTTCTTTATCTCATCCGCCAGCCTAACTTTCTGCTGCCCCCTGCTACGCTTGCCTTCTCTTGGAATCCACTCCGCTAACCTTAAGGACCAGCGGTTATCTTGCCTTCGCATTACGTGTCCTGCCCAAGAACATTTCTTCGACCATCTTCCCTTTTATTGATTGTTAAACATTTTGTTTGCCAGAAAGAGATTGGTGAGAGGTTGTGTTAAGTGGTCGAGAGTACATTGCCCTCGGCGACTTTGCCAGCCCACTCCACCGCTAGAACTTGCGTTCTGGGGTCAGAGCTAGCCAGCACGTGCCAGACCGTAATCCTCAACATTAAAGAAAGCGCTTCGCTCAGGTTCTTTGCAATGCGCTGTAAGACAATCTTGGCACAAGCGACAACTGGCGTTATGAACTGCGAGTAAAAACACTACGAACTGCAAAAGACAACAGCCGGTACAGTAAATTTTGCTCGAGAACGCTATGGGCAGTCATAGCAGTACGGCTTCGGTGGCCTTGCCTGGTGGCTCGCACTTTAAAAAAATATCTGGTCGCATTCATTTAGAAATGCGAAGCCGATAAGAATTGAAAACACTTCATCATGTTTTCTTTTCGGTAATGCTAAGCATGTCGGAACAGTATTGCTTCGACCTGAGTAGTGATTGCTCATAAGAAAATTTCGATACTCATGTGTCGAGAGGGGCTACTGCGAGAAAGTTTGTACCATCGAAATGAACAGCAAAAAAGCACTAAAAGAAACGCAGCAAAACTACTTTGTGTTTCGCAGGTGGCTTTGGCATAAATTCAAGAGATAAATAAATGCAGTAGCGTAGTCCCTGCCGCCGTCATGCCTAACAGTGTCACGACCGGCTGCGGCGATGAAATCTTTTGCATCTATAATAGAGCTTCCAAAAAAAGAACATCTGCTTAGCGCTGTGCGTCAGGGTTGATTGCGTCGCCGCTACAATCGTTGCGCCGGTGATGTCGCTAAGCTGCGAATAATATGCTGTTGAAATGACACGACAGGGGAATACCAACCTAATCTTGGTACTAAGATATATAAAGCGGCACGTTGCGACAGCGCGTGCCAGATAGTGTTCCCTGGGGCCACTGCACTCATTAAAGGGATGGCTGAAGGTCTCGTCAAGTACAGCAACGACACAGAGTTAGCTCACAGGCTCTTGTTTCAAGGGGTTATGTCTGGCGTGCATTTGGTCAGAACGGGGTGAACAGCAATTCCTCATCTCTGTCAGCAGCGTTTGTTTGTATCGGTCTTAGTCACATGATTGTGACTAGATGTTCGGGTAATCACGCAGAACAATCTCGCTGCGCTCTCTTTCCTGCGCTGGACCCTGAGTTTCAGGGCAATTACCCGAGCTTTGGAAGAGCATTGGCCCCTGTCCTCTATACTCTTATTGGGCAGAACTGCCTGAAGCTAACTACTGCCTCCTTATTATGCAACAAGAAAAACTGCCGCTGTTGCTGGCGTTCACAGCAGCGTCCTTTAGCAATTACCTTGATGATCTTGAGTGAATGTGGAAGCAGTAACAAAGGCAACCAGTTCCCTAACTCATTTCAAATACGTAAACAGCTTCTTCCAGAACCGGTGTTGAAAAAATGCAAACTTTGAAATTGCTGTCAAAATGAGGCGCAAACATAATCACATTCCTTAAAATGATTATCCGATAATAGCAGCCAATAAACCATCATAAAATCAAACTTTTTCCCTTCAGTGAAAACGGCGTGCATGAGTGAAAAGAAGAAAATAGGCATCTAACACATTTTTCTTTCGCTATTTGATGCATAGTAACTTGTATACTTAATTATACTAAACCTTTATAGAGCAAGTAAGGCCCGATTTCGGACACGAAAAACTAAGCTTCTATCTTTGCACTTCCTGTCTACTGAGCTAAAGAAATGTTGGCGCCGGACATGGCTGCTTGGTCAACAATAAAATTCCTTTTTTTTTTTTACCTTGACCCCCAAAAACATGAAGCTTGTTTCCATCTCTTCTTCATTCGTAAGTCCTAAATTCTCGCATGCACAGATACTTTCTAAACTCGCCAGGCGCGATCAGCGCAGCTTGAAGTAAACAATTACGGCTTTTAGAACTTTATGACTTTTTTCGAAATTCAGAACTGTCATAATTTTAACTAAAGCAATCTCTTCAGTGAATTTGCCCGGGATAGTTTAATAATATATTTATAATTGGCGCTTTGTTTTCCGCAACTTAGAAACCCACAAGTTGTGAACGAATTGATGGTTAACATTGTGCTCTCTCACAAAGTTTGGCACAGGAACTCGGTTTCGTACCCGAAATGACAGAAACTGTGCATAACGAACTATTACTATACCTATTTAACCATCTGTTGAACTATGTTTGCTAACAGATACGCCTCACAGTCCTCTTCTCGCTCTCAATTTCACACAATATTTCGACTATACAACTGTACTTTTTAACATCCGCGATACGCGTGAAAGGAAATGTTACGCTCACAATCTCAAAGCCGAATCGATTTGTAAAGAAAGTGGTAACTCTATCATAGCACACTGCCGTCCTATCATAGCATCACGACCCAGCATTTGAAACACCGGAACGATTTCATTTTGTGATCAACAGTACTCATGCTTCGAACCTAAGTAATAGGACTAAATATTCTTCTAAATGCTGCTCTGACGGTGTCAACCCTGCCTGAAGAAAATTATGTATCTTTGCCCAAGATGAAGGTTAACCAGAAAAATTATTGCCGTATTCGCAAACGCTCAACATGCAAACGATTTACACATGATTGTTCTGCCCTTGTGCTTTCGCTTGTCTGGTTTCTGCCAGTGTACACCCTGTCGGCTGCCGCTAGCTACGAAATGATGTAGCTGAGTGTAGCATGCCTTATGTAAGTTAACGATAGCTGTTGTTTTCAAATTTCAGCGTACTGCTTGCAGTACCGACAAGTAGAAGTACCCCCAAAAGGATGTAAAAAGTGCATTTCATGAGAGCTTTGCCTGGTTGTAATAGACAGAAGCCTGGAAAGACCATTCCGCATACCTCCACGCAAAAGTGTAGACCCTCAATATGATTAACATTAAAAAAAGGGTCTATTAAATTGCCTCCAAAGCACCAAGAGTTTCTTTCTATTTTTTTTCTAATGTGAAATGAAGACGATTTCTTGCAATAGGCATCACCGGTAAATGACAAAAGAATGCACAAAATCTTTGCAGAAAATGAAGCTTCATTCGGTTTTTTTTTTCACCAAATGATAGCTTGCACATAAATATTGAGCGTTGCAGTGTGCATGCTATATGATTATACATACACCGCCTTTCCGCGAAGTATTTGTGAACAAGGTGAAGTACAGCATTTAAGCCATGGTGCAAGTTGCTATTCTTGGAAATCTTAAACACCGCTGTATGCACCGCTGTGTGTAACCGAATGCCCCATGGTGTTAAATTAGAGTGGGCGTCACGTGGTCACGAATCTAGTACTCCACAAAGCTGACAAATCAAAGCTCCGAGAAATTGGTGGCAACCTGTACGTCGGGTAGTCGGACCAGTCCAGTATGCGGCACGAAGATAATTCAAAGAAGTAAAGAGTGATCTTTAAAGAGGTGACAAGTAGAAGCGCTTGCCTTCATGCGAAGTACGTAGTACCGTATACTTTTTGCTTGAAAAACGAAAAATTCAGTATTACTGCGAACTGAAGTTTTAACTGCCAATAGAGGGGCTTAATATAAAACGCTATACATAAGTGATTGATTTCCGGTTTTTATTTTTCAAAATTTTGGCGGACGTTTTTCGACGTTTATTCCAGAATACAAGTTCGTTTTTTGTCACCGAGTATTATTTTTACGAATGAATTACCGATATTTTCGCAGATTTAATGCAGTGATTCTGTGTGGTCGAAAGTCGCTTGTAGCGTATCTCACATTTTTTTCAGCATAAACAGTTCGTTTGCTAGTAATTAGCATAATTGACCAATATTTTGCACTTGCAGCTGTGCTTGTAGCAGCAATTGCTTTTGTCATTTAAAAAAGTAACCCATTTTAACGAGACAGCCAGCGGACAAGAGCGCCAGTGGAAATTTGCTTATAAGAACTATGCTGGCAAGCTTTCTTCGGGTTGTCGCTATTGGTTGCGCGAGAGAGCGAGGCATCACGTGGTGTGCATGTTGATGGCAGGGACGGAACTGCATCTCAATCGTCGCTCTAGACCAAACATAACACTATAATCCCGATGACCATGCACGGTTTCGTGTGAGTGTATTAGATGCATTTGAATGACCTATTTAACCCAGTAACTGCTCTAAGCGGGTGATGATAGTGAACAGTCCTTAGCTTTCGAGAGAGGTTCGTACCTCCCATTCTGCAGAGGCACGTAAGAAGCAGGAAAATGCCTACAAATGACACGACTGCTCAGCTTATCCAACAATACCACCGTCTCATCACGCTTTTGACTTTCCTACTTAGCTAATTTTCAATTTTGACAGAGTGTGACTTGTACTCAACCGCCGGCTAGCGATGTCTTGCATGCCAAGCATACTGACCTTTTTCTATTAAAACCAATTATCAAAAACCTAAATTCAACGCAATTTTATCGATTTTTTTGTATAATCTGAAAGCCAGACACGCAGCTATTCGTAATTGCTAATATTCTGACCTACAAAGAGGTGCTGAAGAAAAGATTGGTTTATGATAGGAGGAGGGGGGGGGGGGGGAGTAACGACCCAAAGCGACTCAGGCTATGAGAAACGCCGTAGTGAAGGGCTTGGCAAATTTCGACCATCTGGGGTTCTTTAACACGCACTGCCATCGCACAGTACATGGGCCTCTAGAATTTCGCCTTCATTGAAAAAAAAAACTGGCTACAACGACTACGCATGTCCCATTGGTTTGAAAGTGTTTAATGATGCAGTAATTATGCCCATGAGGTTCCAATCCACAATCTAAAAATACTTTTCCAACAAAATGCATAACTGCTGTTTAATGGCTCATAAAGACCACTCATAAACTACAAGTACTTTCCTGGATTATGTTTTGGCGCGATGAACATCGACAAAAGAAGGGAACAAAATCGTAAATTAGCCCTGAAATTAGTCGTTGATAAAATACGCCAAAATGATGCAGTCGTATGCTAACATTCAAAGTTCCTTTGCTTAATCACAGTATAAATTAATAGCCTTTAATACAGAGCGTGTCTGCCGAATTTGATCTTATGTAAGGAACACCGCTGCGTTTACATTCATTTAGGGCAGTTAACCATCAAGAGAAAACTTTTTCCCAATAACTCGGCGACATTTCAAATTTCATGCTTATATGGTTCAGAAATGAGCCCGAAGAATAAATATTTTTTTCTATTTTCTATCATAGGTAGGACTTGAACTCAAGCTTCGTAAGCTAAAATCTGGCGATGGCTATAGGCAAGCCTGTGCTCTTGATTAAGAAACATCATGCACCACATGATTCAAAGCAAATGCAGAGTTAGGTGTTCGACTGCAGAATACCTGTTTCACAAATAAGGAAAGATCTCCATACGTGTTCAGAATTTGATAAGAGCTGGCGACTTAATGATGCATTGTCTAATTTTCCACCTGAGTAGTCAGTTGTATATGCATTTGAGCGTGGCGCATAACAGCCAAACAAAGCCAGGCAGTCCTTGCAATAATCATTTTTCTTTCAAGGCAGATGCCGTTTATGAATGTCATCTGATATTATCTGTGTTTGGTTTGAGTAACCTGACTAGAGATTCAATATCTTCGTGTTCTTATAGTTCATTGGAAAGGACATATTCGTTTTCTCAGCTGCGCGGTTGGTTTGAAACTGCTTTCTCGTCTAGTTTATCAAGACTTGGCACATATTGAATGATTGATTCATCAACCTTTATTTCTGCGCTAATTCAGCAGAGCCTGCCTAAATACTCTTCAAGTCATGTCGTAGCAATCCCAATAAATGAGCTTTGGCTTTATCCTGAGCGCTAGCGGAGACAAATTCCGAAAAGAGAAAGCACTTTGAGCTTTAAAACGAACTACGAGAAAAAGGTATTGCAGCAAGGAAGTTCACATAACAAATGTGCTAACATTAATATGGTTTATCTCTACAATCGTCTAAATTCCTCTCCCAATTCGCACCGAAGCAGCTGCTGGAGAAGATAAGATTCACTGCCTCCAGTCGGTTACGCAATCAGAGAGCGGTGAGTAGATGCGTTAAGTCAGGAGTAAATGAAGCGTGGTGGAGACTCCCTTGGATAGCCTTCGTAGTCATTCTCAGGTGGTGCGTGCATTAAAAATGGATCGCGCCCGACGTCCACACCGACTAACCAGCGTGAACGGGGCCCTGGTTGTCGACTGGGGAGTTGAATTAATTCCCCGACCCTCTAATGGCATTTTCCTAAGTAACGAGCTTCGTGTTGTGTGATTCAGGCACTCTTGAATGTCCGAGAATATCGTTCCATTAAGAACTCGGGCCTTCTATACACGTTTACTTCGCGCTGTGAGCAAGCTTCAGATTCTCCTCACTAAATCGCGCTCGGTTACTATACGGAGCAGAGTGCCGCACGTGACATTTAAAGCGTACCGAGTGCGCCCAGCGTAGCACTCGGCACTGGACGCTTCAAAAAGAGTGTTATGCACTTGTACTCAGTAAATGTGAAAGCCCTGGCCGCGACAGGCAAAAGCATTTCTTGACCTTATACACATTCGTCCTGAATGCCCGGTTGCGCGGAAGACGGAGCACTTCTGAACTTTGCGGCAGCGAAAAAAAAGTGGTTTTAGACAGGTTTCTAAAGTCCAAATTACGGCGTGACTTTCTATAAAGGCACACGATACGGTTTCCTACAAAATGACTTCAGTTGATCACATTTGAAAGTCGACAGACGGTGAGCTATTGATTCTAGTTGTTTTCAAAAAGTGCCAACAGTGTGGCGACCTACAATAATTGGCTTTGTATTTTATATTCTCATATTTGGGCGCATTTTCAGTCCACGCAATTAAGGAAATGTTAGGCATCACATGTGTATTTTAAATGTTATAGAAGCGGCGAGCATGAAATTAAGTACCCGCACCTTTGGCGTTATATTTGATCGCCCGTAAAGGTGAGAATAGAGATTTGTAAAGAATATGCAGAAGCCCGCTAGGTGTGAGAAAAAAAAAAATATGTGTTGTTAATCGTTGCGAACGAGAGAAAGAATTGAGGCGTAAAGAGAAAGCGGGTGATTACCGCTGAACAAAGAAGACATTATTTGGAAAACTGCAGTGGTGAATCCCAAGCACACTACGGTTTCCTCTGAGCTCAAACTGTACCTCGAAGGATACTGCACTGCGAAACTGCGTAAGTACGGAGCTCGACAGGGAAGACGGGCATACATCTCTTAATGTTCCGATGGGGCCTCTGCCCCTCTGCCAATAAAGCTTGGACAGGTCCTTGTGCGTGCAGGCAAGAGATACGGGAGGCACGACGCACTCTACGTTTCAACGTGACACATGGGCTTGCGGTGGTGGTAACGGCTCTGCAACTCCTGCTAAAAGCATGCCTTACAACGACATTCTGTGCCGGTCGGATGAAGGAAGAATTATTCCACTGGCAAGATTTTGAGCTTGTATTAGTGGAGGCGCAGCTCCTAAGCGCCATGTGGCCGTTGCTTCTCTTGGTATTCTGTTTTTCCAGCTCCTCTCGAAAGTTTTACCCACACACCGTGCGGCGCGTCATAAGGAAAAAAAAAATAAACATGTGCCCCAAGGCAATGGAATAAATGCATTCACTCGCACGTTGCTTCGAATATTAGAAATAATTAGACCGGTAAATTAAGGTGTCATGTATGCGTGAAAGAATACGCCGAAAAGAATAGTGAAAGAGCTAAGTGTAAGGACAGCTTTCAACGTACCTGTGCAGCATTAGGAACGACGTACCAGGCTATGAAAACTGGATTTAAAAAATCCCATATAAAAAAAAACTGAGAAATGTCTGACTTCAACTGTACACCGTTTCGGAATTCGCCAATTTTTGCCTCCTAGCAACAACTTTTTATTTGCTTTTTGAAATTGAACCGCTGTTCACGTTTAGTAAGTTTTATTTAGTGTTCTTGCTGTTTGGTAACCGACACGCAAGAAGCAGTAACCTACGTGCCTAATTTCAGCCCAGGTCGTGCTAGCGAGGTCCCACCAGAGAGCATGACACTGAACGGAGACCAGTGAATTGCAACACATGATTAATATGTCGGCAGGCCTGCTCGCAGAGCGATAAAAAAAAGGTCACATTTCCCTTCCCCCTCGTGAGTTGCGTTACTGCGCTCATTGATTTTCTTTCTTTTCGTTTGGTGTGGCGAGGCGAGCGGCCTCGTTACACTACGTGAACTTGGGAAGCAAGCGGATGTTACCAAGGTGGCATATTGTTCTCATGGTTCAAATTTTTTGCCAGTCTAACAAACGGCACAACAAGGTTTTCTGAAACAATCAAATTGCCGCGAGACAAAGCTTTACTTCTAAGCTTTAGTGAGAAAAAAACACAGCACGCATTAAGTCTTTCTTGTACTGTCTTGAAATGTGCGTATCAATTCATGTGGCGCAAATGAATACAAACGGCTTGTGGCAAGAGTAGAATTTAAGTGAACAAGATAATGTTGGAATAGCTGACCGCGGTGGAACCATATTTAAACTTGCGCTCTTTTTGTAGTCCACTACAAAAGATGATACTTTATAACCACAGATTTCAGCTGCGCTGCCTCAAATTGCTTAACTCGTATTTTGGTCGCTTTCAAATGAGCCGTCTTGTGGTTAAATTTCACTTGGTAAGAATTGTTGACAATATTATTAGCTTACCTCAACGTTCCATATCTTTTTTATAAGCTTGGGTATAGAGTTGAAGAATTCTTCTTCCATTATATTTCTGCTTGCGAGTGGACGTTTCATGTGGCTATGAGGCCGCAATGATTTAAAGCTAATGCACCTCACAGCCCACTTTCTGTTCATAGCGAGATTTGCTATTTTTATCGTCAGATTTAATTTTCCTAAATTATGAAGTTCGCTACAGCTGATGCGCTAATACCGCTCTCCCTGAAACATGCCCAATATTAAGCGGCACCAATCATTTCCTTTCTATATTACAAGTACCTTTGATACTTCCAGAACATGATGCTAAATGTCTATGTTGATACGACACGAACGAGATAACATACACCCTTTTGCGCTGTGCAGCTGCTTGTCTGTCTGTCAGCTGCTTGTCTGTCTTGTCACCTAGCATCTGCCCCAATTATTTCAACTAGTCACTTTTGTCAAGTAGCCGTTTGCACGATTATGAAAGAAGAACCTAATGATGCAGTTTTACTAAAACACGCAGAAAGTATGAATAAAAATGAAATTCACAAATATGCAGCGTGTCCTCCATTGATGAGGCGAGCACAAATAACAGGAGTGGTATTTCAAAACGCTGAGAGTAGGCACTTCCCGACACAAAGCTCAAAATGTGATGATATTTCAACCGACCGGTGCAAGTTAGTTGAGAAATATGTAGTGAATTTTAATGTGATGGACGCTGTTATCTTCGCCCGTCCCATTAGTCAAACCTTCTTGTTGTGACACTAAAAAATCGTTTTATATTTGCTGTGCGACAAGCCTCGATATAATATTACTCGTCACATGCTGGAGATTTTCTATTACCTGACTAGAACCATTGCACTGGTGCCGCAGTGCCTTTCAAAAAAAAACAAAGGTTTACGATGCACAGAGCAAACATTAGGCGTAATAAATTAACGGCAACACTGGCGTACTCAGCCCTGTTCATTAAATCGAAAATAACTGGAAGAGGTCTAAATGCGTAAGAATGAGACTTTATTGTCACTATTCATCCGCCCTAATTCAGCTTTCGACTTGAAGATATTTGCAGAAAACGTACTGATGGTATGTCTGCAATTAACCCTCCTGCGAGCGATGTTTTTCACTGTCGTTAATTTTATTGATAGTCAAGAGAACCACTTACAGGAACTCTGGCATATGGTGTACCGTGATCTGATGCAGGTTAAACGGGACATCAGATGTCAATTGCGGTGCTTATTTATCACAAATTTGTGGGAAAATTAAGTACGGTTCTTTTTCTACAGCCTCGCTTTGCGAAATGCAAAAATAATACATCACATGGTTACATTGCGCATATACACAATGTCTCACAAGATAAATCTGTTGGACGTAATTTTTTTGTCTATCGATTGGCTTCGTAAAATGCATCTGCCTTCCGCTTTCTGCAGGCATCCTCCATCCAGAACCCTCAGTAAACTCCAAAGGCTTCATTATACTCCACAACACAATACGACAAAACTAAAGGCAGTGTTCTACTTCGTAACGAATAAAATAAAGCTTCAAGAGATAAACGCAAAATATGATTGAAATTTCACGTTTAATATGAAGCCTTCAAAGCAAAAAACTAAAGCGAACAGTTTTCGTGAGATGAAGTGCAGGGAGAAGGATATATAAGTACGTCTAATTACCGTCATATCTGCCTTCACTGAGTAATAATAGTACAGCAAGTAAATAGGAGCGGCTGAGTAGTTCCGCGAATTAGGGACCATACAGAGACATTACACTGAAACCCAAAGAATAAATCGTCCTTTCATAAATACTCACTGATGGCGACAATTTTGTTATTTTTGATCAGTCAAGGCCGCCCCACAGTTGTTTTCGTTTCTAATAAAGCAGCGCGCTTCGATCGTTACAGGCAAGCTTGCAATTATTCTCCTCCTCATTGCCATCTGACGACTCGTGTGGCTTCACTTCAACGACAGACCGCGGCCACAGTGGAGGCAACACGGCATTAAAAGTCTTTCTAGGATCGTGCTGTTCCAAAAGTGAAAGAAAAATGCGTGGCTGATGGAGATAACTAGCAATTAATTTAGTCGATCAGAGGGAAGCGTTGGTTTGGTTTATTCCTTCATGTAACGCATACTGGTTTAGTTATTTCATAGGGACTTCACAGAGATTTCACGAATTTTTTATGAAGTGTGAATTTTGAAGGCATTCCCTCGTACAAAGGTTATTAATATTTAAAATGGAAAACAGGACTACCACACTGTCTTACAGAAAAAAAAAATGGAAACTGAGGTTTTTTGTCACCACGATATAATTTCATGTTTAATATGTAGAAAAGTTTCAAGAAGATTGTTAGTCTAGGAGGCTGCTACTTAGCCTTGATTGACACAACTGACGTTTTTTTTTTCGGGGCAGGGGCAAGCTATATAACCAACAAAATTCTCATTCAAGAACTGAATCTTCCATTCAATTATTCGTTGATGCGCGCGTAAACCACTATCTGTTGATAGTAATGCAGCAACAATGAATCTAAGAACATATATTTAATTATAAACATGCGAAAAGATTTCATCCCAAATTTGAAGTTATGAAACAAGATTTACTTGCAGATATTAGCTTTCGCTGAGGACGATGTCCTTAATCTTCCAACAATGAACGTTAATGTTACATTACAGAGTGCGCCGTAGGAGTAGGCAATATGATGGTTCGACCAGATACATGGAAGCTCTCTCAAGAGACTAAAGATATCATTGAGGAACGCGAAAGCATGAAAGCATCTAGCCCCACACACAGAATCGAACTGGCAGAGATATCAAAATTAATAAGCACAAGTTAACTGACATATCGAAGCTTAATGTGTGAAGAGTCGAACATGCTCTGCGGAAAGGAGGTAGCATAAACACGGTAAAGCTGAAAGTAGGCATAGGCAAAACCGAATATATGTATTAAGAGACAATGGGGGTGACGACATTAGTGTTATTGATACGATAGTTAAAGCAGCCGAACGGTTTACACATATCTCATCAGTAGCCAGTGTAACAGGACGCAAATTTTATAGGCAGTATCACACAGCATTGAGACATGCCCCTACCAGTGACGAAAGGGGATGTAAGAATACTTTAGGAGCAATGCAAAGGGGGAACGCATACTGATGAGGAGGAGGTAACTGCAAATATGTCATAAGACGCAAGGAATATTGTGCTAGAAAAATTGCCCATTCTGAACACTCACTTCCTTGTGATCTCCAACATAGCGTAACCTCTGAAGAAAGCTGACATCCTCCTAAGCCATAAGAAAGGAGACATCAAATATCTGAAAAGTTACAGACCGATCAGCCTACTGTACGTTCCCTATAAGGTATTTAGTATGGTAATCGCTAGTAGAATCCAGACAACCCAGGACTTCAATCAGCCAAAAGGCCTGGACGGCTTTCATAAATGCTACTCGGCGACAGACTTTTCTCTACTGTCATTCAGATGATTGAGATATGCGCAGAAGATAGCCAACCTCAATATATAGCTTTCACAGATCAAGAGAAAGTATTTGACTAAGTCGAACCCTCAGCAGTAATGCAAGCATTGCGGACTAATGGTGTAGAAGAGATGCAAAAATACTGGAAGATATCAATGATGGACTGCACAGCCACACCAGTCTTCCGTAGAGTCACCTACAAATTTCCAATGATGAAGGGTGTAATACATGGAGACACGGTCTCGCCAATGCTATTCCCTGCCTGTTTACCGGATGAATGTCTAGGCCTGGGTTGGGAACATTTCGGAATAACAGTTAATCAAGAATACCTTTGTAATCTCCGATGCGCTGATGAGATTCCATTGCTAAGTCACTGAGGAGGTGTACTGCAAAGCATGATCAATGACTTATGCAGCGCAGAATGGTGATTTTAAATTAACAAGCATACAGCCAAAGTAATGTTCAAGAGTGTCGGAAGGAATGGGCGGATTACAATTGGTAGCGAAGTGCTAGAAGTGATAAGGGAATACGTCTAATTGGGGCAGGTAATGACCACCGATCCAGATCACGAGAATGAAACAACTAGAAAAAGAACAATGGAGTGTAGCGCATTTGGCAGGTCCCGTCAGTTCATCCGTGGAAGTTTACCAATATCTCTCCAAATAAACGTATATAGCTTTCTATCTTACTGCTACTCAACAATCTGGCACAGAACGTAGACGCTAACAAAGGGTTTCAATTCGGGTTAAGGAGAACGCAGCGAGCTATGAAAGGCAAACAATCGCTGTAACGATGACTGACAGGAAGAAGGCAGAGTGGTTCTCGTATAAAGCGCGGGTTAATGACTTCCAAGTCGAAATCAGGACGAAGAAATTAGCTTGCGTCGGGAATGTAATGCAAAGGCAGGGCAAGCGATGGCGGTTAAGGGTGACTCATTGGATTTGAAAGAAAGGCAAGCGTAGCAGGGCTCGGCCGAATGTTAGGTGGGTGAATGAGATTAAGAAGTTTGCAGGTATAGGGTGGCCAAAGCTGGCACAGGACAGGGTTAATTGGGGATATGGGAGAGGGCTTTGCCCTGCAGTGGTCGTAGTCAGACTGATGATGTAGATGAGCACCGACCTTAAATCTTACTCCAAGATTTATACACGTATGAGAGTTGTTTGCAAATAAGGCATATTAAAATCGTGCAGGTTTGCCAAATATCTGAAGTAATGGTAGCCAGTTTTTTGGGCAACACTTCGCTCAAAGATCGCAAAGAAAAAAAGTTAAGAAATGATGCACGTAAAAGTGCGAGACACAAAAACGTAGTCAGCACAATTTCAACTAAAGCAGAGATGAGGCAGATAGCTAGTTCAAATTGATTGTTGGGGAAAGGAAATATGTCTGACATCTCGGCGGCGAACCGCGCCATAAAGAAGGGATAAAGGAGGGACTGATAGAAGAAATAAAGAAAGAAAGAAAGAAAGAAAAGAAAGGAAGAAAGAAAGAAAGAAAGAAAGAAAGAAAGAAAGAAAGGAAGAAAGAAAGAAAGAAAGAAAGAAAGAAAGAAAGAAAGAAAGAAAGAAAGAAAGAAAGAAAGAAAGAAAGAAAGAAAGAAAGAGGTGTCGTAGTGGAGTGCTCCGGTATAATTTTGACAACCGGGGGATCTTTAAAGATCCCCAGAAGGAGGTATGTTGCCCGGCGGATCCCGGCCGGGCAAGATTCATTATTGTTCAAGATGCTTTCCTATGTCTAAGGAGATTAGCTCTGCCCGTACACTGCGAAGCTAATTCCCTTAGACATACGGAAGCATCCTATGGGTCCGATGGAGCCTCCGTCATTGCCGCCGTTGATGGGAATGGGGAGAAAGTCACTGTGGCATCGATTAACACTAGGAATGCATTAGTGGCAGAATAGGCCCTCCACTACGGCACCTCCTCCTTCCTTTCTTCTTTCACTCCCTCCTTTATCCCTTCCCTTACGGCGCGGTTCAGGTATCCAACGATATATGAGACAGATACTGCGCCATTTCCTTTCCCCCAGAACCAATTAAAAAAAAAGAGTAGGCGGCTATTGTCCTAGCGTGCGTCAGTAAAAAAAGCCAAGATCATCTTGTCTGACAGTAAGGCAGCTTTTCACAACTTTTTTAAGGGGGTGGTCTTCAGTCAAGCCGCCAAATTACTAAGATACCCCTCAAGCAGAGAGGTCTCCCTCATATGGGTTCCTGCTCATGAGGGCATTCCGGGGAATGAGGCTGCCCGCAGCTTTGCACGAGAATTATATATCCGAGCTGCTCTGTAAGTGCCCCTGAGTGGGAATAAAGACCCTCTCATAACGTATAAAGAAATAACCGAAACACCTAGACTGGATAGGAGAACACTTTCACAAGGAATGCAGGGCCTGGAGGAGGCTCCAGGGCAACAGATTCTTTCCGTACTCTATACTGCACGATGAAGACACTGGGGAGCCTGAGCTCTTCAGTAGCTGCCACAGAATGACTTAAAAAAATCGCTTAATTTGGGAGTGTCAGGATTCTCCTGGGGCTATCACAAAGCATCCAAGACCTTGCCACCTAGGAAGAGCTGATCCGGAGCCACGTCCCGTATCAACAAAGACTTCTCATCCGTCAGCCGGATACAGCTTACTACAAGACTCTCTCCGCGGTCTGCAGTGCTGAGAGTCGGCCGGGAGGCATGCCCTCCTAATTGCTGCGCCTCGACCTTGAGGCCCCATGATGACGGGAATAAAGTTCATTCATTCATTCATAAAGATCCCCAGGTGGTCTAAATTATTCCGGAGCCCTCCACTACGGCACCTCTTTCTTCCTTTCTTCTTTCACTCCCTCCTCTATCCCTTTCCTTGCGGCGCGGTTCAGGTGTCCAACGATATATGATACAGATACTTCGCCATTTCCTTTCCCACAAAACCAATTATTTATTATCATATATCTTTAACGTGCTATGACATCGCACAGCAAACGGGCGCTAAAGATAGAAAATATGGTCAACTTGTTTTACTAGAAATGTTACTACCGCCGGACTGCAAAGAATATTATTTACAACTCGGCAGTATTATCAACATAAATTTCCTGAGCAGAATCATATTGTAAAATCATTGCAGTGCACACCAGTGCCTAATATAAGCTAACACGCTTCCGGAAGAAAGCCAGCAAAATACAGAGCCTATATTTGCAGGCGCTGCTGGTTACGTGGTCTGAGGAGCTACCATAGACATCCTTAGAGCAGAAACCATACTGAAACGCGACTGCCGCACCGTATAGGTTCCAGAAATACATGAGTAAAAGTTCATCAGAATTTCTATGGCCTCTGTTTCTCGCTCTCTCACTGACGTGCGCGCTCAATGGGTGTCCCTGGGCGAATGGCGGCAAACTGTACCGATGTTCCTTGTGCTTCAAAGAGAAGCACGTAATGCGTGGCTACGGCATGAG
Source organism: Amblyomma americanum (assembly GCF_052857255.1). Taxonomy (NCBI): domain Eukaryota; kingdom Metazoa; phylum Arthropoda; class Arachnida; order Ixodida; family Ixodidae; genus Amblyomma; species Amblyomma americanum. Next base: position 158,814,193 of record NC_135500.1, on the reverse strand, counting down.
CGTTCTGATGCAGCGTGCCTCCCCATTTCCCAAAAGGAAGTCACCGGGACACTTCCTGTCTTTTGGGTGGAAACAAAAAACACTACTTTCTCTGTTGGCATTTTTTTCCCTGTCAGGCGGAGAGCTGGTTTTTAGTTCTCTACTTCCCGGTATAATGATAGCACGAAATGACGTCACAGGCACTGGGGAGGGGGGCGGGGTTGAGTGCATGTACTTGTCCTTTGGGATAACAGCTGACGTCTTTCCGCCCATATGACGACCAGGTCTTCGCGCGTCGCTGCTATTCTGGTCGAAGAACGCGAGACACTGTACACGGCTGTGCTTACATTGCACTTGCTCACGGCAGACTCTTCCTCGCCTACGTCGAAAGCTTCATCGCGTACATTAGAGGTATCTTTAGGGTCATACGACAGGATGCTCGATCTTAGCTCGTTCGAGATCGAAGAAATCACATCGAAATCTACCAGAATTCACCATGATGTAAGTAATCAGTGTGCGTAACAAATATAAGTGGAGAACTATGTCTTTGTATGCTAGTCTCGAATGGATAACCACCAGCAACAGTAACCACCCCGCCACGGTGGCCCGTAACCGAACCGGTGGCCCACGCGGTAACCAGGTAACCCACTCGCCACGGTGGCCAGGTGGCAACCTGCCTCCCAGGTAGCGAAGAATCTCCCCGACGTGGAGGGTGTAAATGAAATCAGTTCAAATAAATTTATTGCCGTTGCTACCTGCCCATCATGGCACTGCGCATGCACCTTGCGGGAAATCGGGAAGAGCAACATGAGCTCACAAGCCCCATCGGTGGCTGGGTTTGCAACAGCAACTTGCTGGGACAATGGCGCATCGCTTTATCTTTGTACCACTGCACCCGTAGCGGTATGAGGACTGCACGCAATTTATGAATATAAAGTATAGAATGACTAACTCTGCGTATATGGGCAAGTGGGCCTAGCCTGGACGAAGGAGGAGTACTTGCGCGGGAGGAGGCGTTAAAGCATTATGTCAAGTCGAAAGAAACAAGAGTGACTGTGTCTGCGAAGTTATATACAAAGAGGGCTGCCGGTCGCTGAAAGGCCCAATAATGATATAGTGTCATACATTCAAGGTGGAGGCTAAGTTCCCCCAAGCTTTTTAGTTAGCGCTGAAAAGAAGACAGGGTTGTTGCTAAGTGGTCATAAAATACCGTGACCGTCCCCTGCCGCTCAGTGGCTTTCGCGTTTTACGGCTGATCTCAAGCTCCCGGGTTCGATCCTGACCACGACAGCTCTAAGTCTATCACGGCAAAATAAAAAAAAAAAAACTTGAGCTATGCGATGTCTGCGTACGTTAAAGAAGCTCAGGTGGTCTACAAAATCCGCTGCCCAACATTACGGCGTCATTCAGAGTCCATTCGTCGCTTTAAAACGTTAAACCAAAATTTAAAGTTTCGAAAACTATCGCGAAAAGGGCAACGCCGCCACACTTCCACACGCGCAAATGCTATTGATGTTGTAGTGGGTACGATTAACTGCAGTCTGATATAAATGTTCAGCTACTGACTCACAGATGGTTAAACTCTTACCATGATGTAAAATGAGGTGAATAAGGCTGTAGTTCAAGAGCAGTTGCTATAATTTCTAAAGCACTCTGGCGTTTATTAAGCCGATTGAAGGCTGGAATGAAGTCAACCTCAACTCTATTGTAAGAGGTAGGTACGTAGGTAGGGTAGGTACGTAGGTAGGTAGGTGAAAACTTTATTGATAACCCTTATGGATGAGTCACTGCCTAGGATTGGCCTGGTTCTTGATCCTGGGTGGCGGCCAACAGTCCATGACGTGCGGCGATCTCTCCAGTCCACTCTACCAGCCTCCATTGTGAGGCTGGTTCGCAGCTGGAGTCCACGATCTCCCAACCCTCTTTGCCCGTGAGGTTCCAGCGAGATGGTGGTTGGAATTCTCGGCAAAGATACAGGATAGGATAAACGTTGTATGCTCTAATTGCAAGGTCATACAGCGGTCCCATAGAGTTCTTCCATCTTCCTGATTGTGATATCTTCTGTCTGGTAGGGTTTGTGCCCCAATTCCAGGGCTCCACTGAGGGTGGCTCCTCGTCGGGCATGCTGTATGAGCACCCGTTGTATACACTGATCGCCGCTGGAAAACACCCTCTCCCACTGTTCCGCACTCGGGTTTTCTACTCTATGGAATGCTTTGTTTTTGCTGCATTCCCATGTAATGTGATAAAGGGTGGGCTTGGTGCCACACCATGTGCATGTGTCTCTATATTGCCCAGGGAACATTTTGCTTAGTATGTTTAAGTTTGGGAAAGTTCCGGTTTGCAGTTTCCGCCAGTGTACTGCGCCATGGTGGTTTGGTACGTTGTGGGTTGGGGAGTATCTTATCCTCGTTCCTGTATGATAATTTAGTAGATCTGAATACGTCGAGGTCACCGTCATGAAGCCCTCGGGGTCTCCGTCCAAGCCAGCTCTGTTTGTATGCTCTCGAGCGACCTTGTCGGCCCTTTGGTTGCCTTCAATGTCGGTGTGTCCCGGTATCCAAAACAGGGTGTGTCTGACTCGATTTTTGTTCTGGCCAGCGCGGAGGAGGATCTGCAGCGCTTTGCGGCCAATTCTGCCATTTGTATAATTACGAAATGCTTCCTTAGAATCTGGTAGTATTACAATGGATGTATTTGTGCGGTAGCCCTCCGCGGCCGCTAGACCAACAGCCATCTCTTCCCACTCGGCTACCGTACAATCTCGTGCCGACGCGCAAGTGATTTCCTAAAATCCGAGCCTATCCCTGTCGCTACGGCCTTTTGCTCTTTCGTTCCTCGTTTCCAAGGATAAACCGCGGTGTCCGTGTAGACGTGTAGACCGTGTTCGCCTTGGTTGCTGGGTATTCTTCTACATATTTTGCCCTGGCGTTTCGCCTGGCCGTATGCAAATTTGGGTCCATGTTTTTTGGTAGCGGTCCTACTTTGATAGAGCTGCGGAACTCATCCGGTAGGTTCGCCGTTCTTTATTCCTCTCTGATTGATTCCTGATAGCACAGTTTGGCCAGGAATTTTCTGCCGGCGGCAGTTTGCTGGAGCTTGAGTAGCTGTGTGGTCAAAGTTGGCTCTCGGAGCAACACGAAGAGAGCATTCGGGTCTGTATTGGCCTGCGTGATTAAGGGCTAACAAAGCTGGTGAAGGGAATGTGCAAGTCTGGAGCTGTCTCCAGGTGCTTTGTTGTTCTTTCGAGAGGGAGATTTGTAGTGGGGAATAGACGAGTCTTTGCTAGCTGTAATGGAGGGTTATTTCATGATAGGTGACGAGCCGGCCCCTAGCGCTACCCCGGTCTACTGTGTGCCCTACTCTGTTGAAGTACGCTCGAGCCAGAAAGTGGGCCACTTCGTTGCCGGGGTTGCCTGCGTGGGCTGGCACCCAAATAATTTGAACTGGTCGGGGTTCTGTGGAGCAAGAACTAAGAATTTTTTGGGTGGTAGAATGAATCTGTCGCTGTGCAAAGTTCGTGATTGTTGTTTTATAGTCATTCAGAATGAGTGTGGCAGCGGAGGAGGAAATGGCAAACGCTATGGCTGCTTCTTCGGCTTCAAGTGTGGTTGTTGCCTCAATCGAACACGAGGCTATGTGTTTGGGGTCATGCGATGCTACACTGATAGCGTAGGCCGAATTGTGGGTGTACTCTGCCGCGTCCACATAGACCGCGTCCTTGTCGTTTGCATGAGCTTTGCGTAAAGCCTTGGCACCAGCTTCGCGTCTGGCCTGGCTGTGAACTGGGTGTACGTTTTTAGGCAGAGGGTGAACTATGAGTCCGTGCCTGATATGTGTTGGGATGGGGTGGGTGTAGTTGGGGGTGGATCTGTTGGCTTAATCTTTAGAGAGGCGAGAATGTGTCTACCTGTACTTGTGGAGGAGAGTCTGTCAGTCTGAGCCGTGCGATCAGATAATTCAGTTAGTTCTTTTAGTGTATTGTGTACTTCCATGCGTAGGAGATGGGTGGTGGGAGCTTGTTGTGGGAGATTTAAGGCTGACTTGTATGCCTGTCTTATTAGTGCATCTACCATCTCCTCTTCCGCTTTTGTGAGGTAGAGGTAGGGAAGGAATTAAACCATCTGACTAAACACGAATGCCTGCACTAGCCGCCTCAAATCATGTTCACGCATGCCTCGGTGCATGTTAGCTATTCTTCTAATCAGTCGGATGATTTGATATGTCGTGAATGTTAGTTTGGAGATGGTCTCCCTGTTGCGTCCACTGTTTTGTGAGAACATGCTTAGGATGCGTATCTTTTCAACCCCTGGCACTGGTAGACTATTGACCTCTATGTGTATGGAGGGGTTTTCCTTCCTGTTGCGGTTCGGGGTCGGGTGTTGTAGCAAGAGTTCAGACTTAGCAGTGGAGCATGCGAGGCCTATAGAGGCTGCGCAATCCACTACCGCGTCCGCACGTGCTTGAAGGGTTTCTTCCATGGTCCCAACATTGCCCTTGGTGGTCCATAGAGAAATGTCGTCTGCATAGAAGGAGTTGGAGAGGTTTGGGATGCTCTCTTGCTTGCGAGCCACGGGGATGAGAGTGATGTTGAAAAGTAGGGAAGATAAGACTGACCCCTGGGGTGTCCCCCTGCTGCCCAGAGAAAAGGAGGGGACTCTATAGGGCCTAATTTGAGTACCGCTGTGCGGTCTCGTAGGAAAGCTGCTATGTAGGTATGTGTTCGAGTCCCGACTCCTAGATTGGATAAAGCGTCCAGTATGGCTGTGAGTTGGACATTGTCAAACGCCTTAGTGAGGTCTAAGCCTAGCCGTGCTCGTGTGCGTTTGCAATGTCTGGGACGTAGGATTTTTTCTGAGATTTGAAGCATTACGTCTTGTGGTGATAGATGGCTTCGGAATCCTAGCATTGTGTGGGGAAAGATCTCTTTTGTTTGCATGTAATTTTGCAGTCTGTTTAGGATTACGTGCTCGAATAGGTTTCCCAAGCATGGGGTGAGGAAGATTGGCCTTAGGTTTAACAGGTCCAGTGGTTTTCCGGGCTTGGGGATGAAAGTGACCTTCGCGTGGGTCCACTCGGAGGGAAGAGTACCTTCCTTCCAGTGCTGTTGAAAAGTTCTGTTAGGGCCTGGATGGAGTTCTCGTCCAAATTTCGTATCGTTTTGTTTGTGATACTGTCTCCTCCTGGCGCAGACGTGGTGCGAAGTTGGAACATTGCTGCTCTAACCTCCCTCGTTGTTATGTCAGCGTCGAGCTCGGGGTTTTCTACGCCCAAGTAGGAAGAGAAGGGTAATTTGAGAGTTGTTTTGAAGTACCTGTCTGAGATTCTGGATCAGGACATCATCATCCATACCTATTCTTTGAATGAAGCGCGTTACATTACGCTGTTGCGAGCTCTTCGTGTTGTGGCGTTCTAAGAGGCAGCTTAGAAATTTATGTGTCTCTTAGGCCCAGGTTCCCCTCTATGGGGTTGGAGAGGTGACCTCATTGCTGACGCGTTAGTTATGCTGCGTGTGCCTCTATTTCCTTAATCAAGGCTGATATCCTCAACTTGAGTGATCTGTTGTTTGTTACGAAGCCATCGCTTCTGCAGGCCGTAGTGAGCCTCCCACATGTGAAGGAGTCTGCTGTCGACCGCGTCCGATTCGCGATTGCTCGGGATCTCAGATGTCGCTGTAGCGACGTCCTTTGTGAGTTCGGCCAGCCACCTCGCAAGGTGTTTTATTTGGTTGGGGGCGTCGTTCCGGAGGTTCCGAAACTTGTCCCAGTCTGTGATCTGCAGCTTCTTTTTCATGAAGGGGGCGAGTGAGATTAGCGAGAGTGGGGTTTCATTTGTAAGAGTGTTAGCTCTTCCGCATCATGTGTCGAGAATTCGTGGTGTCAGCTACCACCACGAGAGCAGAACGCCAGCTGTGGCAGCAACTTGAAAACAGCGGCGGCTGCGTTTTTATGGAGGCAAAACGCTAAGGCGCCCGTGTGCTGTGCGATGTCAGAGCACGTTAAAGATCCCCAGGCGGTCGAAATTATTCCGCAGCCCTCCACTACGGTACCTCTTTCTTCCTTTCTTCTTCCCCTCCTTCCTTTATCCCGTCCCTCACGGAGCGGTTTAGGTGTCCAACGATATATGAGACAGATACTGCGCCATTTCCTTTCCCCAAAAACCAATTATTATTATTCATACCTCGCATAGATACTTCTAGCGCCATCTACAATAGCATTGTAGAAACTACCCACCGCGTGCCAGTGATGACGTCTCGGTGCAATATGGTGGATAGGGGTGGAACTATGTGAGAATGACGTCAGGGGACGAAATGGCGGCATAGTTTCGGTTACTCGAATTCAAGATGGCGGCCATTGAAATTGAATGTGCCCTCCCATACATTTCCCCCCTCACCCCCAAAAATATCCTACAACGGGAGGAAAACTGTCCCGTTTCGGGTCCCCTGTATGTGCATGCATTCGCTGCTGCTGCTGTTACTGATAGGAAGAATGAAAAGGAAAGAGCACGGGCCTGCTTACTGGCTCAAACCGAGCCACTAATCGCTGCCACGTGCCGAAAGTTTTAGAGTTAAAAGAGAAAAGAGCAAAGATTGAAAGAAAAGGCGAGTGGTAGTTTGCCCGGGCCGATTCCAGAGGCAGTGCATACCGGGCCGACCCGTGCCCCAGAGTGCTTCAAGCACTCCGCCGTTTTTCAAAAAATAAGTTTAATATCTTGAGTCTGCTTAACCAGATATCAGATATCACACATTCAGATTGAGATACTAAACCAGATATCAGATATCACACATTCGTTCTGCTATATATACTCGGACAACCAGGGGCACCCATTCGGGGACACTTGTGTACCGAATTTGGTAGGCGAATAAAACCGTATGGTTGTAGTATAGAAATGAAACCACAATAAATAGTAGGTAAACATTATATACATGCAATTACTGATTCAAGCGTTACCATATTGCGCCTCAAGCCGAATTCTAGGCCAACCTTGGCCCCCCAAACGAAGCAAGTTTCGTTTGGGACATACCTTGAGGTGGTGTAACTGGACAACGGGCGCGCCCTTCTTCGCTTTGTTCGTCTAGTAAACCAAACAGCGAGTGCTCGTTACTTCAACATCTTCCACATGGTAACGGCCTTTTTTTAATCTATCTGCTTTGATAAGGAACCAATTTCGAAGCACTGAGGTGTCTTAAACCATTATTTTAAGCGTAGAAAGCTTTAGTAACATAACATCGTTTTATAGCCTGTTCTCTAAGCCAAAATCTACACCTCTCGGCACAAGAAAAAGAGCACTAAGGGGCCTGAACCAATTATATAGCCTCTTTACTGTGTTACTGGGGAAAAAGAGAGAGGCCTCGCCACAAATGAAATATCTGTCTAATGGTTTGTGAAAGGCACTGCACAGGTGCTATTTTTTTTAACTGCAATTCATTCATTAATAATCGATCAAAGATTAAATAGCTCGCAAGCAATCCCTATACACCGCCATTCTCTTGTATTTATTAAGAAAAGTGCTATTGAACCAAATCAGGATCTTCAGCTGACCGACCACCTCAGGCCAAACTATAGTCCTTCAATAAATTTGTGGTCATGAAACTGCTCCGAAAAGCTATTGGAGCGCTTCATATATTAACCGCGGCTTCCAGGACTATGGATAAACCGATATGTTTGGATAAAGACTAAGGCCAGTCTAACGAGATCACAATTTAAATTCCTAAAAAGTCAGACCATATATTGAAATCATTCCTCTTGATTCCATTCACATAAGCTGAGATCGAGGACTGTTCGAAAAGTAAAATTAAAGACTTGATGAATGCAGCGCAGCTCACCGTTTGGGAAGGGGATTCAAGTGGAGCAGGCCGAGGAACCCGAAACTTGCATAGCTTTATCACGGGCGCACGCAAAACCATTTAATCGCTGAGTGCCTTTCCGTCCTTCTGATACAGACAGAAAATCATTAAGCTATAAATGTCTAAGACATGCCCGGCTAACTTCCAGAATCTTTTACTTCGCGAACTTAAGGTCGATACAAGGGCGGAAAGAGTAACACATTTTTTTTCTATTCGTCGTCGGATAGTCCGAAAGTGCAAGCCCCTTGTTTATGAACTTCACTCGCAAAGAATTAAGGCCCACACATTCCAACCTAACGCGTACGAACGAGGCCGGTGTCCGTGTTGAGAGCAGCCCTCGCAACCAGGTTGCCCACAGTTGTTTACAGCTAATGTCTCGGGCGTCACGGACTCAACGTAGCTTTAACGTGCACGCCTTTTCGCGCAGTAAACTAGAAGCAACCAGGAGCTGAATGCAACGGGCAGAGTGCGTCGTGCGAATGTCGCAGGTTGTGTGCACTGAGCACGACACGTCACCGGACAAAGGGCAGCCGCCGTTATCTTCACGTGTGAGCGGCTAGCGCATTAATCAAAGCTTTGCAGACATGAGCGCGCACGTACTTCCACAGAATTTGGGCCTTGGCACGACGTTGACATCTGCTACAGAAATGAATGTTCTTCCGGCCAAGTGTTCGCTGGGACTGCATACTTTGTTGGCAGTATGCGTTCTTCATCCTTATTTTGTATAATGCATTTGTTTTCCTCGAGGCATTGCGTTTCGAGGAGTTTTCCAAGGTGCAGCTTGTTAGTGATGAGCGCTACGGTTCAGTACGGCCAGCAGAAACACTCGGTGAAAGTACCCCAACTTTATGGTTAAAAATGATATTCCACCACCCTGTAAACTAGTCTCCTTGGGGCATTTAGAACAGGTAAGAAAAATAAAGGCATACATCTTAAACGGAAGCCGGAAGTATGCAAGTTCAGTTCGCCTGAAGATATCTCCTCAACGGGAAGCTAGATTTATCCATGCGCCTTCAACAATCTTCAGTTGCCAGTAATTTCTTCTCGTGCCCATTCCCGATCGAAGGCCGAGAGCTGGGCAGCCGGCTCATCTGTGATGAGCAAATTTCACCCTCTTCCCTTTCTTTTCTGGAGTGCACAAAACCTAGGAAGTGATAACTGAATTAAGACCGCAAACTTTCATGGCTGTGGAACTGCTTCTCAGGAGGAGCAAAAAAGAAAATTGCAGGGAAACATTACGAAATACTAGTCTTGAAAGATCAGGGCAACACCGTCTGTCGGTAGAGAGGTGACAACCTCAAATTCTGTTAAACTAAAATCTTCCTGTTATTTGTTCAACGCACTCGCCAATTTACGTTTTCGTATACATCAAACCCATGCATCCCCTCTCTAGATCCGTGCTTCTTGTTTCTGGCAGCGAATTATTTATTCAAGAACATTAAAACAGAGCACCCCAAGCTAGAAAAGCGCAACTAGAGTTTGAAACTAAAGCGACGAAAGACCAGAAGCTCTAACTGTGTGAGCACGGATTCTGCAAATATTAATCAAAGGTTTCATGCGAACGATATGCTAGGCTACTGAAAACGGACGCTAGGAAATATTTAGCGGACCAGCTGCTTCAAGAGTTTGTTTTTCCTACGTTGTCACCAATGGCACAGTTGAGCTCAAGTACCAAATAGCTAAGATGGAAAGCTGTAAGTTAATACCTTATTTTTTATTTAAATATATATTGTGTTTCTTGTACTCCAGCACATTAGAATATTTGCCGGTTCGCTTTTCTTCATCTTTCTTTCCACATTTCGGTGTCAGAAGCGTTTCGGTGCTTTTATTTCTGCCTCTGTAGGAATTCAGAATTTATTTGTGGAGAAACTAGAGTTTAAGGACGAATTAAAAGCCTATATACCAACGGGTTCTTTGTTTCGTAAGTTTCTAGACCTTCCCAAGATAATTTTTTGCTTTATAAATAGCAGAAAGCAATGAAATACTGTTTCCTGTCCGTGGTGACACGAGCGGGCTAAAATATACGCTGACGCAGCAAAGACACCTGTACTTTTACTGAAGAAACGATGCGCAAGGGGTAAACATGATTGCAGAAGAACGTTTTTTTTGTGCCAGGCCGGAAATAATATATGTCTGGTTCGATGAAGTGTGTACGGAACATGTATTTTGAGAGAAAAGAACTGACACTTTGTAAACCATGATTTTAGAAGAGTGATTTCTTGTGCCTGGCAGGAAATAATATAAACCTGGTTCGATGAAGTGTGTAAAGCACATGCATTTTGAGAGAAAAGGGGCTCACACTTTGTAAGCCTCATTGTAGAAGATCAGAAATTAAATTAAATAGCTCAGGTGAAACATGAAACTTCGAAAGAGCGGATAACAAGTATCCGTTCAAGGCTGATGAAAGATAAGCGCACATGACAGCGTGTTCTCGTTTGATTTTAGCTACGTTTCGCCGGGCGATATCGTACACATGGCTCCTTTAAGCTGAGAGACCATGTACTGCACCTTTTGCTGTGCCTAGCAAATTATGACAGTGCTGGCATTCCGAACAGTGTTGGCCGTCTTGCGGCAACATATAATGGTAACAGCACTCAATATGCTAACGGGCGGTGTATAATTCTTTTTTCTCGCGTTCGAGAAAAAAAATCTATACACAGCAAACGGGCAATAAGAGTCGCATTGTCTGTTGCTGAAATATAAAATATTTATAGGTATTTTTGTTATGCAACATAAGCGAGGTGTATGGCATAGCGTTTGACACCGCGCTTGTAAATCACTGAACTGCTGACTTTAATGTGCCGCCACCATCTGACTCAAAACGAAGTGTGTAACTGTTTTTCCAGTCCCTCTTCTGTTAGCTGTTTTCTCTGTAATCGTTGGTTGTTATTTTGCAAAAAGTACGTTCTTTATTTCTTTACATTTCACAATACATTTCAAGTGGTAATTAATAACCATATCTTTCAAATTACTGACTGCAATAATGCCTTGTGTACTTGTGCCCCTTCAGCAACTCTGTTTCTTTCAAAACAAGCTTACAAAAGCAGATGCAGGGTGCATGTAATGCACAAAAAGGAGAAAACGTCATGCTGAGAACTGTGGCAAATGCAGTCGATTTCTTTACACTGGGAGCATTGAATGAATGATTACTGCCCAGCATGTTTTGCAAGGGTTCTCCTCGTTAGGCTCTCTGTGATAAGAATGAGACGACACGGGTCTTTGAAGTCTGCGTTGGTGCGGCTTCAAAGGGACCCAGTTCATTAAAACATACACGTTACCAGTGTTCTTGCGCTTAACAGAGTGGGCTGCACAGAAACATTGTATTTTTTATTCGCATCACGCCGTTCACAAAGGGAGCTAAATGAGAGCGCAAAAGCAGCCCAACAACAATGGGGTTGTTCAAGGACCAATCCTTGCGAAAATACGCCCCGCTGTTCGCATTCATTAAATATCCATTATCACGTAGGTGCCACCTCCTTTGTGCCCCTTCTATTTGCATTTACACCGTGTGGAAATGCCCCTGGCGTCGCGCATTGTATGCTAATACCCTTTTGTTAGCATTTGAAGCTACATATTCATAATTTTATGCACAATAATCGTGTTCAAGCTTATTCATATGCATGATTCCTCAGACGAAAAAAAAACGCAAGTGTCAAGATTCAGCAGTCCATTAGAACACTGCCACCAAAGGCCGGCGTCGAAGAGGATGGACAGGAGAGGGTCAAGGTAATAAAGAAAGACGAAATGCACTCTTGACGGTCGCTCACAGAAGGTACATGAGGGATCATAAATGCACCACTGGCGATGCTCGTCATGAAGGTCCTTTAGCTTGACCCTCAAAACTTGAGGTCTACTAAGCCCTGAGTATCGGTGTTCAGACAGAACTAGGCTAACATTTCTACGCTGCGCGAAATGGCAGAAAAGACCAGGCGTTTAACGGCCTGGCTGGAGAATATTGAGTTGCGCTTTGTGTATTTATATAATATAACCTCCACCTTCTTCGTCTCCTTGCTCTCTCTTTCACCTTCTATACTTCAAGCGTGTGGCGAGAAAGGCACAGGTCAAGCATCGCACGAACTTATTTCATTGGCAATTCCCTCATAGTTTGGCCCCTATATTACGCGCGGCAATAAACCTCGATGCTTTACGATCTGCACGGGAAAGCCTTCCGTATGAGTGTTCCGGCCTGTTAAGCGTCCTATAAACGTTTCTGACGGTCGTTCGACTCCATTCCCGTCTGCTTTCGCAGGAATTCCGTAGAGCCGTAATGGTGTTTTGATGTGCTAAAATAAAAAGAACAGTGCGATGCCTCTAAGAAACAGGTTCCGCCATTGTGGTTCAGAGCATAGTGTGTATTTACCACTCCTTCACGCACATACAATACGAAACAAGGGGATACAGTCGCACGTGTCAAACACGCATATACCGAATCATAAGTGGAATTATTCTATGAAGCACGGAAAAAAACCGAAGTCGTTAAAGTGCTCAACCATGCCAGCAGAAATCATAATCTCGCTGTCTCGAGTTCTCCGAAGAGAACTTCATGCACACGCGGCTTTAAAGCCATTGAAATATATATTAGAAAATGCAAAATATTTTCGAAAAAGTTTAGTACAGTATAACTATTATTGCCTCTTCAATATACGTCACGCTTAATCGTCTATATCGGCAGTACGTGAACATTCATTACACAGCTCCTGAAAATTTATGTTTAGTAGAAGCTTTTACTTGTTTACTCAATACCCATGTGAACCTATAAAGTGTAAATAAATTAGTGCTTCTCTCAACGACGTAGCGCAGAAAATGCACTTGAAAGGAATGTGAAAACAATTGTTCATTTTCTCGGCCCCGGCTCTCATGATATACGCGACTAATGTTTTTCTGTCTAACAACTATGAGCTGCACAAAACTATTCAATTGAAAATGTGAGTGCGCAGGTTTCGATAGAGTTATTTTATTTTCTGCTAAATTCCTAAAATATTAATTTATATGTGAAGTTGTCTGCGCTTTTGAAGCGAAAGCTTTAGTACTCCCCTCCGTAGCTTCTTCGTGTGCGCCGTGTGCTCGAGTCCGAACTTGAACCGAGGAAAAAATTGAAAACTTTTTAAAGTCCCGTAACCACACATGGGCTACGAGGCATCCTGTAGAGGAGTACTAAAGGATTATTTTAGCCACCTTGTGACCTTTACGTGCAGTAACATCGCTCAGAATGCCGTCACGGGCGTAGTGATTACATTTATTTGTACTAACGGCAAACCTTTTCTCTGATTTTATGCTCTATTTGTCCCAACTGTGCTTGTTTCAAGGTGAGACTCCACACTGCTTGGGGCAGCCGTGTGAAATCAAGCGGGCGTTCACAACTTGGCGTTCGGCTGCGTAGTGGCGATGAGTGGCAGGGGTTGTTAGCAGCAAGCATAACAGCCTAGGAGACAACACTTGCCCCTGCAAGAATGTGTCATCGCATGACCTAACGCTTGCCTTTTTCACGGTCTGGTTCCCTCAGGTGCCACTTCGCCGTGCGGTTGACTCTTACTGGATAATATTAAAAATTGGAGGTCTGTACAACTATCTTCCTTCGGTGCATATCTACAGCAAAATCTCACTTCGTGTTAGACACTGTACTGTTGCTGCCAGTCACTAGCTTCCACGATTTCACAACCTTCTTGCTCCAAAGCTTCAGCTTCACTAACGTTTCTTTCATGGCCTACAGGTAAAACATTTTTAATGTTTTTCGAATGGGTATAGCACATTAAACTCTTTCCGAGTTGCACCACCTGTGAGTTGTGTGCCGCACATGATATTTGGTGCATATAGAGGCTAAAATTTAGATGTTTAGTTATATGAGTTTAGCCCCAATAAAATAACTTATGCTGCCGCTCTTGGAAGAACAAGTTCAGAGGGAGACAAAATGTAATATTTTCTAGACTGGTCCCGAAGAAGAGAAGGATGAAAGACAAGAATGCAGTCAGAAAGTACGTAGACGAATAAAGAGGAGCAGCAAAAAAAAAAGAAACAGCAGAGGATATATTCGCACAAGAACCGATGATAACAGACGAAGTAGAAGTTTGAAGATATAATACATGGGATTCTAAGGAAGCTCTCTTATAAATTAACACTCACGTCATTCACTACGTACAGAGTACGGCCGTGTGGGGCGCTAATGCCCATTTTTGCACTCCTTTCATAAAACCACTGAAGGATACCTTATAACTCCTAAGCATTTGAAAGACATTCTAGTGATCATATCTTTTTGTGCTTCACATTCCAGACAGGTTATCATTTAAAATAAGCAGGCGAGATTCCTTTTGATTTCTATAAATTTTTGGGATGCAGTCGCGCATCTAAATCAGTCGACATATTTACCGCGCTATCATAATTTCCTCCGCCCTCTGACAGTAGCCTGGTAAATAAATATTAACTAACATCCCCGGCACATCATTGCACTCCTCTCACAACGCTGAAATCGTGTTCTGTTCTTATTTCTAGCTGCTCTTCCACAACGAAGTTTTGCAAACAAGTACCGACTACTTTTACAATAGCCGGAACGCGGTTCCACGCAAAATTCTGAGCTGGGACAAGTCTTCTCGTTTAGTATTTTCAAATTTTCACGCTCACGATTCCAGATTTTCGCGATCTTAATTTTGGAAGTGTGTCTGGCGCCAGACAATGATGTCTACGGCCTCCACTGCGTTCGCGCTGTCCGCCGATTCCCATACGAAGTAAATCACGCAGCAATCAAGAGGAATTATAACTTCGATGCTGTAAAGTAAACATAGCCTGCGGACCTACCATGTTCTCTTTGTCAGCTTTGTGGGGCGGGAAGCCGGTCTTGGGCGCCAGTTTTGATCCACAGCAGGCTGCCTTCCTGTCGCAGCCGGTGCTTGTATTGACATTAAAGTGCTCTGGAACGTTTATCACGACTCGGAATGCTCTTGCGTGACACGCAAGTCAGCACGTTTTCGTTGAATCTCGTCTCCGGCTAGAGCATTCTTCAACAAAAACTGTACAATAGCCTTAGTCTAACGGAACCATCCACTTCAGCATGCAAGCCGCCTGGGTGGCACAGCGATTTTGGCGTTCGGCTGCTGACAAGAAAGACACGGGTTCGATCCCGGTCGCGACCGTCAAATTTCGATGGCAGCAAACTTCTAGAGGCCCGTGTACTGTGCGATGGAAGTGGACGTTAAATAACTCCAGGTGGTCGAAATTTACGTCCTTCACTATCTCATCCCGCATACCCTGAGTCGCGGCAAAGCGTGATAAACCAAAGCAAACGTTGTCAACGCCAAAGGCAATTAACACAATTAACGCCGACCGCCTATAGCTCCAGTGCCACGTTTCAGCCGCAAAGTTGTAATGCCAAAGGTTACAGCGCACACCTGTCACTATCGCCACGTAGCTCAAAGGGCGACTGAACTGTGTACTGTCCCAGGGGGCAGTTATGCGCCTTTGCTTTCGAAGGCGATGGTGAAATACTCTCTTTCTCACATCCTTCACGTACGTCGAAACGTGATTCAGGCGTCCACTGACCCAGGGAGCAAGTTCTACGCCCTTCCTTTCCTCAAAATCATCGCAATAAATTAATAGATAAAACTTTCAGCAATAAACATTCAGAAGAGTCCTTAGTCTAGGACCCCGTTGGATATGGCCGTCTGTTTCGCGCGTTGCACAAGTGCTTTCCGGTCCTTGAAGCATATGATCAGCATCCTCTCCTGGACCAGTAAGAGACCCCCCTGGACGATTTTTTCTTTCCATTTTTCTAATAAAAGTTGTTCCCATTCATCTCACTGCTCAATTATCGGAGTCTAAAATGTCGATGTCAATGTCAACGCCAGTGACCACAATAAACGACGACGTCCTATAGAAACAGGTGAGCAATGCCAGTGCACGCTAAAGATAACAATAATAATAATATTCATCATATTTGGTTTTCGGGAAAAGGAAACGGTGTAGTATCTGTCTCATATATCGTTGGACACCTGAACCACGCAATAAGGGAAGGAATAAAGCAGGAGTGAAAGAGGGAACGAAGAGAGAGTGGCGTAGTAGAGGGCTCCGGAGTAATTTCGACCACCTGGGGATCTTTAACTTGCCTTGACAGCGCATAGCACACGGGCACCTTAGCGTGTTGCCTCCATAAAAACACAGCCACCGTGGTCGGGTTCGGACCCGGCAGCGCCCTAACCACTGAGTCACCGCGGCGGATAGTGCCCCAACAGCAATTTTCAGCTTTTTGTATGCGCAAAGAAATGGCGCAGTATCTGTGTCACCTCTGGGCACACACCTGAACCGCGCCGTAAGGGAATGGATAAATTAGCGACTGAGAGAAGAAAGGAAGAAAGAGGTGCCGTAGAGCAGGGCTGCTGAATAATTTTGAAACGTGGGAATCTTTAACGCCGTTTCAAAATTATTCCGCAGCCCTCCTCTAAGGCACCTCCTTCTTGCTTTCTTCTCTCAGTCGCTCATTTACTCATTCTCTTAAGGCGCGGTTCAGATGTCAGCCCAGATGTGACACAGATACTGCGCCATTTCTTTAGCCATATAAAAAGCTGAAAATTGCTGTTGGGGCACTATCCGCCGCGATGGCTCAGTGGTTAGGGCGCTCCCCGGTCCGAACACGACTGCGGTGGCTGCGTTTTTATGCAGGAAAAACGCTAAAGTGCTCGTGTGCTATGCGCTGTCAAGACAAGTTAAAGATCCCCAGGTGGTCGAACCTATTCCGGGGCCCTCTACTACGCCACCTCTCTCTTCGTTCCTTCTTTCACTCCTGCTTTATTCCTTCCCTTACTGCGCGGTTCAGGTCTCCAACGATATATGAGACAGATACTGCACCGTTTCCTTTCCCCCAAAACCAATTATTATTATTATTGTTTGGCAAAACAAATGGCGTAGTATCGTGTCACATCTCGGCGCACCTGAACCGTGCCGTAAGGGAAGGAATAGAGGGGGCTAAGAGAGAGAGAGAGAGATGAAAAGAAGAAAGAGGTGCCGTGGTGACGGCTCCGGAATAATAAATAAATTGGTTTTTGCGGAAAGGAAACGGCGCAGTATTTGTCTCACATCTCGGCTGACACCTGAACGGCGCGGTAAGGGAAGGGATAAAGGAGGGACAGACAGAAGAGGTGCCGTAGTGGAGAGCCGAGAAATAATTTCGTTCACCTGTGGATCTTTAACGTGCAGTGATATCGCGCAGCACACGGGCGCCTTTGCGTTTCGCCTCTATCGAAACGCGGCCTCCGCGGTCTGGATTCAAGCCGGGTACCCCGGATCAGTAGCCGAGCGCTCTAACCATTGAGTCATCATGGCGGGTAGGAAATTATGTCGACCACCTGTGGATCTTTATTGTGCACTACTGACATCGCACAGCACACGAGCGCCTTTTGTAGCTACATGGGGCTACCAGTCGAGCATATCGCTGTGGGCCAGGGGAGATAGTAGTGTGCATGCGCCACTACTATGGCAACGGGAGAGGAGCAAGGTGTGGCGAGCGCTTCGCCGTCGCCGCGGCGGTGCACACGCTCCGCCATCGGAGCCGCTCTCAGCCGCGCGTGACATCACAGGGATGAGCAGTTGTGCGCATGTGCCGATATCATGGTAACCAGAATAACCCATCAGGTGCGCGGCGTGCTTCGTCGCCGCTTCGGCACACGCCGGTCTATCATCCGAGCCGCGCGTCACATGCGCAGCGTTGCGTATATAAGGCGTAGATAAAATTTAGAGGACGTTTAAGATTCGTATTTAAGAGTGAGACGCGACAACGTATTGCAGCGGGCCAAGGAGTGCACGGAACGCCAACACTCGTTCGGCGCGACGCGTGGTCCGTTGGACAATTTAAGGAAAGGACGCCTGCCTCACATATTTCGGTGGACACCCGGACCGGGCCCTAAGAGAATAATAATAATAATAATTGGTTTTGGGGGAAAGGAAATGGCGCAGTATCTGTCTCATATATCGTTGGACACCTGAACCGCGCCGTAAGGTAAGGGATAAAGGAGGGAGTGAAAGAAGAAAGGAAGAAGAGGTGCCGTAGTGGAGGGCTCCGGAATAATTTCGACCACCTGGGGATCTTTAACGTGCACTGACATCGCACAGCACACGGGCGCCTTAGCGTTTTTCCTCCATAAAAACGCAGCCGCCGCGGTCGGGTTCGAACCCTAAGAGAAGGAAAATTGGTTTTTTTGGGGGGAAAGGAAATAATAATAATAATAATTGGTTTTGGGGAGAAAGGAAATCGCGCAGTATCTGTCTCATATATCGTTGGACACCTGAACCGCGCCGTAAGGGAAGGGTAAAGGAGGGAGTGAAAGAGGAAAGTAAGAGAGAGGTGCCGGAGTGGAGGGCTCCGGAATAATTTCGACCACCTGGGGATCTTTAACGTGCACTGACATCGCACAGCACACGGGCGCCTTAGCGTTTTTCCTCCATAAAAACGCAGCCGCCGCGGTCGGGTTCGAACCCTAAGAGAAGGAAAATTGGTTTTTTTGGGGGGAAAGGAAATAATAATAATAATAATAATTGGTTTTGGGGAGAAAGGAAATGGCGCAGTATCTGTCTCATATATCGTTGGACACCTGAACCGCGCCGTAAGGGAAGGGTAAAGGAGGGAGTGAAAGAGGAAAGTAAGAGAGAGGTGCCGGAGTGGAGGGCTCCGGAATAATTTCGACCACCTGGGGATCTTTAACGTGCACTGACATCGCACAGCACACGGGCGCCTTAGCGTTTTTCCTCCATAAAAACGTAGCCGCCGCGGTCGGGTTCGAACCCGGGAACTCCGGATCAGTAGTCGAGCGCCCTAGCCACTGAGCCACCGCGGCGTAGTATATGAAATGAAAATTGGTTTTAAGGAAAGGAAACTGCGCCTGTCTCGCAATTCTCGCAGGACACCCGTACCGCGCCGTAAGGGAAGGCAAACCCCTTCCCTTGTGGCGCTGTTCAGGTGTCCAGCGAGATGCGCAATTTTTCGCCCACGGCCAATGACACCGACGACACCAGCTTTTCTGAGACACGAGCTCCTTAACACTTTCGCATTGAAATGGGCAGCTGTATCGGCGGTAGCTGCCTAGCCTTACGTGTCTGGGATCTGGGCGCTCTAGCACATGTGCCGGGGGCTCCTTCTCACCGGGGCTATCTGTTGCTAAACTGTCGTCGTCCCTTCAGATGACGCGGTCGTTGCGACGCGCGTCACTTCTGCCAATGTTTCCTCTCCTATTAGTTTCAGCTCTCCTACTGTCTGCGCGTGGCAGCGATTGTGGATCTGCCTGAGGCAGTGGGCAGACCCGTGCACTTTTCATTCAATGGTTGTATCACAATGACATGAATCCAGAGGAGAGTCCAACCGCTGCTAAACGGCAGAATAGACAAGAGAAGATTAACGCTTCTGATCCTTAGGTTCTAGCTTGGAACTTGTCTACTCAACAAAGCGAGAATGAGCGTAAGAAGCCGAAGAGAGCAGCGGAGACGCCCGAACAATGAGAAGAACGGCTTGCCAAACGGAGATGTCAGACTGCCGAGAGTAATAGACGGCGCATAGCCGCCGAGATGGAGCCCAATGTCTCTCATTTCTAAACAAACAGTGACCACAACAAGCTCAGCCAGGGAAACGTACATCTCGCTACGCATATCTTTGCAAAGCTGAGCTAAGCCGCTGCCTATTTTTTTGTTTCTCCTCCGTCGAAACGCTGCCGCCGCGGTCGGGCTCGAACCCGAGTGTTCCGGATCAGTAGCCGAGCTCCTTTTTCACGATAACCAATTTCTGTAAAAACCAGTTTTAATTTAGTTTTAGTGGCGGCGGATTCGGCATAATGACGTCATAGCTGTCACGTGGTTTCTCCTTGGTTGAAGGCCAAACTCGCGCACACGGTGAAGAAGCTACGGAGGGGAGTAGTAAAGCTTTCGCTTCAAAAACCTTGTTGGAGATAGGAGAATCAAACGAAGGTCTGTAAGATTGCGAAGCGAGCACGCGCAGAATAGGTTACGAAGCATCATGGAATGCGGCAACAGGAAGCAGCAAGGACGAGAGACACGAGAACACACAGGAAAGTCAGCGCTTGTCCTCTGTTCTCTTTTTTTCTCTTGCGTCCTTGCTGCTTCACGCTGCCGCGTTCCATGATAGGTACACGAAGGAAGCGAAACGCAAAAGGCGCCCGTGTGCTGCCCGATATCAGTGCACATTTAAGATCCCCAGGCGGTCGTACTTATTCGAGATACGACCCCTATGGCACCTCTTTCTTTCTTCTTTCACTCCCTCCTTTATCCTTTCCCTTAAGGTGCGGTTCGGGTGTCCACCGAGACATGTGAGACAGTTACCACGCCATTTCCTTTTCTTAAAAACCAATTCTTATTTTCATATACGGATAATCGATACCCGCCGCGGGGGCTCAGTGGTTAATGCTCGGCTACTGATCCGGAGTTCTCGGGTCCGAACCGGACAGCAGCGGCAGCGTTTCGATGGAGGCGAAACGCATAGGCGCCCATGTGCTGTGCGATGTCAGAGCACGTTGAAGATCCCCAGTTGGCCGAAATTATTCCGGAGCCCTCCACTACGACACCTCTTTCTTCTTTGACTCCCTCCTTTATTACATTCCTTACGGCGCGGTTCAGGTGTCAGCCGATATGTTAGACGGATAGTGTGCCATTTCCGTTCTACAAAAACCAATTTTATCATTTTTCCTTTCAGACTGCGAGGCGGGCACGCGCAGAACTCGCTGCGTTCGAACTGAATAAAAAGTGGATGTAGTGAATGCGCTGTGGTGTCTGACTCTGTGTAGTGCCTGTACTGATGAGTGCATGCGTATTTTTGAGTATGCAAATTTTGAAACAGGGGCGGATAAAATCGACCCGCTGCGGTGGCTCAGTGGTTAGGGCGCTCGACTACTGATCCGGAGTTCCCGGGTTCGAACCCGACCGCGGCGGCTGCGTTTTTATGGAGCGAAAACTCTA
This sequence comes from Amblyomma americanum, assembly GCF_052857255.1. Taxonomy (NCBI): domain Eukaryota; kingdom Metazoa; phylum Arthropoda; class Arachnida; order Ixodida; family Ixodidae; genus Amblyomma; species Amblyomma americanum. The sequence goes on along the minus strand of NC_135500.1, from coordinate 158,793,429 downwards.
AGGCGCCCGTGTGCTGTGCGATGTCAGTGCATGTTAAAGATCCCCAGCTGGTCGAAATTATTCAGGAGCCCTCCACTACGGCACCTCCTCTTCCTTTCTTCTTTCACTCCCTCCTTTATTCCTTCCCTTACGGCGCGGTTCGGGTGTCCAACGATATATGAGACAAATACTGCGCCGTTTCCTTTCCCCAAAAACCAATTATTATTATTATTATTATTATTATTATTATTATTATTATATTATTATTATTATTATTATTATTATTATTATTATTATTATTATTATTATTATTATTATTATTATTATTATTATTATTATTATTATAAAATCGTGTTCTACTCTATCAACAATGTCAATTGACAGCCACGAGCTGTGCGCCGCAGCTCCATCTATGTTGTATAGATGAAAGTAAATGCAAAAGCTTGCGCTGAGGTACGATAGGTGGTGTTATGACCGTGCTCGGCTTGAGTTTGAGTTTATGGATTTTGAGTTTATGGTGTTCTACGTTCCCCGCGGCGGAAAAACGCTAAGGCGCCCGTGTGCTGTGCGATGTCATTAGACGTTAAAGATCCCCAGGTGGTCGAATTTATCACGGAGCCCTCCAATATGCACCTCTTTCTTCCTTTCTTCTTTCACTCCCTGCTTTCCCCCTTCCCTTACGGCGCGGTTCAGGTGTCCAACGATATGACAGATACTGCGCCATCTCTTTTCCCCAAAAACCGATTATTACTATTATTGTTATTCTACGTTCCACAGCGACTAAGGCTATGAGGGATGACATAGTGGAGGGTTTCAGTTATTTCGGCAACCGGGGGTTAACGTGCACTGACATCGCACAGGGGTTGTGGATTTCAATTTGTAGGACCGACAGGCGAAACCTTTCAAGATGTCAACTGGTCCGAATTCGGAGCCCGGTGATAACACGACGGTTTCGACCCTGCGGGCGGCAGTGTGAGTGCAAACCTCCGCGACCTTTTCGGGCTTTAGGCTGGCAGTAAGCGGTGACCAGGCCTGAGTGCGTTATGTTATGTGCGGATATCAACCATTGCTGGGTCGTGAAAGCCGTACCGCCCGAGCGCCTGCGATGTACGCGCCTTTGTGCTGTTGGGGTCAACGAACGAGATGCGAACAGAGACGCAGACCTCCAGCATGGCATTCCTGTTTTTTTTTTCTTTTTTACTACAACCTTTCACCCTTCTCTCGCGGTGCGGTTGACGGAGACGCACACCTCCAATATGGACTTCCTGTGTTTTCTCTTTCACATATAGCTTTCCCCCTTCCCTCACAGTGTGGTTGAGGTGCCCATCGATATGTGAGGCACTTACTGCACCTTTCCATTCCTTCAAAATCACAACGAAGATGCACAACGGCCATTTTTGAGGGAGAAGCCCGTTCGCGATTTGTTCGGGCGGCGTATAGGCTGTTCTGAAGCGACAGCTTCGTTATGCTAAGTAAAGTCAATTTCGCTGTGCATTACCGGTTGACCATAAGTGATCCAGCGGACAAATGTGGCTATAGGTCTTATCATATGTGGTCCACCATGGTGTCGCACCACTTGACCTTTGACGTTTACCTTTGACGTTTCGATTCGTCGGAAGAGGGCGGTCGAATAGCCACGTGGTGGTCGCGTGAAGTCGCACAGTGGAAACTGCTTTTGTGACATCAGTCTGGGGGTAATATAGAGGCCGCACCGTTCATTGAGTGGCCAACACCTCGCAATGAACCATTAAATCCCACCTGCCAGAGAGACAGGGTGGACGCGCTAACTTTCCAGTGTGTGGAATGCCCTCAGCGTTACAGACGCCAAACTGCGTCCACTTGCCAGATACACCACAACCTTCGCTCTCTAACCTCCTAGAGACTCCGAGCGATTTGTCCAATCGCCAAGGCGCCGTGCCGAACGGCCGATGGCGTTCCGTGGACTCTCTGGCAGCGCTGCAATACGCTGTTACGTTCCGCTCTTAAAGGAGAAGCTTAAGCGTGCTCCTATTTTCCCTTTATGCCAATATGACGCGCAGTATCGCTGGCCAAAAACGAAGTCTTATTTGAGCCATTGATTTAGAATCTTTCTGTTGGCTACCTTATGTTCACGCAGCACTACCATATAAGCGAAAATTAAAATAATATGAATAATTACAGTCACTGAACAATAGATATCTCCACCTGGCACCAAGAAACCATATCAGCGCCACCTAAAGAGCACTTATTCAAAGCACTAGTAGTGTGGTGCTAGGGTGAGTATGGCGTACACATTTTATACTCCTTGATAATTTCGGAACTCGGGCTTTCTTTGTATTTCTTTTTTTTATGTCAGCTGTACATTTTGAATGATTTAGTCTTTGCTACTTGACGGATATTGGTATCATGTTCTTTGCTGCACACGATAACGTAGTGAAGCTGACGAGGTGCAAATGCTTCCGTAGTTTCTTTAGAAAGGAGTGATCTATAACATCCGTCCAAAAGGTATTTCTGTGCCATTTGAGAAGAAAAACAAAGAAAGTAATCATTTACAGCCCATTTTTTGTTTACATGCATCTGTTACGCATGAAGGGGTTGTTTTCGCGTCACTTGTACAACAGACCTTTCGCTATGTGAGGTGAATAATTTAGCGATTGTGCAGCTTTCAAAAAACAGCTCCAGTTTGAAACCTTTCAGATCTAAGGTTTCCCATGAAAAAAAAAGGAGCAGATAGATCAGCTCCGTCATCCCTGCCGGGATTCGAACCCGGGACCTTTGGATTAGAAGTCCAACGCGCTTTCCACTGCGCCACAGGGACTGTGATGTTCCAGCTCTCAAAACGATTACTTCTGCATGTCAGTCATTTATTACTACAAGCTTCAAATAACACAAGCAGTTGAAAGATGCCTAGCAGCACAAAGCAAACACCGAGGCTGGAAGATAAAAACTCATGCGCCATTAAGAATGCGTCTGTTTCTTTCGTTCTTTATCTATGCTGCCACACCTGATGACATTTATCATTTTCCTATAAATTTGATAGCTTGGTGTAGAGTGATGATCATTATGACGTACTTGCAGTACTTGCATTTTCCAGTCCTTCTAGACTGGCGCCTTGTTCGGCATCTCTTTTTCAGGTGTGTTATGAATACGGCAGAACGCCTGAAAGGAATGCTGCATGATGACATTTGTTGCGAAGTACTCCGCTTAATTAAAACGTGATCGGGTTCGATTAGATTTTGGCGTTTGATGTCGCTAAGTGAGATATGGGCTAGGAAAGAAGCGGTAGTGAAGGGCACCAAATTAATTTGGCCACAAAGGTACGCGTGCTCACATCGCATAGCACATGGCGGCTTCGGCGTTTCGCCTCTATTACCACGCTGCCGCCGCGGCCGCGATAGAGCCCGGCTCCTCTGGCTCAGCAGCCAACTGCGATAACCACTAAGCCATCGCGGTGCTACAACGTGTCCTTCAACTACTTTCCACTGTGTTAATTCGGAAGGCCGATTCGATGCGCTTTTTTATAATGCGTGCAGCGTTCACAGGCTTATCACATGTGTGCTGCGTTTCCGCAACATTCGCAGAAATGATCGCCACGTTCGGCGAGGAACTGAACGCGGACAAGCCGCGCGTGGTCTAACGAAGGTACGGAAGCAGCGTTCGCGAAGTGCGAACGGCGCACCGGCACTTTATATTTGGGCTTTGGCTTGTCTGACGTTGTTTTGAAGGCAGGTGACCCCGGCGCTATTGTGCGAACCAAGACCACCGCATCAGCTAGTCGCATATCTAAAAGAAAGCCTTCAATGGAGTTTTAATGAAATCATTATCGTATGCAGTCACTATCTATTATTTAAAGTTAGTTTACTTCATGGGCAAACTGCGGCAAATTTTGCCGCCTGGAAGTCAGTGAGTCAGAGCAACTTTATTTTGGACTCAAATACCCCAGAAGGAGGAGGGCAATCTGTTCGCGGATTCCAATATGATCGTGTCGAGTTCTTTCTGTCTTTTGCTCTCCTATTGCCGCTATGTGCTCGTTTTGCTGTGGTTGTTTTCTCTGCACTCAAGGGTTGTGGCCAACAAGAAAAAAAAAAGGGCACGTTCTAAAAAAATTTGCAGTGGCTTAACTTGGCTAACCCTGCAGCAGAACGAAAAGCAAAACTTGTTAGGCGTCTGAGACTCGTCCATGGCAGTACGCAGCACGCTCGCGACAGCCGTTCTCTATATACCCACAAAACCACGTAGCCATGACGTGATATCACACGCTCTTATGACACTCCCATCGGATGTCATCACGTGGCTTCACATCCCCCCTTTGGATATTCTTAAGGTGAAAGCTCAACCCAAAGGCCACCCAGTGTCAAAGGTCAAATATCAGAGGTCAAAGACGAGAGGTCAAATGTCAACTGAAGGTCACGGTTCAAGATCAGGGGTCAAAGGTTCGACACCAAAACTGTACCTCATATGTTGATACACGGCTAACGTGGTTGGGGCTGAAGGCGTTCAAGGTCATTCTCTGGCCTACGCAACGAGTGCTTTACCTTGCGTAGTGATTTTTCGCTTCAATATGCAAACTGTAATTCTCCTTTTTCCGCACAATTTCTCTACGATCTCAATGCTTCTCTTCTGGCGGGGTCAGTCGTCGCGTTTGCAATGCATCTGTGCATTACTTGGTCCTTGGGCACACTGGAATGAGGTGACAAAAACGCACTCTAGCTTCAGTGCTCAAGTAGCCCATGTTTTAAATTTAACAAATTTTGCGGAAGTGTTCCTTAGTAGGTTCTAAGAATAACAACTTTGCAGGCGTGTTGACGTATGCTGTGTTCTTTATGGTTAAAGTTTCAGATTGGAAGGCGATTCACAGTGGCAATTTTCGCTCCTGTCAAGCCACGCGGCGCCTATATTACACTGATGATGTTTCACGCCATGATGTGGATTGTAAATCATTGTGTTCCGTGGAATGCTAAGTTGACTTCAGAGCTCTTGGAGAGGTGTAAGTCATTTACTTTAGGGTCGCAGACGTCGGTGACAATTTTGCTTCTCAATACGAAATTTGTAGCTGGGTCGGTGAAAGCGGCGACATTCTGGGCTTCGTCTTGGATTGATAGAGGTAATAGCTCCCATTCTCGATTTCTGAGGTTAACTCATCTTGGTTCGTAATGAAGTCTGCTGTTTTTCTCAGGGTGCGATTGGGGTGGCGCGGCTCTGCTCTCGTCAGCCATGGCAACAGCCGCAACAGTTCGGCCTAGCTATTGAAATGATAATAATAATAATAATAATAATAATAATAATAATAATAATAATAATAATAATAATAATAATAATAATAATAATAATAATAATAATAATAATAATAATAATAATAATAATAGTAATAATAATATTAATAATAATAATAATAATAAAATTTCTTTTTTGGGGAAAGGAAATAGAGCAGTATCTGTCTCACATCTCGGCTGACACCTGAACCGCGCCGTAAGGGAAGGGATAAAGAAGGGAGTGAAAGAAGAAATGGAGAGAGGTGCCGTAGTGGAGGGCTCCGGAATAATGAAAATTGTTTTTCTTGAGGGGGGGGGAGGAAATGGCACAGTATCTGTCTCACACAATTCTTTTGTAGCGATAGCTACACTACGGTAGCATTTCGAGCCTTCAGCGTGGCGACGACACCTCCTTGTGGCTGCGCTGCCATGCTGTCACGTGGTTGGTCACGTGGTGCGGAGCAGCTGCCGGCGGCAAGGTGCCGTGGCTGATCATGTCGTGTGTCAGCTGGTAGGTCACGTGACCAGCCACGTGGTGCGGAGCAGCTGCTGCTGCCGGCGGCGTGGTGCACCGGCGAAACTGAGCTGCCACAGCTGCGCGCATGCGCCGTGTCAAGTGGGAAGAAGATGAAGAACGGACGCCCAGCGAAACGGAGCGGCGAAAGACGGACTTTACAAATCAACTGACCGAGTTCCACTCGGCCAGCTATAGCTATCGCGTCGCTCCAGCTTTAATTCGAGTTAAACCACCGGCAATTTTTTGTGTACATAGTTTGTATATATTACCTCTCCCCTATCCTCTCTTACTGTCCCCTAACCTCTTTTATTTCATTTCTTCGTTCTGCCTGCTATCATTTACTTCCGCTGCCCCAGCTCAGGTGCTTCAGTATCGATGGCAGATGCCGGGGCTAGCAAAATTCTTTTCCTTCCTTTTTTATTATTAGTTGAATAAACCCAGTACTACTACTATCCCTCTCACGTATCGGCGGACATCTGAACCGCGCGGTAATATAAGGGATAAAAGAGGGAGTGAAAGAAGAAAGGAAAAAATAGGTGCCACAGCGGGGAGCTCCGGAATAATTTCGACCACTGGTCAGCGTAAGGTTTCAGTCCAAAGGCCACAAACAGCCTCAAATTTTTGCTGATTCCTATGCACGCACATCAATTGGATCACTGACGTGGGTACCATGCGAGGTAATAAACATTTTGCTGCTTGATCAAGAACACAGCAGATGGAAAGCGATTGGCAGAGCACGATCAGAAGGCTGCTCGGCGAGTCAGCGTCTGCAGCTTTCCCTTTTTTCTGGATGTCACCAGTCGCTTCGAAAGTTTCAAGTGCTACTGCTTTTCTGTTACAAAGCACAACAAAACCGATTTCTTGTGAAGCGCGTTCAGCCCGTGGTCGACGTGCGCAGGTACATTTAATGTTCAAACACTATATGGCTCATCAGCCGGGAAACCCAGCGGCGCTTCAGTATCCGGAAAAGTGGTCCACAAAACCCCTAGTGACAGTATGGGGAATTAGGGATGGTCATTAAGTTACTTAGGGTGCAGGCTTTCAGGGTAAAGGCCTTTATGGGAAAGGAGTTGATAATAATGGCCTTCAGTGTAAAGACATTTCGGGAGAAGTCCTTTATGGTAAGGGCGTTTAGAGAGAAAGGCCTTAGTTCTAAATCCCTTTTGGTAAAGGCCTTTATTGCAAAACCTTTCGGGTATACAAAGTCCTTAGGTTGAGGTCTGTATGGTAAAACTTTTCAGGGTTAAGGTCTCAAGGATAAAGGCCTTCAACGTAAAGGACTTTAGGTGAAATTCTGCTTTTGCATTCACAACGCGTTATGAGCGCACTGTCGTCGAACCTACGGAGTCTTTCAGACATAACGGATCTGGAATATAACTTCTTTTCACTTCACCGGGCGCACTACGGGACGCATATCTTTCCATTCTTACCACCATTTGACGCTAGGGCTGGTCGCCCACCGTCATAGAGGAGCCGAGCAGCAGGGAGTCAAAATATGGCTGTTTTATTTGAGGACTGAGGTTAAACGTTAAACTGCCACAAAGGATTTCAGTCACTCATTGACGTACTTTATTTCGTGCGTTCCGAAACGCGGAAAAAAGCAGCAAACAAATGAAGTTACCAAAATATTTCCTATTTGAAATTACTGCTCACACGTTCACTTCTGAAAGAAAACCGACTGTGCACGAGGTGGTAAAACAAGGTTTCGACAAGAAATTCTTTTAACACTGCGCCCAAGTAACGCCGCGGATAAAGGCATGCAGAGTTTGTGATCCAAAGAACCGCTCGCATAATTGATGCACTCTGCACTTCATGAAAACCTGACCCCTGAATAAGTCATATATTGGTAACAGATAAAGACCAACTTATATCTCAAACTCTAGTGACGCAGCTTGTTTTTCGTAGCCAATAGCCTAAAATATGCCCCTGTAGCGGCAACCTCCCAATACTGTTCCACATCTCATGGGACTGCAGCGGGAATCCGTCACACCTAAAAACACCACACGCATCGCTCAAACATTGCGAGGCAGCACTTTCCAGCAGTGATCCGGCGGATCAGCGCAACCTTATTCATTGGGTAAGGTGGCGGCTGCATGCACCGTAGTTCTGACATAAGGATGTCGGTATCACATATATTAAGGAGCCTAAATTAAATTTTAAAGGAAAGAGGTGTGAAGAAGACGAAGTGGATTAACCGAAGAATAAAGAAGAGGAAGAAGAAGCATTCGGTGAGGTGGAGAGAGATGATTGGTGGAGAAGCATTCGGTGAGATGGAGAGAGATGTTTGGTGGAGAAGAGAAGACGACGACAAGGCTTACGTGGACTAACACCGAGGCTATAAAAGGGCGAGTGAGAGCGAGGCAGGGGGTGGAACAGCAGAGAAGCGGAGGCTCCGGAAGGTCAGGGACACATCGGCTGGAAGAGAGCGACGCCGGCTACTGCTCCGGTGAGCTCGCGTTCTACGACTCCGCATCGTGGACTTCCTGCCGTGCCTGAGCCCGTTCCGGGCAGTCAACAGAGGACGCTACCACCTGCTACGGCCAGGGGTGTCTCCAGCGCTGTTGCCACCCATCCGGGTGGTGCGCCCAACGCCATCAACGCCGGCATCATCTCCACGGGCGCTTGGACCTGGAGCTTGTACGACACAGCCAGCGACGCCAGCCCGAGCACGTCGAACGCCGCCTCGACGCCGGCTACGGGATCCATACAACGCCGCGGCCGCACCGAACCAACCGTGAGCACGAACGCCGACCGCTAATAGTAGAACGCTAGGAGTAGACGCTGGTAGCAGTGTGCCCGGGTCGTGTGTATTTATAGTATTTGTGTTTTGTGTTAGTTTTATTAGTTTTGTGTTCCAGAGTGTGTGTCACGTAGGGTGTATTAAATGTGTGTTTGTGTGGGTACACCCGTCGCCTAGTCCATTCTTTCGGTCCGAGTGTCCTTCGGAGAGATCCGTGACAAAGATAAATGGCGAGCCTGTGCCAGGATACATTTCCTTTTTATTTTTTGCTTTGTCTCGGAATTTTCCGATCTCTCGACGGCAGAAAGTATGGACTTGGCAAAAACTTTAGAGCTGGCGCTCAAGCTAGGGTTAAGCAAGGAAGAGGCGATGCGTCTCTGTGACGAGGAGAAAGAAGAGGCAAAAAGGCAGAGATTTGAAAGAGCGCAAGCACGCGCAGACGCTCGCGAGGCAGAAGAGCGAGAAGAGAAAAGAGCTCGTGATGCAGAAGAGCGCGAGGCGAAAAGAGCTCGCGAGGCAGAAGAGCGCGAGGAGAAAAGAGCTCGCGAGGCAGAAGAGCGAGAAGCTAGAAGAACCCGCGAGGCTGAAGAACAGGAGAAAAGAAGGATAGAACGGGAGAAGGAATTTATTTTGTGGAAACAGGCGCATGTCGCGGGAAGATATGAGGAGATCACGGACAATGATCAGCGTTCCTTTCGATGACAAGAGAGATGATTTGGATACATATCTGCAAGGATTCGAGCGGATAGCTTTGGGGCAAGGCTGGGAGCGCAGTGAATGGGCCACGGCATTAAGCATGTGTTTAGTCCGAGAGGCGCTGAATGTGTTTGGAAGGATGCCTGCTGCTAATTCCATGGACTACGAGAAAGTCAAAAAGGCGCTCCTCCAAAGATTCAGGCTTACGGCAGAAGGTTTTCGTGAGAGATTTCGCACCGCGAAACCTGAGGATTCGGAAACCGCTAAGCAGTTTTCCTGCAGGCTATCCCAACTATTTTGATAGGTGGCTTGATATGTCAAACACAGAAAAGAGTTTTGAAGGTGTGCGTGACAAGCTGGTCACTGAGCAATTTTAGCGTGTTGCACCTCAAAGCTGGCGCTATTTCTGAAAAAAAGAAAGTTGTGTTCGTTGGAAGAGTTCGCCGACACTGCAGACCAATTCCTCGAGGCTCACGGGTTAAGAAATTTGAGTAAGGCAACGGAGGAAACCCAAAAGACCCTAGAGACAGATACAGCAAAACCAAGAGGATATGGCGGTGCATCTAAGGCGCCAGTAAGGTTTTTTCTCTGCGGAAGGTGGGACACCGTGCAGCTTACTGCCGAACTAGTAGCGCTGCCCAAAAAACACAGGTTGTGTGTCAAGGTTGTAAGAGGAGGGGTGATACCCTGGATGAGTGCCGATACAGAACGCAGGACCGAGCTGCATGCGTTGTCGGCTCTAGGGTAGAACTTGTCAAGCCACCCGAAGTTCCACAACTGAAAGGAAAGCAAACGCCGCTGGAAAATGAGGCAGTGAGTGGAACACCCAAGTCGAAAGCAGCAATGCCGGTGGTGGTTGGTCAAATAGGTGACCGTCCTATATTGGTGCTTAGAGACAGCGGAGCCAACACAGTCTTGGTTCGGAGAAGCCTGGTGAAGGACGAGGATCTTACAGGGGAAGCATCGGTCATCACTCTGGTAGACAGCACAGTAAGGTACGTTCCTGATGCCAGGATTCTAGTGTCCACGCCATATTATACTGGGCAGATAGCGGCAAAATGCGTAGACCCACCCATCTACGATCTCATATTGGGAAACATTACGGGTGCAAGAAGTGTCGAAGACCCCGATCCGGAGCGGAGGACGCTCGACGGTGAAGAACATCCAAAGGAGGAAAGGCCTGCGACAGCTCAGACGGGTGCAGTCAGTTTTTCGTTGGCAGTGGAGACAAGAGCTCAAGCTACAACCCGAGCAACGCAGCGTCCGCTCTCTGCTCCTGTTACGTTGTGCCTGAGCGTAACACCGGGCGAAATTGCAATTAGGCAAAAAGAAGACTCGAGCTTGAAGGCCTGCTTCGAAAGAGTCGTGGAAAGGGTGAAAAGAAAAAAGAGTCGGACGTCATTCGAGTATAAATTGATAGATGGTCTTTTGCACAGGGAATGCATATTTAGTTCAGGAAGGCGGGTCCAACAGCTGGTGTTACTGAGAGATATGAGAGATACCGTGCTACGCTTAGGACATGACGCCATTATGGCCAGACACCAGAGTGTTCAAAAAACGGTGTCTAGGATCACCGAGGAGTTCTTTTGGCCGGCTGTTCAGAGTGACGTTAAGCGCTTTGTTCGCTCATGAAACGAGTGCCAGCGCACAGTTCCGAAGGGAAGAGTTGGTCCCGTACCTCTGGGCAAGAGTCCAGCCATCGACGTACCGTTTCAGCGAGTGGCTATTGACATTGTGGGGCCAATCTCTCTATTATCTGCCAAAGGCAATAGATATGTGCTTACTCTGGTTGACGTGGCCACTCGTTATCCTGACGCTATTTCACTGAGAACTATTGACAGTATCCAAGTGGCGGAGGGTCTTGTGGAAATGTTTTCGCGTTATGGGTTACCGAGAGAAATTTTGATTGACCGGGGCTCGAACTTCACATCGGAGCTAATGAAGGAGGTTAACCGCGTTTTGTCAGTAAGGCACTTACTGACATCGCCTTACCATCCCATATGTAGTGGGTTTGTAGAGCGGTTCAACGGCACCCTGAAAAATATGATCAATAAAATGTGCCAGGAGAGACCTACTGACTGGGATAGATATCTCCCAGCTCCTTTGTTCGCTCACCGCGAAGTACCACAAACGAGTCTTGGTTTCTCCCGCTTTGAGATGTATGAGAGCACCGTTAGAGGTTCACTTACAATACTCAAGGAGCTGTGGGCTAATAAGGAGATTGCATCAGATGTCAAGACAACTTACACATACGTTCTTGAGTTGCGGCACAAGTTTGAAGAAACATGCGGGCTTGCACATCAAGGCCTGGAAAAGGCGCATGAACGCCATAAGGGATATGATGAAAAGAAAGCCATTCACAGGAATCTGGATCCGGGCGACAGGGTTCTCGTCCTGCTATACCACGGATCATAATATGTTACTGATGCAGTGGAAGGGCCCGTACCTTGCGACGCGGAAGAAAAAGGACATGGATTATGAGGTATTGAAAGATGGCACTAAGAGGGTTTTCCATGTAAATATGTTGAAGAAATATAAAGAAAGAGGTCCCGTACGGTACGCCCGTAAGGTAGCATGTTCGGTAGTAGCCGAGACAGGTGATGTTGCGTGGTGCCCACGTGCAGTGGGGAGAAAAATGCAGGAGGGGATGAGGTACTAATGAAGCCCAAGACGAATGAAGACATACGATCACAGCTCTACTCCAAATCAAGCGGGAGACGTTTTCGAATGGGCCAGGCAAAACCGAGCTCATATGTTAAAAATTAAATATGTATACCGAGAGAGCTAACTGAACAACTCTAGATATATCGCGAATGTAACCTATTGTTGCTGTGCTAATGTATCTCTGGGATTTTTCTTGTTGCTGCTGTTGTTGGTGTTATGTGATTATACAAGGGAGTGTGTTGTGGACACGAACATGTTTATTAAGGACTCTGTGCGGACAGCGGCAGTGGTGTGTTAGTGTTCTGAAAACGCAATTTGGTGTGCTGTGTTAGTGGCGTGCGTTTTGTGTGTGCTGGACATCTGCGGTGTGGTGTGTGCTGGGTCCAGAATCGCCACAGAAGATAGTCGGTTGGCTGGATGGCTTGAAGATGAGGATGGCGTGAGCAGTTTTTCATGGAAAAAACTAGAGAGAGGGGGCCCTTGTCACATATATAAGGAGCCTAAATTAAATTTTAAAGGAAAGAGGTGTGAAGAAGACGAAGTGGATTAACCGAAGAATAAAGAAGAGGAAGAAGCATTCGGTGAGGTGGAGAGATGATTGTTGGAGAAGCATTCGGTGAGGTGGAGAGAGATGAATGGTGGAGAAGAGAAGACGACGACAAGGCTTACGTGGACTAACACCGAGGCTATAAAAGGGCGAGTGAGAGCGAGGCAGGGGGTGGAACAGCAGAGAAGCGGAGGCTCCGGCAGGTCAGGGACACATCGGCTGGAAGAGAGCGACGCCGGCTCTGCTCCGGTGAGCTCGCGTTCTACGATTCCGCATCGTGGACTTCCTGCCGTGCCTGAGGCCGTTCCGGGGAGTCAACAGAGCACGCTACCACCTGATACGGCCAGGGGTTTCTCCAGCGCTGTTGCCACCCATCCGGGTGGGGCCCCCAACGCCAACACCGGCATCATCTCCACGGGCGCTTGGACCTGGAGCTTGTACGACGCAGCCAGCGACACCAGCCCGAGCACGTCGAACGCCGCCAGCAACGCCAGCCCAAGCACGCCGAACGCCGCCTCGACGCCGGCTACGATATCCATACAACGCCGCAGCCTCACCGAACCAACCGTGAGCACGAACGCCGACCGCTAATAGTAGAACGCTAGTAGTAGACGCTGGTAGCAGTGTGCCCGGGTCGTGTGTATTTATAGTATTTGTGTTTTGTGTTAGTTTTATTAGTTTTGTGTTCTAGTGTGTGTGTCACGTAGGGTGTATTAAGTGTGCGTTTGTGTGGGTACACCCGTCGCCTAGTCCATTCTTTCGGTCCGAGTGTTCTCCGGAGAGATCCGTGACAGTCGGTTACCGATTATGCAAGTCTTCACTTTCACTCACTCAGTCAATCAATCAATTAATCAATCAATCACTCTCTCAATCGATCGATCAATCAATCAGTCAATCAATAAAGAGAAAACTCGACCATGTTGGCTGTCAGCTATTTAGTTACGAGGATAACGCTGAAATACTGGATGCAATCCAACGCGGACACGATAATTTTGAGTTGTTGTTAGTGGCTATCTATTAACAAAATAACAATGGAAGGAAAAGTTGTTGCTAGCCGCGGCATCTGCCATCGAAACCAGAAGCACCTAAGGTGCGACTAGTGGAATAAACAGACAGGGAGAGGACCGGGAGAGGGGATGAAAGGGGGAGCAATAGTAAGACAGGATATAGGTAGCGGGTAACACGCACAATGTACAAATTTACACCGAATATGGAAATAAATTTGGGATGCTGTGCCGCGCATGATAGGAGTTTCTAAATTTTGAGTTAAAGGTTATGTGTCTGGTATGATAGAGACAAGCATGGTCACTTAAAATCGAAGTGGCTTTAGAGTGAGCAACATCCCTGCCGGGACTAAAACCCGGCACCTGTGGCGGACGCAAGCAGTCCGCCACAAGGTTTGCTTGCCTACTTGTGTATTGAAATAAGATCCATGCATTTTTCGCCGAGCAGGAGGAGGGAAGACTTTATTGTACCCGAGTGCCTCTTTCTGCGGTTTTGGGGCATCTTATGAGATGTTCTCGTCTTGGTTGTATCCCCGGGAGTCTTCTCTGTCGACCTCGTGAACTTTTAATTTGAACTGGGGCCCACCGCTTCCCCCCCCCCCCCGTGGTTTTTCCACGAATGTTTCTTTTTAGGCGTCGAGAGGGAAGCATTAGCCTTCGATAACTATGCATGCTAGGTCTCCCGCAACTCCCGTCCCTGAAACCGAACCCATAAGTTTAGCAAAGACGAGCCTATATTTTCCTGCGCTATACACGTTTGCTTTTCTTGTTTCTGACGCCGTCGACATATATTAAAGCGGCTTGGAGGTCATAAGGATTTATGAAGAGTGCCATCAGAAAGAACTTTTCCCAAACACGCAAGCAAAACATTTGAAGTCAAGATTCACCATAATTAAAATTTTGTGTTAACGTCAGCTAAGGCCGCTATGCTACATATATTAAGCGAAGGCATTCTCTCTCCCTCCCCTCTTTCACCCGCCGCCTCTCCACTCTAGCACAGTCGTAATTTTGACGAGCTGCTGCCAGCTACTAGACATCTGCCACGAAAAGAGGAAACACCACTTTTACTGCCCGTTTTACTGCTGCACACAACTTATTGCGTGGCTGCGATGGTAGTAGCGATTGCGGACTCACGCCAACTTTTTGTTACTCTATTAGCTAACTCTAACCATAAACCGTGTTAACACGACCTAGTCCAGGAAGCGTTTGGACTCCCTCATTTGATAAGCACTTCAACAAGTGCACAACACAGTACTTCAGATGAAGCGGAGGTAAATTCCTGATGCGCGTAACACGCTTGCACCAGGACTATGTTAACTAAAAACGCTGTAGAATTATCAAAAAAGAAATGTCGTTACTCTGTCCGCGATTCAAACAAAGTAGAGTGTGTGATTCGAGAAAATTCTCGCGGAAAGAAGCAAGTTTTGCAGAATGCGCCTCTAGTAGTGTTTTCCCCCTAGAAATACTGAGAGGCTTCGGTGCATGTGCTGCACGCTCACAGAGCACACTGCACGCACTGATTCCAAAAATACAGAAATATTTATCTTGTCGGTATGTTACAGTTGCCACGTCTCCGGTTCTCTCGACTTGGCTGTTAGTTCTGTGCACTTTCGCAATAATTTCATGGCTCATTGACTGCACCGCAATGCTAATAGGTTATGCACTCTGCCGCTGTGGCCAGGGCACTGCACGCACTTGCGAAGCCTGAAATTTGCTCGCAGATGGTAGCACATAAAGCAGCAATCAAAATTCTCGCTGAGGCAACTCACCGTTCGCGGTAAATGGACGATTTGTTTACGAGTAGTTCCAAATGCAGTAGGCGTGGTAACGGTGGCACGCCCTCTTTTTTTCAGGGGTCAAAACTGGGACTAGTGGAGTGCAAGTTTATCGCGTTTTCCACGGCACTAATTTAGATCATTCGCATAAGAAAGCGCTCTCACTCCAAGTGACAGATGGCGTCTGTCTTTACAGGCATTGTTGGAAATGTAGCTGCCTTATTAATGAATATGACAAAAGGTATAATAACAAATAAGTCTGTAAAATCGGCACGCGAGATATGAGAGGCTTCCTTCAAAAAAAGAAAAAAAAAGGAGCGAGCCGTTCGCTTTACGTTTCGTCACCCACTCTAGTCGAAAAGTTTATTACAACGCTTAGAAAAACGTGGACAACCTTGTTTCTCCTTGAATGTATTCATTTTTATTTATCAGGTGCGGCAGATATTGGCAGTTACTAAATAAATACAGCTGTCCACGCCTCCTCCTGCTGTGCTGTGGGTCCTTTTTGTGCGCGGTTCTACACATCTGATTAAGGCAGAAACTAACGAATCCACGTGGCGACACTTTTTTGGCTTCCGCGGCGCGAGTCATTGAAACAATGCGGAAAGATGAAGAAGCATATTTAAGCAATTCTCGGACAAATAGAGAAAATAAAAACAATTCACTTCCCATGGGAAGCTGCATCCCTACCGGGATTCGAACCCGGGACCTTTGGATTAGAAGTCCAACGCGCTATCCACTGCGCCACAGGGACCGCACGTGCACCGCTTAGCGGAAAAAAGACCCGGCGTTGCGGGCACTGCACTTGAAAAAAACTAGATGAGCATGGTGCGGAAAGACAGGATTTTTTTTTGTAAGGTCGGCGTAGTTCTTGCCTTGTAAGTGTCTGAAAGGTCATCATCAGCTCAGAGTTTAGTGAACCCGCTAAAGAGAGCTATGAGCAGCAGGGTTCAAACGCGAGGACGGTCGCCTCGGTTGCCGTGAAAGTAGTTCTTTTAAATAAAATTTTCCGCTGAATTCAAGTCGGTATCAAAAAAAAACATAACATGTTGTTTTCACTTGAGTAATGTGCATGAAAGTAGATTACTTAAAACCAGGTTAATCCTAGACAACTAATTAAAATTCTAGAGAAAATACAGCGAGTGTTGTTGCGCTAGTCCGCTTCGCACCAGGTGATTGCCATGCTCCGAGTGCTTCGAGCATCTGTCAGTTCAATATTGGCGCCGACCTTTAACTGTTATTCCAAAAACAGGAACGCAAGCTGTAAGATTACGGCACGCCAAAGTTTAATAAAACTATCCTTGTTTCTTGGTTCCTGATATGACACTCTATGTAGACGATACTGGAAAACTGTTTCAGCTGATTAAGCCATATCACCGTAAATTACTAATACCAAAACAGTGAAGCCCTAATTAAGGTAACAGTTAGGAAGTTTTATCTGCATAACAGATGCGCTCACAATCTCTGCTACCCAGAATGGTGCTTGACGTCAGTCCTTCAAGGGCGGCGCTCGCATCGAGGTAGCCTGAGCACGCTACAAACCAGTCCATGTCTATATGCCCGCAAGATCTCTCAGAGCCCCTGCATATGACTCAGCAGCTAGATCTTCTTTCATATCAGCGAACTTATGAAGGAAAACAAATTCAGGAGTAATGCTTAAAATGCTTAAGTCATCTTATTTTAGGTTATTCTTGCTGCAAATCAACAGAAGCACTCTATCGTAGTCAGTGAATCCGCACTAAGAGTCCTTCGCAATTCAGGTTAGTCTTGTTACTTTGGAACTGTCCAGGTACATTCGTGTGTCGCCTATTCACTCTCAGTCATCCGTTTGTAAAATCGCTGTCAGCCATAGTTATCAATTTTCGGACCAGCGTAAACGATGCGTTCCCACCGTTGAGCTATTCCTCTGCGTGCACGGGATAATTAACCGGCTTGTCGCGAAAACACGGGTTTTATCGACAGAACCTTAGCCCACGAGCAGCAAACTTTACGACGTCTCTGCAGCTGGTCGTGACCAGAAAACTGAGTGCCATACCCGTCGCTTTCTGTAGGACTGGCGTTAGTGATGAAAGAATAGCGACTAGACTACACACAAACATGCCCAGAACAAAAGGAGGGAGGAATTCGGATCTCGTACCGCCCAGCCAAAGAGTGAAGAATGCTGATGAGGCTGACATACCTAGCATGAAAGCCCCTCATCAGTGAGGAATCTATAATGACACGGCTGTTCAAAGCCTTCCCCTCTTTTCCTATATTTAGCAATCCACATCGTGGCATCTAAAACAAAAGAGAGAGAAGGAACTTGGATGATCTCGGTATAGGGGTGGCCTTCTAGAATTTCTCCGGCGCGCTGTTGGCAGAATACAAATCATTGATGCATACAACATAAGTATTCCTCTCAGGCTATCTCTGTTCACACTTCAAGGCTGCTGAATTTGTTTTTACACATCGCAGGACGTTGCACTTCGGTTTTACACGAAGGAAACTGACCAAACAAGATACATTTTACCATTTCGTGTAAACAAGGCGGCCGGTGTGCCCTGACCACGATTCCTCAAAATACGCCGTGCAGCAAATCGTGCATTCAAAATGCCAACGCACTTTCGACCACCGAAAAACGCTTCACCAACTACGCTAGCTTATAACCTTTGCTCTCCATAACGGCTTCGCGAACGCAGGAGGATTGAGTACTGCGCAAGCGCACTTCGGAGAACGACGAGGTCTAAAAAATTGGAGTAAACACCTAAGCTCTGCCTTGAGGGTATGACGCGATAACTTTAGTGTGTTAACGCCCATATAAAGCCCCGCTCAACCAAGCCACACGACCGTGCTTGCGTGGCGTAGGGAGAACATGTACGACTCGGAATGCAGGGGTGCTGGAGGGTTCGAGGGTTCTCCTCAGCTTTTGAGAAGCCCGAGTTGGCAACTTCTCCCAAATCGGCCATGTCACATGACGTCGCACAACCCTGCGACAAATATGTTCCCAGCCATGCCAGCTGTCACCTACCACCTTCAAGAGTCACACCAGTTATTTTTCGCTCACAACGCCGAAGCCTGATTTTCTGAAGAACGGGACCTTTAAAGCTATCACGCTAAAACTGCCGTAAGCTGTTTGATGTCAGCTCACGCCAGAAAAGCTCGGGTGGCTCAAAGCCCTATACTGCGACATATCTCACAACCCATATGCAGCTCGGAGGCGTTAAATGCCACAATGCCCGTAGCACTGCGAGTGCAATGTACTGTACTCTCATGCCACCAAGAGTGTGAAACTGCGAGCATCACAGCCCTAATGTTGTTGCGGTCTATCTAGGACGAATATACAACACAGACCTTATGATTAGCGCGTTCTTGTTTTATAGTTATCATATATGCTCTTGTCGCTTTTCCCACTATTGACCTTCTGGATGTCCGCAGCGAAACGAGGTGGCGCTGCAGTCGCTAGCGAGCTCGAAGCAGACAAAAGGCCCGAGATAGTCGAGTCGCCCCGAGAGCTCAATAAATAAAAAGTCGCTCCTGTCAGCTCCCCTGTGCCGTTTTGATAGAATTCTGTTGTTTTTGCCATGTGGGCTTTGCATGGTATTGTCTCCTGGGAAAAGAATACCTTCATATCAGCCTGGAGGTACCGTCTACGCTCGTCGACATACAATGTTACCCAGTCAGACGTTTCAGGTTAGACTTGAGTGCTATTGTATACGTGAAGAAAGAGTGCGTTATCTCATGTTCTCTCAAATAGAACGAGCGAAGAGTGGCGCTTTCCTGAACTTTCAGAGCTTTCTTCCCTAAGGAGTGACTTCAGAACCGCGTTTATTTTGAGTGAAAAAAGTCTTGGCTGCATTTTGATGGTAACTACTTAGCCGACGCAGAAGGAAGAGATTTTAGATGCGCTTGATTTCAAGAAATTTGAGCTCTACGCTTTCTTTCCATTCTTACTGGATGATGTACTTAAAGACATCGCTAGTAAGACGTCGCTTTAAGACATGCCTGCAACTGCAAAATGGAAACGTCTTCCCAAGCTCGGCCCTCCGTCAGATGCCGCGAGGTGCCGGCTCTTTACAGCGCCCAAGTATGCAATATATGTGCTGCTAGATAAATTGGAGGATATGCTGTGCTCTTTATAGCCTCTTTTGGATCCCGTATTCATAACTTCTATATTTTTTTAGAAGTGGCCAATGCCGTTATCGAAACACATATAGCATCAAGGAAATTTAAATCCTTTTCCCAAAGTAATAGTACACGTGATATGTGTAGCTGACAGTGCTCTGGCGCCATATTTTCCAACGCCTGAATGCCTTTCCTTGCCCTTTTATTATACTGACAGGTGCGTCCTTGCAAGAAACTTCTGACAGCCTGCAAGCAATATGGTTTCGTTGAATTCGTATAAAGATTGAGGCTGATCCTATAGGGCCAGCCTCGCTCTTGGTACGAAATCAGCAAAACCATATTGCTTGCAGGAGTGTGCCGACAAAATAATAGAAAAAGGAAAAATCTTCACAAAATGCGGCTTCTCAACTCGTTTTGAGAATCCTCCATATTTTTTGGGTTATCCATCTTAGGATTGAAAACAGGCATTAATCTACAAAAAAGCAGAAATATAATGCAAATATTGCAATCTTGGTTTACAAAGCTTCAAGTTTCATGCTTTACAATAGTTTGCCAGCCTCGCACAACAAATTAACTCGATTAAATATACTTACTGTTTCCACACCGTAAAGGCGTATAGTTCGTATTGACAACTGCGCATGCCTAGAAGAAAAGCTACGCACGTAGCCGTCATTTTGCCCCTGCTTACAACACGCATCTGAGAAATAGGATTCCTTGAAGATTATACATTTATCTGTCTGGATACATAATCCATCAATCAGGAATATGTTTACTGCATCTTCAATATGCCTCCAATCTTCAATATCCCGCCCGACCTCAGCGAATGTAAACAAATAGGAGCTAGAAAGGGAGATTCCAGGCACGGGCTTTTGCCTTCTATAGGTCGACCTGTAACGCAGCTCAAGGATGGATGCCACCGGAGAGAAAGCCCGCATGGCATTCCTTCGATCGCTCAGCGGGTACACGGAAATGCGTTTACGCATTCGTGTTGCGGGGGCCTTGCTACGTTGATAATGGAGTGTTTTTGTGGCGCGCAAGCGAAGAGGTCTCCCACGCCACTCGTGATTAGGATGCATTGTTATCGACGTATGCTGGCCGCTGAATTTCACGGCAACAGGCTCCACGTATTCGTGTGGATAACCAGCTACCCAGCATTGACACCATGCAGCGGTTGTCTCCTGAAGAGGGGAGGAACAGCGCTCTTCCTGAACACTTCACCGTGCCCCAATTATATTTTTACTTTCGTCTGTGCGGCGGGCCATCTGTCATTTGTCATCCCATATTACGTCATCGCTCGCTAGCTTCACTGAATCTACTGGAATCATTCCATGAACGTTACTTTTCCTTTTGCTAGAGATGCAGGGTTCAAGCATTTTTCAACTGTTGAATATTTTTTTCGACTTTTGCTACACTTTGCTCCACTATGCTACTTCATTTTTCTTTCTGCGGTAGTCTTCCGCCAGTGCTGCTTTGCAATGTGTTAGCGCAGTGATTCTAGGCTACTGGAGTTCTTTTTTTTTACTACAAGTAAGTATAGTGAGACAAAAGAATCATTTCGGAAATAAAGTATATCAAAGGGATAGTGCAACACTTGAAACGCAGCTGTAGTTTTATTGCATAGATCAATTCGCAGTCTGTGGAATTATTGAAAATATTTAATAATTTTTTTATTGGAACACTGCTCGGACACGGAACAAAAAACAAGCACAGAGACAAAGCGCTGCAATGCGCCTTGTCTTCGTGGTTCTGCACGCACACACCGTATATTTCTTTTCTTGTCCGCGCCAGCGCTCTGATTCGATTACTTTACACCACCTTGCCTAAGCTGCATTTTATAACTACAATTCCGGCTACTGACAAAAAAACCTAAGAGTTGACATGGTTATGCAGCTGCCTGGGGGCACCAATATTATACTCTTTTTGCGATATCTGCGTGAAAATGGACACTAAAGCGTACTCCAAGCCCCAAAATTCTGTCGTGTGAGTTATCTATTTCCAGTCTGTTCCTTTCTATAGTCTCCACTGAACACGAATGTTCCGCAAAGATGCCCAGATGAGTATGAAACCACTTCTCATCCAACGCATTTTCTGCTTGGGAGTGACTCTAATCTGTCAAAACCGAGTAAGTCATTTATTCTCGCCCAGGGAAGTTTCTTCTCTATGCATTGGGAATATCTATTACTTGTTTCAAGGAATTGGTACGGAGCGCTGACAGAATGTTTTTCATGTCCACCGGAAGAGTTTAAAGGTAGCCTCCGGGAATTGATTTGGCGATCATTTAGATCTTGATGACGAAATTACGGAAGATTCTTTTACTTACTCAGGAAGGAACATTTTGTTGGGGTCCGTGCTGTCGTGAGAGTTTTTTTTTTAATCTTCTGCATTATGGGAGCCTTTGTGGAAAAGCTGAAGTGATACTATAAAACAAATTGGCAGTGGCTTAGCTCGGCTGTTGCCGGCTGTGCCAGTCAACTTCGAACTACTTAACGGAAATTGTTTGTTATGGACGGGAGACAAGATACAAGGCAGTTTAGGGAAAATTTCTGATGGGCTAGCTCTGTCAGCCCAGGATATACGTAGCGAAAGCTCGGGCTTTTCTGCATCGGAAGACTGCACTCTCTAGATGTGCCATTATTCATGGCTGAACCTTGAGTCGTCGTGGCGGAGTGGTGGCGTCTCCACCTCAAACGCAAAAGGCCCTGGTTCGATTCCGAGCCTCGGCAGAGTGTTTTTATTTTTCATTCAGTGAGTGTGCGGGGGGGGGGGGGGGTCCTGTGGCTCTATACACGCCGCCACCGAATACGTTGGTTAGCGGTTAAGCGCAGGCTCTGTTAAGGCGCGTTTGTACTCCGGCGTAACGCTCCCGCGCTGCAAGACGACGTCACGTCAGCGAAAGCGAGACCCTCTATACTCCAACTGCGCTTGACCGCCGGCGCGTTAGGCTGCTTCGGCGCACTCTGACCGCACTGGGGGAGACTTTGAGCACGTCTCTATTTTGCGCCGAGTGCGCCAGCCGCCGCCTGCCCTGCCAGACCGGCTTGGTTCCGCGGCGAGGCGCGCGTTTTGACGTCATGTGCCTCCTCAGAGCACCGCCACAGCGAAATTGCAAGTTCGTGGCCAGTAAAGCTTTCGCTTTCAAAGAGAGTTGTGACCTGCAGAGACCGTGACTCCGCTCTCCTCCAACTCGTTTGCTTGCGGCTCCATTCAATAGCTTCGCAGTTGGGCGGAGCTGTTCTCTTCGACGTCTCGGCTAATTTAATCCATTCACAGTACACATCTGAAGGTACATGCAAGTGGGCGAAAGAACCCGATCCAGTGGACCCCGTAGCTTCGGAAACGCGCGGAGCCCTTTGAAGCGTTGTGCGTCGGTTTTACTTTCAAGCCGCCAACTTTAAACGCGAGCGCCCTTGAGCACCAATACGTTTTTGTGGCAAAAAAAAGTTAATGACCCGGCCCTTGCAACCGTGACAAACCTCCTCGACGGCGCCTGCTCTACCGTGCAAAAGCGCCGTTCAAGGAATCACAACCCATTGGCCCCAAAGCCTTGGCCAGCCTCCGACGGGCGCGACATGACTACCTTGTCCTCGCCCCGCACTGGGGTCAAGATATTTAATGAGCAATGGCTGCTCACTTAGGAAGGGGAAACGACCCACCGGTGCCTAACCTAACCCTTCTTCCTCAAAAGCATCGCACGCTCTGTGGGGCTGAAATCGCTGAAATGCAGGCAGGAGTTTTTGCGAGAACTTTGTTGGCGGTTTCGGGAACGGGATCCATCGTAACGCTGGCAAGACGCCGGTAACCCCGTTCTAGCCACCCTACCTTCAACGTGCGGCGGCGGTAGATTTCATTCCGGCTGCTGCTAGACCGCACCGCTAGGCTCAGAAATCACGGAGTCTACGTTTACGTCACGTTTGACGTTCCTCCGTCCTGCGACGTCATAAGAGGACGCCGTGACGTTATAAGAGTGCATCGAGTTTGAACCAGAGGGCGGGAAAAAATTTTCAACTTCGAATCCAAATTTCTTTGAAATAAATGCATCTTTCGCTCCCGGACAAGCGGCAACAAAGCCATGAAATTCCGAACTATCAGATTTTGCAAACAAAAAAAAATTGATAGAGTTCTCCTCACTGTCCCTTTAACGTCCCAAAGCGACTCAGGCTAGTCCGCCGTAGTAAAAGGCTCCGGAAATTTCGACCACCTGAGATTCTTTAACGTGCACTGACATCGCACTGTACACGGGTTTCTAGAATTCCGCCTCCATTGAAGTTCTACAGCCGCGGCCGGGATTAAACTCGTGTTTTTCCGTTCAGCAGCCGAGCGCCATAACCACTGAGCTACCGCGGCGGCTCTACACCTTACAGCAACGCAACAAAGTAATATATTTCCGACGCTCAGCGGGATGGGAATTGAGGAACAATAAAACCGCTGTGGAGATGTTACCTTCAGCATCACGTGGCATGATGCTGGGAGGTAGTCTTCACAGGACCGGGACACTGCGCGCTACGGCCAGGGCGATGGGACAACGATGAGCCATGGCAGGAGTGACAGAAGTATTATCCACTGGGACTCAGGGGCAGCGAAACCACCTCGGGGCATCCAAGGTGCCGGGCCGGTGAACACGTGTGCACACGCTGCCGTTCTCAGCACGCACAGCAGTCACTTCCAGTCCTGGAGATAAAAAACCATCACATAGATATCCCTGTTGGCAGCAACCACCAAAACCATAGACCGCCGCCACCACGCCGTAAGGCCAAAGCGCGCGGAATCCCCGTCCTAACGGGCCAAGGAGCAGTTTCAGGCACTTCGATAATCCATTAAAACGGCCACCCTGAGGTGCGTGTGAAACCGAGTGGAGCGCACAAACCGAACTGCCTTTCCCAGGACCAACCAGAACTGCAGGAGGTGCCAGGTGGGTGGTAGCGTAGCGGCCACACAGATGCGCGCGCCTGCACAAAGAGGCACGGGAAGGAAGCCGAGCGCTGGCAGCCATATTTGCTTACCCCGGGTCGGAGGCAATGCATGTAAGTTGGACGACACGGAGGAAGCCGCGTGCCGCACTGCAAGCATTTCTTTCTAGATTATTGCGGCGATTCCCAAAATTTTCTTCCCCTACATATTTGATGCTTGTTTCGCACGCAAGGCATTAGTGTAAACTACAGGGTTTATATTGAGGAGTTGTTTACTAGCTTCAGAAACTTCCAGCTCAATTCCGGTCAATACATAATTAAAGTCAAGCCATAACTCCAGAAGTGCGAGCAAAAAATGCGGCAGTTTTGTCCAGCCACGGCGATGAAGGAACAACAAAGAGTTTGTGGTTCGCTCTCAGAAAATAGAGCAGCCTTCTGAATGGTTAAGGCTCCAGCTATGGCAAACATCTTCAGAGCCGAACACGGGAACAGCCACCTCTGACCAGCTGGTTTAATAAAATTTCAGGTGGTAATTGTTGCGGTGTCCATGATTTTGGAATTAATGTTTTTTTTTATTATTTTACGTGCGGTTACCCGATTGCTGACAAAACGCCGAAATAAGTTTTCTCCGACAACTTGCATATATTAGTTGTTCGAAGCCTGTTTTGATAGTTGACCGTTGAATAACAGGAAGCACTCAGTTCAAATAAAATCTGAGCAAGACAAGTCGAAGCGCCCCATAACCTCTGCGAACGGGAACTTTTTACTGACACGACACAAAAAAAAAACTGGTTCAGAACAGGAATAAAATGGTGCTATGTTACTCCTATGCCCGCAGTTGGTGACAGGTTTGCAACCAGTAGATGAATCAATTTTATTTCATCGTGGTGGAATAAAATTCTAGAGTCGGGCAATTGAAACGGTGTGTATATCTCTTTCAAACCGACATTTCAGTAATTTGTGTTAAGCGTGTGGCGACACTGATCACGTGAATCATAGAGATCACGCACAAAAGCTATTACAGCTTAAAATCGCTTTCATCACCCAGGGATCTCGCATGTTGTCAAACTCAATGGTTCTCTGTGCGCACCTAGCGTACATGTCTGCAGTGATAACGGCAACAACATGTCCTGCATTCTTTTGTGACGCCACTGCAGATTCGTTTCGAAGTTTCCAGAAAAGCTGCTCTTCTTCTGCTTTAGCGAGATTAGGATTTGTTCTCACTGAGCCCGCAATGACGGCTACCGCGCGGCAAGAACACACGGCAAGCCCGGTGACGTCACAACAACGTGACGCTCAACAGCGTCATATTTGCGTCCAGAAAACGAAGCTCACGTTGTTTGATATTTCAACTCCTCTTCCAATCTGAACACTAGCTCCGTAAAGTTTCTACGCAAAGCAACCAATGACAAGAGGAACGCTATTGAGACTCAGACCATTGGCTTTAGTCTGCGCTTAGTAACAAGCGCCAAGGGCTAATGTCTTACCACGATATTCAGCAAGCCTGCGTCATTTTCAAAACTTATTTTACTGCTCCCGATATATTCGCGAAGATGAGAGGAGAGGCACGCTTTGGATCAGTGAAAAGTTCGAACCTCTTCTCGGCTCTGAGAGGTTCCACAATGGGTTATCGTCTGAAAAAAGCTGATCTTTTCTTTTCAGAACAATATCCGTATCAGGGGCCTTGCTGAGTGAAATCAGCCTCTCCAACCGTGATATATAATTCACATTAGATATAAAACTTTAAAATTCAATTTTAGAGGTTTACTGAATATACAAAGGTTTACTATTGGAGATAGCAAATTTTTAAATTCTAGTTCAACTTCTGTTCGAATTGAAATTGTGAATCAAAATCAAAAAAATATATATCACAATTAAACACGTTATATTCCTATTAAAAATTTAAACTTTAATTGAATATTTCAATATGATTCAATTAAAAAACTAAAATTTGTCATAAATAAATTGCAGCCTGCAAAAGGAAAAAGCCAAAACGCCATCCGCTCTTACGGATTCGGCTTCATCGACGGTTCAGGGAGGCTCCCTTTAACGACCGCCATTATACGAAGATCTCATTAGGATTTATTGTTTTCACTCCTTTATCAGTCATCAAGGCACCACAATACCCCTGAATACCACTGAGGCATAAATAAGTGGCCGGGGCGCATGATAAAAGCGCGATATAATCGATTTAGGAGCTCGTTAAATTATAACGGAACCTATTATCATTTGCGTAGTAGGCCGTAAACTAAAACTGCCTTCTTTCTATCGCAGGCGGCCTTTAAGCGTACATTCTGCACAGGATGGCACGACGTCGCTATTCTTCGGTACGCTTCCGTGTTGCTCAAATCATGCACTTTGACGCTTTGAAATTATTATAGAGGTGACAAACATTTTGCTTCCTTTTTTATGGGCAAAAAAAAGACGTAAGAGATGCAACAACATAACGCAATATATGTGAACAAAGCACTGCAAAAAGTAAAAGAAATTCAATTGAATATTTACGTCCAATATTATATTGTTAGTAACTTTCTCGGAATTGGCTTCTGGTAGTGCTGAAGTTTTTCAGCGATATTTAGAAGAGACGATGTTTGAAACTGTGCGTGTTTCCTCCCGTAATCTTTCCTAACTATAGGAACCCAGCCCGTTTACTTGCGAAGTGTATGCACTCCTTTGATATGTCATGCAGAAACAATAAGCTTTTTCAAATGTAAACACACAAAAAAAACTGATTGAGACCTGACATTTGGGAGATGAAACGAAGGTAGGCATTTCCGACACCGAAACTGTAATTTCCAGAATTGAAAGGTGAAGCCACTATTGTCGAGCGTCCCAAAGCAATGATCCGTGAATTGGGGAGAGTGTATGGGACCGGAACCAGAATACACAGAGAGGAAGAACTTGCTTATAATTCATTGCTACGTGTTCGCTCTAAATCCCAGCGTCGTGTATAATGGCGTACTCAAGGTACATCAGCAAACGATTGCATCGCTGACCCGGTAGGGACCACTTCACGTAGATTTTCGGCAATGTATCGTTAATTTGGTGTCCATAGCTCAGGGCCTGACCCTAATAGGTACGCTACGTAATCGATTACCATTTTGAGCTTAGTAATATAGAGGAATAGAACTTGTTGGACACAACGGCGTCACATGAAGAAAGCAGAGCAACGATGCAGACTCAGCGCCGCTGTTTCGCGTATACAAGAGCCGATCGACAACTATTTCTGCCCTAGTTAGTGAACCAACTCTCATGGCCACTTGTTCGACGTAATTTAATGGAAGCAGTTAAACTGGGAATTCTCGGTCAGCTACACAACTACGCCTACGACGTTTATACCGGGGAGGTTTCCTGTGTACAAATTGCTTTGAAAATGGTGTCTCGATACTTAGCAACAGACTTCCGGTAACAGCCGGGTAGGATTCTTTGCTGTTCACTGAGTTTTACCCGCATTTATTTGCAGCAGTCTGTACAGTGTATTCTCTTCTTAGCTTGTATACTCTATAGAGCACCAAACCGTATCTATGTATTTGATCTAAGCCGTGAGAAGTAGCACAAGAGTGGCATATTTGTCGATGTTATAAAGTTCCAGGAACTGGTTCCAGCAAATTTTGGTCGGGTTTCTGATGGTATTTTTCAATGATACATTCAGCCATTTTAAGTGCCGTCTTGGAAACGCAACCACAAATACTCCGAACAGTATTCCGAAAGAGCAATGCCTAAAAAACGTCTTCACCTTGGCTGTTTGTTCTATTCGACGTGTTCTCCACGTGTACATTCTTCCAGACTGCCCCTTGTGCAGCTGTACAGAGACATTCCACGAATGTATCTGCACGTCGCCTTAGCTCACCTACTTTTGTAGCGATTTGGCGCTGTTGTAACGCATCCTTTACGCTCCTCTCTGCACCGCCTCTCGCATAGTTCAACTTTTTCCCGTCTTCTCAGCGTACTCCAGCTGCTGCTTCTATTTGTTTTCTTAAAAAAATAAATGAAAATAAATTCGAAACGTTCCAGTAGAGCTCCGGATTCATCCCCGCTGTTTGGAACCGGGAACATTGCGTGTGTCCTTTGCAAAGGCACAAGCGTATTCAGTCTATAGCCCTAAGGGAGTCAGGTTGCACTTCTTCCTTTTTTTTCTGAATCCTTTAGGAAAAAGAAAAAAAGGCCGATATGCAATGCCCGAAGGGAAGGAAACAAGGTTAAGGTGGCTGTTGTCCTCTTTGTTGTCCCCCGGGAACGCATATCGGTCCGCACAGAAGCGCAACTTCCCACATCGATTGCGGCTTTTTTTCTGGTGATTTCAAACTACTCTTGCGAATTCACCTCAAGCGCTTTCTTTCAGTGGGGACCGCTTTTGTGCCCCCCTATTCCGGCTGCACATGTACTCAGGGTGGCGTTTTGATTTGTATTCACCGCGTTTCATTTCAAAATGTGGATATGGACTTTTTGAGATGCCCTTGATGTCTAGAACCTTTCTTGCTCTGCACTTGAATAGTGTACTTTAGCAAACTTCGTACCATGTTGCTCACTCCTTAGAATAAAGTTTGTCCTGCCTGCATTTTTGGGGCGAATTCTTCCACATATGATCTCCAGCGGACCACATTGGAAGAGAACAATAGAAAAAGAAAACTGCAAGGCTAAAATAAATCAGCAAAAAGGAAGTGTGAACAAAGTTGCAATGCACCTGAGGCATTGTAGTGGCGACAGATACGAAAACACAGGAAACGGCGAAAGCGTAAAAATGAAACTACAACCAGGACAGAACAAAGGCAACCGCGCCGGACGTCGTTTCCGAGCAAGGCTTTTTGGTACGCCATCGTATGAGCGCACATAGGAGTGCGGAAACCGGGCTACGGTGCTGCGGCCGGAAGAGGAGGAACCCACAACGGCCGGTTAATGCGCGGACACGACGTATCGGGACAATGGGAACGCGGAGAGATAGGTTAGGAGAGTCTGAGAACGGGGTGCCTTATCTGCAGCCGCGCAGGAGCGCCAAGCCCTAACGGCGTAGGGTTATTGTCGCACTTCAGATGAGAGTGTGTTTAGAGTTGCGGTTTTCATTTGTTAGTAATTCTCACAATTTCACTGAAAAGTGTGGCGTCCGCGTTAATTATTTTGGGAGCATATTCTCAACAGGTGTATAAAAAGGCGCCTTGAAAGCTCTCTCTATAGCTGATGTATTGCCGGTAATTTTCACTTGACGATTGATGCCGAAATGCCTACGCGCGCGCAAGAAAAGAAAGGAAGATAGCGCTGTCATTTCTTGCTGCTAAGTCTGGATATATGGAAAACTTCAGTAATCAGTATCCAGCGCATTCACGTCACAAATAGATTTGACAAGGTGCGCGAATGGAACACCAGGCACGCGCCCCGTCGAAGCTTTTCTGCTCTCAGTAATAGCCGTAGGGAACGCCATAACTTTTGGTTGCAAAGATCGTGACCCCGGCCTGGGTCATCAAAAGGAGCATTTCTCACGTCTTAAAGCTGTAGAGCCAGAAGCTCTCCGTAGTGAGTGCATATTTCAAGGTCTGCAAGTGAAGCAAGCTGAAGCAAGAGGGACCCAAAACCTGAACGCGCACAGAGCCGCTTATATTCGAAATGCAGTACAAACAGTCCGTCGGCAGACAACCACAACCATAAGCTTTGACCTGGGAATTGTGCAAACTGAAGAGCGAAGTTCTGCACCCATGAAATGTCTACTCCTATTGTCTTCTGTTAAACAAGGTAACACAATTAGTTGTTACTTTTTCCATCCATGAGCAATGTTTTTAAAATCAAACGTAATGAACGCTTTAAAAATCCTTCGGTATGAAGGGCAGAATCCATACAAAGGAAACCTTGCGAAGCGCCTCATCGGCGCTGAGCAGCGAGTAATGGCAACAACAGATCTCACGAAGTCCACGTCGCTACCCTCTTTTGTGTTGAACGATGGTAGTTTGCGGAAACAAGGGCGCCTGGTTTTGGCAGGAAGCTGCTAAAAATGGTTGCTAAAAAAAAGACATTAATGACAAAACAGCTATATTTTGTGCTGCACAGTAGTGCTGAGAAACGTATGTCACCCAGCGGCAATAACTACACGGCAAAAAGTAAAAAAACGATTTTCCGGAAGCCGCATAATTAGACCGCCACCAGATGGCAACCGCTCGTTGGGGTTTACGGTTTATATTTTTTACCTAGCATTGCCATCAAAATGAAGCTCTGTGCTTCTTGCTTCCACCCTGTGATGAAGAGCTGAAAGTGTATCTGAGATTTGGAAACTTGTTAAAATTACCGTGAGTGGTGGATCAAACTGCTGCAAATTTTCTTTCCAGGGCAATGACTGTACTTTATCAGCCGTAATTAAATCGGCAAACTGCACTTCCAGCTTGCAGTTTGGAATCGAAAACAAAGTAAAGAAAAATTGTTTTTTTTTTATCAAAATGCTGCTTAAAATACATTTCTAAATGAGTTATTCCAACAAATCAAACAATACTATAAGGTGATATACAATGAAGATGCAGCCTTAAAAGACCAATCCTGATATGGGATCAGTACAGAAAATTCCGAACAAAAATTAATGTTTTGAACTGGCATGCAGTACAAGTATAAAAAACGGGGCACGTCCATTGTCTTTCAAAGCAGCTTTTGGCTGTTTCAAATGTTTTCTTCTCATTGGAGCCCTAATTAACGCAGCACTGTTAATTAGCAAACGTCGGTGCTTTATATAATAATGTCTCCTCAATGACGGGCACTTAACGTTTCTTTAATGAACCGTTGCGCTCACATCAGACGTGAATGATTATATATTCGTGGTAGTACTTCCGCATTTAATTTGTGAGAAGAACATGTTACTATCGGGATTCCAAAAAGCTCGCATTCAAGAGTGATATTCCTGAAAATAAACAAATCTCTCCGCGTAAAAACCCCAAAATACCTTTTGTTTCAGCCGCTGCATAAAAGAGCGCGCGGCTTTGTAGAGCAGGTTTCGTTTTGAGTTGCTGCAGTTGGTTTCACGTAGTATAGAGACGGCCAGCTTCAAACAATGACGTGACCTGACTGCCGAGCTTAATCAATGCGATTTTTCGGCAAGGTGCTTATCCTGTGATTTCGCAGCTTCAGCGGATCATTTTTCTCCCAGACGCTGTATTCATTACAATGGGGCATCCAATCACAGAAATGAGAACTGTAGGACAGCTCTTGTTGATTCACAAGCACACAGGACGCTAGTTTGAGTGCACTAACTTCTAATCAAAGTGACTGCTGTGGGAGCAGGGTGCACGAGTTGCCTTTGCATTCCGAAGATAACTGGAGACGGGCTTCACTTGAAATGCAGTAACAGACTTCGCAGAGCGCCTTTGTAACAAAGAGAAAGTGAATGTAGATTAACAAAATGCAAGATATAGCGCCACCCTCAAAGTGGACATCTTAGTCCCTGATAAAGAGTACCACCGTATTAAAGGATAATCAGTTGACTTAGGTTGTTTTAATGAAAACTAATTTTAAATTTTCTCCTGCTGTGTGAAAAAAAAGAGCAAAAGCATACGGCAGTGCATACAGCATTGGCCAGATACAGTCTGAGACCACAGATCAAGCGAGACACTGGCGACTGTTATTCAACGCCGTCTTTTTTGCTGTCCGTTATGTAGAAATGCAATATCTGCTGTGTTTTCGCGTGCTTTGCATTCGATGACTTTGTTATCGTCACTGTTCAAAAACTTCTAGAATATATCGTGGCCTTTCTTGTTGGTTCTCTCGGTCATTTTTATTAAGCGCACTTGATGTTCTCTCCACTCTTAGCATTGTAAAATGGACGGCTACATAGCGCTTTTGCTGGATAATAGTAACGATTGCTTTAAAAAATTCTAATTTAGTCGTATTTATAGCGTCGCAACATACGACTCCATACTGATGATGCCGCAGCTATTAGCCAACCATTGTTTTCCTGAGTCATAATTATTTGCAGATATTATTGCCGCCGTTGTTCATCAGGCAATTGTAAACTTAGTCGGCTTACCCTGAGACAATTCACCTTTTAGACGCTGACTGCGGCCGACATTAATTTTCAGAGCCGCGTAACGAGGCACTATTAATATTGTAGGCGCATGTCTTGTCCCGTTAAATAGATTAACTGACTCTTTCCTTCTCACTCAGGGTAGAAATAAAGCAGGTGCCCAACGAAGTACGAACTGGGATAGAGTACAAGCGATTACGTCATGTCGAACATTTTCAGTTTAAGTGATGTAAGAATGGATGCCTTTACATAATTAATTCACGCTATCCCTTCCATTGAGCTGAAAAGCTCATTCAATAATTAGTTGCCTCATTCTTTCGTTTTTTCCCAGCTCCATTCCGTTAGAAAAGCGGTTTGCACTGATACTGTGAATATCAGGACCCTAAGACGGAACGTAAAAGATTTAGTTGAGAGGCAATGCCTGCTTTCGTGGTTTTTTTCTTCCACGACAGGCAAGACCCAAGTTTACTGTAATTACTACCTTCGAGCGCCCTGCGAAAAGCTGAAGTTTCTTTATTGTTCCGACAAAAATCAATTCTTTTAAAGTTGTGTCCCTGCAATTGCTATTTTCCTCCGCTCTTTAATGATAACGGGTCAGAGGTTCATTGGGATGCTTGGCACTTCGGCAGCTTTTTTTTTCTATACCTTCGCACTCATAGAAAAAACTTCGAGCGTAAACTTCAAACATTCATTGGCATGTGCTCCACCCTTCAACTCATTAAGAAGGGAGTTTTTTTTTTTTTGGTGGGCAACAGATGCCGCGTGATGTTTTTCAAGTTGTCGGTGCAGCTTCTATCGAAACAAAAAACGTCTGAATAACAATTTCTTGGTGATTAAGGATGGTATTTTATGCATCTGGTTGTCTTCAAAGAGGACAGCTTAAAAGCAGCATGCAATGGCAGCAGAAACATGTCTGCACTGAATTTTTACGTTGCGAAGGTATTTTCACAAAAATATTGAGCATTATTTGCCTATAAGCGTCCTTATTTGTATTCTTGACGCCATCTTAGAAAATTAGCAAGCTTGATTTAAAGAATCTAATTTGCGTCTCTTTGATATGATGCTTTTTTATAACACGCTTCCTTTTTGTGAGACCTTGGCTGCATACAATTAATGAGTGTTATTACAAACTTCGTGCAATTCAGAAGAACCTGGGGCTAACACACACCGCCGTTCTCATGTCTTAACCGTGAGAAAGAAAGCATTCCAAAACACTTACGCGCTGTATAGACATGCGTCTTTTTTGTCAAGGCTGAAGGGGGCTTGACATCAGTATTATTCGTGGTTCTTCTATACTTTTCATTAATAAACAAGTTCCGTATTTCAGGAAACATAATTAGGCAACACCTCATCTACAGCACTCATAGTTCTTTCTGCAGCATTTATGCTCCACTGTTTTATTTCAAAACAAGATCTACTGAAGTCAAGACCTGCACAGACAGTACTGCGAAAGATTTCATATCAAAGTTCATTCCTTTCGCAGCTAGCGTAGAAAATCCGCCGCGTGTGAGCCGCTTATATATACACCTGTCGGCACAAATTTACTCTGCCATCATTTTGTTTCAAAGACGACATTATTATAATTTTTCAGCATG
Source organism: Amblyomma americanum (assembly GCF_052857255.1). Lineage (NCBI taxonomy): Eukaryota > Metazoa > Arthropoda > Arachnida > Ixodida > Ixodidae > Amblyomma > Amblyomma americanum. The sequence goes on along the minus strand of NC_135500.1, from coordinate 158,759,683 downwards.
ATCATAATACAATCATCTATGTAACGCGCAGCGGTGCCGACGAGAAATACGCGGAAAATGGAGGCTTCGTTTTGTCCTCTCCTAGAGCTGGATATGTTCCCGCTGTGGGCTGTTTTCATTGCTAGTTTTGAAAAAGCAGAGGAAACTGAAATAAATGTATTAAAATTGATCGAACAAATAGCAGACGGTGGGGATTATCACAGCTGAGAAAGAGGTCAATCGAACGCACAATATAGCCGGCAACCTAACGAAAGTTGGCGCACGCGCCTCCTTAGAACTCCGCAATTCGTGCAGGTATGCGTAGTTTAGTTGTTTTTTTTGTGTTCTAAGGGTGTGGAAAAAGATAGCTCTTCTTTGTATTATAGCTTCTTCGAGCCCTAATGTCTTCAAGCACGTCCCATCACATATCCCGAAGAATGAGTGGAGCGAACGGGAAGTTGCCAGCGATCATTCGACACAGGCTTCGCGTGTTTACTTTGCGGACCTTAAAATCACTAGCGCCCAAGATAAGTTCCAGTAATGTTTTTATAGAGAACACAAGCTTGGAATTCAAGAACCGGAAGGTCCACCTTTGTTATATATTGAAAGACATAACAGAGGCCGCACACGCAAACGCGATTTGTCTGCTGGGTTCCATTATGTAGGTTGGCTGAGGGCGATTTCTGGTATTGGCTCAATCTTGGCGCGTGCGCGCATAAATTTCAGATGCCGCCAGTCATGTGTGCCTGTCGAGACTGCATCTGTATCGTGTTTTCTAATCATTTAGGATTAGAAGCCCGATCGCGAAGACAAAAGTGTCTGGGGCCCAGCGGTGTTGTCTTGTTGGCACCACATGCCAACCACCTCGGTTAACTGGCAGCCAAGCGAAGAGAGAGGAATTCACGTGTCATGGTTTGAAGATGGACAAGTGGATGGAGAGAAATAACCCCTCCTCCACTAGTACGAGAATGGAAGGAGGTGCCGAAGGGTGGCCCCACGGGATGAACCCAGAGGGTTGCTACCGTGTATAAGGGCTATTCCCCACATTTAGCTGCTGGTATTGATTTGTCTGTCTGTCTGTTTTTCTGAAACCTGCTTTGTGGCAGGCTAGTCACCTGGTCACCGCCTTATGAGCAACCTGCCCAGAGATGCGCATGTGTGTGTGTGTGTGTGTGTGTGTGTGTGTGTGTGTGTGTGTGCGTGTGCGTGCGTGCGTGCGTGCGTGTGTGTGTGTGTGTGTGTGTGTGTGTGTGTGTGTGTGTGTGTGTGTGTGTGTGTGTGTGTGTGTGTGTGTGCGCGTGTGTGTGCGTGTGTGTGCGCGCGTGTGTGTGTGTGTGTGTGTGTGTGTGTGTGTGTGTGTGTGTGTGTGTGTGAGAGAGAGAGAGAGAGAGAGAGAGAGAGAGAGAGATCCAGCGAAATGAGAAATCCTGGCACGGTCAGTAGTAGCAGTAAGAACACAGCCAGCCTTTTAAATTCTTTATTGACGTTTCGACAGCCGAACGACCTTCGTCACAATGTCAGACACATACTATTATATTATATTGTGTTTTCTATGCGGATGCGGAGTACAAGGAAAGGCCTTAAGAGAAGAAAACTGTGCGATAATATTGCAAGAGTTCGTATGCGCGGAGGTTAGATACAGTTCTACACATAGCAGTACATTGAAGTCAGGTTCTATTTTGAGGGTGACGTCTGCGTTACGTGCAGGGACGATTTATTCACGTTACGTGGCGGTGCGAGCCATCGTTGGTCTTAAGTATACCAGTGTTAATGCGTGCTTGAACTGTGAAAGGTAGTCGTGGCATTCAGCACGCCTCAAGTACAACTGAGTGGTATTGCTTACTTTTTGTTGTCCCAATACTCGGCCGATGTAGACAAGCTTTTTTATGACGGCGATAATGATCACACGACTTCTTGCCTCTTTCTATCTTGTTCCTGTGAGTGCATCACTCTTCACGTCTTTGGTCCTGGGTTTTTTGTATTTCCACCTCTAGGTTCGGCAGTGTTTCAACATGTGAAGTGGCATCGCCACATGTGCAAGACCTTCGATTGCCGCAGGAATCGTGTTTTCCTATTGGAAACAGATTCTCAAAAGCCGGGTGTGTTGGTTCTGATACAGGCCGTCAAAAACGAAGGGGGTTCCGGATCATTTATTTCCCCATCTCCAACTTGGACGCTTTTGTTTACCTCCGCCTTCATTGAAAATCGTTCTCGAGTTTACAATGTATTCTCATGTGGTGTCATTTATGACCTCCTGAAGACGTATCAGTGAAAAAATTCTCCATCCAGCTAGCATTCACTCCTAGACAGAAATCTGGTTGGTAGCGAAGCAGCTTGAATGGAGAAAAAGGAAGGCGGCTGTGGGAACCAATTTTATGCCCGTAATGTGCCTGCGTATACTTCAAGATAGCAAAGGTGTTTAGAGAACAACTGCGTAATTGTTGTCGGAAGTTAGACTAATATCCTGCAAACAAATGGACATCATAACGCTGTGAAATTCGTATGTAATCCGTTGCTCTCGTACAGTAATCGGCTGATACAAAGCTAACAGAGACGCAGCCTTGAACTGCAGGGTGCAGATAGGGTGGCCTAAGTTGGTCTATGGATTTTGAAAATGACAGCAAGGGGTGTTTGTCCTGTCAATTTGTTTGCTACGTTTGCCCCAATGATGGTGGTACAACGACTAGACTATCAGTTATCTTCGGCATGACTTCCAAATAAAAATGGTCTTTTATTTCTATGTCATAAGACGAGATGTGGCGTCTATCAACGTCCCAAGAAAACTTCGGCTTTTCACGATCCCACTGCAATTGCTCCCTTCGTTTGTCCGTGCATTGCTTGCGTTAAGGCTTCTGATAGGATAACGAAGTATTATTTCAACATATTTTTCATACAAGAATGTGCAAACAGATTCTGTCCTCAGAACAGCAGTATTTGTCGCCGGTAGATTTCCAAAATATAGCGGAAACATTTTACTTTACAATCTGACGGCTACTCGATGCAAGGACTTATACAACAATCGGCTATACAACAGTCAGCACTGTCGGTTATCGCACAAAAACTAATTGTGGTGTCTTTTTTTCTACAATGAAAACTTTCTGTGCGTATGCTGCAAAAGCAAAATTTTTGCAAGATATAGAACCGGTGATTGTTACTCAAGTTCATGGAAGAAACGTTCCTTGAATTGCAGCGATATGTCAATTTTGTTACTGCTAAAATTTGCTAATCTTAGACAACCTTTCTTCTCGCTTAACAAGGGTTACATGAATAAACTGCTTGATGATTTCAGTCGTAAAAAGCAGGGTATCCTAAAAAAAGCGTTGTCAAGAGGTTCTTACATTTTTTTCGCTGTTACATGTACAAACTTTCGACATTATGTAAGGTTGTAAAAGGTCGTTAATTTATTCCTACCCTAATTATTACAAGCATATTTTGCCTATGAAACACGAAGTCAAACATCTTGCTTTTCTGCCATTTTTAACCCGCTTTTGGAATTCTTTCTTTTGTCCTGGAAATGGCTTTTTGGTTTCTGTTGGTGGGCCGCGGTGGCTCAGTGGTTAGGGCGCTCGACTACTGATCCGAAGTTCCCGGGTTCGAACCCGACCGCGCGGCTGCGTTTTTATGGAGGAAAAACGCTAAGGCGCCCGTGTGCTGTGGAATGTCAGTGCACGTTAAAGATCCCCAGGTGGTCGAAATTATTCCGGAGCCCTCCACTACGGCACCTCTCTCTTCCTTTCTTCTTTCACTACCTCCTTTACGCTCCCCTTCCTGCGCGGTTCAGGTGTCCAACGATATATGAGACAGATTCTGCGCCATTTCCTTTCCCCCCAAAACCAATTATTATTATTATTATTCTGTTGGTGGCAATACTTGTGAACAGTTCTTGGAACAGATTCAAGGGAACCAGGAGATAGTTTCGCATATGTTGAAAAAGAAATGCAACAAAAACAAACACGCATCTTTCCTCTCGTAATGCTTATTCCATTCAAAGCCAGTCCTCCACTGCAAGGAACGATCCCAACTTCGCAATCCATCTGAATTTCATGCCCTGCTCCACCACGCGCGTCTCTTCGGACCTCCGAAATATCGGGATAGAAGTGAATTTCCCACTCCAACAAGACACCGAATGAAGATAAACGACCGATTGCAGCAGTCCCGCTCTCAGGCGTACGCAACAAACCGTATGCGACGATCGAGCAAACGGCAAACTGAAACATAGGAAGTCTATCTGTACGTTCGTAAGCATGAACCGACGCATGAATACCTAGTGCGCAAAGATCAGTGATCGCAGGAAAACAAGCGCTAAAACTAAAAGTTTGGCTGCTCGGCCTATTTTCGCCCCTGGAAAAAATGCTCTTTAAACTGTTGTCCAATAGTGGAAGGACACGCCGCCAACTTGGAGCATAGCTACTAGAACGCCTCCTCACGGCTCCCTTGCAATTTGGCTGCTCGGCAAAACTTGAATTTCTAGAAAAAGAGGCGTCGTTTGGAAGTATCCTTTTTCTTCTGACAGTGAGTTGTAAACAACTTTTCTTAAAATAAATGAATTCGATCCAGAACGACATCATTTCCTGTGCACAACCTTCATGAGTACGCTGTGCGCGTTTGCGGTTTTCGTAGGTTAGGAATAATGCCGTTAAACGCACGCTGGCAACAGGCTTGGCGAGAGAAAGGCGAAAGCTAAAATAATTTTTCTTTGCTCTCATGCTTTTTTCTATTCATTGTTGACATTGCTTTTAAAAGAAAACGGAAGTCACTGTCGATGTAGGGCTTTATTTTGCTTATATTTTCAGCGGAAGCTGCCGCATTGGAGTTTTTTGTATGCTCTGCGGACAGCAGTATTACGAACATTGCATGCTTTTGGCAGTGTTAGCGGTGTTCCGCTACAACGCGCTCCGTTTCATAATTTTGCACCACACGCAGTTAGCCTACGCATCGTCAGTAAGGTCTCAATGCTGTCGACTATCACGGTGAAGTCTGTTCAATACGGATTAAATAAATGTGTGAATGTAACCTAATGTCAATGACCCGCTTATTTTAAGACAGTTGCGCAATCGGTCTTGAGGACGTGAGTCAAGGTCACTGGTATTCAAAACTATAAACCAAAACTGACATTATGGTAATGCCAGTGAGAACAAGAGAACATGCTACCGAATCTAACAATCTTTCTTTTTGTTTGTTCAGCGCTTCTTTTCTTAATTCACAGATAGAACTTCAGGGAGGCGTTTCGGTATTTCTTACACTGAATAGTAACAACATAAGATTACTAAAGAGGTCAAAATAGGCCATCACTTGTCTGCCGCATTTAAAACATCCGTACATGTTCATACAGATTTAAGAAGCTGTGTTATTAAACAGATTATAGCTACGCACGCTTCCTGGCAATGGAGGTTGCACAGGAAAGCGCTTTTTGCGATGTTCGTAGGAAACACACAAAAAAAATTGGCTGGTTGATGCGATTAATACAGCGAGAAGGTGCCATGAGGATCTAATTATAGTATCTGCTTTGGCTGTTTTTGGCTTACGCGTTAGTCGAGCAATGTGTAAACTGACGCTAAATGAGACTCAGTTCTCGAGTTTTTCTTCCTATATTTCGGTGACGTCTCTCACTACCGAGTGCACTGACGGTTATCCTTGACGTCGCTTAGACATCATCTCGCTCTAAAACGTCTCAAAATTTGAAAAACAGCGTTTATATCAATGCGGTATTGCCTCCATTAACACGAAGAAACCTATCAGATTGAAATAAAATATAAAACACAGGTAGATGTGCTTGCTCTGAAATACAAATTTTGGACGGAAAAGAAAAGTTCTAGTACCATCAGCGCCGGTAAAATGCATTACCTAATGCTTTCATCAGAGGTCTCCTGTGGCGTGTGCTGTCGCCTGCTTGGTTTGTTATCTTGTTTTTGTGCCATTGTGCCCTTGGTGATTCTCTACTCGTATTTGTGAAGCTTTGTCTTTTTCCCACTCTTCCGTCTTCACCATGCAAGCAATTTTCCTTTGGATCTGCCCCAAAAGGCTTCCAAATTAAGACATCGCTTGCCTCGTCCCCTAATTGTTCGCCTTTTTTGCGTCTGCTTTGTGGTTTCTTCTACTGTTCTGGTGCGGAGAAAGTTGGGTTCTGTCCACACAAACTCTCTCGCCAAGCCGGCAGGCTGATGAGTCGAAATAAAGCAGTTCCACGTGGTTACCTCGGGCGGTGATTTTTTTGTTTTTGCTGCTTATAAAGCTTACGGAAGCGGTCTTTGTTCTCTTCAGAAACAGTTATTACCTGCTGTGACCTGATGCTTTTGTGTGTTATAATTTTCTGTGTTTATTCTGCAGTCCTGTGGTAGAATTCAGTCGCATGTTTTGTGAGGCTGTAATCCAGACAAAAAAAAAAAGAAGCAAGGGCGCTGGTTTTTCTTGGTTCTTTTTCACAGATGCATTTTTGTATCTCTTCTGTAGACTATGGAAAGTTGCACTGGCCTGCATTCTTTTTTTATAGTTGGCGAGATTAACAAGGCTTTGTTTTACGTTAATAGCAGCGCAGGAAAAGAAGCTCATGTCCACGTCATTATCATTTGTTTACTGTTCTTTAATTAGAATTTATCTCAATTGTTTCTCTTTCATGAGCAATATATCCTCACGCTGGACCAAGGCAGGCATGGCTTGTCAGAAACCAACATGTAGACAGAGCAAAGAAAGTTAATTAAACAAAAGGTACTCTAAAAAACTGACTCGAGAAATGCGCCCCGCTTTTCAGAACGGGGTCAGAAAAATTGAATCGGAAACGCCGGCATGATCTCGGATGCCAGCACACGTTGAATGATAGTGAGAATCTACGTTTAATTAGACGCATTCAGATACGTCTGTTCGTTCTTTACGCCTCCGTTCACACTCTCCTTGATCGCTTAGCTCACGCAGTACACCTTTCATTTCGTGCAAAACATTGACATTTGCACTGCCCAGGGCTTGAGCTGGCTCATACCGAAAATGAGTCATTTACTGCTTGTTTATTTCTCTGGTACCAGACTTTCATCACGATATCGCGCACAAGCAGAAAAGCTTAAGAAGTCCTGTTCTTCCCGCTCCAAAACTGTTTAGTTGTTGGGAACCATTCCACGCCACTATTATTAAAAATAAAAAAAATACACGCGCGGCAAAGCATACCTGCCATACGACTGAACGCTGAACTTCAGTTCTATGAAGCTGTTGGAGAGGCAACAACGTCAGAGTAAACACGATTAGTAGACTTCGCCCCCTCCCCTCTCCCCACAAGAAAAAGGTTGTCCGTATCCTTAGAAGAATTTTTCTGCTCCGAAGATGTAATACGCCTACATAAGAACAACGGTCGGACGAATAAGCTTTCATGACTGTATTTAAAAGAAGCTTATTTTATTCAGAGCAATGCAGAAAGAAGCGGGAACAAAGGTGGTTGTGGTGTATATTGTTCACGGATAATTTTTTCGACTGAGACCACACCGAAGGTAACCCCCGCTAATAACACGTCAGCAAAATGAAGGCATCGCTCATACGTATTCTTTTTTTTTTTTTGGCATCCACTTTTCACGTTCAAGTTGCGCGCACTTGAACATATGCGTCGTCGGCGTTCACCTTTAAATACGTTAAATTGCCCTTGCTGTTAATATTAAATTTACAATTTGTGCCCTTTATTTTAGTATTTTTTCGCCTCAAAGGCGGAGCGCATAGGTAAGAGCGTTTTTTTTTGCTTTTATGATGCCCTAGTGACGCGGAAGTACCAAAGATGCTGACGTATTAATTCTGTTGCTCAAATAAATTTGCCATACATTCTTTACTTATGCGGAGACACTGAGTCCATGAACTTCCGACTGCCTGAACTCATGTCACAAAATACCGAAGAATACACACGTGCTGATTCTATGGGTCATGCACTTAAAATCGCACATTCGCTTCAGAAAGCTACGTTTACAAATATATGATTTTTATCTCTTGGTTGTCGGATAAGACATGAACTCGATAGGGCGAAGAGCATTGTACAGCTAGAAAAACGCCGAAAGCTAGAAGTATCTCTGCTTGTTTTTATTACCTCTTTATTTCTCATGTTGACCAGCCTGCTAGCATACACACTACATTAATACATTCAGAAACTTTCAAAAGGCTTCCTGTCAACCACACGATCGCCATCCACACGCTTATATTTTTTCTTACCGGGAACTTGGTGCTGTTACAAGCGAAGCCTAATCACATTTCTTGACTCCTGAGGGCAATAAGAAGCAGAATAAATGCATCAACGGTTCATTTTTATTTGTTTTTGTTATCAGCGGTGCGATCTGTAGTCTGCATAAAAGTACAAAGCTTCATGATAAATCAAGCAGCCCTTGCAAGGAGAGTCTAGAAGGAAGGGCTGGTTCTACTACGGCATATTTGTGTCGTAGGACATATTTTTGCAATGTCGCTGCAATTATCGGGCAGGTAAGGCATCCTTCCGACAGATCTCTTCTCGAAACATAGGGTTCCTCCTCAACCCTTGTTGATTTTGTTTACTGATGTCACGTATCTGATCTTACTGTTTTGTGCCTAGTCTATATTACCATTTTAAGGCATATAAAAAGGGAATAGGTTGTTTTCCTCGTCAGAATACAACTTCGTATTTTTTTTTGCGAAGTCTTCGCACATATTATGAACGCGCCCTTGTCTAGCGATAGCAATAACTTAGATAACTATTGAGCACTCTATGTTTTAGGACGGCCATCTAACTTTTTTTATGGTGTCGGGGGTTATACGGAGCCCACCACGAGCCATCACTTGGAAGAAAAGCCTGTTCTAGGTCACCGATAGAAACGGCCAGGAAAAAACGAGTAGGTGACGAATGGAAGTGTTGTGATGGGAGAAAGAAAGGAAGAAGCACTTGGGGAAAATCGAAGGACTCAGTTGCCGACAGAAATATTGAACGCAGAGATAAACACAGCGACTGCGTCGGTCACTCGCTATCGAAGCCGCGAAAGCCACCGGCCACGTGAGCCCCGGTCTAATCGATTCTCTGTTTCTCGTGCCACAGCCCTGAGGAGTGTTGCAGCAGCACTGAAGCGAAACGCTCGGTGAGAGACCGACTCCAAGATTCCATCTGTGGGTGGTTGGAGAAGCAACATAACAAACCGACAAACAAGCGCGCGCTTGTCGCAGAAGCTGCCCTTTTAGTAATACTTTAATAACGCTCTTAAGAGAAAGATAAACAACAGAAATGAAAGCAACAGGCAACCCGAACCAGCACAGGTTTCCTGGCGCACAGGAAACAAAAAAAAAATTCCGAGGGCACTTAAGTCTGCTTACGTGGTGGAATTCGAAAGAATGTGTTTTGAGAATAAATCGTGGCCTCTCCTTGCTCCACTTTGTCCTCTCAGGATGATTTCAGAATAAGGTTTACAGAGTTACTGTCATTAAATCCCCTTTTCAACTCAGTCACACATTTTGGTTTTTAAAATTTGGCGCCCATTGCTGCTTTCCCGTCCACCTGCTATAGTCCCGTCGAGCCTAATCGGCTGTTCAACGACTTTTGCTTCTAATTAACTAACTACAGTATGTCAATCAAACTTTTTTGATAAATTATCAATCACCAAACACATTTCAATTCATTTCAAACTTTATTTCCACTCCTTCGCCTATTTTCACTATTTTGCCAACCACGGTTGTTTTCCCGTCCACCCACTATATCGACGTCCAAGCTGTTTGGACGGTTTTTAAACTTTTTTGCCTCCAATTAATTAACTAATCATCTTGTCGGCACCAAATTTTGTCGCACGTCACCCTCACATCATCCTCTATCGATTACAATTATTCGTTTGATACTAACTGTTCTGAGAACGACATAGCGGCTGCCAAAACACTTTGCGGACACGCCTCGCCGACATAGCCAAGTAATGCTTTCGTATTAATAAACGAAACGGGCACTCCTAGCGCTCGTGCTCCCGAGGCTCGCCATCGAGAAGACCCAGTCGTGCTCTCCGCCTACCGAGGAGCCGATGAGGGGCATATCCAGACCGCGTAAGGCCTGCTGACGAAGAGCTCGTAGCAGCGGAGCGGCGGTGACGACAGCGCGTTAGGGCAAACCTTAAGTTTCCGGAGCCGCCGTCTCGTACGAGACTCGCGCTAGGAGGTCCGCGCTAGAGCGAGAGCGTAGGAAGCGTTAACACGAAGCAGCTGCCTCCGCCGGCTCACAGCCATTGGTTAACTGAGGCGTTTCCTAGCTAAGCGTTTTTTTTTCTCGTAAAACATTCATGTAATCATGAAATGAACATTGTTTCTGGGCGAGATCTAAAGCTTAATTTGCACATAGAGCTTTGATGAAAGAATTGCTGCGAAGAATTTAACCACAAATAAAGTTTTTTTCTTAATACACGAAGCTAATGCTTGTTTCAGGTAAAACTATTTTGGGAAAATAACTTCTCTGCGTAGAGCTACGCCAGGGAAAATTTTGGACAGATTAAAACGAATGCTTTCCGCACAATCAGTGCTGCTAACAGAACAATAAACTAAAAAGTTATTCACAGGAGAGAAATTCAAGGCTTTTTGTCTAGCTATTAGAATAGATGAAATCTCATTGAGTGGTGGGTCTTGCAAATATCTAAAATATCTGGGTGCATAGAAAAAATTCCTGGCTGGCAGGAAGCTGGGCTGCTTTCTGGTAAAAATTTGCGCAGCAGTCTCAAAAGCCGTACTGAACTGATAAATATCAATGGTCACTAAACGGTCAAGTGCAGGAAAATCAGAGCATTGTTATGGCATGCATATTTAAGAAGGCTTAGGTACCGAGTTAATTAAAACATTCTTATGGCATGCATATTTAAGAAGGCTTAGGTACCGAGTTAATTAAAACAGAGTAAATTTTGCACCATAACTTAGAATCAATTTTTGCCATATTCTGAGGCAAGGATGCGAGCTCGCTCACACTACTGGTCAATACATATGATCTCCTTTTTAATTGCTAAGGAGATGGACTCGTGAAATGCTTTAAATTTTTCGAACATTAACGTAAATTCTGGTATGCTTCCAGGTTTCAGAACAGAGAACTCTTGCACAAATATCAGTGATGGAGGAATGGTTTCAAATTACACCTAATTTCTTCTCACGAGGAAAGCAGAGGCCTCGTTGATGTGAATATTGACAAAATGGCACGACGATGAAACTCCGGCTTCTTCCTGCTGGCTGCAATAAAAGAGACAGCAAATAACGCAAGCTAATAACAGAATCGAATCAAGTTTCTATGCCCGAAGCTGATTTAAATAGATTCTTTATTCTTTCACAGACCTATTAACTAGAGTTGGAGCAAATTTCAAAATACTACGCCTGTGCACACATGTTTCTTATATTTTAATGCCGATGGCCTGCAGCCTTGAATATCTGCGACTCATGGAAACAAAAAAAAAAACTGTCAAGGATATTCTCTCGTCTCGAAGTCATCTCGATACTCTTACTCTTACTTTTTTAGTTCCATTTGCGGTTCCTGAGACTCCTACACCAGCCGTCGACAGTATAGAAGGCAGGGCCACAGCTGCCTATGGCGTGCGAAGTCTTCCTGGCCCGATGTCACATTTTTTGTCCTTGGGTGCCCTCCCGGGAGGTACACTGGCGCATATTAATTTTTTTCTCTTTCTGTTATTTTGTGCCCCTGCTTGCTTTGTTGAGGGCACCAGGTTTTCAATTTGCACCGGCGCTTCATTTCTGCTTTTAGTGGACAGTAAAGTAATTCTGGGTGTGCCGGGAGATTACCCCAGGGTAATCCCACGTCTATGGGGGCGAAGCTACTTCCTCAGGTTACATCGCGGAGACTCTGTCAACATGGCTTCGCAGGCTAAACAAGACAATGTAACACTAGACAAAAGAGGAAAGCGCTGAGAGACTTCGTGAACAAGTAGCGTGCTTTTTCTTGTGATTTGTTCTCGTGGTGTGTGCCTGTGACTCCAGACAGGAATAGAAGGAAACATCTAAACGCTCAAGAGCAAGAAACTTCGCTGAAGGCTGCCTATATAAATACTTATAGCGAGAGTATTCGGGGAACAGAGCAAAATAGAAAAAGGAACAGATCCAGATTCATACGTAAATTTTTATTTCTCTCTTAAGCTTCCCGTTCAGTATTAATTCACATCTGACGATAGGAATTCGGCCGCAGGCTCAGGGTCGCGAATTAAACAAGTCTTCCAATTTTTTTATTGAGCTTTTTTTACGCAGGATGTTTGCTTTACTCGCAGTTTCATAAATAGGAAACTAGTAAAAAAACCTACAGTTTTCTGTTTGAAGTCCAGTAGTTCTTGTATATCAGGTGTTTCTCTTCCTTCTCGCTGTTGCGGGCTAATTAGAAAGAATAATAAGCAGTTCGGCTTCCTTTGAAGACTATGTATACGGCACTTAGTACTTCCTCTGTTTACACAGGCGAACTTTACACTAAGGATGAATCAATGTAAAGCGAGGCCATCACACAAAAGAACCCACGCGGAGAAATAAATATAATTCCAAAGTTTTATTTTTAATATCTGTTTGCATTTTCCTGCGTGCTAGCCCAGTAAAGAGTTTTTCATTGTCAGATATAGGCAGTAAAGAAAAAAGTGTCCCCGATAATAATTAACTCTGGATAACACTGGATAAGAGCAGCAAAACAACGAACGTTGCCCGAACACTCACACGAATGAGCACAAATGTGGATACATGTTCCTCTAAACCTGCTTTTGCGTCTGCGAAGTTACGAAATCTTTAAGGAAGAAAAGTTTATTTTTAATTTTTTAGGCCACATTCCCAATTTCCTTGTCCAAGAAATTATACTAGATGATGAAAAGAAAATCAAGAGGAAGAAGGACGTTTTTGTAATTTCATGACGCATTCAGGCAATGTTTCTCTGTTCTTCAGTGCATTTAAATTCCTATCCAGAAACGTCATCATATTTATAAGTGTTTTGTGAACATCGGATAATACTAGCATGGAACGTTGCTATAACATGTCTGTGGTTAAGTTATATATATTCGTTTAACCATCTGCAATTCTTTGCTTTCTAATAATCACCGTCGGCCTTACTCTAGTCAGGGCGTGTTCTGGTCGCTCCTAACGGCACCTAAAGTCGTTTCCAAATGGTTTAACTCTTCTGATAAGCTCATTTCACCGCAAAATTTAGAGCACGATCCGATTCATGAAGAATGCCAATATTCATTTTTCAAATGGTATACGATTTTTGGTCATTATGTCGAGTGTCACCTTCATATTGGCGCTTCCTGAATTGGAATAGAAGTGTTTGGTTAACATGAGTGAAATTTTACGTTAAAAATTTGACGGCAAATCTTTCCTCTTCTTCAGTTATGCTAAAGCGTAGCCATTTTTGCGGTTACATGCGTTATCAATATTATTTTCAACCGTCCTACATGCCCCAAGAAAAAGAGCTGACCAGGAAAGGCAGGCAGGTGAACCTGAAAGGTGTCCTTGTTGGCTGCCCTACACTGAGTAAAACACAAATGGGCATGTAAAACAAAAAAAAAATGAAAAAGAGGGAGAGGGGAAGAAGAGAAGATACGTCAGATAAGGACGCACGCGCTGCAGTGTCACCGACTCTTGTCGAACCTGACGGCTCGAGGAACGAGGAGATTACTTGTTCTCCTTCCGGAGAACTTCATTTGATGTGGTTTCACCACGGACAACTGAAGTGCCAACAATCCTAAGGTTTTGTCTCCGTAGAGGAGTCTTCAGACAACGACGTATCACGGACATCTTTTTGGCCTCGCATTATACGCCACTTTACGTCCAAATGAAGTCTTTGGCTGGCTCGCGGACCTGTTGGTAAACGTAATACCACAATGGCTTGTAGGCTCATGCTGAATATATCGCGCGAAGGGAGCACGAAGTACAGGCACGACGACGCAGGCAAGCGCTAATTTCCAGCAAAGGTTACTTGCTCAATGTACGCAATTTCGGAATGGCACTTTGAAAAACATGAAACAAGAAGGCTCCTCTCGTAAGCTGTAGTTATGCTGCTTGCGTTGCTTTTTACGCTCCGACGTCAGGGCTTTCGAGGGGAGCCTGTTCTTGTATGTTTTCCAGTGTGCCATTTCGATATTGCCTATATTAGCAATAAACCTCAGTGGTGAGTGAGGTCGTCAAGTCCGTCCATCGTGTTCCCTTCGCGCTATTTGTTCATCATGAACGTGCACAAACTAGCCCAACTTTCGGTTTTGCTTGATGGCTAGTATCAGGACTAAAGGGGCCAAATGTAACAGGGCGAAACCGCCTGCTCCGACATTCAGCTTTGCGTGTGGCGCCGGCATATTTAGGCAGGAAGATTTCAACGCCGGTAACATCATCTAGTTTTTCTTCAATTTTGAGCGTAATGTCTATTTTGGATTCAGGAAATAAGTCCACGACCTCTAGGGTGTTTATTTCACAAGCCCTGGCGTTCCGATGTTACTGCTGTAAGAGTGCCTGTTTGGCGACGCTTAGATCAACGCAAGCTGCGGTCAAACACAGTCCGTCTTCGGTTAGGCTGCGTACGGTCTTGCTCTAAGCGATAGCATTGCGGTTAGGATAATACCCATCTTCTTCTTCACAATAACTCCGGAGAGAAAATTAGTTAGCTTAGCTAATTCAGGATATACAAAGCGAAACATCTGGGCGTTCACTGTGTTCATTGACAATGTTCTAGACGGCGGTGGCTGACATGCGGCACTGCAGCAATAGCTAGGCCACAGCGTTCATTTGGTGATCAATCCCTCGCGATCAACCATTAAGTCCATGCCACCTCCCAGGGTGGCAGGGAGGGCACGCCGCCTATCCAGTGTGCGGAACGCAATCAAAGCAGGCTTTTCAGTTGGAAAGCAACACCACATACATGAGAGCGAGATTGAGGTCTCCACTTACCCACGGAGCCGGTTGTGCGCTTTTCCTTTCGTGAAAATGAACGGCCGTTGCAAAGTTGTGAACGCCAATGAACTCTATGAACGCCGTCGGCTCACTTGTTTTGTTTGGTTTTTGAGGAAAGGAAATGGCACGGTAATCGTCTCACATACCTCGGTGGACACCCGAATCGCGCCGTAAAGGAAGGGATAAAGAAGGGAGTGAAAGAAGAAAGGAAGAAGAGGTGCCGTAGAGGAGGGCTCCGGAATAATTTCGACCACCTGGGGATCTTTAACGTGCACTGACATCGCACAGCACACGGGCGCCTTAGCGTTTTTCCTCCATAAAAACGCAGCCGCCGCGGTCGGGTTCGAACCCGGGAACTCCGGATCAGTAGTCGAGCGCCCTAACCACTGAGCCACCGCGGCGAGTGAAAAAAAAAAGAGAAAACTGAAAATTGAAAGTTAGATTTTGGGGAAAGGCGCGGCGCTGCGCAGCGGGGAAACACCTGTGGATCGGTGCTGCTAGTGGCGCATGCGCAGTTGTGACTAGGGAGCGAGGAGAGAGAGAGAAATGTCCATGGCGAGGCGTGCGTTGTGACGTCTTGTGCCTCCTCGGAGCACCGCCACGGCGAAATCACAAGTTCCTGGCCAGTAAAGCTTTCGCTTTTAAAGGAGCCATCCTGGCGACTTATGGAGCCGATGACACAACCGAATCATAGTACGGCTTGAGGAGTTGAACATGCACAGTCTCGCGAGCACGTCGGCGGGGATTGGCATACGGCATGAGCGGCTCAATAATGTAATTAACTGGAGATGTGTGCTCCAGGGAGCACAAGCTCCAACCAGTGCGAAACTTTGACCGAAATTTTTGCATCCTTGTAAAACGTAAACTGTCGGTGTTTTATGCTGGAAATCTTAACAAACTCTCTTGCCTAAGGGCAGAAAAACTATTAAAGCATCAAAATATTTATTTTAAATTTCAAGGAATAACGGCGCCTGACACAGTCAAGATACAGTAGGATATCCAAACTGCATGAGAAAACAGTGAAAGTTTGTGCTCTGTCTTAGTCTTTCGTCCAGTTTTTTATGTTGTATGCTATGATTTGCTTTTGATATTGCGCAAAACTGCTTTCTTCTCGTATGAGTTTCACATTAAGCGCTTCTTCGCAAAGAAATTTACAGGCCGAATGCGTTAACACACTATTAAACGTTTCGAAGTACCAAAATGCGCCGAAATAACGTTTAGCCTGCCATACCTCATGATAATCGCCAAAAGGAAACGGCACCCTCTCCATGTTCTACCTTTGCTTCACGGTCATATCTGCGGTGGTTTTACGGCCGCTTGATGGAGATATCCCAAGTGGAAGCCGTAGCAGTCAGCACACCAACACGTCTTTACAAATAGTAAAACA
Organism: Amblyomma americanum; assembly: GCF_052857255.1. Classification (NCBI taxonomy): domain Eukaryota; kingdom Metazoa; phylum Arthropoda; class Arachnida; order Ixodida; family Ixodidae; genus Amblyomma; species Amblyomma americanum. The sequence continues at coordinate 158,743,458 of NC_135500.1, read as the reverse complement.
GCTTGGTCTCTCGATTGTTATTGCCGCCAATAATGACCGACTTCAGTGCTGTAGGTTCAGCAGATCTTTCGCAATATAACGCAATCTTAGGATTTTTTTCTCTTTGCAATACCAATGACTTTTTTACCGTAATCATTTAGTTAAAGGAAAGTACTAATAGTCGCAAACAGTAATAGAAGCAACCGTTGGAATCTTATTGAAAGACATTCAAATATTGACGATATAGCCTGCCAGCAACAATAACGACTATCTATCCCAAAATATGGTTGTAAGCCTACTTTTCATTGAAAACATTGACAAGACCCGCCGACCACTATCGGCACCAACTTACGTCGCCCCTACCACTGCCCTTCCTCAACTTCAATGCTATGATTTTTTCTCCGCACCAAGGAGACCGTTTGCTTATTGACCATGGCTGCAAGCTATATAAGACCGCTTTAAGATTTAACCGCGTAGTTTATATCGCTAGAACTGGGTATCTGCGGTTATTTAATAAAATTTGAATCGGCTGGGAACTGAAACAAACGGCGTATCAAAAAATATAGGGTTCGCTTTAGTCTCGTGCGAAAGCTCTGTGCTGTCTGCCACCAGCGCCATCTGCTGGGCACCATGGACTGCGAGGGAAATTTTTAGTGGGGGCCGCATGATGGCGCTACGACTGCGTACCAAGCGTGGGGGAAATTTGCCGGAAGCATAGAAAATTTCGTACTCGCTTGGTTGCGACTTCTGTAATTAACATGCTCATGATTACTCATGTAAGTGTCAACATAACTAGAAGATACAATTTTTAAGAACTGTACATTCACTAGATGCGCCTTATTTATTCACTTCTAAACGTCGAAGTGTCATGGCGGAGTGCCAGCGTCCCTGTCATAATTACCATACAACTTCCTATTTACAGTTCGCGCGGACACTTTCGCGGACAGCCTCTGTCTATAACTTCCGTCCACGCAACTAATGAGCCAAGAAAGGCTTTCTTCTTAATATTCTCAATCACAAAGGGCGCCTTAACAGCGCATTGAATATAAAGATAAGGAGACTGAAAGGCGTAGGTTTAAACCGCATCGCCAAACGGAAGTGTCCAGTATAATCACGTGTGAGCGTGAACTACAACAGAGAGATTTCTGTACATGAACCTATTACCGAGCTCTAGTTTTACACTTAATAATCGAGCAAGCTTGGTGTACCTAGCAAACTCACCAGGTATTTTTTTTCCCACGTGCATTGTGAATTTCAATCAGGTCAATCAATGCATGACCGCAGTGGTACGCCAGCTATTGTGCTTTCAGAGCGGAAAAAGTAGAAAGGAGATAAATTTCATATACATATTTTGCTCTCATATAAGCCCTTCCTGTCCCTTCCTCACCTCCCCCCTCCCCCCCCCCCCCAAAAAAAAAGTGAGAGAAACCATTTCGCGGCGTTTTTAATTGACGAGGAACTTTCGGCAAACATTTCTTCAATTAGGAAAAATGGCACACAAAATAGGCTGGTGGCATAAATACATCATCCGTTATGATTCGCCTTTCAAATAAAACAAAGCGCACTCTGAGTCTAAACCAACTACAGATTATTCACGTGCTTTCTACCATTGGCCCCTGGACTTCGGCAATGCAAGTTAGACTCTATTTTTTCGTCAATTGCACTTTGCGTGGCTCGATAGTAGTTGTAACGGCGCCGTCCTCAGGGCTCTATACTGCATTAAAGTCCAGTTTTCGAAGTTTTTGGAACATAGACTTTTCAAATAAATGCCGAAATTTCCCCATAAATTTAAGGTACCATGGTGCATTCCTGACCCCAGAAGGCTCGACGTATCGCCTGCAACTGCCTGTAATGCAACGTGTCGCCTGCAATGCCTCCAGTAGGGCATGCGCCATTCGTCGCTTCCGAAGTGCTTAGCGTAAGCAGGGATCCATGCTAGAGAGAACAGAAGGCAGCTTTTTACATAAACCCGCAAGTTTAACTATCCTAGGTGGGCATAGCGCTCTCCACAGAGAGCCTAACTAGAATTCAGTGATGCTAGCATACAGCACACAAAGCATTCAGCACGAAGCTCAGCTGCAGCAAGTTACTGCAGTCACCATAAAGGCAGATCGAACGAAGGCACCCTTTGTTACCAAGCGTGGTTTCTGTTTGTCCTCGGCGTATTATTTACGACATTAGAAAGATGGCTGTCTATAGCATTTCGCAAGTGTTTCGTCATTCAGAAAAGGGCGCCTGCCAGCAAGCATCATTTTCAGCAGCGGTCAGTGCGTATGCACAAAAAGGAACGGGTGCAGTCATGAGGCGAACGCGTTCTTTACGCGAGTAAAAACGGTATGCTTAACATGCCTTGGATGTATATGGGTTTAAATTATATCTTTTAGCGTCAGTACGATTTGTTAACACCTCTGGACGTCTTATTTACATTGAGAATATTAAACTCTGGTTTATATTACTGTTGAAAGGGACCGGAGTTAAGACATGTGTGCTAAGCTTATTGGGTTTTTGGGGGAGTATAGTAAGAAAAAAATGGTTTTGCTCCAGCTGCTGCGACCGCAAAATTGGACATCACAAGATAACACAAGCACACAAGCTAAGCACTCACTCGACTCCTTGTGAAAAGTGGCGGCATTAGCAAGTCAAATGTACGGTAGGGAAAGCGTAATTAGACGCCTTAAGATTAGGTGGCTTTTTATAACAGTTAAGCTTCCAAAATCTTGTCAGGGTGTTTGCTTATTTTGGTCGCCGAGCTTTATCCTGGCTTCATCTCATTTCTGCAGTGCATGAAACTACCTCGACAACGATGATACATCAAGGAATGCTCACGAAATTAGGGCTCGTTATGACAAAGAAACTAATATGATGCATGACCTGGAGGCTCATTTTAATAACCGTAATTTCGCTCTCGGTAAGGTTTGACTGATTAGTGCTCTATAACTGTGTACGGAACTTTAACTACGTAGCACAACTTTTTATTTAGCTTCAACATTTTAGCTACATTAGTAATGCGCGAGGTACAACATATTTTTCCGCCTTCTTCAGCCGCTTAATTACAACCCATCTTCAAAATGTATATGATCTTGCACTCAATGCTGCAAATTAGAACTGAATATTGCACTAAATACATTGTATTGACACTAACATAATTATGAGCATTTCTGAAATAAGAATATATTTTTCGTACAGTAGGTAATGATAGGCCACTTATCTTGGGATTTTACGCGAAAACGTTGGCTATTGATATATTGAGAACCATTAGCTGTCTTTATTTACCAAGCTTGCATATTCCGCTGTGGGTAAATTCAGCTACAACCACAATGAAAAATTGCTGCCATCAGATAATATTTTTTCTAAAATCTGAAGTGCATTGTAAAAAAAAGCTATCACCACTTACCCATCATTGCCTACCCAACAGCGGCTTACTCATAAATGCGACCTGAAAACAAATTTAATATCCACGCTTCGCCATTGTTAACGTGTCCCAACAAATATTTATATTATTAAAATATACATCAGCTAAAGTATTATTATATACTGCGCACAAGTTTAAATATGATAGGCAATATTTATTTGCATTATTTACTTCCTATTATTAATAATAATATGGTCGTAATGTTATTGCTTTTATTTTTATTATTATTATTATTATTATTATTATTATTATTATTATTATTATTATTATTATTATTATTATTATTATTATTATTATTATTATTATTATTATTATTATTATTATTATTATTATTATTATTATTATTATTATTATTATTATTATTATTATTATTATTATTATTATTATTATTATTATTATTATTATTATTATTATTATTATTATTATTATTATTATTATTATTATTATTATTATTATTATTATTATTATTATTATTATTATTATTATTATTATTATTATTATTATTATTATTATTGTTGTTGTTGTTGTTCAGGTGTAATAATATTATTTAATACTACACCTCGTCAGAAGCGCCTCTTATGTTATCCGCATGACAATATTTTTGCATGAAACGATAACTCACTTAAGTTTGCCTTCCGTCCACTCAGGCCTACACCTTTCTTTTCTTCTTCACTGTTGCTTGCAGCTATTCCAACATGGAACCAACTCCTTAACTCAGGCCTTACCATAACTGATCCGCACAAGTTTAAATATGATAGGCAATATTTATTTGCATTATTTACTTCCTATTATTAATAATAATATGGTCGTAATATTATTGCTTTTATTATTATTATTATTATTATTATTATTATTATTATTATTATTATTATTATTATTATTATTATTATTATTATTATTATTATTATTATTATTATTATTATTATTATTATTGTTGTTGTTGTTCAGGTGTAATAATATTATTTAATACTACACCTCGTCAGAAGCGCCTCTTATGTTATCCGCATGACAATATTTTTGCATGAAACGATAACTCACTTAAGTTTGCCTTCCGTCCACTCAGGCCTACACCTTTCTTTTCTTCTTCACTGTTGCTTGCAGCTATTCCAACATGGAACCAACTCCTTAACTCAGGCCTTACCATAACTGATCCGCACAAGTTTAAATATGATAGGCAATATTTATTTGCATTATTTACTTCCTATTATTAATATTAATATGGTCGTAATATTATTGCTTTTATTATTATTGTTATTAATATTATTATTATTATTATTATTATTATTATTATTATTATTATTATTATTATTATTATTATTATTATTATTATTATTATTATTATTATTATTATTATTATTATTACCAAGACCTTTGGGTTGTTCCTGGGCACCGAAAAAATAAAGATTGATTGATTGATTGATTGATTATTATTATTATTATTATTATTATTATTATTATTATTATTATTATTATTATTATTATTATTATTATTATTATTATTATTATTATTATTATTATTATTATTATTATTATTATTATTATTATTATTATTATTATTATTATTATTATTCTGCATTCCTGCATTCCTTTCTTCCACGGCCCACCAGCCCCATCACCCGACCGACCCGACCGGTTCCCTCGCTTCCTCCCCGACGGGCGAACCTGACGGTGCGCTTGCCTCGCTTCGGGCTCTCCTCCTCGACGCACTTGAGGGAATCTCGTTTCTGAGCGACGAGGTCGCCCAGCTGCGGGAGGAGAATGAGCGCCTTCGTGGTGACAACTCGCGGGCGCTCGCTCTCCAGGCCGAGGTCGTTGCCTCTCTGCGGGCTGATGTTCGCAGCCTACGCGAGGAGCTTGCGAGGCGCCCTGCTTCATCGCAGCGTGATCCGCCTTTCGTCGAGCCCCTGTCCGCGAGCAGTCCTTCCCGTATGCTCCAGCCATCCAAGAGCTACTCTGCTGCCCTTCACAGTGGGATGGCACCCGTTGATTTGGCCACCTTCCCGACATCTGTATCTGTTCCCCCACTTAATTCGCCTGAGGCGCAGAAGAAGCACCGTAGCCCAGCCATCACTGGCTCGTCGAGCTCATCCAGTCTGAACGTCGCCAGACCTCAGAAGCGCCCGAAGGCTATTTTCGTCTCCAAGCTGTGCCCCGAGACAACGTCGGCTGATTTAACGAACCATCTGAAGTCCGTGAACGTCACCCCCCTTTCCTGCCGGCGGTTGAAAACTAAATATGACTCCTACTCGTCCTTCTACCTCACAGTCAGCGCGGAATTCTACGATCAACTTGTTGACCCTTCGATGTGGCCTACGGGCTGCATCTTCAAGGATTTTCGTGGAAAACTCCTGGATGGTATGTTACATCCTTCCCAGCTGACGGTTGATTGCAGTCAACCCTAACTTGGATATATATTACCAAAATGCCCGAGGTCTTCGGACTAAGGGACCTGTATTTTTTTCCAATGTTTTAGCCTCTTGTTATTCGGCTGTTGTAATTACTGAGACCTGGCTGTCTAGCGAAGTTAACTCAGGTGACTTCTTTCCTAATAACTATTCTGTTTTTCGAAGTGACCGCCCTGAATCAGCTTCTAAACAAAAGGGAGGAGGAGTGCTCATTGCTATTGACAGTTCCGTGCAGTGCGTTCAGCGTTCCGACCTGGAAACCATCGAAGAATCTGTCTGGTTAGAGCTAACTTTAACTCGACATCAAAAACTCTTATTGGCAGCTTTCTATATTTCCCCTAATCTGCCTCCTCCTGCCTACGTTGATGTACTACATTCTATTGAATATGTTATCACTTCTCATAGCAAGCACAAACTGCTCATTTTAGGGGATTTTAATACTCCAGGTATTAACTGGAATACCTTTACATATTCACACAACAATCATTATGTAGTTAGTAAGTGCAACCGGCTTTTAGATTTCATAGCTTTTAACACCTTGCAGCAACACAATTTAATTGATAACTGTTGTGGTAATGTTCTAGACATTTGTTTATCTAATTTTGAAAATGTTCGTGTCTCGACATCTGACATCTCACTTACTCGCTGTGACAAATTTCATCCTCCAATTCTAATAACGGCTTCGGTTTCTGTCCCACCTTCTGCTAATTCAAATCGTGAGGGGAATTGCCCCCGTTTCGCTTATGCACTTGGCGACTATGTTGGTCTCTTCGGTTTTTTCTCTTCTGTCGACTGGTCCGTCTTAAACGAAATCAGCGATGTTGACGAACAAGTCAGTGGCTTCACTGAAATAGTTCTCAATGGTATGCGCCAGTACATACCTGTGCGCACTCCTACTAGTAGCAAGTTTCCGTTCTGGTTTTCCAAGGAACTTAGAACAGCGCTGAAACTTAAGGAGCGGGCCCACCATAAAGCGAAACGCCCTGGGCTGGATACATGGGCAGATGAATTTCGCCGCTTGCGTTCCCTTTGCAAACGCCTGTACAAGCGTGATCATGAGTCCTATCTTGAATATTTAGAGAATAGTGCCTCTAATCGTTCTACTGAATTCTGGAGATACGTTCGCAAACGCTCGAATAAATCTGATAGTCATATTCACTTAGTTGACTCTCATGGGAATGAAATTCGGAACGTCGCTGACGGCTTTGCTCAACACTTTTCCTCCGTGTACAAATCTCCACGTTGCGATTCCGTATGCCTTCCAGCTGGCGCACCTAATTCCGTTCTTCTTGACGAGAAGTTAGTAAGTGAGAGTCTTAAGTGTTTGAAACCATCTTTGTCCCCTGGACCTGATGGCATTCCAGCCGCCATAATAAAAGCCTTCAATAGTACCTTCGTCCCTGTTTTAACCACGATATTTAATAACTGTTTGAAAAATTCTGCCTTTCCCCGCGTGTGGAAAACGGCGCGTGTTTTCCCTGTCTTCAAATCAGGAAACAAATCTGAAGTTTCGAACTACCGCCCCATTTCTCTTCTTTGTGCAACCTCTAAGCTTTTTGAATTAGCTTTGCACAAAGTACTTTCCTTCCACCTCAAACATGTAATCATACATAATCAGCATGGTTTCATAAAAGGTCGTTCTACTACAACTAACCTTGTGACTTTTATGACGTATACATCAGCTGAAGTCCTTCAGAGGAGTCAGGTAGACGCTGTGTACTGTGATTTGAGCAAAGCTTTCGACGTTGTTACTCACTCATTACTTCTTCAAAAGCTTCTGCTGCTTGAGATCGACGTTTCAATTGTAGCCCTCTTACGCAACTATCTTCTTGATCGGTCCTGCTTTGTCAGTGTAAATGGACAGACCTCATTTGTTTACACTCCAACCAGCGGAGTTCCTCAGGGCTCGGTATTAGGCCCGCTTCTGTTCTCTGTTTTTATCAATGACGTTTCCTCCGTGGTCAATAACTCCTCGTTTCTCCTTTATGCGGACGATATAAAAATGTTCAAGGCAATACATACTCTTCATGATTGCTTCTCATTGCAATCGGACATATCCGCCTTCTCTGATTGGTGCTTGAAGAATGGGCTCACTCTCAATTCATCTAAAACCAAGGTTGTCTCATTTACGCGTAAAACGCACAGTCTTCTCTACTCTTATTCTGTGAATGGTAGGCCACTGCCCAGGGTTGATGAAATTAATGACCTCGGCGTACTTTTCGACCGTAGCCTCAGCTTCTCCTCTCATACAAAACGCATTGCTCTACGGGCTATGCGTACACTCGGCTTCATCTGCAGGCTTTCGAGAGAGTTTCGATCCCAACTCCCTTTCTTAAAGCTCTACCTCTCCATATGCTTGCCGCTTTTGGAATATGCGTCTGTTGTTTGGAGCGGCACTTGCCAGTCGAACTGTGAAAAAATCGACAGAGTTCAGATAAAGTTTTTATGCATATTTCAACATCGGTTTTCTTGCAAAACTTCTAGCTCTCATCCCAGACGGAGTAACTCACTGCAGCTTCCTTCTCTTAGCTGCCGTCGCGTGAGGGCAGATATAATTTTCTTGTATAAACTTCTTCATGGTCACATTCTATGCCCTCAGCTCCTAGCGCGTATCCTTTTGCGTGTACCGCGAAAGAGCATAAGGGAATTCAGACCATTTCAAGTTTCTGCGCTCCTGCACTCCCTCTCCCCTCTGGACAGAATGCAAAATTTGTTTAATTCTCTTTGTCCTCACCTTGATATATTCGAAAATTCTCTCCCTTCCTTTATATTGAATGTCCGTGACGTTTCACTTTGAGCACTCTTTTTCTCATACATAACTTCCCCTTTCATGCATTTTGTCTTTACTACACTTGTGCGTTTGCACCGGTATTATATTGTTTTTTTCTCTCCTTAATTGTACATCACGTGTACTTGTTTTCATTAATATTATTTCTTTAATACTGTGTACTCACGCCTGATTGTCTGTAACGCGTTCACTAATTACAGTTCTTATTGTGTATGATTGTATTTCTAGCTTGTATTTCAGAGATCTCTTATTCGTTCATATTAGTATTGGCTTTATTCTTGTTTGTATTTTGATATATGCTGTACTTGGCTGTTATCGGTCGTTCTTGTGTTCATTCTCTTTGTTTATTGTTTTATTAGTTATTTATGTGTCTGTTGCCTGTTCTAGCTGTTTTCATTTACCGCTGTTCTCGCTGTTTCCTTGTTCTCGCTTTTTTGCTTCATGCTTGCTGTCGCGCCTAGTTTATGTGTCTTTTTTTTCTATCGCCTTGACTGCTGCATTACCTCCCCTGAGTGTCTTCCTTTGTAGTGAAATAAATGTACATTTTGTGCGTGTGAATGGTGTACCAGCACCAAGACCTTTGGGTTGTTCCTGGGCACCGAAAAAATAAAGATTGATTGATTGATTGATTGATTATTATTATTATTATTATTATTATTATTATTATTATTATTATTATTATTATTATTATTATTATTATTATTATTATTATTATTATTATTATTATTATTATTATTATTGTTGTTGTTGTTGTTGTTCAGGTGTAATAATATTATTTAATACTACACCTCGTCAGAAGCGCCTCTTATGTTATCCGCATGACAATATTTTTGCATGAAACGATAACTCACTTAAGTTTGCCTTCCGTCCACTCAGGCCTACACCTTTCTTTTCTTCTTCACTGTTGCTTGCAGCTATTCCAACATGGAACCAACTCCTTAACTCAGGCCTTACCATAACTGATCCTGAAAATTTTCGCTGTGTGGTCACTCACTGAATTTAGTGTTCATGCTTACCATTTTTATGATTTATCTGCCTTTAGTCAATGCTGCGTTGTCTACGGCGAAGGATCTCCTTGAAATTTTGGAGTCCTTTTCATCACATTTCTTTTTACAGAGGAGGCTGTGATAGCTTTGGTCTATGCGTTGAGCCCTGGATTGTGCCATGAAAGCTGCAGGGCCAGCCGTAAGATATTAAATACTTAGTGACAAATTGATTTACCTTGATAGAATAAATGTAAGGCATTTTAATATACCATAATTGATAAATTAAAACTATTAAATTCAAATTGCGTGCTGCCATCTGCGGCAGGCGGCCACTGCCATTTGCGGCCAACAGGTGGCAAGGTGGCGTAAGTGAAATTAGTGTTCCTGTATATGCTACAGCAAGGAGCTCCTGCGGGGGCATACACAGGAACACTAAGCGAAATCCCTTTCTGCACGCTTAGAGGAGATGAAGGAGAGGGAAAGAGCGAAATGAAAGACTGAGCGGGGGTAGGAGGCAACGGATGGCTGCACGGCTCAGCTTTAGCCTACGCTGAAGATTCCACGGCAAATTGCAAGGCCTAAAGGCTAAACCAAAGGTGTAACGGCTTCGCTGATCAATGCGTTACGCCGCTAAGCTTAGCGATACAAATATTTGTTTGGAGCTGAAACCTGTGTGATCTTGGATGACGTTTGTGTGCCATCTCAAGTAATGTAAATCTTCCCCACTATACCAGGTGTTCCAGTGAGGATTTTACGTTAATTTCAAAAAGAGGCTTTTTGGGGTAAAATGTCGCTTTTGTGTCATAGTAGTACCAGTGTTGGCGGACAGCAGAAAACCGGTGAATCGATTTAAGTAGTAAGCTGTATAAGTAATTTTTAATAATTAACGGTTGAACTTTTAGAGATAGGCGCCTATTTACAACTTGAGATTTGTAGCCGCTCGTTAGTAATAACCATATCAGTTTTATGAATTTCGAAAACGTGATTATCCTCGGCGCTGTGGCTCGACAAAATTTGGCCACATCGTGCCCAAATTAATGCGCTTTCGAAAAGCAAGCAGGCAACGCTACCTTTGAAGTGCACGTAACTAGTGAAAATAGCCAAATTTTGTGGAGCCACAGCCTAAGGGTAATTGCGTTTTCTAAATTGCAAAAACTAACGGGCGCCTTAGCGTTTTTATGGAGGAAAAACGCTAAGGCGCCCGTGTGCTGTGCGATGTAAGTGCACGTTAAAAATCCCCAGGTGGTCGAAATTATTCCGGAGCCCTCCTCTACTACACCTCTCTCTTCCTTTCTTCTTTCGCTCCCTCCTTTACTCTTCCCTTACGGCGCGGTTCAGGTGTCCAACGATAAATGAGACAGATACTGCGCCATTTCCTCCCCCCCCCCCAAAACCAATTATTATTACTAACGACCGGCTACAAATGTCTAGTTGCAAATTGGCGCCTAACTCTAATAGGTAAATATTGATTATTAAAAATATTTAACCAGTTTACTACTTAAAACGAGTTACAGGTTTTGCTGGCGTCTGTCAACATTGGTACTATTATGCTGAAATGGCCGTATTTTTACCCCAAATACCAATTTTTGATAAATACTCAGTCTTGCCTGAAACACCTGGTTGTGTGCTACTGGGCACTTTAAGAGCAAAATAAATATTGATGGCGATAATGATTATGATGCCGATTATGGTGTTTAAGTTCAAATCACAGAGTCCCAGAGGATTATTAGGTAAGATATTGCTGTACACACTAAGACACCTAGAATTAGGAGGCACTGTCAAAAGCAGCCTATGTAACCATAATTTTCTAATGTTTGCAATTGTGTATCCAACGTCTTAACTTTTTAGAACCACATTTTTGGGAGCCGCGACTCCATCTTTGCTGTGAAATTTCAAGCTATCTGATTTTACGCTTTTTCTCACGAACGTGAATTCAGGTAATTTATTCTCGGGTCGAGCGCGTCTCACGCTTTTCTGCATGCGCTCATAAGCTTTAGAATCCGGATAAAACTTTTCATTGCAGTTCAACCTCCGTTTGGAGCGTAATGTCTATGCATTTGATTTTAACGCACTGGCATTAAATTCCCCCTTCACCACAAAATCCGGTGTCGGCGTTGACGGCTCCGGAGTTGTGAGCAATAAAATTGGCGCTGGTGTAGCACTGCTTAAATCTGTAGTGACGTGATATCTACAGCTGGCCAAGAGGAACTTGCTCAGTTGAACTGCAAAGTCAGTCATTCGCCGCTCCGTTTAGCTGGGCGTTCTTTCTTCATCTTCGTCCCACTTGACATGGCGCATGCGCACAGCTCTGGCAGCTCGGTTTCACTGGCGCGATGCGCCGCCGGCAGTAGCAGCTGCTCCGTACTACTTGGCTGGTCACGTAAGCAACCAGGTGACAAACCACGTGATCAGCCACGGCACCACGCCGCCGGCAGCTGCTCGGCACCACGTGACAGCCTGGCGGCGCAGCCACAGGGTGGCAGCCCAGCCGCAGTGTAGCGGCGCAGCCACAGCGTGGCGGCGCCGTCAGGCTGAAGGCTCAAAATGCTACCGCAGTGTAGCTATCGCTACAAAACCACTGGCAAGCATTTGGCATGTGGGTCCCCAGAGAGCAACCTAGGAGGGAGGTGTGCAACCTATGTCACATGACCTCGCGTCGCCGCGTCGTCACAACTTGCCCATTAGCTGGGTGCAAACTGCCCATCACATCAACTGCCAGTTAAAATAATTATTTTTCCCTCGGGAAGAGCAACCTGGGCCGCACAAGGCACACCGCTGAGAGCAGCTATCATCGCAGGGCAGTGGCGCCGCATTTAGCCGCTGCATCCCTGCGCCAGGACTGGTATGTGGACTCCCAGGGATCTATGAATGCAAATTACAGATGACATTCTCACTATACGGCAATTAATTCACTACTTTGTCGCCTCATACCCTTAAAGCGGAGCTGAAGTATACCCCCGTTTTTTTTTCCTTGCGGCATAAATTATTCATTCACAACAAAATGTGCAAACATTGGGCGGGACACTTAAGCTCCGACTTAAAGGTATGAAGTGATAGCGTAACCTATTAATTCCCATTTATGCAGAAGGTCATGCTCTACTTGCATAGATCCCTGGGATTCCTCATACTCCTCCTGGAGCAGTGGTGCTGCGGTTAAGCGATGCGCCAGGGCCCTCCGATGGAAGGTGCTTTTTGTGGTGGGCCCTACTGTTGTGAGGCCCAGGTTGCTGTTTCAGGGCGACCAATCAGTAATTTAAGTGCCAGGGTGGGCCGTTGGCTCACTATCTGGCGAGCAGGTTGTGACGACGTCACAAGGTCCCGTAATATAGGTCCCCACCTGCCTTCTAGGTTGCTCTCTGGGGGCCGCCTGCTACAGCCATGCCAGTGATTTCACGCTCACAACGCCGACAACATCGACACCGGATTTGCTGGTTTATGGGGCCATTAAGGCTGTCGCGTTAAAATTCAGCATGCTTATGAACCAGTTCTAAAAGGAAACTGCCTGTGTGATGCTGAGAAGTAGTGCTGTTTCCTTCCTCTTTCCGGGCTTTTCTGCTGAGAACCAAACAACCAAAACCAGGTGAAGCAATATCATAGCGAACACGGATTTGGGCGGCCCACACAACTCTGTATTTTGAGAGCTGAAATAATTTTCGAAGCATTCTCAGCACTAGATTGAAACAAGTCGCCCACACAACTCTGTATTTTGAGAGCTGAAATAATTTTCGAAGCATTCTCAGCACTAGATTGAAACAAGTCTGAAAGCAATTGCAGTTTCCTAAGAACGGGAATTTGAATTTATTCTCTAACAAAAAATTTAACAGGTTATTATTTCTTGAACAGTTCACATTAATTCAATCCATCTTCATCCCAGTATCGAACTTGCAAGGCGAGAGATAGGAAAGAAAAATACTCGTTTGCCACACTTTTTCTCGTATCAACTTAGTATTAGGCACTGCAGTGTACTGGAAAAGTTTTCATTAAGCACGTCACGACGACCAACGTCATGGGCAGACATTACAATGGTTACTGAGTTACAATTTCTTTCAAGGAAATACTTTCTGGGAATATTTTACTACGTGAAATATTTCAATTTGTTTGCTTTATTCAGGACTAAGGAGTGCATACGATAACGGAGGTTAGGCGCATGCTTATCCTGATGTATAAATACTTAATCTTGCTACTCGTTCCCAATTAAAAAGCTTTGTGGACACAAGAGCGCTAGTAAAAAACTTTGGGAACACATATAAGTGCACCTTAAATGTCCAAGCACATCACGTGACTGTAATCACCATCCTGTATCGATAGTAAGCTTTGGTAACGTTAGTAACTTTCACTCTGTTCTACTTAATGGAACTGAGCCTGCAAGAATTGCGTAACTGTTTAATTGATCATCGCTTAAATCGTAATCTATTGTATTAACCGCCAGTCCTCTATAATGCTTCGGCCCTGAGGGTATATGTAAGTAACCAAATAAACAAATAATTCCGCCGCGGTGGCTCAGTGGTTATGGCGTTCGGCTGCTGACCCGAAAGACGCGGGTTTGATCCCGGCAGCGGCGGTCGCATTTCGATGCAGGCGAAATTCTAGAGGCTGGTGTACTGTGCGATGTCAGTGGAGGTTAAATAACCCCAGGTGGTCGAAAATTCCAGAGCCCTTCAATACGGCTTCCTTCATAGCTTGACTCGCTTTGGGACGTTAAACCCCCAGAAACCAATCCAAACCAAATAAATGTTCCTGTATTGGAATTGGAATTCGCCTACTGTGCGATGTGAGGCGCTCGCACATGGCGGCTATTATACTGAACGAACGTTTCTCAGTGGTGTAGAGGTAGCGTGCTTGAGTGCCGATCGAAAGGAGATTCCGCTTGGCCATTTTCTATTTTCTGCGCCGTTTCTTTGCTATGTGCCTACCCTCTCAAACGGTCAGGATCTTTTAATTACGCCGACGACGGCGTTTCCACCAAACGCGCCCTTTAATTTTGTCTCTCGGAAAGCAGAGACCGGCGGTGGGGCGCATTGGATGTTCTAAAAACGACGATAGGCCACATGCAAAAGACGCTGCAGCAAGTAACGCTCGGACAGCTCCAAGCGATATTCCAACACATTTCTACGCAGCATCAAGAAAGAAGGCAAACAGTCGGTCTCCCCCTGATGAAAATAAAAAAAAACAAATGTATAGCGAGATCAGTAATAAAAATTTATGGCGGCATCTACCTTGGTTCATTAGGCTGACTCAAGAGGCAAGAAAGATAAACGACTCCTGCCGTCATGGAAGAGCGTTTCACGCGTTTCTGACCCCATGAGAGACCATTCATGTGCACCGGTGCTATGAACCGCCTGCAGCATCAGGTTGCGAGGATGGCCGCTTCGTGTTTGTTACAATTTTGTTACAGCGGTAGTCAATCCCTACGGTCGACTGAGGGAATAGCAGTGTGTAGGATTCCTCCGCTCGCTCGTTGCCGGCTGATCTTTTACGGCTGCTAGAGCAGCCTGCTTCAGGAACGGTGTGTGCGCCATCGAGTGAGGAAATAAGGCCAGGCCGATGATTACAGAGATGAAGAAAATATATTCAGTGACCCGGTAAGGGTTATCATTCATAAGAACAACATGTATCTTTACCTCGGTTGATAATCAGGGCCACTGGAAGTGTGCTCTCACCGCAGTCGTGCGTGAACCTTGCGGAAAAAACATGCCACTCTTTGGATCTTGACGCTTATTTTTACGTTACTGGCTTGTGGAATTTGCTAGCTGCTCAGCTCCGCTTATTTTTTGCCTCACGGAATCTTTCGTGGACATTCGTGTGGGAAAGATGGAGCCTTTAAGGCAATAAGAACCTTCATAAAAGGCACAGAAAGCCTTTTGGTGCTATTTATTGTACTGCAATATTGACAGAGTAAGGTAGGATGATGAGATTATGAAGTTTTCTCAGATAGCGTGGCCACAGACTTGTTGAACAGTGGACGGAACTAGGCAGTTTATTATGACAATGACAGTAGATTTGTTGTAAAACAATTTTGGTATTCAGACACAACAATGTGGACTTAGCACATGCTATAGAGCCTCAAAGCTTCGCTACTAATTGGTTCGGTTTGGTTTATGGTGGTTTAACGTCCCTAAGCGACTCAGACTATGAGAGACGCCGTAGTGAAGGTCTCCAGAGATCTCAATCACCTGGGGTTCTTTTACGTGCACTGACATCGCAGAGAACACGGACCTCTAGAATTTCGCCTCCATCGAAATTCGACCGCCGCGGCCGGGATCTAACCCGCGTCTGTCTGGTCAGCAGCCGAGCGCCATAACCACTGAGCCACCGCGGCGGCTCCCGCTACTAATTCCTTAAAAAGAAAGCACAGGACAAAACGCGTTTTGTCCTGTGCTTTCTTTTCTTAGGCTCTCGTCGTTTTGTGCGGTTGCGATATGCACACCATTGTTAGCCACCAACTAGACCGCCTTTGCTTGTTACATGTAATACCTCAAGCACTGCTCTGCTACTGTCGGAAGAATTTTTAACTTGACTGGGTGGGAGAATTCTGTCATGATATTAGCTGAAACAACCATTTAGTTTCTTACTGCTTGGGGGATTCCTGTGCAAGGTGCTAGAAAATGAATTTACGAGTGTGCGCGGATACTGTCATATTTATAGGACTAATTCTTCCACGGAGGCAGGCAAAGCGAGTAAAGTCTCATAAATTTTTTTAACAAAAACAAAAATGAGACTAAAATATCAAATACCCTCCCAAAGACCACGAAGGGTGGTTTTTCTGGTTCGCCTTAGCCTGAACTGGTTTCGCCGGTCTAGACAGCAATATCGAGTGAAAGTCCCTTCACCCTTTCGCGAAGTAGACGTAGGACGACCGGATATCGACAACACCCGCAGGGAATTTCATCAGAAAAAAAAAACTGGAAGCAAAGAACGGGCGGTCCGTACAATGTGTCCTCTTGTAGTTTGTTGTGTGGACGACGTCGCGAGGCTTTCAAGTTAGCCATCCATTCGCACTTCCACTTGACATGACTGTTTTTTTTTTCGGCCGTGTGAGAAGGCACGTTTTGTCGTTTCACCTCAGTTCTCCTTTAAAAAAAAAAAGATGCGTCTGTACAGCACATACACTATAAAATCTGCCTGTTGGTAAGTTCTTGGCTCGTTAGAGCACTTAGATATGCTAATTGAAATTCGCAGAAAGGGCGCTTGAAGCCTAAATTCCTCCTTCTAAAAGAGTGGTCACATGTAGTTAGCTGTTCAGAGGGTATTTTCTTTTTCGCCTGAAGCAAATATTCTAACACCAAAAATGGTCTGAAAACTAAGAGAAGCTATTGCACAGCGGGAGGCGGCACCATCTATAAATACGCTCACCGTCAATGGACAAGCATTCCCCTTTCAAGTCCCATTTGCGCCGTTATAAAGGTGTGCTGGAACTGTGAACGGCACTGGTAAAAATTAGCAGCAGCCCTTTTATTAAAATCACCACAGGGCATCTGGTATAGCTGCTGCCACCAACTTCTTTATCGCAAAAAAATGGTCTAGATTGTTCGTTCTGGAGCTATGTTCTACAGAATACGTTTTTGAAGAGAACAACACTTGAAGGAGGCATATTTAATAATTTCCCAGGCTCTTTATCTTACTCACAGTGTTATGAAGTGTTTTCGAGGCTTTTTGTTCTGAGATCTTGAGAAAGAATAACTTGCCACTGCCGCCGTAATTGATAAGCACGCATTCGTGGTAATGAAATGTTGTCGCCTTTATAATTTTAGATCGAGCTGTTTGTCTATTCTTCATGCCTCCCCGCAGGGAAATTCATTCGGAACTCAACGGTATTTAGTATCTTCATTGATGCAGAGCGGTGATTCGGGATGTTTTATATTGTTCAACCAAATAAACGGTTTCTCTTGGTAGCAGCCATCGCTTGTGTTTGTCCATTTTTTCGTTGCGCTGCCGTGGTTGTGTGGAGTCTGTTCATGTTTTTCAGGAGATAAAATTTTCGCACAGGTGGTGAGAAAACGGTGTAGTATGTGTAATGTTTTCTTGGCTCCATCGTCACGTATTTTTGTGCATAATGTTTTAATTTTTTTTTACAAAAACATCCACACAATGTTTAATTCCAGTCGTTTCCTCAATCGTTTTTCGAGCTAACCTTCCTGGGCCAGGCTATCACGAATTTCCACCGGTACGCATGCGTTAGTTTATTTTATACGCGATAGGTATTTGAGTGAACGGCGCGCACTCTTCTTTCCCATGAAAACATGGCTAACAGTGTTTTAGCTCGAATTTTAGATTAATTTTTTAACATTCCTAGAAAAATGTCCTTTATTATGTTTATTGTTGGTGTTGAGGTACGAATTCTTTCACCTGGTTTGAGCAGATGAAACGCAAAAAAGACAACACACAAACAAAGAATAACACGAGACAGAAGCTTAGACAAAAAATAACACTAGATAGGCCCTTTAGACAAAAAATAGCACGTTTTTGTGCTGTCTTCTGTGCGCTTCATCTATTTAAGCTATGCACCAACTTGCCCAAGAACGAGTTGTACTGCTTTCACCTGGACCTGAAGCAAAAAATTTAGGTTATTGCGCCTGATATGTTGTGTCCTTCGCTAAAATCTCCCAACAAGCTGTGGTCTAACACAGTGTATTGTTTCTTTACTTGACAACGTACACTTTTCCAGACATGCAAATTCGGTGAAAACGTCGAAAACTTTATCTCTTTATTTATTTTGCTCTAAACATTGCTCACCAGAATAACCATAATTAAGGCTGAGGCACTGCCATGGTCAGACCATCGTCGGTACTACTCGCACAGTACGCTGGAATATTTCTGCCTTCTCTAGGAGTGATACCAAGAGTGTGTGACATAGTCCGCCGGTCGTGAATGCGACTTATATTACAACGTTATTGATAGGACATACAGATTGGAGTATTATAATAAAGGTAAGGCCTTATTTCAATGGGCACAGGAAATAGATAAAAACAGAAGATTATCGGCACAGTTCTAGTCGTACAGATCAAGGTCAACGTGTCTTCTTCGGGATCGACCAGCAGTTCATTATTCATATGTGTATTCACTTGATACTGATGATAGCAAGCTCTTTAATAATACTTTTTGAGAAGTGCGACACATCAAAAATTTAATAAAACCCCTGGGGTGGTTCTGAATAATTTGGTACACACTAAAGTATCTCGTAAACTTCGACGTTTCTGTGTTTGTGCATAGAAAACAAAAACAGCTACTAGCATTCACAGTACTGTAATATGGCTTCGCATCGACGACCAAGGCAAAGTTAGCGACAGCAGTTTGTCGTTTATTCCATTAGCGCGTCAAGGCAGCCGTGTTAGAGACGGCGCTAAATTAAGGTTGCCCGCAAGAGCCAAAAAATGGACACAAGGATCTTCAATACTCGTAAAAAGCGGCTGCCCTTTTCTGCGTTTATTCTTTGTCATCACTGGTAGGCAACTCATGCCCGCACTGAAGCGTGAAACTTCACTGTACGCAATACTTATCATCTTTCGCGCAATTAGGCACGACGTGTGTTCTTGACGTTCCTTACGCCAACATTGAAGGCCGTGTGAGTCATCTCTCACGCGCAGGTCCCCTTCATTTTCATGTTAAACAATTCCAAACTTCCAGTATTTTTTTCTTTTATTACATTCTTTAATCTACAGCGCTGGCTATGCGGGAGAGGCTGCTCCACTTGATGAAAAAGCACGCAAAAAAACACCAGGCGGGGCAGCATCTTCTCGGTTTCTATCATTTTGCCGAACTTAGGCGGCGAGGCATAGTGCCAGATGCTGGCGTTTGCATAAGTTTCAGGAAATGGCGAAGAAAACAAAAATGATGGAAGCATTACATACGTATGCGCTTTTAAGTGCAAACTTTATGCAACAGGCATTGGTAGGGAAAAGAGAGAGAAATAGATTAACCAAAGCCCAAAGATTTCCTGGCAACAACGCAATACTGCTGATGGCAGCGTGCAACACAAGCGTTGTCACGATTTTATTTTTCCGGAGATGAGCCTTGTGCCAAATGAGGTAGTGGCTTCTTATACGTTCATAGGTTTGTTGTGTTTATTTTGATCTATGCTCTTTCTCCTGTCCCGCCAACCTTACAGTGTTATCTTTGCGTTTCTCCCCACAGGTCGAGTTTATTTACTGTGCTTTCAAATCACAATGCAAATACTGATTTCGCAAGGAACTGTATGAACGCATGACACTCTCCACGTGATTTTGAAGTTCGCGTGTGCTCCACAAAATTAGTGTGTTTTGATGGAAAGATAATAGTCGCCGCCATTCTGATTCTGAATACCATGAAATGTAGACCTCAAAAATTGAGAGTTGATTCTGAGGAAAAGAAATGGCGCAGTAATTGTCTAACATCTCGGTGGGCACCCGAACCGAACCGAAAGAAAAGGAAGGAAGGGAGGAGTTAAAGAAGAAAGAGAATGAGGTGCCGTAGTGGAGGGCTCCGGAATAATTTCGACCACCTGGGGATCTTTAACGTGCACTGACATCGCACAGCACACGGGCCCCTTTCGCGTTTCGCTTCCACCGAAACGTGACTGCAGTGGCCTGGTTCAAACCCGGCAATTTCTGCTAGGCCTCCGAGTGCCTTAACCACAGCACGATCTGTTTTCCGGGGCTAAATTTGTCTAAAATACATCATGCTTCGGAACTCTTCTTCCGTTTCGCTTTGTGTTTGGCGTCAACACAGTGCGAATAGAAGATGTCACATGATAATGTTAAAGAAATACAGCGTTACATTAAACTGTTTGCATCTGTATTCCGCAGATTTATAAAGCTTTCTATTAAAACTGGTTAGTTTAACAAAAGTACCTATAACCGAAAGGAATCGCGTTTCTAGACTAAAGTTCTTATACCAATTGGTCAAAGGTCATTTTAAAATTAACATTGATGGACTAATATCTTTCTCTTCAGGTTATTCTACAAGACAATGTCACAATCTTACAATCACCCCTTTCACCCAGCGTAATAACTGCTTTAAATATTCTTTTTTTCCGCGAACAGTAACGGAGTGGAATCAACTTACTAACGACGAAGTCTTACAGCCATCTGTAACATCATTCATCGGCAACCTCAGTGCACAATAATGTCCTCTGTCATGCATTCCCGGTTCCCATTTTTGAACTGAATTTAATATTGTGATAGTTTTGGTGCTCTTTCTTCATTTAATTAATTCTCTGTTGACCATGTTCACTGATGACTTGTTAGTAGTGTATTTATATGCCCCAAACCTTAGTGTACTTTTTTGTTGCGTTACGTCATTGAGCCTTTCATTTTTGCTGTTGTGTTTTGTTGCTTATTATTAATTTGTGGCCTTTGTACTTTTTTTTCCTAATATTTGTACTTACCTATTTTCTGTATGCTCACCCTGCGAAAATTCCTTCCTGGGATTGCAGTATTAATAAATAAATAAATAAATAAATAAATAAATAAATAAAAAGTATATTTTTACGGAACATGCTCTGAATAGTTGGGGAATAGAACCAGTTGATTATTGACTCGTCTGCTATATAGTGAAACCGAAAAGTAAATCTGTTGAAAGAGTTCATAAATGCATGATAATGAAAGAGATCTGCATCCCCCTGGAAATGCGTAGAAAGCGCACGCGAGATCTGTGACGCACATCGAGTTGTCAGGCACGTGTATAACTGTTCCTGCGACCAATATAACTTAGATAAAACGCGCTTACTTCGCAAGCAGTACGTTTCACAGCGTGTGGCCCGTTTTGGTTCAGTAAAACAGATTCAATAAAACTGGTCACAAGCTCACCGTCATGTTAGTGCCTTGTTGCCATCTTGTCCACGGCCATTTCCTCGTTCGGAATACAACCACCAGGCGAAATAAGCGGTGCTAAAGTGTAAACGGACCCTGTATTAGCTCGAGCAAATGTTGTTTGAGAGAAGGTTAAGCAGGGTGACATAATTATTGAATAAAGTATTTAAAGGGAAATACATATGCTTCTGACTATTACTACTGATCTCACAAACCATATCAAGGTTGAATGGTCAAAAGATGCCCTATTTGCAACCTTATTGCTCACAGTTCCTTTGAATTATTATGTTTTTGCGCTGTATAGGAGAAATATGGGCGCATATTGTTCCTTAATGCGCGATTTCATATTATTTTCTAAACGCCTACCAGACAGGCTTTTGTTTGTGTTGCGAATGTTCTTCTATGTACAGTATCGTCAGTGTCAAAAGACAATTGTGAACGAGAAAAAGCAGGGAACGCATATTCCAACTAACAAAGTCTAAATCACGATGCCTGTTTGCAATGTGGTGAGAGGTGGTGGGTACAATTTTATATTTACCGATTAAAAGGCAAAAAATGGGCAGACGCAATAACTTCCCTTACCGTCCGATGTACCAATTTTTCTCGCGAAGGCAACAACTGTGATACCGCATTCCCATTGCCTGCTTATGGTTTATGGTTTATGGGGGTTTAACGTCCCAAAGCGAATAAAGCTATGAGAGACGCCGTAGTGAAGAGCTCCGGAAATTTCGAACACCTGGGGTTTTTTGACGTGCACTGACATCGCGCAGTACACGGGTCTCTAGAATTTCGCCTCCATCGAATTTCGACCGCCGAGGCCGGGATCAAACCTGCGTCTTTCGGGCCAGAAGCATTGCCTGCTTATTAGCCATTTCATCACCTTTCGTGAGTCACCGAACATGCGGGCCAAAAGTAGATGGGCAAGTTTGAAGTGTCAAGGCATTTGATTGAAACATTTTTGTCTTATGTTTTTTAAAACTGCGGTGTTTGACAACGCCGTGCTTTGAATTAAGCGATAACAGGGCCCCACTGTGTTACTTGCCGTCCGCCTTTTCTCCAGCAGTTTAGTGAGCCGAAGAACAATTGAGAGAGCTCAGCGCTGATATCGGCGTGCGACAAATATTCACAACAAATTTTCACCCACACGCGTTCCCTCTAGACTTCATTGCTTCTCTGGACAGCAATCACCTATGCCTTCTATGACTGGAGTAGGCGAAGTACTAGAAAATCAGGCGCACAGTAACAGTCCTCATACACACACACGAACACGCACAAATGCACACAGAACGAAGTTGTGGTTGCAGAATGGCAGAATGGCCTCCTGGACGTTTCATAAACCACCGAAATATTGTGTCGCCGCCATTACAGTGCGCCAAGCACTGTCAGCGAGCAGGAAAACTATGCTCGTTAATCCAAACTTTACCGGATATTTGAGTTGCTACAGTATTCATGTGCAGTCAACTATTCGAAATGCATAGGAGACAGTTTCCGACTCGAATACGAATGCATAATATACAGAACTAGATTCGCATTCAGGCTGTTGAAATATTTTCACGACTCTATACACAGGTGTTTCACCTAAAACCTTCCGCAGTCTTTAAAAATAGGCTTTTAGCGAGTGAGCCCCAAAACTGACTATCTTACATTTAGACGATTTCTGTCTGTTCGAAGCCCTTCCCCGTGACCTTGAGGTTCCTCAGCATGAGCAACCTGCTTCTCACAACCGCCACCGCTCGAAGCAGCTGCTATCGCTGCACCGCGCTACCAGGGGTGGTAGGACTCCCAGCGATATACTATAAATGTCCAGTAGAGAGTTACCAAAAGCGGATATGCGGGCATTAACCCATTAACGCTTTTCATGATACCCTTAGGCGGATCTAAAGTCCAATATCGCCCGAAATCAAACTTCTGAGTTTTGTCAAAGAAATTTCGGAAGAATAAGCGGTGAAAAAGGAAACGTAGGGATCCTTTGGGAGCAGCGCTAACTGTGGTCGCAGCTAATTTTTTTTTTTGTATTTGAACGAAGAGCCCATATCGTCAGGAAAAACCCTCCGCCAAAAATATCCCTGTCAAAGTTAAAGATAAATATTAGCACTTGAGAAAAACCCCGAGGTACGCTGACGCATTTAAGCTCAACCGACCTGGCCATAAATCAATGGCAGAACTTCGCGAGGTGGCGCTAATCCCGCTAGGAAGCGAAATTAATGCCTCGAGGGAGCGAAAGGAATGCTGAAAATTCTGTCGCAAGCACCGCCCCGTTCCTCATTAAGACGGCTTATGTGAGTCACTTAGTTGTCGGCTAGTGATCAGCTCCTTCCGTAATCAGACTGATCCAGATTAAAGGAGCCTTACATTGTGCAGCTCTACACATTAACGAATACTGAAGCAGTACGGGAGATTATAGAACGTGTGTAATTATTATCTAGTAGAAACGCGCACGTCAGTTACAAGCACAAATAAGCTTAGCTATCAGCACAGAGAGACGTAAACGAGATAACTAGGCTGAGCCAATACTTGTAAAGACTTGTTCGTCGCACTCAGCATAGCCCGGAGCTATTTCATTTGCGTTAACACAACTTGTAACGATAGCTCACTCTTACGAAGGGCCTAGAGCCGTCGAGAGAATTGTGGTTTGAATGACACTGTACTTACGGTTCTCTATAGTTGCAGACCACGTCTTCAAAGCATGTTCTTTTTGTATTTTGCTTTGAGAACACAGGGAGCAATTTAGTGTAAGCTCTAACATTCTAATCAAACCTAATAAGAAACACATTCAACAGTTAAAATGCCAAACTTTAGGAATGTTTTGTTTTGGAGTTCACTGCTTTAGAATCTCGCAGTGCCAAAAGCGATGGGCTGCAGTTTTAACCCGTAAAATACCTGTTTTGTTGTCCGCCATAACGTCTCCGTAAAAGAATTTTTTTTTGCAATGCAGGTAACGTTGAACTGCTGGCACACTCCGCCATCTTTTTTAAATCTTTCGCAAATAATGCCTTCTTCTCAGAATAGAATACATTTTGGCAAGGAGCAGCTCTTCGCTGGCATAGTGCGAAGTCCTCCGGCGACCACAGCAGACCTCGTCAGTGAGGCGGCCACAGTAGAAAAGTCCCTTGACAGGTAACAGGCAATCAGCATTTCATTAGCGAGGAAAATCATTAGTTAAACCAGAAATTAACGTATTCATTAAACATATAAGCGAAAAACCGTCTTCTGCCCGCTCTAGAATACAAGACGAAAAAGTTTCCGCGGCAAAAAACTGAAAATGATCCCTAAAGATTACTGAACCATCCTTAAAATAACACAAGTTTCATATACGGAGTATTGTTATTTAAAGCTGCCCAGAACGAAAGGACTTTGTTGCTACAGATTAAATTGCTAGTTAAGCAAAACACTTAAAAGTTAGAATGCATACATTAACCACAGGAATTTATCCCAAGAGAATGACAGGAATGTATAAAAAACCACCCCATCTCTGCTACAGGTGCAAATTTTTTTTTTTTCATTTCTTTCAAGCCTATGAGTGTTTTCAAAGAGAAATGTACGTTCAGCGGACTGGTTCTGAGTGCTTTTCACTTTCTGGACCGTTTCACTTACTCTTGAGGCGAATAGAGCGTTGATTGTATCACTATTTTGTTTCACAAGTCAAAACACCTCTGGTGAAACATGCGCAGCTAGCTGGCTGCGTACGCTCAATGTGCCCTACTCACAATGCGATATGTTTTTTTTATGCCATATATCTTCCAGGTTTTTCGAGATAAGTCACTAAATATGTACAAAAATGTGGGGCCATGCTAGCAGCGCACTACGGAAAAGGCACAAGAACAAGAAGTACGACGGGACGAGCGTTAAACTATCAACATTTATTTTGAAAGACGAGCCCGACCAATAATTAATAAGTGCCCTATCAGGCCACATGGCCACTAAAAACAAATATAAAACCAAACTAAAGCAAACAAAATAACTTCAGGCACGAAGAAGCGAGGGCAAGACCTCACGTGAGTAAGAAAGAAAATACAGAATCAGAATAAGGCAAGAATAGAAGATATCTTCATACCAAGGAAACCAATCCAGGTAAAAAACTTGCGCAGCCCAAACTTATACAACAGCAAGGTCAACCGAGTGGGCTGCCAGCTTGGATGCTAACAACTAGCCCAACATTGCTGAAATGTGTGTGTATACCTAATTATTAAAAAAAATCACAGGCACTTTACCCGCGGCAATATAACTTGAAATGCTTAGTTTCAGGTCAATAATTGCATTGTGATTATCCGTGGTAGTTGTCAAACAGTTTGGCGTTTATCAGGTAAAGCTGGGCATGTGTAGAAAAAAGCATACTATAGTTGGCAACACAACTGAATTTTTTGCCTAATTTTTAAAGTTACCTTTTCAGATCAAACAATATAGCAGTTTAATAATTTGGCGAGATAAATTGTTGAGATTTGTCAATTAAAAACTATCGAATTCAACTTTTCTGCATACTTGAAAGTGGGTGCAATTGTTGGTGTTTTACAAATCGCTCAGCGTTATCGCTTTTA
Organism: Amblyomma americanum; assembly: GCF_052857255.1. Lineage (NCBI taxonomy): Eukaryota > Metazoa > Arthropoda > Arachnida > Ixodida > Ixodidae > Amblyomma > Amblyomma americanum. The sequence goes on along the minus strand of NC_135500.1, from coordinate 158,717,567 downwards.
GCAGTGCCAGGCGCTATGCTGTTTCGGAAAGAGCGCTTATTTGTTGCGAGCTAGAAAACGTACCAATTTATATAGCAACTGTTTCAGGAACCATTCCCTCCCGTTGATTTACTCAGTATTGAGCGAACGCAATCAAATATTGCGATTGATGTTTTAATGCGTCGTTTATTAGGAGTTGAGTGTGTTGAATTATTTAGCTATAGTTGTAAATAAATAGACTCCCTAATATGATTCCCCTGTTTAAAATGTTTTCTTATAAACACACCTCCTGTTTAGAGATAGATACCCTGGGATACGTGTAAAGAGATAGTGAATTCTGTTATTTTCATTAAAAATGTTACTCAATAATGTGACATTCTTGCGTTTGCAGCAGTTGCTGAGGTTGTGCAGAATTTTGAAAGAAGCCATTGAAGATGTTTAATGGCCAAACCAAAAAAAAAATATTTTAGCGAGACTTACCACAAGAGCGAAAACTATAATGTACATCTCTGCTTGAAATAAATTACATTCACATTGCGAAAACTATATTTATTTAACCTACCACGCATTTACCGCACCAGCAAGGAAGTATTTTCGGTAAAGAGAGAGGGGCATACAGTGTTACTCAATTTTCACAGCACAAGCAGCCGAAAGCTTAGTCCACGTGATCAACTTTTGGTGTAAGCAAGAAAATCACATCAGCTGCGGCCTTATCAAAGGTTTCGAAGGCGTCTCTGCGCATCACTCATTTCGCGCACCAGCTGTTCAGCCTGCTTTCCACCAGCTCTATATACAGGTGTTCACTAGCGCCGATTTATTTCGCCATCCAATCCATCCATCAGTCTTAACAGCTCTTTTGAGCAGCAAGTGCATTCCGAACAACGAACACGCCGCGAATTCTTGGAATACGTCGTTCATTTCTAGGATTTCGTTGATTCCGTGAGGAGAAGCTGTCGATGGTGACTCTTGTTGCCGGGTAGCATGAATTACGCATATTCGCCTATGATCTCCAAACGAGAAGCTATTACAGAATTATACTTATCATGTTCCGAAAAAAAAATGGTTCCCAAATTTATTCGGCGCTCATGTTGATGAAACAAGACATAGCAGTAGCTCTGCATACTGAGCTCATCTATATTGTCATGGTTTTCATTTCGGGCGCAATTATTGTGTTCAATTTGGCGAATCTCAGCACGAACCTAATTAGGTAGGCATGAAGTTGTGGTCGACAAACACTTTTTTTTATTTCGCTCCTTTTTTGTGTATCTCACATCGACGAAAGAAATATCCTAGGCAGTAGCGTCTAATTTAACGCATTTGACGGGAAATCTTAGGTCACTCTAGAACTTTTTCTCGGGTCCGATAGCCACTAATATATTTTGACGTCAACCTGCTCTATCCTACGGTATCAGCAAGCAAAAGACGTTTCAATTTCCTTAAAGCAATGATAGATTATGTGGCTGAGCTCGTGGTACGCTTGTCATCGTATCGGCAGTATCGGTGCTACTTTAGCTAGAAGAGCGATTAAACTTTTTATAGTTTTCATTGTTACTTCACGACGACTGACACGCGATGTTTGGACAAACTCTGCACCATTGTAAGGTTGAGCGAAAATGTGAGGCACATGGTGGAGCGTGCCTAATAACTAAATCACCCATAAGGCTTTTTTTCATGCGATCCAATAAATTAGCGGGCAAACCACGCTAATCTGGAAATACTCCCCGGTAACGATAGAGGAGCAAGGCGCAGATTAAGTGGCCTGGCTGGTAAAATTACTGAAACCGAAAGATTTCAAACGCAGCTTTAGATGAGATACCAGACAAGATGTCACAAATAATGAAACAAAGGAAAACAGACTACATATAAAATACCAAATAGATCAAATCGAGGCTGGCACTGAATGCAGGAGGGACCTTGAAAAGGCAGCCTATAAAACACCGCAGATTGCAACTCGTGGGATCAAAATCCTGACTTCCGGGCCAGCGAAATCCACAGGTAAAGCCATCTGGAAGGAAGATGCGCTGCGCTTCGTAGAAATGAACCACAGGGCACAATGGCGACGCCTTATAAAGGAAACCAACATACTTCGTCATTTTTTAACAGAATGTTCGGTTAACAATTGATAGTGAGCGGCGAAAAGCTTTATAGACAATTCGCTGCAGTTCCGCATTGTTTAAAATTAGGTAATCGGCAAGAATTAAGCCCGTCTGTTTGCTACTGCACTTGGTTTTAGCTCTGAAAAAGTGCGTAGGTATCAATTATTTGCATGTCTGTAGCTATGAATAGGTGAATGAAAAGACCGTTTTTAGCTCCCTTTAGCTTCCTTACAGGAAGTCTTAATCTTTGTGTGCGTTTGCTGTAAATTGTGACAATTTATAAAACATTGTGAGATAAAAATACACCCGGTATAAATGTAACAGGCGTGAAAATTTTGCCAGCATTTGTTAGCTGCATATGAAAGTGGTCGTGTCAAGGAAGGTGAAAGTCCAAAGAGGAAACCATTCTACGATGTTTTCATTTCCCCGTTTTATCTATCTCGCTTTTATTCAGCTGTGTGCAAACAAGATTAGAACAGCGTTAGTACACCAAGTTACCACTAGAGCTTCAAGAAATATTTCCTAGCGGTTCCTCAGCAAGAACTCTAAAAAGTAACAACAACATAGCAATCAGCTAGGTGGGTAAAATCATATGCTCTGCCTGTAATTTCAAAAAGGCTGAGTGCGCACGTTAACGTAATGGTCACCGCAGTTAAAGCGATTTCCAGAGAGCTGGAGGGTCACATTATTTTGCCTACACACGCTGAGTGGGTCTGTGAGCAGATGTAAGGCATTAGCGGAGTGCATTAACTCTGCTCTCGGTTAGGGGTACTTAACCACAGGAACCTAAAACTGCCTCCGCAGTGAAATTTGAGAGCATAATAGCAGTCATTTGGAGTTAGGCGACGAGTAATAAAGTCGGCCACATCTCTCTAGGGCTTGCTAGATTAGTTTTGGCCAAGAGACGTTTAAAGTGCGCCACTTTGTCGGCTAGATGGTTGGTGTGTCCGATTGAAGAGAAGAAAAATATTTTCCTATTTTGACTGCACCAAACGAAGGCTGCTGCGAGTGCCGCTACGGTGCTACACTCAAGGACGGTTTTATGTCATTCGAATTGGTTTCAGCTATGGTCGGAGAGTAGTCCATTTGTGCAAGCTACGATTAGCTTCAAGGTAAGCTAGCGCAGAAGCGGACGTCGCGATGCCCAAGCGTTCCTCTTAAATTTTTTTGTTTTTTTTATTTAGCTGCCTTGAAAACAGCCTCACAACATCTTTAACCTACGCTGGAAGAAAGGACCGAAAAGCATGCCTAAATCATAACAATCCTTTAATGGAAGCGCTGCAGTTACTGATATGAGTGAATGTTGCCTGGCAGCGGAGCAAAGCTCTCATTTTCCGTTAGAGAGACGGAGTGGACAGGGCTCACGCAAATCGTTTTTTGGATTCGATAGCACACCCGCCGCGGTGGCTCAGTGGTTAGGGCGCTCGACTACTGATCCGGAGTTCCCGGGTTCGAACCCGACCGCGGCGGCTGCGTTTTTATGGAGGAAAAACGCTAAGGCGCCCGTGTGCTGTGCGATGTCAGGGCACGTTAAAGATCCCCAGTTGGTCGAAATTATTCCGGAGCCCTCCACTACGGCACCCCTTTCTTCCTTTCATCTTTCACTCCCTCCCTTATCCCTTCCCTTACGGCGCGGTTCAGGTGTCCAACGATATATGAGACAGATACTGCGTCATTTCCTTTCCCCGAAAACCAATTATTATTATTATTATTCGATAGCACAAAAAATTCTCTTAAAAAACAAGCCCAGCTTTCGTGAACATTTCCAGCTAACATCACCTCTAATCCAGCAGTAGCGAAAACCGCTTAATTAAGAAGGTAATTTTAAACTTATATATTTGATAAAAGTATATAGTTCCGACAGATTCTCCCCGGACATGGTGATTACCATGTCCGACGCTTCCCCGGTTCTGCAAAATGCTTCATGTGCTCATGTACACTGTTTTTCCGACGACTATACTCAATCAGTGACATGTACCGAGAAATAAAAATTGCCGCAATTGTTCTCAAGGTTGAACGCCGCTGAACATTAACCGGTGGCCTTTCGAACAAAATAGAATTTGCCCAAATTTACAGGGCTGGACACGCCCCCCACAACTCATCCAAAAAAAAGAACTCTCCTTCTAGACTGATACCTTTCGCAGTTTTACAGCCTTCCAGCTCGAAGGAAAACAATCACTCTTCCTACCGCAGCTAATGCTATTCCATGCGGATGTTCAAATATGCACTGCCAGACAAGATTTCGCACACCAGCATCTTACGCTGGTTTAATCGCTCGGTTATCTTTCCTATCAAAATGAGTAAAAGGACACCGCAGTGCTTAAGATAGCATGTCATAGCAGATAGTCAGAATTATGGGTTATACACAATTAGTCGATAAACAATACAAAACATTCCTTTCTAGGAACCTGTGAAGTGCGTTGTGAAGAAAAATGATAAAAAAAACCATACAGTGCTAATGGGTTGATCATAACAAGAAAATACGTTTCACTTACATTATTGTGAAGCGACTAAATGCTATGACAAAACCCTTATATGCACTATGAATTATTTTTCTGCGAATATCTTGCAAAGAAAAGTGATGAAACTGAAACTCTACTTTCGCTATCGAGGGAGGTAATTTTATGATGATATTTTAATAAGAAACTCCGAAAAGAGCAACAACAACAAAGCTTCAGAAATGTAACTCAGTCGAAAACTCCTTGATTTACATGGGCCGCCTGAAATGAAATGTCTACTAGAAGAATTTTCTCTGTTCGGTTCAGGCAGTAGCGTTTATTCCCTTCGCAAACACAGGTTTTCCTCATTCAGGGTTTGACAACAGCGCCATCCGACTTGTACCCGTCGTGGTGGCTCAGAGGTTAGGGCGCTCGGCTACTGATCCGGAGTTCCCGGGTTCGAACCTGACCGCGGCGGCTGAGTTTTTATGGAGGCAAAACGCTAAGGCGCCCGTGTGCTGTGCGATGTCAGTGCACGTTAAAGATCCCCAGGTGGTCTAAATTATTCCGGAGCCCTGCACTACGGCGCCTCTTTCTTCCTTTCTTATTTCACTGCCTTTATCCCTTCCCTTACGGCGCGGTTCAGGTGTCCAACGATATATGAGACATACTGCGCCATTTCCTTTCCTCAAAAACTTATTATTATTATTATTATTATTATTATTATTATTATTATTATTATTATTATTATTATTATTATTATTATTATTATTATTATTATTCGACAAGAAGAGTTAAGAAATAGCAAAGCCAAAGCATTCTGACTTTCAAAACGAACGTTGGAACAAATTCAGGTCGCCGCACAAACTCCCAATAATATTCGGGTGGTTACATTTACCTCATAAGGCATTCTTTTGCTCTTTTTTTGGCCTATCTGGTACCGCTAGTCTTGTACACGCCGGCCACTTTCTCTTCATTCTGCGGCACATACTCTTAGGTTTAGATGAGCGCGCTCCAGGCCTAACCTTTTCGCATTCGTCGCTACCACTGAGTAAACAAGAAGGTCGTAGTACATTTTTTTTCATCACCTGGGTTCATCCTTTCAACATGACCTTCTCCTGTTTGCAGTCAGAAATGGCTGCCCGTCGCCATGTGCTGTCTTTCCGCATCCTGGAACGTGCAACGCTTTTGCTTTCGGCACTATTTGCTCTTATGTTTTGCCATTTGCTCTTTACCACTCATTGGTCTCCTTCTGGCTGACCGCACCATTTTACCTTTATCTACTGGTACGTCGGCTCATCGCCCCACGATGTTCCCACCGCAAATGTTCCTCCTTCCGTTCGTGCACCGAAGTTTTCTGCAGCATGCCGTAGTCATTTGCGCTTTTCCTCTACGTTGCTGTTTATAGGTCCCGGTTCTTCTGGCGGCACCGTTCAGGTTCCGTGCTCCCTAAAGCTCTGAGATGAAGGTTTAATGAGAACAGAAGGGGTCAATCTCGCTGCACAACAGGCCTGCTACTTCAGGCGGAAGTGAACGGAAACGCGGCGGCAAGCCTAATGACTCGAGACCAATAAGGAGAACTCTGTCGCGAAATTGATGATCACGCATTTCCGTTCGAAGCATTTCGTGGGCGGTGAGCCGGCCCTGCCTTTGCGGTACTTACAGCCGACGAAACTCGCCACAATCGAGATCCGGCGCGCTTATTGTTGCCGCAGAAAGCGACGGCACAGAAAACGCCGCGCTAAGCTTCGGTGTCTATCTTGCAAGTAACTATCACCGCGCGCTGGCTGTAAACTAGGGTGATTGGGCAAAAAAAAATTCTATTTCGTCAAGCGTACTTTGAAGTAGGTGTCTAATACTTTCTTCTTTATTTCTTTTTTTTTTTGAAGAGAGGCACGTACAAACTCTGTAACAAGTAGCTGGATAATTTAAATTAAGTTTCTAAACGTCATCTTTTTTACATATAGGGAGCTGAAGGGAGGAAGGGGAGAACGGCTACAAAAAGTACTTCACCGCTGTGGGCCTGTTGCTAAGTGACTCTTTAGCTGATTGGTTTTGTTTTAGGACGTATTTTCGGTACCAGAGCACCGTGGCGGCACAGGACCATGCACATCCACCTGCATATAAGAGAGATATACTTGTATGTCGCAGGCATAAATGAGTGTATTCGTTTGGTCCAAAAAGGTTTTCCGTATCGTGATGACTCGCCAGTCAGGAAGATTTGGCGTGGCATCGGACTGGCAAATATCCTTAAAATAAGCGACCAGCAATTGAGGCTGAAATCCAGATGGGACGTTCCACATAATTTATATCAGCAAAGGACGCATGTGTATTAACATTAATTCGTGACTTGTTTTAGGCTTCAAATCGTAGGCTACGGATCGTATTCTTTAAAACAAAAGATATTGCAAAAGTAATCATTTATATCACCGGGGATGTGAGGCACGAAGAATGGTTCAAGCACTAAACACTACAATTCGAGCTCATGGTCCCAACTGCTGTGTGGCGCTGGGCGAAGCATGCTCTGATAATTCCATGGTGCAGCAAATCTTCAAAATAACAGCGAAAAGAGGGCTTCCGCTATTCGCAAATCGACTCTCGAAATTTGTACTCTTTACTATGACATTGAATTTTTCAGTTGTCTTACGTTACCACTGCCACTTTTCATTCCCTTGTAACACACAATACTCTTTTAACCCGCTGCGACAGGTCAGTGGCTTAGGCATTGCGCGGCCGAACTCTAGGTAGCGCGTGCACATCACGGCTGCGGCGGCTGCGGCGGCCGCGTATCAATGGAGGCATAATGCAAATTCTCCGGTGTGCTTTGAGATGTATGTACGCGTAAAGAGACCCATGTGGGAGAAGCTATTTCCGAGCGCGGCAGTATGGCGTCTGTCAGAGCCAATGAGCCACTTCAGAACGTTTATCGCTACATACCACGCACCATAGCATACAGCTTTCGTACTGCCCATGCCCACAGAACCTAAACTTGCTGCGCGAAGTTTTGATGTGTAGAACTTTGCTTTATTGCACATCATGTACATAAAACATTTTTTCCTTGATATAAGTAGTTCAATAACTTCTCCACTCATTTTATACAGTTCTTAAGCTGTGCCCAACAGTGAGCCTTGTACCAGGTATTTAAAACACACTTTGGAATACTGTTCTTGTGTACACTTGGAAATGCCTGTTAACACCTGTCATACCATTTCTTCAACACCTCGAGTTTCTAGGACTACTGCGTTTTCTTTGTAGCCACTCTTGCTTACACATAGCGGCTTTTCACTTATTTTGCGTATTTTTCAGTGGGCCTTGTGTGGCCTGGGTTGCTCCTCCGCAGCGACTGAGCATTAATTTAACTGCCAGCTGCTACGGTGGGCGGATTGCTCACTGTCCTGTGGTCAGGCTGGGATGACGCTCTATGCCACCTGAACTAGGTGGCCTACTTGCCTCCTAGATTGCTCTCTGGGCACCACCTGCCAGTCATGCTTGTCATTTCTCGCTCACAACGCCGACGCTGACAACGCGACACCGAATTTTCTGCACAGCAGGACCTTTAATGCTATCTCGTTCAAAATGATCAACGATTTGCATAGTTAGCCCAGCTGCAAATTAGGTGCACTAGCAATTCGGTTTTCACTTCGGTTCAAGCGTTCAGATCCAGCGTTCACGGTTGGCAGTTGTTCGGATAGCGATAATCGATTAATGTCCATATTGGTCATTTTATCCTTTAAATTCGTAGTTCCATGGGCGTCCTCATGTCACTCTTGGCTTAGTGGTGCAGTGATAAAGCGATGCGCAACTGCCTTTTACGGCAGGTGGGACCATCGCCAGGACTTGGGTTGGTTGGTTCAGGTGGCGTCTCACGTCGTTCTTCTCGAGCAGCCTCTCACGATTAATTGACCTGCCACCTGACACTTTCGAGCAGGTTCCGTAAATATATATATTTACCAGGTGTCCCAGCTAAAAGTAACCAGGCTTCTAAAAAACACGGAGTGTCCTAGCCGCGTGAGACCAACTGAAAGTTGTTTAGAGCCACGTGACCTAGTCTGCAGAATTTTTTTGTTTTTAAAGTTAATTAACAAGTTAAGTGCAATTAAGTAAGTTCTTAATTATTGAATTGAGGGACAAGGTGTCAATGTAAAAGTTGTAGACCGTCTCAAAAAACCGCTAGCAGCGCTGTTTCCATTACGGTACGATTTAAGTACCTTTACTTATTGGCCTTCGAAGCAAGCTATCACGCGACCAGCTGCTGGGTCACATCTCTACCCCAATGTGCTCGCAAAGGTCAATAGGAGAGAGCAATTCTGTAAAAATGGATTTTTTTTCACTGACACCCGTCTTGGAATGTTTAAATGGCACCATTGGCACGTAGACGCTTTTTCTTATTGTGCGAGCTAAGGTGTAAGGCCGGGAAAAAAACTACTTTACGTTAACGATATCTACGTGCAAACGCTGCAGTCAACTGTTTTTCAAAGTGATCTACAACTTTTACATTGACACTTTGTTCCTCTATTGAATAATTAAAAAATAGCTAATTAGACTTAACAAGTTATCTAACTTCGAATAACGAAAAAATACCGGAGACTAGGTCACGCGGCTCTAAACCACCCTCAGTTGGTCTGGCGCGGCTATGGCATTCCATGTTTTTTAAAAGCTTTCTTACCTTTAGTTTAGACACCTGTTGCGTATATATATATATATATATATATATATATATATATATATATATATATATATATATATATATATATATATATATATATGTGTGTGTGTGTGTGTGTGTGTGTGTGTGTGTGTGTGTGTGTGTGTGTGTGTGTGTGTGTGTGTGTGTGTGTGTGTGTGTGTGTGTGTGTGTGTGTGTGTGTGTGTGTGTGTGTGTGTGTGTGTGTGTGTGTGTGTGTGTGTGTGTGTGTGTGTGTGTGTGTGTGTGTGTGTGTGTGTGTGTGTGTGTGTGTGTGTGTGTGTGTGTGTGTGTGTGTGTGTGTGTGTGTGTGTGTGTGTGTGTGTGTGTGTGTGTGTGTGTGTGTGTGTGTGTGTGTGTGTGTGTGTGTGTGTGTGTGTGTGTGTGTGTGTGTGTGTGTGTGTGTGTGTGTGTGTGTGTGTGTGTGTGTGTGTGTGTGTGTGTGTGTGTGTGTGTGTGTGTGTGTGTGTGTGTGTGTGTGTGTGTGTGTGTGTGTGTGTGTGTGTGTGTGTGTGTGTGTGTGTGTGTGTGTGTGTGTGTGTGTGTGTGTGTGTGTGTGTGTGTGTGTGTGTGTGTGTGTGTGTGTGTGTGTGTGTGTGTGTGTGTGTGTGTGTGTGTGTGTGTGTGTGTGTGTGTGTGTGTGTGTGTGTGTGTGTGTGTGTGTGTGTGTGTGTGTGTGTGTGTGTGTGTGTGTGTGTGTGTGTGTGTGTGTGTGTGTGTATGTGTGTGTGTGTGTGTGTGTGTGTGTGTGTGTGTGTGTGTGTGTGTGTGTGTGTGTGTGTGTGTGTGTGTGTGTGTGTGTGTGTGTGTGTGTGTGTGTGTGTTAGCAGACAAGGCAAATGAAATGAGGGGCTCATTTGACAAATATATTAAGGAAGCCAAGAGTCACCGAAACCAAGGTGCAAGGGGATGTTTCTAATTTTTTTTAATTTGTAATTCCAGTGAATTGGTTTAAAAAAAATTACTTATAAAGCAGCAGAAAACACAACCATGGCGCCGGTGGAATCCGAACCCACGACCTCCGAACATCGCATCCGGTGCTTCTACCAACTGAGCTACGGCGACGGCTGTCCAATCTCCTGCTTTCGTGGGTATTTTTGTTTTGCGCGTAAGCGAACCTTGAGAGGGTTGACCAGCGCCACCCTCGTCCATAGCGGTGGACGTAGCACGTCCTTTAATACCGCCGTTAGATGACGTTCTACGTCACACTCGCGGTATTACAGGACGTGTTTGGTAGAGTTGATAGAATACCGGACGCGATTTTTAGAGGTCGTGGGCTCAGATCCCACCGTCACAATGGTTCTTTTCGGCTGCTATTTAAGTAATTTTCTTTAAGCGACAGATTAATCGAAGTATTATTCTCCCATTGCTTGGCACTACGAATTAAAAACAAACATTCCCCTGTGCTCCTTGGAGTCTGTGACTGTTGACTTCCTTCTTATGTTTGTCAAACGAGCCCCTCATTTCATTTGCCTTGTCTGCTATATATATATATATATATATATATATATATATATATATATATATATATATATATATATATATATATATAATATATATATATAATATATATATATATATATATATATATATATATATATATATATATATATATATATATATATATATATATATATATATATATATATATATATATATATATATATATATATATATATATATATATATATATATATATCGCCCACCACCCAGGGGCCAGGCGAGCAGCCTGCCACAAAACAGGATTCAGACAAAACAGACAAATACACCAGGGCTAGATGCGAGGAATGGCTGCTATAAGCACTAGAAATTCCAACTGGAATACAACATTCAAATAGAAGAACACATGCGGCTCAAAGTAGCTAAAAATGTCTGGGTGACGTAGGCTGCGGTTGCTTCGCCCGAACTTTCAACGCTCATCTGTCTTCGATAAGGCTTTCCCGGTTCGTTGCTGTCGTTCCGCCATTGTATTATTCCCTGTATTCTGACGGAATCTCCGTCTAAGAAACGACAGGTTCGGCTGGTGACCCGGAGCATGCTTTACAATTTCTTCTAGATGGCATAAAAAGTTCCTTAAGTCTCCTAAACATGTCCACATCGCCGGAGAAGACCGCATACGTCGCTGCTCTCAACGGCCCACACAGGAGTGGGGTAACAGTACTCAATATCAAGTTTATGCCAGTCTAAGAAGTGCATTCTACGCCAACCTTCCACAAGGATCCTGGAAGATTATCTTGGGCAAGAGGGAAAAGACGCAACTTGGAGGATCAGATTAGGCTGACAGTTCACGACCCTCGTTCCGCCGCATTCAGAAAGTCGCATATCTTCAGTAGGCTACACGGAAAAGAGACGCGTCAACTTGTAGAAGTATTACGCGGCTTACGCATTCTGGAAGGCTTTAATATCCACGTCCTCACACGGAAGTCGTCTGAAAATTGCGAGAAGCTTAACCTAGAAGCTATTCGCATCGAAACGGGCCTGCCGGATATCTCACCGCTCAAGCATCTTAACGCCACAGTAGGAATGAATATGCTGTCGGATATCGCCAAAGAGGCGAACCTTGCCTAGATGGACTTGGAATGCACGCCACCTCGGTTTTATATTTGGAATGAACTAAAGATTGCTTTCAAGTTTCAAATAGATTTTTGCTGCTGAAATGACTGAATGCATCCTCCCGATGACCGTAGAGTTGCACTAGCAGGCGGCATACCATCGCCAGATGATGTCTGCAAAAATAAAACTTACAGTGACGCATAGCCGTAGCGTAACGTAAAGCTTATCGCGTCCAAACACAAAAATTCAAACAAGTATGTTAGAGACTGCTGCTTACAGTTGGTGGCTTCATTGCCAGTGATTACGGAGTGGGCAGACACCATCCATCGCAACGGTCATATGGCTGCGCTCCTTATCGGTTACGACGTCCACACTGCGGAGGCAGAGCCTGCAGTGCTTCGTAAACCTTCCCAGTGGGTCCTTCAAACATTTCCTGGAGATGACACCAGGAACACTCAAACCTTTTCACGGGCTGGTCCCGCGCGCACGAAATGTGCAGTTGAGTTAGCGAACACACAGTTGGCGATTTAGTTGCCATTTGTCAGGAACTATACTAGATATTAGGTATTGACACGGCGATTTCCTGGATGCCTCCGCAAACGAGCACCTATCACAAATTACGGGCAGGCAGTGTGGCGCGAGCAGTGGCGTACAAGAAGCGCCGGACGTAGATGGACCTTAACCAGAGGAACCCGTGAATCTTGAAAGAAATATTCAAGTGGCAACTGTTTGACGCCTTAAGCACCTCTGCGGGGAAAAGCAGGGGCGCTCTGAGGAGCAGGCGCAGTCTACCACGCCTATGCCGAAGGAGCTGCGAGGGGCACGCACACTCTGGTCCGCCGGCTAAGGAAAACACTGCCTTAGCCAGAGCTAATGACCCAAGTTGTTACACAGTCACCACGGAGGATGGGTGTGCTTTCGATGCCGAGATCATTTGAGCATATGTTGGAAATACCATTTGAAGGAGGCAGGAATATCCGCGTTTGCGCGTAAGGAAGTTTACGGAATCTCCTATTGAGATCCGTTCGGTCACGTACGTACCGTGTTTGCCAAAAGTAACCGAGCAGCTGCGCCTGCGGCGTGAGCGGGCTTGCAGTCGAACGAAGGCACTGCTATCTTCGGTGCTGGCCGCTGCTCTCCGGCTGCGAGTGTAAACTGGCTGGCGTAAGCCTGCGTCCTCGCTCAGTCTGGCAGCTCTACAAAGGCTCAAAATGGGTCGCCGCACATACTACCTACTTACTTCGTATCCTCCAAGGAAGGAGAGTGAGAGCGCGGCCTAATGACACCATGTTTACACTCGCAGCCGGGGTGCGGGGGCCGCAGCACCGCCGCTCGGCTGAGAGCCCGCTTGCGCTGCCGTCGCGACTGACAGCGTGGCCCATATTTTGCTCTTGTCAACGTCCGCGCAATCTGTTTGGGAAGGCCGAGTGATGTGTTCTGCAGCAGTCGGCGGCGTTCAAATCAGCACCCGCCTAGGCCGCCGTTATAGCAGTGGGGCCACATGACCGCAGTGATAATAAGGCCAGAGTGCACTTTAAAGAGATGCAATAAAGAACCTCAGTCACCCAATCACTATACGCGGAGTACTTCGTGTCACAGCAGAGCACTCCCGTGTAACCCTTCGCCCATCCCTACCTGCACACTCCCGAGACAGGAAGATGTCCAGCATCGGTTGAACTGGCATGTACATATTTGCTTGGCAATGAAGGGAAGCTACAGGTGCGGTGCACAGCCAACTGTGTCGTTCCGATGAATATTTCGGCCTCACGACTGCGCTCCAATACCCCAGTGCGCAACTGCCCGGAGCAGCTCTATTGCATCGCTGGAGCAGCTAGCGCCATCAGTTGAAGCTTCTTGTAACTAGACGTGCCTCGCTACTGCCGCCTTGATCGAGCGGCCAAACTGAACGGCGAAAATGGCATGAAGTCTATTCTCTTTCTTTATGACAAACAGTCCACTGGGGAGGAGGAAGGTAATCAATACTGTAGCAGACCATCAGCTGAGCATCATGTAAATTTTTGAGTGAAACGCCAAAAGCGTTTACTTTTGGGATAGTTAGCAATTTACGTTAATTCTACCGTTGTGAGCGCCTAGGCGTTACTCACAACCGTTTAATCGGGGACGAAACATACAGCAAACAAAACAGCCAATCTAGTGTCAGAAAAAACGCGGAACAAATTTCATTTCTTGGGAGACCTTTGGAAAAAAAATGGCTTTGGTTTCGCTCTGGTTAAACGTGGTGACGCGATAGCTACAGCTGGCCGAGTGGAACTCGCTCAGTCGGATTGCAAAGTCAGTCTTTCGTCGTACCGTTTCACTGGGCATTCCTTCTTCATCTTCGTCCCTGGACGTGTTTCACTCTCTCCCTCCTCTCTCCTCCTCTTCACTTCTCCCCCCCCCCCCCAAACGGTTTCGCCGGCGCACCGCACCCCCGGTAGCTGCTCCGCACCACGTGACCAATTACGCACCACGTTAGAAACCACGTGACCGTTGCGACGCCGCCACTCTGAAGGCTCGTAATGCTAGCGTAATGTATCTATCGCTACAAAAAGGGGGATCAGCAGTGTAAACGCCGCCCCACAACTGTTCTATAAAACACCCTACTCCTCCACCGACTAACTACGCCACAGAGACATTTCGATTGGAATACAGGGATGCGATCAGTCGACGCCAAAATGAAATTTCTTTCGCGCTATTTCGATTATATGGTAGGAGGTTTCTGCGTGCTTCGCACGGGTGCGCTTGCGCTGCTTTGTGGGTACATATGCTGTGTGTTCTGCCTCTAACTGAACAACTTTGAGTGTCGTCTTTGTTTTCGTAGTCTGTCAGTTGCTTCTGTACCTTTTCGCTGCAAAACATAATCATAAGAGCTCAACATCTGCTTATTTTACTGCTGAAAATGCGGCAGCGGTAAACGCTCGGTTAAGTGAATTCACAAATACACCATCTGTTCGGCTTTCAATAATTGATCCACCGCATATAGGACCAGTGACGACAAGTGCTGTGAGTAGAATGGCGTGCACTTCGAGGCGCGCACTTGTCAGCTTCACACCACACAGCTCCAGGACCGCTTTACGCGGCTTTAGATGGTGGGGTTTTTGGGGACATGTCCATGTGATATGAGTAGAGTTGGGGTGTTGCCGCACCATGGACATTTTTCTTTGTAACGTGTTGGGTGTAGGCGGTGTAAGGGGTGTAGGTTAGAACAGGTGTTTGTTTGAAGACGCCGTAGGAGGTTGGAGTCTTCAGAGGAGACGGAGGGATGAGGGAGAGGGTTGAGGCGTCTATTAAAGCGTTGGGTTTCGAGCCGGGTGGCGAAGTGGGAGGATATGGGTATAGGGCAGGAGGGGATAGCCCCGCTCGGTGAGTATATTGTCGAGCTAAGGCCTCCGCTCTGACGTTACTATCAAGGCCCTCATGTCCTGAGACCCAGGTGATGGCGTGGTCTTGATGGAGAGTGTGCGCCAAGATGCGGAACGCATGTCGTGGGACACGACCGCTTGTATACGCTCGACAGGCGGCTTGAGAATCTGTTGATATGTAAGCGCTGTTGGAGTGGATGTCACTAATTTTTATGGCGAGCGCGACGACGATCGCTTCAACGGCGGTTGGGTCTGGGGCTCGGACAGAAGCTGCCAGAAGTGTACTGTTGGTGCTGTCTACGGTACTCTGGGTGGGTGTAGGAGGCGATGTCAACGTAGACAGTGGTGGAATCGTGACCGTATATTGTCTTCGCAGACGCCGGAGTCAGACTTGTCTCCTGAGCCTGTCTCCTGGCACCAAGTCAAGATCGCTGCGCATGACGGTTTTACTACCGCCGTATGTTCTTCAATGGGAATCAAGAACACGCCGAAATAAACTTTCTTAATTGTGCAGGCTGCCGCATAGAGAAAGGATTCTGCTGCCACGTTGCCATTTTAGAAACATACGATACGAAGCTCGAAAACGGGCGTCTCAGCTGTTCGTCATTCACTGACAAGGCCATGAAAAACCTATTTGTTCAAGTATAGAAGGACCGTGCTTATGTGTGTCGGTCGTATTTATTTCATTCTATTGGTATTTCTGTCGTATTGGTCGGCTTAATGTGTAGATAAACTTACAGTATCTTTATTTACTATTTGTGCGTCAAGGCGGACTTGCTAGAGCGAGCACATAAAGGCAAGAAAATATTGTAGACTGCGCACCATGGCCGCTTCTGGTGGACATGTTTCGTACCGCAGCTCTGTTGCGCGGTGTTTCTTTTTCAAACTCGCAACCGAAAACAGGGGAGGGATACATCCTGTAGTTTTTAACAAAGAGAGA
Organism: Amblyomma americanum; assembly: GCF_052857255.1. Lineage (NCBI taxonomy): Eukaryota > Metazoa > Arthropoda > Arachnida > Ixodida > Ixodidae > Amblyomma > Amblyomma americanum. The sequence continues at coordinate 158,701,515 of NC_135500.1, read as the reverse complement.
GAACAGGAGAAGGAAATACAGGACCGGAACAACGTTTATACCGTATACCTTGCATATCAGGGAATGAAAAATAAAAGAGCTCAGATAAAGACACGTTAGTGTGAAAATAACGGAAGCAGAAGCCTAAGGGATTATGAGAACCTCTGTCCACCCGTGGAGCCTACAGGCAGGGAAGCATTCATTGGCAAGTATTGTGAAGTCCACATAGTTTCGCCCGTTCTATACAGACCACAAGAAAAGCGAGGAGCGTCAGATTACGGCGCACATGCGTTTGCTACTTCGGCTATGACCACCCTGTTGAATTTGCATGGGTGTTTGGTTTGGTTTAAAAAACGGCTTCTTAGGGTAGTGCGCCCGCGGTGGAACCGCGAATGTCATTATGAAAAATGGACAGTGGGTGATCACTATACCGGCAACCTCCGCGACTACCTGAGCGGAACGGGCCTTCACTCCTTCTTTTAACTTTCTATCCCCTGCAATCCATACCCCCTTTCTCAACATGTGCGTAATGGCACAGTTCTAGAATAAGAAAACGAAATAGGATGACCTGCCGCGGTGGCTCAGTGGTTAGGGCGCTTGACTACTGATTCGGAGTTCCCGGGTTTGAACCCGACCGCGGCGGCTGCGTTTTTATGGAGGAAAAACGGTAAGACGGCCGTGTGCTGTGCGATGTTAGTGCACGTTAAAGATCCCCAGGTGGTCGAAATTATTCCGGAGCCCTCCACTACGGCACCTCCTTCTCCCTTTCTTCTTTCACTCCCTCCTTTATCCCTTCCCTTGCGGCGCGGTTCGGGTGCCCAACGATATATGAGACAGATACTGCGCCATTTCCTTTCCCCGAAAACCAATTATTATTATAAACTATCCACCGCCCGCACAGCAACGATCGACAGGACACAAATCACTCCAATCACACTGACCATCTAATTTTTTTTCGGCATTGCAGTCATCGTAGTTCACGCAATGATGTGCCTTGAATCGCTCTTAAACCTTGAGCAGAGATACAGATGGCTGCTTCCTGCGCGAAAACCATGATGATGATGACCTGAAACTATTTCGTCCGTATTGTGCCGCGGTAACGTTCTGCCATCTGATATGAAAACAGAATAATGTAAATACTATACTTTGCAGAGTAACCGAAAGGTGGCTAAAGTGGTCTAGAGAAAATGTCCGCGGATATGGCGTTACACAAAGATGATTAGTTTTAGTCCATTCACGAGGGTTAAAACAAGGAATCAGTGAAGCATCAAGTGGGAGCGCAATTGTCTGACAACGCGTCGAAGGAAGTCGGCTGCCTTATATATCCACAAAGAAAACGGCGCGAAATACGGGTTCAAAGGGAAACAGACACGACAGGACCAGAGCCAACTTACAACTGAATTTTATTTCGCGTCTAACCTGCCTTTTTGTAAGCCACCACGCAGTAAAGCCACCACGCCGCTTACAGAAAGGCAGGTTTTACGCGAAATAAAATTAAGTTGTAAGTTGGCGCAGGTCCTGTCGTGTCTATTTCTCTTTTGTCCCCGTATTTCGCGCCGTTTTCTTTGTGAATCATGAACCAATTAGCCCAAAATAGAGTTCGCCTGATAAAATACAGTCGGTTAAAAAGCAAAGGAATAGAACTCTCATGTCAACACATCGTTAAAAACGAACATGAAATGAGTGTATTTGAATTTGAACCATTGTACCGCAGTAGTTGTTTTAGAAGCAAGCTCGGCTCTTTTCGATAGTAATCAACCAGCAGACTTGCAATCGATACAAAGGCCTGTACTTAACTATGAACTGTTGTCATCAATAAAATGTCAGGGTGCTCAGACCACGGTGTAAGGATATTCTTCCACCGTGGATATTCTTCCACCGTGGCTCAGACTAACTTGACAATGTGGCGCTATCGACTGGACCTGGGAGAAACTAGAATCTTTTTATGCTTTAGAAGACCACCGCGCTGTGGCGCTGCTTTTCAACTGTTCACCTTGAGTCCCTTGAATTTCAGCTCGTCTAATAGCGGCCCGCGTGGACACTGGTTGCCCGTGTCTAGTTCATCCGCGAGTCAATAGGTGGAGCCAAAATTTCCAGCGTTGCATGGGCCCTGCCAGCAGCAAACATAAAGCGTCTATAAGAAAAAAAAACAAAAAGGCGGAAGCTAAACGTGGAGACCGCGAAGAAGGATGTGGGTGAGCAGCAGCTAAGACTGATTAGAGAAAGTATTGCGCTAGTTAAAAATGCTGGTGCGTACATTTTCAAAAAGATCGAGCGGCAAATGTCAGATCGCGGGAAATAAGGGGGGAAGAAAGCATTGCGGAGATACAAAGCACGTACCTCGAACTCAATTGCTCTCATCATGCATTGCATGTACTCGTACTCTGAAAAAAGAATTTAAGACCACATTAAATTACTGAATTCTTGCTCCTAGCATTTTCTGATTAAGGAGTAGGCACTCCTGAGAATCACCGACTCCTCTCTTGGAAACGCTATCAAGATCGCGCTTTCGCTTTCGCCCCCAGAATGGGAAACGGGGAGATGAAAATGCACTTTCCGAATAATGATACCGTCATAATGATACCGTCGTAGTTGCCTGGGAAGGTATGACCAGCAGTTTTCTGCCCAACAAAGCGCATCAACTGAAAATAGAAGTTTTTTCCATATTGCAGCCTCATTTATGTGGTTCATGCTCCATCAGAATGGCAGTACTACTGTAGATTAATAATTATCACCGGCCAGGCGCTCGGGTATGAAAGCCGCGAAACGCTAGGACCAGGCGCCGCCGTTCTCTAGCTTTAGAAAATTCAACTTTTAATATTTCCCTGCTCATGGACCTTTATGACCGTGGTGCTGGTAGAATGTTTGTGCTCTTTCTATGACATCAGGACGCAGAAAAGGATCTTTCTATTCATAATGGGGCCAAAAATTTCGAGGTTACTTGTTCTCCCAGAGCACATGATTAACGTTTCCGCATTTTCTAACAAGATATCGTCAGTGCAGCAACAAAACAAATATCTTTCTTTCGAAGGTCACAGCTAGTGTACAGCTTTCCAGTGCTGAATTGTTCCTCAGTGAGACATTTGAAATCTTGCGAAACACGAAAAATTGATGTGTGCATGGTGCCGTCTTCTAAAATTTCTTGTGATGTAAACATTTGATAATATTTGTAATAGCGTACTTGACTAATTTTGCTCTATTTCAACCCAACCCTCTTAGTAGGTATGCTACAGCTTGTCATTTTTTATAGTCTATGATCTCTGAGCGTTACGTATAACAGTGAGTTAGCTGCGGTTTGTAGTTTCAGTATTGCACGTTATCGCAAGTCAGCGCATTGAAGTGGGATGTAACTACAAGTCCAGGCAAGAGCAAACTATACGGCAAATAATAAAGGGGCATCTGCGGGGCGAGGGGAGGTTGCGACGTTTTATTTGCACATTGTACTTCTGAAAGTGCTACTTGACTAGCAAAGCTAAAGAAGTGGTAGGGCTTTAACGTAGTTAAACCGAGGAGACCTGAAGCCTCAACCTTTTACCTCTGATGGAGCACCAGCGGCGGAGGCATAGCGCAGCTTATCCGTCAACGAGCGCAACCGGCATCGAGCTCCCCGCGTGCGGCTACAATTTTGGCTGCCCATAAGATCTTGCATGCGGTTGCTTTTATAATTTGTGGTTCACGGTTTAATGTCCCAAAGCGACTCCGTCTATGAGGGACTCCGTAGTGAAGGGCTCCGGAAATTTCGACTACCTGCGTTTCTTTAACATGCACTGTCATGGCACAGTACACAGGCCTCTAGAATTTCGCCTCGATCGAAGTTCGAGCACCGTGGCCGGGATCGAGCCCGCGTCTTTCGAGTCAGCAGCCGAGCGCAAAACCTCTGAGCCACCGCGGCGCTCTTGATCTAACAAGTACTGAGCTTCATGCAATGCAGCGTACATGAGCAGCCAAATTGTACGTGACTGTGCGTGGCAGAGTAAGAGTTAGTTTTGAGGCGTGAAAGGTGAAATGAATAGGCGTCTTTTTGGAGTGAATAGTTTTTCTCGGCCACTCCATGTAGACATGTTTCACGGCCTTCGGAGCAAGCTTTTTTTTTTTTGGGGGGGGGGGGGTGGAGGTGGGAAGGGGGCCTGTGGAAAGAGAGTGGGAGAACATAATGCTTAGCTCTTTTCTGGTCTACAAGCGCATACCAGTTTTCGATATGGCGACGCCCTTCGACCTATATTCGAAAAGATCTATGAAGAACCATACAAGAAAACATTCGAACTCCTGTTTCCCCGCTCCGCAACATGCACTGTCCGAAGCATGCGGTCGCCTGATGGACCACAGCGGCATCCTGTGGCAGTCTCAAGCGGCGGCAAGGACACTGCGTGCGTCGTTTAGGAGAATGCGTACAAGGGCATGAACCTGTTTCGTGTCATTGTAAACGTCGGGTAGACCTCCATCCTGCTTTTCGTCTGCTCCTTGGCAGTACCATTGTAAACGCTGTTAGTTTGATGGTTACCGTCATTCCTGTTCAATATTCGTTTGTATTGTTTGTTTTATTTGGTGTTTGTTCCTGCCTTGTGCCTACAGCTAACTTGTAGGGGTGGTGAGGCCCGTCAAGCGGCGTCTCATTCGCTGCTTTTTTCTCGCCCTCCCCAGTTTGTAACCACAAGCTGAAATAAAAGATTGATTGATTGACTACAGCATCGAGTAACAATTGTACAGTTGTCTATTAACTGTTGAAATGGTTTAGACAGAATAGCCGAACCCGCCGCGGTGGCTCAGTGGTTAGGGCGCTCGACTACTGATTCGGGGTTCTCAGGTTCGAACCTGACCGCGGCGGCTGCGTTTTTATGGGGGAAAAACGCTAAGGCGCCCGTGTGCTGTGCGATTTCAGTGCACGTTAAAGGTCCCCAGGTGGTCGAAATTATTCCGGAGCCCTCCACTACGGCACCTCTTTCTTCCTTTCTTCTTTCACTCCCTCCTTTATTCCTTCCGTTACGGTGCGGTTCAGGTGTCCAACGATATACGAGAGAGATACTGTGCCATTTCTTTTCCTCAAAAAACAATTATTATTATTATTAGAATAGCCGGATGTTGTGTTGCATTACCACGTCGAGCTTTCGTGTCACCGCTCGCACTTAGTGGGCTATAGCTTTATCATATATTTTCTTGATGGAACAGACATCGTGCATCCAGTGTGCCGAGCTTACTGATGGTAGAGTAATAGATGAGGAGCCAGCTAAAGCCGCGAACAAGCAAGTAATTGCAATGGTGAAGAAAATCGTGGATACCATGCATGTGCTGCTTTCCAGCTTGCACACGCCAGCTGTACAGAATGCACTGCAGAAGCTGGATTTGTTCAATCCAGTGTTTGCAGCTCTCCAATAGCTGGAACAGTGCATCCTCCAGCCTCATCGCTCAAAGAAGTTGGGATGTCTCACGCTGTCATCCACATTATCAGCCGCGACTGCACCGCAACGGCACTTCGCAAGGCAACGTCTGCGCTGCCTGACTGCCGTGTGTTAGTAACGGAGGACTGTCGATCTGTTCTACTCAGATCCTAGCGCTCGGCAGCCCTCAAGGTGTGCAAGCTGCAGCAACGGCGGCCTGTGACATAATGCGTGTATCACTGCTTGTCGTGCTTGCTACGGACCGCATTGCTCTACTTCTTATTGTTTTACGCCCCCTCATCCCCCTCCTCCCGTGAAGGGTAGCCAACCAGAACATTTTTCTGATTAACCTCCCTGCCTTTCCTCTAACACTTTTCTCTCTCTTCTTGAGAGAGCCCACTAACAAATTTAGCGCTTTGATCGACTTTCATCAATAAAGATACTACAACACTATCGTTCTCTGCCGCAGTCGTATGTAAGCATGACATTGCCACTGCTGGTAGTTGTCGTGTTTCGCGCCATTGGCCAAAAAAAATGAATATTAAACACAGCTTTTTAGTGGTAGCAAACTTTAGTTAAGGGTAGCGGTTATAACTAAGCGATAACTACGGCCTCCTTAGTGGGCATGTTAAATTTCTGACAAACCAGGAAGAACTGGCAGCGCACATCAGCCAGTTTGATTTTTGTTCAGTGTACGCTTCTTCCCTTTCTCCTCCCGCTCTCTTCGAATGTCCTCTTCTTCTTCGTCGACGCCTTCGTCAGACCTATTTTGTTCCCGACTCATTTAGGTCCTGACCTGGTGTTTTGTACGGCTATTCTCTTTCATCTCTTTGCTTATTCTTTCCACTGTTTTATTCTCTTTTTGTAAATTTTATGGCGTAATTTTTTCGCTCTGTTTTTGCAGTGGATTCTGTATTCTCTATATTGAAATCAACGCTTTCGATCACGCCATCACTATGATTTACCACTGTGGTAGGTCAATCGTGAAATGCCGAGCTCCAGCTGCTAAACGCTTGCGCACAGAATTAAATACCGGCACAGGGCACCATATATCCATACGGAAAATTGTAGAACGCGTCTGTGAATTGTACAATTTCAGTGCATGCTTACGAACTCGACGTTTTTGAAATCAGTCCTGAGCCCTAAGCTCACTGCCTCTTTGTTCCTTTATATAGTCCATACTTCTACTCCTCCTTGACGATGCGGATGAGGTGTCCATCGGGAACTGAGACTTGCTTCACAGTTATTTTCTTCAAAAGCAAATTTCGCTTTGATGATTATGGGCGTCGTCCTCCAAGTGTTCTAGAAGATTTCCAGCAGATGTCCCACGCTTATTGCTTATTGCGCTGTATAACTGCCAGCCACCCTCGGTTAACTTCCCTTTGTTGTTGTCCACTCGTGCAGTCAGGATATCCAAAACTCACTGAAGTCAATGGTGATTACAGTTTGATGAAGGTTATGGCGTTATGACCTTTACAAATGGGGCTGTCACGGCCTCTTCTTCGTGACAGCTCGGCTTTCGTGATGACGATGCGTGAAAACCGTAACAGAAACACGGCAGCTTGAAAGGCGGAAGCGATGCAAGAATGCCATGTGGTCTACAAATGCAACCATATTGAAAAAAAGTGCCCCGAAACTGGAAGTAAACACGTTCGCGGAGCTCCGGGAGGCACACTTGAGCAAGCAGTACACAAGATTTTCAAAGAGACCGTCGGGACGCCGCCTATTACCCCGACTACACATACACCACCCTACACTGACGAAGAGCGCGTACGCATCCTCGAAGTCTGGAGGACACGTGACCACCACAGTGGCAGGCGCCTTGCGTGGACGGAGGCACCGAGCCGCCAATATGGAAACAAGCACGGAATATTATACGTGGACGGCTCCGGCTGAAGACATAACACACGCGGAAGAGGTCGCCATTGAGCTAGCCGCCGCAAACCAGGGCTCGAGAGTCATCATCACCGACTTGAGAGGGGACTGCAGAAATATTGAACAGGGGTACATTCATCTTTTTGCGTCTACTTGTTCCCCTTCACAGTCTTGCTCTACCTCGATGCGATGAGTATAAAGAATCCAATAATTTAGGTGCACCAAGCAAGAGTCAAGATGTCGACAGCAATAAACTGCCCTTTTTATAAGTAGTAAAATTAATGTTGGGTCCATCTCACTCCTTTCTGATGTGGCCCCAACTCTGAGCCCTATATTGTAGTCATTATGTTTGGCTTCGCGGTAAAGAAAAGCGCAAGGCGAGCGCTGTGGCACAGGAAATGAGCATATGCCACAGGGTGCGTTATCTGGTCCAAACCGTGAAGCATGTTCTAGCAAACGGCGTGCGCAGCTCGACATGGCATGACGACTAAATACAAATGTTCCGCTTTCGCCTCAGTAGTCGATAAGAAACGGTTATTTTTAGTGCAATAGCTCTTCCGGGATCCCTGTTATTATCGGCATCACTGTTCTCGCATTTGCTGTCAGCTGTGGGGTCTAAGGAAGAAGATGCAGCTTCCATGGAAACTTTTTTGTTTATTCAACTACACATTGGCCAATTCCCCGCGTGGGTATGTGCCATATACCTGGGGTGAAGAAGAGGAAGATGCAGCAGCCTGGTAGGCATGGCTGAAGAAGCCGAGGTATATCAAGTTTGCGGATTTTTATCTCACTAACCATTCCTTCTTTCCGCCTCAATTTTCAAAATGTTTTGTGAAAAGCCCTTGCAAGCGCATCCGCCTCGAAAATATTATCGAATGCGTAGACGCTTTGCTGCGCCACATTTTTGACACGTGCTATTTTGACATCACCAGGGCTCTGTGGTTACCAGCTGTGGCAACCGCCGTGACAGGTTATATTTCTAGATGAGCTTCTGATTGTCTTTTTGCGGACCCCGGGCAAGGACAACGCGGATGTTTGCGAACAGCAACCGAAGCAAACGAACAGTGAGAATGAATGATCCTCGGACCTTGAGCTTTACTTAAATGTTTTATCGCTCCCTCCTACCAAGAGCGTGGCAAGTGAGCTTCAAGTCTGCACACTGCAACTCGCGCACCGCGTTTCGTGCAGCTCATGTGGTGCGCCTTCGATGCTGAGGAAAATTAAGTTTGTTTGGCAGATTTGTTTTTTCACAATGCGTGTACGGTTCGCACGTAAACTCATTCTGCTTTTTCACTGGGCAAGAGATATCAGCGCTGCATATAGCTATGGATGAGAAAAAAATTGTTCTCGCTTGTTAAGAAAAGCATTCGGTCAATATGCAGGCACTATAGATTTAATTAAAGTTTATAAATTCATTCATTGTAAAAACCTGGTTTGAAAGCATGCGCTTGCCATATGCATTGTGCCACGCACTGCTGAGCAATTATGTACTGCTGAGCATTTCGATGTGCTGGGCTCCGCGCTAAGCGTACTGAAGCGTATTATGATTCTCGATAGATTTTGCAATACAGGCATGACGAAAGCCTTAATCGTTTCTATTGCAACCTTCCAGGAAGGCTATGCACATTTTAAACATGCGTGTTGTGGATGACACGCATAATCAGCTCGAACGTTCACGTGTCTGCGACAAGAGCAAGAAGAAATTATGCATAGATTAGCGACATTTTTTTCATTTTTTAAAGTATCCTCTTCATTCATCATTAAATACTCGTTTATGCCTTGAGAAAATAAACATTGTTAAAAAAAATGTGCATAGCGGAAATGTGAACAGGGGCGAGAGGTTTCTTTTGTAGCGAGTGGGAGGTCCACCTGTCCCTCGTAAAGTAAAAAAAGAAAATTCTTTTGAGTTCTGTACATTGAAAAATACAACGCTTTTTCATTTCCTTCTGTGTTGTGAGCTGAAGTAACGAAAATAGTCGCTTCCGCATTTGGCGCCCACTGAGCCCTTATGTACTATTTTGACGTCCTGTTTTTAAGCCTATAAATACGAGTTGTGTGAGATTTAATCTTTTACTGTATGATTATGGGACTTTGGATATTGCGAGAAGATTGGCGAGAAGATTGTTGCAGAGGGAGCGACTGGCGATGAAGAAGTGCGAGCATCTGCAGCACGAGGAAGCTCACGCGGGAGATGCTGCTCGTGGAGCCCACGACGTTCCAGGCCTCTTTGCAATCAAAAGCCGCATCGCTCGTCCGCCACTGTCTTCAAGCTGATCTCTCTTGCGACCTGCTTCGACCGATCATGGTAAGCTATTCGTCTCGGATTCCAGCCATTCCTCTGAATCCTCGCGCTCCCCCGCAGTAGCGATGCCCTTGGCAAGACCCGATCTTAAGCAGTGCGGCCAGACACGTCACTGCGATGCTGGCGGCAAGCCTAGTGATAGCGGATGGCAATTCTGCGGAACAGTGACAAAATAAAAACTTGAAGGTTATCCCGTCTCTGCGAACAAGGCGGAGGATTGTGAGAAGCAATAGCATTAATAGATGTGCGGCTTAATATCCCCAACTGAAGATCATTGCTCTGCCCCTAGAGGCTAGCGCTAGGAAGCGCTCATTCAGTACCAGGATGGTAGTTTTCCGTTACTCATCCGCGGTAAAACGGCAATTCTTTTATGTAACCGTCGTGATGTCGCCGCGCGGAGGACGAAAAGCGAAAAAGCGAGCGAGCGAATTTTGCCTGTGTTCCAATATGTCCACCTTGTTGCTGGAAAGTCCTTACAAAGTCATTTTGTCGCTTCCCGAGAGAACTAGACGACGCACTTTGGAGGTCGTTATTTATTAAAATAGCGAACACTGCAACAAAAATCCAGGGATCGTTTTTTTTAAAGGCTACGTCTTGATTGTAGGACGCGATAGCGTCGATGGGTCCCTTCAGCGGCATGGGGTCCTCTTTCCGCATTACTTCGCAGACACGGCCATTGTTCTTTCTCTCAACGTCGCATAGCGTTTAACATCTGTTAGGGATCCCTCCTACGCAAGGACTCCTTCTTTGTTGCTATATGTTCTGCCTACATGCCTATATATCTTGAATTGATTATTCTTGAGCTTGAGAAAGGCAGGCGAAGTTTGCAATTTCGTATTGAACTTCTCAGGAATGCAAGCAGGGGGGGGGGGGGGGGGAGGCGGCGGTTTGAGGTTGACAAAAAAGACAAAGGTTAAACCTGTATACTCGTATATCACCTATTAATGCATTATTGAAGTCTGCCCCTCTAACCATGTCATGTCCTGCTTGTCGTCAATTACGTCGGGATAGCTCGGCGTACACTGTAGCACTTACATGCGGCCATTCTGATCGAGTGACTTAGTGACAAAAACATAAAAAAAGAGCAGTAGATACTACCAAAATCACTAGGACAAGTTTGGTTGTCGATAACGGCACGCCAAGCAAACGGCACGTTCATATATCGCTGGGAGGCCACATACCACTACTGGCGCAGTTCTGCAGCGGTTCAGCGAGGCGCTACTGCCCCAGCAGGTGGCTCTATCAAACACAGCCACTGGTGGGGCCTGTGAGACCAAGGTTGTTCTTACCAAGGAATTTTTCGCGACCAAGGGTTAATCTACCTGCCACCTACCATGGTGGGCAGTTTGCTCACAGCCCGATGCACAAGTTTTGACGACGTAACAAGGTCGCGTGAGCTACCTGCTTTTCATCACACGCCAACGCGGACGAAACTAGATTGCCGCCAAATGAAAACCTTAACGCTGTTGTTTAAAATTGGTCGTGACCATGGCCGTTCATTCGGATCATTTCACCCGGGACGCTTCTTTCTTCCTGGCTATCATCAACTTATATATAATCACCCATTAAACGTCACACGACCGGGTTGTGGTCGCGGTTTCGTTTTGCTGGTGTGCCGTTATTGACAACTGAACTTGTCCAAGAGATTTTGGTAGTATGTAAAGCTTCTTACGTTGTTGTCACTAAGAGTCACTCTCTCAGAATGGCCGCATGTAAGTGTGACGGTGTACGCCGAGCTTGCTTGACGTAATGGACGACAAGCAGGACATGACATGATTAGAGGGGCAGATTTAAATAATAAATTAATAGGTGATATATGCAGGTTTAATCTTTTGTCTTTTTTTCTCAACCTCAAACTACTGCCCTTCTCTCCCTCCCTCCCTCCCTCCCCTCCCTCCCTCCCTCCCTCCCTCCCTCCCTCCCCGCTTACATTCCTGAGACGTGCAACAAAAAATTGCAAACTGCCCACGCATCATGTTCTGACGCTGCCTGCCTTTCTCTAGGTCACAGGGCTCGCACAAGATACTATCGGTCATCGGGCAAAACCGGAAAATCGGTCTGCGGACGGCATATAAGTCCATGTAACTAGCGCAAAGCAATTTCAATATGCGTTCTCTTTGATAAGCAGTTCCTTGGGTTATTTCGCTGTATCACTTTGGCTCTAGTTTTTCTAAAAATAAGTTATAGGAGGTCCGCTTGTTCCACAGAAGAATGTGTTGTTTAATGCCGACTGGCCTCGGCCACCCACAAGGCTTGAAACGGATGTTTCGAATTCTCAGTGTCAGTGCGTGCCTTACGAAACTGTCGATGTACGGCAAGCGCGGCAAATTCGCGGTTTTGACATTTGTTCATTTCATACTGCTATAGTGAGGAAACTCAAAAGGCTGCACAGAAATGCAGCGTCTCACCTGTCAGCCGGTTGAGAAAAGCCAAATGTGAATGTTTATTATACCACTTAGTTCGCTGAAAACCGCAAAGCGGCTTGTCTTAAGCAGTGAAGAACTACCACACACAAAGATCTGCATGTTTAAGATAAGCCGTTAGTGCATTTGCACTGGCCACCCAACACGTCGGGCTCTCTGAAGTCATTTTATCTTGACGGCGATATGATGCGGCTCACGCTGCTATAATTGCGTCTCTACGCACATATGTCCACAGCATGACAATTTCGGCGCGGTCATCACCGTGATTCACGAATACGATTAGGGAAAAGCGGCAGATAGCAATTCCACACTATAACCTAGAAATCGGAGCGCAGCACCAAGATGAATTACCAGCGCGGGCCCCGGAAACGACGGCCATCTTTGTTTATGTTCTGGTCGTGCTGCCAGAACGTTCATTATTTTTCCGGAGTTGCGAACAGCGACCTTTATGCATGCTCATCGCTAGATTTAATGTAAGGCGAAGAGAAGCGATGGCTTGGCGTGGTACGGGTGGCCGAGAACGCGTGTAGCTTTTCATGACTCGCTTTCTAATTTGAGAAGGCGGAGGTCGCATCCAAAGCAGTGCTTGTGTTCCGTACGAAGGTTGCCCTCCTCATACCTTTTACAAAACGTTCTATAGCTGCGCTTAGGCACACAAGCCGTGCCCTTCCCCTGGCTGCCGTGTTCTTAGTAGAGTTTTCAATGACGCTCTCGGTGAGTGGCATTTTGTCATGCCTGATATACGTCGGTACCGAACCCTTAAAGAAGCATCGTGATGGGAAACATTATCTCACAACTTGCTGGTGCCTAAACCGAAGCTACAACTGCAGCCATTTAACGAGAACCATAATCGCTGCTAAGCACCACTCCGACGTCACACGTAACTGATTATTTTAGGTTTACATGGCTTGCACATTATATCCTGGGAGTCATAATGATGGACCTTGAATAGTTTCCACCGTGCACCTCGGAACACGTGAGGAGCATAGGATTAGATCGCGGTGATTTTTATTGGGTTCATGGGTCCACCGAGATGATGGTTTCTAAGGCACGCTGCAAGTCGTACACTCAAATTAAGGCATTTGTCTCATGTACTTTCGCAAGAACGCTTGTCGTAAAAGTCACTTGTTGGTGTGACATGACATGCAGGTTTAAGCAAAAAGTGGCGGCCAAGTGGCGGAAAACTGGCACGCGAAATCTTCGAGGCCGAGTTGATTGACCGTTTAGTGGATATGATTGCACAAGCTGTTTATCGCGCTTTGAAGGAATTACAATACATGAAGGTCACTGATTATTTTCTTAACCGGTGCATGCTTCAAGTCAGGCCACGACTTGCCTAGATATTCTGCTCAGCTGTTCGTAATAAATTGTTGCGAGTTAGCGCTCGTGTGTCACCTGTATTTCTTCACGTCCTCTTCTGGTTGTGCTCATAAAATGTCTTGAAACGCGGGAACATTTACTACATGGTTCCTCTATTGTGCACAGCCATTTTTATTTTAAAGTGATTCTCAAACAAGGAAAAACTGATCGGCACTGTTGGGTCGGAACGAGAGCGATAACCTCCAAATTGCTTTAAAATGTGGCTCAACACACACACACACACACACACACACACACACACACACACACACACACACACACACACACACACACACACACACACACACACACACACACACACACACACACACACACACACACACACACACACACACACACACACACACACACACACACACACACACACACACACACACACACACACACACACACACACACACACACACACACACGCACGCACGCACGCACGCACACGCACGCACGCACGCACGCACACACACACACACACACACACACACACACACACACACGCACGCACGCACGCACGCACACACACGCACGCACGCACACACACACACACACACACACACACACACACACACACACACACACACACACACACACACACACACACACACGCGCGCGCGCGCACACGCACGCACGCGCACGCGCACACACACGCGCACACACACACACACACACACACACACACACACACACACACACACACACACACACACACACACACACACACACAAACACACACACACACACACACACGCGCACACGCACACGCACACGCACGCACGCACGCGCACGCGCACACACACGCGCACACACACACACACACACACACACACACACACACACACACGCACACGCACACACACACACACACGCACGCACACCACAACTTTGAGAAAACAATATCTCTAACAGAAGTAGAAGATAGAATTCCGTTTGCGTAAATGACTGGCGGAAAAAACTGAAGGAAATAGGATTGCCCATATTTTGTGTGCACTTGCCATCTCGAATGCCTGAAAATGGCTTGCAGCCTCCACTACAATGCTAACAAATTGTGAAATGGTCTCGCGGAGAGAGACAGGTGGGTTAAGGTCAAAATTATTTTGAGATATTATCTGCACACTCAGATTGGTTGCGTGACCTGCGGAGGCCGTGAATTTTTGTGGCCGCATAATGTGAGTAAAATCAGTGTCCTCATTTACAAAGGTTTATAGACTACCACGTTTGTTGTTGGAGTTTGCGTCGGAGCTCTAGTCACTTCTTTGGCGCTCGGAAACCTTTAAAAGATGAGGAAGAAAGCTGTCATTGCCCTCAGATTTTGCAGCGCCCGAGATATTGTGTTATCTGTCCTGCAGAGACCAAAATCAAACTTGTCAGCATGAGAACGCTTGGAACATACGACTTTTTAAACAAATATAGAGCCATTACCTTATGCATTAGGTTAAACCCAAAAGGTTCTTCACTAACTTAAGAAAATCTAATCCGCGATCTTCCATTGGTCGTACCAAATTGCTAGCACACAGATTTGCCATTTTATCTTGTGGAGGCGCGTAGAGGTCCCGCTCCGACGCCATCTTGCAACAAGCTGAACGCGTGATGGCAGAGTGGCAAAAGAGACTTCACTACTTGCTCTTTCGAAGCTGCGACATGAGTTCCGGCATGCACATAGTTCCGGTTAACACTGATAGTTGGGGCTAGGTTTGTAGACTGCGGCGATTGCGGAAACTTTAGAGAGTCACCCTAACGATCAAGTGTTTTGCTTGGATGCAAGACGGAGCGGAGGAAAGACTCAAAGTCGTCGTTCACCGGCGACGGGAGCCGGTCTCCTCAATCGGTCACCGGTGATGTTCCCAAGAAACTCAAGCACAGCGCTGAGGAGAAGAGCGGCTCGAAAAGGCGCTCACTGAGCCACTCTCGTCATCGCCGTCGCCACCATCACCGCTCAGAAAAGAAGCACCAGCAACCGAAGCAGGACGTAGGCGTCGCAGATGCCACGCCGAGCACTGTCTGCGCACCAGCGCAGGTAAGCGCGTGTGTGTTTGGCGAACAG
Organism: Amblyomma americanum; assembly: GCF_052857255.1. Taxonomy (NCBI): domain Eukaryota; kingdom Metazoa; phylum Arthropoda; class Arachnida; order Ixodida; family Ixodidae; genus Amblyomma; species Amblyomma americanum. The sequence continues at coordinate 158,686,146 of NC_135500.1, read as the reverse complement.
TTTATAGTAAAGGCTTCCCAATTTCTCGAGCGGCCATGTATAGAGCCCAATACTTTCAGAGAACTTGCGCTTCTCATAAGGTTCTGCTATTGCTCGATGGTGCTGCTCTAAGCTGCCATCCTTAGCTTCGTCAGTTTCGAAGGCAATGACCAAGCTCTAGACATGACGAGGACTGCGAGCTGACTGATGGAGTTTGTAAATATTTTGGTGCGCTTAGCGTCGGCCTGCCTAGTGTTAAGAGTTTCGTGCTATACTTACTGTACGAATGTGGGGCGTATCATCATTTCAGCCACAGTCGGAATGAGGAGCTACATACCGACCTTACTTGCTAGGTCAGCTTCCAGCGTGCTTGTCGCTTGTTTTATATATGCCGATGGTTCGCTTTCACTCAGTACTTCCACCTTAGTTTTCAAATACGCCTAGCTTACATGCTTGTAAAAATGCAGGGCAGAAGCGCATTGTGTTCGCTCCATCTCTGCGTTCGAGCAAAGAGAAAGCCTGTGCGAGCATAGCGTTAGCGGCGTTGCTGCTGTTCTAAACGTTTGTAGTTTCTTAGAGCTCATGACAGGGGCATTCAAGCAAATACAGCAAATTCTCTTGTTTTTAGCATCACACCCCTCTCGCCGGGAACAAGATGCGTACGCATGCTAAGTCCACTCCCGGCCTTTGGGGGCAATGAACTAAAGAAAGTCGTACGGTTCGTGCAACAAAGGACTGCAGTCACAGGAATTTTTCTACAAAGGAAAGCGTTCACAAGGAAAAAAAATTAATCCTCATAAACAATACTTTTTTCACAAGACATTGCTTTTTATTAAGATGATGTCATGGGAATTTTTTGGTCTTTTATTCAGTTAACAGGGAAGCCATTTGTTTTCGTCATTTCAGCAAAAAGTTTGAAACTATAAAGACAAGAAGAGTTTTCAGTGAGGGAGAATTAAATAAATTGTGGGTGAATAATGATTTTTTGCTTATTGCGTCAATCCAAATTGTCAAATATGGGAAGTTAGACAGCATTCAAAGATATCTTTATTAACCATGGCTCGTTGCATCAACGCCAGCAAATACAAACGAATTTCTTGCGTTCGGAGACTGTGGGCCACGTTTTCACCTAGCTCGTGTAAAATGCAATGGCCTGCTATGAAAATGGAAAACATGCCACTCCTTCATAAGCTAGGCGCTAGCGCGTCGAGGTATGTGATGGCAGGTGGCGCCAGGAAACCGATGAGGGTGTACAACTGCAAAATTGGTAGTGTGTTTGTGGTGGTGGCGGTGGTAAAACTTTATTGGATGCACTGGGCGGGTTTTAGAGGAGAGTGAAGGGTTTCACCGCTCCGTTTTCATTGTGGTAGTCCTGATTCCGGGATATCATTGGCGGCAGACGCTGCCCACGCTCTTTGAACCAGAGCCCTCTGGGATTCCAGGTTAAAGCAGCCGGACAAGGTCGCCTCCCAGCCCTCTCTCGTTTTGATTTACTCTTTTTATTTGCGGATTTTTCTGGCAGGCCCATACCATATGATATGCGTCTGCCACATCTCGCAAAGTTTACAGTACCCCGAAAAAGTTGGGTCTGTGTGTTTTAGAATCGCAGGGCTTAGAAATGACCCCGTTTGCGGCTTTCTGAGGTGTCGTTCCTCAGTTCTATCCAGGCCCTTGGCGGGCTCTGGCAACGTCTGCCAACTGAGGCACAGATATCCTGTAGTGTCCGCATATGTGGTAAGCGGATTCGGTACAGGAGTCCCGACAGAGTCTGTGAATTCAGTGCGACTCCGGGGGAGAGACGCTCGGGCGGCTGTTCGAGCAGCCTCGTTCCTTTCTATTCCCTGGTGTCCGGGCACCCAAACCAATTGTTTTGTTGTCTGCATTGAGCTATGTTGCGCGTTTGCTAAAATTCTGCTGGCAAGCGGCAGTATTCTACCACTTGCATAATTCCGACAGGCGTGTTACGAATCAGAAATTATGTGCGTGGCGTTGGAATGAGTGGCTGCCAGCTCTATCGCCACTTCCTCGGCTAACGCATCTTTACTAGTTTTCATCCAGAGTCCATCCACCTGCTTTCTCTCGTGTATGACCTCGTGTATTAGAGTGAGTACTGTCAGTGGAAAGAAAGGCTGCTCAAGGTTTTTCACCCTTGCCAGAAGATGTCTATGTTGAATTCAATTTCACCCCATTTGTTTTAGGCGATCTTGAGAGTGTGTGCACTGCAGCAGCAATGAGGGCATATCAAAATCTTCGCTTTGAGAGCCTGGCGTAACATGAAAATTTTACCATTTCTACAAATATAATAACACTAACCATAAACGGTACCTGGTGCCAAGGTAACTCGAACATGAGGGATCCGACCAGGTGTTCGGCAGATCACAAACTACACATCCGCTCCGCACTGTTTTGTGAATCTGAGCAGTGCCCTATCCCTGTGGTGCCATTAACCTGACTTGGAACCACGCAAGCTTATCTCGCTTGGACGCATGCAAAGTTAATTAAGACTATCTGGAAACACTGCGATATGACTGCTTCTTTTATGACTGAGCACAGGAGTTCAAGGATGTGCCTTTGGTGCCTCCGTCAGAGGAAGCGGTCGCAGTGGCGGCGAAGTCCCCAACGCTGATGCCATCGGCGAAGTCCCCAACGCTGATGCCATCGGCGAAGTCCCCAATGCTGATGCCATCGGCGAAGTCCCCAGCGCTGATGCCATCTCCAGGGCCGATGCCTGGGGGCGGGCGCCTTCTGACCACCCTGCGGAGGCCCGGCTGCGTGGTGGCGTTCTTCTGCAGTTGTGCCTTTCTGCAGGGCCTCATCACCAATGGCTGCGTCAACTCTAACCTGGCAACGCTAGAAAAGCGGTACCAGCTACGCAGCATCGAAAGCGGACTTATAGGCAGCATCTACAGCGTCGCCTCGCTTATAGTACGCACGCTCATATAACTGCTGGCCATGTACAGAATACTTACTGCTTAAACTAGTGGATTGTACGGGTGGTGTAAGTAGTGCTGAGAATTATTTATAGGTTCAGCTGATCTCGGTCGGACTTCATTTACTGTCACCATAAAAATTGTGCATCAATCACGGCACTATGGCGTAAACTGGTGGAGTGAAACGCAAACAAGGTTCGTCTGTTAATAACCTGGTCACAGGAAGCAGTGTGAAAGGATTCTGCTAAGTAAAGCAAAGCTATTGGCTGACCAAGCGAGGTAATGAACGTCGCGTGCAAAACTGCGCTTGTTTCTATAGAAGCTGCAAACACGAGAAGCCACGCCGTGCCAAAGCACATGCACTCGACGTTGTGAGGGATTTGTAATGCCTTGCTGGGCCAACCTGAGCCAACTTGCCAAAATTATGCGAATAAGAAACTGACAGTGCTCTCTTGGAGGCAGGCAGGATCTGGTTTGAAGCATATTATAGAACGTATCAATATTACAGTGGGTCCTGTGTCAAAATAATATTTGTCGACTAATGGCGAGAAACTTGCCACAGGTTGCCATGCTCAGAACTGAGCCCCGTATCTTCGCCCTAAAAAAAAATTGCCGGACGCACTGATGACGACCAATTCAAGTGCAGCTCGCACGCACGCACATCATGTGGATTTTTTCGGACATGGATTTCGTGCTTTCGCGTCCGCCTTCCTCTTTTTAGCATTAAGGGATTCGCTACATAACTGCCACCATCGTGATACGGCGTGATCTGATTAATCTCAACAGCAATGCTTGACGCCCGTCTCTTTTCTACGTCATCACAATGTCCACAAATCATGTAGATTTTTCTGGACATTTGGCCCAATGATGCGCTGGGCTCAGGAGAAAACATTTTCCGCATATCGAAGCCACTTCCGGCGTCTGGGCGCAGGTCCTTCTGCCGGTGACATACTTCGGCAAGGACAAGAACATGCCTCTGATGATGGCGTTCGGCACGTGCCTCATGGGTGTCGGATCACTCACGATGGCGCTGCCGTACTACGTGGGACCGCAGTACTCATTCAGCCATCCGAGGCCCGACACCTGCGAGCTGGCAGCTGCTGCTGGCAACGAGAGCACCCAGGCATGTGGCCCCAGTGCAGGAGACCTGCGTCACTACAAGTGGTTCTTCTGGCTAAGTAACTTCATCAATGGCATCGGCACGTCGCCCTATTTCACGCTGGGGATCGCCTACTTGGACGAGAACTTCCCCAGGGCACTGTCCTCCAAGTACATCGGTACGTGCGGAGGCGCTTCTAAAGGGAGGGGCTGTACGCATGCACGCATGAAGCTATTGCAAACAGATGTGCAAAGCAATCTGCAATGACGTAAATATTTCCTCACGTTCTATTTCTTCTTGCCACTGGTGATGTTCCTTTGAACGTTCTGAACGCGTCTCATGCTGAATGTCGCGCGAAGTCGGCGAACAGAGATTACAGACGTGGCTAAAAACGAAACGAATGCAGTGCTGGATTCGCGTACAGTGCCTAGAAAAATAGAAACAGAAAGTGTATTTCTGTGTGCGATGCTATATATCCTATAGAGATCTTATTGAGACAGCCACCCGGAGAGTAAAATGATGTTTGCACTCATTTCAAAATGTAAAATCGCGGTATGGATTATCGCGCAACAGAGACTAATATGAAAGCAAACTTATTACTTGTTGAGGGTGTGTTGCTGGCCGAGTTGGCTTGACATTCTGAACATTGAAGCGCTGGCAGACGACGGACGAAGGGAGGACGGGACACACAGTGCACTGTGTACTTTGTGCACGCAAGCTAGAGGAACAAGTTTAGAACCCATCAACTTTTGCATGACGTTAACAGCAGGTTGATGCAGTGTTTACTATTAGGGTTCTCGAAATTCCCAAAGTTTTCCACACTCATTGTATCTCGGCTTGAAAGACGATGTCAAAAAGCACGGTTCTGGGACTGAGTGAATTTGAGTATTTTCTGAATTTCAGCTTTCAGGCCCTCTGCTTTGTTGTTAGTTACTATTTGCCCACTCTTGTTTCAGCCGCTTTTCAAGCAAGTGCCGTCGTCGGGCCAGCCACTGGTTTTGTCATCAATGGATACTTCTTGAATTACTACGTCGACCAAGGCGTCAATCCATCACTGTGAGCATCTCAGAAAAGCGATCGTCACCGCAGAATACCGACATGACAAGATCTTTTTTCTTTTTAATTCTCGCAGGCTGGGCCTGACACGCGACAGTACCGCATGGGTGGGTGCCTGGTGGCTGTGCTTTCTCTACGCTGGACTCATATGCTTTGCCGTCGCCTTGCCTGTTAGCTTTCTGCCAGCAGAACTGCCAGGTGAGGCTACACATGGTAGTGAACGCGGCGGTTAGGGGGAGCTAATCGTTGCAATGTGTGGCCGGACAGTATCGCAAGTGCCTGATGCTATCCTGTATTGTCCGTATAACAGCGAATATGCGTGTTAAATTTCTGCTGTATTATTTTCAATAAGAGGCATACGTATAGGCTACAAAATTTCGTTGAGTTGTGGTGATGGTGGCGGTATAACGAGAGTCTTCACTCAATGAAGCAGCGAAGACAGAACAAAGGAAGGCACACCAAGAGAACTTTTACTTCTTCATTTAAGAACCAATAAAAGTAAATAACGTTGACTGCTTACATAGGCTGTCTGTTTAGCCTTTGCTCTGCTGGAAAAACTTTTTCGCAGACCGAGCGATTGTCATGGCAGAAAAGAAGCTCGATGAACAAGCGAAGCCTGCAGTTCAGCAAGAAGAAAACATGTGGGCTACAGTGATGTTCCTGCTTGGCATAAAGCCGTTCATCTTTGTTTGTTTTGCTGGGTCTGCAGAGCGTAAGTAGACCTCTGTATGACGTAGTATGCCCGATTACGCACTATCTAGGAGAGAAGTCTCGAGGACGCGTGAAATTCGCCCCCGACCTACGGATTCCACGACTTCTAACAGTCACCTCACTTTAATGCACTACAAAACGCATTAGCTAGACGACGCTGGTCTTTCGACTCTCCAAGTGCACTCGTGGACCACGAGCAAACAACCGATACCGCCTTCAGTTGCCGCTCACGCCACCTTGAGCCTTTTGTCCATAATAGTATTCATAATCATGAACATTAATACCAGCGCAAAATTGAAATATTATTATCTAAGGCCATGAAAAGAGAAAAAATACTTGTTTACAAAATTTTAACGCAACGGAGTTGGGCGGATTTCTACACTCTTATAGTCATTAAAAGCGGTAAAAATATTCAGCTGGATAAAAATATTCAGCTGTAAAGTGTCTGTGCGGCAAAGGAGTATAACTCATCTGCCTGTGTATTCGCGACTAGTAATCCCGTTGTAGAGACGCAGTAGCTTCTGGAGTGGTATTTAATTCTGATGATCGAAAAATTAATAGTTCAATGCAAATTCAGTCTCAAAACCATGTTGTGATTTCCCGACATCTGCGACTCCCACTTGTAAAGCATCGGCTGATTTGTTTTGAACTTAAAGTTTTCCGGGAATGATGACTTGCGCACGTTAGCTTTCGAAAAAGGGGGAGTGTTTAGTGTCTGAGAGGAGGGGTTGGCTGCTATACAGCTTGATATTTGTGTTCTCGCAGTGATGGTCGCCAGCGGCCTGGCTTCATTCCTGGTAAAGATGCTGCAAGCGCAGTTCAGCATGACAGCGTCAACTGCGTCAACGATTATGGGTTCGTAGGTTTGCCACTGTCAACTTGACTGCCTTACTGCAATTATACAGTGCGTATCGTTTTAGTAGCATTTTTTCGCATCCACCAATATTTATAGCAAACAATCAACTAATGTGTGGGCATTGGCTCGGCACTTTGTTTTCACAAGTGGCACATTTCTTGAGTAAAGATATGTTGCCCCCCCCCCCCCCCCCCCCCCCCCCAGACGTATAATTCAAACTGTGAGCTAGCCACCCAGTGTTTTGGCACATTGGTGATGGAGCACATTTATCGTTAATGAAGGACAAATATTTCCTATGCTCTTTTCACTGCGAGCTTTCGAAGCATTTGGTATCGATCCAAATACCGTGAGCTTAGAAAAGAGTCTGGGCAAAAGTTCTCGCAGTATAGGACTGCTTTGAGGCAATTCTCTTAAAGGTTTACTGGCCTCTGCGGGAATACAGTCAGTCATAATACATACTGGATAATTTCGAAACGAACGGCACTGAGAAGGAACAACGTGCATAGAGAATGAGTAACGTTGTGACTTCTGCCTTGATCTGCAAGATGCATAACTGTGTGCCTCCAGTATTTATTATCCTTTCATAAACGCATTAAGCGCGTCTTCATTCACAACAGCTGTGTCCCTTCCTATGCCCAAACAGCGCGCGTGCAAGCTGTCACCAGTGTCTACACACGCCGTGTAACGCATGCACTACATACCACCGGCTGCAGGCTCTGTCACCATACCGACGGCCATGGTGGGAGTCATGCTTGGCGGCGTGGTCATCGCGCGCTTCCAGCTCGGAGCCAGGGCTATCGTGCGCTTGTGTGTACTCGTGCTTCTCGCGCCCATCACGCTGGTCACAGTGCTGCTCTTTCATTGCAACAACATACCATACCGGAACATACAGTATGACACCGGCCTGTAAGCACTGCTCTGCATACATGTGCAATGCAATTTATACTTTTTCGGCTCCTTGTTACGCACCTAAGCATAGCACGTATTCGTCACCTCAGTATAGGATGGACAAATTCTCATGTTCGTGAACTATGTTTTGTGAGAGTCGCAGATGTTAAAGAACCGTGAATAATAAACCACCTCATACCCAACAATTCTGGACAAAATAATTTTTAATGGGAACCAGTTTTCGAACGCATATTTTTTTTTCATATATTGTAAGATTTCTCTTAAACAAACGATGTATACGCATATCTCCCGTTGGCAGGCATGCATGTTTTTGGTACTAACGTTCATTCTGTTATCTAAAGTGTTCCCCGTTTGATTTTTATGACAGTCTTAATTACTCGATGCGAGTGATGGAAACAGTCTAAAAGAAAGATTGTGCTAAACATCGGAAGAATGGACCATTGCCTCCAATATTTCCATAATAATACCCTACAATAATATAATATTGAAAATTTTTCTAAAAGAATGTTGGACATGCCGCTCGCCTTCGCAGAACCACCGTGTCCCGCGTGAACGCGTCGCTAACCGAGGCATGCAACAGCCGCTGCGGCTGCGCCATGTCTCGCTTCAATCCCGTCTGTGGCCGCGACGGGTACACCTACTATTCGCCTTGCTTCGCGGGATGCCTGCGCGAGTACGCCACCACCGATAGCAGGGTGCGTGCCTCTAAAGCCTTCTACGCATAGATGAGGGCATACCTAACGAAGGAGTGTAAGAGTCACTTCCTGCCTTTTTCCCCTGATATTTAAAAGACTGGTTACGTTCACGAGGGCTGGGAGCTCGTTGCGGAAAGTTTATGAGGTACCTAGGGCGCCTTAACTGGTTCACCGATAGAATAGACTGCGCGTGCAAATCAATCGAAACGTATTCTAGGTCACGCCGCAAGTAAAAGGGCTTGACCAAGTGCAGCCCGTTCTTTCCTATTCCATTAGCATTATATTACAAACATTTTGGCAGGGCACTACAACCTGAAACAAGCCCTGCAGCATGTTTGGAACGAATCCTTCGGAAAGAGAAGAACATAGTACGGTAAGAACCACATAGGTTCTTCAAATGCAACGCTACATTCGTTACTTGAGCGCAAACTGTGGGTTGCGTTCGCGCTGCGAACTACCCGTGCTCGTTATAATATAACCTACAACGCGCCAGTGGTGACATCAATTATTCTTTCTGCACTGATATCAATTTAATCCACAGCCATATATATTGCAAAACCTTAGACGCTTTCAGTTGAGCGATCAGTGTATATTTTAGTCACCAGCATAGCGGGTTCCCAGCGTTTCGTGTTGGAACCTCCGACCACGCCTTTCCGTGCTGCACGTAATACTGCGCACTAATGCACATAAAGAAGACCGCACATCAAACTCCAAGCCCCTGCGGGGGAATAGTAATCTCGAACACCCGGCTTGCGTGCTGTCAGGTGTATTCGCAGTGCCTGTGCGTCAACCACTCGGCTTTCGCGCCGCCAGGTGGCAATGGCGGAGCAGGAGGCGGAAGTGGCTCGCTCAATCCTTTCGGCACCGTGCCGGGCACCATGCTTGAGATAGAGGCGGTGCGGAACAAGTGTCCCAACCCATGCGACCTCGTCAACATCTTCATTCCCATGTTGGCTGCCATCGTGTTCACCACCTTCTTTCTCAGCACACCCGCCGTGGCGGCCACGCTCAGGTAAGGTTTACGTTAGTTCGGCAAGACTGTATAGAAAGTAAACAAAGGCTGCATACGCGAAAAACACGGTTGTCGACGTGCATTTGTGCGTAAGATTGATTCGTATGGAGTTGCACTGCCCTGGACAGGTGCAGACTGAGAGAAATAAAATCTGCAAGTGTGCGGACAGGGCTTTCTTGGGGTTGGTTTGCTGGCACATTTGCTCGAAGCAGCAAAAATAAATACCAGCGCTGGTAGTGTGTGTGCTTTCTGCTATCCTGAGTTGTGCTCCTCCGCGGTCAACCCATGGCCAGTTACGATCTTAGGTGCGACCATGTTAGTATGTTGCCGCTGCCTTCAACTCAGTGGTGCGTTTCTTGTACAAAAAAGTTGACAGCGGATTACAACCCATTGTAGGCATTCGCCTGCATGATAAATTCCGTTTTGCGCAATCAAACCAGTCGTGCATATACGTAACCGTCAGAAGGATTAGTAGCTTGCCAAATGTAATAAGCGTCCGCTTGCCGGTATTTAGTGCTGAGGAGCACAGCGAGCTTTTTGCGGCATTCTTAGCGCCCTTTTGCACTGCACTGTATGGTTAGTATATGAGAGTTGAGGGCGAAGGGGGGCGATAGGGAGGCAGTCTTCTGGGGCTGAGGTGCAGCCTTTGAAATACGATGCCCATTTCGTGTAATATGTATGCTTTCTTTGCTGTATGTGAGCACAATAAACTTGATGTCATATAAGGTGATGTACTTCCTCTCCGTCTCACCCTTCCAGGTGCATCCCTGACCAACACAAGTCGGTAGGTCTCGGCATTCAGTGGACAATCGTGCGGGCATTCGGTGAGTGCTAACGAAAGTGTGGTTGGGCTGAGCCCAGCTGAAGTGCTCAGATGACGTGTGCAGTTGATGTGCAGTAGAATGAACTATAAGTCTGTTTGTTATTCAGTAATTCTATGGGTGCTGCTGCAGTTCTCGTTGTGTATAAACTGTTTACCACGTGATCAGAGAAAGAAATAATTACTGACTGGTTTATTGAGTCATTTAGTTACTGACTCAGTTATTAATTTACCGATTGACCCGATGAGTTATTTTTTGTAAATTGACTGATTGACTGATGCGGTCTCAGGGCTGATTCCTGCGGGCGCGGCGTTTGGCCAAACCATCGATGCGAGCTGCGTGCTGTGGGAGGAGCCGTGCGGCTCGTCGCAGGGCGCCTGCGCCATATACGACAACAAGCTGCTCAACCGCAATGTCTACTTCCTCATCCTGGGGCTGAAGGTGGCCTCGCTGTGCTGCTTCGCCCTGGCGCTCTTATTCCTCCGAGAGCCGGTGACGCCCGCTGCGTCTCTCGCGGGCCTGCCGAACTGAGTGCTGGCCTAAGAGCGAGCCTCTATGAACATGTGTGTGATTGTGTGATGCCTAGCGCAATTAGCTGATGGAAAAATAAAAAGATAAACTAATTCGCCAAGCTTCCGTACGTTTGCGTTTTAAACTGAGCACGTCTTAGAGGAAGAGGGAGAGGTTTTATAAAAAATGCACAGGGCAAAAGTTTAGTATTGAGGCTTGTAGTGGGCTCTTAGCACTCGTGAAAGTCAAGCTCTGAAGTGGCCAGGAGAATTACCACTTCCATAAGATTTGAAATGCTGGCTCTGCAAAGCGAGCCGCACAGCTTGGCCCAGACACGAACTACTTTTCACGCAAGTTGTGTGTTTGCAGTATGTGGGTGTCTGTGTGTGCGTTGAAACATCGCCTACTTAAAAAAGAAAAAAGAAAACACTGGGATGGATTTGTAGGCTCTTGGTCGTCCTTGTTCTGTTTTTTCATGGCGCGGTTGTTGTGCTCTTGTCCAATAGAAGGGAATTGCTGCGCTTTTTCTTTCCTAAAACATTGTTACCTGTGCAACAAACTGCTGCGTTGACCGGAAACGCAAAGGCTCGCGTGTGCTATGTCATATCAGTCCGCGTTAGAAAACCCCAGTTGAAATTATTTCGGAGCCCTCCATTACGGCATCTCTCTGCTTCTTTCACTACCATCTTCATCCCTTCACTCACTACGCGGTTGAAGTGTCTAACGAGGATTGAGACAGCTACTGTGTTGTTTCCAAACATTATTGTAACCAGTATGCTTTCACCAGGCCAGATTCGTCATTGTCATGGGCACGCGTAGAATTGAGGGATAACAAGCAAGCACTGCCCACTTCAGAGCAACTGATTCAAATTTATTATTCGCCTACTTCAACTTGGGAGTCTGTTGATTCGATCGGGGCTCGGTCTTGATATGCGTGTTGTTCTTGGATGTTCGTGTTTTTTTAGTCGTCAAATTTGACGTATAAATAAAAAGAATTACTGTCCAGCACCTCATTTCCGGGGTAGCTCTTGCTCTTGAACCGAATTCACTCTACAAGCTTTTTACAGTGCTTTCTTAGTGTGCAGTGCACAAGGACCCACTGGAGTGAATCAGTAGCTGTGCTTTTGTAACACTGATCCTTTTCTGCTCGTTTCAGTAGCTAGCAACAGTTGTTAGACCCAAGGCAGTGTAATATTTTGTGGCATGTACTCCTAATGTGCAAGGACCCGCCACAATGGCTTCGTGTCCACTGCATTGTGCTACTGACTCCGAGGTCCTGCGTTTGATACCAGGGTAGACACATTTAGGTAGAGACAGATTGCGAAAGAGCTCGCGTAATGAGATGCCAGTGCCTTCTAGAACACCTCGAGTACTCATAATTATTCCGCCTTTCATTACGACCTTGCTACTTATTTCTAAACCATTGCCGGGGCTCCGTATTTTTAAACTATTTCCGGGCGCAATTTTCAGCCCAAAATGCCGCTTAGAAGCTCATACACCCGGGTGAAATTGTGAATAATTTCCCTACTGGTAATTGTTGGCTAATAAAAGAAGACGAGAAATAATTCATTTCACGTGCGGTTTAATAAGTTATTTGGTTGCAATGTTTATTGTAATCTAAGCTCAATATTGACGCATCTCTTGGGCAGATAATGCTCTGTATGCTGCACATTTTTGGCTTCAGAAACAAAATATAAAAGTCGTCAAAGAATGCACTTCTAGTACCAAGACTTCAACTCCTGTTCTAATTCTGATTCAATTTCTGTAATCAAAAGGGGGAGGCATTTTTTTTTGGTCTTAGCCGTTGTCAGAAAAATTTCCCAAGTTTTCGTGAGGAGCCGCTGCTGGGCTTCTCTGTACCGAGTAGGACAGGCAAGGTCGCGAACTTCCTCACCGCAGCAAGGTTCCTTGTCTCTGACACGTAAATACCGTTATCATTATCTTATGACATGTTTTCTAGCCAAAAGAAGAAACTACGATAATTTTCTTCAAAACTTTTGTATGTCGCACAAGCAACTAACAACGAATACAATTTTTAAAGCATGAAGCGGTTTTTAAGAGCTGCGATTTTAGTTAACCTAAGGTGATCAGTGTGAGGAAAGAGCTGAGGTTCCCAACTTCTCCATCTGAGTAGCACCAAGAGAAGAGAAGAATTTTAAAATAATAAAGTTCCAAGCGGGATTCAAGCAAGTTCCGGTGAACACAGAGCAGCTTCGTCAGGCTCATACAAATGGGCTATCGCATAGTGGTTTTTTGTTGTAGCGTGCTGTTTTAGCGAAGCATGTATTTACTACAAGACTATTTGCAAAGCCTGGGCGGAAAACAACCGACCTAAGCTCACAAAACCGCAAAACAAGTAATAACATCACACATACGCATGCACACAGTAAAAGGAAGGCAAATCTGGGCAGGGCATCGATAGGCGGTACCATCCCAGTCTCCAGTCAGATTGGTCATATACATCTCTGAAATATGCAGTTGCGCGCTGCGGCAGCTCGCAAAAGATGAAGACGCCTAGCCCCAGGTCGGTCGGCTGGCTCGAGCTTAAGCGTCCTCCCAATTTGTTATTGTGCTCATCGAAGTTTGAGTACTCACAGTGTGTGTGACTCATATAGCATTTAGTGAGGGCTCATTGTACAAGGTTTTTTTTTTTCTGTGGCTATGATGCAGTGCGGCAGGTGATGATCTTTTTCAACGCCTCTTTGATGTCATGTCATATCGAAACCGAAGGCCATCAGAAGCATTTCACGGGCGTCCGAGCTGATGTGCCTGATGCAACATGCGAAGTGAGCTTTTGCGGCAACACATGCCACGGATGCGCAGCATGTTAACATTTGTTGACGTTATGCAGTTTTCGTGTTAGGATCACGTGGCCGCTTTACTTTTTGCACTTTAAAATCTCTCTATAGTTATCCCATCGCTTCACCTTCATGCGCACTCAGCTGGGTGTCTTTACTCCTCGATCTTTTTGTCGCTTTTATTATCTTCTTTTATTCTTTCTCCTTTTATTCTTTTATCCTCGGTAAGTAGAGTCTTTCTGCCTATGTTTTATGTTTCTGCCTATGTTTCCGTTCTCGTCATGAGGAATCTGTGCGACAACGCGGGCTGCGATTCATTCATGGGCTTCGTACAGCAGTGCTGCTTGGCCTCGGTACTTTCGTCTTCACTGAACGAACACGCTCTCCCTGATCATTCTTTGTATATGATTTGCTGCTAATGCAAGGAGGTAAACTATTTTTAAGCAAAAATGCATTAAACCTCTACGTTTTGGCCTCGCTGTGCTCACTGTTTTTCTTCGTTTGTCAGTGCGCACTATCCGGAAACTCGCGAAAATAGAATGTCCCAAATAGGTTTTAGGTCTCACCTTAGGCGCAACCGCAAGCGTATGCTCCCCCTGAAACCTCTCGGTTATCGGCGAAATGCAAATGTGCTCATTTCTAGGAGGAATACTCGTTTGAAAGATTGTGTTGTTTGCGATTAGAGATCATAAATGATAGCTACTTGCGTCGGCGTAGCAGGACGAAAAAAACATTAAACAAGAGCTGGGTGCAGCACGAGTAAACAAAGCTAAGAGAGAAATGTATGTATGCTGCATGAAACACAAAAAAGCACCGTCCCTGCAACCACGAAAACATAATACGGGAAGACAATGCTGCAAATGCCAAGGGGACGAAGATTGTTTTAAAGAATTAATGGGAGGGCTTTTCACTTTGGCTTTTCAGAATGTGGATGTCATGTTGTGAGCTAGAAATAAAAATGAATGAAGGAATGAATGAATGAATTAGATGGCATTAGAATCAAGCTTCCCTGCCCCTGCCCACGCCCCTTCAACCCCTCCCCCCATAATAAAAGTTTACCTATCAATGATCGAGGAAGATGAAGGAAAAGAGAACAGAACAGGCGAAAAGTGCTTGTTGGTCAAATTCGTTTCATCACTTCATATATCGAAAATTTTGTGGCGAGGCCTTTCTCCACTAAGATAAGCTGAAACCCATGGCTCACTGCCAAATGCGAGATTTCCGTCTTTATTTGCAGGCACCATAGCCTAAAAAAATGCAAAATGTATGGTTACGAGAGCCCATTGATGAGCTTTTCGGCATTGCCATCGTAAAAATTACTCCAGCGGACTCTCAGAAGTGGAAGCTGCATTGAATACATCTTTGCACGACACGTAGATGTGGTTAGCATAAATTACATGTGGTACTTCTATAATACCTCTTTACTCGCCGTCCGTGGCGAAGGCACCAAAGACAAGCTTAACGAATAGAGAATTTGTTTTGCTTGTAAAGCTTGGTATGCATGCATGACGTCAAAACACTGAGCAGCAAACAAACATTCCCGCAGTGGGGTAGTCCCGGATTAGCACGGATAACCGCACCTTTTGATTCATTTCTTGTTGCTGTAGGCCGTACCCTTCTTTAGCGGAATGCTGGCCAGTGCAACGCGTGAGGAAAGAACTTAGTGACATGAGTTGAAGTAGCGTGAAATAAGCTTAGAAACACTACACTGCGTGGAATATAGGTTTCCCCTGCTGTCCTCGCCAATGGAGTAATTCTGCTGCATACTATTGGTTCTGCGAAATCTTTCCTTATGCGCACTCTTGCACAGGAGTATACGCTTAGCCACTTAATATTTGCGCGGTAGGAAGATATGAGGACCTAGAGGTCACTCTAGGAAAATTGAGAAATAACATTTACAAGCGCACAAAAAAAGCTTAAAAGGCATGGAGAGGACACATAAAAAGTTTGATATTTTATATTAATAAACGGGGAGTGCAACAGGGTTTCAGAAAATGTATTACATAAATCGGTGCCAAGCACCGTATGCAAATATGGAATTCTATCGGCATTTCCGTGTGTCTTCATCTATCAGGTTAAAGTAATTTGCGAGTCATCATGGCAGTCAGCATTCTTTTATATGCGTCGGCGTGCCACAGGTGTCCACCGCTTTTGCGGCCACTGCTTTCTAACTGCTGCGCAGAAACAGTCAAAAGGCGCTCTACTATCACGGCTTAGCGTATATTGGTGAAGAAGCTTAAAGAAAAGAAGGTTTAACTCAATGCCCACAAAATCGTATCACGTCAGCTCAAGAAAATGGCCTCTTTCGCCAAAATGGGATGTAGTGGTCGTCATATTCCTTATTTTAAGCAAAGCCGATGTATCTTTTCCATACTATATAGCTTTTATGGCGAATGAATACAGGGACTCGAAGCAAAGATACTCTCTGAGAGGTTTCGGCTGAACTGCAATATTAACGGCCAGAGTGACAGTGCCAGATTTTAGTGCGCGCTGGCTGTATGTTTTCAAATACCCGGTTGTCTCGCAACCGGTTAAGGGCATTCGTTTTATGGAGCCTACATATTGGCCACCACTTGTCTCGTGCTTCGCCAAAGTGGGGGTTTCTGAGTGCGCAGCATTACAACGAGCTCTCACTAGATCGCTATTGGGACCTCTCTACTAAACTGCATAAACAGAACAAGCGACGATGTCTAGACGGCTTTTCGAATGCAAGGACCCTCTCAGACAAGGCTGTCTGTACGGAACGTAAGTTCAGAGCGTCATACGTTATATCGAGCGTTTTCGCAAACAGCGATTGCATTAATAACGCGAACATGCACCCCATTCCAGTAACTCGCACCGCCAGCGACAGCACTAGCCATGCAGCGGCGATGCCTGCTTTCGACAGAATTTTCGATTCGCTTTACTGGAATGCAAAAAAAATATATATATGGCGAAGGAAATTGGGTTTAAGTTCAAGGTTGCAAACAAAAAAACGAAGCACGTGGAGAGGAGCGCCTCTTCGCAACGTCAAAATCCCAAGCATTCTTATCACTGACAACGGCGCCATAGCAGCTAGAGAAGACATTCTTGATAGATTAAAGGTTATTGATAGGGGACGTCTTTTAGTTTTGGATATAACTTCGATTCCCGTGAAATTCAGCGAAACATGACTGCGAACAATGACACCTCGTGAGCGTTGCACAAAAACTAAGAATTCTTATTAAGTGACACATTAGTACCGCTATGGTCTGGTGCAACGCAGAGAAAAACTATGCTTTGTTATCGTCACTCTCTGCGCCTTTATGTGCTCTGTTTTCATGCTTAAATGTTTGTGATGGATGTGCTAATGATGCCTATTTATTTAAAAAACAAGAACTTTGCCAGCAATTAAGGCTGTGTAATACGTGTGAGGAGCACCTGTGGACAGGAGTGCGGATGTCGCTAGTTGAAGGTGCGCCATGTTGCGTTTGGTCATTAGTCGAGCATGACGCTCGCAGGCAGAACTTTCTCACGTGAGCACTGACAAGCGCAACATGAAGGGTGCATTCTACATACGCACAGCAACGCCCTCTCGCGCTTTGTTGTTAATATTCACCTCTTTGTTCACCATCCTGACTGTCAGCGACAGCCGTCACTAGACCCACAGAAGCAGCCATTAACAGCTTATCTGTAAATTTACCAGGGATAATAAACTCTAAGGTACAAAGGGCGGTCGCGTCTGGGCAGTTCACATGGCCTAGGCTTTTTATATCATTATCTGTGCGCTTTGCCGTTTCGGTCATTTGTTGTGAGGGCTTATGGTATTAGAGATCAAAAGACCTGACATTATTGAGGAAGAACTTCCGTATACTGATGTCCACAGTTCACGTTGGTGTCGTGCTTTATTTTTTAGTGTGACAAACTCGCATCGTAGGGGCGCCTGTTTGTAATGGTTTATAAGCACTATTGAAGTAAGCAGTTTTATATGTTAGGTACGGATCAGAAAATTTCTCCAATAAAACCAGAGCCGCTACCCCCATCGCCGGCTTTCTCACAGCTGTTTGTCTCGATCAGTCGTAGAAAGAAATTGTAGCAAAAGGTAAAACTAGTCCAGGAGGTGCGGGCCACAGCACTTAATGTTTTTAACAACGAAATATGCCTGTGTGCGTTTTGGTTGTAAGGCAAACTACTTTTTGGGCGCGGACTTAGCCTGTGCAAATTGACGCGCTAGCTTTGGCAGAGTTGCATTTGTATAAAAAGAGTGCAGATAAGATCTAATGCTGTCGTGAGAGTTGATATGAAGCTACGGCTTGCAAATTTTATTCTTTGATGTACGGTGAGAGAGCTGGTAATTTTTTTTGTTTTTTTTTTAAACCAGACGATGGGGAATCAAGTTAGAATATCTGCAAAACCAAATTGATTACCCGGCTTTTAGTAGGAATATTAGAACATGTCGCACTTTAGCGTCAGATTCAGTACTTTAGGCACATTGGGTTAGCTCGAATACAGAAAGGCCATCTGCGAGGTCGAATACGGGAGCAAATTGCAGATTACAGATGCTTCTACAGAACCTGGAGATATACAGCAACCTGCAGAAACTACACAGTGTTCTGTCCTAACTACGAGCTGCGAACATGCGTGGGCGGTAGAAATAAAAATACATCGCTTAAATTCTAAACGGGCATTGCAAGTATGACCCTTTCGGCTTTTGGCACATTACGTATCAGTCACGAAAATGTGCGGCGCTCTTGAGCGCACAATGCTTAACTCCCAGAAATTGGCCCACCTATTGAAAATATTTAGGCATAGAAATCAGATGCAATACGTAGGCGACAGCAGGTAAGTGTTTCGTGTAGGCATCGTGTGGGATGAGCTGAGTTTTGCAGCAGCTGCTTGCCTGGCCGCTTCGGCACGCCTTGTTTGCCCTAGAGGCAATCTCGCGAGGGGCCGTGTCACGTCGCCTCGTTACAACGGCGAGCGCTTCTGAAAGTGCGGCGACGCTTCGGTTTCAGGATGTAGTTCGAGTTCTTGCTACTTTTCTTTGAGAAGCCATTCCCTGCTGGCCTGCATGTGCGCGAAAAGTTTGGGAGTGGATTGGAAGAAGTTTTCGTATGTTCAGTTTTTTTTTTCATTTCTTTGCGCTTAGTTATGGGCCTCGCGGTTGCATCACCACTGCATATTGCTTAGGGGATGGCGAAACTCTGTTCGAGCAAACACGGCTCCCGGCGCCGGCGCTGAATTGAGGCTTGGTGAGTACCATATGAACTTGTGGTCTGCTTGCAAAGCCATCCGATGCGTCACAGGAAAAAAAAGTAATCAATGCTTGTCTGCAGTTTTGCTACCACTTAAATAAGACTTCGGTGCATGTACACCAGCTGCGAAAGCTTGAGGAAACAATCCCTGCACAAAAGAAATTTCAATGCAAACTCTCCGAGATATTTGCAGCGCATATCTGAATGCACTAGTTGCAAAGTACGGTGTTTAGCCTTTTACAGTATCCCCAGTAGAAGCAAATACACTAAGAATATTTAAGTGTACTCAAAGTTTTCTTGAATGAGAAACCGTACAAATGAATGGGGGTGGGGGGGGGAGGAAAATTATTGGTCGCGTTGGCTTTGGTGACTGCCTTCACATGCATATGAGCTGCGCCGAGTACTACGCTAGGCGCAATACGTAAAAACTTCTTGCTCCCCTATCGCGGCTCCAAAACTCAATCGGCGATGTACTTAGCGGCTTCAACTAGGAAAAATGGTTAAATAACATCCAAACTGTTTGGCGCCAAGTCCGCTTGAAGTCGTTGCGTGATTGATATTTACATGCAACCACAAATCTTTGACGACGACGACAGAAAACAGACTAGACGTCATCTTGTATAAACACATACAGCACATTAATTGGGCACGACTTTGCTGCCGCCCTTGAGTATAGAACTAACCTGCGAGCACATCATCTGGATAGGAAAAAGAAAAATGTTAAGAGAAATGCTTTTTTTTTTAACCACTAAAGACTCTTATCCCTTGACTCGCAAAGTGATTCTCTCCAGTTCTTTAAATGAAACTAGTTCTCTGCTTAATTTGCTTAACTCTGCTTAACTGAGCCTTTGTTTAGTTTAGCCACATTTTTTGGCTAGGCCGACGTCTCCAACGATACCTCGATTCGTGTTGTCTCTTTCGCAAGAAACTTCGTTGAAATTACATTTCCTTTATAATATCGTTGTTGCCAAATGCCAACGTTG
Source organism: Amblyomma americanum (assembly GCF_052857255.1). Lineage (NCBI taxonomy): Eukaryota > Metazoa > Arthropoda > Arachnida > Ixodida > Ixodidae > Amblyomma > Amblyomma americanum. Next base: position 158,666,574 of record NC_135500.1, on the reverse strand, counting down.
CGAAACAAATCGCTGCTTTTATTCGCTGACTTGATTGCCTTCGGTTGCATTGAAACAAACCGGTGTTTCAGGTGAGTTCTTTCGCAGCCATCGAAATCACCGAAAGATTGTGCGGCAGAAACTTTCGCAAAAGTAAATGCCAAACACAACATCAAGCGTTATTTAGGGTTAGAGTGGATGCTTCGGAGGCAAGGCGTTTATGAAAAAAAAATATATATTATGGCAGGCATTGAGTAGCTGCTGAGCTCTGTTTGGACTGCAGAGTAGCAAACGGCCTGGTACTTATTGGCGTGCTCGTTGGCTGCAACGCTGTGGGTTTTTTTTTTCCTCATAATCTTTACCTGCCACTGCCCATATTGCCCTCGGAATCTTGGGATTCAGCAGTTCTCTGAAGAGTTATTGAGTGGTGAAGTACTGTTAACCACTTCCTTTTTTGGCTCTACACGATAAGTGATATCCTAGGAAGTTTTAAACCTGCACTCTTTCATATGGTGCGGAGCTGCCGTGAAACCAGTGTAAATGCCAATGCCGAATAGGTCAGAACGTAAAAAAAGTTATAAAATTTATTGGGAGCCTTAAACATGAGAGTTCACCTCTGTGGGCAGTAGTAAGAGAAAAAGTTCTCTCACCAAAAGAAATAGAGAAATCATTCGGGGATGGCAAGGAAAGACAGATAATGCAAATTAATGCTTTCGATAATGTTTTCGCAAGTGCAGCTACCAGCTCGGCCAGCGCCGCGAAGTGGTTAAGATGACGAAGTTCCACCAGCATTAAAAGCAACAAGAATGAGTAAAAAAAAACACATTAACGATGCCCTTGAAACGGAAAAAAAAGGAAGTTAAGTTGCATGTTTAGGGTCTGAAGAAGAAGAAAATTATGTTTTTTTCTAGCGTCTAATGACTTAAAACGAAATTCTCGGTGAATAACGAATCTTTCCACTCTTTCTTCTTTTGAAAATGTTCCTCGAACTGGAGAGGATGTTAGTTTTTGTTTTGGTTGGGGATGCCTGTGCCCGCAAAGGTTGCTGAAATATCTCATGTCGGGGCAAAAAGCAAAACTTTAGAATAACATACTGAAGATTTTTTTTCAATGGAAGGCTCTGAGATTGCATTCATGCCGCATTCCAGTGAAGATTTAAGTCCTAGAAACCACTCTATAGTTTGCTTATTGCTTTGTAAAAAGGTCTGGAGGATTTAAATTCACTGGACGCTAAGTAAAAGCTGCTCTTTTTTAAACAGTATCTCGGCACTCTTCATAAGCTTTAATATAACGTGCGTTCTTAGTAACAGAAAAACGGGGCCTTGGGTCAAACGCAGCATTCATGCCAAAAAAAAAACAGCCCCGAAAAACAGCACAAAAAGCCGTTTTGAATGCGTTTTTGCTTTTCTCAACATAGAGTGCTCCTTCAAGGCATATTTCTACAGAAAGCGGCCAGTTGCTTTCATCGCTTTCTTCCCTTGTCTTAGCTGGTGCACTGGCATATGAATGCAGAGAGATGTACTGAAACTGAGACTTTCTTTTAGACGTAAGGCCTTAAGATTACAAACTTCGCTTTTATCGGCTCTGTACGATCCTGAGCAAAAGCTGAAGAAAACCAGATTGCAATACGCGTGTGCTGAATCACTTTGGCAAGAGGGAATGAATGGTTTGTGCGCTCCTGATGTTGAAATATGTAACGCTTTTCCAGTATCCTACCTGGATCGGTTTTGACCATATTTTCTAAGTGTGTATGTAACTATTCTCAAAGAAACTCTTCCTTTCTAGCAAGGATGTTTTCTATATTGCAACCGGAATCTAGGAGAGATATTTTAACATACAATGCTGTTTAGCTCACGACTGCAAACAGATACAATGTTATGTCCACATCATTCAGAATGTAATTTTCGGTACAAGTCGGGCTGTTTACTTTAACATAAAAAGAAAGCTAGCGGAAGCAGTTGCAGGTTTATCTTTAATGATTTTTCTGCATGTCATGGGTACCAAGGCGCCATAGGTTCGAAGCGTGCAATGGCTTCTTAGGATATCTATCTATATTTAGTGAAAAATCCTACAAAGCCACTTTTAATGTATAGAAACTTAGGCAATGCATGAAACACTAAAACACAGTCACCTTCTTTCAGTAAAGTGCTGAATTATGCAAGGGATCTAAATTGAGAGAGCGTCTTAGAACTGTGCTCTTGGCAAACAGCTAAGAAGATATGTACTTAACAAAAATGCAATAAATACACTGCAGTCGATATTGTCATAAAAAGTGTCTTTACTGCAGTGATGTCTTGTCGGCCTAAGCATTCGCCTTTTCCCCTTTTAGATGCACGATTTCCCAAAAGCGCAATAAATACAGTACAGTCGATATTGCCATGAAAAGTGTCTTGGTGGTGGTTTTTAAAGTTAGCAGAATGGATGATTTTTAATAAATATGATATATTTTATACTTTCCTGAAGCAGTAAAGTTGAAAAATAATGCAGAAAAGACATGCTGCAATCTAGCTGGCCTAATAGGCGGTGGCAGCCACGCTCGAGACTTTTCAAGGACCAAAGGCTGCTGAACGAGTCTCCGTTTAATAATAATAATAATAATAATAATAATAATAATAATAATAATAATAATAATAATAATAATAATAATAATAATAATAATAATAATTGGTTTTTGGGGAAAGGAAATGGCGCAGTATCTGTCTCATATATCGTTGGACACCTGAACCGCGCCGTAAGGGAAGGGATGAAGGAGGGAGTGAAAGGAGAAAGGAAGAGGTGCCGTAGTGGAGGGCTCCGGAATAATTTCGACCACCTGGGGATCTTTAACGTGCACTGACATCGCACAGCACACGAGCGCCTTAGCGTTTTGCCTCCATAAAAACGCAGCCGCCGCGGTCGGGTTATCTGTTTTTCCCGGCTTCTGTTCTTCGAGATGTGCAGGGTGCATGACCTCTTTGGTGGCTTGAGGAGGTTCTTCATCCGCTGCTTTCCTTAACTGGACTCGGCAACTTGCAGCCTCGTTATGCTCAACAAATTGATGAAAGATAAAGATGACGATGATTTCGTAGCTAGCTTACTCTCAGCGGTACTACCGCCTAGCATTTCAAAGCGACATACTTTTGAAAGACGGATCACGAATACAACAGTTATTAAACGCAGTGTGAGAGGCTGTAGCGGTGGTCGTGTGGACTGGATTTGGAGATACACAAGATCTATTTGCACTATAGCTGGTTTCAAAGCAATGCGCGGCTACACAGTAACTTTTTATTTGTTCTGCAGGATACTATTCAGATGAAGAATTTTGCAATGTTTTCGAACGTATTTCACACCATGTTTGGGTACAGGTTCGCCGCGTTTTCTGGCGGATATCTTCCAATGTTTGCCGAGAATGCAACCTAAAAGCAGTTTATTATATTGTTTAGGATTGAACTTCCCGTTTTCTTTCCAAGTTTTGTTTTATATAATACAGATTTATGAAATATCATACATGCTGTAGGCCGCCGCGGTGGCTGAGTGGTTATGGCGCTCGGCTGCAGGCTCGAAAGACACGGCTTCGATCCTAGCTGCGGCGGTCGAATTTCGATCGAGGCGAAATTCTAGAGGCCCCTGTACTGTGCGCTGTCAGTGCACGTTAAAGAACCCCAGGTGGTCGAAATTTCCGGAGCCCTTCACTACGGCGTCTATCATAGCCTGAGTCGCTTTGGGACGTTAAACCCCCATAACCAAACCAAACCATACATGCTGTCGGAAGAAGCGCGCGTTACACTGGACCTCGAGTTCTTAGAAGATGTATGCAAGAAAAATATAAACTGCCGCCTTTGATCTGGAGGGAGGCATTTTGAAATTTTTTGTTGCGGAACTTTACTGAAGGAGTAACCACTTTCAGTTGCAGATGACTTATGAGAAATTTTGTGCTTAAGAAAGCTGTTTGATAACGATCCCTCACACTGATAATGCAAAGCACCGGATGACACCTGTCGTGTTGCAACCCAGTGCTATCAAGCCTTTAATCCTTACTTTATGTTTTCACTGTACTGCTACACCGTATTAGAAAGGTTACTTGATTGATTTGCTTCCCCAATCGACGTTAAATATTCATTTAGGTAACTTATAAAGCTATGAGAGGGACATGTATATAGCAACGTTCGGCCTGGTTATTCATATAAAGTTTTAACTTCTCAGTTATAGCATCGTTGAAAGGTAGGTTTTCACTGCTGTTCTTATTGCATTACAGAATATTACAAGGTGAGCAGTGGCTCGAATAAGTACTCCTAGGCAAGACGTTTCGCATAGCGCTCATTAAATCCCGTGATCGTCTTCGCACGATTTGCTACCCATTGGCTTGTCACCACGTTGCATTATCTGTATCGAAGCGTTAGGCTGCTTCGTTTAGTTTTGGCTTTTTAGGCGAAAGCTTTACTGCCTCAGCGGCACTGATTTCGCCGTGAGCTGCAATTTGACCTTGAACGTCCTTGCTGCTCCGCAGCCATAGCAACGCATCACGTGAGTGCACCGCCGCCGAGCCGAGTCTTCGCCGTCGCTGCGGCGGGGTTCCACAGCCGCGGAACGGCTGCTGCCCGATCACGTGATCTAGCCGAGCAGACGCGGCTTGGCCTCTATAACGTAGAGTGTGTTCCGCCCAGTGGATAGGGGCTCGCAAGGATCTTTTACCTTCCTCTTTGTTCTTATTTTACATTAAACACTTACTACTACTTCTACTACTACTACTACTACTACTACTACTACTACTACTACTACTACTACTACAATTACTAAGCCCACCCTACCACCCTGTCAGGCGACATTTAATGGCTAACCGCGAGAGGTTTGTCGCCAAATGAACGCTGCGGCCATGTTGCTGCAGTGCCGCGTGTCTGCCGCAACGTTGGCAGCGCTAATTCAAGCAGCCCATGTCTCATTCTCAACACCGCCGCGTGCCTCAAAGCGCGATTGAGGCGTCCACTGACCCAGGGAGCCAGTTATGCGCCCTTCCTTTCTAAAAAATCATCGGCGTCTAAAACGTTGTCAGCGCCAACGCCAGTGGACACAATCAACACCTACAGCTTTCGCTTTGTATATCCTGGATTAGTTGGCTAATCCACATTCCTTTTTGCTTTTAAATGATGAACATGCAACGAATTGTTACTATGTAACTTATTGGAGAAAGGATAAGATCTGGTTAACAGGAAGGAGGAGAGATTGCAAAAAAAAAACAGCGCTGGCTTTACGCACATTATCCACCGCAAACAACTTTGTACGATATTTATACTGCGCTCAATACAACAGAGCGAACAAACGCCGCCAAACTGAATGTTATGAGCACAGCTGTAACTTTCTGTATAGTGCCCATCCCTCGGCACACATAGGCATCAATGCCACTACTGTACTGGACAATAGTCTATTAAGAACGTTATTCAGGCGTTACTAAATTCTCAGTTTGCACAAACTCCAAAATTGACCGGTAAACGCTTGTCCCTAAGAAGAAATTATGTAAACGAATTGGTGCAATATAACAGTAACACTTTCATGAGGGACCTTATATGCTGCGCAACAGGGCATGTTTTGTGAATCTCGCTTGCATACGGCGAACGTTTTTTGGCATATTATTCATGGTAATGTCATCGCAATGCCGCACGTATTAGTGCGAAACACTAATCCGAAGGTTCAGAGCCTAGCAAAATCGTCTCATGCCGATTGTGTGTCTGAGAAGCGTAATTGTATGTTGTAGAAGGGCGAGAGCATCATCCCGCGGCACTGCCCGCTCATCGTCGTCTTCTACGTAGCACTAACTCGTGCTTCCGCACTGATTTGAATGTAGTGAACATTACCTGTCATTATATACGTGCAGTAACATATGCTTCAATTTATTAGTTCTCTTTTTTGTACGGCGTACGAGCCGCTATGCCATTTTTTTAAGCATAGCACATCACAAGCTGACATCATCCCGCATTAGTATTCACCACCTGGCCACTAGGTAACCCCTACCATATAAGCGTTTCTTTTTACCTGTGCAAGCGTGAACACGTGTTACGAATGACCAGTTGTGGTATAAAATCTCCTCGGCATGAAATGTCATGTTTAGCGTGCTGGAAGGTCTGAGCCTTTTGAACTGAAATTGTTAGAAAGAAAGGATCAGCTGATACGATTCATATAAGGTCTCTCAGCTAAACAAGTTAACATTTGCTGTTTGTTAAGCATTGCGGCGTAAAAGAGGAACGCAGATCGGGAACATGAGAAAATCTGCCACATCCAGAGAGTAAGGAATTTAGCATTTCTTTCGCTGCTCCAATTACCAAGCTGTATGCATGTATGAACCTCCTTCGTCTATTGCCTCTTACTATCCACATTGTCCAAATAGCGCTCCTTAAGTGCGCAAAAAGTGTCATGGAAAGTACCATGGGAGACGAGTTTAACTCCTGGGCTAGCCTTTTTGGCTTTGCTAGCTATTCGCTATTTGTATCGTGTTTCACTGTCCTTAAAGTTCATAATAAATAAATATTAATCATATTAACATACGTATTGCGGTGATCATGAGCCGGCTTTGCGACTATACATTGTTGCAGAATTGACCATGCTCTCGTAGTGAGTAATGGTTCAATTACGTTTAATAAAATAACCTGATAATGTTTCAGGTTAAACGCTAGCTGCCCAATGTTTAGCACAATCCTCCAGGATGCAGCTGGTTTGCAGTAGGGGAGTGATTACTTAGTTGGAACCAGCATACAGTAGCCGTAAGGCTAAAAAGGAGAGCTGTGCAGCTTTTACAAGACCTTCCTAGTTTAGCCGTACCATCTACTAGCCGTCTTGGTTGACTAAATTGGTACGGCTACTGCACCGGACAGGCGGTGGTTGCGGCCCGAATTCTGGAGCAGGATGAATGTTTCTTCATCTACAATATTTCCCTGAAAGTTGCATAGGTTTGGTTTGCAGGCTGCACATGGGTGGATGCTAACTACCAATGACTCGCCTCTTGCCGCCGCGGTGGCTCAGTGGTTAGGGCGCTCGGCTGCTAACGCGGAAGACACGGGTTAGACTCCGGCCGCAGCGGTTGAATTTCGATGGAGGCTAAATTCTAGAGGCCCATGTACTGGTGCGATGTCAGTGTACGTTAAAGGACCTCGGGTGGTCGAAATTTCCGGAGCCCTTCACTACGGCGTCCCTCATAGCCTGACCTTCTTTGGGACATTAAACTCCGCTTAAACCAAACCAAACCAATTATTCGCTTATTAAATTCTAGCTCTATTGCCCTATGAGAAGTTCAGAAATTACATCGCTTTCGTCCTAGTCCGCTACCCAGACTTTATAGGAATCTACTTGTGTGTCTCCACCCATAACTCTTGGAAAACATTTTTCTATCATGTTTCACAGTCAAGCTGTTCTCTAAACACAAGTTTTCTTTTAATTTAATTTAGTGACTTCCAGGACGCTTATGGTGATTATAAGCATCGTGTGAAAGTATCTTAAAATCTGAGGGGGCCCTTTTATGGTCTTTAATGCACCAATATGTTTTTAGTGGAGTTTCAACAAGTATACGGATTTGATATAGTTTGGTGTTGATTGCTACGTGTAGTTGCCAGTACCGGGAGCTGTGTCGTTGTCAAGCTTTCGATATCATGGTTTTTCAGGAAGCCGCCGGTATCGTATAGTTATAATGCGAGCAAAGTGAATGATATGAAAAGTTTTCGAGTGATTTATGGAGATCCCTGGGAAATTTAAAGCATGATTGCTGCTACAAACGCAGTTTCTTGACGTTCTAGTTTCAGCACTTATCTGTACACACGAAGTATCCACTTTTTATTTATGGCACGCACTGGCAACTGCGCACAAAAAATGTTGCATGCAAATTGAAAGAAGCACTGCAGTAGGAAAGCCAAAAAATGAGAAAAACTCGTTCCCTAGAAGATCACCAGGCTTGCCGCTTGCTAAAGGTCAGGTAGAACAGACGACTTCCGACACTCCAAGACGCACAAATGACAGATGAACGCGAAAGATGGCGAAAATCAGCACTTCTAGTATTGATCGAAATTGGTTTATTGAAAACAAACAAAATATTTAAGCGAAAACAGCGAGGCAAAATGCAATATATAAATAGTTGCAAGGGGAGCACTGTACAGGAGATCGTTTGGAATGTCGGCACGATGAAAGAAAAGGAACGATACCAGCATGCGCAAATTTCAACACACCCTTCTACAGAACATCAGCGACGAGACTGAAAGACAGCAAAGAAACCAGATCTGTGGAATCAGGAGAACGAGAGTGGTATGCTTCATCGAAGCTCGTTTAGCGTACATCCATTTTCCGTTTCAGAAGTGACAGGAGCCGATAAGGGTTTCTGTTTTTGAACCCGCCTTTTCCATCTCAAGTTTCCATTCTTATTAATACCCCCAGTGTTCCCTTCCTGGATTTTTCACGCTCTACTTTTCAGACGTCACATAGAATTTCGTTCAGAATTTGGCACGTGCAGAAAAAGGTCGATTTTGCGGGCGAATGAGGATGGACATTTTCCTTTATGCTGTGGCTCCATACGCTATTAGTTTCTATTTTTTTCTCGAGTTTCGCTTAACAAGCGCACTTATGTGATAAGTAATTGAGCTACACTGTTTGAGGCTATGCCGTAAAATGGAGGAACTCAGACCGTCCCTTAAGGTCTAAAATTTTAGAGCAGTATGAAAAGAAGTTCTTACTATCGTACACAAAATTGTAACTGCAAAAATCTAGTAGGGGCCAGCTACATGCAATAACAAGAAACTTCTGGCATAGATATTTTTGATAGATGCTGCAAGTATTCCAGTCTGTACAATTGTTCACAAACGCAATATTGGAATATTTTATTTATTTTTATCTATAAGTGTTTCCCCAGACGGCCGTGAAAGGGAGGTTATTGTGTATTGGACTGGTGTTGATATATCCAGATAAATTACACATCGAAAATATAAAACATTAATAAACAATGTGTGAAAACTTAGATCACAAAACTAGTTTTAAGACGATCAATAGGAGCGAGAGTACATGCAAAGAATATACTGTCTAAATTTTTTTTCAGAGGGTTATGAGAGCTAACGTAAGTGCTATTAATGAAGTTCTGTTGTTAAGACGCCGCCCTCCCCATTAAAATTTTTCCAGGCGCTACTTCTGTAGTCCTGTCTTAAACTGAAGCCATTAGGACACTCGTAACTTCGAGCTGCTAGCTGCATGATACTGAACATCTGGAGAAAAAAAAAATTTGGCGACCTCTGAGCATGGCTGTTAAAGCTTTGCAAAAAAGCATGCGATACTTTAAAAAATAAGAAAAAGAAAGCCATGAAAGCTGCTTCCGGAAATACTCCCTTACAGGATGACCGGGGTGAGGTACATGATCCGATGTTCTTCCATGTGCGTGATTCCACTGCAAAGCAGGCCGTATATACTGCGAGAACGCCCCTTAGAAAAATGCAAGAACGCTGAGAGCTGCGAGCACAGGCGAAGATAGCCTTTTATTGCTACACGAAACAGCGCTCTTCCAGAAAACGTGACACGGTAAAGTTGTACTGGTGGCCATTCTCATGTGGACCGCCCCAAAGAATGTTGTCAGTACGCATTTTTTTTTTTTGAAAAGCTCGCAGACTCTGTAGAGCCCGCAGTAGCAAAAGAGTACTTCAACATGGTAAGGAATGACTTATTCCAGGCGAGAACGCCGCTCCAAATGGTAATGGACTGGAAACTAGGAGACTCTGAAGGTTATTTTATCTTTTTCGTTGTCTATGTTTTCCTTACAGAGTGCTGATTTGGCGTATTTTTTCCTCAAAAAATGTATGGACAAATTAAGTTACAAACGGTGAACTATTGAACAGGCAAGTACCATGTGGTGTAGAGTTAGGCTTGAGTTGAGCGTTTGTTAATTTACGTGTACGATTCAGGGCGGTACTAACATAAATGTAACGTCACCCTCACTTACAACATTTATTACCATTGCTAATGCAGCATACACCACTGCCCTTGTAGTCAAATTCATCTCTCGTGACTGGCTACGGGTATTCCTCTGGATTACAAATAGAGTTTGGATTTCTTTTCCGCCTCGGACTACGATATCTCCTAGTGTACATAAGCCTGATGTATAAAAGAATAAGCATATTATATAACTGATCTGAACCTGGACGACCCACTTGCTGAAGTCACGGCCTCAAACGTGCCTTGGGACGCCACCTTTACTAACACAACTGGCTCGAACTCTCAAATGTTCCCAAGCACACGAAAGAATTTAGCAAATCCAAGCCAATAACAGTAGGAAGTATACAAAGTTAACTAACACAATTAAAACGTCCTAACCACAATGGTGTGTTGTAAAACTGCGCTGTGATCATGCCTTTATCGATAAGGTTCGCTGTCACTGAGATCAAATGTCTAACTCAGTGGTGAAATCTTCCAGTCATTTATATAGATCCTCTGTAGGAGAGGTTGCTTAGGTTTCATTTCTAGGGCAAGGTTCTCGGACACGATGTCTTGGACAGGTATTTCATCGCACGTATAGGTTAATATCCCGACAGTCACTGCCTTTTTTATACATATTAACAGAATTCCCTGCTCTATTTGAGCTGGGTTCGAGAGATGTGTCCACTGCGGCTTTACTCTTTGATCACCTTTGTGATGGTTCTTTTATAAACTATAAATTGCAGGGTTGAAACTACCGAAACGACAAGTGACCTATGTGGGACGCCGTAGTTGAAGGCTGAGAATTATTTAAGGTCCCCTGGCGTCCTTTACCGTGCTATGATATCGCTCAGGAACCTTTTCTCTTTTCGCTTCCATCTAAATGAGGCCGTCACAAAGCGCATTGTTGCTAATAGACCGCGGTAAGAAAACATGGACTCTACAGCAGCATATCTCGCTTTTAACATGCTCTCGTTAGTGTTTTCAAAAAAAAAAAATTACCTTCTCCAGGAACTGTCCTCACGTGGCTCTATAATTTCGACACCTAGGGGCAGTGAGTACTTCATCTATGAAATATGTTGGTTGACGCCATGGAATAAAGCTTAACTGTTGAGCCCACCGTTACGCTTTAACGATTGATGGCTCGGGCTAGTAAAGAACAGGGTGTACCTGGAGTTCAGAAAAGCATCGCTTTTTCCCGTGTCATCGTCTTGGGATCATCGCGTCTGAAGCTGTACTAGTGGCTATTCTCTCAGCGACGCTGCTGAATTGATACCTGTGCTTTGGTCCGTCAGAAACCGTTCGGAGTGTCTTCGAGCAGCTTATTTGCAAGCGCGAAATATTTTTTCAACGTAAATGAAGGAAGCGCCAAAACACGGCAGTGTGAGCAACGTGATTTCACATCGCAGAAAACACCTTCCCTTTGCTATGCTGCAGATCGCTTAAAACGCGGATGCAGTCGCAGAATCAGTGATATAACTTGAAGCATAGTAACTGAACCCGCCTATTCATTCATCCTGACGCCTAGGACGGCGCCGTCCGTGGCACTGGTTATCTACCCGTCGCATCGAGAAGCAACAAGATGCCCATAAAGTCAAGGCACCACCACTGTCAGCTTCATATGGCGTTGCCAACAACTGCATTTCACATCGTTGAAACCACGTTCTTTTGCCTTTGCACCAGGTTAGTGCTCAGAATTTATGACTAGTGCCTGAAAATTTTCTATTACGTCTCGAATGACAAGTTACGTTAGTCTTATATTTATTCGAAAATGTAGAAAGACCTTACTAAAGTATTTGATGACGTCCGAGCTGAACTTCTTTAGCTTAAAGAGAAGTTTAGGCAAGAGTGCGCTGAAGCGGTCAATTGAGCGTAGCTTATGAAATGAAATTATAAAGATACGGACTGAGCAGGCTAGGACGAACAAGGACCTTCACTCTGTGCATAAAACAATTCAGGATATGCAAAAAAGCTAGAAAAATTAACTGATAATTCCCATGTTGGTTGAAAAAGACGACAAGCTTCATTCTAAATGGAACATTTTAATCTATATATAAATAACATCGCTAAGATATGCAGCACAGCTAGGATCGTAATTTACTAAGATGACAGCATTCTATTCTTTTCCCTCCAAGCACACACTTTTTAACAACACAGAATGGTATTTCTGACAAGCTCTTCCTCTAGATGCAGATCAACAAGATCAATTAGAATACTGGAGAAAAAAAAAACAGCTACCTTCCAGGTAAAAGAAGAGGATCAATAATTATGATGGTGATGACGTATAAATTGTGCACGAACGCAAAAATATAGCAGTTATTTTTTTCACCAAACCTCAGCTCAACTCACATGTGAAGCATCATATATATATATATATATATATATATATATATATATATATATATATATATATATATATATATATACATATATATATATATATATATATATATATATATATATATATATATATATATATATATATGAAGGGAGGGTGGCGCTGGTGAACACTCTCAAGGCTCGCTTACACCCAGTAAACATAAATACCCACGAGAGCAGCAGATTGGACAGCCGTCGCCGTAGCTCAGTTGGTAAGAGCTCCGGACGCGATATTCGGAGGTCGTGGGTTCGGATCCCACCGGCGGCATGGCTGTTTTTTCTGCTGCTTTATAAGTAATTTTCTTTAAGCGATTTATTAATCTAAGTAATATTATCCCACTGATAAGCATAACACATTAATAATAATAATAATAAAAAATAATAACGTTCCCCTATGCACCTTGGTTTCGGTGACTGTTGGCTCCCTTCATAAATTTGTCAAACGGGCCCCTCATTTCCTATAACTTGTCTGCTATATATATATATATATATATATATATATATATATATATATATATATATATATATATATATATATATATATATATATCCACAGTTCGTCCCCATCTGGATGCCAAACTCGACAACTTGCTTGAAGTTAATTTTCGAAGACCGAAATTCTAAAGGCAAAGATTACCTCTATGCGGTAAACCTCACTAAACACTTCAGCGCGGCACCTAAAAATATCGCTGTTGCTAAACTCTCGTTTAGGGCCTCTTTGTGAACACCTTCCAACTATTTCTAAGTTGAGTGCGCTTTCAAAGGACCAAACGTACCGTCACAGACGCTAGAATATGTCACCTTTTCGTTCACTCAATGCATGCACTCCCACACACCCTTAGAGCATAGGGGTAGAGGTGTCAGTCTCAGAAGACATGCCCTCGACTCAGAGTGGCAAGGTCACCCAGATACCAGCTATACGAAGTGGCAAGAGAGTTGGTCATTTCGTGCCCAGCTTTCACCGATCGCAAGCTAGAGAATTGGTCGTAGCCAAAGATTCACAAACGAACGAAAGTTTATAGAGCAAGAGACGGTACAGAGAAATTTACAATCACTTGTAGAAGCACATACAAAATGATTTACAGTACAATGCAACTCGTTCGAAGTAACACTGGAGAGAGACAACACAAGATGAAGATTGCCCCTTAGCTGCACAAACAAAAGAGAGAGACAAACAAGACTCCATTTGTTCACCGGGCGCTGCAACTGTCCGATGACCGGAGGAACACGACGGAGACGATCCGAAGGCTGCCGTACGCTGCCTCGCTGATCCGTGGCTGGTCGAGTGGTATTGACCCGGGGATCGAGCGGGTGCGCTTCTCTTAAGCTTAAACGGCCTCTCGGGCTGACAGAAGGCGGTCAACGCCCTTCATATAGGGCGTTTCGCCTAATATTTTTTCACATACTTTAAAAATAGTCTTTTTGAGTTAGAAGAGCGCTTTTTGCAGCATAGAATTGTGAGCGATGTAGTACGTAAGAATACAGCTTAGACGTGCTAATTAGCAGGCTGGTTAAGTAATATTAGATTAGCTAACTTTTAACTTGTACTATTACGCTTTTTAATTGCTGAGGGGAGTGTAGCTCGTCGTAATTATTAATTAACATGTGCGCTGTCTGTGACGAGATCCGCTCGGCGCCGCAGCAGCAGCGATGCGTAATAAAATACGCCGGTCAGCCACCTTAAGCGCATGTTTTTAGCTCGGAGCCTGCATTGGTCGACCTATACTACATCTTTTTTTTTAGTTTCCGAAGTTGTGGGGTCGCGCAAAGTGCAATTCCGGGGTCAGACGGTAGCGCACCAATGAGAGCTTACATACCCGAATGAGAAAGACACAGCAAAAATTTATCAGAAAAGAAGTAAAGTATTGTTCAACAGCATGGGAAGGAAAAATTATGGTTGGTCTCTAAAAATCCACCGTTAGGGTATGACGCTACGGCGTTAATGTTTATTGGCTGCCTTTTCGTAAATTTTTTCCTGCTTCTAATTTCACAGACTCATTGACATGCATAGGCACTCGTGCAAGACCACGTGATGCGTCACAACTCACAAAAGGTCTCTTATTAGCCAAGTCGAACGAACGTGCTTCAATAGCCTACGGGTCGCACATCCGAGTCTAATTCCAAAGGTCATTGGTTCGATTTTCAATTAATTACCCAAATTTATTCAAAATAATTATTTTACTGACATCCTTACAAGCCATAACGACAATTCAGCCATGCTGCTCTCTCACAGTCACAATTTAACATAAGCTTAATTCATTATCATCCCACAGCTTAATCTGTGACTACACAACCCTCTCGACCAATCCTAAATTAGTGCGTCAACGCAAATTTTTCTTTCAAACGTCCCCTCTAACGCTGTAGCGGTAAAACAGCTTAAACCTGGCAGCGATGTATTGGGAGAAGTAGTAGAGTACGTCAAGCGGTTGCCGAAGATCTGGATCTTGAGAGTGAAATTGGGTAACGTGCATTAGGGAAACACACAGAAGTCGATAATTGTTTTACAATACCGCTTGGCAGAGAAGCATCGAATAGTTTTATCTCCTAACGGCTCAGCTGTGGAACAGAAACTTGAGAATAAAGAGCGGAAATAAAACTACTGGCAACCCAGTTGGCCACGAAAGGAAAAAAGTGTCAGTAAGAGGAAGAGGGGCCGATATCCTTTCCAAGAGCACACAATACCCAGCACGAGCGGTGTCGAAGACAGACAACCGCGTTTGCATATAAAGTTGGAACGAATAACTACACTACAATGCTCTTATAACGACGAGGCCCGCAGAAAACCTATTTCTGAGGCGAACTAAGTAGTTTGGCTGCATAGAATGTAGCAACAAACTTTTTGGGGTTTGCTGGTCATGAAGCGCTGCCTAAACATGACGCGAACATTGCCAACATCATCAGAAGCCGCTAAGGCCGTCACGTAACGCTTGACCAACGGTGACGACACGATAAATGACGCTGCACTTGGAGCTACGTTGGCACCGCCAGCGCCGCCAGACTCTACAGGCTTGAAAACGGGCTTATCGCGGCAGCTGGCGATTGAAGCATCGTCAGTTACCGCCTCTGGCTCTGGGGAAGCCAGTGCCACTGTCTCTCTTAGCGACAGCCAAGGTAGTTGTGAAGTCCCCGCTGAAAAGACCTTTCAGGCGACGGAGAACGGAGGCCACAGTGGCATGGGAATATGATGCCTTACGAACGGCTTGCGAGCACTGTGTCAAGTGTGCGTCACCACAGCCTGAAGCCTGTGGACAGCCTCAAGTTCATGGGACAGTGCATAGGTAAGCGCTAACTGCATGAGAAGGTAGCGCTTTCTGTCTGTAATCGTCGCGGGGGAGCACAAAGTGACACTAACACTTTCCTGTCAACGTTTTTTAACAACGTGCGAATCGAGCCACCTCTAACACATTGTGATATGGTTTGAGTTGTTCGTCTTGACTCGGTTACAGAATTGCGATCACTGTTTGCGTATTGTTGGCCAGCAAACATAGAGGGCAGTTTTAGCAATTTCTGTTGCTAGCAAAGAAACAGTTCAAAGCCTGCAGCGTGGGCGCTGCTCTTTCCACGCACAGATATTGCATGATCGTTAGCGTCGTGTACAGACTGAACAAAAAAGCTGTGTCGTTATTTTGAGGACAGGTCTGGGTCAACAATAACAACGAAATGGCCCTGGATTTGCACTTTTTTTTTGTTCGCTTCATTGTCGTATCAAATTATATTTATTATATTTCATACCTCGCTTGCATGCGAACTGCAAGTAAAAGGGTGGCGTCGTTTTATGATTACGGCGTGGCCTGTTACGGCGTGGACATATCCGCATTCTTACGGCCTAACTCTGAGATTATTTCAAGCTGTGCTGATTCAAAGTCAGCCGCTTGAGGGAAACCTTATGACTTAAAAACTGAAATCTGTTTTGAAAAAAACTTAATTTAATCTAGAGCGAAATGGGTAACAATTGATAAAACTGACGTGGCAACTTTGGTTCAGTATTGTGAAAGGTAACCACAATATTAGCAATAATATTAGCAATATTATTCCTAAATCAGACATTTGTTTGAGTTATCGAAAGATCTCATATGCTGTATGTATACAGAGTAGAGCTTGCTATTTTTGTCACCTGCAGAAGGCGCAAACAAAGCAAAGAGGGGTTGCGAAGAGTAAACCTGTATGGCCGGCTTTTGAGTGGCGATCCTTGTGTTCACATAATGCAATTTTCTGCACGACCAATTTGTGCTATACCATGTGATCAAACGCCCGTAAGCGATGAGCGGTCTTTGCAAAGGCCCAAGGAAATAAAATCACAGTTGTCACTTAATGCGTGCCCACAGTATCCTGTATACGGATGCGAACAGAAGTAAATGAAATACGCTATTCTCTGTTTAACGTTTTTCACGCGTTATCTATTATAAACTGGCATCTGTAGCATGTGCAGATTCTTAGAGGAGGCTAGTGCCCTTTGCCGGGTAGAAATGTTTCTTAGTCTCTTTTATATGGAAGCCTTGATTGCAATTAGAATGCAAAATCGTACTGCATTTCCATTTGTCAGTACCTCTACATCTCTTCCTGTGCATTCTCCTTTTGTGTCATTGCTTGAATAGCTGCACGAATTAATCTATGTTGCCTGCAGGTACATTATTTCTCTAATCGTCATATTGCCGCATTATTAGCTTATGCCTTCATGCTTATACTCCTGCATGAATGTTCCACTAGTCGGACCTGCCGTTGAATATTTTTTATCGGTATTAGTTACCTTTATTTGACCAAAAGAAATCGAGAAAATACAATTTTCTGCTCTAATTTTATCTACTTGGCCTTTAAGTATCACCTCATTTGTTCTGATCACTCAATGAACGTCACTTAAATGGTCGCTACATGTAAAGCAAATTGGCTACACTGTAAGACTGGCCTTCGGCTTTGGAATATTCAGAGGCTGGCGCTTAACGAAGACGACGACGAGAAGCACAGAACGCTCAGAAGCTCGAGCGCCGAACGCTCCGTCCCTTGTGCGTGCTCTGGGCTGACCGCTGCCTCTTGTCTGTACCTGGACTGTACCACTGGTCGTTCGCGACACAGTGCTTTGTAAGACGTTCCTTATTACAACACAAGTTAATGATTTAAAAAAAATATTTATGTGATATGAACGCAAAAGAGTACAGTGCAAGAAACGCCATGCAGCAGCTTTATTCTTGGAACCATCTCTTTGTTTTCAGCCTTTCTTATAGACTTCTGCAGCTCGAAGAGATTTGTCAGATTTGTTTTGTGCAGTCTTTGACTCGAATTTGTTGTGATTAGCATACACACCTTTTACACTGAATGATTCAAGTATTTTATACCTGTTTGCAAGTTGTTTGCATTTGCGTTTTGTTTATCGTTCCGGCACTCACAATACACAATGGGCATGAGTCAAACGGTTGCGTTTTGTGGTTAAAAAATAAGGCATGATAGTTGGAATTCCGATATTGTCAAGAAGTACTGTCTTTTGAGTTTTCAACAACTATATGTTGGAAGATGCAGCCCTCTCTTTAGGGTGGTGTTGCGTGCTGAATAAGTGATTCAAATCAAGTTTCTTGCAGATTCAGCGCAATTTTCATAATCTACATTTTGCATAACACCGCTAAACAATACAATACTAATCATTTCGTATCGCGGTTGATGTAGACTCCTGCAGTGCCTCTCCTGGGGTTGTAAGTGCTTAAGCATCATAGGGTAACTTCAGCACAAGTCTTACCTGTCTTTCTAGCATAAATTACAGATAAGACAGTGCCTTTGCAAGGAGATCTATGACCATGTTGACATATATTCTCCACATCTTGGCCCAAGCAATATCAGTCAAGCAAAAACGCGCTTAGTTCAAAGGGCTCTTGTCATGCAGTTCCATGGTTCCTGAGCAGGACCACACATCAGTGCACACTGCAATGAAAACGCGCAAAGTGAGAATGCGAAGACACAAGCAGAGTTCGGCGTTCCTCGTATACATTGACGCCGTGGAGCGAAGCCATCGCAATGATTCAGATTCGTGAACTGCTTGTATGTGGTACTTGGTTTCACATATTCCTCACCAGTCATACAAGCATTGCAAAATCAGGGTGTGGATATATATATATATATATATATATATATATATATATATATATATATATATATATATATATATATATATATATATATATATATATATATATATATATATATATATATATATATATATAGGAACTGTAAAGCAACCATAGTCCTCCATAAAGTCAGCAATGGAATTCCAATAAGGAAGGGCGTCAGGCAAGGAGACATGATCTCGCCAATGCTATTCACCGCCTTCTTACAGGAAGTATTCTGATGCCTGAATTGGGAACAGTTGGAGATAAGAGTTAAGGAAGAATACCTAAATAATTTGCGATTCGCTAATGACATTGCCTTGCTGAGTCACTCAGGAGATGAACTGAAAATCATGATCAATGAGCTAGACAGACAGAGCAGTAAGGTGGGTTTAATAATTAATATGCAGAAAACCAAAGTAATGTTCAACAGTCTAGCAAGGGAACAGCAGTTCACAATTGGCAGCTTGGTGCTGGAAGTGGTAACGAATAAGTATACTTAGGGCATGTAGTGGCAGCTGATCCGGATCATGAGAGGGAAATAACTAGAAAGATAAGAATGGGGTGGAGCGCATATGGCAGGTTCTCGCAGATCATGAATAGCAGTTTACCAATATCCCTCAAGAGAAAAGTGTACAATAGCTGTATCTTATCGGTACTCACCTACGGGGCAGAAACGTGGAGACTAACGAAAAGGGTTCAGCTTAAGTTAAGGACATCACAGCGAGCCATGGAAAGGAAAATGATAGGTGTAACGTTAAGAGCCCAGAAGCGGGCAGAGTGGGTGAGGGAACAAACGCTTGTTAATGACATCCTAGTCGAAATAAAGAGGAAGAAATCGGCTTGGGCAGGGCATGTACTGCAAAGGCAAGATAACCGCTGGTCTTTAAGGGTAACGGAGTGGATTCCAAGAGAAGGCAAGCGTAGCAGGGGGGGCGGCAGAAGGTTAGGTGCGCGGATGATTAGAAAGTTTGCAGGCATTGGGGGGGGGCGCAGCCAGCAAAGGACAGGGTTAATTGGAGAGACATCGGAGAGGCATTGCCCTGCAGTGGGTGTAGTCAGGCTGATGATGATGATGATGGTTCGACATAATACCTTCCAGATTATAGGAGGAACTGTGTCCTGATATATGTATTTGGAACCTTCTCTTCCACATTAAAACATTTTCCATTTAAATGGAACTGTGTTCTACATATCTCGTTAGTTTTTACCCGAACACGGTTCCAGTAATATAAGTGGACCTATGTTTTAAAACTTCCAGTTAGGTTTCAGTTACTAACTGGAACTTATGTTGAACCAGATTAAGAGTGTACCAGCACAGAAAGGGCAGGTAGGTCACAAACTGGACCTTGTAAATGCCTTGGGCTTGGTTGGGTAAATCCCTTCACAATAGATGAAAGAAGCCCTGGTTGCTTCCTGGAAGTGCGCTGTGATAAGCTCCCAATTTGTGCGGACGTTTTAAATCTCATGATGATGGAGGCGGAGACTAGGAGTGAGGATTTCGACCAACTTTTTGAAATGGACAGAGACAGCGTCGCTGTGTGCCTTTGCGTTACGGAGCCGCTCAAGACAGTTGGCTGCGTGAGCATAGAGAAGCCAAAGAGAGCCTGACCGGGGCATGCTGTTAGGCAGCGTGCTGTGGGAGAACAAGCGGAGCCGGGTGTTTCAGAAGATTGAAGCCAGATTATGGGTTAGGAACATGCCCAAGTTCATACTTGGGTCCACCTTACATGCAAGGCTGCAGCTACAATGCCCAGGTCGGGAATGCCGAGGCGTCCTTTATTCCTGGGCAGCTTCACCACAGGCCAAGCGAGACAGTCTGAAGCTCTATCCCAGAGAAAGCGAAAAGGGAATTATTTAAAACGGAGGTTGTTGCGGATCGACAGAGCTGTTAAGCCGGTGACATATGTCAAGATCGAAAACAAAAGCGACCTCGTGATGGTAGCTCGAGCTGTGAGCGGGCATAAGGGTCCCGTATGCCCGCTCCCTGTGCTCAATCCTAAGCTTTGGACCAAGTAGTGAAAGGCAGACTCTTTGATCTGAAATAAAAACGAAGGATACAGACTTCTGCTTTCAAGGGGACACCGTGAGCAGGCTGAGAGCGGGAAGGTGCACGGCCAAAATACAAGGCGCACTCTTCGACCTATTGAGCCCTAGCCACACTTGTCCTGCAGTACCCCTCCATCACATCCAAAACGGAGGAGACGGCTGTATGATCTGGGACGACAATGTTGAGGTCGTCTGCATAAGCAAAGATTGGATCTAGCGGGGATACAGATGGTAACAAGAACCTGTTGATGAGACTACCACGAGCAAGTCTTTGGAGAAGGGCTTCAAATGCTAGGACATAGAGGGCACCCCTGCGGAATTCCTCGGCCCTCAGTAAAACCCTCAACGACACGACCGTGTAAGCTAAGCGAAGAGGTTGGACTGGAATACAAAGCCATCACCATGTGCTAGAAATCAGGGTATATGCCAGTTTCATCCACTGCTTGGAACAGGTATGAATTACTAACGCCATCGAATGCTTTGACTTGAATGAAATAAGAGAATATGCCTGATAAATTTCAGATTTGAGCGCAAAGGAAGCGGTCTTCTAGGGCAAAACAGTCAAGCTGGGTTGAAGGACCATCGACGGAACAACCATGGTAGGGACCAAGAATCTTATGCAGGAACACAGGCGCATGGATAGGCACTTGGATATGAGTTTGTAGTCCGTGTTCAGAAGCGTGACGGGAGGCCAGGTCCGCTGGGCTGTGTGTCTCGACTCATCTTTGTGAAAGGAGAGTGATAATTACTGATAAAACAGCGCTACGGACACAGTACAGAGAAGAAAAAGGACACACACTGCGCTGACTTTCAACTGGATTTAATGGGAAGAACATGCTTGTTTTTCAAGTAAAACATCAAGCTTGCAAGCATACGCATGGTCGCAGACGTTCTTTTTGAGTGTCTGACAGAGTCCGATTGCTGAGAAGCCTATTCACTAATGAGGTGAAAGACCCTTCTAAGCTGCTCCCTGAACTTGACTTAAAACTCTACAGGCAGGCCATTGTAACATGGGCTATGATTTCTTTGAAAGGACTTAAAGGCTGCAAAGAGCTCATCTTCATCCATTGGATTACCTGAGACATATGCTGGCTGGAGTGTTCTATTTGCGGTAGCGCTTACAACGCGCTACCGCCGTCTCAAGGCCATTGATCCTCTGCATCCGAAGTCTTTAATCTCAAGGCACACACGTACGAACTGATTGGCCTTGTAGCCCCAGTATTCGGCCTTGACCGCCAGTTAACTGAAGCTTTGATGACGTTTCTTTTTTCTTTGTTTTTTTTGAGCCCTGGTTTTCATTTTTTGGGCATCCACAATGGCGGAGAGCGTCTATTTTTCGGCCGCTGGGGCCTGGTTACACCGCCTTTTCGTTCCATCTTACAGAGAGCCAGGGCCAAGGCTGCTTTTTTATGGCATACACAATGCCATTGTCCTCATATATATTTCGACAGTAGAAAAATACCCTCGTCCATAATAAGCGAGCTCGCGTAATTACTGCGTACGCTAACATTTGGCCCTACTGTATATGCATGAATTTCGAAGTGCGTGCTCACATGTGCGTGCGCGTGGGTGCATGCGCGCGTGTGTGTTTGTGTGTGCAAGTTTGAAATTATCGCCAACTATGTCTTTTCACACATAGTTTGTTGATTCTTATCTTCATCCTAAAAAAAAGTGTAACTTTTTATTGTTTTTTTTGGGGGGAGGGACTAACGAAATGTAACTACAGGGGCTCAATGGTATTATAATGCCCTTAGAAAACTGCTGAGTAAGCTGGCGCAGAGAGTTTGGAGTGGCCTGCAAGATGAGCGTGCATTGTAGGTTCTTCTACATCTACAACAAAATATCAAGTGTCTAGGGGGATCATAAATCCAATAAAGTTTCTCGATTCGGTCTTTTTTAGGCCTCTCTCGGCAGATAGATTTCCACGAAAACGGACAAACTACTTTGTTGTCGCTTCACCGAGAATGTAGAAAAAGTCGAGTCAAGATGCTCAAATCAGTGCCTTGCTGCTTCTTTTTGACTCAAGTTTAGCAGTTTGCGCAGACTTAAGCTTCCGGCTTTTCCCTCTTTTTCTTGCTTGTGTTTAACAATATAATCCTAATGCTTGAGAAAAAAAAAAGCTCATGAAGTTTGTGACCTCCCAAAAAGAAGTGAAACTGACGTGGACTTGGAAGATTTGGAACACAGAAGAAATAAAAACGACATTAGGAAACAAAATTCAACTCGGAAACTTTCACCCAGCGGAAATTCCCCGAGAGAGTTTTTTTTTTTTTGGTGCTGGTAATGAACGGAAAGCCTGAAAAACGTCAGATGATCTTCCATGAGGCAAGAAAGGTGGCCAATGACTGGGCGAAACGTGTGCGCTTTGAAGCAGCGATCTAGTGTTCAAGAAAATATTTATGAAATTTCAAATGCAGAAGGAAGGCTTTGAGAGATTTCACGCTGCGGGAGTTTCTGCGGAAGAGGATCCAGTGTTCAATTATCAGTAAGAATTATAAGTACTTTTCTGTGCGCGAAAACCTCGACTAACCTCAGCAGCACCGAATGTGATTATATCTGGCCGTTTAGGGGTCTCCTTTTCATAACGCTTACTGTTCTATTGCGCAATTGCGTTCAAGGGAAAGTTTTTTGTCATTCAGTGGTCTTTCTACGGCTCTAATGTGCCGGATCGATCCTCTAATTATGTCCATTGCTGAAATAGTAAGGCCGATGAGACAAGAGGCAATGTTTTCGCTCATTTTTGTGCAGCCAGCAAGTTTCTAAGCCCTCACTCTTTGGCAGTGGCCTTATGGCTGTGAACAAAATCAAGCAGAGGAGATACGTCACAGGCGCCCTCCCCATCAAGCTTATTGATTTGGTCACTGTTTCTATATTCACTAATATTCAAGACTAATTATTAAACAACGCCTTGAGCGTTTCGTGGTTTTTCTGCGCATTGGAAACGTACCATAGTGTTTATTATTCCCTTTCGTTTATCCAGGTTTTCTCACAAAATAGTGCGAAAGTTCTCGCAGCCGGTGAAGGTGAACAGAGTTAAGCATAAGGAATGCAATTTTTCTTACGCCTTGTGTTGCTTGTGGTGTGTAGACAGGAAATCAAAGTACATCAAGGGTAAGACACAAGTTGCGCCCTGCAGAAGCTAAACAGGAAACCTCTTCGTCTCGATGCGAGTTTCTCTTTTCGGGTCTGGCTGGTTTTACAGCTGAAGTCAGAAGCCGACAATGAATATAAGGAGCCATTCGATATAGGAATAGTTGGAAATAAGATAAGGAGGCTTGCGGAAAGGATATTGGAAGCGATGAATAGTAAGTAGAATATTCTACACGATAGAACAAGGAGCTCGTTCTTTTGAAAACCTGGTATCGTTCGTCGTACTGCGACAGTAGGAAAAAATTGCGGAGGTTTCAAAAAAAGCTAACGCATTGTTTCAGTGTCCACATGAAGCCAAAATTGGCGATGAGCTTCCTCTAATAGGAATATTTCAGAATACAGAAGCCATTCATTAGAAGAAATTAGCCGGAATGGGGCGTAGCACGCAGACCCTCTCCAGGCCAAGTGGGCACACAACACAGAGATCACGATGGGTCATTGGTTCAAGCGTGTTAGAGGGGCACCTAATGAACGCTTTGTGGTGTGTATGAATTAGTAAAATGCGTTTGAGATGTGTCTATAGGTATGAGGTGGTGCAGTATGTCGTGAAGTGCAACGTAGATAACTATTAGTAATGGTAATTGGTAATCGATAATTGTGACTGGTGACTGGTAATCTGTAATGTGATCGGTAATTGCCATTGTAATCGAAGACCGTGATCAGTAAAGTGATTGTGCATTCGTAATAAATAACGACGACTGGTGATCGATAACTTTAATGGATATTTGGGATTGGTACTTGTTAAATAAATGCGTTTATTGACTTGTATTTGATTCTTGTGATATCAGATGGATAAGATCGTATGGGTGACCACAATAATGCGATGTCAACAAAATGGGAAAGGAAAGGAATAAAATTGTAAAAAGAGGAGGGGAAGGCGCTCTCACGTCTTCTTAATAAGGTGAAGCTTGAGCGTCGTGCTAATTATTTTCTGCAGCATCAGGCATGATTCTTGGCATGCAGGCTGTGGATGTATTGCAAATTGGACTCAGGCTATAGTGATCCTAAAAAAAATCTAGGGCAGTGCACTATGTTTACGGTATGCTTGCTTGTGCGAGATCATTTTTAGCCTTTGGTTATTGTGTTAGCTATGAAGCATTAAACAACACAATTCTGACCATTTTCTTGGGAACCGGAAGGAAATTTTGACAGTAAAAGTATCGTTTTCAGCTTATATCTTATATGATCTACGCATGTGGTAGTTTGTAATTGTCTATGACTAAGAAAAAAACAAAGCAATAGGTATGAATACAATCGTCTAACAAGCAATGAGCGTTTTGTATACTCCATTTCAACTACTCACGCGATGTCGAGATGTGTTTAGCTACATCACGCTAACTTCGTCAAGTAGAAATTACTCGGAGCATACACCTCATCTCTACAGAGATGAGGAATGCTTTATAAGCAACGATACATTTTTTGTGTCTTCTATTGCGCGTTGCGTGCAATATGTGCTAGTTCTTTATTGTAAGTTTTCACATGGATGCACTTCCGAGAAGAAACTGGAATATATCGTGTGTTCCTTTGCTTATTGTAATAAGCTGTCAATTACTCAATGCATAAGACATTGCTTCTTGATATAATCTGTGAACGTTTCTCACGTGAATAAACAGGATAAATATAATGAATGCTTTCATCTCTGCATCCACGGACCCGACAACAAATCTCGCCTTCTCTCTTCCAGCGTAACATATCCAGGGCAGCTTCTTCGGGCATGTCGATGGCTTTCGGTGCAACCAGATCCACGCATATGATTACTTCTGTGATGCTGCCGGCCCGGCGCGCATGTCAACAGCACGGGCCATGCGGGTAGGTACACTGGTTGATAAGCGTTCAGATTCAGAAGCCATGCAATGAAAAGAAGGCCTCACCGCAGCTGGAGTCACCAAACAATGAACCTTTGATGAAGCCACCATGGCTCAATGGCAAGCTAGCACTGCTGGGTCTACCTGAGGTCTCTAGGCGCATTAGCTGGCAAGTCTACAGAGAGAGAAAGCTTCTATTGTTCGTGTGAGCGCGGAAGCATGGCGTGGATGCACTTCTGGTATCCTGAGTGGGACAGACTTTACCGGAAGGAGTAAGTCGGGCAGAAAAGGTCAGGAGTCTTGCCAACAATCAAAAAGGGGGAAAGGAAGGAGACATCAAAGCGAAATCACAGTTCGTTTATCTGGCTTGCTCTTGTAAGTTCACCGGGAATGCTTTCAATTGCTTGTCGCGTGTGGTGTTTCAACAATTTCACGCTAAGTTATTCCTCACAAAACAAATCTTCATTTCAAGTTGTCGGAAATCAATATTTTGGGAATAGGAGTAGAAATCAATCATTAAAATATTCTTTTCTTTACACTTTACGCCCCGGAAATATTCTTGACAAAAAGTACTTTTTGTTTGAATGGGTTGCCCAAAATTATGATTTCACAACGCTGTAAAGCGAGACGTTGAGTAGAAAACAGATAATGTTGTCGCACGTACGTTTAATAGAGCAGCTTGGGTCTTATTTGCCCCCAAAACGAAATCAGACTACAAATACTTCAGTCGCTGAATATAGAATGTATGTGCACGTTGGAACGTTAGAAGTGGTTGAACTTCTGCTCTACTATAATCGGGGACACTTTTGCAGCATGATCCTGTTTGGAGATATCTTCAATATTTCACTCTCAGTCCGCAAAATCACGCATGATATACGGCTAAAATCTGCTCTAACCTCTGTCGTTATGTCTGCGAGCTCTTGCTTATGAGGTTTGTTTGATTTAGACTGGCGAAAGTTCAAAAGAGACAGTTATCAGTTTCACTTGTTGCTTAATACGGCTACAGCTGTGTCAAACTGCGGAAGCGTTGAGCACCCACCTCCCATGTCTGTTATGCGTAATTATGAGGCGTGATTTGGGAAATTACAAGAGGATTTACTACCACACCGGAGTGCAAATAGAGTTATAGAAATGGAATAGTCTAAAAATATATGACCGCTTCTGAATTTCTATTGTAAAAGTACACCATAACTACGGTGAGTGAAAACTACATTCATTTAGTAAAATTAATAAAAGTAGGGCGAGAATTACTTTTTTTATTTGCGGCTGGCAGGTCGCAAAACCAAAGCGCTAGAAAAGGTTTTGTGTACGACGGTTCTCTTAAGTTTCAAAATAATAAAATCCTCATTGAACGCCAGCTATTCATAAGGTAGCAAAAGGAAAATTGCACTCTTCCTCAGTGCGCTGGATGTCATGTTTAAAAAAGAAGATAACCGTAGAGCAACAGTCGCTTTTTAGGGCAGTCAGCCAAACCCAACATGAAGTGCTGTACTCGCCTTGGACAAGATAGCGACCAGTTTTTTTAGAGGAACATTTCTGGAGGCGATTCCATGAGTTTCAAGTGACATTTGGAAAATCGCGGAAAAACGCACGTAGTGAAGTGAATATGTTTGTGTAGGTGGCGTTTGCAAAATGCGCGTATTAGTTCCGCGGTTCCGCGCGTATTAGACTGCGGTTCCACGCGACGTTAAGCTTGCAACGTGTTTCAAGCCATGCATTCGCATTTTTTTTTTGCTCAACGGGAAACTTCTGCTGGCTTTATGTTGCTGCTTTCCCGCAGCCGCCTCATATTCAAGACTAGCGATGATCTCACAAACATACAACCATATTCGCACCTTGGCAACCCGCAGACCTTGAAGAATTTTTGAAATGAAAGTTTGCTTTTCCCGGCGCTGCGTCGCCAGTCCGATTCCATACACTCTGCCAAACAATTAGCCCTGCTTCCTAAGCACTAAACACCAATGCTAAAACTTTCTACGCATGTGCGGATTTATTTACTATCTGTCAAATAGGAACCACTATTATTAAACGAACAGTATTTATGAGACCAGCACCGTAGGGATCGTTGAATTATTTTATTTTTCGAAGATGTATCAGCATTTCAGTGTGACTCGGCGGCTTCACACTGGCGAGGCGCGGAGGTAGTGCGAAAAGTTTAAGCTGATTCATCAAGTCCCTTAGTTCTCTGATACCGTAACTGTTCGGCTAAAATTCGTGTCTTGCCGTGTGCGACTCGGCGGTGTGAATGCGCTCATGAAGCCAATGTACCGAATTCAGATTAACGATCGTTGAATTATTTTATTTCTCGAATATATATACATACATACATATATATATATATATATATATATATATATATATATATATATATATATATATATATATATATATATATATATATATATATATATATATATATATATATATATATATATATATATATATATATATATATACAACAAAAAGCACTCAGAAAACAAATTGTCGTTAGTTGTGGTCGCGAAATCTGCCATCACGTTAATGCCGGAAACTTTCTACCAAGCTCAGTGTACTGTGAAACATTCTTTGCTGAGTGGACTAACGTGCGCGAAAATGAACTCTTTTTGCAAGAAGATGCTAAATTTTCCTGACGCATGTACTTCAGTGCTAGTTAGAGCACTACCGCAGTAAGATCTGCGTGTTCGCAATCAAGTTAATTGTGTACAAACATTTAAAGGCTTAAAAACGCTCCAAACTGTTCTCAAGCGTGTACTCAAATTATTTAGAATGTTACGCATGAGATTTAAATAGAGCTAAGTTGAAACCTTTTATGCGTTCGATCTATGACGATAAATATGTTATTTACTTTTGCCGCGTTCAAGCAGCTGTTTTCTTGAGCACAGGTTCGCTTGATAAGCACTGCAGTTTGGATTACAGTTGTATAGTATTTCAGAAGATTGGAGAGCTGGTTATCAGGGATAGTGTATCTGCTGGCTGCCTTGAATAATATCGTGTAGATGGCGAGTTGCATTAGCCTAATATACTGCTGTTTTTTGCCAGTAGAAGATAGATGAATGGGGCATTTTTAATTACAAAATAAAAATATGTGTCACGGATCTCCCCGGAGAACACTCGGACCAAAAGAATGGACTAGGCGACAGGTGTACCCACACAGACGCACATTTAATACAGCCTACATGACACAGACACTAGCGCACAAAACTAACGAAACTAACACAAAACACAAAGAATATCAATACACACGACCCAGGAACACCGCTACTAGAGTCTACTACTAGCGTCCTACTGTTAGCGTTCGGCGTTCGTGCTCACGGTTGGTTCGGTGCGGATGCGACGTTGCATGGGCCCAGTAGCCGGCGTTGAGATGGCGTTCGACGTGCTGAGGCTGGCGTCGCTGGCGGCGTCGTTGGCTGCGTCGTACAAGCTGCCGGTGCAAGCGCCCGTGGAGGTGATGCCGGTGACGTTGGCGTTGGGGGAACCACCCGGATTGGTGGCAACAGCGCTGGAGAAACCCCTGGCCGTAGCAGGTGGTATCGTCCTCCGTTGACTCCCGGGAATGGGCTCAGGAACGGCAGGAAGTCCGCGGTGCGAAGCCGTAGAACGCGAGCTCACCGGAGCAGCAGCCGGCGTCGTTCTTTTCCCGCTGGAGCCTCCGCTTCTCTGTTCCCTCCCCCGGTGCGTCGCTCTTTCTCGTCCTTTTATAGCCTTGGCGTTAGTCCACGTAAGTCTTGTCGCCGTCTTCTCGTTCTCCTCTTCTCCACCAATCATCTCTTCCCACCTCACTGAATACTTCTTCATATTCTTTAGTCTTCGGTTAATCCACGTCATCCTTATCGCCAACCTCGTCGTCTTCTTCAAATCTCTTTCCTTCATACTTTTATTTCTGACTCCCTATTATATGTGACAATCTGACACCTACCTAGAGTGTGCCTTTGCTGCGGTATTTATTTCATACTTCGCCCTCTGCTTACTCTTACATGTGACTTCCAAGATCTTATCGTTGCCCTCTGCTGAACATTTAATTTTCTGAAATTGCTTTG
Source organism: Amblyomma americanum (assembly GCF_052857255.1). Taxonomy (NCBI): domain Eukaryota; kingdom Metazoa; phylum Arthropoda; class Arachnida; order Ixodida; family Ixodidae; genus Amblyomma; species Amblyomma americanum. The sequence goes on along the minus strand of NC_135500.1, from coordinate 158,637,177 downwards.
CGAATCGCCTTCTACAGTTGCGCCATGTATTGTCTGTCGTATGAACTGGAAGGGTTTCATATACAGTAGGTTCTCCTTGACGATGAAAAGAGCGCTATTTTCCTGTGATCCCACTCATCAACCGTGCATGCGTGCTTTTGCACTTCGGAGAATGCATTGGCTGCAAAATATAAAAATTCCGCTAGCGCCAAGATAGATGTTTATACGAATGAGAAGTTTCGCACATGACCTCATAAATATATTTGGACCATTGAAGCGTTTTCCTTGAAGTAGCGCCGTACAACAGACCCCAAAGCTGTTAAAGAATACAAACCACAATAAATGCCGCCTTTCATTGGATTTCGCCGACACGGTACAAGTAAATAAAAAAGAAAACATCCTGATATGTGTTTTTTTGCCTCCTTTAGTCTTCCGGGCGATCTTTCAAAATGAGCCAATGTAGGTAGGACCAGCTTTCTATGCTTATAAATTAGCAAGGCATATAACGTTGAAATCGATGGCGACTGCTTCTGGAGGTTTTCGGCACTCATAGACAGCAGCAGATCTATTCAATGGGGAAAGAAGATCGAGGATTGTTTCTTTGGTGAGTGGCTCCTAAAACCCCTATCCCAAAAAGAAATATGGCCTATCATTAACGTGAAAACCTACATTCTGAATTCCTCCTCATTCAGCCCTATGAGAAATAGGAAGCATATACCATTTTATCATGGGCTCCAATGGACTGCTTCATTTGTCAATATCAAGTTTCTGTTATGAATTTGCTGCTGTGGTATGAAACAATAAAATCGTGTAAACGTCTTTGCGCCTACACAGATGCGTTGGACTTACACCTGCACAAAATTTGGATGCGGGGATTTAACGCCACTAAACTCGGCTTTGGCGGCGAGTGACACCATATTGACGGGCTGCAGATTACTTTCGATCACCTGGGAGCCTTTAACGCGCAAAGACATCGCACAACTCTTGAACGGTCTTTCATTTCTCCTACACTGAGATGCAGCCGGAGTGAAAACTGTCCGCAAACTTTGCCTCAGATGCCAGACACCTCAGCCAGTAAGCCATCTAAGCCAGTAATCACCTTTCGGAAGACTTGGCGCCTTGGGCCAGTGGGTACGGCGTTGAGGTCTTGAACGCGATGTGGCTGCGGTAATCCCGCGGTGACGGCCGTAGCTTAGTGAACCCAAAATGCGAAAGAGATCCTTTACTCAGTACATCGCAGAAGTCGAAATAACTTCATGTGGCTGAAATAAATTTAGTTTTCTAGATTACAGAGGCTCATTTGCTCTCTCCTAGAAAACTTGATTTGAAAAAGGATATATATATTTTAGAGAGTGGAGGCAGATTCCAGATCTGCTGCCGAGATTGTGAATGACAAAACACGGTGACCGGAATAATCGCAGCAAGTATAACAAGTACAGGCAACGTGTACTAATTTATCTCTCAAGTTATTAGCACGATGCCAATAATATTTGTAACCAGCGAGCTGGAGACGCTAGGGGCTACATTTCAGGATGCGCCTATTTCAATTAAAGGAATAGTGATGCAGAGAGGCGTCACTGGCATGTTTTTTTTATTACATTCTTTGTTAATAACTTCATTTTATCGTTATTACAAGAAATTGTAGTAATAAGTTGCAAGTTCATGCTGTCTTTTGTAGCGAAAGCTACATTGGCCACTAACTCGCAGTTTCACCGTGCTCGCCCCCCTACCATGGTCGCACCGCACCACGTGACAGGCCACGGCACCGCGCCGTCGGCAGCTGCTCCGCACCAAGTGACCGACCACGTGACCAACCACGTGGTTGGTGGCGGGAGTCGCTGAAACCCCCGCACACTCACTGAATAAAAAAAAAACCCCGTGTCGAGGATGGAAATCGGACCAGGGCCTTTGGTGTTTGAGGCGGAGACGCTACCACTCCGCCACGACGGCTCAAGGTTTAGTCATGAATAAAGGCTCACGTAGTGAATGCGCGGCTTTCATATATTAACTCTTCCGAAACAGATGTCGCCGCACTTTCGCTAGCTATATCATCACTTAACAGAACTAGGCTATCATCAATTTTTTTTTTGTTTACACAGCTGGGTTGCAAAGATATAAAACATTTCTATTCGAAAGCGCTCATTAGTGAGAATATAAAAAACTGCAAACTTTTTACGCAAACTGCGTGCAACAATTTGTTTAATGAGTAAACAGCGTGTAAAGTGGGGCAATAGGCATTACATCTTGGAGACTGTGTGTTAAAGGATTGAGCTCTACAGGGCGTCATATATAGTGGAAAAGGCGGATGCTATCGCACGTGACAATTGAGAAAACGAAGTGAGCCTGCAGAGGCGATGAATATGCGACGTAGGTCAGCTGAAAATCATCGTGCTTTGCAGTTGCTTTTTTCTACCAGCTGCCTTAATCAGGGCGCTAACATCACAGACGCATGCGTTTGACGCACGTTGAATTAGGTTTTATGTCGGTGACTGCAAGATAATCCTACAAATAATTCTGAAGGAGCGCAACAACTTGGACTCTGACTTTGGTGGTAGTGCGAGTCAACTGTTGAAAAAGGCAGCCATGTTAAGGTGCTAATTTCTGTTCAGATATGTAAGTCGGCGCCTTGCATGCAGCCAGACGTTGAAGACGGGAGAGAGATTTACAAGGCATGCAAGTAAATATGTTCATAATAGTTCGGCCTGATTCCAATGCTTTTCAGCGCGCCAGTAATTCTTGGAGGTAAATCAGATGCAGCCATAAGGCAGTCTTTTTTTCCCACACAGTCTGTCGAAATGTACGCGAAAGGGGGTTAGTAGTTCAGTTCTTGCAATGAGCGCAAACATTTGTGTGACTTTGCACCAGACTTCATAAACAGCCAGAAGGAATAATATTGCAAGCTTCCGTTTGTGTTTGCCACTAATTTTTCAATTACCTGAAATGTCATTGTTACACGCCAAACTGCGTCATCTTCTGCGTATCTAGCTCAAAGAACTCGATTCACTTTGGAGCGCCAGTGAAAATTACTCTTCAACCTCATTTTTGGGGGGTTTCGCTTAAAACTAATCGTAGCATGCGTCAAACCAGAAGATCTTGGAACGGCAGTGTTGGAACAGCAACGTAAAATTGACGCTGGTCTGCAATTCACAGAATTAGGGCGCTTTAAAGAAATGCATCGAATCTGTTTACCTAAGTGAAGGAGGCCTGGCTCGCTCGTACTCAGTTTATTAGTTGTGTGCTCGCGAAAGTTGCTTTTGAATAACGTGCCGGCACGCGAAAGCTTGCTTGCAAAATATGACGCCCACTTCCATGAAAGCCTAGTTTAGGATGCTCCTCCATACGCGTTATAAGCTCGTTGTTTGACCATATCGATCACAGTGGGGAGAAAAATTGTCCCCAAGCAAAAGCTTAGCACTTTTGTTTCCGTTCTGTTCAAATTCAGCTTCACATTTTAAGTCTCACTCCGCCCAAGTTTGCAGCGCCTAATGCATAGCATACTTACTCCAATCACAATTTAAGTCAGAATGGTAATATGAAAAGGTGAGAAATGTCCAAAAAAGCGACTTAGAAGCGATGGACGTGACGCCCATAAGAAAACCTCACATTGGTTATAGGAATGTGGTAATTTACAATACGCATTGAAGAACATGACATGTGTGTTTCGATCGACACGAAACTGAAAAGGTGCCTTTGCGCCTGGCGATCTCGGCGCATGTTGGTGATCTCCAGGTGGTATATTATTCCCGAGCCCTCCACAGCGGCCGTTGTTCCTTATTGCGCTTAGAGACACTGGACCCTATAGCAGATCTTTGACTTAGTTTACCAAACGTCATTTGTACTGCCATCAGTACTAATGCTACTTCCATGCCTAATGTAGTAGCGCAATGACAATTATCGGCTTTCACTTTGCTACTGAGTATGTACGCACTGGGGGTGTTATTAAAGGCGACTTAAATAATAAAAAAATAGTTACAAACATTTGTATTTAAGCCCTTTTGTGCGACATGCATTGCAAAGTTTTTGATAAAGGGCGCAGTGCTACACCATGCAGGCACTGTGGGGCTGCAAGTTTGGCGCCGGGGAATAAGTACTTTAGTAGACGTGAAGTATTTATTCCCGTTTGTGTTCGAACACATTTATGGACATGTCCTACAGAACCTTCAATGGCGTTGTAATAAAGTGCAGGAGAGAATAAAAAGTTGGAGGGGCGTGATTCGCGTTCATTTCCCTTTATTATTTCGTCTTGATTTCATGACATTTTCAACCGAGGCAACCACCTTCATTACAAGGCTCTATTTTCATTAGAGATATTATGAGTCAAAAGTAGGACATGATGCTATTCATTATATTATGCTCGAAAAGGGCTACAAATGGGCCCATAAATAGCCAGTTCGGGCAAAAATCTAGATAATCAACAAGGGGGCTCAGTGGCTTTAGCGTTCGACTACTGATCCCAGGGTCGCCACATTCAATCCCGGCTGAGGAAGCCGCATTTCGATGTAGAGGGAATTCAAAAATGCAGTCGTGCTGTGTGATGTCAGCGCACGTTCAAAAGAATGAGCTGGTCGACTTTAATCCAAGGAGTGCATAAACCCCGTTGATCTTCGGGAATAGGAAACATGTATTTCGTTTAACAAAAAATAAAATATTGTTCTTCCATATCTGCCTCATTTCTTGGATTCTTGCCGGAAGCAAAAAAAAAAAGACAGATACGTGTTAGCTTTCTATGGTACTTACGTATTCCTTACGGCATTTTGTTTTGAATTAGAACTATTCATATTCATTACGCGAATCACACTTACAGCTTAAGATGCACTGCAAGTCGAAGGTACAGTCTTTACCAAAAGTAACAAGCAAAGGAATTTGCATCTGAACCCTTCAGTGGATCAATTACGGCGCACTCACACGATATGAAAAGACAGAAGAAGGTTATGCACACATTTTTGCTTAATTCAAAGCTTTAGCTGTGCCAGAACAGCTCCGATTCACAATAAAGAAGCAAGTCTCGTTGACAGGTTTCTTTTTGCGAACAAAGCACATACATTGGCCGAGATTTTGCTCGCATGCACTCATATTCTTAGACGCGAACAGCCCACACCCCAGAAAGGCTATGCGTGTTGTGTAGTCGTCATCATATTCCTAGAGTAGCATTTGCACGAAAATTGAAGCTAAACGAAAAAAAAATAGCCTTACGGAGCCCGTCTTTAGTGCCGGTGTCGTTCCAACCACTCTATGAACACCCTGAAAGGCCTTTAATATATGCGTTGAGTGTATGCAGGACCTTCGAGGACCAGAAGCATGTTCTCAGTGCGCACAGGTCTTCTTGGCGTGCCAATCGTTAGCCCAAGGCGCTATTTGCTGCGTGTAGTTGAATTCGTGTAATATGTTGAGATTAAAAATGAACAGAAACTGAACAACAGTATGTAATAGTATGTAATGAAACCATCTCGCAGTACTTGGTACTTTAGGGCTGGAGATTTGGCATTATAGTCTGTAGTCAGTTTAGGTGCTGACGTGGGAAAGCGTAAAGAAAAGCCTATTAGGGTGTTTTGTCTTTAACTTAGAAATGTAAACGAGTATTCTTGTGGTCAGGAGGCAGTTATCTCTGCGCTTTACATGGCAGTATGGCTCCGCTGTTTAGCCCGGAGAAAAATTGTTTTCGAAAGACTGCGAGATGAATTTTTTTATGTGGGTGGCCATTCATTCGTTTCCAATTCTGTTGTGACATAACCCTAAAAATAAATTGGCACCTACATTTTTTGTAGAACAGAATATCTTTTTTATGGAGTTTAACGTCAGTAAACCAGGTGGAATTCACTGACTGAATTCGTAGGCGCTTTAGAAAAAATAATTCGTTCATACCAGCCGCCACCCACACTGCGCCTTCGTCGCACTTGGAATTTGAACATTAGAATTTTCAAGCAGTGCCACGTGTGCCACTTTTGCAGGTCTTCTTTTTTATCGGACTAAAGTGGCTTCCCTTGCGTGCAGCGTCTCGCTTTACGTTACAACCATTCCTGTTTATTTGAGATTTATTTTCTTTTTGTACTTATTATCATTTGGCAGTGCAACAAAATCTATAAAGACCTTCTCCGCAGCAACGAAAAGGGCTGCTGGACATAAACTATGAGCAACCACTATGAACAACAGAAAGCAAAGAAAGAAGCGTTGGTGGAAAAAGGAACGTGACAGACAGCAAAAGAAAGGAAAAGTGCAATGTGTGAGTTTAGTTGGCGGAGACTTAAGTGCGAGACATCAACCAGACCGGTGCTGCCACCTGCCACAGCGGCCGGTACTTCACGCGAAATGGATATGGCTGTCAGCTGGGCCGTTTGTGGAAGTGCTCCCTTTCAGTTGCTTGTGCGTCTCGTTGCTACATTATACTTGCGGCGGGTGTCCCACTTAACGCTGTGTTTTCTTTTATACGATTAGGTGGTACTTTAGTGCCGAAACCCTCAACACGTGGCTTAAGAAGGTGGGCACGTCTTCGGCGACTGCTTGAAGTGCGGAAATTAAGGGCTAATATTTTAACTGTGCACCTTCAGAGCGCATTGTGTACAATTCGAAGCTAAATAAAAAGCACAAAGAGAGCACACTTTTAGTCGTGGTTTCAGTCTTCTTCAGCCAAAGAGCAACTTGTTGCCATTTCGAGATTGATTTTATCTCCTCTTCACGAATAAGTAATGGTCTGCCTTGCAGGCTAAAACACTAACTGGGGGTGCATTAACTTTTTTTTTTGCTTTTACAGATAAAGTCTAAGAAACAGCTACTGCAAGCTCTCCCAGGCCGCGTATGATCTGATTAAGAAACGCGAAAGCATGAAAGCCTCTGACCCCATAAAACAAAGTAGAACTGACAGAGCTGTCAAGCCTAATTTATTGGCAAAGGTGACGACACCAGGAAGTTTATGAGGTTGAGAATCAAGCGTCCCTTATGAACTAAGGTAGCCTAAACGCGGTGAAGAGGAAGCAAGGCATAGGCAAAAATCAGATGTATGCGTTAAGACACAAAGAAACCAAAGTCAGTAGCAATATGAATAAATTAATAATTTGGCAAAAAATTCTGCACGAATCTGTGTAGTAGCCAATTTAATCCAGACTTTAAAGCGAGAGGAAGCGGCAGGAGGACCTCCCGCCAAAAACGGAATATGCACAAATCTGTGTAGCAGCCGATGTAATCCGGAGGTTAATGTGAAAACCAATGACAGTGGGACATCCCGCCAATAACGAAATGAGAATATGCACAAATCTGTGTAGCAGCCAATGTAATCCGGAGGTTAATGCGAGAACCAGTGACCGTGGGACATCCCGCCAATAACGAATGAGAAAAAAAAGAATGCCTTAGAAGCAATCAAAAGGGGGAAGACAGCTGTTTAGAATCAGGTAACAGCAGATTCTGAGATCCCAATAGAAAGAGAAGCCCTACTGTATACGAACTGCCATATGGTTTTGAGCGTACCAGAAGCTTGGAAAAACGCTAAAATAACCTTAATCCGTAAGAAAGAGAACATCAATGAGTTAAAAATAATAGAACCATTAGCTTGCGGTTCGTTGCCTGGAGGGTACTTGTAAGGTAATTGCTAGTAAAATCAAATCAGGCTCACATTTTAACCAACCAAATGATCCGTCAGGCTTTCGTAAAGGCTACTCTACAAAAGACCATATTCACGCTATCAATCAGGTTACAGAGAAACAGGCAGAAATAGCCAACCTTTGCATGCAGCTTTCACAGATTACGAGAAAGCACTTGGCTCAGTCGAAGCCTCAGCAGTCATGCAGGCATTCCAATTCAAGATATAGATGAGTCTTATGTAAACTGCTGGAAGATCTATAACGGGTGCATAGTGACCATAGTTGTTCTTAAAGTCATGAATAAAATTCCAATTGAAGGGTGTCAGGCAGGAAGACGCAATATTGGCAGTGATATCCACCTCTGGTTTACAGGAAGTACTCGGAGGCCTAGATTGGAAACAGTTGGGAATAAGAGTTCTAAAGATTGACGTTGTAATCTTCCATTCACTGATGACATTGCCTTGCTTAGTCCCGCAAGGGATCAATTGCAAAGCATGACTTAAATATGCTGAGGAGAACGGTACGTCAGATAAGTAATATGCAGAATATCTTCACCAATCTCGGATAGGGACAGCAGTTTACAATCGGTAGAGAGGCGGGAATACTTCTACTCATTGCAAGGGAACGCGTCTACTTAGAGGAGATTGTAACCGCAGATCCGGATCACGTGATTGGAATAGCTAGTAGAATAACAATAGGGTGGAGCGCGTTGGGCGCGTTATCTCAGAACGTTAATGAAAATTTACGAATGTCCTCAAGAGAATTGTACATAACACCTGCACGATACCATGGCTGAACTAGGAACAGAAATACGGAGGCTAACGAAAATTAACATACTTAAATCTCGAGAAGAACCCAGCGAGCTAAGGCTGGAATGTTCGACAACATGGTTGGGTCGTTGCATTTCTGCTTCGCATATTTATAATACATGACACATAGAAAGGGAAGCTATCTTCACTCGGAGCATTGTGAGTTAGAGCGGTTCTCATAATTTTATTGAAACTGTCCGCAAACATTTCAAAGGAGGAGACTGTAATAAACTCAAGATTTCACTTCAGTCTGTCATAAAATTCTTTCCAATCAGGAAGGCTGTTTCTTAGGTAGTTGGTTGCTCATGCTATAGACGAGAACAGAAACGCACAAGAAGACTGTCCTCGTCTTCTTGTGCGCTTACGTTTTCGTCAAAAGCGTTAGAATCGTCGGAATCACATTACAGAAGCTCCAATTTGTCACTTTTCAACACACCAAACATCCCACAATTGTGTTGTCGCGCAATAGTTGCCGTTTTTGCTGTGCCCTGGGCAGAGAGCTTTTGGTGGCTAAATCTTCGCTATACCACATCTCATTTTGTCTTACAAAAAATACGTCGTATTGGAAGAAAAGTGGCGCAGAACTCAGTCCCGAACCGGTTCGGAGCGGTTCCTTTGAATCGTTCCGGTTCAGATCCATTACACGATGGGGAAAATATCGGTTTGGTTCCGGTTGCTCGCGAAAATACGGATTCGATTCCGGTTTCAGGTTCAGGTTCAGGTTCAGTTCCATTTCGGCACCGTGGTTGGAACGTCATCCACGTAACAGAACAGAACTCCAGTACTGGTATCAACGCGGTCAAGTTTTCCTTGGACGCTACAGCTCGTTTTAAAGTTAAACTGACTAGTTTTACATGGAAGAGAGGAAGCTGCTGCCGAAACCTGAACAGTCAGTTCTACTAACGCTTTAAAAAAAACCTACATTAGGAACAAGGTTCCGTATTTCGGCGATGATTGGTGTAAGTTTGAAAACACTCACGCGTTAACGCAACCTTTTGTATGAAACCTGTCTTGACACTCTTTAATCATAAAAAATAGAGATTCTTAGGAGGAATCACAGAGAGAGGGAGGGTTAAGCAAAGGTAGGGTCCCTAGAAATACTTGCTTGTCTGGCGTCCGCCGGCTGCGGCGGGGGCTGCTGCTGAATGACTGCCGCGGTGGCGCTGCGAGCAACTTTGCCAGCAACGGCCTTGCCTTGCCAGCCACGGCGTCTGCGGTAGACGCGCGCGTTTCGCCTCGCGAAACGAATTGCCTGCGTGTTTTCAGGTGACTTACGCATGCGATTGCACTGATTTTTTTTTATTTCAGCTTAGCCGTGGTTTTTCAATGCGCAGTTGAGTCATCGGCCTAGCGACGCAAACGATTTATTTATTTTTTTTTGCGAACAAATTTTGTGCGCGTACACCAAAGTCGAGGGTGTAGTGAACCCGCCTATTTTTACACCCTATTCTCCTTTCTGAATACTGCTGCCATGCCGTATCATACACCGTCTTCTGAGGAATTTAAATAAAAATACCCTTGCGTCAAGAACATTACCCACGATTCTAAACCTCATGACCGCGTGTGCGCGTAACCGAGCGCTATTGCCAGCGGCATTTTCATTCATGCTATTGATCTGATCTAAACTTCTACGGACTCTGAAGCTAGAAAAACTGAACACTGGAAACTTCACTGGAGAACCTGAGATCACTGGAGAACACTGGAGAACCTGAGTCCTGTAAATCATGTGCTTTATGCAAACTGCAGGAACGCATTCCTTAGTGCTTAGGCAACCGAGTTACAGAAGTAAGGAACACGAGCATGCATTGTAAATAGTTCTTCGAATCCCGTGCTTGGTAAAATGACATTATTAGCCCAAGCTATGTAGGTCACACGTACTGTCAGGGAAAAGATACCCTAGGATCAGTAATGTATAGCACAAAATAAAAATAATTGTTAAACACGTTTATTTCCATCACTTTGCACTCAGGCTGCCCATATTTTTGTTTGCACCACCTACTGGCATCTTCTCACCTTTAACAGCTTCGGCTGCTCTTTCTTGGCAGTCCCCTCAACATTTATTGACTTCATGTAGAAGCGCAGGCGAAGAATATAGAATTTGATTATGCCATTAACAATTTCACGTCCATGTTTCACACAGGCCAGAGGCGGAAAATGTACATGTTAAAATATCAGCTAAGTCAACAATTTTCTTCTCGTGCAACTTAATCAGACTAAAATAAGTGGTGAAGCTGTCTTCAAGGACGGGGATAATAATGTTCTTCAAGCAGCCAGACGGATACAGTAAGCCAGCATTATCAAATTTTGCATTGGAAGCTGTAAACCGATCACTTTCTCTATAGCCACTGCTTTTTCAGCCGTCAAGGCTGACGCACAGTCTATGCACTGACTTTTTGTCAGTGCTTTTCTAGCCCTAGATATAATAAATTAACATCTCGTGGCTTTTTCCTGTCACAGAGGCGCTGCCGTCAGAGGTAATACTTGTACGTGAAGCACAAGAGACCAATGCTGTTTTTGCATCATGAGCGCTCCTTTATCAATTAGGCTGTCGAGTATAGACAGTGTATTCTTGCTGCACGGCTGTCTCTTGGCACAGAAACTAAGGAAGTGACCACTTCTGGTGCACAGTTTCCCGATGATGGTAGTTTTGCAAGATTGTAGAAGGCGAGTGCATTAACAGTAACCAAGAAATGAGCGGCATTCGGATGGTCATAGATCCTGATGATTGCCGAACAATGCTAAATGAGCTTTCAAGTCTGTCTTGGCTCAAGTTTGCAGTTATCACATACTTAAAAACAAGTGTGCTGAGATATTTAACTAAACTAATTAAGTGTGCTCTGAATTGAAACCCGGAGTCCCTCTGCTGTGCTGTTGCTCAAAATCCCGCCAATTGTGGCCTTTGCATGAATTTCCTGCTTTGTGAGGTGTTCAAGGAACTCATTAAAAATGCAAAGTTTGGTGACTGCGGGTATAACGCTGCTTTTGGCATACGCGCAGTCATTATACTGATAAGCTTATTCATTCTTTTTACAAAACATACATTGCCTTCCACGAAGTCATAATAGCGTCCTAACTGGGTGCGATAAATAAAAAGACTCCTAAAAGTATCATCACCAAATAGCTGGAATGCTGGAGAAACTCTCATTTTCTAAAAAAAAAATGGGATTCATGTGAATGCTGGTGATCTTCAGCATGGCTTTAAGCGAATCACTCTGGCTGCCCATTTTCCAAGCTTTTCGGATTGGTTTGAGCGTGCACCCGACCCTCAGGTGCGTTAAACCATTTGCCTACAAATAAAATACATCTAGAACATTTTTAATCAGATAGTGAAAATCCGAGAGAAAGTGCACATGGCGCGTAGAGCTGGCAAGATGTGGCGCTTGTCACGTTGTCTAGACATGACGCGATCACACGTCCTTATGAACACACACACCAACACACACGAGAGTCAGCGTTCATAGACCGCCGCTGCAGGCACGACGTTTCGAATGTGTGCAGCGCCCCCTGTGCATTCATCCGAGGCGCGGCCAACCTCTTCCGTTGAGAGCTCCACGCGAATGGCAGACTAGCAAGTATTTCTAGGGACCTTAGCAAAGGTACTGCAGTTGCTTGGCTAGCCTTGTAGGTGTTGAAAGTTAATATTTCCGGAGAAATTTAGGCTTTCCCGTAGCGTCTGCATTCCCTTAAGAAAAAGAGTAATGCACCGCTAGTTTTTTTTTCTGGAACATGCAATTCCTCGTTTGATCAAGAATGCCTAATTACAATTACGCAGGTCACTGACCATCCTGAAGCCGTTTGACCTGCATGTCTGCATTTCCCCAGGAATAGGCCAAATGACTTCGACCAAATTATGACGTCCGCTTAATAAAAGTTCGAAATGCGCTTTGCTGCTTCATATACCCGGAGCAATATAGCTTTGAAACATTTCGCCAAACCATGTGCAACTATTAAATACGCATACCTTTTGTTTCCTACAAGAAGAATGAAGTATCAAAATCACGGTTGCAAAGAACGGACTTAGAAATAACGATTTAAATTATGAAGTCAATTGAGAAAATCTCATATTTTGATTAAATTTTCAATAATAACATGCAGAACGGTCGCTGATATGAGTGAAATACAATTGTACGTTATTTCACAAATAATCATTTGCTCGTACTGCACAGAAACTTACATATGTTCTTACTCGTTAAATGCAAAGGTAGACGCAAAGTAGCAAAAAATCGAAAATGTCCGGAGAAAATATTCACTCTCTGCATGTAGCTGGCTAGCAAAGGAACTTTAGGTACCTCTTCTCTTAGAGCTTGTGCTCGTTCTGAAGGCTCCTGATTATCATTAATTTTATCGTGAATGAATAATGTCAATGTGGGTTTCATTACAAAGGATTCGCTAACGCGTCAGTGGCCTCAAATATATACCATCTGTCAGGAAAATGAGAGACTTTGTTTCATGCGCTCCTCTTTTAAGCGCTAGCAGCCTTCACTTAGCCGGCCTTGGCATCAGCTTCCGCTCTGCTGCACAAAACTAATGAGATGGAGTGACGCGACCAATTTTGAAGTGAACGTCAGTATGTAGCAAGGCCATTTTGTTCTCTGTGCAATAGAAAACATCTCAGTTATCTGAAGACGAAGCCAGACGGCCTGGCAACTAAGCGCGAAAAATGTTACCCTCTGAATTAACCGGAGTTTATAACTGAATTCCGAGTTTTATTTATGGTTAATAAGTTGGCATTGCTATACGGCGCTGGATCTGCCATCCGAAGGTTGCTGGTAGTGCAGACGCGGGAAGCTCCTCAATTTCAGTTGTCGAGCACTCTTTAATGTGAATAGCCCACTGTCTGACAGCTAATGTTTCAAGATTTCAGTGGCGCAAACGATTGGCTAGAAATTTGTCACTATGCGGCATCCAAGTTCTTTCTTTATATAAAAAATGGCGCTTTATTTCGTTTTCAAACTGACACTGCGAAATAAACTGCATCAAAGAGAAGTTGTGGTGGGCATCAAGTCTTGGTAAGGCCATTAAAATTGCTTAGAAACCACACTCAATCAGCGTAAATTGCGGAAAGCAAACCGCGCAGAGTGACTAATAAAACATGCGCGCATTCTTGCAGCTGAAGGAGCAAGCATACAGCGAGTGAACTAACGAACGAGAGGAACAATTACTCAGAGAAAGAACGCAAGAAAAAAAGAGCTAATAAGCGCGCGACCGAATAAACGAGGGCGTGAATGGTGGAATGATTAAGCGGGTAAGTAACACGCGAAGAAATGAGCAAATTAGCGCGCGAACGAGCGAGTGAGCGAGGTAATGCGCGTACGAGAGAACGAGACAACGAACGAGTGAACAAACCAGAGTACAGAGCCTCAAGTTAGAGTTACAGCTTTGTCAGCAATGACCCGGCGCTTAGCCGTGGGACAGGTTCAAATTGCGCGTGAAAATATGCCACTTAGCGAAGAGTTCTCTCATGGCGCCAATAGGAACTAGGAGAATGTATCCCTCTGATACGCGGGCCACTGCGTCCCAACACCGTTACTGAGTAAGCCGTTGCTTCGCTACAACAAACACAAGGGCTAAACACGAAAGGAACACGGCAAGCGGTGTCTCGCAACCAGCGCTGTCCTACACCGTGGCCTATACTAACCAACTGCAAGAGTGCATGCGCACGGCGACCCCTATTGCAGCTTGGAATCCGCTCTAGGCTTGCTCCGCTTGTCCATAGCCGAGGCTCTCGTCAACTGCACGTTCAAATTACTCCGCGTGGTAGAAACTGGAGCTTCCACTTAAGTGCGAACGTAAGACGCAAGGCTCACGTTTGCGTTTTCACCATGCACACTACTGTCACTGCAAGCTTCCTGCACATACAGAGCTTTTTAGGAGGCACAGCTAGAACAGTTTATTGGTTGAGCTCGCTTATGTACCTTTTGCGGAAGCGTACAAGGGGCGAGCGTCATATTGGGAAGAGAGTCTCAGTTTGACTCCGTCCTTGAGCTCCGGGTAAATCTGATGGCCTTTCCCCATTTAAATTCTCTTTTCCTTAACCAGTTTCCCCTGCTTACTGCCGCGCCAGCACTGTAATCTTGCCCTGAGCACTACTGACACATAATAGCGCGAATATGTTGGCTATATGACACCGACACCGAATATGTTGGCTATTGACCTTGCCTGAACCTCCCAGCGACATATACGCTCCAACCAGTATAGCGCTGCCATCTCCAGAACATCCGTTGAACCAGCAATAATTTCGCAAAGTGGAACAGAAAGATCACAGGCCGCCTCGCAGAGATAGCCCAGTAGAGAGAGTAGTGAGTGAGGCACGCTCTGGTTTGCACCCAAAATTCGTTGGTTCAATCATAATCATCAACAGCCTTATTACACCCACGGAAGGAGAAAGTCATCACCCAGATATGTTTAAAAACTGGGACCTGTGGCAGCTGCGAGCACCGTATTGCCGCAAACTTCCTATTTTCAACCGCTCACCAAACTTTACGCTGCCGCTGCTATGTTTGCCTCCCCTCATATTGCAATCAGTCACCTTTAACGGCCATCTGTTATCTTGTGTTTGCGTTGCATAACCCGCCCGTGCCCATTTTTCATGATTTTGGCTAGAATGACACTAACTCAGATTTGTTCCACTTTCTTCCTGATCAACTTTGCCCTATTCCTGTATCATAGCATAACACCTATACTATTCCTTTCCATACGGCGCTGCGTTGTCCTTAATTTAAGTTGAATCGGTTCCGTTAACCTCAACGTTTCTGCCCAATAACTGAGTACCGGTGAGTACTGTAAGCTCGAATGCAACTTAAACTTGCATCTTCCTCCGGTGGTTAGGTAACTGAGGATTTCCTTGTGATATACATTTGAAAGAAACCAAGAGTCGCTGCAACTGAGAAAAGCACGGAATAATGTGTTATTTCCTATGTCGGTTTGGGTGTCTGAACTGAAAAATGACCAGTAAAAACGTCTTTAAATTACTGGAATATGTACGTTTTGCTACGGCTACGGCTCGCAGAGCGATGAACAGTGGCGGCAGCTGATAACACGTAGGCTTCTCCCCAGGACCGTGAAAGTTCTACTCTAGGTATGACCTCTAACTTTTCTTTCTTCTAAGAGCCAGCCTTTGTGGGAACGCTACACACGCCCAAACAACCGACTTAAAGACAAACGAAAGAGAGAGAAAGAAAAATGAACGGAAAGGCAGGGAGGTTAACTAGGTGACGCGCAGTATGCTACCCTACACGTTGGAAGGGGAACGGAGGAAGCTATAGAAAGGGGAGAGAGGAAAGAGAGATCACTGTTTCACTTGTCCGTAGGCCATTACTAGCAGGTACACAGGGCACACACTGAAAGTTTATAACCTTGAACTCAGACCTGAGCCCATCAGGAACTTGAAAAGCATTCACAGCCGTTCTCTGCAATCAAGCTTCATTCCCAGGACCCAGGATCTTGGCTTCTGTTAGCGAACGAGGATCTAAGCGGCGGAGCGTTGCAGCCAGGAGGAGACGCTCACGCTCACACTGATGGCAGTCACAAAGTAGGCAAGAAAACCGGAAAACTATGCACAAATAAGTGCCCGTACTGTTCGTACTTCGCAGGGCATGCAACGTTTTATGAAATTATTGCACTTAAGGCCGCGGCTGGGTGAAACGCAGCGGCTGAGAAGTAGCGACTACTTGAGCGCGAGCTGAAGAACATTTACTGGCCGCATTGCTGGAGGCGATTAGGGGTTGGTACTTCCATCACGCTGCACGCGCACCAAGGGTATGAGGTGCTTGTGGCGGTTGTAATTGGTGGATAGTCGGCATCCTCACGCTGTTTTTCTCCCGCTAAGGCCATCGGCCAAAGGTGTCTGTGAACGGCGCAGGCAGCTGTAGAGCAGGTGCAGGGTTGTCGCCGATACATTAGTCGCCGCTGGAGCCGAGTCGTAAGGGCTGTGGGCGTTGTGAACTGCACTGAGCGGGTGCGGCCACGACTGCTAACAGTGCGTGACGTGTAGGCAACCAGGAATTCAGTGGAGGACAGTTCTGAGCAAGGAGCGCAAGAGGAGGGTGTCATAGAAGGAAGCAATGGCGGTGCAGGCAGCGAGTGTAGGCTGTGACGTATGTTTCTACTAGTGGCTGGCAGTGGGACCGTGCAGGCCTGTGGTTGACATCTGACATGTGCTTGGAGTAAGGTAGTAGAGGAGAGCACCACATAAGTGACGTGAGTGGATAAAAACGCTAACATCAACCAGCTTCGTAAAAATGTGCGATTCCGGGGGAATTAATATATTCTCTCATGAACAGGAACCGCCCCCCCTCATGACAGCAAATGACCAAAGAAGTTTAATGCCAGCCGTTACTTTCTCTGAGGCCGGCATATCATGTCTCATAGATTAACTAAAACTGTCATCATCTGCCGGCTTTGACGAAATCAACACCAAGGTTCTAAAAAACGTTAACCATACTTCTGCCAAATTTTTATGCCTGCTGTTCTCACAGTCTCTTTCTACAGGTGTCATACCCCATGACTGGAAAGTGGGGAAGGTCGTTCCGGTCCACAAGTCGGGTAACAAAGATTCACCACTTAATTACCGACCCATATCACTCACCAGCATACCATGTAAACTCATGGAACACGTCATTTATTCTTTAACAATGCATTTTCTGGATTCAAATAACTTTTTTCACCCATCGCAGCACGGATTTCGCAAAGGATACTCATGTGAAAGTCAACTAGCACTTTACGTTCATGACTTGCATGCCAATCTTGATGCTAACCTCCAAACTGACGCAATTTTTATCGACTTCGCTAAAGCATTTGACAAGGTACCTCATAACCACTTATTTCTGAAACTCTCTCGCCTAAACTTGCATCCCGACATACTAGCATGGATAAAAGAATTCTTAACTCACCGCTTCCAATCAGTCGTTGTCAATAACCAAATGTCTGACCTCCTACCAGTCTCCTCAGGCGTGCCCCAAGGATCCGTCCTTGGGCCACTCTTGTTTCTAATTTATATTAACGACCTACCTGAGAAATTAGATTGCCATATTCGGATGTTTGCTGATTGTGTTATTTACAAAACAGTCACTAACACCTTTGACCAACAATCCCTTCAAAATAATTTAACTCATGTACAAGACTGGTGTAGTGAATGGCTAATGACACTTAACACAAGTAAATGCAAATATATGTCGTTCCATCGTCGTCGTTACCCTCTTCTGTTCCAATACAGCATATCTAACGTTCCTCTCGATCTTGTCCAATCATACAAATACCTTGGTGTTCATATTTGTCATAATCTTACATGGAATACGCATATTTCAAACATCATATCATCCGCCAACAGAACACTAGGATTCTTAAAGCGTCACCTACGCTCTGCACCTCAGCATGTCAAGCTCCTCGCATACAAATCATTAGTCCGATCAAAACTAGAATACGCATCTCCCATCTGGTCTCCAAAGCAAGCATATCTCTGTAATTCAATTGAAGCAGTTCAAAACCGAGCAACTAGATTCATTCATTCATCGTATTCTTTTGATATCAGCATATCATCCCTCAAATCACAGTCCAGCCTACCTACCCTTGCTCATCGCCGCTACATTGCTAGTTTATGTTTGTTTCACAAGTTTTTTTACTCTGAGCTACGACAGGAACCCTACATCTGCGCACCACCACCACGCATCTCCCTCCGCACCGGCCATCAGCAGCAAGTGTCACGACCTCGCGCCCGCACCACTACATTTTCTTCATCATTCTTCCCCCGGACCGCGAACGACTGGAACGGCCTTCCCCGTGAACTTGCTGCTATCACATGCCAATCATTGTTCATCGAAGAAATCACGCGTGTACTTGCTTAGTGATAATCTTATATTTGTATAACTTTCAACTTATCTGTTTAGTCTTTCTGTTTTTCATTTCTGTGTGCCCCACCCCTTATGTAATACCCTCTAACGAGGGTTTTTAAGGTATTAAAGTGAAGTGAAGTGAAGTGAAATCAAAGGGGTGTTACGTGAAAGAGGTAGGCTTTTTTTTAATTCTCTCGTTAATTTTTCTCTGTGCTTTTACGAAGCTAATGTATCATTGAACAATGATATCCAAGGAGGATGAAAAAGGGGATGCCAGCGTTTCTATCTGCGAACATATGCACTTGGTTGTCGGAACTGCAACATGCAACTGCAACAACCTTTATACATAGGTAGCCGAAATATACGAGTGCAAGTTTGGTTTGGTTTCGTTGATAGGGTTCAACGTCCCAAAGCGACTCAGGTTATGAGGAACACCGTTATGAAGGAATCCGGAAATTTCGACCCCCTGGATTTGTTTAACGTGCCCAGATATCGCACAAGACACGACCCTCTAGAATTTTTGTTTCTATCAGAATTCCACCGCCGCCGGAACCAAAGCCGCGTATTTCGTGTCAGCAGGCGAGCGCCATAAACACCGACCCACCACAGCGGCACAAGAGAAAGTTATTTGGTTGATTGCGTAAAATTGGGTGTACAGAGCTAAGTGAGGTACAGGGTTGGTCAAAAGTTCCCCGGCCACAGCGCCTGCTTTTGAGGCACGCAGGGACGGAGTGTCGACACCCCCGAAACCCACTACATTTGTATGATGTAGGAGAAGCATCATTTCACCTCATATAACCTTGGTTAATTTACAGGGCTTTTAAGTGCCCATCTATAACGATTAAAAGCAGACCCCGTGGCCTTCGAACATTTGGCCAGCCCTGTACATTCGGCACTCAACATCAACAGCTACAATCAACACTGCTGTATGATTAGTTAGAAAACAGAATACCTATGGAGGCAGGAGAGCTTAAGAAGGTGTTCGCATATGTTGTTGTTAGAGAAAGTGAAATGATGAAATGAATTGTAGGAAGGGCGTAATGCCTTCTAAGACGGCTCACAGATGGTTTTTGTCGGTTGCTGATTTATGCGAGGGGATTTGGCTGCTGAATTTCCCCATATCTTCAACCGCTTCTATAAGCGAACTAAGTCGAGGCCATAGACTCGTTGTCTTTGTTTGCGGCATGAGGCGCTTACACCGCAAGCCTCACTTTTTAACTGGACATCGTACTTAGCTTTGTTCATTGTTTTTCATGATCTATGTGCCACTATATTCAGGCGCCTCTGCTTTGCGTAATATACAGAGCGCTCAGCATCCCTAGCTGCTTTCGCTGAATGACGCCGTGCAGCGTCCGCCCGCTCTCCAACAGCCTCGGCGACATGTTTGGCTGCGTCTGCCGCTCTCTCACCTTCTTGCGCGGTTACACAAAGCATTCATTCGCAGTTTCGTGGACGCTGTTTATCTCCCTACACAGCCGACTTCCCTCCTTAGAAACGGCGGCAGCACTAGTAGCTCAAAGCGTCTGGGAGGCGGGGAACGAATGGACGAGGGAAGAAGACGATTTATGGCTCAGCGTGAGAGGCTGCGGATGTGGGTTTTATTTCGAGCAAAAAAAAAGGATATGGGCGAGTAGTTAACGACGTCGGAAAACGAAGTTTCTCTGTTGGCGCCAGTGGTGGCTCGAGGACAACTCAAGGCATCGTTTTGGCGATTTTTGTTTTGTGCTGGCTACCGTTCTCACGAATCAGTTATGAAGTTTCTGAATCATTCCAGTGCGAAATTGGGACGATGCCCGCCTGAATTAATTAGAAATAGTAGTAGCTTGTTCGTACAATTGTTGGGGGGTGTTGACGTACATAACTATTGGCATTTAGAGAACGAAACCAAGAACAGAAGTATCCCGTTTTTGTTAGATTTCTTCATGTGTTTTATGTTTCAGTTCCGGTTGCTCAAGTCCATAGAAAGAAATATGATGGACATTTTTTTACTGAATGCCAACTTTTTAGCACGTGTTTCATTATTTTACCTGACAAACAACTTTTTCTCGGTGAAGGTTAAACTAAAAAAAGCTCACATTGAATAAATATACTAAAGTAAATCACACAAGATATTTCGAAACTCGATTCTCATTGGAATGGAAGAAGTACGAATTGTACCTCAGCGCTTTTTTATTTTTCAGATGGGGTTATTAGGGTCCTTAGGAGGGAGAGTTATATTTTCGGTTTTAAAATGAACGCTCATTGAGTGCAATGAATATCGGGGAGGGGCCGTGCCGGTGTGATTTAATCTGTCCTCATCGCTGACGTGACAAACAGCTGTCAACCGTTGACAAGTGCTCTCACAGCGTCTCTTCACTAGGTCAGTGTTCTCTGAGACAATTATTTCGGCGTGCCCAGCCAAGGCTTCGGTTCTAAAATGTTTTCTCAGGGCGGCGGGCCTGCGGTGGAAACCTGATGGTGTGTTCAGAAATTGCACAATGAACCACCGATATTTGTAGGAATTTTGGTTGTTTCTCAGCAAGCCACTTCTGAGTTCTTTTTACCGTGCATCAACATCCCCACCTCCCGTTTTAAACCTGTACCGCAGGTGCACACGACAGAGAACAAAATATGACTAAACTGGATACTCATCTTAAATGCGTTCCTCCTCCTTATTACAGCTGGGGCCGAATCCACGAAAGAATTAGCGTTGGAATGCGTTCGCTTTGCCGTGATGTCAATTTGACGTAGGCATCGCGGGGAGAAGGAATGGACGAACACTGCGGGAGGACGACGGGGCAGACAACAGCCAATCGGCTTTGTTGGGCGGTCCCACCTCGGTTGCTTGTATATTTAAGGGGCCATATGCTAACTTCGGGGCGCTTTTAACCTCTCGTGCCGACACGCACGATTGCCTGAGCGACGGCCAAAATCGTCCGGCTCACAGACGACTGCGGGAGCCGTATAGTTTGCCTCGCTGCCGACTGCCGCCTGGAAGTCCCCGGTAGCCAAGAACCGTAGCGCGCAGAGTATTTTGCGCTCTGTTGTGTGCGCACTTTTCCTCGTTGGTTCAAGGGGGGGGGGGGGGTTGCACTTCGCATAGCCGGCGTACAAGTCCCTTCGACAGCCTGAAATACCTTCGGAAGGCATCGTCAGGCATGTCGAAAGGATTGTCATGCACGCGCGACCGCCGATGCCGACGATAAAATCCGCTGAGCACCGCGAACAGTGGGGCGACAGGAGGTACCGGCATGTTTCTTCTCGCGCCGTAGCGAACGCCACTTTCCGAGCTCCACACACAGCGACCGAACGCGTTCGCTTTCTCTTGATTGACATATCTCGTGACGCGAACAAAATCTGTGGTCCCGCCTTCGTGAAGTGATGTCACCGCTAGCGGTGACGACACAAGACCAATGTAGCGAGGTGGGGAGAGAGAAAGCGAATGCGTTCCAAAGGGAACTGTTTCGTGGATCCGGCCCCTGTTTATCCAAAAACTGAATCCAGAAAACTCGGCGTATCGATAAGACACGATAAATCGACGGGTCACTTTCAAGACTGCTTACTCGTGGACGAAATACATAAAAATACCCGAACTCTCGGGCGAAGCTAAAACCTTGCTTGGGTTTTTCCAGCGAATAAATAAATGTAGAAATTAGAAAGACATTACTAGCGCGTCGTAATTTTTTTTTACAGTGACAGTCAATTTAGAGACATCTGCTGGAGTAGGCGTTATCGCTTTCGAAACTGGTGACAATGTCACCAAAGGGAGCATATTGTCCGACACCTCACAGTTCACCCGGATTCCGCGGAGAATGTTGTTAATGTGGGATGGAGACAAAATAAAATTGAGGCGTAAAATGAACTCCTCTCATGTAAATAGGCTGTCTATGCACTGACTCCCTGTAAGTCCCTGTAAGAGCAGAGTGGTTGGTGTCTTTGGCATATTCACGTTTGAACGCTTGACACCTTGTTGCATGGGCCTGTACCGCTCCTCATATGGTCGTTGCATGGGAAGTTCTTCAATAAACTCGATGTGGGTTTTTCCACAAATCATTGTGGCGGAAATCTACCAAACATGGTTAGCTGATGCATTTTCTTCTCTGCACAAAATAAGCTCTGATCTTGGAGTGTAAGTGGCCATAATTACTGCTGAGCGGACTAAAAGGAATTTTAAAGGCCTTCTTAAAGTGTATTTCATGTGAAACTATCAGAGTTTTGTATTTGAGTACACAATTCTCCGATGCACTGCGAAGGTGACATAAATTTTGCACACATTCACTTGCATCGCATGCTAGAACGCACTTACAGTTGCCCTTTTTCCGTGTGTTTCGAAAAATCCTTTTAGCCTTCATTAAACTACGACAACATTTTGAAGCAAATTATCTCTGAAAAACTTCTGTAGTCGCCGAATTTTGTGTATTTGGGGGGTTTTCGCTGTACCCGACTGATATATAGACAACTACTTTGCCCTTTATGATTCATTAATCAGTGTCAACAGCACGGTAGTTTGGTAGCTATCACAAATAATTCCCGATGTTATGAAAACGCCATCAGTCAGCACCAAGGCTCCACCAGAGGAAGAGTTAAACGGTATGCTATCAAACGTGACTCTGATGGAAAACGACAGCGGCACTAGGATCTTTTATGTATAGATATGGAATTGGCTCAGGCGCTAACGTCATTCATCATAGAAGGATTGCCTTTTGCGAGAGCAAGAACTCTGATATGGGGGGGGGGGGCTACAGAAGCTTAGTGCTTTGTGATTTCGACCAGGCACACAGAATCATCGGTAATCTTGGAACGTTTTGTTGTACTCGTCGTTAGGCGCGCTCAGAAGCATACATTTCACGATATCTTTGAAATCGGCATGCTTTTTTTCTTTGTGAACGAAATGCGAGAGTTCTAAGTGAAAATTACATTGCTTCTCGACATTTAGTTATGAAAAAAAGGGCCCAGTATGGTGAAAATTATATACCAATTTGCATGACGTTTATAATAGATATTTGATGGAAACGCCCTTTATGATATCGAAACTCGAAATATGGAGCCTCTACACTGACAGAAGCTCAGTTTTCTTCATTAGAGAGAGTCTAACATATCGGGAGAGCTTAGGCGTGAAAGCTATTTCATTAATTTGAGAGGCGGCGAAGTGAAGTTCTTAGAGTTCCAGAAAATAAGAGGAAGGATTTTTGTAGTGTGGCACAAATGTTGTATCTGCTATTTTGATCGCTTAGTTGACGAAAAAGAGAAGGATAAAATACCTTCGTTTTTATAATGCATTAGGACCTTCTCTATTAAGTTCTATTTGAGAGTGATAACGTTTTCAAACCTGCTGTACTATGTACTATTTTTTTACAGTTTTGGGAAGGAGACACGACACTTAAGAATTCATGCGTACACAGGTCACTGCATACAGCTTTCACACTGTTTTTTATGTCACTGGGAATGGAGCCTTCATATGCGTGCATACAATAGAATATCTTCGGTGCTTAAGCTCTTTACAATCACCATCGGCTAGTCAACGCGTTTGGCAGAGGCGTTGCCTTGGATTATCGTGTGTATAGCAACAGTGAAAGCGACCTTTATGTTGGGCTTGGCTTATTACTCAAACGTTCTTTATCCACATGCATGTGTGACGAATCATTATATTGAGCACATAAAGTTGGCGAGAGGCCTAGACCGACATCTGACAACAACAAATCTAAACCAAAGGATGAAGAACGTCTGAAGATCAAAGCTGGAATTTTTTCGTGCGCATTTAATTGCTCCTAAATCTAATATCCATTAGCGTCGACTTCTTCAGCCGTTAGAGGAGGTCTCAGGCACTGTTTCTGCTTCCCATGTGTAAATCAGTTTTTTGTGATTAAGGAAAACGAAGTTTTCAACAACAGAGCGCTCTGTCACACTCTGAACAACAGATGCCTTATTTCTTGTCGCATGGTTTAAATACATGAGGACAAGTAATAAGAACCCGGGAACTGACTCATCATGTATAGCATGCAAAAAAAAAGCATGATCGGCGCACATAATTCCCGTTCTATGCACCAAACCCTAGGTATGCGTGCTCCTTTTTCTATAAAAATATTTCGTCTGCTAAAGGCGAATGGGTTTCTAGAGTAAAAAAAAAACATTATATAAAAGAGAGAAAAATTGGAAACCTTTAATAAAATATGTCGACAAAACAAATTGAGGAGAAGACATTTGAAATGGATGTAAAGAGAAATTGTGGAACACTAGGCTGTGCTGTTTCACAATAATATTAGTATGAAGTTCAGTGCATTGGCGCTCGTACTGCCGCAAAAGGTATTTGATTGGCGTTCGTTCTGCCGCAAAAGGCATGTTTATTCGAAGGAAATCATGTGTTCACAATTGAACACTAGCAGCAGATTTAAACCACGTAAGCTTATGATCACTTCGAAAGAATGAGGCACCCGGTGGTCACCGGCTTGATTTGGACGACAAGGCGGTCTAGAGTCGGAGATCAATATAAAATAGAATTTTTGATGTTATCGCTCTTTTTCGATGACAACAACCGGTGGCGTTGCAAGTGAAGTTCATTTTTTCTGCTATTCGAGGTTACATAATTGCCTTTCTTCAGTGAAAGTAGCCTCTTTTTTATTAAAACAAAGGAATCTGCCTGCTTAGGCTTGCCTAAAGCTGTGGAATTATATCACTTATACCCTTAAACCCTGTGGACTTACATCCTTATACAATAAGGGTATGAAGTTTGTATAGCAACCAAATTGTGCAGAGGCCGCCAAGATGGCTTGTGTATATGGCATTCAGCTGCAGGCCCGAAAGACGCGGGTTGGATTCCGACTGCAGCGGTCGAATTTCGATGGAGGCGAAATTTTAGAGGCGCGTGTACTGTGCGATGTCAGTGCACGTTAAAGAAACCCAGGTGGTCGAAATTTCCGGAGTTATTCACTACGGCGTCTCTCATAGCCTGAGACGCTTTGGAGCGTTAAACCCCCGTAAACCATAAATCATAAGTTCTCCAGAGGGGTTGTTGACGTGGCGAATGTTTTGAGCTCCGGCGGTCGGTTATACATGAAATGTGCTACAGGAACGATGAAAAATGTCATAAAAAAATTACAACGTAAAGTTACATATTGACCTCATTTTTAAAAACACTATTAACAACTCTAATGTGGCAGCTTTACCTAGTTTTCTTCCCGTGTGAAATTCGAAATCAGATTTCACGTGACGTTTTGGCGCAGAAGTTGCATTCTTTGAATTTCCTTCTCCCACTGGTGAGCTTTTAGAGCCTCTTTTCGTTCAACTGCCCTCACAAGCCGCGGCTTATGTGCCTGCATAGGCAACTGGCCTGGCGGGAAATGAGTTGCCGCAAAACTGCAGTATCCCAATGCTTGTCGGTGATCGCACAGCGTGCTAACCTCGTCAGGCCGGCCGAGGGGAGCAATACATTCGCATAGACGCACAGACGCGAATTCTGTCCGCGTACCCGTAATACAGCACAGCACAAACACGGGAACATTCTTGGCGGCGCTCTATTTCACCAAGGGCATGCCTTTCGGGTCGATCGCTAGCCCGCGCAACGCAATTCTGTGAAATTGCCCGGCAGCTTGTAAATAATGCTGCGTCCGCGAATATACGAGATCCGATTCAGAGGAACGAGCAGTTACTGGTCTCGTCGAAGTTCCGTTGATGTTTGGCGCCACTGGGGTTGATTAGCATTGAATGTAGAATAGCCAGTATTACTGTGCGTTTGCTCGCATTCGCTTTAGTGCACGTGACTACGGTGCAATGTGGCCACCCCATCGCTTTTAGAGCACTGGTCCTAAATGTTTGGGAAAGGTGAAATGAGCTTCTCGTTGCGCTGCTTCTGTGGAATGCTTATGGAGGTCTGGACGCGATAGACTCGCCTAACGCGTAAGAGCATCATGAAATCTACTAAACAATGATGCCATGATGCATTTTTTTTGCTCATTCTATGAAAATATCTTCCAACTCTGCTTGCGACAATATGTAGTTTAAGCACCCAGACTGTTGTGGAAGGCTGACACAAGGCCTACACAGGAACCCCGCAGGTACTGCTAACGAAAGAACTAGTGAACTTGGAGCAGTTTTATTTAAATATATATGCACCACTTTTCATTATAACCTAGTTGCCTCCGTTCCAGCTAGCTGCAAACGTGAATTGCAATGGCCAGCCCTAATATTTACATCTGAGTGAAGATACTTGAGAGATATGAGCTAGTATTATTGTCCCACAGAAGGCCATTTTAATCTTACGATCAACCATTCAACGTCAAACGTCAGGTTGCTAAATTATAAATATTCAAATCATGCTGTAGAATTTGCTTTTATATATGGAGGTTAAGCATATGCTTTCGCAAATCGAAAGAGATTCAATCGAAGACTGGACGTAGAATGATACGTTTTACAAAAACTCTTGTTGTATGTTGTTCACACATGTGCACGAGGATGTATACATTTCGTAAAAAGGAGTCGCATCCGGCACTGAGATTTGCTTTCAAACAGTTCATTTGTCTCTTTACGGCTTACTGTGGTTCTCATTTGCAGAGGCGGTAACATTCTTATCCTAATCTACCAGGAAATACCAGGTTTCAAAATACGGCATTAAAGTAGAGTATTAGGACTAAAGACATTTCACTGAAACTTTGGGAATGAAGTTTAACACTAAGTAAATGGTAAAGGAATTAAGCGTTACGTGCGAAAGAAAGACATATAGCAGAACTATATTTGTACTTTGTCTTTCAACAAGAAGAAAGAAATGATAAGCCGTAGATGAGTTATATTAACGTCATACTTCGTGCCTTATAGCTGCACAACTATGAGTATTTGAAATGTGTTCTAGATAGGTATTTGCTTAAGGTTAATAGAGAAAATATTTTACGTACCTTTTTCCTAACAAAATCGGGTAAAGTTGTAAAGACGATACAAAAACAGCTCAGTCTATTTATATTATCTGTCTATTTAGGCGTGGCCTAGTGGCGTGAGCGTCCCATATAGCGGGAGGTGCGGGGTTCAATCCCCAGCGCCGCCAGGTACCCACCGGTGAAACAATGGGTACAAGCTTCTCCTGGAATGGTGCTCGATTTATTCAGGGTTAAATACTTGGGAAATGGGTCTTTGATCCCACCTTTAGTAAACGAAAATACCTTGTGTCATGGCGCTCTTTGGCCGCAAATGCCCTTGCGCCATGAAAACAAAAATTCAGTATCACATCGCATCAGTATGATATCGCACAGTACATGCGCCCCTAGAATTTCGCCTCCATCGAAATTTGATAGTCGCGGCTTGGGTCGAACCCGCGTCTTTCGGGTCAGCAGCCGAGTGCCATAACCACTAAGTCGCCACGGCGGGTACGGTAATACGTGTAAAAAAAAAAACAACTGTGGCGAAACTGTGCTTCGACATACGTTAAACATTCGGCAAGAGCCGTCTTGTCAGAGTTTCTCAAACATAGAAAGGACTAGGAAAGTACGAATAAACAACATTAGGAAGGATACAAACAAACACCTTTCACCACCCCAAGCTACTGCACAGCGTTATAGGTCACAATGTTGCTAGTCTGGAGATACTGCAGATCTCTGCCCCATGCTATACCCCATGCCTCCCTTAGAAGCAAAGCCACATCCCCAAGCTCTTTCCCAACCTATCAACAGTAGAAGGCCGCCCTGTTCAACGCAGGCTGTGAAGGCCAGAAAGGGCACATTTACAGGGTCGCCGTTACAACTTAGGCCATCTGAACTACGGGGTTCATTAAAAACAATTTCAAGAACAACAACAAGCTGTCATGCCCCTTGATTATGTCCCGCTTTCTCCTTCAATGCTCTTTGTATTCATCTTCTTTCCATTCTGCTTCTGTCTCTTGACTGTCCACTTATTCTTTATGGTTCCTGTTCTGTTTCTTCTTCTTCCACTTGGCTTGGATTGTTTTGGCTTGCAGATTTCTGCGCCAAGTGCAACTGCAACAGGCTTCAGTTGCACGACGAAATCTATTAACTGTTCCGGCCGTATAAAACACAGAGGCAACATTGGCAACGAAAGTCAACTTGAACTATACGATGCAGCTAAATGTGAAGGACACGAAAACTGAAATTACTGCAAAACTTGTAAAATTATCAAAATATATTACAATAGAGCCTCTTGAAAGGTGTACAGTTTCACACAACTTGAAAGCCGAACATAACTACGAATAAATATTTGTTTCTTCCAAAGCATAACTTTTTGTCGATGCGAAGTAGAGAAGGTGGATGTGACCATTTTCTATAACGCGATAGCGTTAAAGCCTCCTTACCCAGAAAAGTCGGCGCCGAGCATTGTAGGCATCGTGGGCGTTGTGAGCGAAAAATAGAAAATTAGAGTATCGTAGGGTGGCCCAGGTGGACAACCGCCGGAGAAGCAGCCTAGGTGGGCCACCTAGACCACGTAACTTTGTGGCGTCACCACAGCCTGTCCACAGGTTTGTGAGCAAACTCACCACTGTGGCAGGTGTCTGTTAAATTAATGATCGATCGCGAGAGGTGGCTCGGGAAGAGAGACTTGGGGTGCACAAGCCCCACCGGTCGCAGCGTCTGCCATCTCAGGACAGCGGCGCATTCCTTAAACGCTCTACTATTGCGGAAAGAATGGTGTTAGGACTCCGAGGGACCTATGAATATAAAGTTGCGAATGACCAATTCTACATATATGGGCATTAACTCCTTAAATATGTCGTGTCATATCCTTAAGGCGGAGCTTAAGGGCGTTCGTGTTACGACAAAGTCTGAGAGTTAACGCGATGGTCATAGCTTGACGCCTTCAGAGTTTCAGCGGTAGGTGATTGACAATCAAGGATAAAAACCTAAACTGATTAAACCTATCTTACATCGCTGCTATAATCTCACTCTTCGCATTATTCCCCCAGTAAACAACTATCGACCAAGAAGTAGCAAAAAGTGAGCCAGTGTCAGTGATTGAGAAAAACAAAATCTGAATGTAATGTAAACAGCGTATATCAATGCCTCCTTGCCGCAGGAAATGAAATAATCCTCAAATATAAGAGAAATTTTAGACACCTCATGATAAGAAAAAGATTGTATAAAGGGGGAGAAAAATGAATTGAGGGACGGAACGCTACAGGAAGGATATTTGACTACGGTTTCTGAACGGGATTTCAGGCATAAATGAATGAAAACCTCCGTTGTCGTGAGCCTCAGAAATCTGGTCACTGCCGCTTATTGTGTATTACCGAAGATAAATTACAGTTCATTTTCCGAAATGAAAGTGCAAAACAGTATCTTTAGAAGGGGACTGGCTTGCACAGTAATTTTGTTTAATTCAGCGTAGTGTAAAATAAATTTTCTTAAAGCATAAAGCGCAACTTTGGAGGTTACGTTACGTTGTAATGCAGACACCGTTTTGAAGATATTTGTATTTATTCATTAAATATATCGGTAAGATAGATTTTTAGCTCTACTTCAAGGTTTTCCTACTGCATCTGCTTGAAATTAGATGAGATTCAAGTTGTGATTATTTCATCAGCCTGTGCAGAGTGCAGTCAGAAAACTGTTCAGAACACAAGAATTTCGCCCGAGGTCTCAGAGAATGTTGCTCGCAAATGGTTTCAGTAAAATAATAGTAAAGGGACGTTATGAGAGGATTTTTCAAGATACAAAAAGTTTTGAAAATACTTTCAGAACTAAACACAAAATATTTTTCGAAAACAAATAACGTCTGAAAAATGTGTTGAGCTGTGTTGGGTTTATTATGGCACATAAGCGACTAAGACTATGATGCGCCAAACACGAGGTCAGGCAAATTACTGTGATCATGAACACTGCAGAGTAAACAGGATCCATTCCATAGAAAATGAGCCACTGGTTTCTTAATTACATGCCCTTTAGTGATTATTGCGCCAAATGCGTCTCGCATAATCCAGTATAGGTAGAATTCTCGTATATGACGCCTGGTTCCTTGATAAACAAAACTGGGGAAATAGACAGAACTTGAGGAAGCAGCTCTGCGTAATTATTTATCACTTGTTGAGCCTATGCATTACGGAAATTTACCGGTATCACTTAATTAGTTTTCATAGGTTTAAAATACGCGCCAAATCAATTTTAATATTTCCCTGCGTCCCCGACATGATATGCCTACATGATATGGTACCGAGATATCAGCCCCGTGAAGATAACGTAAAAGAGACTTGATGTGCACTACATGGCACAAGCATTAAGATTTTGTGTTGCTCGCTTTTTGATTCGGAGTGGCTGAACGGTAAACACATCAAGTGCCTAATACAACGCTTCCGGAAAAGAATACCTCTTAGCGAAAAGTAAAATCTGGTACATGATAAGCTTTATCACTTTACACATTTTTCATAAGCTGTCTTAGTTATCGTGCAGAGCGGCACAGCAGCGCGGAGCACCACATGCACCATAAACTTCCCTAAAGCAGCTGCCACTATGAAGGCGTCGATAAGGCAGGCATAAATCAACAGTATGGCATGAACAGTAAGAAATGCTGATGAAGAGCACAATGAACATTTCTCAGAAATAAGTATCGCTTGTTGCAAACATCGCTGCGTGCAATTGGCGTTCACAACCACCTCTGACAAATGGCAGCCCCTTGTGACGCTGAGCAAGATTAAGCATCCGGGTATACAACCGCAAGCATTGCCGATAAGGTGGGCCTTAATCGCTGGACTAGGCAGCAGCTGACGTGACACGCACGGCTCTTACTCCTAATTCCCGGAATAACTCATTTCATGAAGCTTGCTTCGAAAGAAGGCGGGGTTTTTTCTTATCGTTAGTTTTTCCATTTCTTCTTGTGTGCAGTGTCCAACGCATTTGCTTTGCGGTTATGCACTCGTGCTGACAAGGTTTTGCTCCACGTCATGCACGCTGATCGAGAAAAAAAAGCAGGTTTCGTCAGTGGGCGTGGCTAAGAAACACCGATATGCTTCTGCACTCCTTCACTGGTGTAGGGCTCTCTTTATTACATTAACGTAGGGATGTGCAGCCTTACTATAGCAACACAGCTCATTGTTGCTACTTATGAAGACAATTTCGTGAGGAAGAGTGCGTGGATCACATTTTTACCAGTGATAACTTTATATATGCTAATCTCAAGAACTACGGCCAAATACAAAAGTATCATAATACTACAGATGATCGATGTGCGCAAAGCATTAGACAATACACGTACACGGGAGAAACACAAGGACAGGCGCAACATGGATTGTACGTGGATTGCGCACATCAATAATCTGTAGCATTTTCGTGCACTAACTAGGCTCAACAGAAGTGTTACAAAAGAATTAAAAAGAAAAACCAAAGCAACAAGGGCATAGAAATTGACGAAGATGGAACTTCTTTCTAAAGCGTGTAGTATTGAAGTAGCCTTGCAAACATTAAGCGCTCACAATAGGAAGTCTGCAGTTCCAACTAGCCGCAAATAAAAACAGATATGTTCCACATCTCGGAGGTGCTGCATTTAGCATGTCGCAGTTGCTCTTTGTAAATCGTTTAAAGCTTGAATTGCTATAACTCAGATTTTGAGTCATATGAGGCGAATATCATACAGAAACAGCAGTGCACTTGAAACCGAACGATAGGACGACCAGAAAGTCGAATACAAATCAAAACTTTACCGAAAAAGAAAAAACAACACTGTTTTTCCGTATGGTAGCCGCCACGAAACGCCCAACAGAACATGTCTTCGAGTGGGATTAAAACTGGCGGCGGCTTATACACAGCAGCCTCGTATTTGTATGCCTCAGGCAAGACCACTCGCCCTTCATCACAGCCTTTCACGCTAGGTTGTTGTTGTTGCATCTGAAGCGATTGCACATAGCCACTGTGGAAGACTGGCCAGAGTTTGATGAAGATGCAAACAGGAGAAAAATTCATCTACACTTAATTTAAGCGCTTCATAAATAAAACTGATAAATCTGAGAAAAGGAATAATGAATTCTGAGAGATTTTGAGGAGATTGGACTAAATCAAGGAAAAAATGAAGTGAGGGTGGAAGTGAATAAATTAAGCAGTAATAATTAAATTATAAAATTATTAAAGCAGGTACTCAGCTGAAACAGCGTTGCGTTAATTTCGCTTAATGGCTTAGTTTGGTGTTGTTTTCAATTAGATCGGATTTCCATTCTGCAATTTCCTTTATCGCCATTATAAAACTTCAACTTTCCTACTGAGTTAAACAAATGCCAATGAAATATCAGGCAGTTTGTATAATAAAGCTAAAAAGGCTGCACAAATATATTCAGACAACAAGGACCTGTACAGGTCCTCATTATTTGTATTTTTGTGCAAGGCAATACGAAGGCGGGACCAACTTTCTTACCGAGCGAAACAAATGCTAATGAAAGACCAGAGGGTTTGTATTGTAAAGCTAAAAAGACTGCACAACTATATTTTGACGACGTCCTGCACAGGTCCCCATTATTTATATTTTTGTGCAATACAGTACGAAAAAGGGAACGTTTCTGAGGACTGAAAATGCGTTGATCGGGCCACGGTAGTGGCTGCAGTATTAATGTCGGTATCCGAGTCAAATCCTGTTTTCACCTAGGGAACGAAACCTTGCGGAAGGCGAATGTTTTGTCGCAGCCATTTTATATTTTCCCTCGACACATCTTTATTTAAAATCCCAAGATTTTGTATTTCTTTCTTTAGTGGCGCACAATAGCCTCAGTCACTTATCATGTATAAAACCTAACTCAATACAATTCTCAAGCTATGAAGGTACATTCGGTTGTGCCATAGAAGACGCGCCTCCGAGACTGTCGATAACTGCAGTCCCGCTCCCCGTGTCTGAGGCCACATAGGAAGAAACAGAACCAGATGATTGGGCAGGTTATCCTATGTAGAGGCACCAATCGTTGACTGGTGAAATGACGCTGTGTGTAAGTTAAGCTATAAAAACTTCCGCTGTTGTAAAGGATGTGAGAAAGCCTCCACGGATAACTCTGTCCAGATGATAGAACAGAGATTAAAGGCCCCGCTGAAGCCTTGCAGTCGTACGTATTTCATACACCGAGAGATTAGCACGGCGTCTGTCCTCTTTTTTTGCAGAAAAAAAGAGGTTCGAATCATTACTATGAAGCGCGGCACCGTGTGGGAGGAATCCTAGAAGCGCGCACTTTATATATCTCTTTTTAGGAGGCAAAAACGCTTGCAGAATGTGTTAGGCGCAACCAAAACACTGAACATGCTGGTGGCTCATCTATACTGATAAACTAAATGCAACAGCGTGTATCGCTGTACAAAAAGAACGCCGGAAAGCAGAGTTGGTCTCTGTGCCAAATGCTTGAGAAAATAGAGATATTGGCTTTCATCGTAGATTTTAGTACAATGAATAGTAAGACCGGATAGTGCTGAACAAGCATGTAACTAGCATAGTATTACAGGTATGTTTTCAGTGACCACTGCGTGTCCTCTGAAAGAGAACCTGACTGCTATTCTGGCACTAAAGATCAGAAGCGCTGTCTTCTCTATTATGTACCGCCTGCAATGAGCTCTCAAACTTTTTCCTGCACTTTCTTTAGAAGATAATTTCCAGAGGCAAACATTTCCAGTCGGCCACGCATGTTAGGAAGAGCAAAATATATTCTGCAATCACAAATTTACGATGCTATACGGAGTCAGTCATCCAAAGAAGAAACTAAGGAATAGTAGAAGGACGCACACTACTAATAATACTAATAATAAGTAATAATTCGTTGCCTGCCCATAAGTTCTTGGGTTTAATATGGCCAGCACCTCTTCTAGGGCCTATGACTGTTGTGCTGAGGTGTTTCGATAAGGGCCAATTATTACATTTTTAGTTGCTTATTTTATACCTATGGGAACGTTTTCTCCGGCCATCTGGAGCGTGGTTAACCAGCATGCTGTCAAGGCTACATATTAGCATAAGTATCCAATTAAGCATTTTTGCTGCCCAGAACGGAGCGGGGTGATTGCGAGAAAACCATTAAACTGTCATGAATAGTGAATGCACCTTAAGCTGCCATAAATACATTTTGTTCTCACTCAGCCAAACTCGGCTGTCTGAGTAAGCATGAACGCAGTCAATTTTTCCGGCTCTTTTTGAAAAGACGAAGGCTTTTGTCAACTGAAGCGCAGCTTGTTTTAAATTTCACTTATGGCTCTAGACAAATGGTGTAAATAAAAATGGGTGCTGAAGAATAACTTAAGAAGATTTATTCGGATTTGGCTTCTAAATTATAAAATATATGCGGCTAAATATTTTAGCAATAGTTAATCTGATCCTAGTGATCATAAATGTAGGTTCATTCCACCCTTCTCATGAATCCCGACAACGCACAATGCAAGGAACCTACGACTTGTAAATATCTCGAGTCATTGAGGTAAGCCAGGGCATTCAGAGCAACGAGCCGGTGGTGCGTTGTGCGTAAGGAATAATCATTAAGAGACAATTAACAGAATAAGGTTCCGAGGGAGAATGTGGCAGAAATCTTCTAGCCTGCTAAACTTATTTGCAGAAGTACGAATGTCATTACGGCACGTTGTGTGCTCTATTTTTCTTTTACACAATGATATTACTGTTCGCGCTTTCGTACCCCCATAACACGATTTCATTTTCAAACAAGCTCTTTTTTCTTGGAAGGATGCCATCAGCTCACCGTTGTCACTGCCCCCTGTCGGAAGCGACAGCCTTAATACTGTACTGTCAAAATTGTGGTAGAAGTTTTCAGTCGTTCAGTAATTTACATCTTCAACGCATGTCAAACACGACTTAAGGGCAGCATTAGGTAAGTTAGAATGAGCTTACTTTGATTGGAATTTCGAATCCAGAAGGCAACCTAACAAAATACAAAAAGAAATGCTAGCAATGACGCATCTTTGGTTCATTCAAAATGGTTATGCAATTCTGTGCTGGAAGCATATTTCTGCGTCTATTGCAGGTTTGTCCCAACCCAAACATTCAAAGAAGTCGAGCACCAAGTTCGCAATACTTGAGTATAGCGTAAACCTCTACAACATTTATTTCATTTTTTTTTCGAAATAGAGCGCCGATTAGCTGAGCTGTTTAAGCGTAATGCACATTCTAACAATATCTGTTCCAGTATTAAAAGCACAATGTTGATGACTAGGAAGCATTTTGTACCTGAACATTTGCATTCGGAATGTTGTCTAAGTTGCCGGAAAATTATTCGCTTCGGTTTGCTTCTGGATTTATGGACATTAAGATAACACATTAGGCCCATTCAGAAGTGGAGCAGGAGCTCTTCAATACAAAAAAAAACTTTTACGGCCTAATTTTTGGACTGATGAGCTTGAAGTGTGGCTACAAGAATGATGGAAAGAGCGCGAAATAACAAATAAACACTTTATGGTACATTGCTCGTAGCTATGAGAACAAATTATTTTATTTTGCGTAGGTTTCCAGTTTGAAGCGGTGTTTCAAGGTGTCAGTCAACATTCGACCGAAAAGAACAGCAGACTTTAAACCTGGAAGTGAAAACACACTCATCAGATGTATAAAGTAAGTACAATGGTCACATTGTGCATCACAGAACTGAAAACTAAAGAGAACATTAAATTTTTTCGTATTCGTCATTACCGTTATCTATATCCGGGTCGCAATCTACAAACAGAATCCCGCAAAGTTTGCCGTCTGAGATAGAAGCCGCTGTTCTTATTTCCATTCAGTGCCGAATGTAACGCCAGCTGTCGGACACACTGAGTTTCTGTCCTCCTCATAAATCTTCTCTGTCCTTTCATTACTTAATTAACCCTACTCAGGAGAAGCATTCAAGGCAGTTCCGGAACGACCACCGTGTCTCCTCGGATGGTATTGAATAAAAAGAGGAAGCTTTTTATACAGAAACTGTGGCTCTGATAGAGAGATGAGTTCTTTTTATTTCTTACGCTATTTCTACTACGCACATAGAAGAGCCTGCGTGGCCGCGTATGTGGGTCATACCAAGGAAACTCAAACATAACGCAGCTCCCTTTCTGCTGTCCTACGACGCAGAACTCATTAGGAGTAGCAACGTGTGACCATTAGCACGAATGACGAGAGACACACTCTCCATGTATTTGGTTGATGTGTCGGTTCACAGTGCTTTGATGAGTTTTGTTTTCTGGAAGTATGCTTGGAGAACGAACTTCGCCTTATCTAGATGACACAGGAATAAAAGGGCAAGGAGGAAAAGGCGCAGACAGTCCCCGCAAATGATGCTTTGGAGTGTCACTTTGCGCTACCTTTGGGCGCACAAGGAATGCGTGCAAAAGCCGGCTAATGTGACGTAGAGCGAGGAAAAAGAAATAAACAAACCATTGGAATAATTAAAATTCTGCAGACAAACACACCGGCCTAATTTTGTCTATCGAAATAAAGTCTATTTTAAGGCTTACCGTTATGGGTTGACCTTTTGAGGATTGACACGCTAAGAGCCTTGAAACTGGCATCCGGACTTCTAAAAATGATATTTGTGCGTTATTAGAGGACCGAACGAAATCTCACAGAGAAAGATCAATCCTTCAGTACCAGGTCGTTGTGAATGGTCCACTAGAAAAAGATTTTTTTAATCCCAGGAAAAGGCATTTTTGACGTGGGGACCTCTACCGACACCGCAACTCATGAGAATTATTTTACACGGGAGTTGACTTTTGTACAATTAAACAGAAATACAAAGGGAAGTTATACATAGATGTACTTAGTTTTTCTTTGTGTACGAAAAGCTTGTAAGAAAAAAGGAGGCTGCGAAACTTTCACTGGAATAAATGCAACACCTCCTTCTCGTGTATAAACACTACTTATTATGCGAGATTTGGGACAATACGGGCGACAAGGCCAGTACTTCTGCTGAAACATAACTGGCGTGTGTATGCTGCAGAAAACACAGTGCACACAGTACAAAAATGGGGCACTCTTTTGTTATTGCATTTTGTAATTCTCATATTATTTAGTTAATTTTTTTTGTAGGAAGATTATTGATTTGCTGTGATATGAGTAAGCATGTAAAAATTATTTATCGTATCGTGAAGCATACACTATGTTTACCTGTATGAAAGATGAAAGCAGTAAATATTTCCCAGTAGAGGGATTATTTCAAAGCAAAGATTTGTTCTTTGTGACTGCTAGGAATTATTCCATTAATGCACTTGAAACACAACCGATGACCAAGTTTCTGCGAAATATTTCTACCTCTCTCCTGGCACCTCCAGGAAGTACAGCAAAAATGTATTGCTGCACAGCACCGTGATTTATCCTGCTCCTCTTTTCAGATGTGTGTTCGCGTGGAATTTTTTTTTCAGCAGTTACGTCGTGTGCAGGCGTAACAGCACTTTTTAAAATAATGAATGATATCTGGGTTTAGCTTTCCTTAACCACTGATGCCCAGTTTTCTTCAAATGACGTTGTTTTGTTTCTCCTAGAGATACGGACCCTGCATTTCATCGCCGGGCAAGCATTGCTTGAGGCGTCACTCTTCTGTTAAACAAAAAGTAAAAACTGTCGCCCTTCTTCACTCTCTAGTGATCTGCATAAAAAAACACACTATTGTAAATGAAAAGTAAAAATACAAAGAAAAGGAAGGCAACGCGGGGAGCTGTCATGAAAAAAAAGACGCGAGCGATAAGAGGAAGAGGCGCTGACGTAAGCAGGTCACCCTAAAAAAGCGGTTGAATTTACCTTGTCATGCTAGATTTTAAAACTACAGACCGTGACACCGCGTTTTCAGCACTCTTCAGCTAGGAGGATAAGCATGTCCGTCCCTCAAGTGTTACAAGAAAAGCATTGAAGTCTTGACGCCAGTCCGAATGGGGGTCGCGATTTTTGTTTTCTGGTTAAGTAGGGCAAGCGCTAAGACTCAACGAAACGAAGTCTTACATTCTTAATTTACACCGCTTTGAGATTCCCATTAGCAAGCGCTGAGGCAGTTTTTGCGAATAATAGAGAGAGGACGGAAGTTAAGTCAAGGAACTTTGGCCAGGTTCTGTGAACCACGGATGCTACTGGTTTTCTACTTTGCAAGAGGGGAAAAGGAGCGAGGGACACATAGAGGGGAGACAAAAGAAGGCCTTAGAACTCAACAAGCTCCAATATTTGTGCCAACTGTACTGCCGGTTGTTTTATTAACGCGAATGTTTTACTAGGCTTTGTTGACAAGGTCGCGACCGCAAAAACGTGCCCGCAGCATTTGTGGAGAACTCAGAAGAGGTGCACTTCAAACGAGCGGTTGTAATCGAAAGCGGATGATGTGAGGATGCTGCTCAAAGTTTCGAAATCCGATGAATAGTAATTAATTAGAGCGAAGTGTCCAAAAAGTGGGCAGGGCCAGATGAAATGTGGAGCCAAATTTTAAAACGCCGAAAGTGCGGCACCACGTGCCAGCAAGTGTGTGCGGAGCCATAGCATGGCGCCAAATTTGAGCACCCGAAATGAATACTGAAATGAAACGAGAGTAAATGCGCAATTAATCGAAATGTAATAAAACATTTATGAATAATGAAAAGATTTAAGCATTAATAATGGTGAATTAAGGGTGTCATAAGGGTGTTAATGGTGAATTAAGGTTAATCAAGGGAAATTTAAAGGAATTGATGGTGTAACGGTGCGGAGCGGAGCGATGCCATGCCAAACGTGAATTGAGTATACGGCCCCATCCGTTTCGACATGTCGCTCCTACGCCATTTCAGGTTTGCTGAAATGACGTCATGATCACATGAGACACACGGAGCGACGGAGCACGAAAAAAACAACTTGAAATGAGTGCATACGGCCCCTTCCGCTTCGGCGCGCCGCTTGTACGTACGCCAGTCGATCTCTCGACGTTGCCGCGTGCAGATGCTGTGTTCGCGCTCTGATGCGGTGGTGCCTAACTGCGCGCTGTGCAGGCGTGTGGCATCATGTTTAAGCCGTCTGTGCCATCGCATATTGCAGTTTCAAAAATCCAGACCACATGTAAAGAGGGGCAAAGAGAGTCAAAGATGGGCCGAGAGAATCAAAGAGAAGCAAAGAGAGGTGACGAGTGCCGAGGAGGCGTCAATGCTTTGGCATTACTCCAATGCTGGTTGCCGCAGTGATCTAGAATTTTCAGTACTCCCAGAAAATGAATGTCAATCTTTTAAAGTAGTACAAAATAAATTTGAGGTCTCCACATGTGGCCAAGAACGTCAGATATTTAAAGTACTTGATTGCAAGTTTGTTATAACTTCCGATGAGTTTCTGCATGTTTCTGAGACTCAAAGTTCTGATTATACATTGTCACCACTTTCTTGAACTCAACACCGAGACCTGTATAGCACTGTCTATTTGCAAAATTTGGTCCCATTTTTTTCTCCACCCAAGTCCAGGATTATGTAAGCAAGAACATGTGCGCGGTAAACCGCACAAGCACAATGTTCCCAAAACATCCTGCCGTCATTCTCATATCTAAGGTTGTATAGCGCATCCGTCTTATTAAAATTCCCACGCAGTATTTGTAAAAATCGTTACTCCGCTTTCTCCTCTCGAGTACATTAGAAAGGATAAGTTTAGTCCGGCCACAGACTTGAGCATAATGACAAGTATTGAAGATTGGTGATTACTACTGGTGTGCTTCATAAAACAGGCGAGTTGCTTTCATTCTTAATCAAAGTTGCGTTAAGCGAACATTTAAAAAGGCCGGCTGAACATGTAGCACATAACGTTCTATATTGTATGACGGCAGCTCTAGCGCAAGCATAGCAGGAGAACGCCATTCTCTCTCTCTCTCTCTTGCTATCTTCTCCATCGAGGCGGGGGTTTTGACCACCTCGTTTAAATCGCTTACGATCGTTCAATTCATTATTAGTACCTGCTATAGTTAAATTATTAAAGAATCGTGCACTTGTCCTACGCGTTCCTGTTAAAGCGAAAAGTTAACACAGCGCGCGAAACTTGCATGCGCCAAAGAGGTGGCTCTGCACAAATGCCGCTGAGCGCATTGGCTACGCATGTGATTGCGTGGCGCTCTCGATGAGAAGTCGCTCACATGGTACTCACGCCTCAATGTCCCCGTCGTGTAAGCGAAATGAATATACACCTGGAAGGACGCGCTGTAGGCGTCACACGCGCATTTAAGCATAAATAATTGCCCTATTGTTGGATTTCGAAAACCAAAGAAAACTCTAAATATTACTGTATGTATCGCTCCCTTGTCGACATCTCGAGGCATCATAGGCATTGTCCTTGCAACATGAATGGCTGATTAATATTTTGGTTGTGAATGTTCTGTGGACGCTTATTTGAGTGTCGTTGGTTTTTTATCGATATTCCCAACGTCCGCACACAGAGCGTAGAAAGCGGATGCAACAAGGTTCCTGATGCCCCCGAAAAGTTCTGGCCGACAAGGCATGAACCTGATTGTTAGGTATTCGCTTTGTGCCTGCTTTCGCGACTAAAAAGATATCGTTTTTTCTATATATTCATAAAATTGGCACGAAAATAATAAAAAGTATAGAAATCACTCTCTCTTTAAAAAAATTAGCTCTGGTTTAAGCTTTGGTTAACCCTGGTGAGAAGCGAAAGTTTCCTTTGCATGGCTCCGTTCACAAACGCCACACACACTGTCGAACGGATTGTCTGTAAAGCGTAGATGAAATGCCCGATGCACGATTGGGCAGTTACCACTTGCCACGATGGGCAGGTTGTGATGACGTCAGTAGGTCATATGACCTGCAACGACACGGCGTGGAAACTGTCACGTGACTTCACTGACGGTGCCCTCTTGAAAACCAACCGTAGTGAAGGTTTCGTTTCAAAAACTCTTGAGAATTTTCGCAAGGAATGGTTGCTACTTTCATATCAGGCACGGCATGGCAGAAAGGCCCTGGTTTTTTGGTTCAAACGGAATCCTTACCGAAAACCGAGGTAGCAGCATACAAGCGTCTTTTAATTTCCATCAAATATCAGACACGTATGAAATTGGTGAGGTGGTGAATGTTCGTTGCACAGCAGAAAGATTTAGAGCCGCCGCGGTGGCTCAGTGGTTATGGCACTCAGCGCGTTCGGTCCGGGCCGCGGCGGTCGAATTTCGATGGAGGTGAAATTCCAGAGGCCTGTGTACCGTGGGATGTCAGTGCACGTTAAAGAACACCAGGAGGTAGAAATTTCCGGAGTCCTTCACTAAGGCGTCCCTCATAGTCGGAGCCACTTTGGGACGCTAAACTCACTAAATCAAATCAAATTAAATCAGAAAGGTCTAGAAAAGAATAAAAAAGGCGACAAGCAATTGCGCTTACTTTTGGTCAATTGCATTGGTTGTATTTCTGTGACCATCATAACTACAAAGACAATTTCAGGTGCTTTGAATGGCAATCGGAACCTTTAACACGTTCTCAGGCTGAGAACTCCGTAGTCACTAAGTGCAAGCGAAGGGATGCCTCTTCGTTTCTTCAACACGCCTGAAGTCCTTCCGGGGTAACCTTTCCGCAAAAAATTCCGCGCTTGAAGTCAGTAAGTGCATTTCGGAGCATCAACCAAAGTTAGCTCTATTAAGCATCATGACCATTCAGCATATTCATGAACAACAATATTTAAAATCTCAGGTGAAAGGTGTCCGCTAATTAACTTCGGTCTTTCTGTGCACGCCACGACAGAATAGGGCACATAGATATAAGTTTGGGCTTAAACCAACGTGGGAAATAAACTGAAATAAGGCGGTGTCGTACGGAAGACAAATGCGAACACTGCTGTGCGTTCTGGCGACGAAAAAAATTAAAAATTTCTTTTTATTGCGCTTGTACCTTACTGAAAAAAAAAAGACGCTAGAGTTTTGAGTTTTTCCATCATGAATGACTCAAACGTTATTTTGTCCAGCCAGGTGCAAACGCGGTGACTGTGTTCCCAGGAGCAAGGAACAAATTTACCAATGGTACCCACTGCTGGACACCAAACAATAGCAGACAGAAAAGTACACTATTATTGAAAAGGGATAACAAAATATGTGCGTATTATGTAACGTTTTGTTTATTTCTTTTGGTGTGGCCATGTATCATTGGTGCCATCCGCCGCACCCTGCGTCATTGGAAAGCCGCGACAAATGACGGAGGAAAGCACAAAAGGTTAAAAGAATGAAATGGCGCAAAAGTGGACGTAGATTTTTCTTTATAGCGTTTTGCTATGGCTGCTCTTTCTTTCAAAATTGACGTAATTTTTATTCCTGCCCAAATTTCTCGTCTAGTGCTAACTTAAGCGTTTCCTTTTTGCCTTCACTGATTTTTGTTTGTTTTTTCCATGCACACAACACGTCTATGATTCTAAATTCTCTTGCAGAAAATGGCTCTCGGGTGTAAAAGTTCAAATGCGAATTTGGTTTGCGGCGAAGTGCTATTTGAGTGGGTTTGAGGCTGAAGTGAGGTGTTTTTTAAAATCTTGGCGGCACAAACTCAGCACTTCAAATTAGAGATGTTTAGACACATAATAGATGTTAAAGACCACCGTAAAAAAGGTAAACATTAGTTAAGATACCCCAAATCACCACTTTACAAAGCGTTCAAGAGAAAACTAGACTATATTGCAATGTACCAATAACAGCACATATTGAGGATCCAAATGACCTCATATACAATCATACAAACTAGCTAAAAAGAATACGTCTGCCCCTTTGCTTTCTTGTTTCGATTATTTTATAAAATAAAGCATTACGAAACGATCACAAACTCCTTGATTCAGCAGGGCCTGTTTTACACCGTGGACTGTATTTTCGCATTGTATATTAGGCTTCGGATGAAATATCCCGTAAAAATAAAACCGCAGTTATTCTTGCTGAAGATGAAGCCATTGGTCCGTTTGATCTTAAGCGGACAAGCATTTGTCCGCTGTACTCCTGACCCGAATAACAGCGCTGAGAACGGACACGCCGAGGAAGAAAGGTGTGTTTAGACTATAAGGACCGCATGCGGCAAGGTATGAATAGCAACTGTGACGGAAAGAAAAGTAGCGAACTGTGAAAACTGTCGCTCATGCAGATCAAGTCCTAAAGAGCTGAGATTGGCAATAACGTCGCGTGCATTATTTCGCATGGCTGAGCCAAAATCCTCCTGGAGGCCTCCCTCTATAGGCGTTATACTCGCGTGTCAGCTCTTCGGGACCTCGACTGCCACTAGCGTCCTAGGCTTTAACTGCATGTTTGCTGCTTCACTCTCTCTGTTTACCCATAGATCGCGGTAATCGAAGTGCC
The DNA here is from genome assembly GCF_052857255.1 of Amblyomma americanum. Taxonomy (NCBI): domain Eukaryota; kingdom Metazoa; phylum Arthropoda; class Arachnida; order Ixodida; family Ixodidae; genus Amblyomma; species Amblyomma americanum. The sequence continues at coordinate 158,593,850 of NC_135500.1, read as the reverse complement.
ATCTATGGAGAGGAAACGACTGGGATCCGAGACACATCAAAGGGGCGCCAGAGAGGATCCATCGACTAGCAGGTCATATTTGTGAGCCGAGGCAGATAAGATGGATGTCAGCTTCTAAGTTGTTCTCGTAAAAGCATGGGCACCGAGCGGTTGAAAGAAAGAAAGAAAGAAAGAAAGGGAGGAGGGAAGACCCTGGTGAGGCTGCATGAAAGAGCCTTCAACGAGCACGCCGATTCCATGGGCGAAGAAATTGCAAGATGCGGGTAAATGATCCAGTGTCATTCCGTACTGCGCTTCAATGACGACCCTGCTTAAATGAAACTAATGCCCACACTCAATCTCTAAATCAGCCGCATCTCGTAAAAACACACACGCATTGCGTTGAGCTGGAGCTCTGAAAGCTAATAAAGTCTGCCGCACTGCTGATTCTTCTTTCCTGCGAGGGAAATTTTTCCTTTGAAGTACAGTGGCAAAAGTGGAAGACATTCACGTTGCAGTAAAGTTTAAAGCGACAGCGTTATGGAGCTCGTGTCAAATAAAATCCACTGTCGTCGACTGAGTCGTCGTCCTTGTTGACTGTTAGAGAAAAATGCATGAGGAAAACACAGAAAAGCAACCGAAGAGGCAGGTGGGCCACCTATATAGGTCGTGTAACCTTGCGGCGTCATCCCAATACGCGCACCCTTTGCAGTTGGCAGTTGCAACAGGTTGCTCGGTAAGAGCAACCTGGGCCGCACAAGCCTATTTGTTGCAGCACGTGCCATCGCATGACAGCTGCGCCACTGCACTGTGAGTGGTATGAGGATTCCTAGGGATCTATGAATGTTAATAAAGGAATGGCCCATTGTGCATATATGCTCATTAACCCACTAAATACCGCCTCATACCCTTGAGGCAGATCCTTAGCATCCCCCTTAAATTCTCTGGCTCGCGCATTCAAAATAAATTGTCTGGGGATTTAAATAAAAGGGATGAAGTTAGACTGTGGTATGGTGAATCATGCTGACTCAAAACCGGGCTTCGGAAGCGATCTACAATGACGCGCACGAAACGTTGCACGTCCTAAGTAGGAGCCAAATGAGCGTCGCATGCTTACAAGGAGAAAAATGAAGTGCTAACCAGAAATATGTATTCAGAACGTTTAATTAGGATGGCTGATACGAACTCAAGTTTTTTCTTTTTATCTTGGATGTAATAGGTTTCTGGAATCACTGTTCCAGTTGCTTTTCCTGTTGGTATTAAATTAGAGTCATACAGATTTATTGATATATATATTAAACGCCCATAAACCGTACTTGTTATTTTGTTTGTTGCTCCCTGTCGTCCAAATTTTGTCTTAACAAGCCGCCAACAAATCCATTGACCGATTCGCTTCGCTTCTTTTAAGCAAACATCAGATTCACGATGCTGTTACAATACTACTGCTCTCACAGTGGTAAAAAAAAAATATTTTTTTTGCGTCATTTGCTCCTTATACACCGTCTCTCTAAAACACGAATATCAACTTGTTCTTCATAGCCAACCCGTAGAGGAATGGTCTGTCTTGCTTTCCCTTATTGTAAATAACATTTTTTTTTCTCCGTGAAAGCAAAATTAAAATAAACCGTCATATATATAGGTGTTATTACACTAGTCACACTCCTCGTTATACTTTGAAGTTATATCGCGCTATACGTTCACAAGCAGTGAAGATGAGCAGAATAGAATTTTCTTTACTTCTCGTGGTCCTGTCAGTATATAAGCAGAATGAAAGGGCGCATAAGGATGGAGAGCGATGCATTCCGCAGTCTGCTGCGTGGTTCTCGTCTCGACGCCCGGCGTCTTGTATTCTTTTGTCTCTGGAGTACCCCCGCATGGGGGAGAGAGGGTGAAATTTTAAGGCCACGTGTCGACTTCCTTTTTCCTCTAGTGATGTGAAGATCAGCTAAAACACCTCGTGAATCTTCTGCGCCGTGTCAGTTATTTGCAGTCCACTTTTATGAGGGGCCAGTAGTGCTAAAAGAACGCTATCCCGGTTTATGACGGGCTGCTCCAACCAGACGATGCAGTTTTGCAACATGTCTCGCTTCGTAATTCCTGCAGTGCAAGACGGCGAATGTCTCTCCAAAGTTAAAGGCAGCACGTTTTTTGCACATCTTATTTTTGTCGGAAGCGAATCTCTTTCACGTCTAGTTATACGCCCCGTGGTTGTCACAAGGGAAAGCCGTCAGCAGAATGTCTTTCGTATGTTCAGCGCAGTAACAAGTAGCAAGTTGTTATTGCGCTTGCCCGAACGCTTCTGTGTTAAAGGTCGTCTCATAGAGTCAATTTGTACTACTACTTAAAATAAGTCCTACCTAAGGGACCACTTTGCAAAAAATAGGTACGTGTGCTTCAAAAACGCATTGAAATAATGCGATTATCTAGCCTCAAACTCCCAAAACGGGCGTCCATACCATTGTTTTTTGTCATCACCGAATAATATAAAAAATATACATTAACTGCAGCGCACTGATTTTTTTTTCACTCGAGATGGCGCTGGTGATGTTGACTACTGTTTTGTTATTGCCATTTACTGCGGCGTTCCTTAAAGTGTCATCGACACGTGGAAACGTGAGATTACTTGGACGAAACTCAGTTCAGGTGGCACAGTCGTAAAGATTTTGAGCGCTCTGGCTCCTGTGATTGCATTCGCCGCTATGGCTACCTCTCACCGAAGCAATAAATATATATTGTTGACAGTGTCGTATAGTGCGACGTTTTGCTTTTTAGCATGAGAAAACAACTGATGTTTCTTGAAGTCGAGGGTCGTGAATGAAAGCGTTTTCATGGGGTTGCCCTATAACGGCAGAGCATTTGTCACAATTACCTAGCCGCTGTTGCTGGTTTTATGGCTTGCAAAGTAACATGTTGCTGGTGAGGTTTTTTTTTCCGGAGTAATGCCTCCGTGAGCTACTCGAGGCCCGCAATAGTGTACTTGAGCACTGGCGAACGATATAGCTGTTGGTGGCCTGCTGTTTTGTACGGTCGTCGCAAGTCGAAGCTTATACAATGTTTAACGCGTACATGAATTGCAAGAAGCTCTTCAGACATATATACGGTAACATATATAAGGTAAACATATATACGGTAAATGCATCTCACAAAATAGAAATAAAAATGCATGCCAAACTCCATTCCTGCATGTACAACATATCATTTAGAAGCCAGCGCTTACTGCCCTCTTTACATATGTGTAGAAATGGTAAAACAAATGTGACTTTTGTTGGAACACATATGTTTTGCTCGGGCTTTTGTTTAAGGAAACAAGGAAAGATAAAAAGGTGAAATTGTATGTGCAGGGCGTTTTTAGAATTACTATTTTATTGCTGTTTATAGAATAGAAAACGTAGTAACAAGTGATAGTGAAAAGGAAATTTGTTTGCAGTGAAAATGAAAGGATGCCACTGAAATAGGAATTTTACGAATGCCATTAGAAGCATGAAATTGTGTGTTTTTTTGTAGAGAGTTTTCGTTTCTCAATTGACGTTAGAATCAAGGTTTTTATCACTACTAATTACCTGACCTAGCATTTATGTAGTTGTATATATACGAAGGGGATCCTAAGTGCACTAAAAGCCTTATTCTAACTTTTTTAATGACAATACATATAATCACCAACTCTAAAGAAGATCGAATAGGAGGGCAGTCGTAATTGCACTGGTTGCAATGGATAGGTCACAGTGCAAACGACTATAGATTTTGTATGGTTGGTTGGTTTGTGGGGTTTAAATTCCAATTTCGGCCATCAGGGATGCATTATTGAAGGGCTCGTCATAATTTCGACCTTTGGTGTTCTTTAAACTGCACTAACATCGCACAAAACATGGGACTTTAGCGTTCCGCGTTCCTGAATTCGTCCAATGGCTACGACTCACAGCTTCAATCTCCGATCGCATGATCTAGAAAACTCCCTTTTATCTTGTTTTCTTATGCTAAACGAAGCCGGACGCGCCACATCATTTTGGATTCTATACTTTTTCTGACATTCTGGATATTTTTATTTCTATCCTTGGCTTGTGGTGGTTACGACATATGCATGGAATGTTGACGAAATAAATGCCGCGGCAAAGACACAGAGAACAAGAAACAAATGAACTAGTCTTGCGAAATAAATATGTCGCCTTACCCTATCGATTATGTGTGCCACCCTCTCGGCAGTTATATAGGTCGCCAAGAACTCAGTAAACCGTAGGAAAATATGACCAAGGTTAAGGGTGAAGCAAATGAAGGTAGAAGAAATATCCGGGAGAGCTGTTAAGGTGCACAATTGCTAATTTAGACAGCTGCAGACTCGACCATGAAACGAGGCAATACGCACTATACTGGCAGCTGAAATTTATTAGAACAGACGGTTATTATATAGTCACTTGAAGCAACAACGCAAGCAGAAATATACCATCTAAGATTTCTAAGATTTTTAAAGATTTCTGCTCACTGCACTCCTGATTGAGAGAGTAAACATCGAGGTGTGCTAACGCGACAGATGGTAGACTGACAGGTTCGTCATCATGTAAAATCTGCATTACCTCCATGATTTCTCAGTTAATAAGATAGGATTGGCCGTTAGGAAAAAGCAGAGATTCCAACCCCGTCATGAACTCTAAATTTGCGAATATTGCACCCATTCCCACTAGCCGCGGTTTTTTAAGCAGAATACGATAACCAGAATAAAGGCGGAACCTTCCAGGCCATATATATTATAAGAGAAGGTGTGCAATGTGTTAGTAAGACGTGTGCCGCGTTGTCACACCAAGGTGTTTGATTTCTCAGTCCGGGCTATAGACGGCAGAAGTACTGAACTCTTTTTATAGTTTCTTTGCGTGTTTTTGCTTCTGTTTGTCCTTGGCACCGTTATAAACCAACACCGATCCGTGACGTAACCAAGATGCGGTGGCGCTGCTGTCGCTGACTGGGCTAAATAAAACTAAAGTTAAGGCCTATAGAAATACATGTTACCAAAAGTTTTCAAAGCCCTCTTTTTACTTGACACTGCATCTATCATGCCATGAAATGAAGTCGAGTGTATAATAGAAGAATATTTGAAAACATTAAACGCCATTTTAAAAGGCGATGTATTTAGAAAAGAGCAGGATACGCGTGTGTGGGAGGACGCCTTAGCTGTGGATAAAGAACGGGAGTGCGACCAATAGAAACACATGAAAACAAAACATTTCAAAATTTTTTGCTTGTTGCGGAATTCATCATATAGCTTCCCTTCGTTAGCATCTAGTGATTGCTTTGAGATTGCGGCAAAGTATGCAACGTCATTTTGAAGCTATCTTTTTAAAATACCGCGATAATTATTGTGTATTGGTAAGGCAGACATGCAACAGGCGCTCTGTGTGCTCGGTGTTTCTACAAAATTGCACGTTATTCTCTCCGTGAGTGACGTGCTCTCGCGTGCGCTGCTTTTTCTCGTTAATAGAGTCGTTCAATCTAGATAACCTATTCAGCTATACATAAAAAAGTGTTGTCAGACCGCCTTAGGAACGCACGAAAGCGAACCGCACACCGCAGGATAATAACCCCCTACCGTCTGCATCATCACCGAGCGCCCCCTATCTTTGTGAATACAATGTCGGCCGATGTAATAATTGTCCACTCCAGCAATGGTGAGTAGTGAGTGCCAGGCATGTGTTTCAGTTAGTCTTTCTAGCCGCGCAAATCTGTAGATAAATTCGGCGCATATACACCATATTATACCATCCCGTATGAGGCGTATGGTTTCCTTTGCAGTGCCTGTGTACAGCATGGTATACTGTTGGCCATCCCTCGAAATTTTAGTTTTTGGACCTCCTTTGACCAGTCTGTCTGCAGATTTGTCACAAGCGTCCTCTGAATCACGACATTTCCGGGTATTCATGGACTTAATTCCTTGTACATCTCGAGGATCGCCAATCGCTGCGGCCACAGTACATCACAGCACCCGTCCTTCGTCGCCAAATGTACGGCATTCACGGAGGAGACGGTCCACAATGAAGCAACGCTACATTATGGAGTGCGTTCACCTGAGATCATTTATCTTTCCCTCTTTTCCCCAGTGCAGAATAACAACGTAGAGCACCCAACTGGTTAATCTCCTTGCCTTCCTCTTCCTTCTCTCTCTTTGTGTACTTGAGCTTAGAGACTAGCCCTTTGCGCAGTGAGCATCAGCTAAATTTTTGTACTTAAGGCTTCTATCCGCAAAAAGCTGACTTGTATAGTAAAGCCGCCAAATTAGAAGTCCAAGCAATCCAGGCAAACGAAGACCCGGTCCAAGAGACGTTCCAACCGTCACCACGCGACGAGCAAAAAGAAGCCGCTATTCGAAGTCACGCTGACAGAATCCCGTGCAATTAGATGTCGGTGGGATGTATTTATCCGTCGACTATACGCCGTGGGCATTATTATTGGCGATAGTTCATGCAGGTACAGCCTTCATAAAAATTATAGAGCACAATGGGCTTGCTTTTATACAATTATCACCTTTTTGGCGCATTTATGCCTGCTCTCTAAGACGCCCTTAGAGTGTGTGGGGTTAGCGGTCTCGGTATAAAATCAGATGCCTTTGACTGAGCGTGGCAAAATCAGCCAGAAACCAGCTGCCAAGTGACAAGGGGAGTCATCGTTTGGCGCCCAGCTTTCGCTGGTCCCAAGCCAGAGAATGGATGGGAGCCCAAGGTTCACAAACAAAACAAAGTTTATACATGACCGAAGAATGTCGGCGACAACTCTGGACAGAAAGCATCGGCCTCGGTTGGTAAGAAGTTGACGGGGAGCGCCATGATGTAGGATGAGGTCGGTCAAAGGAAAGTTGGAAACATCAGTAGCAGTTCTAGCGGGGAGTGTCCGCGTGATGACGTAACGAGTAGCATATACTGTGTCAACAGCTACCCATTTGTTTCCCGAGGTGATTCCGGAAACGGTCTCAAAAGGTCTAAGCCAACGCTATGGAATGGTTAGAGTGGGACATCAATGGGCTGAAGCAGACCGGCTGTTAGAGTGGTGGGGTGTTTCCGGCGCTGGAACTCGTCGCAGGCAGCAATATAGCGGCGTACACAGCGGTAGAGGCGGGGCCAAAAGAATCGACGGCGCACGCGGTCGTGAGTACGGGAGGCACCCAAGTGACCAGCAGTGGAGAGATCATGCAGCTCTTGGAGGACAGCAGTGCGAAGGTGTGTGGTCACAACGAAGAGGAGGCCCGGGCCAGCTAGGTTAAGGCTCCTGTAGTATAAAACTCCATTACGGAGCACAAAGCGCCGCATCGAAGGGTCGAATAGGGCGGTGTTGAGGTGGTCGATAATTGAGCGCAGCTCGGCATTGTGGCGCTGTTCTTCGGAAACGTTAGCGAGGGCAGAGAGAGAGAGCACAGAGCGTCCTCGCTGTCAGTGCCAGGATTGTCACACGGGCCAACGGGGTAACGAGAAAGGCAGTCTGCATCGGCGTACAGGCGACCAGACTTGTAGAGTGCACAGTAATGGTACTGCTGCAGGCTTAATGTCCAACAACCAAGCCGTCCTGCATGGTCTTTCAAGGAAGAAAGCCAGCACAACGCATGGTGGTCAGTGACAACTGTAAAGGGGCGGCTGTATAAATATGGGTGGAATTTCCCAACAGCCCAGACAAGGGCTAAGCACTCACGTTCAGTAAATGAGTAATTGCGCTCCGGGACAGAGAGGAGGCGTTTGGAGTAGGCGATGACACGGTGTTGTCCGGATTGCCTCAGAGAGAGGATAGCGCCGATGCCATAGACACTGGCGTCAGTGCGGACTTCAGTGGGAGCGGTAAAATTGAAGTGTGCCAGAACTCGCGTGGCAGTAAGCTTCAATATCAGGTTGGAAAACTCTTGTGCCTGGGCGGGCCCCCAGATGAAGGTGGCGCCTTTTTTCAGGAGGTCGGTGTGTGGGCGTGCGATGTTGGCGAAGATTTCAACGAAACGACGGAAGTAAAAGCACAGCGATAACACGCTTCGGACGTCGTTACAAGAACGTGGCTGAGGAAAGTCTTTGACGGCTCGTATCTTATCAGGGTCAGGGTGCAACCCCGTTTGTCGATGACATGACCCAAGATGGTGAGCTGACGGCGCGCGAAACAGCGCTACACGAGTTCAGTTGCAGGCCAAAAAGACGAAAGAGGGAAATGATCTTGGAAAGGTCAGCGAGGTGAGAGGAACATATGGGCGAAAAGACAATGACGTCATCGAGATAGTACAAGCAGGTGGACCACGTAAAGCCTTGCAAAAGGGCATCCATCATGCGTTCGAATGTGGCTGCTGCGTTGCATAATCCGAAAGGCATAATTTTAAATTCATAAAGGCCATCAGGGGTCACAAAGGCGGCCCTGGTCATCTACAGCAATTTGCCGGTAGCCGGTGCGAAGGTCTATGGATGAGAAGAATTTGGCACCATGGAAGCAGTCAAGTGCGTCATCGATACGCGGTATGCCGTACACGTCCTTTTTATTGATTTTATTCAAGTGGCGATAATCAACGCAAAAACGCCAGGAGCCATCTTTCTTCTTGACAAGTGCAACGGGTGAGGCCCAGGGACTGTCTGAGCGTTCGATAATATTTTTCGCGAGCATTTTAGTAACTTCCGCAATTATAACCTGATGCTCGGCGTGAGAGTCACGGTAGGGGCAGCGGAGGATGGGAAGGGCATATTCAAAGCGGTGCCTGACGGCGAGAGTTTGACCCAGCGCAGTGCAGTTCATATCAAACATATCCGAAAAAAAAATATTCGAGAAGGGTACGCAGCTGGGCAGTTTGGTCGGGACGGAGGTCAGTGGCCATCATGGTCGTGACGGCATCAGTCGACAGTGCAGACGGCCGGCGCGGGGCGGCGGTGTCTTGAAGAGGGGTGGCGGACAACTTAGCGACGTGGCAGGGAGCGAGAGGGGACAGCGTGGCCACGCGGAGGCCGGACGGGAGTACTTGAGAAGAGACGGTGAAGTGGAGTTAAGGCAGAGAGAGGGCGTTGGCTTGGACGGTGGCAATGGTATGAGGTAGAGCACCGTTACGGGTCAGCAGGAGGTAAAGATTGGGCGTAACTAGATTGTCGCCGTTGGAAACAGGGCGAGATGGGTCCAGTGGAATGAAAGAGGCCGTTCGGGTTGACAGGCGACCATATTCGGTACTGAACAGTCGCAGTGATACATCGACTGGTTCGGAATCCAGCATTGGAAGTTCGAGGTGTAGGGTACCCTCCGAGCAGTCTATGAGGGCAGAATGTTCAGACAAAAATTCCAAGCCGATGATAAGGTCATGGGCACAGGTGGTCAGCACGGTGAACTGCACCGGCATACTTTGGCCGGCAATAGTAACGCGTGCGGTACACATACCTTCAACAGCAGGCGTCCCACTTTCCGCGACACGCACATGGGACATGGCAGGAGTGAGCACTTTGCGGAGGCGACGGTGGAGAGCAGCATTCATCACTGATGCATGAGCACCGGCATGAATCAGGGCGTGCACAGAAACGCGGTCGATAGTGACGTCCAGTAGATTCGGTCGTGTGGGCGAGAGAGGATTTGTGGTCCGGGTAGTTGATGCAGCATCACCTCCTGGAGTTGCATCATTCAGTTTTCCAAATGGGAGCGGCTGTTGGAAGTCGACTGGGGGCAGCAAGAGCGGCGGCCCTGTGGCGACTGAGCGGGAGAATCGGCGTGGAGGAGAAACGGCTGCGTCATACGTTTCGAACGGGGCTTGGGTCGAGAAGTTGCGGGACGAGGCGGGATTGTAGAAGGAAGGGAAGACGTGGCGGGACGGTGAGGAACAAGGACTGCGGCAATGTCGGGCGATGTGGCCAATGCGAGAGCACCGGAAGCAGATGGGGCGGTCGTCTGCCGCGCGCCACTCATTGGGATTGCGGTAACGCGGTGGAGAATAATAGGTGCGGCGAAAAACAGGGGGAGGTAGCTGGCAGGTGTCCGGGCTTCTGATGGCGCACACTGCCGGTCACGGCGAACAATCCGGGTGGCAGTGTCGGCGGCGGGAATATCATCGGAGGACTCGGAGGACGGTAATCGCTGTTCCTCTCAGGAAGTGGCGGCAGCCATATTAAGGAGCCTAGAGAACTGCTGTGGATTTCGGCGGCTTTTAGCCTGTTAGAAGCGATGGCATTCTTTTATGATTGTGTCCATGGTAGTACAGTCTTTGCAAGCAATTAAATTAAAAGCACCGTCCGCATTCTCTTTTACAACATCGCCCATAATGTCGGACTCGGTCATGGCGGCGGCATCTTTGTGGCAAAGCGCCAAGACATCTTGAATATATGTACAGTACATAGCTTTCTGTTGACGACTGGGCGCGCGACGCGAGCTGCTTTCTTGCGGAGAGCTTTCGGTCATCGGGTCTGTCATATAAAGTACGGAGCTTTTCTTTAAAAATGTCCCAGCTTGTCAGTTCGTCTTCGCGAGTTTCGTACCAGACCCGGGCCGTGCCACTAAGATAGAATAAAGCATTCACTAGCATCACGGTGGGATCCCACCGGTTATAGGTGCTCACTCGTTCATATAGGCTGAGCCATTCATCGACATCGGTGCCGTCATTCCCAGAAAAGGTATCGGGGTCACGGGGAGGAGCCATGACCACGAAGGGAGCAGCTGAAGCCTGCCCTTTTGCACGCGAAGCTCACACCTCTTGGCCCGATTCCCTTCCTTTAGTGTTCCTAAGTCTTCGATCAGCCTTTAAAGAAGATCTTGAGCGCACGGCGGCTTAAATGGTCTACGAAACTACCGTCCGTTTTCCCGGCGAGTTCTTCGTTTCGGCCCCACCGACGACATCTTTCCGCGTGCCTACGTTGAACAGCTAGGCCTGACCATCAGGCACCTGCAACCCATTCCCACACGTCCATCGACTCAGAAAGTCTTCGTGAGCAAAGACCTTGCCACGTGCACACATGTCTTTGTGCGTCGAGACGTCATCAAGCCTTCGCTCACCCCTCCCTACTATGGCCCTTATCCCGTCCTGCAGCGAGGTGAGAAAAGTCTGAAGCTGCCCGTATATGAACGAGAAGAAATTGTTGCCACCGACCGCTTGAAACCCGCCTACATCGTGCTTTTTTCTCTTTCAACCCGCCAACAAGATATCTCAAGCACCAGTTCTTCCACTGACTCGGTCCGCGCCGTCAGCAAGCATGTCTTATGGGCGCCGCGCTGTTGACTGCCATTCTGCTTCACCTCCTTCCTCTCCGCGGGGGGGGGGGGGGGGGGGGGGAGAGGAGGAACCCTGTAGCGACACTATCATCATGATCAGTGCTGCACCGCCTCGGTTCGTGACATGCGCTTGCGCTGGCTACGTGGGACCACATGTGGAGTAGAATGAAGGCAGTTGATATCTGGTTCCCGGCCTGTTCTGGTTCCCGTCCGCGTCGGGGTCCGTTAATTTGTAGGGGACTAAGTCTCTGTCCCTCTTAACGTATCATCTAAATTAGAGCCGGTGTAATGGAAGGTAAGCAAGGTGACTCCAGTACCAAGAGAAGATTTACGATCTTCATGCAAAAGCTTTTGTCATATACATCACAAGCATTATTTAACTTTAATAAAGCATCCCGTTTATTCGCACATGAACAATTATCTTACATCTGAAAATTTCTTTGACCAAAGTGAACATTGCTTTCGTAAAAGTATGCCATGGGACTCTCAATTTGCTCTATTCAATTACTATATCAGTTCTAATCTAGATCTCAACATAACAGTGGAGGGATTGTTCTTAGATTTAGAGGAAGCATTTGCCAGTTACGCATAACAGGATCTTTCTTCCAATTCCATGCCTCTATCTTAACACTCAGACTTTGATTTGGAACGGTAGCTTCTTCACTAAACGTTAACACTTTGTAAATGCAACATTCCTCTCTCTCTAATACTGTTGCTTCTTGTGTGCCACAAGATACGGTACTGAGCCATTTACATTCCTTGATTTTCATTAATTACACTTCTCCTGATATCTTTTTTAGCATGAAGGTAATTGCTGACGACCGAGTATTTAGCTATTACTAAGGACAGTGATACTATACTGGTAGAAGCTGTTCTGCAAAACACTGTCTTGGTTCAGCAAATGACTCATGTATTTAAACACTAATAAAACCTGATTTGTTACGTTTTACTGCACACAGTCCTTTATTTCAGATAAATATGAAATCTCACGCTCCAAAATTTCGGCAGATCACTGTTATAAATAAGTCGCTGTCACCAATTCCTTTTTCCTTAATTGGTCAGTCCTGATTCCTAATGTTACTAAAGACGCCAACCGCATGCTTGCTGTTTTACGCTGTAACCTGCGACACTAATCACGTTCGGTAAGAATGCTGAACAATTTAGAACTTCGGATGCAGCCGAGATCGCTCAGAAAGGTTAATTTATTCCGACTAGACCTTTCATTAAAGTGTCAGGAATTTCAAATCAAAATATAATCATGCATTCCTCGATTCACGTCGCTAAATAGCCGCACCATTTTTTTTGTCTATAAATTTCCCCATTGTCCACATGGAAACTATGATATCATCTTTATTAGGGCATTTCCCAATACATTATTAATGATAAAGCAGTAGTGCTCACCATCTGCACATACGACTGCGAATCTTAAAGCTTCCTTCGGCCGTGCAGCAAAGGATTGGAACCGCACTTCTGCCAACGCAGTTCACCACAGTCATCAAGCCCTGTTTATATCATTCATTGAGATCACCACAAAAAATTTATAACATCCCTTTCCTTATCTAACCTCCAAAAAAAGGCATTTAAGTTGTCGAAAAATGAATGAATAAATACTAATTTTGTTTTCACTTGCCCAATCTATCTTAAATTGTTTCAAAACTAAAAGAGAGTTTCTAAATTAATAATTCTACGAGTGCATGTTTGAAGAAATTTTCTTATATTCAGCACGCGGACCAAAGCAACGCTCCTTTAAAACTAGGGATTTTGCCTCCGGTCGTCACCATGGAGAGGAAAGCAAGACACGGCAACTCGCCTCTGTAGGAATTCAAGAGACTACCCTGTTGGTCTTTCTCACAGATTTCAACGACGGGCCGAAGGCCCAATAGCCTACCGCTTCTCGGTTCTTGCTAACTGTCCTTACTGCGATTCGGGCCCCGAGAAACTCTCTTATAGAGCGACAGAATAGAACGCCGGGAGAGTTATATACCGTCTTATAGAGCCTTTATTCGATTCAGCATCGCTCTGAAATGTCTGCGGTTCGATACTTGTATTCAAAACAAGCAACCGAAACGGTCATGCAGCAGCGATTACAAAGCCTAAGCAGTGCTCCCTAAGCTTCTTCATGAAGAGTTCGGAGCCTAGCATGTATCTTCAAAATATGAATCGTTGCGTTTCGGAAATAAGATTACGGCAATGTAGCATATGTGTTTTTTATTTCTACTTAATGCACTCAACTGCAATCGGCTCTGTATTCCTGTATTGAAGCTATGCCTGTTAATACAGAAGAGCGTGCAGTGCCATCCATTGCGAAAAACGAAGAAAACGGAGCTTTATAAAGTGCGCCGGCCTTTGCTTCGTGGAATGTCCATTTCTACTGCTAACGTCTACTGGCCATCGTGAAATATATCATCTTTGGAGGCAGTCTACTATAGAGATAATTTACTCATTTTTATTTCTCTTTATTTTTTTTCTTCATACTATACGTTCAAGAAATAGACCGCGGAAGCGTTTGCTGATTCCCTACACTTGTCTATCGAAAACGTAAGAAAGATGACGAAGAAATCACAGCCTTCTTTATTTAATGAAATGGCTACCAATCCCTCCTCCCCCCGCCCTTTCTCGAAAAAAAATAAATAGAGCACGAAGCAGCAGCCTCAGCTTTATGCCATCTTTTCGGACGAGTTACGGTTCGGGAAATGCTTCGGTATATTATCCCTTACCACCTGAACTTGTGCAGTGACCTTGAAGACATTGGTATGGCAATAAGCGGACATTTTGGCACACACCCAACAGGGCAGCGCGCGCACACACCTTTCTGGCACTTGTTTAGCCGGCAGATCATGTTATGAACGCTTTCTACACGATCTTTATATTCACATCAGAGGAAGAGTGCAACGTTGCACCGAACGGTGATCAGCGTTGAACGCGCACAAAACGATGAAGTTGCACTGTTGCGGAATGCCCGGATGCCACACCCGTTCCTCTTTAGTCTAAAGACATTGTTAGACAACCATGCACTCTTCGTAACGCACAGGTTTAAAATTATACACTTGAGCACTGCTGCAGCAGTCTGTGGGAATCTGTCATGTGTGCTACGATGCAAAGGAACACGTACGGGAACGGCTCTGGCTGAATTTGTATCAGTGGAAGTAATGATACTTCTCATTTCTTCTTGCGTATCGCCAGTCTGGCGAGCTTTAGGCATCGTTCGCCAGTACGCTTTAGCATCTGAATGGGGAACGCTCTCGTCTATGCAATCAAAACGTCTCAAGGGATCTGCATTAACTAATTTAAGGCGCTCTTGCACGCGACTAAAAAGTAACATTAGACACTTACATGGCCATCTTGCCATGGAACCATTTTATCTTCGGCCCCATTTCGAGCATTGCAAAATCCCCTACAGAAAACTGGCAAGGAGTGCCACGAAGTTAGCAGAGTTTGTGATACCCCAGAAAAGCGTTACCTGAGCAGCTCCCAGGAAATGAATGTGTCATTAGGAGTGTTAAAAACGGAAAATTGTAGAATCTCTGTTGCACTCTATGAATCTAATTCATCCTTCCATCCGTGAGAAACGTTTTCAAAAGTGACTTTTTTCCAATCTCAGCCAATCGTTCTTCACATCAATTTCATCGTCCTGGACAACCGTGACCGTGATCGTTTGTTCCCTGTCAGGCCTACTGATCGGTTTTGCAGTATTGACGTCAAGGGCCCAAAAAACAACAAAATTTTGAAGTCTCACTTCTGTTTGGTATTTTTTGTAAGAGATGATAGGAGATATTTGTTCCTGCCTCGTTCTGCGCTATACTTTTGATTTTCGGTTGTAAGAGTTAAAGGGCGCTGGATATAACTTCCTGAACGTCTAAAACAAGTGCTTTCACTTCAGGAGAGCAAGCTGCTTGGCTAGTTGGTGGTGCATGTTTTAAACTAGGAAGCACCACATAGCGGACGAAAATAGCGCTCGTAAACCTGTTTTTTGTGTCCCTTACTATGTCTGTCGTCTAGTATTTTGCGCTTCCTAGTATACAAGTGATTCCATATACAGGGGAAATGAGGTGCACTCAGTAAGTCGCTTTTATTAAGCACATGTACGTTATTTTGGGTAAAATAGATTGATTAAATTTCAGCGGAAACTGAGTGTTGATCAGACTACAATGAAATCTCTTCTCGGTAATCTTGAGACAGCATGTTTTTTTAGTGTTTCGCAAGCGTATAGTGTAAGGGCTCTAAATCGCTACTCAAAGAAGAACATCATCTGACGAAAGTGCAAAAACTTGAAATATGTGCATTATAAGGCCTTAAAGTTAAAATGACCATGAGCAAGATGCGAACTTTTATGCTTTAGGGTTACGTGAGCAAGTACTCTGCACTCAGTTTGCAGTTACAAACTTGAGATGAATAATAAAATGAAAGCTCCTTGACCGAAATCTAATCTACTGTTTCAGTCAACACGTTTTTCCTTTTCTCATCTTGATTTTTTAGTTTTGTATCTTTTTGATTGAGAAAAAAATGAAGAATTTGTTATTAACACATGCCACTGAGGGTGGTTAAAGCCAAGTGATCTTAAAAAATACCCAACTCTTGCTTTCAAAACACTTTTTCATGTCGTGCTGAGGTAATTCTATCGGAAACGTTTCTCAGTACGGAAAGAAACGTAGTTTACTTCAACGTATCTGAGCCTGCGGCGCAATATGACCCAAAGGAACAGTTTTTCTTTCGCTACTGTGACATAAGCTTAGGCATAGAACGGGGAAACATGGTCCTATATACAGGATATTTCGCATCGGAAGAAAGCCTCGCTGCCTTGCCTTTGAAGGAGACAACGTGGTGACCAGTTCACGAAAGGAATGACAAGAGATAACAAAAAGGGAAGATTTAGCAGGTGTGCACATATTTTGCACTGCACGAAAAAAAGGTGGACAGACCTGTCATTGCTTGCATCACAGTCTTTGTTAGGCTGTGTGAGGAATCTTGCTCCTTTCACATTCACCCCAAAAGAAAAAAAGGAGTAGCGTAAACCATACTCAAGAAGTTCCTTGTCATGATAACGCCGACATCCTTTGACATTTTTGTCACGGGCAGTACAGGAAGAATGTACGAGAAGCAGCAAAGCTGTATGCCCTGTAAAGACGATAAGAGCGAAGGGCTGCTGACGGGAACCACAAGCCACCGTCACGCTGCAATGTCGCGAAAGACATCAAGTAGGCAGTCTGAAAGACGGACGCTTCGCAGTTGCGGCTTGTCAGGTATCCGTTTATGTTGCTATTCATGAGGTAGCCGGTGAAAGTGTGGTTATGTCAGCCAAATATTACCGCAGACGAAATGTAAAATTACGAATGGTTTCCAATACGTGTCATCTTTAGGAGGAGGAGATAGGACTTTAATGGAACAGGAGAGGTCTGCTTGGTTGTCGGCCTGGGTCTCATCTTTAGGTATTGAAACATAGGGAATTGTCATAACTTGGTCAATCAAGAAAAACCAACGAAGCTTACTGAGAACCACGAGACAGTGTATTGCGAGCACCGGTACAATATTCCCTTCCCCCCAAATCATAAACGCAGTGACAATAGCGATATTGTGCCTTGAAGCCCAAAACGAAGTAGCATCGAAAGTAACCGAATAAGGGGCCGGCGACGAATAAAAAGGCCACTCAGGCCTATGCTATGCATCAGTACCCAACGGATCCCTTACGTTCATAGCGTCCACTGCTGTAAAGCAAATCATCTTGGCAATGAAGAGAGATGAGCATTGGTGCTTTTGCAGAGCTGATCAAAGAAAAAGACGACGATGTATGATCGGGTGTCGTGAATGGAATGTTAGGCAAGACGCAGGCTGGATTTCAGGCATTAAGCGACTTTTGCTAGGCTCAACGGTTAGCCGGGAGATATACTATTAACAACCAATAATGCAATGGGGGCTAGTTCAATGCACGTTTTTGATGGAATTAACGCTCTAGAGTAGGACAAAGAGGAGCGAAAGCGGAGTACACAGGGAAAGTGGCTTGTCCTTTCAATCCCTATTTAACTCGCCTAATTCCTAGTGTAGCGCGTTGATTTCATCAAAAATAATACTAGTATTCTAAGAGAAATAATCCGTTGATAATGTATACATTCTTTCGCAGAAGAGGGAAAGGGAAGTGGACTTTGAAGGGCCCCAATCGCAGAACTAAGTATGAAATTGACCTCATACTGCGTGTTAATCTTGGCATCTTTCATGATTCAGAGATGCTCAGAAAGGTATGACGTAGGAACCGTAAAATGGTAAGGTCTCGAATTAGTCTTAACTTGAGCAAGGAACGAACGAACGAGTGAGGGAGAGGCTCATCAGCGAATTAACGTTAAGAGTTACAGTAAGGAGAATAAAGATCTCACTGCAGAGGAGATAATAATAATTGGTTTTGGGGGAAAGGAAATGGCACAGTATCTGTCTCATATATCGTTGGACACCTGAACCGCGCCGTAAGGGAAGGGTTAAGGAGGTAGTGAAAGAAGAAAGGAAGAGAGAGGTGCCGTAGTAGAGGGCGGAATAATTTCGACCACTTGGGATCTTTAACGTGCACTGACATCGCACAGCACACGAGTGCCTTAGCGTTTTTCCTCCATAAAAAAGCAGCCGCCGCGGTCGGGTTTGAACCCGGGAACTCCGGATCAGTAGTGGAGCGCCCTAACCACTGAGCCACCGCGGCGGGGCACAGAAGAGATATTCATATTTAATTTAGGAAGACAGCCCTAATGTTTAAACACCTGAGCGTTAGTCTCACAGACATTATTACGGACGGCGCAGCATAGGTGGGCGCTAGGATGGCTAGAAAGGATACCGGCGAGCTCTGCCAGGAAAAAAAGAGATTTAATTAACAAACACCAAAACGTGATAGCCTCGACCCTAATGAAACAATATAGCGGGCAGAGGTATGAAACCTAATTCATAAGCTAAAAGTAACAGACAGAAGAAGCACAATGTGGAGAAAACCGAGAATGCTCGAAAGAATGTAGATAACATAAGAGCGCTCAAGGGGAAACTATACATAGGAGAAAATCAGATGTACGCGCTAAGAGACAAAGAGCATAATCTCATTAGCAATATAGATAAGATAGTTTAAGTAGCCATAGAGTAATACACGAATCTATACACTAGTCAATCTTATCAGGACCTTAATGATAAAGGCAGTATCGAACAACAATATCGCACAAATCACCGCACCAAATTTGTACCGACCTTTTCCTTACGTAACCTGTCAAAAAATGCATTTAAATTGTGAGTAGATGAATGAATAATTGTCGATTTCCCTTCCACCTGACGGCTGCCTCCGCTGTCTTAACACTGCTTCACGACCTACATTTAATTGCACATGGTTGACGGTAAAATGCAAGCAGAAAATATGATAATCTAGCGCTAATTACTAAGTTAGGGAAAGTTTGTTGCTTTTAATAATGGTGCTAAAAATGAACTCATGGTTCTAGTGGTGAAATTAAGCATGTTTGATCCTTTGCTGGCGACATTAAAAGCATATTTCTCCTTGTAGAGTGATTGAGCAGGTAGCGCAGTTTCTCTGTCTGCGCAATAGCTACGGTTTTCCCACTTTCAGACAAGCCAGAATATTATAATACCCATGCTGTTTCAGAGCTATGCCAATTACGTTCTCATGAGCATATATGAAACGAATGCCAGTTTGCACAAATGTAATGCAACGTTACTTTACTTTTGCGCATGTATTCATGAACCATAATGTATTTAACAGAATACTTATTTGAAAAAGAGTCTCGCTTCTTTCTAAACTATTTATTTTGGCACCATGTTTTGGGGCAATTTTTGATATACTCAGCACGCGGACCAAAGCAGCGCTCCTTTATAATTCTGGATTTTGCCTCCGGTCGTGACCATGGAGATGAAAGCCAGAACATTATAATATCCATGCTGTTTCAGAGCTATGCCCATTACGTTCTCACGAGCATATTTGAAACGAATGCCAGTTTGCACAAATGTAATGCAACGTTACTTTACTTTTGCGCATGTATTCATGAACCACAATGTATTTAACAGAATACTTATTTGAAAAAGAGTCTCGCTTCTTTCTAAACTATTTATTTTGGCACCGTGGTTTGGGGCAACTTTTGATATACTAAGCCCGCGGACCAAAGCAGCGCTCCTTTATAATTCTGGATTTTGCCTCCGGTCGTGACCATGGAGATGAAAGCAACAGACGGTAACTCGCCTCTGTAGGAATTCAAGAGACTAACCTGTTGGCCTTTCCCACAGTTTTCAACGACGGGTCGAAGGCTGAATAGCCTACCGCTTCTCGGTTCTTGCTAACTTTCCTTACTGTCATTCGAGTTCCGAGAAACTCTCTTATACAGCGACAAAATAGAACGCCGGAAGAGCTATATACCCTCTTATAGAGCCTTTATTCGATTCAGCATCGCTCTAAAATGTATGCGACTCGCTACTTGTATTGCAAGCAAGCAAACGAAACGGTTATGCAGCAGCGATCGCAAATCCTAAGCAGTGCTTCCTAAGCTTCTTCAGTTAGGATCCTAGCATCTATCTTCATAATATGAATTGTTGCGCTTCGGAAATAAGATTACAATAATGTAGCATATGTGTTTTTTATTTCTATTTAATGGGCTCAACTGCATTCGGTTCTGCATTCCTGTATTGACGCTATGCCTTTGAATACAGAAGAGCGTGCCGTGCCATCCATTGCGAAAAACGAAGAAAACGGAGCTTTATAAAGTGCGCCGGCCTTTGCTTCGTGGAATGTCCATTTCTACTGCTAACGTCTACTAGCCATCGTGAAATATATCATCTTTGGAGGCAGTCTACTATACAAAGAATTTACTCATTTTTATTTCTCTTTATTTTTTCATTCATACTATACGTTCAAGAAATAGACCGCGGAAGCGTTTGCCGATTCCCTACACTTGTCTATCGAAAACGTAAGAAAGATAACGAAGCAATCAAAGCTTTCTTTACTTAATGAAATGGCTACCAATCCCCTCCGCCCTTTCTCGAAAAAAAATTAATAGAGCACGAAGCAGCAGCCTCAGCTTTATGCCATATTTTCGGACGAGTTACGGTTCGAGAAATGCTTCGGTATATTATCCCTAACCACCTGAACTTGTGCAGTGACCTTGAAGACATTGGTATGGCAATAAGCGGACATTATGGCACACACCCAACAGGGCAGAGCGCGCACACACCTTTCTGGCACTTGTTTAGCAGGCAGAGCATGTTACGAACGCGTTCTACACGATCTTAATATTCACATCGGAGGAACAGTGCAACGTTGCACAGAACGCTAATCAGCGTTGAACGCGCACAAATCCATGGAATTGCACTGTTACGGAATGCCCAGATGCCACTCCCGTCCCTCTTTAGTCTAAAGACATTGTTAGACAATAATGCACTCTTCGTAACGCACAAGTTTAAAATTATACACATGAGCACTCCTGCATCAGTCTGTGGGAATCTGTCATGTGTGCTACAATGCAAAGGGACACGTACGGGAACTGCTGTGGCCGAATTTGTATCAGTGGAAGTAATGATACTTCTCATTTCTTCTTGCGTATCGCCAGTCTGGCGAGCTTTAGGCATTGTTCGCCAGTACGCTTTGGCATCTGAATAGGGAACACTCTCGTCTACGCAATCAACACGTCTCAAGTGATCTGCATGAACAAATTAAGTGTGCTCATGCACGCGACTAAACAGTAACATTAGACACTTATATGACCACCTTTCCGTGAAACCATTTGATCTTCGGCGCCCTTTCGAGCATGGCAATATCCCCTACAGAAAACTGGCACGTAGTGCCACGAAGTTAGCAGTGTTTGCGATACCCCAGAAAAGCGTTTGAAAAGCGACATGTCAGTTCGTAGCTTCTTTCCCAGGAAGAGTTCCCTGAGCGGCTCCCAGGAAATGAATGTGTCATTAGGAGCGTTAAAAACAGAAAATTCTAGAATCTCTGTTGCACTCTCTTACATTATTTCATCCTTTCATTCCTGAGAAACGTTTTCAAAACAGACTTTTTTCCAATCTCAGCCAATCGTTCTTCACATCAATTTCATCGTCCTGAACAACCGTGACCGTGATCGTTTGTTCCCTGTCAGGCCTACTGACCGGTTTTGCACTATTGACGTCAAGGGCCCAAAAAACAACAAAAGTTTGAAGTCTCACTTTTGTTTGGTTTTTTTTTGTAAGAGATGAAAGGAGATCTTTGTTCCGGTCTCGTTCTGCGCTATACTTTTGATTTTCGGTTGTAAGAGTTAAAGGGCGCTGGATATAACTTCCTGAACGTCTAAAACAAGTGATTCCACTTCAGGAGAGCAAGCTGATTGGCTAGTTGGTGATGCATGTTTTAAACTAGGAAGCACCACATAGCGGACAAAAATAGCGCTCGTAAACCTGTTTTTTGTGTCCGTTACTATGTCCGTCGTCTAGTATTTTGCGCTTTCTAGTACACAAGTGATTCCATATACGGGGGAAATGAGGTGCACTCAGTAAGTCGCTCTTCTTAAGCACATGTACGTTATTTTGGGTAAAATAGATTGATTAAATTTCAGCAGAAACTGAATGTTGTTTAGACTACAATGAAATCCCTTCTCGGTAATCTTGAGAAAGCATGTTTTTTTTAGTGTTTTGCAAGCGTATAGTGTAAGGGCTCTAAATTGCTACTAAAAGAAGATCATCTGACGAAAGTGCAAAAACTTGAAATATGTGCATTATAAGGCCCTAAAGTTAAAATGACCATGAGCAAGATGCGAACTTTTATGCTTTAGGGTTACGTGAGCAAATATTCTGCACTCAGTTTGCAGTTCCAAACTTGAGATGAATAATAAAAATGAAAGCTGCTTGACCAAAATGTAATCTACTGTTTCAGTCAACACGTTTTTCCTTTTCTCATCTTGATTTTTATTCTTCTATCTTTTTGACTGAGACAAAAAATGAAGAATTTGTTATGCACACCTGCCACTGAGGCTAGTTAAAGCCACGTGATCTTAAAAATACCCAACTCTTGCTTTCAAAACGCTTTTTTATGTAGTGCTGCTCTAATCCTATCGGAAACGTATGTCAGTACGTAAAGAAACGTAGTTTACTTCAACGTATCTGAGCCTGCGGCGCAATATGACCCAAAGGAACAGTTTTTCTTTCGCTACTGTGACATAAGCTTAGGCATAGAACGGGGAAACATGGTCCTATATACAGGATATTTCGCATCGGAAGAAAGCCTCGCTGCCTTGCCTTTGAAGGAGACAACGTGGTGACCAGTTCACGAAAGGAATGACAAGAGATAACAAAAAGGGAAGATTTAGCAGGTGTGCACATATTTTGCACTGCACGAAAAAAAAGGTGGACAGACCTGTCATTGCTTGCATCACAGTCTTTGTTAGGCTGTGTGAGGAATCTTGCTCCTTTCACTTCCACCCCAAAAGAAAAAAGGAGTAGCGTAAACCATACGCAAGAAGTTCCTTGTCATGATAACGCCGACATCCTTTGACATTTTTGTCACGGGCAGTACAGGAAGAATGTACGAGAAGCAGCAAAGCTGTATGCCCTGTAAAGACGATAAGAGCGAAGGGCTGCTGACGGGAACCACAAGCCACCGTCACGCTGCAATGTCGCGAAAGACATCAAGTAGGCAGTCTGAAAGACGGACGCTTCGCAGTTGCGGCTTGTCAGGTATTCGTTTATGTTGCTATTCATGAGGTAGCCGGTGAAAGTGTGGTTATGTCAGCCAAATATTACCGCAGACGAAATGTGAAATACGAATAGTTTACAATACGTGTCATCATTAGAAGGAGGAGTGGGACTTCAGGAGAGGTTTGCTTGGTTGTCGGCCTGGGTGTCATCATCAGGTATTTAAACATATGGCATTGTCATTACTTGGTCAAACACGAAAAAAGAAAGAAAATTACTGACAACCACGAGGCACTGTATTGTGAGCACGTCTACTATATTCCCTTCTCCCCACACCATAAACGCAGTGACGATAGCGCTAGTGTACCTTGAAGCCTAAAACGGAGTAGCAGCGAAAGTAACCGAATAAGTGGCCGCCGGCGAATAAAAAGGCCACTCAGGTCTATGCTCTGCATCAGTGTCCAACGGATCCCTTACGTGCATAGCGTCAACTTCTGTAAAGCAAATCAACTTGGCAATGAAGAGAGATGAGCATGGGTGCTTTTGCAGAGCTGAACAATGCAAAAGGGGACAATGTATGATCGGGTGTCATGAATGGAATGTTATGCAAGACGCTGGCTGGATGTCAGCTATTAAGCGACTTTTGCTAGGCTCAACGGTTAGCCGGGAGAGATACTATTAACAACCAATTAAGCAATGGGGGCTAGTTCCATGTACGTATTTGATGTAATTAACGCTCTAGACTAGGACAAAGAGGAGCGATAGCGGGGTACAACAAAGAAAGCGCGGTTGTCCTTTTAACCCAATTTATCATCTCTAATTCTTAGTGCAGCACGTTAATTTCGTCAAAAATGATACTATTATTCTAAGGGAGAAGTAATCTACTAATAATGTATATTACTTTCACAGAAGAGAGAAAGGGAATTGGACTTTTAAGTGGCCCAATCGCAGAACTAAGTTTGAAACTGACCTCACACTGTGTGCTAATCTTTGCATCTTTCATGATTCAGAGATGCACAGAGGCATGACGTAGGGACCGTGAGATGGTAAGCTCTCGAATTAGCCTTAGCTTGAAGAAGGAACGAAGGAACCAGTCTAACCAGTTTACTGTCTAACACGACTTCACGACCTAGATTTAATTGCACATGGTTGTCGATAAAATGCAAGCAGGAGATATGATCATCTAGCGCTAATTACCAAGATAGGGAAAGTTCATTGCTTTTAATAATGGTGCTAAAATTTAACTCATGCTTCTAGTGGCGAAATAACAAGGTACATTTGTTACTTTGCGGACGACATTAAAAGCATATTTCTCCTTGTAGACTGATTGAGCAGGGAACGCAATTTCTCTCTCCGCAGTTGCTACGGTTTCAGCAGTAACATAATTCCCACTTTCTCGCCAAGCCAGAACATTATAATACCCGTAGCTTCTCACGAGCATATTTGAAACGAATGCCTGCTTGCACTAATATAATTCAACGTTACTTTTGCGCATGTATTCTTGAACCATAATGTGTTTAACAGAATACTGATTGTACCAAGAGTCTCACTTCTTTCTAAACTATTTGTTTTGGCACCGTGTTTCTGAGCAAATGTTTATATACTGAGCACGCCGAGCAAAGCAACACTCCTTTAAAACTCGGGATTTTACCTCCCGTTGTGACGACGGAGAGGAAAGCAAGACACGGCAACTCGTTTCTGTAGGAATTCAAGAGACTACCATGTTGGTCTTTCTCAGAGCTTTCGACGACGGGCCGAAGGCCCGATAACCTACCGCTTCTCAGTTCTTACTAACTTTCCTTACTGTCCTTCGAGTCCCTAGAAACTCTTATAGAGAACGACTGAATAGAACGCGGGCGTTTTGTATACCCTATTACGGAGCCTTTATTCGACTCAGCATTGCTCTGAAATGTGTGTGACTCGATTCTTCAATTGAAAACAAGCAAACGAAACGGTCATGCAGTAGCGGTTCCAAAATGTAAGCAGTGCTCCCAGAAGGTTTTTCAGTTCAGAACCTAGCAACTATCTTCATATTGTAAATCACTGTGCTTTCGAAATGTGATTACGGTAATGTGGCACAGGTATTTTTATTTATTCTATTTAATGCGGCCAAGTTCATTCTGTGCTCTACTACTTTATTGACGCGATACCTCTATATACAGAAGAGCATGCGGTTTCTTCCGATGCGAAGTCGATCTTTAGAATGCGCTCAGGCCATTGCTTTGCACAATGTTCATTTCTACTGAAAATGGGTCTTGGCCATCGTGCATTGAACCATCTTTAGAGATAGTCCAAAATACAGAGAAGTTGCTCATTCTTATTTCGTTTTTTTCCTTTATATTATACGCTCAAGAAATAGGAGCGTTTGACGGTTCAATACGCTCGTCTGTAGAGAACCTATGAAAGATGCCGAACAAGTCGCAATCTTTTTTCCTAAAGAAATGGGTAATCCTCCACCTCAATATATGTATTACAGATCACGAAGCAGCGGCCCAAACTTTATGCCGTCTAGTCGGACGCATTACGGCCGTCAAATGATTCCGCATATAGTAAAGATTTCTTGCGGGCTATTTGGTTCATTTGAGAAAAAAGACGACTGCACAAATGGGGCAGGGCAGGACAAAGATGAAGGAAAACGACAACACAGGCGCAGACTTTCAACTGTTTACTCCAGACCAAAGAGCAAACGCTATATAAGCGATGAACCCATACTCGTAATCATCACTGTCATTCAAACAAAGCCTGACAAAATGTAGACCACATTGATCAAATATTTACGTTGCGGAAGGCACGATAGACCAGGGAGCACTCTGTCAGCATGTCCTCGGGAGCTCCATGTCAAGAAAACGATTTATAAAGAAGCAAGGATCCCAGCTATATACCGAAGTAAAATGACGCAAAATATGTGCAGTGATAAAGCAGGTACTCCAAGAGAGAACAGGAGTAAAAAAGAGATGAAAAGGTGATAAAATCAACAAGTGGCGTATGCGAAAACCAGAATGAGATGATAGAAACAGCAAAGAACAAGATTCAAGTTTAAAAATAAAACAAGGTAAAAGAATAGAACGAGGTATGAAAAAGTAAACATGAAGTTATAGAAAACAACAATGAAGCTATAGAAAACAATGAATAATTGCAAAGGTGAGCATACAGCCAGATAAAACTACATTTTCGCCCCTGAAGTACAATTACTAACAAGACTGGGACAAAAGAGATACAATTATTGGTGGCCTTCTAAAAACGCGATTTCACTCAGTGAAACCGAAAGAGCCAAACTGCTGATACATTTTTCACCATTTTTACAATGTGAAATGCTTCAACGACCTCCCTTTCAATCTTGTCTCTTGATATAAGCAAAAGACTTGGTGTTACGCAAAACTAGGGTGGAAGACACTTTTTTTCTTTCCCTTACCCTTCCGTTCATATTTCTTACAATGATGTGCCAGATGAGCTCCCATATTGTTCTTTACTGCCAAGTTATGTTCGCATGCCCGTTCATTAAAACACCTACAAGCCTGACCAATGTAATCTCTACCACATGAGAGAGGAGTTTTGTAGACAAGATCTCTGATCGGACTTGGTGAACTTGTTTATAGCACCAATCAGTCAAATTACAACGTGGCAGTTGCTTTTATGGCGGCGGCTCTGACCTGCGGTCTCGGTGCCACAGTCATCGCTATCTTTTTTGAAATTGATGTGCTCAACAATGAAGTGCGTCCTTCATTATTGGCCTGGCTCCCAACAACAATTAAATGTCAATGTGAAATGTGCAGCATTTGTCGAGCCGGCCCTGCCATGTATGGATGTTTATACGGCTGCTGCCACTGACACATTCGGACTGCATTCACTGCCCAAGGAGCCAGGGACCCTCGCCATTGCAACCACATGAGCAGAAGTATGAGGTACAGCGTCCATGACCGTTAGTGTAAAAATGGCATCTATAACGTATTTGGTTTTGCAAGACTACTTTCACAACAGTAGAATTGGCCTACTTCGTTTCAGTGTGTAAGTCGTCTTATTACGGACTTCCGCATTTATGTGGCAGATTTTTGAAGGAAATGAAAAGTCTTAGGCTGAGGAAGTATTTCCTTGTGTTAATCTTATTTCTACTTCCACACAATTTCTGAAACTTTTATAGTTCCTTGCTCCGTCACCTATTGTCGACGCTTGTAAAATTTAAACCGTCGCAGTGTGAGATTGTGGCAGCCAAGAACATTATCTCTTTTTTCCTACGCTGTAGCATCATTTTCTCAAGCTCTTTTTGAAACTTGAAAAAAAAAACTCTTGTGGAGAGTAACAATTAATTATTAAGAGTGAAAATTGCTTTGGCTTAATGATAAGTCTTTAAATCGTATATATATATGTATACATCTAGACTGCAGGCATTAGGGGCTTATTGCATGAGCAGGAATATATGAAATACAAGAAATTCCTTAAGGATTATTACTGGACATAACAACAGAAAATTACAATATGACTTGCAGGAGGCTCAGGCATGAGGAAATTTTGGTGGTATTTAAAATTTACTCAATTTGTTGAGGACCAGCTTTCAATGACTCGCAGAACAACAGTTATGTTTTAAGATATCAGTGCGTCCGTAAATAGAATAATTTAGTCTCTGGAGATTTATTTTTAAAATGGTTATGAAAGCAGACAACTGCCTCTTTCTGAAGGAGCGATAAGGTAATTAGCATGAATATGTACTGTCGTGGAGAAAAGTAACGGTGATGCGGATGAGGAGAAACCAAGATTTTTCTGCGTTGCCTCGAAAGCCACTCAGCTAGTACTTGATCTTGTGCTTAAAGAACGCATGACTCCTCATGCATATATGCGTTTAGTTCCTTACTTTGCCTGGCCATGAAGAAACATCATTTAATTCGTCTCCATTACCTAAAGCAATGAGGCTCTGGAATGATCTTCCTGACAACATAATCTCCTGTCCTGATCAATCCTACAAAGTTTAAAATGACACTATGTATGCATTTATCCCTTTAAATATTAATGTTTCAAAAGCTTTTCTATAGTTTCAGTTTCTTTTATACTGTTCTCTTATGTACCACTGTTTTTGTTTGCACCTGACTACTACCTCGTCGCGTATTCGCGTTTCGCAGTTTTTTTTTGCATTTTCTATTGTTTTGATCAGATGTTATTTTTGCCCCGTTTTAAGTAACCGGTGTTCGAGGTTTTTGCCTTGTACTGCGTCCGCTGCACCGTTATTGTTATTTATTATTTCTGCATATTTCTTTTCCTTGATGCTCCCCTCACACAATGCTCTTCGTGGCCTGTGAGGAATAATAATAATAATAATAATAATAATAATAATAATAATAATAATAATAATAATAATAATAATAATAATAATAATAATAATAATAATAATAATAATAATAACTATTTTTTGCGAGAATACGCATCACGCAAACTCCCCACAGCGACAGAGGGGAAGGATGCTCAAATTAATCTTATAATAAAGGACGAATCCGCCATTTCTGCTGTAAAGCCTATCCGCTCCAACTACACTGAGACCTGCCAAGTTTTTGAGACACCACGTACATCGCAATACAATCGCGTTTTGATGACATTAACAAATTAACAATGTGGGGAAATAGAGGGCAATAGCGACGAAAGTATGCAGACTGGTTTACGAGACTTGCAATGTTAACGTGCAGCGCCCTATGATTGCAATGATTAAGGGACGCGACACAAAAAAAAGCAACAAGAATGACTGGATCACATTTGAGGTCGCGATCGAGGCCTATTATTGCAACATTTACCTGTTGCGTTCATCGCATCACTCCAATTAGAAGGCGCCATTGTTGCATTTTCCACGAAAATGTGATCAATACGTCGACGAGTCTATTGCCATTGCCTTTCAAAGTAGTCCTTGATCATTTAATCAATGAAGCGGTCATGATTCGTAACTTTTTCGTGGAGCGGACATACTAGTGTTATAGATTGCAAGGACATGTAGAAGACAGTCTTTTTTTTTTACGATTGTCTCCTACCTTCGAGCGGACAGTGGGAATGCGGATGTTTATATAGCGTGAGAGATCGTTCTAACTTTGGGCATCCTGACTGTAGCTTCATTTCTAACCATTTTGCCGTCGTCCTCAACAAGGTTAGAATAGTTTCGCCAATTGGTGCTGCCAGTTTATGCAAAAGGAAGTTGTTTTGCAGTTATATCTTTTTAGGTGGTCGTGCTTCAAAATAGGCATTTTTACCGCATGGGTAAGGAAGTGAAGGCAGTATTATAGTTCGAGTTTGGATGCACCGGAGAAGATGTGCGAATCGGAAGTTGTTGGGGAGCAGCAATACGCGACTCGAAGGCCTCAGAGTATAGGCTTTCAGAATGACGAAGTGATTTAATTTATGAAAGTATCCGTCGTTTATTTTTCACCAGCGAACAAGTAGGCAAAGATGTCTGCGGCAGAGATTGAGCCCATGATACCGTTTTCGCTGCTTCTACCGTCAGCAGTCCTCTAGTGAATAGGGGTTGAAGAAGGGTCACTGAACCCTCATTTGGGCCTTTTCTTACATTGGGCAGCGTTCTTGGCTTTTCGCTGGCGAATTCTCGAGTCCAACATGGCCGACTCAAGACTGAAAAAAAAAACAAATAATTCGATTCATGAAGATGTGTACGAGTGACCACCAGAACACGCCTAGTGTTTGCGTGTCCTGAACTTTGTTTGAGCTGCTAGACAACCAATTTTCGTGTACAATTTCACTTGCACTGTGAACTTGAGGTATGGGGAAAGATCATGAGGTGTCGGGGTAGGGGGCGGCTGAAGCCATCTGGAGGTGGCTCGAGTCTATGTAGGCAGGAAGAGGTCCCTGAATTGGCAGAGGTCATTGGCAAGCAGAAGCTGTAAGCGAGTGATTGGATGTGCACCCTCCAAAGGTTGCCCCGTAGAATGTCCGGAAAATGGCGGCTTCCCAGAGACAGGAGCAAATAGCGGGTGCCATGGCTACGTTGTTATTATGTTGACTGACATTTTCTCTTTTCTACCCTGTTTCCCTCCGTCCACTGCTGTTATAGGCCGCCATGCTTTCTCCTCTTCGCATGACACCTCCCACCAAATGTGATTGGCCAGCCTCCTCTGTCCTTCACTCTCTCCGATCCTCCCCACATTTTACTAGCAGGACGCAACACCAGCCGGAGGGTTGTACCGCTGACCCATTATATATCTTAAATGTGTATAAAGGGCAACTGAAGAGGCTTTATAATTCGATGAATTATAGGGTTTAAATGCCTGAAATTTTCAGGTAAAGCATGGGAAGTCCTTTTGTGCTAGCATTTGAAATGTTGACGTAATTGGCGAGTAAATGCGCGTCGATGTGGAGGCTTCTTTGCTGTGAGCAGCCACGGGCTGATAATGAAATGGTCCCTTCACGTAGGACGGTGCTGCGTCCGCAGCTAAGAAACAATTGTTTCATGAAAGGAAACAAACGCGTCCACAGGGGAACACAAGTTTCCCCACATTTACTTTCTGCATTGATGACACGCCTGAGCATTGTTGCGGTTTTAATCGGTTAGTACGTGACACCTTTAAATGCTAGCGCCAAACTGCTTGGCCTACTTTTCTACAAGCTTCATGAATGCTTCATAAGGCTTCTTGAATTTCAGCTTCCAAAGCGCTGTAAAATATTTTGGCCAACGAACGTAACGAATTTTGTTTGTCAAACTAGTGGCTGCCGTGAGAGCAATTGGGATCACACGCCGAGAAGTTGGAGAAAATAGACGGAGGTGAACTGCAAGTCTAAAATTAACATCTTTATTCGAACAGCGCGATTACTATAACTGTGCATTCGTTCAAGGCTCTTTCTTTACACTTCACGCTAAGAAATATAGCCAAGAAAAAAAATTAGGCAAGAGTGTAACAGAGGGGCGGTGCTGGCCACCTTGTCTCGAGTACCATTATTTCGCCATTCTTCTCACCGACGCGAAGCCTGAGCCGGCTTCTATCATGAAACTTTCGTATATAACAAGAGGAACTAGAGAGGAAATAAAACAGGACGGGGCGCACGCTGCAAAATCATGCAATTTACAGTTACCTGCCGGTAGGTTATCAACATCGTCGATTGGCCTAGTGATACGATACCCCAACAGTATCAAAGGATTACTGCAGGACAGGGTCTACTGTAGTTTACGTGGATTTCGTATGAAAATTATAATTCTATTTCTTCTTTCTACGAGAAAATATCTTTTGCCCATGTATAATTATACACAAACATATTTTCATTTGCAGACAGTTTTCTAACATGCCTTCGTTAGGAGATGGTGTAAAAACGTCGTTTAAAAAGAATGTTGTTTTAATGACAGCGCGATTCTGCATTTTTCGCGCATGTGTTACTCTTTAATTGACGTTACGCGTGTTGTTTTAACTTCGACAACCGTGATGTTGATGCTATACCACACGCCAGTGTGCACGTGCGACAGTTTAATTAGCCGGCTTTAGTTGAAACAGCAAAAATCTGAAGCATATCTAAAGATGCACCTGTAACATATAAAGGAAACAGTATAAATTATAAGGCACCGTCTGATTAACATCGAAGAGAATAATTGCAAACAGAAAAAAGTGCACTCCTCGTGAATAGGACCAGACTGAAAGCTTTTTGTTCATGAATTTCAATGCGCTAAACCTGCAGACCACGCGTATAATTGTTTCAAAGCAAAAAAAGCAACTAAAAGTGATTACTAAATCATAATGTGGTCCAACAGTTTCAAATATATTAAAAAGCAAAATTTCGTGCATAATTTTGATTGCGACACTTCGCTCGCAAAGCTAATCAGCCCACCAACTTACCGTCAGCTCTGGCCGGTTCTCGTCTACATGTACTCTGACTTTGCTTAGGGGGGGGGGGGGTTCATTTCAAGCATCGCGTGGCTGCCCACAGACATAATTTTAGAAAAAAAAAAACAAAAGAGAATGTCACTATCGTCGCCTGATAAAATATTCAGGCCTTAATAAGATACGCCTGTTTCTGACAACCACTTATACTTGCTTGCTTCACTCTGCTTTACAGGAAGGTGTTATGGAGATAAGTTTGCCCCGGAGACATTTCAGGAGAAACTCAATCTCTCTATATGTAGGCGTATATGAAAGAATAGGGGTTCAGGGGACGACCGGGTTTACGAATACTCTGATGAGAGATTTTCGACACGTGCTAATGAAAGTGTAATGGGCTCAAGCTTCGAGTAGTCGAAGAAAACAGGCTCACTATCTACCTTAAGAGTGCCTTACAGAAACAAGCAAATTCTAGTTAGGCAAGAGCGTTGCCCTAATAACTGGCTCCATGTTTCTCCCTTTCTAACTGTATATTTTTCTTCTCAGGTCGACACGTTGGCTAATCGCCCTGAGGCTCCCGCTTCCGCTCTGCGCTTTATTTGTGCAGTCAAACTAATCTATCCGCCTTTTGTTGGCCACGTTAACTGTTGAGATCTTTCAAATATATTTCACAACGAGCCCCTTGTTTCTCTTCCCTTGTCTTTCTTGCTAGTGAAAGTTCGCGCTTTAGCACAGGCCTAAAAAGCACGGTGAGAGAAGGACATGTAACAAAGCACGTTTATCGTGGGCAGGCGCGCTTTTAGAAGACAGCCATGAGACGACCCTAAAATATAGAATAAATAATTCCTTCGTTTGTGAAATCAAACTACGAAATCCAACTAATTTTACTGCACTGAGCGATGACATAGACACCTTTAGTGTCTTTGTAGTTAATGTGCTCTGTTGATTGGAACCAAAGTGCAAAACGAACACAACTGAGGATATTTCTTTTTGTTCTCATTCAGCCAAAAGCATTTCAGTAAATAAGCGTATGCAAGGCGTACAAAGTTCTGTCAATGTGGCAGCCCACAGTAGCACCAGTAATGCTTATTCAGTGCTTTTGAAGAATGAGAAGAAACTGATGTCTTGGCAATTTTGTTGCTGATGCCAGCCATTTGACATTAATTTGACATCGTACATCGAAAATAGCAAATAAATTTGATTAAAAGTATATTGCCTTCATGTTGCTGTTTCTCTGAATCCTTCATATTGCGACTCTCCACAAAAATTTCTCGCACAATTACTAGATGCTTTCTCAATTAAATAAGCTCCTGATATTCAAGGATCGATTGTAATATCATAACATGAGCTTTAATTTACTTTCACAAGAACGGGTTACTGCTTGCTTCATTTATGAATGAAATGCGAAGTGACATTTAGGCACAGTTTTCAAAAACTCGATTTTCTTTCCTTCCAGTTGCGCACATTGCATGTACTTCAAAATTCCCATTTGTGTTTAAGAAAGGTCGCGTAATGTTCTTCTTTTTTTTGGCGCTCTTTAAATATTCTTTCATTTTTAGGTGCATTCGGTTTCTCTTAGTACTCCGCTTACAAGCGATGGTACATTTCACTAATGTTTTGAGGAACCGCTTTTTTTCAGGAGCCCCAAGCACCAAATATAATGAGTTTAAGTATTAGTAACAACAATTGAAACTTTTATCTATCCTCCTTATTTCATTTGCGGCTTAACTTTGAATATTAATATTATAATAAACTCACTTCTTTCACTCAGCACAGCCAGCTTAACACTCCAATTTGTAATCTTCTGAACTCATCTTTTTTCTGCTATTCATTGGGAAATAGGGCACGAGCACTTTGAATTGAAGGGCGACAATAAATTAATTGAAAAACACTCGCAAACAGCCGCTGTTTTAAATTGGCCGCATTGTATATGAATTCTGAGTCAAGAAGTAATTGCTTAGTACTTACCAGACATTGCGTCTTCCGGTGCTGATTAAAAATAATATCTTTGTAATAAGCCATTATTCAAGAAGCTTTCCATGAGACATGACACGCTTTGCGAAAGGCCTGCGTTACTATAGATCCCCCATCTGGTTTCGTGAAAAGTATCCTGAAGGTCTCACTTTACTGCTGTGCGCGTGCCTTATCAAGCACTTGCTTGTGATGTGCACTTTACTTTCTCACCCGCTTTCTATATGTGCTACACGTGGATTGCCTCTTAGAACTGCGCGAGTTGAATAACCCTCTTAATTTGTAATGAATTAATCACTTTTTTCCTGTTACGTGACACAGCTGGAGCGATTGTCGATATCCTGAGTGTACTGCTTTTTTCTACTTTATTCTTACTTTAATGTCTACTTTATTCTGCGTCGGCCTCGAGTTGGTGGCCACAGATAAAGACTGATAAGATAAGGGTACTAAAATTTTTCTAGTTTTGCTTTCCTATACCTTTAGGGTCTAAATACCAAAACTGAATTCCACCTTAGAGCCAGGACCGTCGCCACTGCCATTCTACTGTTGGCCAACACTAATATCGTGCCCATTAAAAGGACTCTTGTACCAGCACAAAACATGAAGGCTTGACACGACCCTTCACATAATTTTGCTCTTTCATGGGGGCGTATTCATAACCCTGCCTTGAAATTTGTGCCCATCAGCTTAGAATCACAGTCCTCTGTGCTTTGACGCGCCGTCGAGTGCTCCTTCTGGGTGACATGCTTAAGTTCAGTGCTTATCTGCAACTCTTGATCAGTCCTACGACTATACCGTTGCTTTTTGCTTAGTCGAAGCCCTCCACTACTCTCAATAACAAAAAGCGCTCACTGACCGTAGCTTTAGTGACGCTGCTATACATGCTGTACTGTGCTTTCGAAAATACATTTAGAACAAGGCGCACATAGCGAAGTTTTCCTCTCTCAGATCTTTTCATTAATCTCGGCGCCTTCATCTTCTCGGTTCAACCTTTTCGACGCAACTCAAAAACGTGTCGTTCCTTTCTTCTGGCTGACTGAATGACGACGTGTAGAGACGGAGCGCCAATAGCCGGGCAAGATTCGTGTTTTTGATAAGAGAACAACAATGGGTGCCTTGAACTGAAAAGCGGGCAAAAATATTGGAAAGATCCGGCGCCATTTTAAAAATACAAACTGTCTCCTGTGGTGTGGTTTGAAGATTTGGCTTTTTCTCTGGCGGTGGCTTCTCTCACGGGTGCAGATTCAATCCCGTTACTCCCTCTTTTTTTGCGCGTTTATTTCTGGCTTCTTTTACTGGCGCTTACTTTTTCCCGTCACTAAAATTACAGGGGCGCTCAACAAAAGGCACGCGGACGACGCTCTTTCTAGTGGTGTTTCTGGCTGTATCTCTGCTGCAGGCCTTTCTATTTTCAGGCTGAAGCCTACGCAACGCACGTGGTATGTTCGCATAGAACTTCCGAAATTTTTTATGACAAAAATACACTTTGAAAGTATAGTTTGCCAAAAACTCGGTCTGGAGGAAAAAAGACAATGCAATACAAGGAATTAAGTCGCGGGCAACTTAAATTGTTCGTCGCAAGCGCCGGACAACATTGTGAGATGAATGTTTAAAAAAGAAAGCTGGAGTTTTTTCGGGGCACAAGAAATAATAATTCGTTATTATTAAAGCATCAATATAAATTGGTGCTCACAACAATGTCGTAGATGTCACTCGCTTCAGCATTGCATTTTTTCGGCCCACCTTTATGCTTTCTGTATGAATAATTTATCTCTCTTGAAAAAAAAATGAAATATCGATTTCGCGGGAGAATCAAATTAACCTTCGAAATTCTTCACATCACATGCTGTAGCGAAAAACAGGACTCATCTTCCTACGAGGTCGCAGAATGACACCTGGGAATACGAGAAAATTATAGCATAAAGGTGGCTTCATTTGAGAGTGTATTAGAACATATGAGCGAATAAAAACAATAAACGCTCGTACCAAACCGTTTTTCGGTGAGAACGAAGTTTCTCTGCACTCAGTTATATTAATGTGAATAAACTCAAATTTGCTTTACCCTTACATTGCATGTATTTTTTAGATTTGAGAAGCGTTCGCAGTGAGTAAATATACGAGGACTTGTGCAGAAATAGTGGCAGGCCACGCATGTGGCTAATACTTTATTCGATGCCTCCTCCGAAGAAGGATGCGAAATTGTGGTGAAACTGAATCATCAAAGTGCAACGCTTGAGTATAGCTTTATTTCTCGCTTTTTATAAACAGCAATAACTGTAATGGTCGTCGACGTGAACTCTTTTCCATATTTACCCAGACGTTCTTCACTTATTTCGGTTCCCATAAACTTGATTTCTGCGCAGTCTTAATGGAGACTGAATGGCGAAATATTGTGTCGTTGACCTTATCGAGAGCGCGACAGAAAATATATAAAAAGGCTACTTATTCATTGTAACAAAAATATACATAGGTTCTTTCTTGCTTTGCTCAGATCTCTGTTTCAAGCAACTTGATATACAACAATCGCCTTTTCCATTGCTCTGCAAACACTGTTATCCTGAATGATGGCTAACAAGTTCAGAGTCACCTTCCATTTCACTGAAGCACCACATTGATCCTTACGCAACGCAGAAATAAGAAAAAAAGGCGATAGCTTGCCTGCCAGCAACGAAATTTTCTCATTTCATTTTTC
The DNA here is from genome assembly GCF_052857255.1 of Amblyomma americanum. Classification (NCBI taxonomy): domain Eukaryota; kingdom Metazoa; phylum Arthropoda; class Arachnida; order Ixodida; family Ixodidae; genus Amblyomma; species Amblyomma americanum. Next base: position 158,557,622 of record NC_135500.1, on the reverse strand, counting down.
TGTTTGCTTGGAGTGTATTCGCGCCCTACAGTTTTTCCTACTACTGCACGTGAGTGCTCGTAGTGGAAGCGGCAATGTATACGTGGATTAGACGTGACTAAAAGGTGCGTCTCTCTTTGTTATAGGGATCGAATGTCGTCTTTTCAGGATCACCCCTTACCTGGTGCTAGAAATAGTATACTGAAGAAGTTGGCGCGGAAAAACGAGGACAAGCGAGACAAACAAAGACGAGCGCTCGTCTTTGTTTGTCTCGCTTGTCCTCGTTTTTCCGCGCCAACTTCTTTAGTATGCATTTCAACCAACTTACCCAACTTTCTGCTCTCCTAGAAATAGTAAACTGCAATATCCATCAAATGCGGGAACAAAATTTTAGAGTATTGTGTTCACGAGTACGTACTACGCTAAGCTAAGAAAAACATGTCGGAGCTGTTTGTCAAGCGTAACCAGCACAAAACTATCCTGCTGTCATCAAAATTTTGCAGTAGGCGTAAAATGCAACATCGAGTATACGGATGTAAACGTCGATTCAAGTACTATTTTAGGTGTTTAAGAAACAAGTAAACATGTCTGTCTGCTATCGCTGAGGTCCATATTTTCAAGCACTTGTTCAACCTTCTTTGCATTCTTTGTATTTCTACATTGACATGATCTACAGTAGTCAGCAGCTTGATGCTTTATTTCTTTTTTTGTTCTCTCGTTAACGGTATTGGTTGTTGCAAGATCAGGGGAAATAGAATAGAGGCAAAGAAGGCTCCCATGAAAGCTTACACAACACTTCAACTGTTTTAAACGAGTCCACCGTCTAGGGAGTCTGTGGTCCATTATACCTATATTTCTATTTAAAAAAGAAATTAATTCTTGAAGATGGTAATCATTAGCGTCAAATCTTAGTCTAAGTTTTAAGAATTGGTTTGCAAATTGCACGGAACGAAAGATGTACCGAGTGTTCCTTTCTGACTAAGGTGCTTGATATTTTCTTGAAACCCTGGCCTAATATTAGAGGTGTTCATTTGAGCCTAATCTTATTCTTGAAAGTAAAAAAAAACACTGAAACACAAATTTCACCAAATAGAAAATGTTTAACGCGGAAAATGTAGGAACTCTCTGGCACATTCTCTGCATAGCAAGAGAAATCAAGCGAAAATATTATTTCAAATAAACTGCCGCTGTCTGAATTCAGAGGCGACAATTGGAATAGTACTGTATCACTGCCCTTCTCCTTCAGTGAAACTCTGAGAATGCTGATAATAAGGTAAGCTGGGATTAAGTCACCACTCGGGGCATATTCCAGTGACAACTGCCCCCAGCACGCACGAGAAGAGTACTTTGCCTTGGAGACAAATGTCAGAGCTTCGGGTGCCTACATACCACAACGCCGAATTGTTTGCTTAGAAGAGAATTTTCTACTACGTTGTTGGTGCAGAAGAATGCCGACGCCGGGGGCCGATAATAAGCAAAAATCTCGAGCAGAGGCATCGGTACGCGACTGATGTCTTTCCGAGCCAAAACGCAGCATAGCATTTTTGTCTGGCTTCGTCGGTTGACATCGCTCGATTAAATTTCTTTAATAGACCTTATTTACTGAATATACATAATGAAAATGAAAGTGAATATCCTCCCACACTCTCTATTGTGCAACAAGTTGTAAAAGACAGCTCTGGGGACGTCGTTAAATACATCCAAACCTGAGCCGCCATGCTATCTCGATGGGCTTTCTGCGAATGTGCTCTGCCAGTAGGGTAGTGAGCGCCTTTGGTCTCTTGTTCATTACATATGTAAGGATTATAATGCTCACGATTACCTCTTTCATTCCTTGCTTTATTTCAGTTGTGAACGACAAATCAGTCACGTCAAATCCAAACAGAGATAGTGCGACGGACACGGTCTAAAGAAGAGGGGTGTAAGAGACTTCAAGAGCGAAATGAAATTGTAGCAGGTTTAAGGGTTCTTGCTCCATCCTCTTCGGAAAGTGGCTACAGCGCTGCTGCGTAAGCTGCATATGTGTGGGCAATCTTCTTCCAATGGCCTCGCCAAATAAACTCTTGTCAAAGAGGTAATAATATGCACAAGATCGACGCTAATCTTGAGAAATTGAGGTGAATGCAGGTCATTCATTCATCTGGTGCTTTGTCTTCTTTGGAAGTCTGGCACCCGCGGGGGACACTGAGCGAAGGCACGTATTCGTGAGGACCGATAACTCGCCTACCCCATACAGATCTGCCTTACAGATCTGTCTCAGCTGTGGAACAGTTTACAAGAGACTGGCAGCGCAGAGTCATAATGTTTCGCTGCAACAACACTACCCGTGATTGAATCAGCATGACGGCGCCAATTTTATATAATAGGGAGAGATATGAGAGTGCTAAATTTAGCTTAAGAATGCTATGTAGATCAGCCGAGAGCAATAAAACATAAAACTGAAATCATGGGAGCTGTAGCCATTAGTAAAAGAGGCGGTAGAGATGCGTAAGCTGCCCCTTGGCAACACTTTTCGATAAAAAAGTTGTTCGAATAATAGATCTTTCGTCTGTATTTTTAGATGTTTTCTTGTTTACGTCTTGTTTCTTTTGAATGGGTTCTTTTCTCTGCAAATATCACACGCGTTCCGAACTTTTTTTTTGCTGCAGTCGTGACGGCCTTCGCAAGTCCGCACTGTTTAGCATTCCGCGTTTTGCAGATACGCCCGCCGACGAATCATTATAGGCAACATGCTATTGCACAGAATGTTAGAAACGCAGTTAATTATAAGCATTATATCATTTTGACATTTCTAGCTTTTTATGTAATGACAGGAGCTCTACGCCGGAAGTGCAAGAGTGGAGGAAGGATTTGTGCAGGAACTTCAGGAGAAATTGCTTGAGTTGCTCGTTTACGGTTGGAAAATGTTTGTGCTCAGCAATAATGTACTTCGGCATGCGCCATCGAGAAGTAATTTCTTCTCATCACTGAAGCAAGATTCTGTCTTGCCCCTGCATATTCTCGCTCAATGTTCTATTCATTACCAACTGGTTGCTTTGAATCGAAATCAGAATAGCAAAACGTTCTTGATCTATTCCGTGGCCATTGGGATTCTCACTATCATTTCAGGATGAATGGTACAGTAGTTTCTTCATTCTTTCGTATGTATTGCACAAACCTACAAAGCATTATTAAGGACATGCACACTTTGTTGGACTCTCAACTGTGCAGTAAGAAATCCAGTGAGTGGAATGCAGAGGAGTCTGGAGGGATAACTCATGAACACGTTCAAATGAGCTCCTGAGTTGTTTCACACTGAATGATCATCTGGATGTAAAAAAAGCATAGAATGTTTACTTTAAACATGCAGCATCCACTGTTCTATACGCCCAGAGAGAAGCTCGAGAAGAAAAATTGTAAATGGCAAATTGCAGATGTTAGGGTGTCGAGAAGAGACATGGCTAAATCGTGCTGCGTAGTACTGGCCCTCGTGTTAATTTAGACCGCACGGCTGCCGTGACCAGGCTAAAACCTGTAACCTTGGAATCAGCAGCAGAGAGCCAAATATATTCAGGTACCATGGCTGTTTGAGCAGAAAACTGGTCTAAGCGCCGTTTTATTGATTGATCTTTCACGTAAGTATACTTTTATGCGGAAAAGAATTTTTCGCCTAGACTGGACGCGAACTTTTTCTTCGCTCTTGCTAGTTGCACATATCTCACTAAAAATTTTATGCTCTTACCTTGCCTGAAGAGACAGGATAATGACGTAAGCTTGCCCTTTAGTATATGAACGCCAGTAGCTCCAAGCAGTAATGACTGCTTTGAAGAGACGGATTGTCTAGTAGGACATTAATGGCGCAAGGAAGGAAGCAATCAAAATTGTTTTTTTTATAGTATGTTTGAAAATCTGTCACGTCTTCATAACACGTGCAGTAAGACGCCATAGACGCGTAGTTTTTCTTGTCAGAATGCCAAGTAGGTATGAACACGCACGGATTTCTTGTTCCTCATCATAGTGGAAACCGTGAGCGGAGAAGAAGGCATGCCTGGCGTCTATAACAATATTCTGCATAGGCTATTCGTTTGCTGCATAAAACATGAGGGCTGATGTTACATCCTTGCAACTTTTGCCTCTCGGTTAAGGGAGATTTGAAAACTCCTGCCGACCTCCTCACCCCTCCCCCCCCCCCCCCCGCCTTTATGTATTCCTGAAAAAGAAGCATACCACAGCGCCGACGACAACCCTGTGGGGGCCTCATGCGATATTAGTGATTGCGCCACTTCCAAGTGTCGTGGCAGACAAGGAACTAGAAGCATTCAGAGTACTATCAAGCAATTGCTCTGCATGCAGTATTTACATCATTGCGTATGTGTATTGGTAACTAAAAATTTTCGTACTTTTCTTAATCTTAAAACGAAAACAATGGCTATGGTTTTTGCTTTGTTCCCATCGCTTCGCCTCAATTTGCTAATATTGGCACATGATTTCCACTGTCTTTCTGCTTGAGAACGCGATATACAAAATATGTCAGACAAATTTAGCCAGGGTTTAAAAATATGACCGTATACTATGAGAGGACGCTACCAAATGCATGATGTTTGCTAATGTATTAAGCAAGGCATGCTGTTTTGTTTTGTATTCTGGTTAATTTCATAATTTGCCGTGGTTAATGGCTCAACTTCGCAAGCTCAGAAGTTAGGCAAACAATTTCAATCACAAAGTTGCAATACGGTCCTGTAAACATCCGATTGAACAATTTCTAACCTTCCATCTATTACTCATTAGGTTTTTCCGCTCACTGCAGATGCCAGTGAAATACAAAAAAAAAATAAACGTGACAAGCCCGCTTGCACACCGCGATTGCATCAAACGTTCCGCTTGGAAAAGAACAGATGATTTAGCCGGGCCTGCTGCTGCCTAAAGATGACAGAGCCGCGAAGCAGGCGCTGGTTGTGCGATTTACTTCTGCGCGAGTGCTATCTTGAACCGCCGCTAGGGAAGCATACCGCTGTCCTACATCGCATAGCCAGCGCCTGCGTCTCTGGCCTGCCGTCTTTTAAACGGAAGCACGCCTGACTAAATGATCAGTCTGTTTTTACGCGGAACGTTTGAGACAACTGCAATTGCTGCGCGCAAGCTATCATGTCACAAGCATCTTTTTGCATTTCGCGGGCATCTGCACAGAGCGCAAAAAAAACTTATACGTGAGAAATAGAAATTTAGAAACTGTTTTTTGGACCCTTGTGCGGACTCTCCTGCAACTTTCTGATCGGATTTGTTTGCCTAGCTTCATTGCTCGTGAAGTGGGTAAATAATGTCGGCTTATTGTGCAATTAAGCAGAGTACGAAATAGTGTGACTTGCTCCATACGTTAGCCAGCGACATGAATTTGGCCGCTTCGTCTTAGAGTGCCGCCGCATATTTTTGAACCCTCGCTAAAATGCTAATCTGGGAATAACCTGAGTCGCACAGATGAAAACGCACACAGCTCTGTATTTCAAGCTGTCATCTGCTTCAAAGATTATTTTCGCATACCTGATACCTCATCACCAGTGAGTATAATTTCGATTCGCCTGCAATGTCAAAAACAATGGCAAAGTTCTCAGGTAGTACTTACTTTGAAACCAACTTGATTCCACATCATTTTCTGAAGCCATAAAACAACCACCAGCAAAAGGTGCTGCAGAAAATCAAATCAACTGCTGCAGTCAACAGCAGTCGATATGACAAGCTTCGAAGCACATGCCGCCTATAGCGCACAACTGCCTTTGCTGAAATCGTTGGCCGGCATGTCGTCGGCAACGCGACAGCTACCACCGGTCGCTTTCCATGACCGCAACCGTTGTGTTGTGTTATTGTGCTACCGATCTACTAGCACAGCCTATCGCGGCGTGGTAATGCGGAGATATTTTAAGCACCGTCACGAAAATGTGGATCAAAATAGTTATTCCTTTTTTTGAAAAGCCTGCAGTACTGCTTACTTTACCGTCTTGGCAGCCGCATTTCATTCGATATACCTTGACGCTTTCGCGAACCCGCCGGTATGAAATGCATTATAATATATGCGCATACTGACAGTGCGCACAACTCCACCACAAGCGTTGATCTCAAAATTGCTCATATTCTGTGGAAGTTGTTTAGGTTTCTTACTTCAAACGTGGTAGGTTGAGTTTTTATCTTCGATTCATTCTTACCCGCCTGATTTCGGAGGCAAAAGCTATAATCACATCCTTTCGCCAAACTGGAATATAAGAATTTTGAGGACTGCCTTTATTTTGGTAATTCAAAGATGTGCAGACTAGTGCAAAAACACAGCAGCACGAGAACCTCCCCTACCTGATTTTTGGTAGCCCAAAATTTATTCCTCTAGAACTTGACAAGCGTAAGAGTAGTTCAGAACTTGCCTGGTACCTTAATACACAATTTTACAGTAGAAACCTTGCTCGCTATGGGAGGCGCGTACAGGGTGAGCTCGCAATTGGGTATTCATGCATACGCTGGACGTTTGAAGTTAGGCCTTAAAGTCTGAGTAGAAATAAACGAATGAACGCATTCTATAAACGCCACGATTTCCTGTACGCTTTGAAGCATAACCTGATATGTGGTTACTGTGCATAAATGCGATATATAATTTCAAGAACATTTGTCAGCGGAATCTGCCAATCTTGCATGTTTGTTAGCTTTTTGGTCAAGTGCCAGAACTTTCCTGCGAGGTTATTTTTATGTCTTATGCATGCAACGAGGAATGCTGCAAACCAATTTCCCGAGTTGGTTATATACTTGGCTTCCATGAGCTGAAATAAATAGAAAAATTTTTCCTATGCACATATCTTTTCTAATCAACAATGCGGAGCCAGTTTGAAGGCTTTAGTGTCTTTGGCTAATGCATTACTACATTAACTATGCTGAACATTGTTTTTTTCGCCTTGTGTACTTCTTAAAAGTTGTTAACAAACCATGGCTCCATTTATAGCGCATTGCAATATTTTAATTGATAAACCGCCCAAATTTTTGTGAAAGAACTCTTGTCTTGCGTTCCAAACAACAAAAATCTTGCACATTCTCCCAGACCTTTTCCAAGTTTTTATTGATTTCGCAAAATATTTCGTGCTTAGCAACGCTGACCAGTCAGCCATTCTTCTGGACCCCTTCAACGCGACGTGTCTACCCTCCGAAAACAACCCGTTCCCTCATCTTGCGAAGAGGTAAGTACAGTCTCTCGTGCCTTTGTACCCAACTCGAAAGGGCTCCATTGCGCATTTCAGGTTCACAGTCAATCGGAGGGACGCATTGAAGGTACTAAATAACAATAAGCACACATCTTCGGCATTTTTCTTCTATAAGGAGCAACCATATATTAAATGAAACTAAATGAGCAGGCAAACAAGTATTTAAAACGAACACCTATAGCAAGCTTCCCTGAAATGTAGGCAACAACTTGTGTAAAGACTAATCTCAAAAACTGATGAGAAACGCGAGAGCCCTGGCAAGGAGGCGTAGCTTACCTTGTTTCTATGCCGCAGCTTCCTATAAGTACCACCAATAACGCCGACTTTGAGTCGGGGGCGCTTAGGACAAGTATGCGACACCACGCTGAAGGATTTGAAAGACTTCTCTGGGTATCTTTTTAAGTGTGCACTCTCCTGCACGCTGAATGCCGGTGCAAAGCTCCTCAGCACGCCTTGATGTCCACGCTCTTTGATTTACGTTCAAACAAACGAAACAGCCTCCTAAAATCCGGTGGGAAGATGTGCAGCTGGCATGACCATCACGAGAAATTTCGCCACTCAAGGATGCGAAGCCACGGGTGAGAGGTCAGAAAAGTGAAGAATATGTTAAAATACAATGATTCTGGCTGAGTTGGGGGTGGCTCCGTCTGCACTGCGAATTTACCGAGCGATGCTTAGTGGACCATGCCGCACAAAAACAGGTTTTATAGGCTTTAAGGTTAGTGACCATTGCGAACGCGGCATGTAGGAAATATGGAATGCGAAGCGCATCTGTACAGAAAACTGTATTTTCGAAATTTGGTAGATCACGTCAAACTTTAAAAATGTATGCCCGAGCGTAAACTGGAATTAGTATTTTCGATACTCTTTGTTTTGTAGAGAAGGTCAGCTTTCCTCTCTCAGCCAGGGTTGGGCTCGAATCTCAACATGAGCGGCTAAGCAAGGTAATATAAACCTTAAGTGAGGCCTACGATCGAAAGTTAGAGTGCAGTCACTTGAAAATTAAGCACAGTAGACTGCACAATAGCGTTCTATTATCTTGAACGCAGTAGCTATGCTCTTTCGCAGCGCTCCAATTTTTCTTGAAATGTAGCCGTTCCCAACATTTCTACCTAAACCATTACGGGCATTTTTCCGCGGCGCATGTTTTCAAGAAACAATAAACTGCAATCTCAGTTGCCAACTCCCTGAACAAAATGATTTGATGTCTTGTAGCATGTTCCTAACCACCGATATATCGGGAACGTGCAATCACTCCGTCCCATCTGTCGCAACTTAACACGTTTGTGCTGTTTTAACCTCAGGCTCAATAAACAAGCTTATATTCGATCACGTTGATCTGACCACCCTGAATTCTGGGTAAGTTGGAATGTAAGATATAGGTCAAGTAAGCTATTGTTTGAGTGCATGCTTTTCATAGCATGACAAACTCTCACGTTGCACCATCAGTTTTGTCACGCTTTTAGAATGAATGTGTTAGTGATAAACAATGGGACTTAATTCCACCGAAGTGGGCATATAGTAGCGAGCTAGAAATTCTTTTCATTTTTTTACTAGTTATGATACATCCTTCTGGAAAAGATGGGTTCTAAGTAATCGTTGGAGTTGCTGCGGCTCGCGTGAACAACAAGAAGTAGACAAAGAAAGGAAAGTCGAATGTACCCCAATGGCGCATGAGCGCGCCAGTGCGAGTGACAAATGACATCTTCAGAGCTCCACGGTTGATCTTGTTGTGTAGTTGGCAGACTGCAAATTTTTTTTTGATACGCTTTATTATCTGTATGTGGCTCGACCAAACAAAGCAGGCTAAAAAAAGCGTAGAAACATTGAGGTGGACAATTATTTACAACGAAATGAGAAAATAAACATAAAAGGTGTGAAGCTGCTCAAATGAAAAAAAACGTACTTGCCGGATAAATTGACTAAAGAAACGCAGCACAGTTAAGAATAAAAGACAGCGGCTTCAGTCCACATTGTAAGCACGCAATGTGCTATACATTAATGTATGGCTCGTCCTCACTAGTTACAGGGCAAGTGGTTGGTTCACGAGGCAGTTACCTCATTCCATGCCACGCCCGCAATTTTTAACTTATGCCTCGTAAGAGAGGCTGAGGCATAAAAATAAAAATGAATGAATCAGGAAACAATTTTTGGAATGGAGAGAGGCAGTAATACTTGACGTTCGCAACGCTCCATCCTAAGAGCATGGCGTCTTTTTTCTCGTACAGAACCAACAAGTGCGGCTTCGTGCATCAAAATTACGAGCCTATCTGATATGGTTTCCCCTTCACTGTTTTTAGGCTACCTCCGTTCTTTATAGCATGCTCGATTCTCTCCATATTAAACTTCCTTATGTCGGCAACCTTGCGCTTATTTATTAACTTTGATAGCTCCGTTAGTTCTATTCTATCGGTAGGGTTAGATGCCCTCATGTTTTGGCGCTTCTTAAACAGATTTTTCGTCACCTGAGATAGCTTCCCGGTATCTTTTCGAACTCTCCTACCACCTACCTCTACTGCGCACTCCGTAATAATCGATGTCAGATTATCGTGCATTGAATGAATATCAAGATCATCTTCCTCAGTTAAAGCCGAATGTCTGTTTTGCAGCGCTATCGTAAACTCCTGTGCTTTCCCTCTTATGGCTAACTCGTTAATGGTCTTCTTCTTCACTAGCTTCTTCCGTTCCCTCTTCAAGTCTAAGCTAATTCTAGACCTTACCATTCTGTGGTCGCTACAACGCACCTTTCCGAGGACGGCCACATCCTGAATGATGCCAGGTTTAGCGCATAGTATGAAGTCGATTTCATTTTTAATCTCACCATTTGGGCTCTTCCAGGTCCACTTCCTGTTTTCTCATTTGCGGAAGAATGTATTCATGATCCGTAAATTATTTCTATCCGCGAATTCGACTAATAACTCTCCCCTGCTATTTCTAGAGCCTATCCCATAGTCACCTACCGCGTGGTCGTCAGCCTGCTTCTTGCCCACCTTCGCATTGAAGTCGCCCATCAGTACAGTGTACTGCGATTTTTCTTTATTCATTGCCGATTCTACGTCCTCATAGAAACTTTCAACGGTCTGGTCATCATGGCTGGATGTGGGTGCGTAGGCCTGCACCACATTCAGCTTGTACCTCCTATTCAGCCTAATTACTATAGCTGCTACCCTCTCGTTAATACTGTAGAACTCCTCTACGTTGCCAGCTATATCCTTATTAATGAGGAATCCCACACCTAGTTCTCCTCTATCCTCTAACCCGCGATAGCACAGTATGTGTCCGTCCTTTAGTACTGTATACGCCTCACCTGTCCTCCTAACTTCGCTAAGCCTTATCACATCCCATTTAATTCCAGCTAGTTCCTCAAACAGCACTGCTAGGCTAGCCTCACTAGCTAATGTTCTAGCGTTAAACGTAGCCAGGTTCCGATTCCAATGGCGGCCTGTCCGGAGCCAGAGATTCTTAGCACCCTCCGCTGCGTCACAGGTCTGACCGCCGCCGTGGTCAGTTGCTCTGCAGCCGCTGGGGGCCGAGGGTTAATTGGTTTCATCATAGAAGGTTGTGGCCAAGTACTACACCAGGGTGGCCAAATCCTGCTCTGGTGAGAGAGTGCGTTGTCGGTTCTGGTCACCGAGATCAAGAGGAAACTAGGCATAGGTAAAAACCAGATGCATGCATTAAGAGACAAGCAGGGCAATGTCATTAGCAATATGGATAAGATAGTTAACGTAGCCGAAGAGTTCTACACAGACCTGTACAGTAGCCAATGTAATCAGAGCGTTAATGAGAAAGACAGCAGCGCACAGCAATGCGTCATCCCGCCAGTAACGAAAGATGAAGTAAAGAAAGCCTTGGAAGCAATGAAAAGGGGAAAAGAAGCTGGGGAGGATTAGGTAACAGCAGATCTTTTGAAGGATGGAGGGGACATCGTGCTAGAAAAACTAGCCACCCTGTACACGCCATGCCTTATGACCTCGACTGTACCAGAAGCTTGGAATAATGCAAACATTATCATAATTCATAACAAGGGAGACGCCAAGGACTTTAAAAATTACAGGCCAATCAGCTCACTATCCGTTGCCTAAGAAGTATTTACTAAGGTAATCGCTAATAGAGTCAGGGCAACGTTAGACTTTAATGAACCAAATGATCAGGCAGGCTTTCGTAAAGGATATTCCACAATAGATCATAATCACACTGTCAATCAGGTGATAGAGAAATGCGCAGAATATAACCAACCTCTATATATAGCTTTCATTGATTACGAGAAAGCATTCGACTCAGTGGAAACCTCAGCAGTCATACAGGCATTGCATAATCAGGGGGTAGAAGAGCCTTATGTCAAAATACTGGAACTGCACAGCTACTATAGTACTCCATAAAGTCAGCAATTAAATTCCAATAAGGAAGGGCGTCAGGCAAGGAGACACGATCTCGCCAATGCTGCTCACCGCATGTTGACAGGAGGTATTTCGAGGCCTGAATTGGGAACTGTTGAGAATAAGAATAAATGGAGAATACCTAAATAATCTGCGATTTGCTGATGTCATTGCCTTGCTGAGTCACTCAGGAGGTGAACTGCAAATCATTATCAATGAATTAGACAGGCAGAGCAGATCGATGGGTCTAAAAATTAACAAGCAGAAAACCAAGGTAATGTCCAACAGCCTAGCAAGGGAACAACACTTCACAATTGGCAGCGAGAGCCTAGAAATTGTGACGGAATACGTCTACTTAGGGCAGGTAGTGACAGCTGATCCGGATCATGAGAGGGAGATAACTAGAAGGATAAGAATGGGGTGGAGCGCATATGGCAAATTCTCGCAGATCATGAGTGGCAGTTTACCAATTTCCCTCAAGAGGAAAGTGTACAACAGCATAATCTGACTGGTACTCACCTACGGGGCAGAAACGTGGAGGCTAATGAAAAGAGTTCAGCTTAAGTTAAGGACAACGCAGCGAGCCATGGAAAGAAAAATGATAGATGTAACGTTAAGAGATCGAAAGCGGGCAGAGTGGGTGAGGGAACAAACACGGGTTAATGACATCCTAGTCGTAATCAAGAGAAAGAAATGGGCTTGGGCAGGGCATGTAATGCGAAGGCAAGATAACCACTGGTCCTTAAGGGTCACGGAGTGGATTCCAAGAGAAAGTAAGCGTAGCAGGGGGCGGCAGAAGGTTAGGTGGGCGGATTAGATTAAGAAGTTTGCAGGCAAAGGGGGGATGCAGCTGGCAAAGGATAGGGTTATTTGGAGAGACATGGGAGAGGCCTTTGCCCTGCAGTGGGTGCAGTAAGGCTGATGATGATGATGATGATGATGATGATCTGATATGGTAGGGTATGGTTTGGTATGGTACGGTGTGGTATGGTATGGTATGGTATGGTATGGTACGACATGGCATGTATAGTTTAGCGGCCTAAATCTCAACATGACCTATGCAAGCCGCCGCAGTGCAAATCTCCGGAAAAAATATTGGCCACGTTTATTCTTTACCCTGCACTGACTTCGCACGGTACAGAGGCGTTTTTGTAATTCGCCTCCACTGAAATATAACCGCCCTGAATAAAAATTCGATATAGTGTCCTTGGGCTCAGCAATGGAACGCCATAACCGCGGAACCACTCTTGCAGCTGTTTTTGAACGGAAGCGGCGCCCCTCATAGCTAGGGGTATCGCAGGAACCTTGCTCTTCTCATGCAAGCGCGCGCACGGTGCTACATCTAAGTTATTCACTTTCCACCTGAACGAACCGTGGTGGCCTAGGTAAAAATTGTGGTCTAGCCTCTTGGTCTTCACACTCTTTTCGCAATCGGGTACGCGGGAAAGGGGTTAAATGAGCCACCCTTCGCGAGCAGTTCAGTTTTACTGAAAAGCGGAGAGCATGTCATGAGCGCACCCTTAGGTTTATTGGGTATGCGGAGATGGACGTGAGAGCGACGGCTTCAGTTGTGTAGCAAATAGTTAGTACGGACTAACAAGTGACTAGGCGCGCAGGATTACGTAAAAAGCTCGCGGCAGTGGGCCTATTCCCAACTTCTTATCAATATATAAAGCAATCAAGAAATACGAACATGAACGAGCACGCAGAAAATCACAGATATGCTTGTCTTAAAAAGAAGCAGATGTCAGAAAACAACTACCAGGAGGCAACATGAAACAACGCAGAGTTATTATACGAATTGCGTTATATATCAGTAACTAGCAAGCATCAAAGCGCAATCATTTTCAAACACGAGCGCCGTCTTGAAATCATGCAGTCGGCAAAGCTCATGAAAGCATTTGTTGAAAATCACGCAGCAAAACCTCTACTCCGTTCTTAAGTGCCGCAATGCCCGCATTCATAAAAAGTACTAACTTATGCTAATAACGATACCTAATAACGATAGTTTCACTAGTGACAAAACCTTAGGCCGCAGTTGCGTTCTCTCTAAGGACGGGGCTCATTACACAGCCTTTCTCGCAGGATCCTACATAACTGGGTAGCAGGTTTTTGAATCTCAACTCAGGGGGTACACTTAAAAAGTGCTATGTTCCTGGAAAAAAAAAAAACTTTTTGCCGCTCCCGTGTTTCGTTCACTTTCTACGCCAGGTACAACCTGCAAGAAGCAAGTAGAATAAGATTAGGGTGAGGTGCATTTTGCAGATGCTCACTGGAGTACTCCTAACATGCACTCCACCTTACTCTTTTTTCCGCTTGCTATTGTACAAGTGCCATCAATACCGGCGTAAAAAATGTCTGGGAACGCCTAAAATGGCCGTGGCTTCCTAACACTCTCCTTTGTTGCAGAATCTTGGAAGGTAAACGAATGACTTTAAATTCAAAATCAGGAAAAGCAGCAGGCTATTCAAAGAACACTGACAATCAAAGCGTTAATAGATAGGAAGAATGTTGTGGGGACTTGGTACAAAAATTGCGATTGTGGTATCACACTTTAAATCATGAAGAAAGAATAATTTGAGAAGAAAATGTAAGGCTGAGAACAGATAAATAATGATCCTTTAGTCGATTCCAAGGAAACATAGACGAAGCAGAGGTCGGCAGAGGGACAGGCGACTGATGACATCAGGATCCCCTAGTGTGGGTATGTGCCATCTTTTGATAGGCTAACAACAACAACAACAACAAGTTTCAGAACGTAATTTGGAGGCAAGTATACATGACCAATGTTTGGCTGCATACCAATGGGAGCGGATTTTGTCCTCGTGGTAAGTAAATAGTCTGTTGGTGGAAATTATGACATTGTGCTTTCAGCAAGATCAAGCCGTGCTTTAAATCTAATTTAAAGTTGTCAATTTTTGTGGTATGGAAAACACAAAGCCCGAGTTTTTGTGGTAATATTTGGAAGTATAGGTAAAACTCAACCTGCGAAAAGTCCACCCAACAAAGTTCAATTCACGAAGATGAAACACTTCTCTGTTTTTCTTATACACGCGTTTTTGAGTATATGCTCTCCACTCATAAGAGCGTTTTGCGATATTCTGTAACCTCAAGGCACCGTTTTCTGCAATCTATGTTGAAGAACTTTCGCTCAAATTAATAATGTTGCTGCCACTGGAAACCTGCGCTAATGAATATGTAACGTTTCACAAAACCTGGCTGCTAATACCTCCTTTGTGCATTGAGTTTGGCTGCAGAAAATCTGTCGTTGACCAAAGAAGATTTTTTTGTCTAGTAGTTAAAGCTTACAATATTTGTGATATTGCATCTCTCAACGTCTGCGCCCGTAATTTTGTGTCACCCTTGCATTCTTTAAAAAAGTCATTCAAAAGATAGGCAATCATTTGCCATTTTTTCAACTGCTATGTAGACAAAGACTGCCAAAAGCAGCGCTATCTTTTTTAACCGTGATGTTTAGGGCGATTACACTCATTTTTGTTCGTTTTTCACTTCTCCCAGTAATTGTACATAGACTCCGAGTAACATAGTTGAACACAGATAATAGAGAGAATGTGCCAGTAAAGAGTGGCCTTTTTGAACAAAAATAAAGAATTAAAGAAAGGCAGCTTATATAAAAGAGGTCTGAAAACAATTTTAGACAGGAGTACACATTTCTCGGATCAAAAAGGATCTGCGACGGTGAATTTTCCTCCTTGGTATCACAAGTTTTTCTTGCCTCCTTTTTCACATGTCACAAAACTGCGGCGCCATCAGGTTTCGTGCTCGTTTTATGCCGTCTCTATTGAATGAATATGTGTGATATTTTATACGCGGTGATTTCACTAAAGAAGAACTATATTTTTTATCTTTTACGTGCCTTATAGTTTCTGAACAGAGCATTTCTTCGCCGCAAGCGAATTTCTCCACAACTTGTGCTCGCATATCAGCTGCTTGCTTCGAAGCAGAGAATTGAAAGTATGTATATCACAGATGTAAATGCGGCTCGTCATGGCTGAATATATTAACATTTTAGACCAGGCGAATGACAGCGCTTTATGTAGTGCGTAATTCAGAGGATTGCACATGAAGTGCAGTTTATTACGCTTATTTCGGGCGTGCAGTAAAGGTAATATTTTACTATTGTTGCGGCACCGTTTATATGAAGGCTAATGGCCTTTTGAAGGAAGTGTTTAAGTTGCGCCACATCACTCGAATTTGAGAACTTCGACTAAAGCGCGATGGAAATAGTCCTGAATATAAAGTTATTTTAAAGCTTCTTTTGAATTCATGTGCACATCTTGAGCAAACTCTTGCATGCGTTGTCATACCATCCCGGTCTGTCGTTAGGACAGCAAATATACCTACTTATTGATGCTGCAGCCACCGGTTTTTTAAGAGACTGATTACCGGCACAAACGACAGGCTATGGCTGAAGCGCGCGTTTTGCCAATTTTGAAGAAAAGCAAACGAGGCAGCAAAGTAAGGAGCAGGAGACATGATGTTTTCATTCAAAAATGAGTGACCCACAACCCGTGCCTTCTTTTCACAGAGAGCACGGCTTAAATGAGCACGCTATGATTTCAAGTTAAGAAGTCTATTCGCACTTTTCGGTGCTAAAATATGTCTTCTTAGAGAAAGAGTAATTATTACCTCCGATGTTTAAACCATGGGTTGCCCAAATATCGCATGGAGAAGTCAGCACTCCTGAATGCTGTTTCCCCACTTGAAGCTTCCTTCACTCTAGACTCCAATATGTTCAAGTATGCTTTTTGGGGAGGCATAAGTTGGATATCTCTGGTCATGGGCTTTGTGCACGTGTGTAGAGGTCTCGAACTATTGGCCAAGTTTGGAGCTCTTTAAGCACAGAAGTATTCATGCCTACATACGCCCTGATGAACCGTAGCTATGCATGAAATTGCATAGCGCATCGATTAGTCGATATTTCAAACTAGGTCGCGTGTATCTGCTTTCTGATAAAGAAGGCACAATAACCTAACCAAAAATGCACTCTCTTGGACGGGCACTAATCAGGGAGACCTACAAGGGCACCCATTCAGAACCAAACCGAATCGGAATACCAAATAATCAACTAGTAACGACATGTTTCAATAGGGACCCCAACCTAAAGTTTGCCGCGCGACGACAGCGCCGTGCTCCTCCCATAGCGGCGGAATTCGGAAGCGTCGATAGGGCGCGACGGCGCCGCGGCGCTCTGACTGGCCGTGTTCGCGTGCTGTGCGCGGTTTCTCTCCGCGTACCGCTCGCGCCCGTCTCCTCGCGGGTGCGGCGTATGCGAGGAAAGCCTGACGACTGCACAGTGCTCCGATTATGTCCATTGGTGGGCAGTTTTTACGCGGTGATCGAAGTGGCACGCGGCACCGTGGTTGCCCAAAGGCGGGAAATCGTCTTGCTTGACTTGTGGGCTTCTCTGAATTGACGCATTTGCTTATTGCCGTGTGTGCTTTGAACAGAAATTACCCACGCGGCAGGAGTCATTCAATGCGAAGTACCGCTGACGTATCAGGCGCTGCAGTCTTGATTAAAAAATAGTATTAATGCTTCATCACCTGCGTGAACAAGAGAAAGCGCTTGGGGGCCATTAATATATGTGCACTTATTTGGCTGACACCATGTAAACTGGCAGCGCATACAACTGCGAAGGCGAAGATGGCAGACACAATTCTACATGTGAACAAACCTTGAGCCTTTGTCGTACACACTCAGTAGCAGTGTGGCTCTGCAGAATACAGGACACGGACTGTAGACCTCAGGCGGCCATGCAGAAGTGTTGCGTGCCCCGTCCATGCTTATTACAACTGAGTGGTGCCAGTGGTTTGTGAGTTTAACGTCACAAGGCTGTACATATATTGTGCACAAAGCCGTTTTCGAAGGGCTCCGGATCAGCAGATATTAATTTTAGATATATGTATAGAAAATACGCCATATGCTGCAAATACGACCATACGGCAGAAGCGGCTGGGCAAGCGCGACACTGGTAGGATCGGCAATGCGTTGCCATATTGTTCGTATCTGCCGCACGCCCATGCCAAAACTCCCAAACCTCAACAGAATGGGATTCAGTCACGCGCACCGACATCGCGAAATGCGCTTTCGTAATTCGCACTAATCTAAACGCGATGCGATTCGACCTGTGACACTGGGGTGAACAGCCTAGCGCCAAACCCATTGAAACACCACGGAAAGGGGAAAGAAAATTTAACGGAAACGTGTAACCATCACGCACTGCAGAAACAAGCATACCGAGCTGACGAAAAAAAATGCGAAATGCATTTTTGCCGCAGTTTCGTTCAAACGTAGGCTTTAATTTAAGTTTTCACTTCGTGCACCCGTGGTTATGCACTCTGGGCACAAAACTTGGGCGTGACGAAAACAGCGCCCTTTTGTACTACTTTCTTGACTCCGCGCACACGAGCTGCTCCCTCTCTAAAGCACGAGAGCGCGCGCAAAATTTTTGCAGCAGTGTCAGAACGCGACGAAAACCCTCGAGCGGGTGCGCTCTTCTCTCACAACGGCGTCCATGCACGAGCAGAGAGAGCATATCGTGTGCGAGGCGAAGTCCTCTCACAACGGCACCGAAGCGCGAGCCGGAAAGAAAGAACGCGCGCGCGCGCGCAAAACTAGTTTCCTTCACGTGCGGGCGAGGCCAACGCAGACAAGTAAGTAGCGAAGCTCGGCGCCCTGCCTGACCAATTACGAAGAGTCGCTCGGAGAGGGCGCTGTTCACTGGCGTCCGCAGCGCCCTCTGGCGCAGGTTGTGTCCCCAAAAGATGCAGGGGCCGAGACATGTATGCGAGTTATGAGTGGAAATTTCTCTCATAGAAAGATTGGTTGTGTGGGCGCGGAAGCACGAATAGTTTTAATTTAATCCTTCATCGATAAATCATGCCTTAGTAATTGGCTCGAATGTGTTCATCTATATAGAGATCGATCCCGGGATATAAGGTGCTTGTATGATCAAATAGGCATTTACTTGAAACATACAACATTATGCGCTTCATATCATGCCGTGTTGGAGGGCTCAAAAATGTTTAAGCACCTTCTCGTTGTCCATCACACACAAAAATAGCAGGCAAAAACGCCAGTTGAAAATGGTGGATATGGTTGAAATTGAGGCCAGAGTTTAAGCTCAATACCCAAATTCTACAGGCACTGCCGTTAACGTTAACGGACGCGATGCGTCTTCGATCTTTATCAATCACTGAATTCATCGATCCTAGATCATTGTAATAGTTACGAGAGCTGTGGCGGTCTTGTCTTTTCTTTGGAACTGCCAGTGAGCCAACATGGTGGTTTGAGACTGACTGTTTCTTGGTTCAGGTCGCTATACTAGGATCACTATGTTTGGCAGGGCTATGGTTGCGACCGATGATGTTATTTTCTTGGGACAGAAGAAATAAACGTGCTGGCAATGGAGTTCATCTACAAACGCAGGGAGAAAAGAACAGCTTCCGAAAGATTTAATTCCACATCAGCAGGCATTGTTGGGTGATGCAGCGATGGCGAAAAGATAGAGCGTCCGCCTCGTGCGCAAGAGGACTGGGGCTCGAACCCCGCTGCCTCTCTCGGTTCTCCATTGGGTTTGAAAAAAAAAAAACTCCGCGTGTCGATAGCATTGCATAAACATGCCTGAGGTGCGACGTGATCTCGGTGACCGGAACCGACAACGGACTCTCTAATCACAACAGCATATGGCAACCCTGGTAAAGTACTGGGCAAAAACCTTCAATAAACAGACCAATTAATCTTCGGCCCTCAGTTCCCAGCGGCTGCGGAGCAACTAACCACGACCGCGGTCAGACTTGTGGCGCAGACGAGAGTGCTAAGTGTCTGTCTCCGTACAGGCCACCATTTCAATCTGAACCTAGCAACGTTTAAGGAAAAACCTTATGTAGTGAGGCTAGCCTAGCAGTGCTGTACTAGCAACAAGCGGACATTAAACATATCGCGGATGAGCAGATAGATGAGATCTAAGTGTAAGATTCCTCATTAGTCAGGATACAGGATATACGTTGAGTAGTTCTATAGTATTAACGAGAGGGTGGCAGGTATCGTAATTAGGCTCAATGGAGGCACGTACAAGCTGAAGGTGGTGTAGGGCTACGCGTCTACACCCAGCCGTGATGACCAGACCGTTGAAAGCTTCCATGAAGACGTGGAATAAGCAATGAACAAAGTAAAATGACAGTACACTGTACTGCTGGGCGACTTCAATGCGAAGGAAGGCAAGAAGCAGGCTGGCGACTAGGCGGTAGGCGACTATGGGATATGTTCTAGAAATAGCAAGGGAGAGTTAATAATAGAGATCGCATATAGAAATAATTTACAGATCATGAATACCTTCTTTCGGAAACGACAGAGCAGGAAGTGGAGCTGGAAGAGCCCCAATCTTGAGACTAAAACTGAAATTTACTTCATATTATGTGCTCAACCTGGCGTACTTCTGCATGTGGACATCCCCGCAAAGGTTGTTTACGGTTTGTGGTTTATGGGGGTTTAACGTCCGAAAGTGACTCAGGCTATGAGAGACGCCGTATTGAAGGGCTCCGGAAATTTCGACCACCTAGGGCTCTTTAACGTGCACTAACATCCCACAGCACACGGGCCTCTAGAATTTCGCCTTCATCGAAATTCTACCGCCGTGGCCGGGATCGAACCCGCGTCTTTCCGCCAAGCAGCCGAGCGTCATAACCACTCAGCCACCGCGGCGGCCCTCTGAAAGGTGCGTTGTAGCGACCAAAGAATGGTAAGGTCGCGAATTAGCTCAGTCTTTAAGAGAAAACGGAAGAAACTAGTAAAGAGGAAGTCCATTAACGAGTTTGCGATGATAGGTAAAATAAAGGAATTCGGGAGATCGCTGCAGAACAGATATTAAGCACTAATTCATGAAGACGGTCTCAATGTTTATACAATGAACGATACTCTGACAGCTATCATTGCGGAGTGCGAAATAAAAGTAGGCGGTAGGACGGTTGGACAGGATAGCGGCAAGCTATCTCAGGAGACGAAAGAACGGATAAGAAACGTCAAAGCGTGAGGGCGTCTAACCCTACAACCGAAATAGAACTTTCAGACCTATCAAAGTTAACAAATAAGCGCAAGGGGTAGCTGACATAAGGAAGTTTAATAGAGAGAGAACCGAGCATGCTTTAAAAAACGGTGGAAGCCTAAAGGTGTCGAAGAGGAAACTAGGCTTAGGTAAAAACCAGACGTATGCGTTAAGAGACAAAGAGGGAAATGTCATTAGCGATATGAATAAGATAGTTAAAATTGCAGAATAGTTCTACAAAGTAATCAGAACGTTAATGAGAGAGACATAAGTGCAATGCAATGCGTCATTCCACCAATAATGAGAGAGGAAGTAAAGAAAGCCTTGGAAGCAATGCAAAGAGGAAAAGCAGCTGGTGAGAGTCATGTAACAGCAGAGAAGTTGAAGGACGAAGAGATGAACAGAAAAACTTTATTTAGAAATAATAATCCAGGCTGTCGGCTGCGTGGGTCTCCACACGTCTTTCCTCACGGTCTAAACGTCCATGTAGTGTTGGTCCATGACGTATGCGTCCCGGCTGACAGTGATCTTCTGCCTTGTCAGGTCCGCTGACCGTAGTGAGGTCTCCCGGTCCTCATAGTTTCGGAGAGGGAGGGGGGGGGGGTTATAGGAGGTTGTGGGTACAAAAGACTGCGTTGCAGTTCCTTTTGTGTGGAACACCGCAATCGGAAGCAAGCAGACAAAGAATAAGGAATACACGAGCGGCTCGTGTGTGTGTTTTTTAATCCTTTTCTATCGCCGTTTGCCCTGCTCCACGCAACATCAACTAAACACCGCAGCGCTCTTCTGTGCTCTTTGACTCGCTCGTTTGCCAAACTGATTTTTGTTGTGCTCAAAAATATTTTATACTAAAAAATTTGCTAGGCAATAATGAGATGCGAGTGATATATTTGGGTACAGGTATTGCAGGGCGGTTCGACAGAATACCTGCAAGCTATCTCAGGAGATGAAAGATCTGATTAAGAAACAAGAAAACATGAGGGCGTATATCCCCACAAACAGAATAGAACTATCAGATCTATCGAAGTTAATAAGCTTCAGGTCGCCGACATAAGTAGGTTTAATATGGAGAGAATCGAGCATGCTTTAAAGAACGGAGGTAGCCTAAGTGTGGAGAAGAGGAAACTAGACATAAATAAAAACCAGATGTAGGGGTTAAGAAACAAGGAAGGCAATGTCATTACCAATATGAATATGATAGTTAATGTCGCTGAAGAGTTATACACAAATCTATATAGTATCCAATGTATTCAGAACGGTAATGAGAGAGACAGCAGCGCAGAGCAATGCGTCATCCCGCCAGTAACGAAAGATGATGTAAAGAAAGACTTAGGAGCAATAGAAAGAGTAAAAACAGGGGGGGGGGGGGGGGGTATCAGGTAACAGCAGATCTGTTAAAGGATGGAGGGGAGATCGTTCTAGAAAAACTAGCCACCCTGTATACGCTATGCCTTATGACTTCAACCGTAAAAAAAGCTTGGAAGAACGCGAATATTATCTTAATTCCTAAGAAAGGAGACACCAAGGACTAGAAGAATTACGGACCTATCAGCTTACTCTCCGGTGCCTACAACGTATTTACTAACGTGATCGCTAATAGGGTAAGGACCACCTTAGACTTCGTCAGCCAAATGACCAGTCAGGCTTTCGTAAAAAACACTACACAATAGACCATAATCACACTATCAATCAATTGATAGAGAAATGCGCAGAATATAACCAACCCCATCTTTTAGTCTTCATTGATTACGAGAAAGCATTTGACTCAGTAGAAGCCTCAGCAGTCAGGCAGGCATTGCGAAATCAGGGTGTAGAAGAACCTTACGTCAAAATACTGGAAGATATATATCGCAGCTGTACAGCTACCATAGTCCTCCACAAAGTCAGCAATAAAATTCCAATAACAAAGGGCCTCAGGCAATGGGACACGATCTCGCCAACGATATTCACCGCTTATTATCAGGAGGGATTCCGAGGCCTGAATTTGGAACAGCCGGGGATAAGAGTTAATGAAGAATACCTAAATGATCTACGATTGGCTGATGACTGCCTTTCTGAGTCACTCAGGAGGTGAACTGAAAATCATGATAAATGAGTTAGACAGGCAGAGGAGAACGGTACGTTTAAAAATCAACATGCAGAAAACAAAAGTTATGTTCAACAGTACAGCAAGAGAAGAGCAGTTCACAATTGGTAGCGAGGTGCTGGAAGAGGTAAAAGAAGACGTCTATTTAGGGTAGGTAGTGACAGTTCATGCGGATCATGAGAGGGAAATAACTCCAGATATAAAAATGAGCTGGAGCGCATATTGCAGGGTCTCTCAGATGAACAATGGCAGTTTACCAACATCACTCAATAGAAAAGTGTAGAACTGCTGTAACTTACCGGTACTCACCTAGAGGGCAGAAACGCGCAGGCTAACGAAAAGGGTTCGTCTTAAGTTAAGGACAACACGCTGCTGACAACAGGCTGCTTGATAAAAGGTACTGCTGCCATGGTAGTTAACATTTGTGGATATATTTATTTGTGTCGCCTTACTGGGTTTAACACACCACTAGACAATATTTTGGTTTCCGAAGCACAGTTAACAGGTTGTAAATGCATCCGTGTGATGTGGATGTGAAAGTTCTAGAGTGATGTCTGCATGCATGTACTATCAAGAGCAATATGAGCAGTAACATGAGAGCGCGTGGCAGATAGCCTCAAACCCTTCTTGTGGCAATACACGGTGGTCACATTAAGCGAATAAGTGGTGAGGGTTCGGGCTTTGTGCATTCTGCCTGTAAAGAAACTTCAGAGTTCTCACCATTGCCACGTTCGTCCACTGTGGCGGAAGTAGTACCTCCTTTATTACCGCGAGTGCAAAGTAGGAAAGTGATCGAATTGAAAAGGCGGAAGATTTGGAGAAACCCTATTAGGGTACCTCGGGCATCAAAAGTGCCGAAATCTAGGCCCTCAAGAGCTACTGAGAAGACAAGAGAAAGGAAAAATGGAATCGGAATGACATATATATGACGGAAGCCAATAGTCTCCGAAACCAAGAAGCATAGAAAATTTTTTAAAATTATTTCTGGCCCCCCATCAATGGGTGAAAATAATGAATAAATATTTCTCTAATGATAATTGATTACAATGCGGAAGGAAAACAACCAAGTGTCAAAAGTGGGATCCGTACCCATGACTCCGAATTTGCATCTGGTGCTCAAGCAACAGAGCTATGCCCACCGGTGTGCAATGTTCTGCTTTAGGGCGTATTTATGTGTTGTGTAACCAAACATTGAGAGTGATCACCAGCGCCACCCCCGTAAAGCGGACTTAGTACTCCTGTATTACCGCGAGTGCCACGTAGGAACGTGATCGAACGGTGGATGCGGCAGCTATGTGAAAACCCTCTTATGCTAATTTCCCTCTCTGCTTCTCTGAAACATCGGCGGAAGATCTAAAGAAACCCATTTTCAGCCAAAATTCTTCCCCACAAACTAAGCACCCGGTGCGGACTAGTCAACCAAACACTTTTCATTCTAGGCATACATTTAACCCTGCGGACTGTACACCGTGTGCGAGTGTTGTCTGGAAAATACGCTAACTATGCACCATCAATTCCAAAAAGCAGAGTTAAGAATAAATCAGGACTTTGTTAAGAGCTACGAATAGTAAGTCTATATTTTATCAAACGGAGTCGCCGAGTGTCCAGACATGAACGCTTGTTGCGTGGGGCCTGATGTACTCTTGAATTTTTCCATGAGATGCGCTGAAGATGAACGCACGAATGCTGAAGACAACAAACCCCTGCGTAGACACTGCCTTGACTTTGCTTTGGCCTCTTCGGATATTTTATTTTTTATTTCAATATACTGTCAACCTCAACCGGGGTTTTTACAGGGGTGGGCGGATCAAAAAAATACCCAACTTCCTGATAAAACAATTATAGTAAGATGTTATACAATGAAAAGGATGGCTCTAGCTAAATCAAGACAAGAACAAACAAATTCGAGGTAATAAGTTATACAGAACACAGTATATATTACCAACATTTTAACAATATTTAGTCAGTTTTGTGGCAGCATACTCAGCTCGGCAAGCTCCAAAAATTTTTGAACTGTCGGCTGCATTACAATCGAAGCGTCAAGGGCATTCCATTCGCGCACTGCTCGCTGAAAAAAAAGGAAAAATAGAATGTGTTATTGCAAATATATTGAGGTCTCCGCATTTTCTGTGTCTTTCCGAACTTATTTATAGTGGCGGAGACCTCAGCAGTGACACTTCACGATTTCGGACTTCATTGCGGACCTCAAAGAAAGACCATTCCCCTTAATTCCTCCTAAACGGCCCCAACTCCACCGCCCTCAACCTAGGGCAGCTGGTAACTCCCCTTCAGTTAAGCAGAAGAGTTGCACAAAAACTCGAGTAGTCCTTGTGCCACCTCAAAATTATCAATAGACGACCTACCCTGTTCCTTCTGCTTTCTTCCTTAGCATCAACCTCGTCGTGGTTTCTTTGTTGCTAACGGTGGACACCTCCGTCTCGCTGTTTTATCGCTCGTTAGGCACCCGCAAATCACTGGCCAGGATTTTAAAAGTTTCAGTGGATCCAAACTGCGCGTGTGTTGAAACTTTTGTGCAGATTTCAAAGAGTAGCGAGAAGAGGAGAACGACAAGACAAGTCTTGATTTGCAGCATTTTTTCTCTCGCTTTAAAGTGGCACAACAAAAACCGAGCTATCACTTGTACTTTTCCTTTTTTTACATTTAGTCTTTCTGAGCCAGTGAATAGAAATATGGCGAATTTTTAAAACTCGCCCAAGTTTTCTTATCGAAACTTAATTTGCGTTTTTGAATATCTAGCTTTAAACAGCTGGTCTAAAGAATGACCCTTGTTATGTAAGAGACACTGAGGAAGCTAGCTCTTTATTTGGCTGATGCGAGCTCAGGGTTGATTGCAAGCAGTGACACTGCATACAAGACAGCGTGTAAAAGACAGTCTTGAAATATAGGCTTTTTCCCAGCAGTTTTTAAAGCTACTATATTATGCAAAATAAGCTAGCATTCTTAGCGTACTCAGGACACCAAAAAGTGCTACAATCAAAGGTCATGTGACGTTGTGCATGACCTCACGCACCATGTGATTCGTACACCGTAAAATGTAGCTCTGAAAGAAAAGAGAGGCATACCGGTAGATTCAGAGGCGATACATGTTCGGATAAAACAGCTCTAGTCCTAGCGTCATAAATAGTACGCTCGAGCGGAAATAAAAGAAATGCAAAGCAAAGGCGCCTGCGGCAGTCATGAAACAAGGTCAGCTGTTATAACATTAAAGGCCAGGATGAATGACAGTGTTCTTTCAGTGCTTTGTGACGCAATGCAATTTTCTGAAGGGCACTGGGAAAAAAGCGCAGTAACTGCTTGAGCACCAAACGTGGTGCGCTCGGCCTAGTTTTACTGCTTTTCCAACAAGAAGGGCCATAAAATGTTCTCTCTCTGCGTGTCTTCAAAAAAAGCCAAGCTGAGGAATGTGCAAGGAATAGTACAACGAAATAAGGAGAAACTAAGACGATGAGAGATTGATTTTTTTTGCGCATGATTTACGCGCAGTGCTGGGCCCTTTCTGGTCTTGATCCATAAAAGTTATTCATTTCCAGTAATTCCAAGCCAACTATCGGCTCTCGTTTCATACGAAGTGCTATAAAAATATAGTTCTGGGTAATTACATGCACTATTTATGCAGCAAATTATCTTAAGTGCTCTTTTATCGCAGAAAGTTCTGTGGAACACGGATTAGCAGGTTTGAAAATGCGCTCCAGCATCACCATCATCATATTTTGCTTGGACTTTTGTGTTTCGACCTCTTGGGCCCCCAAAATATTTATTCGCCAACTTAAACTGGAAGTTTATGAACTTATACTGAAATAGCATATATTTTTTCTGTATTGAATTTGCGTGCAGAAATCCTGCGAATAAAAGTACATAACCTGTACCAGATAAAAACTCGTCCCGTCCAAAGTACCCACATGTTCCCTCATCCACTTGGGAGCACGGGAAGGCAGAAATTTGATGCACTAAGCCCGAAACATATAAACGTACAAAAATTTCAGCAGTTTTGAAACGAGCTTCGTCGAACTATCTGAATAAACGTAATTAAATGATTACACTTCACCCGACGAGAATATAAAATGGTAGGCAAAATCAAAGCGTTTGTTTTTGGCTTGGCATCTGCTAGTATAGGTTTGGTAGAAGGCTGCACACGAATTTTAAAATCATTGCGTTCTTTTAATATCCACAAGTATCAAGAAACAAATAACATTATTTTCTATTAATACTTGTTCAGCATAGCCTTCAGCAGATATGGAAAGGCCAGTCAAATCAGAACAGGCGAAATGAATGTAAACCAGTGTAGTTTTGGTCCATGACTTCTATAGTCGGCAGTTCTACACTTGAGGCTTTATGTGTAGCCTGTTTGCGCGATCCTTTTCAGTCGCCCCTCTTGCAAATTTTTTCGATTTTATTGGCACTGCTGAGGCTTTTTTACTTAGTGATTGTGGAATGTACATATAATAAATTGCATTCGCGCATCGTGGACACCTGCTTTCGATTGCGATTGTAGATCAGACAGAAGGGAGCTTGCTTCATTGCCAGGATATACTGTATAAGTATTCGTTCTTGCTCTACGGAAACAGTTTGGCATTTAGGTTAAAGATTGCTGTGCAGTTTCTGCCATTCACATTCACTAACGTTTTTTACAGCGCCGTGGAGGGTGTTTTTAGGGACAGAGAAATGCTTGGCAGCGGCGCTCTCTTACGTCATCCAGCGGTTTGTTCATATCTTTATTTCTTTCGCCAAATGATGTTTGCACCTGCATTTTTGGACCAATATAAAGAGCGACAAAGCAAAGTTAAGGCTCTTAAGAAGGCAAAAAAAAACTGTTATCCTTAATTTCGGCCGTGCAAGAACAGCCAGATGTATGTTTATGCAACATATCTAGCCGACTTCTGCAGTAATTCCCCCGTTAAGGCAGGAGAAGCTTACCTTCCTCAAATTTGATAAAGAGAAGACCAATAATCTATAGCAATAAATAAATACTTAGGTTAGACTAAGATGATTCGTTCCTTGAGACGCATAGTATTATGAAAGTTTGGGGGCAGAATATCACGCTTTTTCGCCGCTTTCATTGTTACCGACGATCTCCGCAAAATCTTTTTTTTTTGGCTGTAAATCTGTCGTGTCGCCCTTGAGTGATTATGCAGCGGACATATCGTGGCTAAAACCAGTTAATGATGGAATCAATTGCATCGCACCTCGAACGTTGCGGGTGCCATGTAAAACAATGCAGCACTTTCTGCTATGTTGCATTTCCCACATTTTCATTGAGTAAATGGACTCATTCTAAACATAGTTATTCTTTAAATGCCTCGCAGTCGTAAAGCTCTAATCTCCTGCACGATTCATTTTCCATCGTAGCTGTGCAAATGAAAGCAGTATTTGGAGAGCCTTTACCCAGCTGTGGAGGCAATCGGGCTTATGGTGGAGAGAATTAAAATAAAAGAAGTTTCAGTTGCGGTCAACCAGCAGCGCATTTAAAGTATGATTTAGACAACGCAGTGGAGAGAACTAGAGCTCTTCCCATTCAGTAGATCTTCTTACTTAAACTAAAATAAACTGTTGAGGTCAGATATTAAACATCAACTGATCGCGTTCAGAGAGAACCTATTAGGGCACTAAGGCTAGTAATAAGGAACTAGAATATTGTAAGTCATTAAGGGTATTTTTCGCGATCACAGCGGCTTTACCACACAGGAGCCTTAATGTACAGTTAGCCGGAAGAACATTAAGGCTTGCTCATGGTCAGTACAACTTGGCTGGTTTGCAACCCTGAGTGGAAATTGTCGGGCCAGTCGGTCCATTATAGATGCAAAGAAAGAATTGCGTAAACGAGGAACGGACGGCAAAAAGGCAAATACGTTTGTGGCTGCGCTTATGTGCGTCTTTGCCTCATCGCCGTCCGTGTCGCGTTTACACAGTTCTTTCTTTGCTACCCTGAACACTTCAGCTGAAGAAACAAAATTTATGGTTGCCGTACAAATCAGTACATGAATTAACAATATTCTAGGGCTTTGTCCGAAACCTCAGCGCACCATCGGCGCAGTTGTTAACAATATATTTTGTGCGCGGATCAACGGTATCTAACTCAAGTTGCACGCAAATTTGCAAGCAAGCATACCATTCCACTGTCTACCGTCACCTTTTCCCGAGTATTGATTCGGAATCTTCAGGTGCATATATGTTTTTTATATTCCACTTCATCTGCTTGGGTATTCAAGTATTTTGCTTAAGAATAATTTATGACTAGATTTTCATACACTACAGCAGGGTGGAGACCTACCGAGACTCTGCCGTCCCCTGCAGCCCTGCTTTTAAGCGTTCAGCATCAGAAGCATCGAAAAAGGCTGACGGTGGCGCTCAGCATCCGCATTAAAAAGCGTTCTTCGGTCAACAGCATATCATTTACATAACCTGTGATCTCTGCCCCTCTTTATTTTCTGGGATACTAAATATTTTGTTCTCTCGTGAGGCGGCCCTATTCACGAAAAAAGAAGGAACGATTCCACTACAAACCAATCGGGTAGTAGCGCGAACGTTCACAAGCGCGGATGCCTTTTCGGGGATAGTTCCTGGGTTGCTGGAGCACGTTATGAAATGAGCGTTCTTCCCAGGTGAGCATGGAGCGCAGGAAATGAAGTATATGACTTTGAAAGAGATCCCTGAGCTCAACAAGAATAGAAGGCAGGCGTCAAGCATATAACAGCAACAAATTCCTGCTCATCTCATCAAAAGGATTCTTCATCTTATTGGAGGGCAGCCAGCAAGAGAATAATAGGATGGACGTGGACTTAGATTCTCTCTGTGTTTATATGCACTTTTGCAACCCGCGAGGGTTCCAAACTGTTCACGTTTTGCACCAAATTCTTTGATGACTAGGGTTCGTTTTGACAAAGGAGATAATTCATCGACTCGGGGTCACAAGGAGCTCGCGCTAAAGTCATTTTCCTCAGAGTTGGAAAAATTGCACAGCTGGAGAGGAAAGCCAAGTTCTTCAGAGCTGCAAGAGGAAAGAAAAACAACCATTCACACGAGCTAATGATTGCGTTGTTTGACAAGCCTTCTGCGGTTATAATATAAATTTAGAGACAAGTACAGGCGAGGAGATCATTGTTTCCACTAAACAAGGCAGGGAAGTAGACGGGCCTGATATGTATGGAATCTTTGAAGCACGATAATGCCAAAAATATAAAAACGTCATTAAGAGATGCAGCAAACATCGGGTGAGCGTACAACATCAAGGATAGTTTTCCGTTCTACTTCCCACTAAGGAACTTGGCAAAAGCTAGTAATTACCTCCAAGGAATAGAGCTGAGCTCTCGGTATTTTATGAAAATAGATGATTGCTGTCTCTTTGCAACCAATACACTCTAGCTCGTGCTCCTCTCCTTCGCGTAGTGCGGATTAAAAGTACACGATTAGTGGAACCACTTTTCAGAAGGCTCCTGGCCTTCAACGCCTCTATGTTTTCTCTAGTATGGTAAATCAATACAGCCACTAAGTCACCTCCTGGCACTCGTGCTTCTTTGGAACTGCTCGTTAGCTGAATTTGATATTTTATTACACACTTTGATATTTATATGCACCTTTTTGTGATTGTAACAAGTTGGACGCAGGTTACTTCCAAGGGTGAGGGATGCGTTCTCGAAGCCCATATGGGTTTATCAGTGATCTTGAATCCAACTTTGTTTCTGAAAGCTTTGTGATCTGGTTGATCTCAAAAGTGTTGTAGGTACGGTTTTAGGAGCGGATACACCCTACCCCGTTAATAGTCATCGTTGTTTATGAGAAAGATTTGACTAAGCTGACACCTCAGTTGTCATGCAGCATTCCGCGATCAAAGTGTAGAAGAGACATGTAATAAATACTGGAGGATATCTACAGGGTGTTCCACAAAGACTTTACACAGGTTGTTCAGTATCCCTGGACACTGCGGACTCGTTGGAAATGAGACCGCCGACGCTGAAGCAAGGAGCGACTTCAGCAGTGGCCTGCGTACTGCTGTGCGGTTCTTTAGACTGGACACCACTTGCCTCCTTCCGAATTCAATGAGGAGTGCGACGGCTAGGTACTGGGCCCTGCCAGACACTCGACGCATACGTCTTAAGCGGCTAGATCCGGCGATGACCTTTTCTGTTCCTCGCGGAATACCACGCCCTATTGCATGCATAATCAATAGATTACGTTTAAACATCGTCTTCACGGGCAAATACTTACACTTAATAGGACAAGCGGACTCCCCGGACTGTACCACATGTGGCGTGCTAGAGACAATAGAACATGTTTTTGTGGCGTGTCCAGCATATACACGTGAAAGACTCATGCTCGCATCTGCTTTGAAGTCTATGGACACAAGGCGCCTCTCGGAGGATTTGATCCTCGGCGCTTGGCCAGATAGTCTCAAAACTGTGCAGGCAACGCGAGCGCTCTCACGCTTTTTAAGCGACACGGACCATTCATCATGTTTGTGATGTTAGAAAGTGTGTCTTGTTTTTTTTTCAAATATTTTTTCATCTGCCTCCACCCATCATCATCATTCTTCATCGTGACCCTCTTTTTTGTCTCCTCTTCCTGTTCCCCAGCGCGGAGTACCAGGCCAGATATTTATTTTTCAGGCCAACTTCAATGCCTTTCCCGTCAATAAACCCTGTCTCTTGAGTTAGAAGAGCGCATTTTTCGGCATAGTACTATAAGCGCTGTAGTGGATCAGAATGCAGCTAAGACGTGCTAAATAGCATTTTGGTTAACTAATGGTAAATGGTGGAGTTTTTAACGATTACTGTTTGGCTCTTTAATTATTGAGAGTAGTATTGACCGTCGTATGTAATATCAATTGTAGTTTTTCGAATTTTGAAGTTGTGCTTACGCTAGACGGTGTGGCCCAACAAATTTTGGCAACATTGCGACAAAATGCATGCGTTTTCCGGTAGCTTGAGGGACAATTAACCTCTATAGTGCACGTTAATTGTCCAAATAGCCAAAATCAGTTGGGCCACAGCGCCAAGGGTAACGCTATTTCCGAAATTCTAAAAACTGATATAGATATTACTTACGGTAGGCAACACCACTCTCATGAATTGAGGAGACTAACAGAAATAGTTAAAAAATTAACCACTCAATATTAGTTAATCAGCCTGGTAGTTAGCTCGTCTAAGCTGCTTTCTCACATATCATTCCGCTGACAATGCAATGCCGAAAAAAGCGTTCTTCAAACTCAAAAACCTTGACTGAAAAAAAAGTGCGAAAAGTCTTAGGTTAAGCACCCTTTATAACTACTGCATAGCTACCATAGCCCTCCATAAAGTCAGCAATAAAATTTGAAGAACAGCGGGTGTCAGGCAGGGAGACAAGATCTCACCAATGCTATTCACCCAATTGCAGAAAGAGCACGAAAAAAAAAACATGAACTTAAAAACTACAACATAGGACGAGCTGTTCAACACTTAATTAAAGGAGGTCTCCCGTGGCCAGGATTGGGAACAGTTGTCGATAAGAGTTAATGGAGAATACCTAAGTAATCTGCGATTTTCTGATGACATTGCCTTGCTAGGTCACTAAGGACATGAACTACAAAATATGTTCAATGAGCTGTACAAGAAGAGCTGAAAATTGTTTGTAAATATTTAAATGCAGAAAACCAAAGTAATGTTCAACAGTCTTGAAAGGGAAGAGCAGTTCACAATTGGTAGCAAGGAGCTGGAAGTGATAAGCGAATATACTTAGGGCAAATGGTGAGCGGTAAATAACTAAAAGGGGTCGAGCACATATGACACATCCTTTCATATCATGAATGACAGTTTAGCAATATCTCTCCGGAGAAAAGTATACAACAGCTGCGTATTACCGGTACTCACCTGTGGAGCAGAAACGTGGGGGCTAACGAAAAGGGTTCAGCTTAAGTTCATTGCCGACAGAGAGCTATGCAAAGAAAAATGGTAGGTGCAGCGTTAAGACACCTGAAGGGGACAGAGTGGATGAGGGAAGAAATGCGGAATAATGACATCCTAGTCGAAAACACGAATAAGAAATGGGCTTGGGCAGGGCATGTAATGCCAAGGCAAGACAACCGCTGGTCTTTAAAGCTAATGGAGTAGATTCCAAGAGAAGGTAATCGTAGCAGAGGTCGAAACAGATTTAGGTAGGTGGATGTTATTAATAAGTTTTGTGGGGACACAGTAGGAGCAGCTCGCAAAGGACCGGGCTAATTGGAGAGACATTGGAGAGGCCTTTGTCCTGCACTGGGCGTAGACAGGTTGATGATGGCCAGCTCCGAGCAAAGATGCATTTATAGAACCAATGTGGTGATATCCTCTGAGTGCATAATATATCGTGGCAAGTACCGCAGTTTAGTAGCCATGCCTGTCTCAAAAAAGCAATGAATATGGTATTGAACTAGTGGGCCTGTGAAACAAAAATTCTGACTGAAAAATCTTACTTCATTAAAATTACCTGGACGACGTTCATACCGATATAGCAGATAGAGCAAGAATATCCATATGAGTTAACATTAGTTTCATTTTGGCATAAATGCCATACATTCCTGTGTACAGCTCGTGGACTAGACTATGCATGGTATAGCACGTTAAACTCTTACTCTGTGCAGCCTCTACAGTCCTCTCGGTATCAGAATTTACTACCATGACGCTCCTACCCTGAAGCAATAATCATTGTCACGAGGTTTCTTACTACAGCACCTTCGCTGTCCTTGTTTTACTTCCTAATCTGATATGTTGAAATCCACTGGTAGAATCCAAATACAGGTAACAGCAACTAGATATCCTGAACTTACAAACTGAGGGCATCGTTACTTTAAGATCCACAATAAAAGATAAGAAGGTAGGTGATTATATGCGCTTCATTTCCTAAGAAATGTAGGTACAAGATGGTATCACAAGCCGTGTTGTGCAGTGTTTAATCTTTCGTCAAGAAAGTTTGTGAAGTCAGTGGTAGAGGCGTCTGCTCTAAAAAAAAGATCAGAGTAGAGGAGACGAAAGCTATGTTTTTTTAGTAAGAAATGATACAGCTGTTTTCTTCACAAGCAAGAATATGCTGAATTCGAGAGGTTATGATGCTGCATAAGTGTCTGTATGTTGCGTTTCGGCCCCCTTACGTGTTCTTCAACTGTACACTCAGTTCCTATGCATTGCGTACCGCATGCGGAATATGTAAGGGCAAATTGTGTTTTCGAACGCGAACTGAGCCCTGAAGGTGCATACAAGGCTCGAACTCTATAACGAAATTTAAGGTAGCTTAAGCGGCAGTCTTAATAGTAATTTTACCGGGAGCATACCATGTAGCGATGTGTGCAGAACAACTTTGTATTTCTGCATGTTGGGCTGTAAAATATAATGTGTGTAGAATTCAGTGGTGGCTACGCTTCGAGAAGGCTGAATCGTTCTGTTCTTGTATGACTAGAAGTCCAACATAACGAAAACAATGACCTTTTACTGCTTTTGCAATACGTATACCGACAAATCTGAAAGCATTAACGTATTACCAAGAGGAAAAAGGTGCGGTAAAAACGTTAATTTTTGCTCTTGTTTTGCTGCTGTCTTCCGTACGAGTGCGTTACTTACCTCTTTACTCTTGAGTCTTTGCTTGATCGTACTGAAAAGAAGAAACTATACACTACTTGAACTTACGTACTCCACGAAAAACAATTTAGGTTGGCAACTTGGGTTTTTACTTGAGGGGTTGTTTATATACCTTGGAACACCGCCGTCATGACACTTTAGTGAGCATCAATGTTTGTATAAAATTTCTTTCTCAAGTTTGAAATCTTCGCACCAGTGAAAAAGACGAAGACTGTGAAGTGTAGAGGACATCGTGGTGCTTCTCTAATGTCTTCTTTCTTTTATTCTTGCCTACATTTAAAGCACACATTATGAACTCGCACAATTTTTCTCATTTATTTATCGAGCTCAAGTTAACGAGAAGAAAGCGATTATTACCGCTAAAAGAAACCCTAAAGATTTTTTTATCACATATAAAGACAACATAGGGGAGGGGGAGGAAAACAGGCTAAACTACGCAACCTTATAAATGGATGAATGAACGGTCAGTAGCGCTTTGATGAGGAAGCATTTTATTAGCGTTTGAATTCTCCGAAATTCGCCAAAGCCATCTGATTACAGTCATCGTACACTGACATGGTTTTAGTAAAAAATTCCACTCGAGCAAGTCGACGCTTAGCAGACAATTGTTTTTTTCATTTTTTCAAAGCATGCCCGCTTTATTACTTTTTTCACTATTCACTCAAAAATTGGTATCAACGGCGTTGATATTCACGGGTGATGTATTCCTGAGGAAATAAGCTCCAATAAAAGTCGGACAGCACGATGCTGAAAAAAATACGCGCAAAACCAAACAGAAAAAAAGTTGTTAATACTGGGAGCTATAAATTATCCGCAACTCGCTATTCACGCCTGATACCATTAAGCCCAACTATGGTCACAAAATATGAACGTGGCGATTGTTACATTTCAGAAGACGAGTAAGGCACGCTGGAGTGACTGAGTACAACTGCGAAGTAAAGAATGTAAGACTTAAGCAGTGAATTTCGTCGTCATCATCATCATCATCATCATCATCATCATCATCATCATCATCGTCACAAGTGTGACTGCATCCACTGCAGGACAAATGGCTCTCTCATACCTCTCCTTATTAACTATCTCCTTTTTCAGCTCCCCCCATCCTATCCCCGCAAACTTCTGAATGTCCTCCACCCAACTAGCTTTCTGTCGCCCCTGCTACGCTTTCCTTACCTTACAATCAGTCTGTTACCCTTAGAAAGCATCGGTTATCTTGTCTTCGCATTGCATGCCCTCACACACCTCATGTCTTCACCTTGATTTTGACTAGGATGTAGTTGACCCGCGTTCGTCACCTGACCCACTCTGCCCTCGTCCTGTCTATTAACGTTACGGCCTTCATTTTGATTTCCATATCTCCCTACGCTGTTCTTAAGTCGAATCCTTCTAGTTAGCAAACACGTTTCTGACCATCGGGTGAGTTCTTGTAAGATATAAGTGTTATATACTTTTGTCTTTAGGGTTATTAGTAGTGAATTTAGAATGTCTTTATGGTGCGGGTTTTCTTGGGCTTCTGTTCTTTTCGCTTTTTTACACTTGACAACGTCACCTGAATGGTCTGGCGCGCTTCAGAAGTATCAGGTGATTCTGTTGTCTTTGATATAATAATAGCTACTATCGAAATTGCTTCATATGTGCCATTATTGCATTAACACAGTGCTGCCGAGAAGGATCGCAGTGTGGAAACTAGCATTAAGGGTCTCGATTCGCACCCCTGTATGTATATATTTCATTTTAGTCGATTCCCTTCTAGATTTCCCCTCTAGTAAGCTCAAGGCCGTGCTCATTGCCTCGTTGCAGGTCCTAAAGGCAGCAAAGTTGACAAAATCGTGACCACTGCTTTGAGGTTGTGTACGGTAATTGTAATAGTATTGTGGCTCGTGTTAGTGCTCATTGTTTTCCATACCGTTTTGTGTGAATTATTTCCTTTATTTTCAAGTGCCAATACGTTACTTCTTACGCCAACGATTTGGGAACATTAACCATACTTGGAACAAAAGACCATAAATGGCACAATACAAAATAATGACACGTGTCATTTATCTTTATCGGGCGACCACGTTTCGCCGCCTAACAAGTGTTATCGCACAGCGCGGGACGCGCCTGCATCTATCCGAAGTTTCTGGCAAGTCATGATGCTTCTGTTCGCTGTCTGTTGTAGCCGAACCTTATGTTATCTGATTTCATCGCCTGACGCGAATGGTGTAGAACTTTGTGGAAGGCACGCGGGTCCCAACGATTAGTCTGGAACATTCGACGACTGCTATATAACAGCCAACGCGCTTGACCCACGGATCAAATTTTCGACGATCGCCGACCGTGCTCGCCGCTACCGTTGTGCTGTAAGTGTAGCCTCTTGTGGGCACAGGTTCGCCCAATAAAAGTTAGTTTTGTCTTTCACAGTATTGCTACTGTGTTCTTCAACGTCACCACCACGTGACAATATTTTATTATTAGGTTTCTAGCCTAGGGCGAATCCTTGTTTGTTTCACTCTTGCGTGCTACGTTTTGTCTTTTTAATTTTTCGTAAAAAGATCGTGTGTATAAGTCCAGCTCTCGTACAGTCTTTTGTGGCCCTATCGATGCGCCTAATTTCATTAATAGTGCCTTCCTTTTGTACGACTCGCCATCAGGGTGCAGCATTTTTTACCGCGCACACCTAAACCTAACTTTTTTTCAACCTACTGACATTACCTAAAGATGTATAAAATATTTTGCTTGTTCATTTAAAATGTTAACAATTAGGACTTTTCAACCCTTCAATGCACACAATGTATAGGCTTAAATTTAAATCTTATGCTCGTTGATGAAAGTTTATAAGAATCATAAATCGCTCTGCTGAGCAAGAAACGCAATAAACATAAATACAACCTGAAATTCACACATATAACTCGTTGCGAGCGAGACGTTCTCGAATCCTAATTGTTTTTATATCAATTGAAAAAATACATCTCACAATAATTAAACAAATCTATAGAAGTGATCATATGTTGCAAGTGCTAACGTGCAGATTACTCGAGCGCATTGCTATTCAACTGTCCTGGCTCAGAAGAGCCATAATTTATAGTGGGAGAGTCTGCTTGACTATGTAGCTCCTATCGCTTTGGTGCGTCAAGACGGATTGTGTGAGAAATTTCGAAGCGAAATCTTTGCATATGTGTAGGCTGCGCTCCAAGTGCTCAAAGATTTACGAGCTAGAGAAGCAGAGGTCACACGCTACCCATGCAGAACTTCCAGCCCCATTTTAATTTTGGGGGCGTTGAGGAACGGCTTTTTTTTTGTTGGGAAAGAAAAATTGGTTGCTTACTCCGCGGGACGTTCTTGTTGGGAAAGAAAAATTGGTTGCTTACTCCGCGGGACATAGTTCATTTGTTTATTCGAATAAAAAGGAGCTCATCAGGAGGCATCTCACTCATTATTCCTTTCCTCCCTCAACGACTTTATTTCGTATACTTATTTCCTTATTTTCTCCTCTTTTCAAGTGAAACAGGTGACATAAAAAAACAGGCAATACTATGAATAAAAGTTGTTCTGAAACCACACAGACAACGTACAACTTCCCGCAGGTCCTTGTCGTTTCGTGCAGTTTGAAACTGAATGTAAGATGATACGTGAAGAAAATAAATGGGATCTCACGAGGCAGATCGCTTATTGTTCCTTTCTTTTTTTTAATATTTTCCTGTTGTATAATAATGGTAATACCAACGTATTTGTTTCGCCAAATACTGAGCATTTGCAACTGAAATCATAACTTGCAGCGCCCTCCGCTTTCTCCTTTACCCCCGTTCTCTCTGTTTTGTGTTGTCTTAGTCCCTCTTAATTTACTATGTGCAGTGCCAAAAGCTTTTTTTTTTTGCCTTGCGGCGCTTTTTAGAGACGGCCATTTTCTGTCAGTTTGATAGCCATGCTATCCACTCCACTCAGCAAGCCTGTATTTTCATAAATTTGAAGTAAAAAGCAGAACACAACGTACGTGTTCTGTGTAGTTTTCGAAAAGATTCCTAAATTCATCCAGAGGTGAAATGCTATCTCTGTAGAAGAATATCTCCTATAACGGGCAGTGTAAAATTATTAGCAGCTATTTAGAACCTTTTGTTGATTACCCGGGTGCTTTTACGTCACGCTGTTAACTTTTTACTAGCGCTCAGTTACAATGTTGGGCTGCATGTACTTTTGGCCTCTTCGACGGTGGCAGATTTAATCTAGGCAAACACGTTATCTTCCTCATGTTGCTTTCAATGCATGGTCAAAGTAAAATTCAAGGTTTTTAGTACTAGCATAAAGGCTGCTCGTTTACAATGGCTAGTTAGATTTCCCAGGATATAAGTTAATGCATGTGATGGTCCCGTCAGTTTTTACTTGAATATGGTTACTTAAGTGTGGAATTGATTGTATGCTGCTTTTTACTCGCGTAAAGGTTAAACATGGCTCCATAATTTTAAGATGTGCCTTCACAGTAAGGCACTGGGTCTTGCTACTCAGCGAGTTTTGTTTCTATTTTTTATTGCGGCAGCCCTACTTCACGGGGTCAAACACGACCAAGAATCATGTGGTGTGCATGATCTCAGGGTGCGCAAATAATTTAAATATTGTCGCGACTGGATTTAAAACCCGCGGCGGAGCGAACAGATCAACTTCGCTGGCCACTGCACGAGAGCACTATGCTATCGCCGCAGTCGATCACGAGACGTGTTAGACTGCAACCCACTCTCTCTCTGTGCATTTCACTTCGTCGTATTCATCAACTTCCATTCGCGGAGCGAATAGATGAAGTCAGCTTAATCTCGATCAGAGCTTAACTTGAGTCTAATATCGTCGCCAGACGTGCCGGCGACCCAGCAAAAAAAAAATGAGCCAACCAGGCGGAACAGATCATATCGCTCGTCTACTCGGTTTAACTGCGCTAAAACCCTGCACTTTCGTCTTTCTGTCCTTTTGCATTCTTTCCACTCCCCTAAAAGAAATTGGACCAGGCGTCCACCCTAGTGGGACAGTCACTGCGCGAATCATTTCCTCGTGAGCACAATGCCACTACCACCTTGGAACCCATAAATGAGTTCCCACGCAAAACCCCAGGCTTTGGGGATGAAAAGGTCAGAGAGGAGCCGTTGTTTTCTCGGCCCAGAAATTTCGAAAGACAATAATGTTTGCCCTTTCTTGCCACTAAAACAAAACCCCATAAACTTTCTCACTTTACCTCCAAGTAACTTTTTTATGCCACAAACGTCTCCAAGAAGACAATTATGAAGCATAGTGCGTCGCTCTATGCTTGTTGCAAATATAGAAACAAAAATTTCGTGCCTTTGAATATTCATGAATGCTACTCATTGTTTGCACAAAAATACAAGTCAAAGATCCAAGAATGTGAAATTTATAAAAGGCATACGGTGTTGAAATAAATCTACCAATTAGTGAGGCGGGGCATTTGTCATTGAGGCAACGTTTCAGTGCTCAGGAATGTAGCTTTAGAAATCCAGCTACTGGTCCCTTCCGAGTCGGTAAACCAGTGAGGTGTTATCGGCAGTTTGACCGTCACAGTCTAAGCAGTAGTTTTTCGAAAATGACACAAAAAAAGTTTTTAACTGACGCTCGAGCTCCCAGTTCACCGCCCGGACCACTTCTCCTGTATTTTGCCTTCACCGGGCCAAAACGACAAAAAAGCAAACCTCTCTCTTGCCAAGAACCACCCCTTTGCAAACTTTCTTTTCACGGCACGCGCCTTTGCAGCAGTACTCTACATATAAATACGCTGGTGCCACCGCCTATTTGCCCTTCGGGCCACAGCACTAGCCTCTTTGCAGGAAGTGAAAACTTCGCTCGAGTAAGAACAGGGCTCGGAAGCATGTCACCGAATTCCAATGAGCTGTGGAAGCATGCCAGTGCACTGATGTAGCGTGCTTCCGAGCATTCCCTCTGGCTTCCTTTCGCGCTTCCCTTCGTTTCGAGCCTCCTTCCGTCTCATACCGTTCGAACTCCGCGACACGGCCTACTACACGAGCTGAACGATGGTGGAGCGGGTAGAATGTGTAACGCATCCCGCGCGGAGGGCAACTTCAGGAATTCGCGCGCAATGACTTCGCATGTTATTTTGTCTGTGTTACCTGAAGACACGAATTTGGCGCGGGTATTCAAGGAAGAAGAAATAATTTTAATCGGCATTTAATCGCCGTTTCTTTGCACGTGGCATGTTCTGGGCTTATATATTTGTTTTTTTTCTTTTTACGCAGTTTATTTTCAAATGACGAAAACAACCGAAAAACGCATACGTGACTCCGTATAAAGGCAGAATGTTGTGAATCACGCGTGAAGATTATGATCAACGCAGAGAAAAAAGAAAGGTTTTGAAAAGAAATCTCTAAAGACACTTCATTCCGTTGTGATGGAAATGCCTTAGCAGCTGTTGATGCCTCTACCGAATGGGACGTTACTTCACTACAGCCACTGGCAATGTTCCCGTCTGTTGACGCCGCTTCCATGCTGCCAGTTGGAGCGCTCTGATATCCCGACGTCACTTTTCCTGCAACAAATGGGAGTGGCTCGTTCCATTGAAGTCACTACCCTCCAGCCAGTGGGCGAATTTTGTGATCGACAATGCTTTTTGGCTCCATGCGGCTTCAAATGCTGTCGCATTAAAATACATGACAGCAGCACACATAGCAAATGTGTATGTTTAAATAACATGATACGAGGCTTCCTGCTCATGGCGGTCGTGATGGTGTTGCTCATGCTGTATGATTAATCCACCATAAACATAAAAACATTTGAGGAGAATTTCGACTGTGAACCTACCAGTGTGTCTTAACTTAAAAATCTGCAAGCAATTTGTGGTTCAATTATGTCTGGTACGTAGAGTGTAATGATAGCAGAGGTTTAAACGTTCGGGACGTTAATTCATACTTGGCAACATAACGAAAACGAGTGAACACTAAGGAATCTATTACGCTTGTAGAATTGAAAAGGCGTTCAAAGAGCAAGTGGGACATGTACGTGTGTTTGCCTGTTATCCGCGTGTTGTCCAATCCTATGAAAACTGCAGTAGTCTGTTTAGCATCATTATAAACTAAGCCCCTTTTTCTGTTGTTTTCACGTCAGTGCACAACGCCAAGCTCAAATCGGCAGACGTTAGCAAGAACCATGGTGCATCCAGAAAGGCAAGGCACGGAAAAGTAGTCCTACGCTTATCAGATTGCGCCTCGTTAAATTTTCGGGCTATTTGAGGACACAGGAGCAGTGGGAAAAATCGTCAGGGTAGATGTAACGTGTTCAGAACCTGAAATA
The DNA here is from genome assembly GCF_052857255.1 of Amblyomma americanum. Classification (NCBI taxonomy): domain Eukaryota; kingdom Metazoa; phylum Arthropoda; class Arachnida; order Ixodida; family Ixodidae; genus Amblyomma; species Amblyomma americanum. Next base: position 158,516,022 of record NC_135500.1, on the reverse strand, counting down.
AGAGAACCTCTTCAATATACAAAGAAAAAGCATATGGACACAAGACGGCATAGAGTTGCACTTTGTTTCATAATAAGAATATTCTTTCCAAGATCCCCAACTGCGCCTTCGCCTCATTAATGTGTGCGCCAGAGCACAAGCAGCACATTACCATAAGAGAAAATTGTGATCCTTTTCGTTGCTCAAGACACTGTGAGTAGTAACCGACAATAGAACTAAGGGCGTCATAAAAAATCTCTATTCGGCTCCTGGTGAACGGCAATACTCGAAGTATGACGCGTAAAAGACCAAGTTCGTTCTAGCATTTTGGCGCCTGAAATAGCTTTCTCTAACCGCTGTATTCAACACTTCGAAAGCACATTTTGTAAACAGCAGAAGCTCAATATCACCGGTCCCTTTTAGGCCGCCATCAAAAACTGATTTTGTTCGCGGCACAATGGACGAAAGGCGCGCGCATTGATATTGTCAACGTTAGGTTATACTCCACATAGTTACCGCAAAAAGTACAAGATTAGACCGCAGCGGGGATAGCCCAGTGGTTAGAGCACCGTACGCGGCATACTGCGGCCGTGGGTTCAAACCACACTAGCCACGTGTGGCTTGTTTGCTAACTGTTTAGTCCAATATCTTTAATGAATACAATCATTGCAATACTTATTACCCATTATTCAGCAGCACAAACTAAAAAAAATAATTTTTTACGCGTTACTAGATTTTTATGATCACTACTTATAATTTTTAGGCGCCAATGCGACACGCAGGATTGTATGCGCACTACTGGAATAGTGCTGACTATGTTCTCAACTGCTATCAAATTTGCATTAACTAAAAAGTCAGAGCATGCAACAGAAGAGAAAGCATCCTTCCGCGCGCTTACAAATATCAAGAATGAAATTCAAAAAAAGTGTAGCATCTTATTATTTGAACTTGGAGAAGTCCGCCCGATCGCCTATGTTAGGGACGTTACAGCATTTTCACACATTCGTCGTCATATTATGCATTACTTTCAAGAAGTCTTAATTCTAATAATGCGACTTCCGGTTGTTATGAAATGCATGCCAGCGCCAGCTTGCTACTGAGAAAACTTTTGCTGAGGTAATTAGGTGCAGTTTCGTCCATCTCCCGCACTTCCTTCAGGTAAGTACGAGGGCACTTCAACATCTATGCCAAAATAAAATCGACGTTGCATGTCACAGTTTATAAAAAGACTGTTCTTATTTGCGTGAATAGGTCGTGTATTGCATAATGCACCTATATTCGAAACACTAGCCGTGCTCTTATTTACATTCGTACTTGGCAGGACGGGCGCTATACTCCAACTACTTTTATTGAAGCAGGCACATTGCATTTATAAAGAATGAACTTATGGCCGCGGTAAAAAACAAGGAACCTTACTAGAATAAAAACAGTAGTTAAAGTTCAGCGCCAGTGCCGTCAAATTCTTTCGGTGTCCTCGTCTCCAGCTGGAAGTCTGGGTTGAGCGGGCCAGTCAGGGTGGATGTCCGGGGAACTGTCTCTACTTGCATTGGAACATATTGTAAGGTATCGTCGCTATCAACAAGGCAAAGGAGAGGAGCGTCACTCTGCTGACATTTCCTCCGCATAAAAGCCACACGCTGCAGCCGCTTGATGAATCGTTTTATGTGCTGTTAAACTCTTGGTACAACTCTGCTCGCAACGAATGGCTCATAACCCACCCAGTGCAGTCCATCTTCATATACAACATTGGATAACCCGGGGGATCGACCTACACATCTGTTTTGACACCAAAGAATGTTATCTCAGTGTTCCAAAAAACAGGTATTTGGTCTTTCAACAATGAGCCCTTCAACGCAGACAACTATATGATGTCTGCAGTCACTGACCGATCAGACGTTTCCACTGACGGGCAGGTATTGCCACAAGGAGCCATCACCATGAGTGAAAAAGACAATTTCCTTGGTCAGAAACTAATGCGATGCTCCGAGACAAGCACTAACCAAACCTTAACAATGTCGTAAATGTCTCCAAGTGCCAAATCAACGAAGAAGCATCTACATCAGCTAGTTCTACAGCCGGAGTCCTTCCTAGCGACCTCTGTCCTTATCCTCAGGCCACACCGCCCAAAGCACCAAGAAAAAGGTGCTGACCGAAAGTACTGAGAAGCCGTCATGTAAGGGTACGGAAAAACCTGTGCTAAAAAAAAAGGATTGACTTCTTACCGCTGTCAAAGAAAAAAACCTCATGAGGACTATTTCAATTTTCAAGTGACGAAAACACTGCCATTACCTGTGATAATACTGCGAGTGATACCTCAGTTTCCGATTATGTGAATCTCGACCATTCCGAAGTTGACTAGCAGAATAAACCTGGTGAAGTTGCAAAAGACGAGATTGTGCTTGTGAGGTTTTGCAGGACGAAAGCGGGCGTCTACTACACGGATAGAGTCGCGAATACAGACAAGAATGATGTCACATAGCGGTTTATGCAAAAAAAAGAGATGGCGCCAAGTTTTTTTTTCAACCGCAGGCGGATGTGAGGAGTGTAAAGAAGACCGACATCGTGATGAAGCTGCCAGTATCAGATGATTGCAGGTACAAAGCCACTGCAATGGTGCTGCATGTTCAACGTTGAACTAACTTCGCACAGCATTCACTACGACTGTTTTACTATTACGTGGTGTGCGTCCCAGTCCTCCGTTTAGCCGTCCCATTCCACCCACAGGCACGAGCAGAGTGCGACAAATTTTGGCTTTTACAAATTAATTTTTAAGACCACCCTGACAGCGTTAGGGCTCTGTGCTTACCAGACAATGTGCAGGGTGTTTGAAGCGACATGTTGTGTTCTAAATGAAACCAAAGAAAATGAATTCTCCAAAAATTGTTCCATTCATCTCGACTCTCCCCTACTTAGCTCTAAATTGTGGATATCGCGGTATTAGCTGGGCACAATGAAACGTGACAAATAGTAGGCTGTTTTCAAACCGTACGCACAGAATGCCTTTAAATTGGTACAAGAATGGCCTATCTTCTAATGAAGCTCAAATCAGGTTCGAGATTGCAAGCTTGTAAAGTTTCAGGTGTTGTAGGTGCGTACCAGTTTCAGAAGGAATCCAGATGTAATCATAAGGTATAGTTATGCATGAATACAATTGTATTGCAAAAATACGCTTTATTTTCAATGTAGTACTTTTCAATGTTCAAAGGTTGATCTCGCAATGGACGGTTTGTAGGCGCCTATTCTGACGTGAGCCGTTTTTCATTAGTCCACTTTTATATAAGAGCCTTTGTTGCTAGTAGTAGCGTTCAAACATTTTTTTTTCATGCGAAATTTCTTCCCAGCATGTACTGTTATGGGCGCTGCTTAATCTCTAAACACCGTTATTATCAGGACTTGATGTGTAGCTCCCAGTTTGGGAAAAGAAAGACTTTTGTTTTTTTTTTCTTTTCAAAAATGCCACCAGCTTCATGAAAGTGAGTTCTTAAAGATCCTTATGAATGAACTGTAACAGTGTCTTTCTTCATTGTTAAATCATTGTTGAAGAGATTATTCGAGTAGTTTTGATGTACACAGATCCAAAAAAATGGCTTCTCCTTGGGTGATGTCGTCATGCTGTCGGTGTGTAGAGCCCAGATGAATTCGTTTTGCAGTTGCGGAGAGATCAACATTGAAATAGATGCTTGGGCGAGTTGGTAAGTCATTTTAAACAGAACAGCGCGCATATTGACAGGGACTACGAAGAAGACAGCGCTCGTCTGTGTCGTGTCTTTCTCGTAGTCCCTGTCAATATGCGCGCTGTTCTGTTTAGAACAACATTGACTACAATTCGACATAGAAACGATTCCTCGTGTTTTGCTGCAGAAACAAAGTTTTGCCGCATTTTAGCGCAAGCAACAATTATCTTTTAGTCCCATGCGCAATAGCCACTAATAGAGCACCGGCAGATACAAACCGGAAGACTTTCACTGACTAGGCGTGATCGTTATAATTCCATCCACGACATTAACTCCGCCATATTGATTCTTAATATAAAAAAATATGGCTGTGGTTTAGCTCCGGTTAACGTTAGTTGAAATGCGAAAGCTTCGTTTCTTCGGCACGTCACCTACGCAGCGTCTCATTCCGATGCTCTCGAGAACACAAACCGGTCCCTTTTGGAGTCACTGCGGGACGTGGCACGACTTCTTCCAGCCGCATCTTTGTTACGACGCTTCTCGAGTCGTGCGGCGCGTTGTTCTGGCGTCTCTTGAGTTGGATCTCTCTTCCTCGCTTCGTTCTGTCGTTGTTGCGCCTCTTTCGCGCTCTTCATAACGACTACAATACACTGAGGCGAAGCGCATATATCTATACGCCCCGCGAGGCGACACCTCCTCTCCCTCTACCCCAGCGGAGCACATCTCTGGGAGCGAGCGGCGACGGCAGCGGTGTCGACGGCAGCGCCATCTGTTGGAGCGCGGCTGCGGCGTTGCTAGGCAAAGGCGGCTGAAGGTCGTTGGTCGGCCACGGCATACGGCACGCGGCATTCGGCATACGGCAGAAGTGCGCGACGAGCCGAAATGGCTCGCTGGCCGGCGTAGTAAAGCTTTCACTTTAAAATGCAATGCATGTTCTCATGCCTCTCATTTAACTCACTGATCCGATCAATTTAAGTAACACTGGTCGTAGTGGACTGGCTGTCTGATACGTTGCTATATATATACACGTAAGACCTTTTAGCTGCCAGGAACACTCTTAAATGTATTATTGCCGCAGAAAAGAACCACGTTTGAATATATTACCAGCCACCGCGGTGGCTGAGCGGTTATGGCGCCCGGATGCTGGCCCCGAAAAATCGGGTTCGAACCTGGCCGCGGCGATCGAATTTCGATGGAGGCGAAATTCTAGAGGCATGTGTATTGTGCAATGTCAGTGCACGTTAAAAAACCCAGGTGGTAGAAATTTCCGGAGCCCTTCACTACGGTGTCTCTCATAGCCTGAGTCGCTTTGGGACGTTAAACCCCCATAAACCAAACCCAATGCAGTACAAGCAACGCAGCAAGCTGCCAGACAGAAAGTGAAAACGGAAAAAAACAAAACACGTTCTCTAAATTTATCTCACAACATAAGCGGTATGATACTTGGTGCTTAAAACTGTTGTCTGCATGTAGAAGCTACTGGGTGCAACAGACGGTGTTCCGTGAAAACATCCATTAATCTCTTAGTAGAGAAAAATATGGGGTACACGAAGAAGTGCTTAGTCGCTTCACTTGTTGTTAGAAGCCCGTCCATTTATTCGCCGAACACGTGCCAGAACCGAACCAACTCACAGAAACCAAACTCCGACCTTCTTCAGAACACTCCGGTGAAAGAAACAGCTGCAAAAGCGTGGTGTAGATAAATGAAGGCGGAAGCGGGCTCATACATGAAACAGAACAGGAAAATCTAAGAGCTGCAAGTGCTCTGGCCAGTGACGTGTGTAAGAGGGCGCGTGGAATCAGACGCAGCGTAAATCGCCAGCTCCAACAAATGGCGCTGCCGTCTGGCGCTAAGCAAGACAAATCTGGCGCACGGAGGAATCATGTGTGTTATCGATAATACCGGCCTAATCACAACGGCAGAAGGCAGGATTTTGCGCTGCCAGATCACGCTCGGACGTATCGCACTCGACATCCAAACAACTCATTTGCGCCACGTTTTCCTTGCATTCGCCTGTTTGGCTTCTGAGTTGTTGCTTTCCTGTTTTTCTTTTGTTCTTGCTCTGGCTATTTACTGTCGGTTTTTTTTATCTTGGAAAGGCAACTTTGTGAGGGTGCTTTTTACTTCCGAAACATCTGTATGTGCTGCAAACGGACAGCATTTTTGACAGCCCTGTGCACACTAGTTGTGTATGAGCCCTACCAGGGAGCTTGAGTAACCCGCATTGCATTGACGAAAACAAGTGACTTCACAATTGAGAAAAGCGCAGTGTGAAAATCCTCACATTAATACTGGAACAATCTAATGAAATAATTAATGTACTACCTGTTTCAATTGTTGCCTTGGAACTCGATTTTACCCGATTTGTTTCGATGAAAAATAATGGCGAAATCTTTTACACTGCGTCAGGAAGATTTGGTGATCTAGTCAATTCCGATGCACAAGTAGCTCTGAGCTCAAAACAAGGCGCATGGAGCCTCTTATAACAGTCTTTATTCGCGGGTCTCTCGTTTCGCGTACGAAATTCTATGATTTTCTTCTAGCTTGTGCGAGTTTTCTCACTAAAATAAAAAGTTTAAGAATGTTATTCACCAATTGAAGGCGCTCACCGCTCGTGCCAGATGTCGGCTAGTATTATGCTAGGCTGTCATGTCGTCGCGCTTATGAGAGTAGCGTTGCATTTCTGTACATAACTTGCAAATTTCATGTTGTGCGCGTAGCATATTAGATTGCGGACGACACTCACAAAGAAGCCGCTACGCAAATAGGCTGCTTCATTATTAATGAGGAGCCAGTTTAAAAACAAAATCCTATTCTATACCACTAGAACGAGCCGTCACGATCGCTAGTCGTTGCGGACGTATACAAAAATCGAATTTCCGAATAGAAGTAGATGCTCCAAGAGCACTTAGTAGAATCTTGTCCTGTATCTCCTCTGCACCTAAGCTCTTCTCGCCCAGTACCTGGTTTCAGTGGCCAAAGCGGGAAACTGACTGCTTTTGTCAAATAAATATATCTCCAAGTGTTTGCTGCTCAGCCCTGAAGGGACGGAGGGTTCCTGCACCACTTGGTAACTACCGGAATGAAAATGTGTAGATGAATAATATTCCCTCCTTCAAGATAATCGGAGGATTAAAACAGGTTAACTCAATCAAGATGAAGCAAGCATATATTTTCGATGAAGGCTCTACCGCTTGCGAGAATTGTGAATGGATAGGATTTTTTATCAGCTGAGGACCACGTTTGGAACATAAAGAGGAAGATGATATTTTCTTCCAGTCATGTTGTGTTTAAAATTCAAGCAGCTTTACGTTTCAAGTTCAATGAAATGAAAGATAACTTACGATGAGAAAAAATAACCCGGTGTTGAACGAAATAGGAAAATAGAGTCTTACAAGGCCAATATGGATATGCACGTTAGTTTGTTCTGAGAAAGAGCATACAGTAGAGAAAGCTTGCTTAAATGTTAACTTCTGCGATTGCTAGCAATTTGTGGTGACGGAGCGCTGCCTTTTAAAAATATTGAGAAGGCGCTATGTCTTGTGGCGTTTTCTTTTTTTCTGCTTCTTCTTTGGCACATTTATGACTGTTACTTGCCTTGCCTCTGGCGTCAGAGCTGGATGCTGCCAAAAAATGGCAGCACCAGCCACGCAGCCAGAACTAGCACTCACCAGTAAGAGAGAGGGATAGGAATATAGAACAAATGAACCGAACACTTACCGGCTCAGGTATTCACACAGACCTCTAACATGCTGGGATAGCGGATGCTTCAACATGCGTTGTTATATCGCTGCCGCTGTCTATAAGGCTGAGCGCAACAACTTTCAGCCAGCAGCAGTACATCGTAATACGTTCCTAAGGCTCATGTATAAGGCTTAGATTTCCACATTAGTCTCCAATGAAGCCAATGAATCCAGCGATATAGAAGTGTACGGTACGTCCGTTGAGGAACATAACGTTTTTCACCGTGTAGATTGTTCTTTTCTTCAGGTAATCTCTGGCTTGAAATTATCATCAGAGCATATTTATTGTTTCAGAAAGCTAAGTCATATTAGAGAACTAAAAGCACTTGTGGGTATAGTATCATTCAGGAAGTCCGTAATTATGCTCTCGGAGGCTGAAAAAAATTCGCTGCTTATGCGATTACGGTGGACGGTATTCTACAAAATTAGTATACTTTCTAGCTGTCTTTAGTGCCTCCTATATTTTAGTTTTTCTCTCTGATTTGATGATGCATAGACACACCAGTGAAAAACTCTTTGAAGAATCAGCATCGTAGCACTCATTTTTTTCACGCTGAGAAGAGGGGGAAAGACCAACGGTTCTTTTGAATCGCAGTTATTATTTCGCAACATGCCCACCTGTCTTTCTCTAAAGAGGCGTGATATTTTGCATAAATAAACTAATAGAGAGAACTTTTGTATTAAGTGAAACATTTTTCTTTTTCGCAACAATTCTACGTTTCAGTCATTACCATGCGTGATTTCTAAATGCCTTATCTCTGGAATTCAAATGTTTAGGAAAGGCCTTCTGTGATTCTAGCTGTTTTTACCCTCTTCGACACTTCGCGCCGAGTATTTTGGAGTTTATTGAAAGTGAATTAATTCATTTCCAATGGTAATCTTGCCTGTCGCGAGGCTGTCGCACTGCAATAATGCGAGCCTTCAGAGAACCTTCTTCTTTGCGAAAAGTGCCTCAGATTTCCGGTACTAAGAACCTCTGTGCAAGAACGCTTCATCAACAGAATGTGTAATGCATGTGATTTTTAACGGTTACACAAAGAGACATAAAAAGGAAGAAAGGCGTGAAAATACCGGCCTGTCCTGATTGTCAGGTAAAAACAAAGATCAATACCTTCCCGCCACAAAATTTATTCATTGGTCATAGATTCCTTTTTCAACATTATTTGCCCAAAGGAAGAAACGAGGGCTTAAGTAGACGATGTAAAGAAAATCGAAAACAAAGTGTTTTATTTATGGAACCAAAGCGCTCACAATGCCTTTCTGGGTACTTTTCTAGTTTCAAGAAAGCAATGAAGGCTTAGGTATTACAATCATGTAAAAACGTTCATAACTTGTGAAAAAAGCAGAGACAGCACAATTTCGAAACTAAATTCAAACCTAACACAAAACGTCTTATTCAGCAAATGTCAATTACCCAGACCTGCTGGGCGTTCTGGTCTTCCATGTGAAGGCCGCAGTTGGCAACCGCATTCTGACCTCTGCAACATATTCCTTTCTTCTTGTTTTTGCATTGTATATCGTACTAAGTATGTTTTGCGGCTTGCCGACAAAACGGTTCCCTGTGAGTCATTGTTCGCGCCGAATTCTCAACAAACGCTGCAATGAATCCACGCCCACAGCTTGGGAGGTGCGAATCAGCAGAAACTCAGGTATAATAAATATTGCATAAACGTTGAAAGCACGTGTTCCACAGAACTTTCGCTTGACTGCGATATTTACACAATTCCGAGAAAAACAGATATAAACACCACAGCAAGTTAATAATTTCATAACCTGGCAGATATCACCCTGAGTTATATAGGGTAGGTTCGATATTTTAATATTGCAGTGAGGCGCATAATTTCAGACCATCAAGGTCGTACACAATCATTTCGAGCTTGAACAGGTTAAGAAATCTGTATAACCTTGAATTGTTTATACAGTTCATTGTATGTGTAGCGTTTTATAAGCAGTTTCAGGCTTTGAGAAGGACAGTGTACAATGCAGCAATTGTTAAATGGAACCTATAGTAAGTGGGCGTTTGAGTGTGCGGTTAATACCCCGCCGCTTTAAAATGCTCATCAGTTCGTAATGCCCAGTTCTTGTTTACAGTGAAGAGTATTTCATTCTAACTTGTTGAAGGTAATTATAGAAAGTTCGACAAGAGAGGAATAGTAGAGTACACGATTTTATTGCGAAAAAAGCACGTAAAATCCACTATGTTAGCAGAAGGAACCAAAACTATTCTCCGTGCCTAGCTCTGTTCCTCGTTTGAAAGTTACAACATTGCCGCAAGTGTGCATGTTTTGCCTATGTCGCTGCCAGCGCCGAGGCTGCTCCAATAAGCATCAATGCGAATGTGCAGCCGATATAGATATCCCATCTTCAGAACTGCATTGTATACTTTTCTTGTCCTATATAGTGGTGAAATACGGTTCCACATTCTTAATATTGAGACGTTTTCTTTTGAAGCTATGTTTGCCTCCTAGAGAGCAGAGCGGCATTATGAACATGTTAACTGTTATTCATATTTATAATAACTACTATTTTGTGGTGAATTGTTTCTTCATACAACAATCTCTGTGCACTTTAAAAGCCTGCGGCTGCCTAAAACATTTCAAAGCCAATGTGGGACCCGCCGCGGTGGCTCAGTGTTTGGGCGCTTGGCTACTGCTCCGGAGTGCCCGGGTACAAACACGGCCGTGGTGTCCACGTTTCGATGGAGGCGAAACGCTAAGGCGCCCATGTGCTGTTAAAGATCCCCAGGAGGTCGAAATTATTCCGGAGCCCTCCACTATAGCACCTCTTTCTTCCTTTCTTCTTTCACTCCCTTCGTAATTCCTTCTCTTACGGCGCGGTTGAGGTGTCCAAAGATACTTCAGAAAGATACTGCGCCATTTCCTTTCCCCCCCAAAAAACAAATAATATTAAGCTAGCCTACTACTTGACTAGCGCATGTAAGCTATATGCGATGATAAATCATATACCACCACTCGGAACGCGGTACGATAAAGGGTTGAGTCAAAATTTTAGTATTAAAATAATAGGGAAAACCAGTTCCCCATCGAAGTTGGCCAGTGGAGAGTATATATAGATAAACGACATTTATACGATTGCCTGAATGGCGGAACTCAGCTTGCGGTGTGCGTCCTACGGCCGCTTGATGACATCACCCTGTGCTGCTTGCCATCGCTGGCAGTTTCTGCACCTTCTGCCAATAAACAACACACACACACACAAGCTTGCGCTTTTTTCCCGTAAAAGGACTAGTAATGCTTTCACATTAAAAGTGGATTAAAACACACCTACTTTAAATGGTGTGTGATCAATGCAGCTTCCTATATCCCCTGGGGCTACATGGACGGAATGCTTTATCATAAATTGAATGCTCCATAAAAAAAGGTCATTCAAATTTGAATGCCATAAGGGCTTGGCATTACATTTCTGCTGAGGAGCTCTAATATCAAAAAAAAGTGCTGAGAACAAATGCAATCCGTGCACTTTTGGTGTAGAAGAGCCATGAATCTATTAGCAATGTCCTTGTGCCACTCTTCAGAGTGAACTAAAACTTGAGATCGCAATTTATTTTTGGCCCACACTTAGCCTTTTTTTCTCTACAGGCCGATACTTTATTTTTATTTTGCCAAACTGAAGTCGTCAATTCAATTAAGAAGGAGAAGATAAAAATGCAAAGGAAACGCTAACAGTCAGCCGCACATTGGTTAATAATAATGCGCAAACAAACTCGCAGTTAAGGCATGTAATTTACAAATTGTTGAATATAAAAATTAATTTGAAGCGATAGGCTTGTTTGATTTAGTTGATTCATGTCGTTTAACGTCCCAAAGCGACTCATGCTTGATACCCAGGCTACTGTGTTTTGATAATGTTTTTAACAAACGTGCGCACTGAAACTGCCTGCGCCAATATTATTATGATCGAGCATTCAGTGAGAACTCGCTTTAGAAGTTTAATGACACATCGAGGCAGTTATGTGGGTGACATATTTTTGTATTGAAGCCACAGACAGCCACCATAAGTACACAGCTGTCCGGATTACTATCCCAGAACCGATGTCCAAACTGAGCGTTTCTTGCTTCAAAGGTTACGTGTGCGGATTAAGTTGCCACTTATTCGCCATCAATTGTTTACTCCTCGGCACCTCATTGTCGCCTTGAGCCTCCCATTCCAACATAACATTATGACTGTCTCCTAGCTTGGTTTCATGTTGACTTACGTGGTCCTGCGTGTGATAGTGTTGGTCCTTTGTAATGTGGCGGCTCCTCCCGCATATGTTTTTTTCACCCCTGCATCAAATTCTCGGAGTGCAGTATCTCCTCGCATCGAGGTGATTAATATGCAGTTCTCGCTCTAGCTCGTTACTCATCTGTCCACTTCCCACGGCCGTTCCTCCTACCCTCATCTAGAATAGCCCGCCATGTTGACCACCCGGCAGGCGTATCCAATAATCACTAAAACATGTCTCCCCTTCCGCCCCATGCTCCGCCACGCACACGTGCTTAGTAAGTGTGCGCGTCTGCCTCGCGACGATGTGACTAACAGACGGGCCGCGCCCAATAAATAATGGCCATTCGGCGCAGATCGCCCATGGCCAAGTTGTTGTAGCTTAAAGCAAACGCTCCCGCACGACTCCCTGGTAAATGCCACTCACGCGCAACCACGGGCCAGCCAGAAACATGAGCCAGTCTTCGGAAAGACCACATTGAGATCATTCAGACTTCGAACAGAAGTTGTGCTCGCTCAAGAAATTTTGCTTTTTTTTATTTGTCTCTGTGGTGCATTAATGCATATTCTTGCAAGATGTCTTTTCGGGGTGTAGTTCTTGTCAAGTATAGCTTTCCATGTGTTTCGTTGCTTTGGTGAGCAGTTGCATATGTTCGGTGAGTAATTGGCAATTCTGCGCATCGTCCCTTAGCTGCATACAGCTTGTTCTGTTCGAGAACCTTTCACTCCGACCATTCGCTGGCTTTCGACCGGGGAATGTCGATGAACAAACGATCATTTCTTTCTTTACCACTTCGTACTTGGAGTTCGGCTGAGCTTTCCACGCTACGTCAACGACATCTCTTCAGAGACCAGAACAGGCGCCTGCACACGCTTTAGGGCGTCTGGAAACGTGACACCTTTCAATTAAAGGGCAGAATTAACTCACAAGTTCTTTCAGATAGGTATAATTCAGCTTCCTGCTTGTACGACAGAGAAAGCGTAAGTTTTTTCTTGTTCCTGACAGATTGATTATTTAAACCAAAAGAGACATCCATTTTTTTTATAATCTAAGGGCTTCAGTCATTGGCATCTAGACAGACAAGGCTTGAACATTTCCTTCGCTACACATGACCGTCGTCACAGAGATGGTAGGCGCCCCCGTTGGTGCTCAAGCGCGAGCGGCGGAGCTTGCAAGTAATTACTTCATAGGATAGTTATCTCGTGTCAGAAGTAACATGAACTGCGTGTTTCATACTTACGGGCGGAATCAAGCAGGCCTTTGCTCTGGTGCTACCTCTCGCGGCTCGAATTTAAAAAAAAAAAAAACGTAGCAGCCATGCCCGTTTTCCCGCGAGAAGTGGAAAAGAACGTACTCGCTGCTTCGCTCAGATGTCCGTCACTCTCACAGATGAGGAAGAGTTTCTCCGAGAGACATTTGTTTTCCGACCTCTTGTGGGTTGCGGAGTGCAACAATCGGTCCCAACCGGTATCGCATGAACGCGAAGTGCAATTTTTTAGTCAAAGTATTGCTCTTTGACAAATGAGAGAGGGTGTAAATAAACAACCTTTAGTTTTATGCTGTTTTTTTTAATTTAACTCTTCAGTAAGATATAACAGCGATCGCTTATTAGAATCACGCCAACTACAGTGCCAGGTTGTTGTGAGCGTGCTTCCAAGTGTAGTTAATGCAGCGAGGCCAGCTGGGGCATCTGCTCTGCGCAAACATGACATGCGACACCATGGCACAGAGCACAAGTGAATCAGCTGGCCCTTGCAACCGTTACATCGGGTGTGGCATGTAACGGTACTTTTCAATCTCTCCCTCTTTCATCTTCATCATCTTCACCAGCACTTGACCTGTTCCATAACATGCCATCTTCGTACATACGACCGAAGGCGGGATCAGATGTGCCGAGTTAATATTTATGGCGGGATACTACTATAAGCATATTTTTTTTACAATTAAGGAGAAATAAAAGACTTGCACTCTGTAAAGGAACCATCCCCCACAGTGCTAGGAACTAAAGCAAATTGCAAAAATGAACACTTCTCATACACAAACATAAAAAAACATGAATATTCATATATCGTGGAAACAAAATCTTATTCTCAACCACCTTGTCTCCAGCTGTGTTGGCAGCGTGTATAGAAAATTATTTCGTGCCGATCATCAATAATCACGCTTATTGCATGCGGGCCGGATATAAAATTTGTAAAATCGGTGAAGGCAAAGAGGAGGAGGACTTCTTTTTAAGCGCGATTTGAAATAAAAACACGTAAAACGAAGCAATCAATAAGGAAAAAGAAAAGTTTAAATTTGTAATGAATAATAAAGGGCAAAATTATTGAGCAAACATGAATGCATTTGTGCCGTTTTCTCCTGAGCAACGGCCCGCTACCGGAGAGGGTGCTCTCTTTACTTTGTCGGAAGCCGCCCGCACTCTTAAAAGGTCTTTAAATATTTAAAGACAAGGCAAAAAACAATGTGATAGACATAACATACAAACCACTTCTCTTTCTTGCCAGGAATGCAGCTTTGAGACATGATCATTTCCCCGTAGTTTTATGCTCTTTCGGCGCAACCATATGATCCCTTGCTTTTTCCTTCCCAAGACTGCGTGGGTGACCGTGCAGCCCTTCGCATCTAATATTAGCGCTCTTCTTCAAATACCAGCTAGACCCCCTTCGCGTGCATTTGAAGCCTAGGGGCTGAAAATACAGTACCAGGTAAATTTGTGCTAAGGAAAATATCCCCGGTCGGCAGAGCGCAGTGCTGTTTTGGATCCGTCTTTTCTTGTCGCAACCTGGAATGCTCTTTACGGCAGGTTTCTTCCAAGAACTACAATGTTCTCGCTTCGTTTCAGGTGGTATACGGGTGAATGAATGAAGCATGTCTAGAACGCATCGCTTTCAATTTGTCGTGGGGCCCTAACATTAGAAACTTTGCTTTTAGGGGCCCTGTGCAATCGCCGAAACAAAATGGGTGTAGCCTGAATGCTTGATCCGTGTCATATGTCACTTTTGTGAGTCCGAACAGCTTCTTTCCCTAAAGCTTAAAAAAAAGGAGAAATGTTTTTTCACTTACGGAGTAGCGCCATTCTGCTTATGAAATATTTAAAGCCCTACCTGTTTCCCAATTCAATTTTGAATACGTTTTCCGTGTGTTCTTGAGGGGATTTATCATGTGACTGTTCCTCTGTACATAGATGCTCGCTATATTGTAAATCCAGCCTGAAACACATATTAGCATACCTGGCGTGTTTTAAATATATGTTACGTGTATATATATATATATATATATATATATATATATATATATATATATATATATATATATATATATATATATACAAGGACATGCTCGCACAAATCAAGCTAGATTTAAGTCCGAGCCCGGATGCTCTTCTGAACGAAAAGAAGACATCCGTTGTTCGCAGTTCTTTCATCTTCATTGATTTTTTATCATGATAGGCACTACGGCTCTCAGAGCATTTGAACCTTTGAATGGCATCATTGTGTTTGTGATTAACCAAAATACGTAGAATGTCTCTCTAAATGTAAATTGAAAACACCCTTTCAGCAAGCGTCGACAAATTGGAACTTACGTGCCTTCGTCGAGTAAACTGCTGGTTTAGATTAAGCCAATAAATTAGATGTCTAATTGGGATTCCACTTTGAATAAAGAATTCATAAAATATTTTCAATGGAGGGTAACGTAAACAATTCCTCTTTCTCGTTGTCGTAAGCTTATATAAAGAGAAATGTGTTGTACAAAAGGATTTGCACACTGAGGGGCGAAACTTCGAGCCTTCGACATCAGCGTTTTCTTTTGTTAGCTCATCAGAGCGAGCAACAGCGCGCACAGCTTTTTTCGGTGCTTTTGGTGCTTGACAACTCTCGCGACCATCGGCAGTTACATATGAGATTATGACGCGTGTGCACGTGGTACAGACTGCGGTCACGTTCTGTTGCCCGCAGGTACCATATTTTTCGACATCGTCGCAGGATGGATGGGATGTTCCTCTTCGTCAGTATTTGCAGGGTGCCCTCCTTTCGGATGTTATACGCTCATCGCAAATAATCACTGTCCAGCGCAACAGCAAATAATTTTCATTAGTTCAACCTAACGGTGCCTCTGGCATGAATTCTACACAGAATATGTAATTTTTGTGTGCCTATGTTTGACCCACACTATAAGAGACCAGCTGAATGTGTGAAAAATGTCTGCGCACTTATAATAGATACTGAACCACTTCCTTAGCACTACTCATCATGGTATCTAGAATAGACTCGCCTGGGAAGCTTTAGACAATTCAGTAGAACAGGTAATTCTTTCTCTTAAAGAGGCCCTTGAAGACAGCACGTAATTTTACGGAGTTTTGTCTTAAGAATAAAGTAGAAGTCAACTATGAGACAGCGACTACTACGGTATGCGGTACAAAACTAGAGAGCGCACATTATGCATAAATTTAGTAGCCCATTTATTTTAAAGTTGAATGGCCCAAGGGAACGAACACAGGAAGACACAGAGACAGAAAGAGCGCCTTATCGCGGTTTCAACTTGCAATGACAGGATCGTTACCTACTGCATTAATAATCGGATCATTTTACCTGAGCTTCAAGGCATTTTGGGTGGTGTGCAACCTTCATGGGGCCACGCCTGAAGGATCTACAAGATCTTCAAGTCAGAAAAGTGGAGATAAGTCCGTCTGTAACAAGACTGGTTGCTTGTCCTAGTGCATGATGCCCGGGGAAAAAAAGCACTGAGTAAAAGATACAGGTTTTCAAAAAACAAGCGGCATCTTAACGGAGTTCATCTGGCAGCAGGCAAGACTTCACCTCCCCAAGAGACCAAAAGAAAGTACTTCTCCGTGTCAGGTCACCAAGCTCGGCAACGTTGAACTTCCTTCCAATCTACTGGACACTTTGCAGCTATGCCCAAAGTACAGCCTTTCAGCCAGCAGCCTCCAGACCTCAACTCCTTGGGATGGTACGGATTGTCGCCACACGAGCAAGTGTACAGCACAGGGAGAGAGCATTAGGAGACGGAGTGGACGCCGTTATCCGCTGTTAGGTGCTCTTTCTGTCTCTGTCTTCCTGTGTTCGTTCCCTTCCGCCATTCAACTTTGTGATGAACAACTAGCCCAACAGCAAGTACTTCTGCCATTTATTTCAAGGGAAGAAAAATTGTTTTTTTTTTATGATAAGCAGGGTAGGCTTTCTTGTAGTGAGGGCGAGATTGCTGTTGGACTCTAATTAAATGAATTTATATGAAAACTGGGCCAAAAAACGAAATAATTAACTTAATATATGCCTTATTACTTTCTCAAAAAAGCTGTATTGGTTGCCGTTAGCAGGGTCAGATATATAGTTTAATTCATTAGTTCTTTGTCGCAATAAAATACACCTTGTACCAACGGTATTTTATGCGGCGCTTTGCGCTCTGGAACCTTCAGTAGTTATGTAACAAAATTCAGGAGGACAATATTTATTCAAGAGACAATGCCCTTGTGTAAATTGTCTGCGCACCAGTGACGATATTCCGCATTATATTTATATGTAGCGACACGTTGGTCAGCAGGAGTTCATTCCTGAAATGACTATCTACCTTAAGAGATGAACTCGTAATAAAATAAAATTTTAGCTTTTATATTAAAAAATATCGGAAAAGGAGAGAAGCAGTACGAATAAATTACCACGTCGGTTGCTCAATAAAACAATCTTCACAAAATTTTAAGTGGTTTTAGCGCTTAAACTCAAAAAATTTTATGGAATGCTGTTTGCGACAAAAAGAGCACACGTGAGCTTTGAGAAGCAGCATCCATAGAATTGAAGGTACGAACATTGTACCCAGCATCTGCTTGTTCAGCATGTTTTTGTTCGAGAATTCGATAGAAAATATCGTTGAATAACCAAATAAACTATTTCAGTTTGAGCCGAAACAATCTTTAAGCACAAGCTTTTGAGTATATGGACTCAAGAAATCTAGAAACGCCCGCCATCACTACACTGCAAGCGCATGCAATGAAAAGAGAGGAGTTGCGGCACTGCACGAAAACACGAGTACACGTGGCTTTACGAGTGAGAACCATTGGTTAGAACATTTATCGAACATGTTGAAGGCAAAGTTTACTCAATCAGACAGTCCGCGAAAAAAAACGCGACTGGAGTTACGAGATATCATGACGGACAAGCTGGACCGTTCAAAAATATTGATTGGCAATATTTCTTCGCTTCGCTCTGTCGGCGGTATTCATTTCTCGCCTATTTTTTTGTAGTTTTTCCATCAATTCTACATGACTGAGTGATGAAAGAAGGTGAGACAGTATAGAAATATTTCTGACAGGAGAGGAGTTGAACGGTTTTGTTTTGGGCTAAAATATAAGCAGCCAAAAGCTTTCGAAACGCGTGGCCCATTATTCTCTCCTGACGTGCGGTAATCCGAGATGTAGCTTTTTATGTTGTTTTTTCTATGCAGTGCGCCTGTGTCTGCACGTGCGGCTGATCTTTTACCGATCTATGTCTCATATGTTGGAACCACATCAATTGGGTGGTTTTTTTAGGTTTAAAATTATAGGCGAAGAACAAAGATAACTCAGGAGTGCAAACTGCTGGGCTAGTTGGTTCATATTGCATAGAAAAGGAACCAGCGAAAATAGACGCAAGACAAGAACAAAGGAGGCACACACCACAACGCTGGACTTACAACTGATTTATTGCGATGAAGAATCGCTCATTTTAAAGGAATTTCATGCCTGCGCACCTACCCTACAGACAATACACTTCGCGCACCACATGATGACATGCCTACTATAACGATAAAAACTTGTACTCCTTTTCAGTGATAATCACAGACGGCTCGCTGACGCATTTCTGCTTATTCTTTCTGATCATGAATGCCTCCAATAGCTCACGCTCACGTTTAGATTTCCCCCGCCCGATAATGCTGGCAATATGAAAACTAGGAGAACATTTGCAGTCCTTTACATGTAAGGCTAGATTGCTGCCTGTGCCTGTGCCCAAAGTTGTGCGATGTTGCCTCAGGCGCTCATTCAAGCATGCTCCAGTTTGGCCTATGTAGATTTTCCCGCACGACAATGGGATTGAATACACCACGCCCAATGCGCATGTGGTGAACATAGTCTGGTGTTTTGTGTTGCAAACACCAGTTCTGCGCATGTCTGCAAAGGTTTGGGCGCACAAATCGGACAGTTTGCAAGGAGCAGAAAATGCCATAGTGACACCAAACTTCTGAGCTACTTTTTTCAGACCAAGTGAAGTCTTGTGGAAGTAAGGCATGACTTCCAACTTTCTTGTTGGCACTTCTACTGGCCTGGCATCCTTTGAAGATGACTTGAGTTTTTTCCCCAAGGATACCGCCACCGCCATCAAAACCGAGGGAGGAAACCCAGAACATTGTAGCCGTTCAACCTGCTCCGCCAGACTTTGCTGCATCACATGATGGCAACTCTTCTTTAAGGCATTCAAAAAACACAAGTTTGCAATGCTGCGCTTCACTAACTTAGAATGGGCCGAATCATACGGCAACAGTGCCGTTTTAGACCTGGGCGCATATTTCCAGCACACGTGTTGATTGGGTAAAAAATCAATTCTAAATCCAGGAACCTAATGGTCTTGTCAGAAGGAATCTCATGCGTAAAAACCAAGTTCTTAGAACAAGTGCTAAAAATATTTAAAATCTGGTCTGCCACAAGGGTAAACTGGTCAGTTTCGGTTAAGTTCAAAATTACTAAAAAATCGTCAACATATCTAAAAACCCTTACAACACGTGTGTCGTTTAGAGATATTTGTAGCATCGAGTCAAATTTTGCTAAAAAAATGTTGCACAGCACCGGCGCAACACAGGAGCCGATACAGATTCCATGTTTTTGCACAACATACTCATCTTCATGCTGTGCTATCGTAGAATTCAAGTACACTTTTAAAGGTTCGAGAAAGGATTCTAAAGTGATGCCACACTTATTCTGGAAGGAAATTGTCCCAGATCTTTCAATGAATTCGCGCACAGCAATAAGAAGTTCGTCATGGGGCACAGAATAAAACAAGTCCACAATGTCCACCGAGAAGGCTGCATTAGCGTCGGGGAAACCGCGATTGAGGCACTCCACCAGGCTCATCGAACCCTGCACAACAAAAGGATCCGCAGGCACCAGGCCCTCGAAGGAACACTTTAAGTAGTTTGAAATCACTTTTTGCCATGAACCTTCTTCCGTGACGATCGCCCTGAAAGGGTTGTCAGGCTTATGTGGCTTTGCTGTGAAGAGCACACGCAGGGAGTCTTGCTGGCATTTACGAACTTGCTTCTCAATGCTGCCCAAATTCAACCTATTGAGAAGCCTTAAGGCCAACGCCTTGGCCTTGCGCGGTTTTACTTCTGCCTTTTTGAAGTTCTTTTCTATAGCTTCGGCCGCTTTCGTCTCAAAAAGGGAAGAGGGAAGCACCGCGAACCCACCTTCCTTGTCAGCTTGAAGGAGACTGAGGCCTTCTTGTTGGAAGTGGGCGACCAAAGGGTGCAGATCCCTGCTTGGTTGACGTCGGCCCGTCCAGGTTCTCATGAGACAGTCAACACCCTCTGAGACGCAACGAGCTTTCTCCTGAAAAGGGGCCTTGTCGGCCACTCAGTGAACCACTGCCAGAAGCTCGTGCTTGCGGGACCTTGGTTCAAGGGAGAACTTAGGTCCGCGCTTCAGGATGTCGTCGAAAACTGAGGGAAGAGAGGCTTCGCCCAGGTACGTGACAGCTGTACCAGTTGCTTTTTGTATCCTTTTCCTGGGCAGAAATCGCCGAAAGTCATTCCAGTAGGCTTCATTGAGTAGTGAAGTGAGTAGTGCGCAGGCAGGAAATTCCTTTAAAATGAGCGATTCTTCATCGCAATAAATCAGTTGTAAGTCCAGCGTTGTGGTGTGTGCCTCCTTTGTTCTTGTCTTGCGTCTATTTTCGCTGGTTCCTTTTCTATGCAATATGAACCAACTAGCCCAGCAGTTTGCACTCCTGAACTACTATTCTTCTACACCGGGCTCTTTTATGTGTCTTCGTACATCTACTGATGGTTTATCTTCCTGCGTCAGCGCTATTGTTCTCACTACTTGCAAGGCACGAGCGCTGTCCCATGGACTGAAGTGCGGAACCCCACCATTAGAAGTCTGCCAGCTTTTCGGACCTCTGCAACCTTCTACAGGACACTGGAAGCGTGTATGCAAAATCTTGAAATCGGAGCTCTACCGACAGGTCCGACACTTGAGGGAATGGATGCGACTTATGTGCCTTCAAGCCGGAAAACCTTGGGCGGCTGCAAGTGGGCTTCGGGAGCATCTTCGTCTCGCTTCACTACTCACTGAAGCCTACTGGAATGACTTTCGGCGATTTCTGCCCAGGAAAAGGATACAAAAAGCAACTGGTACAGCTGTCACGTACCTGGGCGAAGCCTCTCTTCCCTCAGTTTTCGACGACATCCTAAAGCGCGGACCTAAGTTCTCCCTTGAACCAAGGTCCCGCAAGCACGAGCTTCTGGCAGTGATTCACAGAGTGGCTGACAAGGCCCCTTTTGAGGAGAAAGCTCGTTGTGTCTCAGAGGGTATTGACTGTCTCATGAGAACCTGGACGGGCCGACGTCAACCAAGCAGGGATCTGCACCCTTTGGTCGCCCACTTCCAACAAGAACGCCTCAGTCTCCTTCAAGCTGACAAGGAACGTGGGTTCGCGGTGCTTCCCTCTTCCCTTTTTAAGACGAAAGCGGCCGAAGCTATAGAAAAGAACTTCAAAAAGGCAGAAGTAAAACCGCGCAAGGCCAAGGCGTTGGCCTTAAGGCTTCTCAATAGGTTGAATTTGGGCAGCATTGAGAAGCAAGTTCGCAAATGCCAGCAAGACTCCCTGCGTGTGTTCTTCACAGCAAAGACACATAAGCCTGCCAACCCTTTCAGGGCGATCGTCACGGAAGAAGGTTCATGGCAAAAAGTGATTTCAAACTACCTAAAGTGTTCCTTCGAGGGCCTGGTGCCTGCGGATCCTTTTGTTGTGCAGGGTTCGATGAGCCTGGTGGAGTGCCTCAATCGCGGTTTCCCCGACGCTAATGCAGCCTTCTCGGTGGACATTGTGGACTTGTTTTATTCTGTGCCCCATGACGAACTTTTTATTGCTGTGCGCGAATTCATTGAAAGATCTGGGACAATTTCCTTCCAGAATAAGTGTGGCATCACTTTAGAATCCTTTCTCGAACTTTTAAAAGTGTACTTGAATTCTACGATAGCACAGCATGAAGGTGAGTATGTTGTGCAAAAACATGGAATCTGTATCGGCTCCTGTGTTGCGCCGGTGCTGTGCAACATTTTTTTAGCAAAATTTGACTCGATGCTACAAAGATCTCTAAACGACACACGTGTTGTAAGGGTTTTTAGATATGTTGAAGATTTTTTAGTAATTTTGAACTTAACCGAAACTGACCAGTTTACCCTTGTGGCAGACCAGATTTTAAATATTTTTAGCACTTGTTCTAAGAACTTGGTTTTTACGCATGAGATTCCTTCTGACAAGACCATTAGGTTCCTGGATTTAGAATTGACTTTTTTACCCAATCAACACGTGTGCTGGAAATATGCGCCCAGGTCTAAGAAGGCACTGTTGCCGTATGATTCGGCCCATTCTAAGTTAGTGAAGCACAGCATTGCAAACTTGTGTTTTTTGAATGCCTTAAAGAAGAGTTGCCCTCATGTGATGCAGCAAAGTCTAGCGGAGCAGGTTGAACGGCTACAATGTTCTGGGTTTCCTCCCTCGGTTTTGATGGCGGTAGCGGTATCCTTGGGGAAAAAACTCAAGTTATCTTCAAAGGATGCCAGGCCAGTAGAAGTGCCAACAAGAAAGTTGGAAGTCATGCCTTACTTCCACAAGACTTCACATGGTCTGAAAAAAGTAGCTCAGAAGTTTGGTGTCACTATGGCATTTTCTGCTCCTTGCAAACTGTCAGGTTTGTGCGCCCAAACCTTTGCAGACATGCGCAGAACTGGTGTTTGCAACACAAAACACCAGACTATGTTCACCACATGCGCATTGGGCGTGGTGTATTCAATTCCATTGTCATGCGGGAAAATCTACATAGGCCAAACTGGAGCATGCTTGAATGAGCGCCTGAGGCAACATCGCACAACTTTGGACACAGGCACAGGCAGCAATCTAGCCTTACATGTAAAGGACTGCAAATGTTCTAGTTTTCACATTGCCAGCATTATCGGGCGGGGGAAATCTAAACGTGAGCGTGAGCTATTGGAGGCATTCATGATCAGAAAGAATAAGCAGAAATGCGTCTGCGAGCCGTCTGTGATTATCACTGAAAAGGAGTACAAGTTTTTATCGTTATAGTAGGCATGTCATCATGTGGTGCGCGAAGTGTATTGTCTGTAGGGTGGGTGCGCAGGCATGAAATTCCTTTAAAATGAGCGATTCTTCATCGCAATAAATCAGTTGTAAGTCCAGCGTTGTGGTGTGTGCCTCCTTTGTTCTTGTCTTGCGTCTATTTTCGCTGTTTCCTTTTCTATGCAACAAAGATAACCTCCTCATCTCCTTTGTGGAGAGATAAAAATGTAATTCTCTTTCCATTGGGAGTATAATTAAAATTTCCGGAGCGGGCAGAGAGAGAAAAATGCAGAAACTAATGCCTACACTGTACATTCATATCGCGAAGGGAATGTTTACGCACTAGAAAGTACTTTGGTTTGAACATGCGTGCTCATCTTCGAAAAGCACTGTTATTTTTGGTTTTACATTATTGATCAGCGTGCCTTAGACTGAAGCGTCGGGGCCAAGATTCTATACACCGTGCTAAACATTGCCCATTTTAAGGTATCAATGTGGCGACGGTGAAGCACAGCATAGCACTGGTAGCGCAGCGCCAAGACAGGCAGAAAGGTGAATTAAAATTTATCTCCCTTTTACGTAGCGAGCGTCTAGCACTATTGAAAATACTTTTAATGACTGAGGGTTTGAAGTTAATGAGCTTGAATCACTAAGGTATAAGAAGAGAAAGACTGCACTGAAAATTTAGACCAACAGGGTATTGGCCACTAGACTTTGTACAGCGTGAGATAAGAAGGTTAAGTAGGCAGGGGAACTTCAATCAGAAAATATTGCAGTGTCATGGGGTTAACTGCGCTAAGAGGGGCTCTTGAAATTTATGGTGCGTTTACTGTTTACAGATAGTGGACATCAATCTTTTTTGACATTTATACAGGAAAGAAACGAGAAAAAATATGCATCAAACCCCTGCGCACTTTGTGGACGTTCATCCAGACTAGGTGCTCTTGCTCCGTTATTAGTCGCTCGGATTATTTTTCTGCAAACAAAAATTAACCGTGATAGTAAAGAGGTAGTAAAACTGCAATCTTTGAAAGAGCAACTTTGATTTCTACAACAAACGCAATTACGAAAACATTAAGCATAAAACGGCTTAACACTTGCGGAACAGCGTATTACTTCAGCCCAAGAAACTTCTCACTAATGAATGTATGTTCTGCTTCCGGGAATTGCAGATGTGAGATCGGCGCGGGTTTTCTTGTAAGAGTACGCACGTTCTACCGTGAAGAAATTTCGTAACTGTGGCTTATTATTTATCTCCTCAATGTGATGGGGCCGTTCATATTGAAATTTAAACCACTTTTTCCATCTTTAGGAAAGATTTACTTTTGTTAAATACCCTACTCTACACGTAATACATATTTTGCTAAATGCCCTACTCTACACGTATTCCATATCAAGTGTAATAGTCTCATTACAAGAGAGGACATGTGGCTTCTAAAGTTTACTGACACCTATTCTGACTTTTCGCCCTGCTTCAGTCAGTTTAGAGTGAATGTACTTCTTACAGACCCTCTTAAGCTGGCACGTCGTCGCCTAGACACGCCGCCAAAGCTCAGTAATCATTCTTGGGGACACATTAACTAATCGCTTAACGGTCCATACTCGCTAAATCTTGTATCGCCCAACGACGCCACAACGTGGTGACGCTCAGTTCGGCGCTGCTAGATTGTGTCTTGGTGCCAACTACGCAAGGCGGCAGAAGATGAATAGAAAGTAGAGAGGCGTGTGCCCCGGGCGCAAGCCGGGCGCAGGCGACTCGGTCCTCAAAGCCTGTCGTGTAGCACCTATATTTTTGGCGCTCTGCTGCAACCCCGCGATTTCCCAGACGGAGAAATGACCGACCCCGGCAACCTACAGCCTTCAGGCGACCTTCTGTCTGACGCTACCTTGTGCACACGGGACGTTGGAGCAACTCAGCTCCGCCTGCTGTCGTTCTGGTAGAAGGACCTTCAGGTGTGGTGCGCCCAGGTGATTGCCATCTTTCATCTCCACCGTGTCAGCTCAGAGACTTCTCGATTTCATCACCTACTTTCTAGTATGTCTTCTAAGGTGGCTCAAGAGGTCGCGGACGTCATATCTAGGCACTTGGGCGATGCCCCATACGAGCGTTTTAAGCACAGCATCCTGGAGCTCATCACAGTGTCCGAGAGTGCGTGCCTTCCGCACCTGTTCACTAGCGGAGAGCTTGGAGCTCGCCGCCACTCGCAGTTGCTCGTCAGCATGCGGCAGCTCTTGTGAGAAAGCAACGTCGACTCCAACAGTGCGCTGTTGAGGAAGCATTTGCTGCAGCTCTTGCCGCAATCCACCCGCCTCACCCTGGCTGCTGCCTGCGACGTGACACTCGATCGCCTCACCCATGAAATTAGTTGGTAGAGTGCACGACGGGCGTTCTCCTTACATCGCCACCCTCGCTTCCACACGAAAGTCCTCTGCCATGTCCCAGTTATAGGTCCGGATTGACAAGCTCGCCACTCTTCTCGACGCCCTGCAGACGTCCTCATATGGTTAGCGCGGTTCCTCCCTTCCCCATGGGCGCCATTCTGCTTTCCCGAGCGCTCCACGCTCGCGCAGTTCTCTCACCTTACCTATGTGCTAGTATCATCGTACTTTCTAGTACCGTGCCCGTCGGTGCACTTCCTCGTGCGACTTGTCGGGAAACGCGATGCGAGATCACTGGCGGTGGCCTGGCCACCTTCTGTTAGTCCTAGACCATATTTTTAGCCCGCGCTTCCTCGTGACGCTGGTACCGAGTTAAGCGTACTGGCGACCTCCAAGTCAGACCGCACTTCTAAGTCGACTGGACCTCCTCTTTGTGCGAACAACTCTTTTTCTATCGCCACGTATGGTCTGCCGCCCCTCACTCTCGACATTGGCCTGCGACGCACTTTCCGGTGGGTCTTCATCGTAGCCGACATCTATCAGCCCATCCTCTGCTCCGATGTTCTGACTTATTTAGACCTGTATGTGAGCATACGCCACTATCGCCTCATCAACAGCAAGACACGCCTTTCCATCGCTGGTATTATCTCAGCTGTCGCTCCCACTGGCATCCGCACGCTGATTCCGCTATACCAGTACGCTGAAGTCCTGAAAGACTATCCTGAGGCAACGAAGCCCTGCAATCTAAACCAAACACGCAGGCACAGCGTAAACCATCACATTGTTGCACGTGGTCCACCCGTCCCGTGCGGACACTACCGGGCGTTCAACCCTCACACAGTCCACGATAGCTATCCATTTCCCTACATCCAAACCCTCGCCACCAACTGGGAAAAATGCAATATATTTTGGAAAGTGAACCTTGTCAAAGCGAATCACCAAGTCCCCATCAAGCCTACCGATATACCGAACACGGCCATCACTACACTTTTCAGCCTGCTTGCGTACGTGCGCATGCCTTCTGGGCTCCGAAACGCAGCTCAAGCTATTCAACGATTTATTGCAGAGGTGACCCACGGACTCCCTGCTGCATTTGCCTTCATTAATGGCATCCTCTTCGTGAGTCGCACACTCCAAGACCGCGAGCGTCACCTCCGGGAACTCTTTGCTCGCCTACAGCGATTTGGTCTGGTAGTCATTGCCGAGAAATGTGTTTTCGGGTCTCCCAAGCTCGAGTTTCTCGGCCGCCACATCTCGGCGTTGGGAATTCGTCCGTTGTCATCCCATCTCAAGGCTGTGAAATACTTCCCAGTACTCATTACTTACCGTAAGCTATGAGAGTTCCTAGGACTCGTGAATTTTGCATGACGCCTTATTCTGCACTGCGCCGACCTTCTGCACCCCTATACTGACATTCTTGGCACAACCAAGAGCTCCTCATCTACCGTTTCTTGGTCAACCGAAGCTAAATCAGCTTTCACGGCTGCTAAGCAAGCCGGTGCTGATTTGGTCCTGCTCATATACCCGAGGACTGACGTGCTCACTCTCATCATGGTGGATGCTTCTAGCGTGGCCATCTGCGGTGTTCTCCAACAGCAAATCGTCTCCGAGTGGCACCCACTTAGTTTCTGCTCTCGGAAGCTCTTCCTGCTGAGACCCGCTACAGCGTTTTTGGTCGTGAGCTCCTTGCCATCTAGTCTACCATAGAGCGGTTCCAAAATTTTTTGGAGGGCCAGCAGTTTTACGCTTTTACGGATCATAAGCCACTGGCATATGAACTCCGTACGAACACTTCGAAGTACTTCGCCTGAGAACTCCGTCACCTGGCCTCTATATCGGAGTTCACAACGGGTATCCGACACATCAAAGGCAGTGTCAACGAGGCAGCTGACGCTCTTTCACGGATCACCTCCGTTGGAACTTCTCCAATCTGCTGTGGACTGGGAGCAAGTGACCCAGGCGCAGTTAGGGGACCCTGAGCACCAGACCCTGCGTGAACCTCCTCCCCCGTTCCCTGCGGCTGGAGCGGGTGACTCATCCGTTTGTGCCCTGATCAATCTGGTGTGACACGTTCCACGGCCCTATTTCGCCCTTTCTTCCGGGTGCCTTTCGTCGAACGTTTTCTTTTTCCGCTCGCTTCATCTTATCTAGCATCCCAGCACCCGAGGCACGTTGCGCCTCGTTACCCAGCGGTATGTATAGCCGAGTATCAACGCTGATGTTCGTCACTGGGCCCGCTCGTGCCATGCTTGTCAGACCGCGAAAGTGATCTGCCACACGAAGACTCCCGTCCTGTATTTCCTGCCACCTGGCTGTCCCTTTGACCATGTCCATATTGACTTGGATGGACCACTGCCTCCCTCCCTATCGCGAGTGTCGGTACATTCTGACAATGAATGACAACGAATCAGATTCTGACAATGACGCTTCACCTGTTTTCACGAAGCCATGCCCATTCCGGACATCACTGCAGAAAAAGTTGCCAAGCCTTTGTTCCAACGTGAGTTTCCCGCTCCGTCTGCCCTGATATTGTTACAAAGGATTGCGGCCGACAGTTTGATTGTACCCTCTATACCTCTCGAAACCATCTGTTTGGCACTAAGCACTGCCGTACCACAGTATACCACCCCTGTGCCAAAGGCATGGTCAAGCGACTCCATCGCCAGCTCAAGGCTGCCCTGACTGCGTGCCTGGAAAGAAAGCACAGTGTCGACCACCTGTCTGTGACGCTTCTTGGCCTACGTGCCGTTCTTTGTTATGAACTCGGCTGTTCAGCGGACGAACTCCTCTACAGTGAAGCCCTGCGGCTTTCCAGAGACTTCTTCGTTCCTTCTGTTCCCTCGCCATCGCCTCTGCAGTACCTCCATCGCGTACAGGACTGTATTTGACATCTGCGCCAGGCGCCGCCTCGATCTTCCCATCATCGCACCTTCGTGCATCCAGACCTTGCGACTTCGATGTATGTGTTTTCTCCGGAGAGACGCTGTCAAGGCGCCTCTTCCATCCTCCTATGACGAGCCGTACCGCGTATTTCACAAGACGCCAAAGTTCGTGACCATTCTCCTGAACGGTCGCGAGGGGGCGTTCTCGTTGGACCCTCTCAAACCGGCCTACCTCGAGACACCTCTCACGAAGCTCCCCTGTGAAGTGGTTAGCATATCCACCGATCTATCAGTCGCCAAGACAGCCTCATCTCTCCCTGGTGGGCGCGTTCGTTTCCCAGTTCCGTTTAGGAGGGGGGTTCTGCATCGCCCACTACACCACCACCCGGAAAATCAGTTCTGCGGTTCCAGCTTGCGCCGTGGTGCCAGCTACGTAAGACGGCAGAAGATGAAAATAAAGCAGAGCGGCGCGTGCCCAGGGCGCAAGCCGGGCACATGCACTTCGGTAGTAGAAGCCTGTTAGGTTTCACCTCCAGTTGTGGCTCTCCGCTGCAACCCCGCGATTTCCCGACAGGCCTTTGCTATGGCAAATACTAGGCTTATAGAAGATAATGGACCTGATTTGTTTTAATTTCTTAGTGCAAGGGCGACAAAAAGTTAGCTGTATTAGGATGGCCCCATATTTGATAACGTTAATTTTTGACAATTATTTAGCAGGGGAGTGTTTGTATGCCATGGCTAATTTCCTGTAGCATTTTCTTACGAAAACACAATAAGATTGTACAGAAAACTTCATGACTAAAACGCCTGTTTTATTAGGTGCAGTCAAAGAGGTTATATAAAAACTGCTGGATTAGAGGGGGCGGCGTCAAGTGAAGCCGCCGCTACGCCATCTAGCGGGGGGCAGAAAGCAAGCCATTCTCGGCAGCGTGCGCCCAGTGTGTGCATGTGTACACGAAGAAGTGCTGCTTATTCACATGCACAGCATGTAACACGACCGGAACAAGCATGGTTGGTTCATGCGTGGCTTACGGTTGCATAAACCGTGTGAACACAACGCCAGGAGTCACATTTCACGAGTAAGTTGTGCACGTGAAAGCTGATTCCGACGTGTCGTGCTGCCGTGCTCTTTGCAAAGCGGTGCGCACGTGCGCGCCCATAACGGTTAATGTTTTTACTCCTAGGTTTCCAAAGGATTCTTAGGTGCGTACGCTTTGGGAACGTGCTGTTCGTCACGAGGGCTGGAAAGCAAAAGACGGAGATCGCTTGTGTTCGGTTAATTTTACTCCCGAATGCTTTGACCGGACCGGACAAACGACGCGGCTGCGCCCAGGCACAGTGCCGGCAGTGTTTCTTGCATTCCCGGAGCGACTACAGGCGCCGGTAAGCATGATAAATGTTCAACACAGTTTCTGCTTTGCATTAAAACATAGTGGGGTGTCGGAACCGCGCGTGATTATTATTGTCAGAGAATTCAAACTACTCTAGGGGATGCATGTTGAACGTTAGTGAACTTGTGTCTCTAGTGAACTTGTGCCTCGGCTCTTTGTGCTTCGTGCGAAGATCCCGATAGTTATTCAGTGTCGTTAGCCTATGTATTTCGGGTCATTGTATCTTGCCGTGCATGGTGCTGCTGATGCCAAGGTATGTTAGAGTGCAAGCAAAGTTGATGTGCAAGCAGGACAGTCATAGACAAAGTTTGCGGGATGCGGATTCACGAAAAAAAAAATATTTCTGCATTGCGTTCCTAGTCAGTCAGGTGATATTTTTCCTCTGTATAGAGAATGCATGTTTCCTCGTGATTCAGTGCTTTTCACTGACCTGCTTTGCCCGACAGCACAGAAATTATGTTTTGTTCACGAACCCGCATCGCGGAAACGTTTGGACATGAAAGTGCAAAAGAGTTCTTCAGAGGCGTATGCTGCATCGCAAGCAGTTACTGACCAACATCTGAATACGGTTCAGAAGCAGTGTATCGACTCGAGAGGCTTAAGTTTTCAAAATGTTATTTCTGTTCGGATCACAGTAAAACTGTTTTGTTTATGTAGTCATTGCCTACAAGGTACTTGCCAGTGACACTGCATGTTAGCACTATCCTTCCCATTTAACTCAGACTGCATTTAACAAGGCTGCAGATTTGCATTGCATTGAACTAGAATAAAGCGAAATTTCATATTCCAGGTTAAAAGGAAACAGCCACCACCAAAGTCCCGAGACCCTCCATGAATGAGCATGAGAAAGAATTGGCAACACCTGATGATGATGAAGAGGCTGCTTTAGCTTCGCCTAGCAAGAAATGGTTTAAGGATAGATTACATGCATCTGAAAAAGAAACAGTTCACCTAAACAAAAAGATCAAAATTTTTATATAACCTCCTTGGGTGCAATACTAGAGTCATGCAAGGCTTCATCAATTCATCGTAAAAATAAGCAGCACTTCCGTTGTGCGAACTTTACGCTTTCAAAATTTGCTGAATCCTGCTTAGCAAAGCCAAGAGCCAGCCAAGTACTGACGGTCTAGAATCTTATAGTTCATAGTTCTCGCATTCCCTTTTTGTAAAAATTGAGAAATTCGTACTCTGGGGATGAAATCAAGAACTAAAAGTATAAAAATCCTTTTCCGCTCGCAACATATGGTTGCACGGTGCTAAGTACAATGCTTGTATCTTATGCACGAAAACATTTGAGCCTAGAAAAACACATTTTTTGCAATTTTTTACACTTACTTTCTTCTAAAACTCAAACGAGTGTCTCTGACCGGAAAATGCTTTTTGCTAGCAATATTGCAGAGAATTACTTTCGACAGTGCTATAAAGAGCCGTAGTTCCGGAAGAAATCGGGAAGGGTAGAATGCAAATCCTGGTGCGTTTGGCATGAAGAGATTATTTTCGGTCAATAGGTAGGAAAGAAGTGCTTTTAGGTTTTCACTGTGTGCAGATTATATTATGCATACCTTGGTACACCCTGTTCTGTATGCAAACTAAAGGGTACAAAATAAATTGACCTCTTAGCAAGAATAGCGCGATTAAAATTGAAAAATATTCTTGGGTAACCATCCATAAAATTTAAATACCAACCTGAATAGGCAAAATTCGCTTCTTTTGCCTAGAGTAGGCGAAGAAACTTCAATTCGTCTTGCGCCACTCCCTGACAAATAAAATAGGAATAATCTACTGAACGAATGAAGGATGTCTTGCACTGGTTCTTAGCGCAATACCAGTATTATGGAGGAGCCGAAATGCCAAACGCCTGGAAATGAACATAGCTTCGAGTTTCGCAAACTCCACCAAAGCAAAGCGCCCAAGGAATGGCATCAGTGGTGTCGTTTCGTCGCTGCTAGTTAGCGCTCCACTGGTTGGTGCCATTTCCTGCCGGAATCACTCCCACGAGGGCCATCATGGAGAAAGGAAGGAGCCAATGGCGTTTTTAATGGCCGCACAGCTGGCACTTGCCGCGCTAGTTAGGCCTTAATGCGCTAAAACGTAGCGGCGCTTTTTCTGATAATTGCCTCCAACGCATGGGTCTCGAGCCGCATAATGTAACATTCCTCGCCTGTAAAACAATGAGGGTCACGTCGCCGCTGAAGAACAGTGAGCTGCGTTAATTCTTGGTTTTAGGTTTACACTGAAGAGGTTTTTCGAGTCATGCTTGTTGATCATGTTGCTGTTGTTTTATGCGGAGCTTGATATTTGCTGGTTTATGTTTCGCATGATTCATTGTTATCTCTTGGGTTGGGACGTTGTGAAAGACACCGTACTTGAGGTGAGTGCTAAGTCTTGACCCAAGCCGCCTAAACTGAGACATAGCCGTTGCAAGCAGCGATGGCAAACTACAGGGTGTTTCACCTAAAACTTTCCACAATTTTTCAAAATAGGCTTTTTGAGTTGGAAGAGCGATATTTAAAGTGGCAGCGTTAATGACGCCGTTTCCCTATAAATCCAGCGTCAGCGTTGTCGGCATTGTAAGCGAAATATAGGGCGGTGTAGGGCGGCCCACGCGGCCACCCGCCGGAGAAGCAGCCTACGTTGGCCATCTAGGCCTCGTGACATTGTGACGCCATCGAAATCTGCCCACTGCATTGTGAGCAAACGATAACAGTGGCAGGTGGGTGTTAAACTGCTGATTGATCGCGAGAGGCTGCTCGTGAAGAGCAGCTTGGTCGCACAAGCCCCACCGGTGGTACAGCTGGCATCGCAGGGCAGTGGTGCATCTCTTAACCGCCGCTCCATTGCCGAAGGAGTGACCTGAGGACTCCCAGCAACGTATTAATGTAAAGTTTTGAATGATCAATTCCGCATTTATGGGCATTAACTCATTAACGCAGTCGTGCGATATTCTTAAGGCGAAGCTTAAGTGTCGCGTCCAATTTTGTTTTTCGCTTTTCTTCCTATGAAACACTGGGCGCCGTTCCGTGATTTCATCCTAGGTCATCATGCCCAACAGCCAAGCGCCGTAGAATTCGCTAGGGCACAAAGCACACCAGGAACAATCACCAAGTGCTTGGTGCGTGAAAAGGACATCTGTAGTGTGCACTGTCTGTATTTACCAATAGATTTCAGTTATCATACGCCTCTTATGTGTTTCGAGAGGCCATAAACTTCGAAGAATGCAGGAGGGTGTGTTCTGGCGGATTGGCAAGATATAGACTGTGTGGATCAAAGCGCACATCAGAGTGAGGAGCGCTCTTTCTTTTCTCGGGACGGCATTTAACCAGACATTTTTTTATTTTTTGTGTTTGGTGATTCTGAACTGGCTACGACGTTTTGTAGTGGATGTTGGTAACAGCTTTGAATGCCTCACCCCTCCACTAGGGGAAGGTTCCGCACTTTTACATCTCACTGGCGTGTCGCGCCGCGAGCACAACCTTCTAAAAGCCTTTGTTCCACACAAAACACCTTTCTTCTTTTCTTATTTTGACCCCAGGAGTTTCAGAAAGCGCGCCAATCAGCTCCTTGTTTTCCTTCTTCCAGGCTGTACTTTACAGCTCTACAAAGCACCCTGAAAGAATGCCGTAGATGTCAGTTCTCCGTTGTCTCCCGAGATGTAGGGTGAGACGCCTGCACATGCAATATACTGAACGGGTACGTTCGTTGCACCTTGAGCTCCATCTGGGGGAAATACGATGCACGGGCTATTTTTGATTTCTATCACCCATTTGCAGAATGTTCTCTGAGTCCTATAAAATCATTTAACTATGTCTCTGTTTGTACCCGTTATAGCATAAGCTAGGATGAGAGCGAGACTGTTTTTGTTTTTGTGAAGCGGGCTTTGTTTGCATTTTGAAGCTTAGGCCTAAAAAATACTTCACCGTGTACACAGCGCCACCAATAGCAAAAAAAAAAAACACGCTTTCGTTTGAAACAAAACAACAGAAAAACAAAACCTGAAAAGTTGGCTGTTTGCATTTGTACCGCGCATGCTTTTGAAGGTTCCATGCACCCGGTCTAACTTTCGGGGCACAAAAGCCAGAAAAATGCGCTATACGCCTCCGCCTGCAGGCGTGGCAAGTCATTGCAGAATTAACTGCGCTTATCGCGCAGGGAACTATTTAGCAGACCCTTTTCATCTTGTGTGCATGCTCAGGCTGAAAAACAAGATATGCTTGTGCTTGAGCGTTTCTAAATCATCCAAGGGAACCTGTCTGACTGTCTTGACGAAACGTTGTGTGAATCTTAACGAGTCCTGTTTCATGTCCTCATTGCTTCTAGTTACGATAAGCATTTTTTTCGCTTTAGAAACAGGCGCATCGTAACATTTCTTCGTCGGTGTCCACGTATTTTCTCTCTGCATTCATTTTTGAAATCACCGTTTCTTCTGGGTGGTGGGAAACGGGCATCATAGCATACCGTGTTGTAATACAGAGCCACGATTTCAAGCTTAGCGCATTATACGAAATCTATTCTTCTTTGTCGACGTGAGACAATAACGGTGACAGCGATGGTGCGGATCGCATTGCTTCAAGAACTATTCTCAAGTTTTGTGCACGTACTGTCTGTGTCTCTTCCGTCGCGAATGTTTCTCGTTTGGATCCTGAATAAAGTGCAACGAGAGACTGTGACTGGGGTGCTCAAAAAGAAATGAAGCGCAGTTTTCACAATAAAAATAGCATGTGTAGTCGTCTTGTTTGAGAAGTAACCTAATTAGCGCAGAACGCTCAAACGACTGATTAAGTAGTCGTAAGATGAAGGTTTTCACATATATGTCCGTGCGCGCTAAAGAACCCCAAGTGATCGAAATTTCCGTAGCCCTCCACTACGGCATCCCTCATAGCCTGAGTCGCTTCGGTTCGTTCAACCCCTACAAAGCATAAACCAACCATATTTTAGCTTTTAAATGCAAAGCGCAAAAGCGTTTATACACTGATTTCTAAATGTTCAGTATAGTGATATTTTTTTTCTGGACATTGATGATTATGAAAGAAATATACAAAATGCCACATAATGTGACAGAGAATTTCTGCGTGCGCAGTATAATTTTTCTTTCTTCTTTTCCATTCGGTTTTCATTCACCGTTTGATTGCATCGTTCTGATTTCACGCCTCGTTAGGCGCACTATAGTCCTGTTGCCTCCCCTTTTTCCGTACCGTCTCATAATCCTGTATTCTCTCCGACGGCGACGACTCCTACACGGGTGCTTGTTCCTCGCGCTCCCGCTTCAGACGCTATTTCGCGATAGCTTTAAAGAGCTCGTGTCGCAGAAAATCCGGTATCGTCGGTGTCGTTGACCGAGAGCAAAAAATCCACGAAAAATTGAGAGACAAGCAACTCAAGAGCCAAGTGGGCCACCTAACTGACGTAACCTTGTGTCGTTATCACAACCTGACCATCGGAGTGTGAGCAAACTGCGCACAGTGGCAGGTGGAAGTGAAATTAATGATTTTGCACTAGAGATTCTTCGGGAAGAGTCACCTGGGTCGCGCAAGCCCCGCCGGTGGCAGCAGCGGCCATTGCAGGGAGGGCAGTGGCGCATCGCTTAACCTCTGTACCACTGTGGTAGGAGTTGTGTGAGGACACCCAGGGATCTATGAACGCCGTGTAGAGAATCACCAATTCTGCATATATTAACACTAACGATTAAAGCTTTAGGCGTGATAGCATCGCGGCGAAGCTTGAGTGTCCTCTCCAATTTTTTCTTCCTTTTCCTCGCACTCCTTCACTCATTCTGATAAGGCGTATCAGACGGGAGCTTAGTTTCTCGCACTACCGCTAGGACTGCTTTAGAAGCACACCTTCTCCGCTCTCTTTCTGTATCAAACTGCACCGTTCGAACTGAGGCTGTGGCTCCGATGTGGCGCAAGTTCTTGTTTCCTGTGCTTGGCAGACTTGCTTTCAACTTGCTTCGCCCTCCTCCATCTCAATCTTTCGGTTAATACGCGCACCACAAACATCGAGGAAACGAGCATGCATACAGCTAAAGCAGTTGGAAACTCACCGAACACTTTTGATCTTTTTATGGCGAATACGCACACGGACAAACGTCACTCCAACTCTCCTGTGATGTTAAGGCCTTGCATGAAGGTGTTGTTTACCGGTTATCAGGTAATGCATGAAAGAGCATGCAAGACTGGCACGGTACGAGATCAGCCGTGAAGTGGTCCCTTTCAAGACATGCATTCAAGCGACCGCGTCATGAAGCAAAACTAGAGACAACATTTGTTCGAAGGCGCGTATGCTGTAAGCCGGACGCGCCGTAGATGTCGAAGTAGGCAGTGACCGGCTTACAATCTACTATTGGGGACAAAAGTTTTCGGGAGGCGACTTCTTGGAAAATGTTGATTATACCCCCACTTCACTACCCAGTCGCCTGACAATTTCACCAGAGGAAAGAGCATATAGGCCTCTAATGCCTTCATTCAATAAAAAGCGACTGCGTAGCGAGACGGAGCTACAATAAAGGTTTTTCCAAACACTTGCGTCCCGCAAACTTTTGTCCCCGATAGTACACAAGAACGCCGGATGCGGATTATGGTGGCAAGTTCTCACCATTGCTTTCGCTTAATTATTTTGGGTGATAAACACAGCAATAATCATGCTTGTTTTTGTCTGTCGAAAAATGTTTAAAACGAGATTACGCATGAGGAGACAATCGTCGCAGCTCAGCTAATAAGCCAATAATTATGACACTTATTTCATGCCACCGGAGCTTCTCGAAGCCCATTATTTCCTTTTTGTTTTTCCAATTGTTGGGTTTCAGGTTCTCGTAGTTACACCGGTCATGCGGCAAATTGCAAATAAATTTAAATTTTGTTCGTAAAATAGCAAAACTTCTCTAAAACCACAGTTATAGTGAAAATTTGTCGTAATGCACATCCAGCTTCAATATAAAAAAATATTCACCTAATATTGAAGGAATGCCCTCAGAGTAAAGAGATCCTAACTGAAATCCTGGTGCTTTTTATTCCTGACGGGTTCAGGGCCACTCATAAAATATCAACAAGCAAGAACATTTAAATGTGCATACCCTTACGCTCACGATTTTATTTTTCACAATGAGCTATCCAGATTTTTGCATTAGGTAATAGAAAGCTGCCCGTTTCAATTTCACGACACGTCTTAAAATCGACGAGAACTACAATCTCCAAGGAATTTTATAAATACTGCATAAGAGTATCTATATTTTAGTATTTAAACGCTTTTCTTCCGCCATAAAGTCAATAAACTCAGCTATCAAATTTCATAAAGTTTGAAGAGAGTGGAACTGCAATCATGCGACTGATCCTTCCAATACGTCTTTTATGCCTTTCCGAACCGATCTTTTTGAGCGCGCTAAGCATTTCTCATGCTCCAGCTCTATCCAGACGCCCTGCCTTAGAGACAAGTGTTCGCCCCACTGTCCGCCAGATTAAAAGGCACTCTCACAAACGAACTATCCCGAAAGAGCCTGTTCAAGGGGGTTTGATTCCTAGTAGAGGGAGCACCCAAAACTCTGCTTCTGTTTTGACTGCCCGATATGAGCCTCATTTTCTCGCTAGTTTAATACAAAACGACCACTGGTTATGCGCGAGAGACGAACATATGAGATTGCGTGACAGCAAATGCCTAAGGGCAATGCGAAGGCAATGAAAATCGAAAGTAAAACTGCACTACGACCTGCGGTAAATGCATTTTCATATTCTCGTCCTAAAGGACCGTGCTACAGAACATGCCAACCTATTTGACTGGTCGCCTTAAATTTGCCTTCTTATTTTATCACTGTATGATTTGCCAACCAGTATAAGGAAGCAACGTTTACTTCCCATCGAATGCCATCATTAGAGTGGGGCAGTAATGCCAATGGAAAGTAAATTTGTACCACCAGCCTTCCTTTTTATGCGTCCCGCCTTTGACCTTAAAGGGTAAAATAAAATTTGAAGTAAATAAATGAGAGGTAGGTCGAAAGTATTCATGACCAAATTTTTTCCTTAAATTGGGAAAGTATTTATCAGTCCTCTGTTTGCCTTTCTCTGCTTACTACTTTTGAATACATCTGTTCAAATATACCCAAAAATTTATTAGAACACTTCAGATAGCGTAATTTCTTTCTCCACTGTCCAGATGCAAGATAATGATATTATCGCCGACTAGAAGAAGTTAAAGCGGGCATTGGCAACTGCACAAGCGCTCGCGCTAGTCTCGCAGTCATTAAATCATGCCATAATAATTCGTCATGTCGCTCTTTCTATATCTGCTTGCAGTCATATAACAATATTTTCTTCGGTTACCAAGTCGCCAGGGTGAAGTGTGTTAGTTTATTTTAGTTTTTTCAATTATCTGTGCAAATAGAAAAAAAATAAAACATATTTGCCCAGATACTGTGTTTCAATCTTGTGTGGGGACGAAACTAAATTACAGCGTTTCAATACACGTAGAGGCATTGTGTTAAAAAAATATTTCCGGCTGTTTACAGCGGCGAAACTTTATTAAAAATCGAAGAGCCATTTTCTACTCTAAAATGCATAGCCCCCTCAAAACATGTAGTTTTCGTGTGGACAAAGGTGACGGCACCACCAAGGAAACAGCCTACGTCCCCAAATATTTTAAGGCGGAATTACTAATTGATTGTTAGGGGTTTACAACCTTCTTAATTAGATCCTGTACTTTGTGTAGGATAACATGAGGCAACTACGAAAAGTGCTTATTCAAATGAAGCATCGCAACAAACGCAAGGCGTAATTTTGGCAATAATGTGTCAAGCGTTCCCCGCGCAATAGTCATGTATCCTGCACCACCTATTGCAAGCTAACGGCCGCAGTCTTCCTGGGTGAAATTTTGCAGCCCAGGAAAGGCAGATATGTCAAGCACGAACCAAAAAAATGTGCTGTTTGTTTAGAATATTGTGAAGGACGAAATAATTGTTACAAGTTACACGTAGGCATGTTCGATTCAGTGCGTATAATTTTGCTGCAAAATGTCATTAAGAAGATCCTCATCAATTAAAGTGCTGAAGTTTACCTCCCTCTGAAAAGACACGAACTGCACTACTGATTCAATGCAGTGAGCACTGAGTGAATTACCGCTGGATTTCTTGTTGTTCAGTCGTAGCGCTCCCTCCATTTTGTTTTATTCCCACGTCTGCCCAATAGCGTAACGATGGCTTCGGTCCTGCCAGTCTTCACACCTTAAGTAGCAGAGGAGGGCTGTCACAAAGTTGAGCACTCGCCATTCTATGTAACCGCGTGGCATTCCGT
Source organism: Amblyomma americanum (assembly GCF_052857255.1). Lineage (NCBI taxonomy): Eukaryota > Metazoa > Arthropoda > Arachnida > Ixodida > Ixodidae > Amblyomma > Amblyomma americanum. The sequence continues at coordinate 158,477,125 of NC_135500.1, read as the reverse complement.
ATAATGCAAGACGTACTACGTACACAATTAGGGTCGGAGGTTGCGATGGGCAATAAGCTCTAGATTAGGCTGCACGCATCATAGATAAAATTAAAAGTAGAATGGTGGAAATCCACCGCCGTAGCTGATGTGTCAGGGCACCATGCGTAACCTGTTCATGTCTTGGTTTCTGATCCCGCCAGCTGAATGGGGTTGTATTTATTCTAATATCTAGTCATGTATCTCTACCGTGAAAATATAATTAATCTACTAATTTCAGATTCGTGAACAAAAAAGAATGTATTCAATTTTTATTCCGGGCGGCGTATAATGACTGTTGGTTTCCTACATGTTACGAACATGAGTATTAAATTTTTTTTTGCTGAAAATTATTCCATGCTTACGTGAAAATACAGAATAATGAATTTTTTATTAAAACTATAGGTCGGCCTTAGTTTGCTTTTAAGAATGCATAAATTTTTGCCCCAAAGTTTTGTACAAAAGATACGAAAGAGCAGGCCCAAAAGATATATAGGGAACAGTATGCTGAGCTGGATATGAAATGTCTCCGTTCAGATAGTCTATACATAAATTCGAAAATGTTTTATGTCAAGCATTTCTTAGAGGGTTACAGCAATGATTTCACCCACTAAGCGTCCCAGCGCTTCAAGAAAGAGCATAAGGGAATGCTCTAGAAAATATATAGCCGAAAGCCAATACCAAAACCTAATCTGCACAGAGTGTAAAACGGCTCAGCGTTAACTTTAGTTATTTTAATTTGTAGTACTAGTGGAGTTGCTTAATATAGGCGACTTGAGAGTGCATAAGGATAGTTTCGGAGCTGAGAACTACCCAGGTTTACAGGTCGCATTGATTTATTCTAAATGTGACGTCCTGCGGTCATAATTTCGATATGCACTTTCCACAGCTCTCGCTGTGCACAAGATGCAGTGTTTTCTTTACCCGAAGCTTAAAACCGAGAGAAAATTTAGCTTTAATTATTTAGGCTAACAAGTAATAGCAGAGAAACAAGCTAACATTGGGAAGTGGCCAAGAACGCAGTGCCCTAGGAAGGACTAAGATATAAAAGATAACTAAAGTGTAGCTCACTACAGAAACCTTATCACCACACTGACACACTCAAAAACTGCATGTCGTCTGCATAAACAGCTATTGGCAGTCAACTTTGAAATCGGCAATTGCTAGTATAGCAAATAATCATTGACGTGTCGTTACACGCATTTTAAAGGCATAAGCAGAGGTACGAGAAATTTTAATTGACAGGAAAACGTAGTGATACTCGAAAAGTATACTGCTAGCCACGACACAACTGGTGCCTTTGCTTCAAGCTCCCGCTCTCTGTCCTTACCTCTGAAAACCATTAATTTTTTTTCCCGAAAGAAAGAGTCAAGGTAGACTGCATAAGACCGGGTTCGCTAACGCATGAGTGATCTCAAATCTATCCCATTCATCACGGAAATAAGGCACCTGGTTTCTTGCGTGGCAGTTTGAAGCGCTGGTAGCCTAGACTGAGCAGGCCTTGGCAACTGCTTCCAGTCTGCGGCACGAAATTAATGAGACTTTCAACAGCACCATCTTTCAGTGGAACGCAGTATGTAGCTGGATCCCTTTGTTGTGCGGGCGATATAAAAGGTCCCGGGTTTCTGAAGATTATAAAGGACGGGCTGGCTACTAAGCATAAACAATGTTACCGACAGAACTTACCGGGCGTTTATAACTGCATTGCGAGTATTGTTCAGGGTTAATGACTTGACATCGCGATACGGCTCCGGGTCCACTTTTGAAAGGTGGCGTGTGACGGAGATATCCAACCTCTGAAGAGCGCTTTTCAATGTGTTCACTTTGTGCTTTCGTGGCTTATTTCGCAACACTTGAGTGCGATAAAGAACCTAATTGAACACAAAAACGAAACAAGCCACTGTACTGCAGGTGTGCGTTTCAAAACATGGCATTTTATGTAATTTTCGCCGGAACGCTGCCGATAAGCAGCGTCAAACAGAGGGTGTGGTAAAAGACCACGGATCAAAGTTGAGCAAGTTGCATTCGATAGATTTCACACTTAGTAATTCTTAGATAATAACAGTAGGATCCAGTGCAGGGCTCTGGGCTTTAATACGATAAATGAGCATTCAGGAACCCTGAACGATGTGATGTTTTTGATATCTTATTATGCCAAAAAACTGCGAAGTTCAGAAGAAAAAATAATCTTCTTCATAAAAAATAAAGAAACCACACTTCGGTAGAACTGTTCCTTTGGATCGTGGGATGTTCTGATGGGTTTTATGGCGTTTAAACAACTGAAATCATCATGCACAAAACAGAGAGTTGAGTGTTTGGTTTCGTGTTAAAAACTAATTGTTATTAAGCTAGGGTTTGCTTTGAAGGTTCATTTCGTTAAAAAGCAAAAATGCATGAAAGTACTACAAAACCATTTTCCCTAAAAGCTGCCTATTATTGGATCACATGTGTTCAATAGAAAATTGTGTAAAATCTTTTTTTCTTAGATTCTCGTGTTGGGTGCACGATATTCGGATATTGTTGTATAAAGGGCCATCGCCGCAGCTTCACATATAGGTATAGTCTGCTTCAAAAGTACAATGTCGTGGGTGAGATGTGTATGTGCAATGTGAAGGTGACAAAATTACTTCGATCAAAGGTTCTTGATCGAAGCCTTGTTTGGTCTCGTTCCGAAGTTTTGTCTCGTCGTATCTTTTGTTTCGTTTTGTGTTCGTGTTTTCAGTGCACGCTATTCATAAAAAAATGAAGAAAACATCACCCTAATTTTTCGGTTAACGGTTACATACAGCTGCAGAATATACATTAAGCCCCCTTGAGAAAACTGAACGCTTGCCCCATTGTCAGGTTCTGTCAACATACTTTTGGTAGCTATATTACAAGTTAATAGAATTTTCACTCTTACAACAAGCTAAAACGTTAAGCTTAATTCGCGACAATCTACTCCACTGAAGGGCACTTGCGTCTGTTACTTTTACTAACGTTTTTTTTAGGAACACGAGTGGGTAAACATTTCCAGGTTTATCAATGCCAAGCCACAAATCTACTGCAGGAATACTTAGCTCCGGGGCCGTGTTTTATACATTTAAAAGCCATTGTTGCCCTCGCGGCTTGTCGTCGAAGCTCTTGTCTGATACAAGCTACTCCAATGAGGCTTTCATCGAGTGGCCGTGATAGCAGCTGTATCAAACAAACTAAACGATAAAACTGCAGCCCCACCCTCTTTGTCTGCAGAAAAAACACAGAAGGTTAGTATTTTGAGAAAGTTCAGCGCGTGAAGAACAGGGGAACAGGGAAAATGTTACAAGCCTCAGGTCACCTTTCGTGCTAACTCACAAATTTGATCTTGGCAGAATTTGGTAGATTTATTTGTACAAGCTGGATCTTCTTCGCGTTAACGACCAGTTCATAGTGTAAAAATTTGAAGTTGTCCTTGACTTTCTGAACGCCTGTCATAAGAAGCGCCTCAGTGTAATGTCCACTGATATGAAACACCTATTGCCACCTGGCTCAATATAAGTCTTTGGAGTGTGTCGAGGAATGTATCGGTGAACTTGGATTGGTTGGTTTTATAACATTCCGCAGTAACAAGTGTTAGTGCGATTTTGGAAATTAAAACTCCTATCTGTACTCAACTTTCGCCCTATAGAAACATAGCTTTTATCACCAAAACGATGACATCTGCATTTGGTGATGCATTGCTCGTATTCATCGTGATTTACTTTAAACCAAACACGCCTGGCTAATGCGAGAAATTTTTGAGGGAAACTAGTTTTTCCAAAGTATTTAGATTAATAAGTAAAATTTTACTGATTTGAGACAGCATCTGTGGGCTTTAAAATGTTTATGAAACTCCCACCATTCTTCATTATTCTTTTAATCCACTAACCTTGACGCGCGAACTTCCGGAAGGTGGACCAATCTGTTTTTAGACTTAAGGTTGTGTTTCCTGACAACCGCTTGCTCTGGGAACATAAACCCTGGTGCATTGAGCCACAACTGCAAATTAATTCGGCGCAGTTTACTCCATTAAAGAGGGTCATAGAGAATTCAGATGTTAGAAATCCCCTTAAGAAAATCTGTGAGCACCAGCTTGTTCATAGTTCCGCTCAACATTTATCCACGCTGACGGCCGGAGACTACCCGAAGCAGTCAGGGAAAAGGAAAAATAGCCAGCATACAGATAACTCAAATCAGAAAGAAACAGTAGGTATTCGCTACATAACCCCGTAATCTAAAATTTTGCGCAACTTACTCCGGTACGAGTGTCTTTTTAAACTCTGTGCAAGCTATCCACGCTTTGGCATGTTAGTAGTCGCATGACGGAAGCAAGTCTTGGATGCTCGCCAAAGCAGAAAACGGATTTGTTGATTGAACCGAGAGATTGCTGTATGTGCTTGCACTATCGTGAGGAAATGTATATGTGGGACAAACTGTGCGGTGGCTGATTGACGGATTACGAAAACATAAAAACGCTGCAGCTAATTCTTAGGACAGTAACCTGACTTCAACTGCCTAAAACGTAGAAAGAAACATAAAGAAAAGTGTAAACCTTTCTTTGATAAGCGTCGAGTTCCAAAAAATGTAAAGTACTTATCACGAGAGAGATATCTGAAAATAAAAGAATCTTAGATCTCGAAAAAACGGCAATGTTGCTGCGTGCGGACCAGCCCGTTGCCTCTTGACTATCTGGGTCTATGTATGACTAAAGATTAAGGTGGTGATTGGCGTTTAGTATTTTCCGGAACTGCTCTTCTTGTGCAGCTTTTTATTGCAGGCGAAACTGTAGATCCGGAGACTTGTTCGGTTTTGTTAGACACTAGTGGCAGATAAATTACCATGCTGCCTTATGCGACAAAATTTGTTAGAATTGAATTCATCAAAACATAATAAGACCTGATTGAACAAACTTGGCACTTCAGCTGAACAATAAGACAATTGAGAGTGATATAGTCTGTGGAGTGAAATTTGAAAATCACAGATATGTCAGGTTTTATCTGATTTCTAAAATCTTAGATGAACAGCTTAGAAAGCAAATCTCCAAAAAGGCAAGGCAATTTCGAATAAATTGGAGTCTCCCTCGTTGTAAAGAGTACATGTGAGCGTGAATTGTGCTGCAGAAAAGGCATTCTATACTTCGTCTCACAAGATGTTTGCAGCACTACGGAAGGTAGAGCTCTCTCGTCCAATCAGGGCTGCAGAAACGCAGAAAATAGTCCCTCGAATATTTGAGGAGTGTATTTGAGGAGGGACACAGCGATGGCGTAGAGGTATAACATCCGCCTCGCGTGCAAGAGGACCGGGGTTCAAATCCTGGTGCCGCGCAATTCTCCACCGGGTTTAAAAAAAAAAAAAAATTCGCGTGTCGATGGAATTGCATTACCAGGCCTGGAGTGCGGCCTGATCTCGGTGACCAAAACCGACAACGCACTCCCTCACCAGAGCAGGATTTGGCCACCCTGGTGTAGTACTTGGCCACAACCTTCTATGATCAAACCAATTAACCCTCGGCCCTCAGTCCCCAGCGGCTGCGGAGCAACTGACCACGGCGGCGGTCAGACCTGTGACGCAGCGGAGGGTGCTAAGAATCTCTGGCTCCGGACAGGCCGCCATTGGAATCTGAACCTGGCAACGTTTAACGCTAGAACTTTAGCTAGTGAGGCTAGCCTAGCAGTGCTGTTTGAGGAAATAGCGGGAATTAAATGGGATGTGATAGGGCTTAGCGAAGTTAGGAGGACAGGTGAGGCGTATACAGTACTAAAGGAGGGAGACATATTGTGCTATCGCGGGTTAGAGGATAGACGAGAACTAGGTGTGGGTTTCCTCATTAATAAGGATATAGCCGGCAACGTAGAGGAGTTCTACAGTGTTAACGAGAGGGTAGCAGCTATAGTAATTAGGCTGAATAGGAGGTACAAGCTGAAAGTGGTGCAGGCCTACGCACCCACATCCAGCCATGATGACCAGACCGTTGAAAGCTTCTATGAGGACGTAGAATCAGCAATGAATAGAGTAAAATCGCAGTACACTGTACTGATGGGCGACTTCAATGCGAAGGTGGGCAAGAAGCAGGCTGACGACCACGCGGTAGGTGACTATGGGATAGGCTCTAGAAATAGCAGGGGAGAGTTATTAGTCGAATTCGCGGATAGAAATAATTTACGGATCATGAATACCTTCTTCCGCAAACGAGAAAACAGGAAGTGGACCTGGAAGAGCCCCAATGGTGAGATTAAAAATGAAATCGACTTCATACTGTGCGCTAAACCTGGCATCATTCAGGATGTGGCCGTCCTCGGAAGGGTGCGTTGCAGCGACCATAGAATGGTAAGGTCTAGAATTAGCTTAGACTTGAAGAGGGAACGGAAGAAGCTAGCGAAGAAGAAGACCATTAACGAGTTAGCCGTAAGAGGGAAAGCACAGGAGTTTAGGATAGCGCTGCAAAACAGATATTCGGCTTTAACTGAGGAAGATGATCTTGATGTTCATTCAATGCACGATAACCTGACATCAATAATTACGGAGTGCGCAGTAGAAGTAGGCGGTAGGACAGTTCGAAAAGATACCGGGAAGCTATCTCAGGTGACGAAGGATCTGATTAAGAAGCGCCAAAACATGAAGGCATCTAACACTACCGATAGAATAGAGCTAACGGAGCTATCAAAGTTAATAAATAAGCGCAAGGTAGCCGACATAAGGAAGTTTAATATAGAGAGAATCGAGCATGCTATAAAGAACGGAGGTAGCCTAAAAACAGTGAAAAGGAAACTAGGCATAGGTAAAAACCAGATGTATGCATTAAGAGACAAGCAGGGCAATGTCATTAGCAATATGGATAAGATAGTTAACGTAGCCGAAGAGTTCTACACAGACCTGTACAGTAGCCAATGTAATCAGAGCGCTAATAAGAAAGACAGCAGTGCACAGCAATGCGTCATCCCGCCAGTAACGAAAGATGAAGTAAAGAAAGCCTTAGAAGCAATGAAAAGGGGAAAAGCAGCTGGGGAGGATCAGGTAACAGCAGATCTGTTGAAGGATGGAGGGGACATCGTGCTAGAAAAACTAGCCACCCTGTATACGCAATGCCTTATGACCTCGACTGTACCAGAAGCTTGGAAAAATGCAAACATTATCTTAATTCATAAGAAGGGAGACGCCAAGGACTTGAAAAATTACAGGCCGATCAGCTTACTATCCGTTGCCTACAAAGTATTTACTAAGGTAATCGCTAATAGAGTCAGGGCAACGTTAGACTTTAATCAACCAAAAGATCAGGCAGGCTTTCGTAAAGGATATTCCACAATAGATCATATTCACACCATCAATCAGGTGATAGAGAAATGCGCAGAATATAACCTACCTCTCTATATAGCTTTCATTGATTACGAGAAAGCATTCGACTCAGTGGAAACCTCAGCAGTCATACAGGCATTGCGTAATCAGGGGGTAGAAGAGCCTTATGTCAAAATACTGGAAGATATATATAGCAACTGCACAGCTACTATAGTCCTCCATAAAGTCAGCAATAAAATTCCAATAAGAAAGGGCGTCAGGCAAGGAGACACGATCTCGCCAATGCTGTTCACCGCATGTTTGCAGGAGGTTTTTCGAGGCCTGAATTGGGAAAAGTTGGGAATAAGAATAAATGGAGAATATCTAAATAATCTGCGATTTGCTGATGACATTGCCTTGCTGAGTCACTCAGGAGGTGAACTGCAAATCATGATCAACGAGTTAGACAGGCAGAGCAGATCGATGGGTCTAAAAATTAACATGCAGAAAACCAAGGTAATGTTCAACAGCCTAGCAAGGGAACAACAGTTCACAATTGGCAGCGAGAGCCTAGAAATGGTGCCGGAATACGTCTACTTAGGGCAGGTAGTGACCGCTGATCCGGATCATGAGAGGGAGATAACTAGAAGGATAAGAATGGGGTGGAGCGCATATGGCAAATTCTCGCAGATCATGATTGGCAGTTTACCAATTTCCCTGAAGAGGAAAGTGTACAACAGCATAATCTTACCGGTACTCACCTATGGGGCAGAAACGTGGAGGCTAACGAAAAGAGTTCAGCTTAAGTTAAGGACAACGCAGCGAGCCATGGAAAGAAAAATGATAGGTGTAACGTTAAGAGATCGGAAGCGGGCAGAGTGGGTGAGGGAACAAACACGGGTTAATGACATCCTGGTCGAAATCAAGAGAAAGAAATGGGCTTGGGCAGGGCATGTAATGCGAAGGCAGGATAACCGCTGGTCTGTAAGGGTAACGGAGTGGGTTCCAAGAGAAAGTAAGCGTAGCAGGGGGCGGCAGAAGGTTAGGTGGGCGGATGAGATTAAGAAGTTTGCAGGCAAAGGGTGGATGCAGCTGGCAAAGGATAGGGTTAATTGGAGAGACATGGGAGAGGCCTTTGCCCTGCAGTGGGTGTAGTAAGGCTGATGATGATGATGATGATGATGATGATGACTATTAATCAAAACAATAAGCATTGCAACTAAAACATGATTTGGACAGGTATATTTAAATGGTAGGGAGTGTTTCAATCACTGGTGAAATTACCAGACAAAGCCCGTACGGACACAGCTCTGCGGAGGCCTGCTGCGAGGTAGTGATGCGTCGCCACTTTCCAACATGGCGTCGGACGAGTCTGTTGTGTCTCCTGTGTGCTCTACACCGACAGTGCGCTGTTTCCCAAAGCAGGCGAAGCAGGTGGCTTTAAATGTTCTTGAAGCGCTTCGCGTCGAGTGCGGGGGCAGTTGGAGTACAAATGCGCTCATCAAGAGGACGGCAAAACTCACGCAGGTGAGCGAGCGAACGCTTTACAAGTGGACAACGGAGACGTTGAACGCGGGCCGAGTGTTGTCACCGAAGAAGCGTGCTGGCGGAAGAGGCCGCGAGCGGACGAAGAAGCTGGACGATTTTGACCTGAGCGTGTTGCGAAGGGTGGTACACACCTTTTTCCAGAGAGGGGAAATTCCAACTATCGCGAAGGTGGTTGCGCATTTCGAGGAGGACGAAACGCTACCGACCGTGTCCGCAGCGACAATGCAGAGGATGTTGAAGAAACTTGGCTTCCGATATAAGAAGCGCTCTCGGAATGCGATGTTAATCGAAGCGACGCACATTGTGCAGTGTCGCCGCCGGTACCTGCGCCAGATAGCGGAGCTGCGACGCCAGGGTAGGCCTATTTTCTTCACCGACGAAACGTGGGTTAACGCCGGCCACACGCGAAGTCGAGTGTGGACTGACTGCACCATCCAATCTGCACACCAAGCGCATCGATCCGGACTGTCGACTGGTCTACAATACCCCAGTGGCAAAGGTGGCAGGCTTATTGTGACGCATTGCGGTAGTGAGCAAGGTTTTGTCGAAGGCGCAGCGGAAGTTTTCCGAGCGAAGAAAAACTCGGGCGATTACCACGAGGAAATGAACGGGGAACACTACGAAAACTGGTTCTCCAGGAGACTTCTCCCACTACTACCACCCGGCAGCGTTATAGTGATGGACAACGCGCCATATCATTCTGTGAAGCAGGATAAAGTGCCGCGGATGAGTAGCCTCAAAAAGGACATACAGGCTTGGCTGTCCGGAAAAGGTGTCGCGTGGAGCAGCGGCATGGTGAAGGCCGAGCTCATGCAGCTTGTCAGCAATGTGAACACAGGTGGGGAGCAATACCGTGTCGACTGCATTGCTAAAGCTGCTGGCCATCTCGTTGTGCGCCTGCCACCGTACCACTGCCAACTGAACCCGATAGAGCTTGTCTGGAGCGACGTCAAGGGTTTCGTGGCTAGCCAAAACAAGACGTTTAAGCTCCAAGACGTCGAGCCTCTGGTTTGGCAAGGCATCACGCAAGTGACTGTTGAGAAATGAAAGAATTACGTGCAGCATATTATCAGTGAGGAAGATGTGATGAGAAAACTGGACCACATCAACGACGATGTTGTTGACCAGGGACCGGCCATTGTTGTCAACCTGGAGGACGACACAACCAGCAGTGCTGAATTCAGTTGTTATGAGGACGATGAGATGATCGAACCCGTTTAACGTGCGTTGCCTCTCGCGCAGCACATGGGCTTGTTTTGCATTTCGCCACCATCGACACTCGGCTGCCTCGGCACGCTGGAGTAAATAAATTTATATGCACATGACACGATTACTGAAATTTACTGCGACGCGACAACAGAGGAACTGATGAGAACAGTACCCTGGTTATCTCACATATATCGGTGGACACCCGAACCGCGCAGTAAAGGAAGGGATAAAGGAGGGAGGGAAAGAAGAAAGACAATATCTCGGTGGACACCCGAACCGCATCGTAAAGGAAGAGATAAAGGAGGGAAAGAAGCGAGAGAAAACTGAAAATCGAAAGTTGGATTTTGAGGAAAGGCGCGGCGCTGCGCGGTGGAACACCTGTGGCTCGGTGCTACTATAAATAGAGGTAGAAAGAAGCCACCTGGACATCAGGTGGATCGAGCCACAGGCGCGTAGGAACACACTAATGTAGTGCGCGCCATCCTGATTGGACGAGAGAGCTGTACCTTTCGTAGTGCTGCAAACATCTTGTGAGACGGAGTATAGGTTGCCTCGTACGAGGTGTCTTTTCTTTATACGTCATTGATATTAGCCGGGGAATTCTGTTTGCTCCATTTTCGGCTGTGTTCTTTTCTGTATTGCTAGATAGGCAGCATGGATCCCTGGTTCCTTTTTCACTTCGAGCGGGCTCTACAATACGCTGTTTTTTTTTTCCGAGGACAGCTTCCAGGTCTTCCTAACTCCTTTTTCTGCTATATGTGCGGCAGCACTCAGCCACTAAGTCTTGTCGTGATAGGCAGAGATCGAGAGATTGAAAGATAACTTCCGAATTTGGCAGCAGGGTCAGAATCCCTCGGAGCTTTCGCTGCTCGACGCCCCATAGCTCTCTTCCGCTCTTTGCCGGCCTTAGCGATATGTTTGTCCGCCTTGTCATATTTGCGTGCTGCCATATAAAGGTTCCATTGATGATACAGTCGAGCCTATTTAACTTTGATTCAATCACTCGATTGACGCGCGCGCGCGCGCGCGCGCGCGCGCACACACACACACACACACACACACACACACACACACACACACACACACACACACACACACACACACACACACACACACACACACACACACACACACACACACACACACACACACACACACACACACACACACACACACACACACACACACACACACACACACACACACACACACACACACACACACACACACACACACACACACACACACACACACACACACACACACACACACACACACACACACACACACACACACACACACACACACACACACACACACACACACACACACACACACACACACACACACACACACACACACACACACACACACACACACACACACACACACACACACACACACACACACACACACACACACACACACACACACACACACACACACACACACACACACACACACACACACACACACACACACACACACACACACACACACACACACACACACACACACACACACACACACACACACACACACACACACAGCGATCTTGTGTGCATGCGTCAGTATTGACTTCGTTCTCCCAGTTAATTTTTGTTAACCAGAAATTGAATCCAAGACACTCAGTACACGGCTAAAAGACTACTTCGTGGAAGTTTTATTTCCAGACTGCTGGCTTACCAGAGCCATCCAGTAAAGAAATCGTCAAAATATTCCCCAAATGTTTTCCCAGTACTATTTTCTCCGCTCGATCTCTTTCTGGGGAGATCTATTACCTCTAAACTACCACCTTTCTTAAGAAAGATGCAACGCGGTACATCAGAATAAATGCCTGAGGGGCGAGTTGGTGCATGATGAAATGAACGGAGCCGCAAACAAGGACAGTAATAAGAAAGAGACACCACATGCGTGGTACATGTTGTACAATTCCAGTTTCATCTTTTTCGCCATAGTTTTCATCACAATCAAGGGAGATACTCCGATCACAGAACTGTTCTTATTTCGAGTAAGATGAAGCAAATGGTACGTCAAATATCTTGGCCCGGTCGGATTATTTTAATTAGCTTTTCTACCACAAAACTGCGTAGATGAACAGCGGCTCTTCTCAATCTCTCAATCCAATAGGATCGTCACTGGTAGGATATCAAGCGTCGTTCTTATTGCCGAAGGGCGCACTTTGCCCTGGATTTCATTTTGAAGAGTAGCGTAAAACGTGCCCGAAAAAATTCAGTAGTGAAGCCATTCTAGAAGATTCCGCCGAATTATAAAAGTTTTCAGTTACCTTGCGCTAATGACATTTATTCTTTCTGGGGTAAGCTGCATACAGCAGTGATAGCGGACAGAAATCATGCCATGAAAGCCGACGCTCAGCTGATGTGCACACGCCTGGATAACATAAAGGATCGACGAGTAGCCGTCATTGACTACCTGGGGCCTTTGTTGCGTGATGTCGCAGTAGTGTAAACCTCTACTTGAAACATATCTGGCAGGGTTGTCCAGCCTCAGTTGCCGCAGCTTGTTTTCCAGTAGACTTGTGCGCAAATAAGACGCAACGCTACACCTGTAGTTCCACTACAAGGCAAAACACAAACGGAATTCAACGAAACTAACTGGTGGTGAAGTTTAATGACAGAGGATAGACGTAGAGAAATAAGTTTTAATTGAGGCATGGATGAAAGGAGGTAAGAGGTGAAAGAAGTGCGCAAGAACAAAAAATCCCGGACGGGAGGAAGTGGTGAAACATATGGAAAGATGAACAAATTGCTTGGAAAAATTCGCTGGTAATCGATATCGCGCGAGCTAGATATTTTGTTTATCATCTGTTCTTGTGATGAGTACGCTCATTAAAGTTATATATAGAAGCAGTGTCCAATATTTACTATGATGCATACAATTCCCAACGGGGATAATGATACCGCGGCAGTGTAGGGCCGGCAACCTGTTGTGCAAGGGAGATGGCCCAGGACTCTTCCAAATCTATCAGTTTGCACTGCATAAAACATGAGGCCTAGCGCAGTCGCCACTGTGTCTCTAAAGCTTCCTTTACGGTGGCGTCCCGCCTGATCATGCGAAACTCGGGAAGAAATTGAGTGGGTTCTTTCCTCAACTGCTCTGAAGAATGAAAGTGAAGGAAGGCGCCAAGCTCCCGCAGTAGGGCCAAACAAGTTTAATTTGCTTCGTGTGGATGAAGGAGGCAGAATAATCATGAAATCTCAATTAAAATTTTTCAAATTTTGTTCCCTGTACTTTAGTCACGGCGGCATAGGCACTTCGGAACCGACCGCATCATTACAAGGCTGTAAACACGAAACGAGGCCATCAGCTTTTATGTCCCTTATACTGATTGTTGCGCCAGCATAATGAAATTTGTCAGCTATTTATACTTTCTTCTGTAGGCGTGTGCACCTTTTCGTGGCGCCCAAGCAAACTTACTCGATGGCTCGAGGGAGCGGGTATTGCTCGTAAGTTACAATTCTGATTCTTCGCGATCATTTCTGCATTTTTCATGATTCGAGGACAAGAACCTTCTTTGGTTAAGAAATGCAAGCAATTGCATTTATAGCATAGATTACTAAAAAACATCCTCCACTATATATACATACACCTAGCACCACCATCTTTCACTTGTCAAATGAATTTATATGCCTCACTTTTATACTTCAATTGAGGAATGAAATTCAGGCAAGTTTTTATTCCCATATGCTAATGCAGTCTGTTGAACAGAAGAGTATTATAAATGAGGACATTCTTCAAGTAGTTTCTATAAAGGAGAACGTGAGTAGCTTAGAATAATGCTAGGCAGGTGTTCATGAAAAGGACAATCGAGGAATCAGATCTTCGCGGTAGGCATGTGCTTTACAACTGATCTTATTTTACTCTTATTTATTTAATGCCTTTAGCATTGCATTTTATTCGTGGTACAAACCCCTAGGCTTCTCATTAAATCTCTAGCACGAAATGAGGGATTGTACCTTCGCCTCCTAAGTGCAGGTGTCGTCTGCGCTCATTTCCACCAAGTTTCAACAAATCACGCAGATAAGCTTTCTCAGAGAGTCCAAAAATTGTACCCAGTAGCGCTGATGTTTCAATGTGCGATATGTTTCTGATGAGGGCCCTGCACACGTCTACGTTGTTAGCAAGTGTACTATCGAGAAGAGGAATGTTCAGGATGCGCGTACACTGGCTCAAATGCGTCACTGCATCACAAGCGTCACCTAGTGCTCCGAGAATGGCAGGTTAACTTGGTGAGCCGAGGGGTGCTCGTCTGGAAGCGCCAAATTGCCTCCCTTGTGCCTGGTGCGAGAAGCAGTCCACCTGATGAGGGGTCAAGCTGGCGCGTTTCACGGAGCATACTGCCACATTGACAAGGCCCACCAACGGAAAGCTACCTTTGCTGTTGTATTCTGCCAATAGCTCGCTGCTGCGCTCTGCGGAAGCGTTGCCTCTAATATCAATCCGAAGGATTGGAACACCGTTCCGGAGACATTCTCGGATGACCATCTCTTCTGGCAAGAATGGAGATGGCGATATGAAATATATCGCCGCCAGCGATGCGCTTTTTGAGAGCGCCCGCTGGCCCAGGGCACTTATATCCCGGACAGTACATTTGTTGCATATGTGATCAGAGACAAGACTGTAATCACGGTGGTGGTCCCGCCGTTATGATATGCCTTTCACTGCAAAAAGAGAGCAGCTGTACAATCCCCCACCCCCCCCCTCCGTAGCAAACTGGTGTTTTTAAGTGAACCCTTTAGAACAACACCCACCAGGCACTTACCGCTGCCACCCTCAGTAGATGTGGCGGCGCAGCGGATTCATTTCCGCCTCCCGTTCACTCCGATCCCGCGCTCACCTTCGCTCACCAGAAGAGGTCTCCACCGCACACCCAGCTCATTCCTTCCCAATTGCCTCCTTCCACAAAACCACCCTGCATCCACCCTCCACATGGCTCCCCCCACGGGAAGCCCAGAGAGAAGTGGGACAAAAACTCAACTGCGAAATCGAGTTCACAGGCGCGGTAAAGAAATCCAGCTAAAAGGCTGCCCAACTGCGCACCGCAAACAGCGACCCGCCTCCACCTCCTTCACCCTTCAGAAGAATTATGCCACCTGTGGAAAGCCCCGGTTTAAGAGTAAAAGCTTTCATTGCGGCAAAAGCGCCAAAATAATTATAGGTCGTAAATTCAACTGCTCTCGCGAAAGGTCGCATCAGATTCCTGTCTACTCGGCAATTTTTTTTGTCTCTGTTATCCTTCGTGCAGTATTTGTAATACGTTAGTTGTCTTACGTATACAGGTTTGCTTGCAATATTTTACAACTTTCTAGGATGCTTTGAGAGGGAAACTATTACTTTTAGAACTTGGAGTATTTGCGAGAAGAAATCAAGGAGCAATGCCTTTACGTGGTAATTTTTCAGCGTCTCCTTTATTTTAATGCAATCGACAAGGAAGTCCCGTTTTCATTTCTGATACAGCATAAGTAAGAAAGAGCATTGTTATTTCGTTCTACAAGTGTGTCTATCTATTCCTCAGTTAGAACTACATCGTGCGTCACCCAAGCTTGCTCGAAACTAAACTTTAATATTTGTCCTTGGGTTCCTAAAATTTCCTTTTCGAATTGATAACACTTTTGGCCTCGTCAAAACACGACAAGAATCCTCAGATATTGATGACATGACTGCAGCTAGCTGTTAAATCCAATCTATCTGTCGGAACATGCCCAAGGGCCATCTCTTATATGCCTGCGAGGTAGTGTAACCCGAACAGAGTATTAACTCTGACGGAGGTTTAACAAGTTAATGCTAGGGCGCCTTATTTGCCATATCTAGAGTTCACAGCAGACCAGCGTTCTTGCTGAACATTTGAAAACATATAACGAAAGGCAAAAGAAGAAAGACGTACTTCGGCCACCGGCGAGCAAACAACAACTTCTCTGTGCGGTGCTGAATTGTTAGTAAATGATATTACTCATTGGCGCCTTCTTGCGCTCTGTGAGGTTGACTTAAGTAGTGTTCTCATGTCAGTTGTTTTAACCGCTTTCTGGTCATCAAGAATGCATATATGAAGAATAATTTTTAATGTTATCGAGGAACACTCCGCCATACTTTGTTTCTGGTCGTTGGCTCCTGAAGCTAAGTCTGGAATGACAAAAGGACTTAATAGAAAGGCAAAATTTTTCTCGCTTGTTTTAAGTCTCCGGTATGTGACTTTGGTTGGGAAACGTTTGAAACATTGAGGACAGTAATTACTTCTACATATATTATTGAAAATTCTTCATAAATAACTACTTGAGAGGATGTTGACAAATAAAGCTGTGTTAAAGGGACAGTGAGAATAGCTGTGCTGTTTTGGTTCTGAATAAAGCAAATTATTCAGTATTTAATGACTCAATTTGCATTCGATCAGGAGAAAAACACTCATTCGCTGCATGAACATCGAGAGAGGAAACTGGACTACAGTCACTCTATTTATTCTCGCCATACTGACGATGACGTCTAGAAAGTTACGGACCCCGTGATCAATCAGCCGAAGAGGTGGGGCAGTTTAATTTCAGAGATTCACGCAAAAGTGAAGTATTGTGTAGATTGCGATTTGATTGTGAATGGACTGACGGCAGCGGTATATATATTTCATTTCTTTGTCGTGTTGAGTCCTAAAACGAGCAGTTTTCATTGAAAATATCCTGCCTTTTATCGAAAGGCTGTAATCAATCTCTAGGCTAAGCGAAATTTGCTCACCGTGTACTTCTTTTCTCGAAGAGCTTCTCGAAGACAGACCATGTTCTCTATGGTATGCAAATGTATCGCTTTTCGGTCTACCACAGCATGATTTTTAAAAGATCGCCCTACAAACGTCTCATTTGCCTTAATGCATTCTTCAGTTGCCCCAGTACATATTTTTCTTCTTCCCGTACTGGGAGCTCCGTCTCATACCCTCCAACGCGATCCGACGTTTACCTGAACATACACTCTTCGTATTGTTTTAGTCCGTCCAAGTTTGTCTCCTTTAATTTTGAGTATTAAACATAGTGTGACTGCGTAGCACATCTTCTATGACCTGCTTATCCTGAAATACTGCTTCTATACTTTTAAACAGTGCCTCCTTAATACTACAAATCACGCAAATACAACGCTCACCCTTATCAGAATTTTATTGGGCATGGTTTCCGCAAGGTTAGAAAACTTTCCCGGTGCTTCTTGCTACCTTATTTTCCGCAGCCTTAACTTGTCGCCTGTCATCTTCAGCACTGAGGCATCTGTTGTCAAAGAACTCCATAATGCGTTCACTTTTAATACTTACTTTCCCCGTCATGCATAATTTTTTTTTGTTTTCTGACTTTCTGCTCGAGCGAACCATTTGATGCCGAAATTTCCTCAGGCGATCTCTATTATTTTTCCTGATCTCCATCGCACAACGACAGCTTTGCGGCTGAATTTTCGCCCCTAGGAGCTCCAGGATATGAAATTTGCAGTTCAGGGACACCTATCAGTATGTGTCTACAATGTGGACTCACGAATGGCAGCGGATATGTTGATATGTTGCAGCTTAAACTACTTTTCCTTTTCTTGAAAACATAATATTAATATTAATTGGCTTTTGGGGAAAGAAAATTGCGCAGTATCTGTCTCATATACCGTTGGAAACTTGAACCGCGCCGTAAGGGAAGGGATAAAGGTGGGAGTGAAAGAATAAAGGAAGGAAGAGGTGCCGTAGTGGAGGGCTCCCTTCTCGAAAACGGCGGATCAGGTTTCGTGCGGTGCGTTGGAGGACACGTCGCATTGCTTCACGCTTAATGCTCTAGCAACGATCTTGTAAGGCGCTTCTTGTTCTTGTTTTAAGGACGTGGAGGGGGGGGATGAACTGCCATTTCACACCGTGATCCTCGGCCTTGATGGTGCTCCCTTGCCGCGTAATCCTCAGCGCCGCAATCAGGCGCAGCGCGATCGCAAATACGCTGGCAACGTAGCCCGCGGCAAGCAGCCTAAGTAGCCATTCGTTCGCCCCTCGGAGAAGGAGTGGGAGCCCTCCGGCCGAGGGTCTCTTACGCAGCTACCATTCGCGCCGGATCGACCGCACGCGCTCATGGATATTTATAGAATTGGTCAGGAGGTGTTAAATAATGCGGACCCGCGTAAACACGCGGTACGAAGCAACGGCGGGAGCAATTACTGGTCTGACGGTTCCCGTCACCTTTGATTACCCATGCGCTCAGTGACAGCGGACAGAGTGGCCAGGTTTACAACGAGTGTGTTAACTTTTGCCCTAACAACGACAAATGCGCAGAAATGCGACCACCCAGTCAGGCTGTGGGAAATTTCGATTCAATTTGCGGGGAACGAGCAACTAGCTTTCCGTTGCTTTTTATAAACGGCTATAAACGGCACAATTGCCTTTGCATCCGTGGTGTCCCGAAGCAATTGTTAATCTGACCACGTGAAGGGCCCAGGAAATCATTACCGAAACATAGCGTAAAATACCCTTATTTTTGCGAGCTCCGGTAGGCAGAGTGAGACAGAGAATACACAATTGTGCAGCTTTTACGTTAGCCGCTATGCAAGTGCCGGGCTTGTCACGAGAGGGGCGGCTGGAGTAGCACGTTGTCCGAGACAAGCCAAGCATATCACGGAGCAGGGAACCGGCAGTTGAAATATGGTGACTGAATGACTAGTTGGCAATAAAAGGCAGTTCAACGTTCAAGGTTCGTTTATTACATGTTTATGGTACAAGGTTAGAGAAAAACATTGAAATACAGAAGGAGGTCCCAAAGTCAGAGACTGTGGACGGGACCTCCTGCAAGAACAATTGTAAAAATGAATTGCAGACAGCATATGCAAAAAAATTAAAGTTGTTGGCATCATAAATGAGCAGTGAGTGAAATACGAGAAATAATGCAAATCCTTATTTGAATGAAAAAATGATTACACACCTAATATCATACAGACCAGTACAAAAGACAAGTCATTGAATAATATAAATGACAAAAGTAGTACCATATACCAAGTAACATACTATTAGGGGGATTGTAAAAACTGACGGAGAGAGGATTTAAAGGCACAGATATTAGGTGATTGCTTAATGCTAACTGGTAATGAGTTCCATAATGCAGTGGCAGTGAAACGAACTGTTTGCTTTCCATAATTAGTGTTAGGTTTAGGGAGTAAAAAGTTAATGTTATTAGCAAAACGCGTGTCGTTGCGACGTGGATTTTGATCACTGCTAGTTAACGAAAAAGGAAGTAGATTTCTAACAGAATTGTACATAAGGGTACATAATTTGTAGCAGATTATTTTGGGCACTGATAAAATATTGTATGATAGGAGCAGACGCGGGGCATTTGCAGAGTTGTGACTATAAGTGATAATTCGAATTGCTTGATTTTGAATAGTTTGCAGAGAAGATAAATGCGAATGATACGTGTTTCCCCAAGATGAAATGCAATACTGAATATAGGAGTGGATGAAAGAGTAATAGAGGGAAATGAGAATGGGAACATGGAAATACGGGCGAACTTTAACTAATACTCTAATACCATACGCCATTTCTCGGGAAATAGATGAGATGTGGGTCTGAAATTTAAGATGTTTGTCCAGTACTACTCCTAAAAAGGATACGTGATAAGGTGAAATGATTGAGTTTGAGCCTATGCTAACAGACGGGTTTTCGCAAAGAATTTTTTTAGGTGACCTAAAAACTCTAAAGCTGGATTTGGATGCATTAATGAACAACAAATTATTTCTGCACAAATCGAATATATTCTGTGCATCAATGTTAAGTTTATCGACCACTTTATTTATATGTGAATCTGAGGTTAATATTGTTGTGTCGTCAGCATAAAGAAAATAGTTGGAATTATAAAGACACCTAGGGATCTCATTGATATATAATATAAATAGAAGAGGGCCAAGAAGGGAAATTTGCGGAACACCAACATTAGTAGTCTTGAATTTTGAGTATGTTCCCGAGATGGACACGGCTTGTTTTCTATTGAATAAATAGCTTCTGATTAGCGAAAGTGCAGGCCTAGAAATGCCGACAGCGTCAAGCTTACTGAATAAAATAGCATGAATGAGGGAATGAAAAGCTTTCGAAAGGTTAATAAATAAGCACCAGCAAAGTTACCTGAGTCGATGTAGGATTTAATTTTATCGGTGAGAGCAATCACAGCTAATTCCGTAGAAAATCTTATTCTGAAACCGAACTGGTTAGGTGAGAGAATGTCAAATTTTGTTAAGTAATTGTTTATTCGGATAACAATGGCTTTTTCAATAATTTTACTGAAAAACGATAAAATAGCGATTGGGCGGTAATTAGAAATGATTTCTTTATCTCCCTTTTTGAAGACTGGAATTAGCTTTGCCTTTTTCAATGCAGTAGGGAAAGTGCCCGATTTCAGGACCAGATTGACAATATGGGCGAAGACATCGCAAATGAGATGCGCAATTAGCTTAATATGGGATGATTGGATATTATCTTGACCTGGACTGGCGTCTTTCAGGTTGCGTATTATTTTGCCGATTTCATCAGGGGAGACAGGGAAAAGGAAATTGCTATAAGGAGATAGTCAGACAGTGGAAGTTGTCGGTATAGTGTTCCGAGCAACTTCGAGTCCATGAAGGCATGACCCGGCTCACGGTATAGATATACCCTGGCCGCGAATTCTGCGTAGGAGATGAATGGATGCGATGGACATTTCGAGGTTGCATTATTGAACTGCGCGCTCACATTCTCGAAGGTTGTAGTGTGTGTTGCAAATATTTTATATCACCGGTTCTCTTCCAATGATTTTACTTTCAACATATAAATTTCTTAAATACCGATACTTTTAAGAAATACATTTCTTTGAAGCAACCTTTTTATTGCCATTAATTTGCAACGTAATGCCCCAGATTTTTTTGCTTTCGTTGACGCTACCTGCAGAGTTCACTTGCCCTGCCCTGCACCAATTATTAGTGCTCAGTGAACATATGTCCAATATCAGCTGGTATTATGCTGCAACCCGAAATCGTAATATTCTTTCTCCGAACAATTGAACCACAACTATCAGTCCATTGATAAACTTTTTTTCGAGATTATTTAAACGCTTAATTTAAGTAGAAGTTTTGTGAAGCTAAGTTAGGGTTATTTCAAAGAGGAGCACAGAAAAGAGAATCTTTCGCGACGACTATTTTCTAATGGTACCAACCTATATGCATGTGCACACCCTTGGTAAAAATTCTTCAGGGAGCACGGTTTTTGTGGCTGCTTATGGCACACGATATCCAATTTCAGGAGAAGGAAGAAACTTCTTATGGCTACCCCAGTCTATTTTCCGAGCTTCAAAATGCGATTTAAAAGAAACCGCGAAATTTAAAGGCTTTTAACCGAGGATACATAGGTGAATTTTATCGTGAAGTAAATTTAGTGCAATTTATCGTTACATCCGCTAGGGTATAAAACACGTCTAGTGGAAGCATGTCTATACAGTTTGTTTCACAGAAAAGCGCCAAGGCTTCATGAAAGTTGTACGCCACATAACGAATGAAACTTATGTCATTTGATGCTGTCTTGCTGTGCAGGTCTGAAGACATTTAGATTATTACCTAAAAATATATTTAAAAGGAATGGACAGAATTTTGCCTCATTATTTCTTTCCCAAGCTTTTTCAGTAAACTTTTAGATGTGGTTAAGAAACAGCCGAATCCTTATTTTGAGAGCATTAGCTCTGATTCATCACGTTTCTCGATTTCTTCGGGTCGGCTCCCACCTCCCTTCAGGGCAAAATTTTCCATGTCCGAGGAATTCAAGATGGCGGCCCCACAGTAAATTGATATAACAAACCAATTGGTCATTGATTAATGACGTCATTAGTATATCGAATTGGTGATTTATTGATAACATCACTGATTTTGTGATGTAATAAAGAACAAGTCAGGCGACTATGTTTAATCGCTTATAACTCACCAATTAATCAGGTCATCATAAAACAAATTAGATATTTGGGATCCTCTACATAAGTAAAACACATTAAATACCCAAATTAACTCATGAAGATAATATTTATTATGGTTAGGCTTATATTTATTTCCTTAAGATTAATTAACCGATAATGTCATGATCTCAAGTGACATATTCGTAACAGGCTCGATGATTAGAACATGTTAGAACGAATATCCCTTAATAAGTAAATATTTAGTTATCGTTACGCTTAACATTACGGCCGTGACGTCAGCACTCAGCAGCTCAATCACGTGGCAATGCATCGCATGGACGATAGATAGCGCTACCAAACAGCGAACGGTCGTTACTTCAAAGTCTTCGAGGCGGTGGCGGCACATTTTTTTATAGATTTTCCTGGCAAGGTCATGTTTTCTCACAATTGAAAAATATCCTCGAAATATGAAAAAAAAATTTACTGCACTCTCTCGCGACAATGCTGGAACTCTCTCAGTCGTGTTTTGCACGTAAGCTGACCGTGTCTAAGGGAGCGATTGCCGCTTATTTAGAGAGTTTTCACAATGATACAAGGAAAAAAAATAAGGAGTAGGCCTTAGACCTTACCGCGGCTTCACTATGTTTTTTCGTATGTTGCGTCTGACTGATTATTCTTCCCTTGAATAGGCTTTATGTAACCTAACTATTCCGTACCAGAGAGGGCGCCGCGGTTCCCATCTACCCTAATAACGTGCTGACGCAGTTTCAGGCCGTTGCTTACATCGACAGCTGGTTACATCAGTAGGATGAGCCCATATTCTACGCTAGCTCAAATCACGGTTGAAAGCCTTACAGTGTGTTTGCCGAAGTGGAGAGTGTCATAGTCTCTAGATTTTTTTTTTAACTTTTAAAAAAGGACCCCACTTGAGGTACCTAAATCAGCTCTTTATCACTCCACTGTTCAACTTCACTTAACGCGGTTAGGCCTACAGTAAACATTACAAATTTTTAATGAATCATCCAAGTGATCGACGACAACGAATCAAACATTAATAAAAAATACTCGGCCTTGAACAACACGATGGCAAACGATATGTCGTTGAATTCGCTCGTCTGTGGTGCACCATTGTTTTTTACGCTTTGGCCAAAGGTGCATGAAACGCGTTGCATAACGCATTGAGAAGCCTGCTAAAATACATAAGAATTTTCACCTCAAAGTTTGCTGAGATGTTTTAGTTTTTGAGTTCAAAACCTGATTTAACTTGAATATAAGTGCGTTCCCACGATTCACCGTTTCTGCACGATGTTGAAATTGCATGACAAGCGTGAAACTGAAGACCAGCTGAGCGCCTTATTTTAGCTAAAGCGAGATAAGTGCGGACCGCTTGAGGGCCTTCCTCAATGCTGTTATGTTTTCATCTTTCCATGATTCGCTTTCTAAGCCCATGCAGGAGCAGAGCACTGTGCCCTCTGGGGGGAGCGGAACAAAGCGCTATCTCAAGTTGACACTCGCCTGACACAACACCCCAGTCACTGTGAGAACGTCCCAGTTCTGATGGAGCATTTTCGAAATTTCAGCATCCCAGGGGAGATTGCAATGACCCCGTTCATGATTATATCAAGTCTCATGCAGAAGTTTAGAGCCGTTATGCAAAGAAGGCGCAGCAGAAAAAAAATAGGGTTGATCTCAAAAACTAATGCGCCTGTTTTCTTTTTCGAAGAATGGGGCAGACTTCTGTTCTGACTGCTAGTTTCCAGAAAAACTTATTGCTCTGTTCTCCGTTTTGCTTTGTATATCGGCCATAAAACTTACTTCCCTCTCTCTCTTTGCTTTTCAGCTGCGGGTGCCATAAAAAAATGCATAAAATGTTTTGATGAGTTAAGCGGAATTGTGCATATAACGGCTGCATTTTCACCGTTTGTAGCCAGGAAAGTTTTCTCCCGCCATTCCACACCTCTCGAAAACTGACAGAAACAAAGTACAGGTGCGGCCAAGATATTATGGAACATGCTTCACCGATTGAAAATTTTCTCACGTGTTCTGTAGAGGAGGTATGAATGTGCCCTCAGTTCCTACACGAACGCGCCGGTGACGTGTACGAAGCTGGCTAAGAATTACCTCCTAATTTTCGTTAGGTAAGGTGTGGCGAGAGTTCGAATCACCGAAGCGTTCTCCGTAATATTATTGCCGAGACTGTACATGTGATAGGTATGCGTATTTGTGGGACTCGGACCCAAGCCGCTTGCCTGCGCAACAGGCATCTCTGAAAAAAAGGGAAATAAGTCTATTATGGTAACACCTCATCTATGTATTTCAAATTAGCAGTTTGCATTGCTGCGTGCCAAAATCATTGGAGTTTCATCGAATGTTCTACATTCGGTTGAAAAGTGTTCCGTGTATTTTATTATGGTTCACGCGGTCATCAATCTGACTTCCTCTGAAAAAAAAAAATATTTCGCACCAGCCAGCCACGGCCATTCAGATCGAAAGCGGCACTGATCCAGACGGCCGTGAGCCCTTTCAATTGCTTTGCAAAATTGTTATTACATGGAGCGAAATTTTTGTGCTCTTGTCAATTCTCAAGTGACAACTTCTTACATAAGGGACTGGAAGCTTAGCGGACGAAATGAGTTTCATTCAAGACCGGTCACTATACTCTTCTCTGGTTTAAGCTTTCTACAATGTGTCTTAAATTTCGTCCCAAATAAGATCTTCCTAACACCAAGCTGATGTGTTCTGCTTATTTGTTATGGCTTATGGTTTATGGTATTTCAATGTTCCGAAGCGAATCAGGCTGTTGTTCACGCCGTAGTGAAGGGCTTCAGAAATTTCGACCTCCTGAGGCTCTTTAACATGGATTGACATCGCACAGTACACGGGCCCCCTAGAATTTCGCCTCCATTGAAATTCGAACGCCACGGACGAGATCGAACCCGCCTCTTTCGGTTCAGTAAAGTAAATAGCATTGCCTTAACCGACAGCACATTACAAACATTTAAAAAATGCAGAGGAAGTAATTGACGTACCGCCGCCAGCCAGTCCGCTTTACACGAACGCTCGAGTGCGTATCTTCCACTGCCGTTAGCGCCGCTGGGTCTGAGACAGTACTAGAGCGACAGCAGGGAACGAGCTGTATCCAACCACCACAAGCGCATCCTGCACCATGGTCTCAGACTCAGCACCCACCGCTCAGAGGCAGTAATTTAAGTGTAAGAAGCGCAATCGAGCGTTTGTGTTAATCGTGCTGACGGTGGTGCACGAACTCTGCCTGGCAGATGAAAACGCGTTTGCATTAGTTTGCCATCTCATGGTATTTTCTGCGTGAATATACAAGGGAGTTCGAAGGACAGGTGGTAAAAGACATGCGTAGTGCATCAGCGATGACGGTATCTGCGCCTAACAGAAACTCAGCGCTCGCCCGCCGGAAATATGATTGCGGGTTCAAAGGTGACTAGTGAGGAAGGGGGCGGGGGGGCACCGCAAACTGCAGGACGATGAAGCTGTGCTCTCAGAAACGAGAGACGCAGCGAAGACACGAACGCAGTGAAACGCCAGCAGGATAGTGCTCATAAGCATCAGGCAAGAGCTGCGAAGCTAGGAACATCTTATAATCCTCCGTCGGCACGATGTGGTACAGGCAAGCCTTCACGACGTCCTTGTACACTGTTGCATGACAAGAAAGCACGGCGCGAGATGAATGCTTTCCTGCGTGGGGTAATCCGCGTGTAGCACTGATTAGCCCGCAAACGTTGTGAATGATGCGCGGAGAGCTTCAAGCACACCAGAACAGAATGTATGTTAGTTGTCCAGTATAATCGGGACCTGCGGTAGAATTCCAGAGCGAGAAAATTTTCCTATGTTGAATTTTCTGATGACATCATGGGAACATGCTTTTCAAACGTTAAACTGCGTCCACCCGGTAATATTTCAAACCGCTATCTTTGTTTCTGTATTTACTCTGTGAGCACATCTCTATAAACGGCTTATCGGCGGCTTTATACCGTTGTAATTTCATTTCGCCAGGTTCCGCTTCTCACTACAAACCGTTAAGAAAGACGCCTAAGCAAGTATGGCGCACCGAATATTGTGCTCTCATCATCCGTCTGCCCCGCAACCTAGCCTTGCTTTTTTCGTGCATTTGATTTATTAGGAAAGCTGCCTGAGAGGTTGTATGAAACATCCCCAACGTGGCTTATTCCAAGGTATGGCATGAACTTGGCCGAATTTGACTGCCGGTGACTCGGGGTGTGCTCGAGTGGAAGAGAGCTTTCACCTAGTCCCAAAATAGAATTGACCCACCCCTACATCTGTTGTTGGCCCACCCCTGAAAATTTCAAAATTGAGTTCACTCCCATTAGGAACCGACGTGAGACACCCCCAAATTGGGCTTGGCCAACCCCCAAATTTGGGTGGCCCAGTCAGTCAGTCAGTCAGTCAGTCAGTCAGTCAGTCAGTCAGTCGGTCGGTCGGTCGGTCGGTCGGTCGGTCGGTCGGTCGGTCGGTCTGTCTGTCTGTCTGTCTGTCTGTCTGTCTGTCTGTCTGTCTGTCTGTCTGTCTGTCTGTCTGTCTGTCTGTCTGTCTGTCTGTCTGTCTGTCTGTCTGTCTGTCTGTCTGTCTGTCTGTCTGTCAATCAATCAATCAATCAATCAATCAATCAATCAATCAATCAATCAATCAATCAATCAATCAATCAATCAATCAATCAATCAATCGATCGATCGATCGATTGATCAGTGTCTTCAGTCAAAGGTGCATTCCCCCCCAGGGATTAAGCTGATTTGAAGCTGTATGGCTGGCATATTTAGCGCCTAGTCAAGAAGCACGCTCATTATCTAATGAAGTGATGCAGAGACCGCAGAGAATAAAAGGGCAAACGTGAAATTCAGTGCGATATAATTTGGCTAAAAAGACGCTCACAAGAAAAAATTGCAAATACTTGCATAAAAATTGCGCGCCAGTACTGCAGAAAGGAATTTTCATGCATTCGTCTACTTCACCTTTTCCACCTCTTCTTCCACCTATCAGGCCATGCATGCTAGATAGACATACCGCCGCGGTCGGGTTCGAGTTCCCGGGTTCGAACCCGACCGCGGCGGCTGCGTTTTTTATGGAGGAAAAACGCTAAGGCGCCCGTGTGCTGTGCGATGTCAGTGCACGTTAAAGATCCCCAGGTGGTCGAAATTATGCCGGAGCCCTCCACTACGGCACCTATTCTACCTTTCTTCTTTCACTCCCTCCTTATCCCTTCCCTTACGACGCGGTTCAGGTGTCCAAAGATATATGAGACAGATACTGCGCCATTTCCTTTCCCCAAAAAACCAATTATTATTATTATTGGACACTACTTCTGTGATCTCAGCGATACCTCATTCTTTTGCGAACAAGAGCATAGAGAGAGAGAGAAAATGTCGGAAAGGCAGGCAGCTTGGCTAGAAGATGCCCAGTGTGATACCCTACACGTGGGAAGAGGAAATGAGGAAGAAATGAAAAGGGGAAGGGAAAGGGAGATCACTTTTTCGCGTGTCCATACGCCATCACTAACAGAGCGCAAAGGGCACACGCTGAACGTTTACAACCTTGAACTCAATTCTGAATCCTTCAACAACTTCAAAACCGCCTTAACAGATGTCTTCTAAAATGATGGTTTAGTCCTTACTAAAACTTAGCAGTAACTTTCCTGACATATTAGTAGCTTCTACGAGATTTGTGTGGTTGCTATCTTGTGAGCGGAAATGTCAGCTTACGACCTGAACTCTTACCAGAATACCAGATCTACCTTTCTGCTTCCCGCCAGAGGCTTCTACCCAACTCCTACATTTTATGCTTCAATATTTACTTAATGTATTTAATTTTTTCTTGAAACTTATAAACAGATGCGTATGTACTGCAACCAAGAGTACTAATATTTGAATTCACTGGAGAGTAAGAGCTCCCGAAGAAATGCGAGAACTTCTAGGATCACAACAGCTTAATCGTCGTGAGAGTGAAGCGCCCGACCTTTTCTTCACACTTATGAGGATCTCTACGTGCACGCGGGAAGCAGTTGCTCAGCTCGAGGAGCCGCTAGTGATATTAATCTTTATGGCCCAATGCCTTCCGTTTGAAGCAAATTGGAGCGCGCCTTTCTGCACCTTTTGTACCTCGACTACAGTGATTACGTTCCCAACTCATTCAAAGAAGTGCTAATGAAAGGACGCAGGCTGCGCATATTGTCAAGGTGTTGGTGACAAGAGAGGACCTGTTAGAAGGCAGGGCTCGGCAGCACGTCCTTCAGTTGGCGAGACGGCGAACTTCAACGTCTTTCAAAACGAGAGCACCACGAGC
This sequence comes from Amblyomma americanum, assembly GCF_052857255.1. NCBI lineage: Eukaryota > Metazoa > Arthropoda > Arachnida > Ixodida > Ixodidae > Amblyomma > Amblyomma americanum. The sequence goes on along the minus strand of NC_135500.1, from coordinate 158,448,842 downwards.
GTCGTCTTCTTTCCGAGCGCCACGAACGCCACCTGGCATTCCTCCCCTCTTAAAAAAAAAAACACGCGCAGAAGAGCGCGCGAACACAAGCACACACACAAGCACACACAAGCACAATTAATCACACAAGAGAGGCACGAAGATTCTGGGTGGGTCCCCGTGCCAAATACGGCTTCAGGCGCAAAACATGGACGATCTCTGGACGGGGCTTTCGACGGGTTCTCTGCTGGGAATGTTCAGCGTCCGGTTCGACCTCGTAATTAACGTCGCTGACGCGCCGCAAGACTTTGTAGGGACCGAAATAGCGGCAAATGAGTTTTTCGGACAAGCCGCGTCGTCGAACAGGTATCCATACCCAAACCTGGTCGCCGGGATGGTAGGAGACTTGTCTGTGCCGGAGGTTGTATCGCCGCGAGTCTTTGTCTTGTTGCTGGGTGATGTGAATACGGGCTAGCTGACGAGCCTGCTCGGCTTCGTGGGTAAACTCCTCAGCGTCAGCAGAAAGATGGTCATCGGTTGCGCAAGGGAGCATTGCGTCGAGCATCGTCTGAACCTCCCTGCCGTAGAGGAGGCGGAACGGTGTGAAACGGGTCGTCTCTTGAACTGCTGTGTTGTAGGCGAATGTCACGTACGGTATGATCGTATCCCAATTCCTGTGTTGTACATCGACGTACATCGCCAGCATGTCCGCCATAGTCTTATTAAGCCGCTCTGTCAGCCCATTTGCCTGCGGGTGGTAAGCAGTAGTTTTCCGGTGGGTCGTCCCGCTTAGCTGAAAAATTTCGGCCATCATCTGGGAAGTAAATGAGGTTCCTCGGTCGGTAATGACGTAGGTCGGGGCGCCGTGCCGAAGTACGATCTGATGCACGAAGAAATCCGCAACCTCGGACGCTGTGCCACGGGGTAAGGCTTTGGCCTCGGCGTATCGAGTGAGGTAGTCTGTGGCAATGATGATGTACCGGTTGCCACCCGAGGACAAAGGGAACGGACCGAGAAGGTCAATGCCGACCTGATCGAATGGGGCGCGTGGTGGTGCAATAGGTTGGAGGAGTCCCGGAGGCTTGGCGGTCGGGGCCTTACGGCGCTGACATTGCCGACAGCTCTGCACATAGCGTTTGACAACAGTGGCGAGTTTGGGCCAGTAGAACAGCTGGCGGATTCTGGAAAGCGTGCGAGAGTATCCTAAATGGCCAGAGGTTGGTTCGTCATGGCACGCAGAAAGTATTTCCTCCTGAAGTGTTGTCGGCACGACGAGGAGATACGCGCGCGAACTGGAACCAGGGTTCTTCTTATAGAGCACGCCTCGTTGCAGGGAAAACGACGACAGGTGTCGAGAAAAACATTTAGGAACGGTGGCTGGCTGGCCTTCCAAATAATCGATGAGGGGTCGTAGCACTGGATCGGCGCGTTGTTGGGTTGAGAAATCGGAAGAATTGATAGCCCCAAGGAAACTGATGTCGTCGTTCGTGTCGGGGGTTGCGAGTTCGACAGGCGCACGAGAGAGGGTGTCGGCGTCTTCATGCTTATGTCCGGACTTATAAACAATGGTGAGGTCAAACTCCTGCAGGCGAAGGCTCCATCGCGCCAGGCGTCCAGACGGGTCACGCAGGTTGGTCAACCAACACAAGGAGTGGTGGTCAGTGACCACTTTGAAAGGGCGTCCATAAAGATAGGGGCGAAATTTCGCAGCAGCCCAAATAATGGCGAGGCATTCTTTTTCTGTCGTCGAATAGTTCATCTCTGCGCGTGACAGAGCGCGGCTTGCATAAGCGATGACTCGTTCAACGCCATCCTGGCGTTGCACGAGAACCGCGCCGAGGCCGATGTTGCTGGCGTCGGTGTGTATCTCAGTGTCACCTCGCTCATCAAAATGGGCAAGAACGGGCGGCGTTTGAAGTCGCAGGCGGAGCTCGGCGAAAGCCATTTCTTGCTCGTGGGACCAAACAAAAGGTGTGGTGTCACGGGTGAGGCGAGTCAGCGGTTCTGCGAGGTCAGCGAAATTTTCGATAAAACGCCGATAGTAACTGCAGAGCCCTAGGAAGCGCCGAACAGCTTTCTTGTCACGTGGCAGTGGAAATTCCGCAACCGCGGCCAGCTTGTCGGGGTCGGGCTTCACGCCGGCGGCGCTGACGACATGGCCGAGAAATTTCAGCTCCTGGTAACCGAAGTGGCATTTTTGGGGCTTCAATGTCAGGTTAGCTGAACGAAGGGCTTCGAGGACCGTCCGCAGGCGATCAAGGTGTTGACTAAATGAGTCGGCGAAAACCACCACGTCGTCGAGATAGACTAGGCAACACTGCCATTTAAGACCAGAAAGGACAGTGTCCATCATCCGCTGAAATGTGGCAGGCGCAGAACAAAGACCGAAAGGTAGAACTTTAAATTCATAAAGGCCGTCGGGAGTGACAAAGGCCGTCTTCTCACGATCCCGCTCATCGACCTCAATTTGCCAGTAGCCACTTTTTAGATCGATGGACGAAAAATAACGAGCGCGCCGAAGGCGGTCGAGAGAGTCGTCAATACGTGGCAATGGGTAAACGTCCTTCTTCGTGACTGCATTCAGCTTCCGGTAATCGACGCAGAAACGGAGGGTGCCGTCTTTCTTTTTAACGAGGACGACCGGCGAGGACCATGGGCTGTTGGAAGGCTGAATAACGTCATCTTCGAGCATCTCCTTAACTTGGGACTTAATGACTTCGCGCTCTGTAGACGATACCCGATAGGGGTGTTGACGGATCGGGTGTACGTCATCGTACGTCACGATGTGGTGCTTGGCTATGGTAGTTTGACGCACTTTCGACGAGGAGGCGAAACACTGTCTGAATTCGAGCAATAGTGCACACAGCTGCTCCCGTTGGCTGGTTGACAGCGCGGAGTTGACATCGAGGCTCTCGAGGGGAAAAGGAGGCTGCACTGGTTCTGAGGAGAAGCACTCGGAAACATCGGAGATGCGTTCGATAAAGGCTACGGAAGTGCCGCGAAAAAGATGCCGATGCTCGTGCGAAAAATTGGTAGCAAGTACCTGTGACTGGCCACTGTGAAGATGGATCAGACTGCGGGCCACGCACACGCCTTGCGTCAACAGTAATGACAGGTTGGTTTCGGCGATGGCGTCACCGTCTTGAAATGATTCGCACTCAACCGTAATGAAGGCGCTGGTTCGAGGCGGCAGGGTGACTGTGTCCGTAGAAACTCGAAGTGTCTGGCTTGGTCGCGGCGCGTTGGGGAGGGCGACAGCACTCTCAGTTGAAAACGTGACCTTGTTATCGCGTAGGTCAATAATCGCCCCATATTCACGCAGAAAGTCGACACCTAAGATGAGGTCGCGCGAACAGTTATTCAGAACAAGACAGCAGACGACAAATGTGGACTCCCGGATTTGAACTCGGGCGGTGCACATGCCGAGAGGTGCAATCAAATGACCGCCCGCAGTGCGAACGTGTGTGCCAGCCCATGGCGTGAGAACCTTTTTGAGGACGGCGGCGAGCTGGCTGCTTAAAATCGAATAATCAGCACCAGTATCTAATAACGCTCGAACGTGGCGACCATCCAGCATCACAGGTATGTCTAAGGAAAGCCGCTCACGAGATGCAGGCTCCGGAGAGGATGATCGGGCACAGGCGTCGTTGTCTGCAGGCTGTGCCACCGGTAGTTCGTCGGCGTGGCGTGTGCTTTCTAATGGGGTCAGTGCGTCGGAAGTATCGGAGAATGCGGGCGTCTGAATCGGTGAGGCGCCGTCATGTGTCAGTGTCGATGTGTCGAAGCGAACGGGTACTGCGGACCTCGGAACCGTCGAAGCGTCGTTATGTCGAGGGAGTGTCGCTGTGTCGGAGTGAATGGTGACCGCGGACTTCGGAACCCGCGAGGCGTCGGCATGTCGTGCCCGCGGCGATGGGGGGTCCCCCTCAGAACGACGTCCAGCGAGCCCACCCCCTAAGGTCGCTGGTTGCAGTTTTCCCGCCGTGGGCTGGGCGACCGGCCTTGCGCCGCCCGGGAAAAACTCGCGGTAGAAGGTGAAGGACGACTCCCGGGCGATGGGGATCGAGCCCGCTGGCGACGAGACTGTTGCCAACGTTGGTCTTCAAGAAAATCCGCGACGGCCCTGGGTCGTTCGCCATAGCGGGGTCGAGGAGAATCGGGGGGAAACCCTTCGAGGCCCAGACGGCGGTAGGGGCAGTGCCGATACAGGTGACCTGGTTCCCCGCAGTGAAAGCATAGGGGGCGTCTGTCGGATGTGCGCCACACGTCGGCTTTGCGCGCGGACGGTCGGGGAGCTTCCACGTACTGCAGCACGGGTGCAGGCGGCCCCGGCACTTCAGCAGGAGCCGGAACGAAGGACGCCGGTGCTGGAGCAGGGGACTGCAGGGCTTCGGCGTAGGTGAGACGACGGTCAGGCGCGAAAGGAGGAGGGGATGGACGAGCCTCACCGGCAGGTAAGGACGGCCGGAGCACTTGCTGCACCTCCTCGCGGACAAAGGTCGCCATGGAGCTTTGAGCTGTGGTAGGGGCCCCGTACAGCTGCCGGATTTCTTCGTGCACAATCGACCGTATGAGATCGCGTATCCGGGAGGCATCGGTGCCGTGGAACGGTAACTCGCTGGAAACGGAGGCGGCGGATACGGGTCGATCGTACGCGGATGCTCTTTGCTGAAGAACCCTCTCGATCGTGGAAGACTCAGTGAGGAACTCGGCGACAGTCTTCGGAGGGCTGCGGACAAGGCCGGCAAAAAGTTGCTCCATGGACATACCGGATGGAACAGGCTCGGGGGGTAAGCCTCGAATCCGGCGGCGAGTACGGTGAACAGGCGTCGTGACGGGAATTGGACTGGAGCTCCGACTAACGGTTGGGGTACGGGACATGAGATCGATCCGACCTCCACCAGATTTGTCACGGTGTTGGTGACAAGAGAGGACCTGTTAGAAGGCAGGGCTCGGCAGCACGTCCTTCAGTTGGCGAGACGGCGAACTTCAACGTCTTTCAAAACGAGAGCACCACGAGCGTCGTCTTCTTTCCGAGCGCCACGAACGCCACCTGGCAATATTAAAACGAAGACGGCAGCAGAAAAACGAACTCTCTTCAAAAGAGCAGAGAGGCTTTCCAGGTCCGAAAAATGTGTACCCTCGTGAGCGACGGTACAAAAGAGGTTCCAAAAGCGGAAACAGTGCTGATCTTGCATGGATTTATGAAAGGGCTGGAGCGCCACTCCCAGAAATAGCATCATAACCTTTCCTTGCTTTTTGAATTAATTCTCCCGGGAACCGTAGCTTTTATTAATAAATATTGTAGTTCCTTGCATCTCATGATGAATATTCCAGCCGGCCACCTGGGACGCTCTTCGCGACTTTACCATTGAGAACTCAAGGTCATTAGAGAGATCATTACATTTTACCTGGGTTACAGCCTCCATATACCGCACTACTATAATAGCTAGGACAACAACATGATCACAGTCAGGATGGGGTGGTCGTGGCACGACAGCAGCAGAGCTCAGTATTGATAATAGCTTATTGTCTACGGGAGTTTAACGTCCCAATGCGACTCAGGCTATGACGGACGCCGTAATGGAGGGCTCCGGAAATTTCTACCTCCTGATGTTCTTACGCGTGCACTGACATCGGTCACTACACGAGCCTCTAGAATTTTTTCTGCATCAAACTTCGACCGTCGCGGCCGGGGTCAAACCCACGTGTCTGGGGTCAGCAGCCGAGCGCCATAATCACTGAGCCACAGCGGCGACAGTATTGATAATAAAATGAGATGACTGGAGCATATTAATGAAGTAAGGTGGCGTTCGTAGCACCTACGCAGTGCTACAACACTTTTTTTAGTAAAACTATTACCTGCTGTTTTCATGTGCACCTAGTGATTGTATTTATGAGCTACATTTTTTTTTTCACAGTGACAATGCACAGTGGTCAATTCCTGGACCGTATTTTAGCTTCTGCCTCTCGAACATTGCAAGTGCTCACCTACTAAATTAGGAAACAAAAGCCTCGTACGTTTCAGTTTCGCAAGAACATTCGGTAATGCAGTCGCATCCTCCGAGCTTGCGAGGTAGTCTGAAAATCTCCTCAGCTGTGTAAGCCGCTTTTTTGCGCGGACACGACGACATATTTAGAGAAGTGAATGTGGCGTAAAAAAACGATAACTTCAATCCAGAAAGATACGCCTAGATATATAGTTTTAAGAAGCCTAATCTATAGTCGCTGCTCTCTACAAAGCTGCTTTTCAACTGCGAAGAGGGGCACGCAGCACAGCGTGTAGAGTATACATTTGTATTGTATCGCAATCAATGTGCCTCCTGTACTGTCTTCACTGCATAAAGACGCGTCCTCGAAAAACGTAAGCAGTAAGAGCTAACGCTCTTAAAAATACGGCGCCACTGCATGCGCGCGGGCAAGGAAAACAACGCACAAGAGGGAGGGGCGCTTAGGGACAGACAGTCGGCGTAACAGCCTTCACGGGTTTTAGGAAGTTCAGTGCGCTGTCTCCACGGGCACGCTCGTCGCGCTTTTATGTTCATTGCGCATCGAAACAGCTCGCATGTAAATAGAACAGTTAAATACATAGGAAAACGCCTAGGAGGAGGGGGAGGAGGAAGAGGAAAGGCAGGGAGGTAGGAAAAGGCGTGATTACAGTAAAGCCAAAGTTGCCTGCCTCTCTACATCATAACATGAGTGTTAATGTTTTGGAAGAAAGTGAACGGCCGTCCATATGCAGCATGTATGAACGCTGATTGTTGATAGCAGGCGAATACGCAAAGAAATAGTGGAAGCACTCTAAAAAACTCTATGATATTTCAGCTTCATTAGCTGAGCTTATATTAAAAAGCGATTTTTATTCACAGTTAGGGACCGCTTCGAAAGTAACGGCACGCGCCTGAAAGAATATTTTTAATGTCATGCTTGCACTCAATTCGCTGCACCTGTTTAGGGTGTAATTTCAGCGGAGTGCGACATCCTAGCATACCTTAATGCTAACATGCTTACATGGCAACATGCCAACCTAACCTGGTCAGCCGACCGAAATTTCGAAGGAAGGCAAAATTTTTGTCGCTTACATGCCCGTTTTACTGGCCTAATGAAGCCAGCGATTGACGTTGTGTACTTTACGTAAGAATAAAAAAAATATGACTCACATTCTGTTGCACGCGTGTGCTCGAAAAAGAAGTGGGATGTGACACGTTAAGATTTTCGCGTTGGGTGTTTTAATAAGGTTGTTGAGAAAAAAAGGTGCGGTGGTTTCACTCTCAAAAGAGCTGTGCAGAAAGTTTGTGTAAAATATCAGCCAGGACAAAAAGTATAGTGATGGCGAAAAGGGCATACAGCTACAGTTAGATGATCTACTATTGGTCTCTATGCTAACAATGCGGCAGATTTTTCAGTTAAACACAACGGGCCAAGGGCACGAAAAAAGTTTGGTTTTCCACTTCGTAAATTCTTCGTACCGTACACTTTACCAACTGAAAGGTCTCATAAAGCGACCGTGATGAACAACGTAGAACCTGCTCGCCCTTAGTCATTATTCTGTATTCCCTAAGATAAGAGAACTCTTTTCACACACGGGTGCAATGAAGCCTACTCGAAGTTCATGCTCTGTCATCGAAAACTTTAACGGGCTTGTTTCTGACTTTCGTTCAGCAGTATTATGCAATTGCAAATGTTGTTCAGGCGTGTTCCGGAGGCACCTGGAGTTATTTTTACTTCAACAGGGGCGTACAGGTACGACGAATTTCGAAGAAATCCCCATTTAGAGCTCACGCATCTCAGGCATTGTAGTAATTCACTCATCATAACGAAGCTGCGTTCACTCAGTCTTACACAAAAGCGAGCAAATAGTCACAAAATTTACATCCAGCTCACAGTTTAGAAGAGATTGTTTCAGGCGACATGGTGCTCTCTAACATCAACCCACATCTACACGAGCCTGCGAGTCTTGACATTCAGTGCAACATGAGCCTTTTCGGTGAGCGGACGTCCGTATTTAAGCACTTTCTGCGATTATCCGGACGGTGGTAGCTATTATGTTCAATAAGGTTGAGAATAGAATGAAATCTTCGTGTCACGCAGTCGAATGATCACAAATTAATCGGCCACATTGCTATGGCTGTCGAATGCACGTTGTTCTGCTAAAAATAGAATAGAAATTCTGTTGGCCTCGATTAGTATTAATTTTTCAAATCATTGAACAACCTAGGCGCACCGTATTCCCTATTTATCCTTAAGCATTTTTTAAGCCATAATAGGTAGTTAGTTATTTTAATGGCGCAAAAGCAACTGAGGCTATGATGCGCCTATTCAAACCATAGTATGTAACCCTATGTGGCTAATGTGAAATAACTAAGAACTTTGACATAGAAAAATTTTTCATCTTTACCGCTGCTTCGTAGTTTTGAAGTTAGAACAACTTTAGCCTGCAACAGAAAGGCGCTAATGTAGAACCATACATTTTATGATTAATCAAAATTGGCCACTTTTTACAGACTTCGAGAGAACACCAAACTACTGCGGGAACACCATAACGCACCTAAAGATATCGCATCATTCATTTCTGCGTCGATGTTCATAGCAACGTGCTGGTAGCGTGCACTTCGTGAGGAAGGGTCTTCGAGTGATGAATTAGTGATGATAGCTCAGGAAGAATGTGACGAAAATCTCCCAACCTACGAATGTGATTTGCATCAGTCGGAACGTCATTACGGCGCCTTGTTTAGACCTTATCTTGTTTGTATGAGGGCATTACTATTCAAGCTTTCTTACATAACGTGATCTAAATTTACACGAGCTCGTCTGTCTCGAAGGGGTGAAGCGAACTGCGCAAAATTACGGCACGATCGCAACTCGCAAGCGCAATGCTTGGTTATGGGTTGTCTGAATTGATCGAGCAGATTTTGCCCTGAAGTCACCAACATATTTACTTGATCGGATCAAAGAATCAGCCGAACCAGAACTAAGCCAGAAATTGTTTTCTAAGGCTTGGCGGTGCCAACATGCAAAGAATCCCCTGAATATATAAAAGCGAATGCACGGAAAGGCGTATGCAGTCTGTATTGAGCAAGATTGTATAATTTTGTTCTGGAGCGCGTTCCAACATGCCATGCATATTTGTGTCGGCATCCCCAATCCAGCCGATTATAGGAGGGCACGGTACTTTTGAATGTGGAAATATTCTCGACTTTCCATATTGTGTAAGTGCGCAAAGGCTTAGTGCGTACTGTGAGACGTCTGGAGCCTATTTACTTTTTCTCATGGCTCATAAGCATGAGAACGACTCATATTGATTGTGAAATCTATGTGATTTCATTGAATATACTCATTGCATATGCTCTATTTATCAATGGTAATGACAAAGCATTAGAGCAAAAGCCTCCAAGCGCAGAAGTAGGGAATGCAGTGTGTGCAAAACATCGTTTGCGAGCGTAAAGAGAAAAAAAAAGAAAAGGGAAATAAGAAAATGAGCAGTGTACTATTCATGAAGCAATAAAAATTCATATTTGCACTGGAAATGGTAATGGCACATTGGCGCAGATAGTCGAAATATGCTGCCAAGCAAGACGATTGAACTCAACGCTGCACTAATATGGAATGGCATTCCTAATGATGTGAACACAAAAAGTAATTTTTCGCATTACCTCAAAATGTTCTTGCTGAAGCTCGAAATTCGAGAACGATTAAGTGTGCGAATTCTACGCCAAAATGATTTTGTAAAATTGATATCTCGTTAAGGTTATTATCTGAAAAGAAAATCCACATATATATATATATATATATATATATATATATATATATATATATATATATTATATATATATATATATATATATATATATATATATATATATATATATACGGACATATTTGTAATTAAATTAATGCCAAAAAAGTCTGTCGTGATTTTATTATTTTGAATTTATTCATGTGAGAACTGTTCTCTCTACATGCTGCATTTGCAAGGCATCTTTTTGATGGACCCGACAAGAGCCTTGGCTATGGGTCCAGCACCATTATACATAGTTCTATTGTACTTATTGCACTTGAGGTAAAAAAAAAGCAAATAGCCGAGCTGCGTGCATAGTCACACTTAAAACAGGCTGTAACTTTCTGGATGATTGAAGACGGAGCCCTTAGCTGATGAATATTTACTTTGCGGAGCAGAGAAAAATATCATCTAAAATTTTGTGGATGTTACCCAGTGTGCAATACGTAAGTTTCTATGTGTGATTTACAGACGTATTTAAGTAGATGAAAAAAGAGAAAACAGAAAAAATTCTTTGCACGGCGAGAGTTTGTGGGCTTTTTTGTCTGTTCTTTTCAGGATTATAAAAAGGTAATCAGCGCAGAGCTGATTGTGTTTCGATTTTGCCTAATATATCTCCGAAACTTTAATATGTAAGCATTACATCGCTTAAGCGTGGCGTTAACGTAAAGTGTTCACGCAAAGTTGGACATATAGTGGACATACACTTACCCGAGAAGCTCGGGCAAGTCGGGTACACCCGAGTAAGTCCGGAGAAACGCCACGCAAGCTGCAACCAATGGGAGGAAGCTCGGCTATGCTCGTGCAAGTTCGTAGGAACGCCGCGCAAGCTGAAGCCGGTAGTAGAAAGCTCGAGAAAGTTTGGAGGAGCTTCATGCCAGCTGTGCGAGAAGTTGCGCGACAAGAGCCACATGGGTCGCCCAATCCCTACTGATGGCTGTGACAGGAACAGTCATCTTCCAGCGCTGAGGCGCATTGCTTAATCCCTGCGCCATTGCACTGTTAAGGGTATGAGTACTCGCCACCATCTGTGAGTGTTAAGTACAGAATGACCACTTCTCCATATATGGAGCTTCGGAGCTTCGAACGCTATGCAGAGCTTCGAACGTTGTGCGGTTTGGTGGCCAAGGCGAAGCAAGTTACACAAACGCACAAACCTCGAAAACACCGACTGAAACCGCAGTAGTGCGCACTGCTTTCGCATTCACTACGCGCAAGCAGATGTAGATGCCCCCCGTAGTTTTATTTCGTTCTTATATACAGATTGCCCTTTAACTGATCTCCTAAACTGTTACGAATTTAAAACACAGCATCGACGCGGATGAGCTATGTTCTACTTCACACTGTAGCTTCACACTGTAGGGTATCGTAGCGGAACATTTACTTTGTCGATACGCTTTTAGTTTTTTTAACACGAAAGTGAGGCAACAGGTCATGCCGCAACGGGCACACAATTGCTAAGAAAAGACTACGCGATAAAAAAAAAACTTTTCGAAATTAAATTTTTAACCAATGCAGTTTACGCGTGTGCCTGCAGCAGTGCAACAAAGCAAAAAGAAATGAATAACAAATGACCTTAATTTTCTGACATTTCTATTAGGAGCAGTGTTACCTTGCGTTAGACGACCTGCAGAGCAAAAATGCGCCTGAGTATCGATAGCACAAGTAGATATGTGTGCGTGTGAGTGTGTGTACATGTATGTATGTATGTATGTATGTATGTATGTATGTATGTATGTATGTATGTATGTATGTATGTATGTATGTATGTATGTATGCATGCATGCATGCATGCATGCATGCATGTATGTATGTATGTATGTATGTATGTATGTATGTATGTATGTATGTATGTATGTATGTATGTATGTATGTATGTATGTATGTATGTATGTATGTATGTATGTATGTATGTATGTATGTATGTATGTATGTATGTATGTATGTATGTATGTATGTATGTATGTATGTATGTCAGCTTACCAATATCCCCTCAAGAGAAAAGTATACAACAGGTGTGTCGTTCCAGTACTCACCTACGGGGCAGAAACTTGGAGGCTAAGCAAAAGGGTTAAGCTCAAATTGGAGACAACGCAGAGGGCTCTGGAAAGAAAAATAAATGTTAGGTGTAACATTAAGAGAACGGAAACAGACGGAGTGAGTGAGGGAGCAAACGCTGTTAATGACGTCATAGTCGAAATCAAGAGGAAGAAATGGGCTTGTGCAGAGCATGTAATGCGAAGGCAATTGAGATAACCACTGGTCCTTAAGGGTAACGGAGTGGATTCCAAGAGAAGGCAAGCGTAACAGGGGGTGCAGAAAGGTAGGTGTGCGGATGAGATTAAGAAGTTTTCAGGCATACGGTGGGCGCAGCTGTCAAAGGACAGGGTTCATTGGAGAAACACGGGAGAGATCTTTGCCCTGCAGTGGGCGTAGTCAGGCTGCTGCTGCTGCTGCTGTAGGTGATGATGGTGGCGAGGTACGCATGTTACAAAAGTAAAATGACACGTCGTGGATCCCAGAAAGCCCATTTAATTGTGTTACTCTCTTGGCCAAGAAAACGAGCGCTAGTGGTATATTTTGAGTGGAGTGCGGTATTTTGCCGCATGTTTACGTGTATTCAATGTGCCTCATAAAAAATCGAAATGAGGGAAGTTATCATTGTTATCCGTTGCTGTTATCTGTATGGCACGTGATATCACCGAAACCAAATCGCACAATTGTCCTCGCGCGTAAAACGTGCTAATTCAACTTCATCTAGTGATGAACATAAATCCAGATGTCGCACGTAGCGGATTATGTCCTGCTCGTAAAAATTGCAACTTCATTTCTTCATTTAATAAATCGTCCTGCGGAGACACACTGAATGCAGTTCGGAAACGATCACCTTAGCTACAAAGCTGGCATGGGATAACGACAGAAAACTGATATAAAGAAACGCTTGTGTTAATAAAAGAATGTGCAGGTTTTGTTTCTTGCTCTTCTTCTTACAAGCACACGCTGTAACCTGCGTACCTAGCTATGTGAATCAGAACAAGAGAGCTCAGTGGCACTAGATCAAACATTATGTTGCTCTACAATGTCGAATTCATTAGGAGTGACACTGCATGACCTTCTGCGCGAATGGGCAGCGAAACACTCTTCATGTATTTTCCGACCTTAATTGTAATAAGGTGCCAGGAAGCTTAGATAAGTTACATTTCCTGAACGAGTGCTCGCGGCTTTAACTCAATCTTACCTTTAGGGGAAATTGTAAAAAGCCCTTGACATGTTGCGCAAGGCTCCTCAAGTAATGTCACTGCTGCTGTTTTCTTTCAACACCTTTAAAAAATATTAACCTAGCTATGAGAACACGAGAACACGGTTTTGGAACGAAAGCTGACCTAGAAAACCACTGGCTGCTGAGATAGGCACCAGGCCATGATCTTAAATGAAGTGCTCTAAAGAAACCGTGCTCCACGGGCCCATACACGGTCCAACTCTGGTTGCCACGACACCGTCGTTTTTGCATGGCACGTGATTTTACAACACTTGTAATGGCAATCAAAGTCTCCTTGCCGTTCGACGATTTAAGAGCGAGAGAATCCTAGGAAAAAGTTTAATATTTTAAGATGAAAGTGTTTGGCTTTTTTAGGTAGCCATTCATGCTACATCTATTTTCTATGCGTCATTTCTGCCCGGACCTTTGTGCGAGCGAATGCTGTGAAGGCTATGAAACTCTCAGCCAGGAGTTCATACCATTGTTTTTGTGGGCTAGTATTGAAGAAGACGAAATCACGAATAGAAATGAAGATGAATAGCTTGGAAGTTCTATAGACTGCTAAACTAATAACTCTTTTCTGATATTAGCCTAACAACGATGCGACATGGTGCAACTCTATCAGAATCACAACAGCTGTGATTGACTTTGCGTGAGGGTTCAGGCTTTTGATTGAAAACAATGAACAAGAGTAAATAAATGCGTCTCCTCTTGTTTTGCTAGTAAAAAACGATAGTAAGCAAAATTGAGGCTCTCAGTTTCCAGTGGAAGGAATGCAACGCTTGCTTTCGCTTGTGAAAAGGAATCTCTTCCTTTAATTTGCAACCCTTCGGGCAAAACATGTCACCTGGCCAGCATCCGCTGGATATTAAATCTGAATCTGAAATATCTGATTACAATACTTGTCTATCGTCAGTATTTTCAACAAAAAAAAAAACGATGTGAAAAGAATGATGGGTGAGTGTAAGGTGAACAAAAAAAAAAGACGCATCGAAATTACACTCGTCGGTTGGTGCATTTTTTTTCCGTACCGCATAAAATAAAAACCTGAAACAACTCGCCCGAATGTCGGTTTTAATGAAGTGTGCACATTGCTTGCTGTGCAGTTTGTCCACAATATGTAACATGTGTGCCTACTTTAATTTTATTTGAGAGTTTTACAAATCGTTTAGTAAACTGTTTTGCAGGAAACGAAATTGCATGCAGTGACTTAGGTAGAGATTTTTAAACCAATGTTTTTAACTTTAAATAATCATTTATATATCTATATGAAAGATTAGCCAGCGAGGATTTCCAAGCGTGAAAAATCCGCAGCACTGATCTCTCCCTTCTGACTACTGCGGATATCAATAGGCCGATAGATTGTATTGAAAACAAACGATACGATCATATTTGTGGCGTATATTTTTACGTTGCTTCTTGCACTTAGAAAACAGAGCAAAAAGAAACGGCTGTGGCCGCGCAGCGTCGAAGTGTTCACTGAGTACTTTCTGAGACATTTCTCTTCAGACGCAATTTTTCTTTTTCCTGTTTATGCCGCTTCTGTTCTTGGGGGCATTGAAATGTTTCTTTTTGCTTTTCGTTTTCAAAAATACGTGCTTCTCCCTTCCCCGGACTCTCGGATTCTCAACTGTGCTCTAATATTGTTGTTTTAACTTTATTTCATGAATTCAGACTCCACATTCAACCGCCGAAGAACTATTGCTTGGCATGCATCTATTCTATTAACAAAACAAAAACATTGTGCTCCTCCACTCTCCGGAGCGCTACTTATATAAGAGCACAGAAGATAAAATAAACTAAAACGAAACCCTGACAAACACAACCCAGACAGCACCGAAAGAAAAACACAAACTGCAAGAAACAGCAGAGCACCCGAGGTGCTGACATCAGCAGGCTGCCAGAAAGAAGCGGTTGAATTTATCATGTCAGGTTGGCCATTAAACCTTGACGCCGCGACACCACGCTCTCGACACTCTTTAGCGGTAGGGGTAACAAGGCGCGTCCGTCATCTGTCACCAGAAAAGCACCCAACACAGAACGTTGCTCCCATTGTTCTCTCCAGCTTCATCGAATTTTGTGTGTTGTGTATTCCCCACAAGCCAACGAAGCGAGTATCTTTTGCTTTCTTATATGCCGCATAGCCATTATTTCCAGCGAGCCCAGGGAAGAGGTGGTTGTGAAAGAGAACTTGAGGAGTAGATAACAACCCTGAGATGTATTTCAGTTAGACCCAACAAGCGCAGCTTTCGGTATGATTAGTAACGTCTGTTTTTAGGAACACACTACACACATGGAATTGCTTACAAATTTTTGATCAGTAGGCATTCCTCATGCACTTTCTTCTCACTTATATGATGTTTGCACAGAGTTGCCGCCTTTCTACGCCGATTGCATTCCATGTATTACAAAAGAAGCACAGCTCTGGCCGTCTGTCGAATATTATCCATGCCACTATAGTAGGATACAAATTTAAAAAAACAGCAGTTGTTAACACTGAGCCACGGTCCGCGGCATACAGTATTACTCCGCTAGCCAGTCATAAAAGTACATGAAATCAGCTTTTTAATGTTCGACTTTAATAAACAAGCCAGATATCAAAATTCTAGAGCCATAACTTTTTCTCGTGATTAGCTCATTGTTTAGGTGACAAGACAAGTTTTAACAACGGACTACGTTTTTGACGTTGAGGAATTCTGTTCGCCGGTCCTAAATGTGGGCGGAGCGGCACTGCAGACTTAAGGTGTATCCGACTATAGAGATTTTTATTCGCTATTGAATAACTATTCAAGCATTTACTCAAGTTTATGAGCCTTCTGAAAAGTGCTTCAACCATAGCTTCACAGTTTGCTCATTTGCAAGATGTTGTGGTTTTCAACCATGGAAATGAATTTTAAGCAAGAAACAACATGTCTACAGGAAACATTAAAAAAGGAATAGTTCTCAAGCATCTCGTCGTCATCAATGCGCATTGCTAGTATGCACTCAGGGCATTCACTTCAGAGATTTTCGACGATGTCTTCCAACTGCTAGATTAGATCTCGCGTCGATGTCAACTGCGCTATTCCTCTGTGCCCTCGACCATTTCGTAAGCAGGGCTAACGCGGCAACTTCAGGTTTGTCTTTTAAACCTAGGGGTGCCAACCTTACAGCGATAAAGGGTATGATTTCAAAATAGTAAAATAAACAGTAAAATAGGATAATAAATAAATACCTTTCTATCATGTTCAAAATACAGCACTAAAGCAGAAAAGACGCCGCAGTACGCTTGGACCCCACCGAAGATCTTCTGGCTGCTTGCAGCGGCTAGGCTTCACGCAAAGAGGAATGTGCTCATAAGCAGGATGACCTCGAAACCAGAACAGTCGTGATAATGACAGTATTTTATTTGGAGGATATATATTTTTATGTATCATGGTCTTGTGGAATCGCTGGTGCGATGCGCCAAATTGGGCATCGTTGACAATATCGGCGTCAGGTAGAACGCTGTTTACACCTCTAGTTCACACACCTCCCATATCAGCAATCTCTCTGCTTCATCTGCTAGAAGCATGACGCATCACAGCAAACTCTCAAGACAAGCTTAATACAGAGACATAAAATTGTAGCACACAACTAGAGGCAGAGAACAAAGAGAAATACTCTCATGCGGCTGGCGGGTCTAGGGCTGCTACGTCACATTCCAGACAGCTACCGATCGCAGTTCTAGCAATCCCCGCTAAGGAAGAATATGGCACTGTTACTGAGTACAAAATCGCTATTTTGCGCTACAAATGGCTTAGCTTCATGTTAAATATATGCGAAAAATAAACATCAGTTACCTTGGCTGACAATGAACCTTGCTGCGCTCTCACTTAAAAGAGAAAAACATTTTTTTTCCTCTGTACTCGCAAGCAGAACCATGGCTTCCTTAACAGATACGACGAGGGAGTGAGCTAAGCTGATGGTACAAGAGCCTCATGCCACACGATAATAATAGCAACTGTGCAGCAAATGTGCCACGCGAGCTTCGCAAAATGTTCCTAATGTAGTTCGATTGGCGAACAGCTGAGGGACGCAACAACCTCGCCAGCATTCTTTCGCATGGCTGAGCTGAAATTCTCTCCAAGGCCTCCCTACAGACATTACATCCGCTTGTTTGGCTCTCTGGCGCTCTACTGCTAGCACTGTCGAAGGCATTCACTAGATGCTCCTCGCATCACTCTATCTGTGCAGCCACGGAACGCGGTGATAAAAGTGGCGTAAATAGAAGAGGAACCACTGGCAGTCGAGTCGTCTCAAAGGGGCTCCTCAGAGGTTCCTTCGATGAGAGAAGCACTTTAGCTAGCCGAGGAAGCGTTGATTGATCCCTGCTTCTTAGTTCTTCTCCTCGATGCGTTGGCCGACGAGCCGTTTAAAAAAAAAGGAAAAGTGAAAGAGAAAACAAGAAAGACGAAAGGAAGGCATGAGTGAGCGTGCATGGAAGATACCCTTCAATGCACTCGGGAACGGAACAACCCGAAAACGATACGGGAGGCGGAACAAGGATTGAGTAGCCTTCCCTAATCTGCTTCAAGAACGGCGCATCTTAAATGAAAGTAATGACGGCCTTAAAGTACTTATTAAAGAAAGACGCTGATACGACGTTCTGAGAACGTTTTAAAAGCTTCAGTTTTTCTGCACTCAGCCTCAATCCTCGTACCCCTTTTCAGCCAGAGAAATTTGTTCTTTGAAGTATGGTTGCAAAATGTGCGGCGGTAATGCTCCTTAAGAAAATTTTCGTTCCTTCTTATTTCATGATAAACTGTCGTAGGCTGTAAAAGAAAGCAGCTGGGAAAAACAACGCGTCAGGACGTTCACAGTCCACGAATTGATGCGTCTTGATTCAAGCAACATCAGACCCTGGCTTTGGCCATGAAGTCGGATTAATAGTTCGAGTAGCCGCACGCTCTATGTATGAACAATAATTCTTGTTCGACTAAGCGGAAAAGTAAGCTGTATGCGAAAATAATTTAGCGTCTTGTTGTAAGGAGCTAGCTGATGAGAAACAATAATTTGTTTTTAACTCCAAATGTTGCAAACACTTCATCGGTCTGGTGTTTAGTTGTTTTCGGCGCTGTAAAATCGGGTCTTATTTAGTTATTTTTTTCACGTTTTCAGAAATAAAACGTTTGGAAATGAAAAACAAAAAATTGGGAAATACGTGTGCATGTTTGCGCGTGTGTATTTCGCTCGAAGGCATAACGAATCAGATAAGTATTGAAAAGATACTGTAGGGGTTCCCCTTTAATTTCAAATGAGTTCTGTAAGATTCTTCGAATTTTAGCAGCTAGTAAAAGTTATCGGGTAATAGACACACATTGAAAAACTAGAAATTTAGACGTTTTTTAGCCCAAATGAAGTTACATTCAATTATTTATAGAACGTATGAAATCAAAAAAAATATGAAATCAAAGAACCACTTCTATTCGGCGCCTTCGCAACCTAACTTTACGACTTAAATTTGTTCTCAGGCTTTACAGCACTGCCACACACGCATCTGCCAAATCTGTAGATAAATTAGTCGTTTTCATCGTAGTGGTCACGATTTTTTTTTTAATTTTAAATTTTCTCAACAACAATTGCGACTTTGAGTGGACGAAAAATGACGAGCTTCACAAAAAGTGAAACTGTCGGTGGATATTAAAACGCACATTTGGTGTTATCAATAGCTTTCCGAGATATGTCGCTTTGCTGTTCCTTTTACTACCACATATTTTGGATGACCGAAGTGTTGCTTATAGATGCTTTTGCGTGCATCGGCGGTTTACGTTTATTCGTCTTGCTAGGCAGTTTGTTTCGACTGCACACTGAGTGCCATTTTGCATCAAATTTGAGGTGAAGGCCATGTAAACATAATCAAGAAAAGCTGACGACGACATATTGCTCCGAACACAACAAGAAAACTATGGAGGAGAAAAAGGCGTGGGCTGTCGCCTAAAAGTAACAAAAAAATCGCGCTCAAAAGGATTTTATTGCAATTATTGCAATGGCTGTTAGGATCAGCATTGCTTTACAACAATTCTCCAGAGTTACGGAGTGCTATCATGCAGAGCCACAAATAAAGGAAGCTTTCCAAGTCAGAACGATAGTTACCAATTATCCTGTTTGTATTTAAGAGAAGACCTACGCTATTTTGAAGCTTTCAAAGCCACTCCAATCTTTCAACTTTCAGTTCATTTTTGTGGTCGTGTACACATGTTAACCTTGGAATGGTTCTCTTGAAATCAAATCAATGCTTATCGAATCCAGAATTTCTACCACATGCAAAATATACAGGCGAGGGTCTGGAAGTCTTACAACTTTACCGAGACACACAATACAACACTGCAAAACCAAGATATAATACCGAAATTAGGTGATTGGTTGCAGCTTACAACAAGCAAGCTATTAGTTATAACACGCAGAAACGCAGACTTCATAATGACGACGGGACTAAATTTAGACAGAAACAAAAGAAAAGTCGTAAGTTTTGCACCAGAAACTCTCAGCTTCTTTTTGAAAATATGTAAAGAGAGTGAGATTTTAAAAGCAAGTAGTATAGTGTTCAAAACATAAAATCACTTCAAAAGATAGCGTCACTTTTCTGTTATTAGTATAGGCTTTAGAATATAGAAAATTATTTCTATCTGAAAATCTAATAGAGTAGCAGTTAGTCAACAAGGCGGGATTAATAAATTGTAAATCCAGTGTTTATTTTGATCATGATGCAATGGTGATAACATCACTTCAAAAGATAGCGTCATTTTTCTGTTATTATTATGGACTTTAGAATGTAGACAATTATTTCTATCTGAAAGTCTAATAGAGTTGCAGTTAGTCAAAGATGGGATTAATAAATAGTAAATGCAGTGTCTATTTTTATCATGATGCAACGATGATATTGAAAAAGATGGTAGACAGAATGTTATGATCAATCAACAAAACACGGGCATTAATGCACAGAGAGCTACTTGTATTGATGCGGATCGTCTGGTTTTGTAAACGTTGTATAGATGATCAGTGGCAAAGGTATTCTTCCACGAAAAAAATGCCGTAAGTGACGTAGCTATGAACGAATACATAATTCAAGGCTATGATAATGTTAGACGGAAATATGGAGGAAAGTAAGTGCTCCAATGCCTCACGAAGATTTTTTGTTCTGATGAAGTTGAGCGTGGTAAGTTTAGGTATTGAATCCAGAATCAGGCCGACAGCGCTGGTGTAATCGGATGCTGAAATATTTTTAGAACAACGAGTTAAAGCAAGTGTGCCGGAGAGGATCTTATGACTAGTATAAATGACTACGAATTTGTTTTCAGAGGGATTTATTACCATGAGACTTCTAAAACTCCAAATTGAAACTAAATTCTTTCAGGGTTTTATTTCATTAAACGTCATTCCTTTCGTGCGGAAAATCAAGCATAACATTTGATTCGATGATGATATGAACATTGTTTACGCGCTACGACACGCAGCTCTACCGTCAGTTGTTTCATGCACGACGCGACGGCCTCGGCATTCGCCGGGTGCCGTGGCAAACCCTCGGCCGATTCCAACTTTTTACCCGACAATGTTAGGCTTTCGTTCAGCGAGAAAGCCTGCGACGGTTCCGGCGTGTCACAAAATCCCAATTTCTGGAGAGGGTCATGATTTCACGCGTTGAGCTGTCGAATGAAATTGATTCCAACAAGGCTTGAATTTTATTATTACAATTTCTAGAGGTGGCAGCTCGACTCAAATGGAATTATGACGTCTAATGATGTAATGAATATTAATACGCTTAAAAGAAAATCCGGGTAATTAGTTGGGAATCAAACCCATGATCTGTGAGTTGCGAGTCAGACAGGCTACCCATAAGAGACTGCGGCTCTTTCCATCGACTTTGTTAAAAAAAAAAGAGGTATTCTGTGTGTTCTGGTGGATCACTTGGTCTAGTATGCTAATTGATGTATGCTAATGTTTGTATGTAATTACAAAGAAGCGCATATTAGGAGAGTACCAAATAACCATTATTACTATAACCTCATACCCTTATATCATAGCTTAGGTTTCCTCCTAAACATTCTTTTGTTTTCTTTCCGCGGGCTCATTGCATGCTAAAGAAGTTCTTTACTTCGGTCCTAACTATGGGCGTAAATGCGGGATGACTTCGAACCGTGCCGTAATTCGAGAGTAGAGTCAGAATAGCTATTAATCGCTGGGATCGAATCTTTAAAGTTGAAGATGGCTCCATGTTTCACTCTAAATAAATAAATTCTATTGGGAGTGAATCTCTTTATTTTCTTCCATAACAGGTCGATTTTTCATTAGGTGTCATTTATTGTTTGAATTTAATTAATGCATGAACTTTGACTTGTTTCATTGAACACTTTTGTGATGCTTTGAGCTGAGCAGCATGGGAAGGAACTATCTGTATCGTGATACGAATAATCACTGTAAAAAACGTGGCGGATGCTTAGTCTTCTCGTCGATGATCATAACTACTCGTGTTCTCGTCGGTATATGCCTAAAAACATTTCACTATGTTTAAGACCGCAACACGATCAAGAGGTCCACTTTTATTTAGCTTCAACGAACGAGCCTTCGTGGTATTCTATACTACGTCTCATAGCACTTCCATCTGTTGATAAACCATTAGATATGTTCTTTCTAATTCGATTACGCAACTTCTGGAAAGCTTGCATGATGGGCCCACATTCGGGATCTGTTGTTTATGCAAAACATTACTTCAGTAGGAGGATCGTTCATGTAAAATAAGTGTATGCTAGACCGAGTTCGAACTGGCAAAGCACTCATTCTTAGTACTGTGCGCTTCACTTCCCTTTTCCTAGCGCTTTTTTGCTTAGCTGTATGGTATTATCCTGTCCATTGCTGTGTATTGCCGCCTGCTTGCAGGAAGTATTCGGAGACTTTGATTGGCAGCAGTTGAGGACAAGACTTATTGGAGGACACGTTAGAAACCTGCGATTCGCTAAGGATGCTGCCTTCAACACTCATTCAGGAAATGACCTGCAAGACATAATCAATGAAGTAGACATGCAGAGGAGTACTGGGGGACTAAAATAATGTGTACAAAACTAAAGTACTGTTCCAACGCCTCGGAAGGTAATAGCAGTTTACAATGGGTAGCGAGGAGCAGGAAGTGGTAAAGGAAGGCGCCTAATTAGGGCAGGTAGTGATCGCAGATACTGATCACGAGAATGAAATAACTGGAAGAATAAGAATAGGGTAGATAAATGGCATTGTACATGGATTTGTAAATGGCATTGTAAATGGCATTGGCATGACATAAATAGCATTGTACCAGTATCCGTCAATAGAAAAGTGTATAACAGCTGTATCTTACCGCTAGTCACCAATGGGGCAGTGACGTGGAGGCTAACGAAAAGCGTTTAACTTTAGTTATGGGCAGCATAACGAACTATTGGAAAAAATGTCAGGTGTAACGTTGAGAGACAGGAAAAGGATCGAGTGGGTCAGGGATCAAAGGCGGGTTAATGACATCAAATACTAGCCGAAATTAACAGGAAGAAATGGGCTTGGGCAGAGCATGTACTGTGAAGGCAAGTTAACCGATGGTCCTTAATGGTAACAGTTTGGATTTCAAGAGATGAGAAGCGCAGAAAAAGGCATCAGAAAGGCGGGAGGATAACATTAAGAAGTTTGCGGGAGTAGGATGGCCGCAGCTGGCACTGGACAGGGTTAGTTGGAGAGATATCGAAGAGGCCTTGGTCTTGAAGAAGGTGTAGTCATATTATGATTATTATGCGGTATTTGTTTGGTGCTCTACATTGCTTTCTGTCTTGTGCTTTGTTGCTTGAGTGTGTCGTGTTGTGCGTAGTGTTGATTTGTCACTGCATTGCTTTGTTTTGCATGCTTCCTGTGCATTATATAAATGATTGCATCACTTTAATAAATATGGTGTTAAAAAAATGCCTTCGTGGGGTATGGGTAGGCTGCCCGGTTCGACATTCGAAGGTATTGAGTTCGATTCCCACTAAAACCCGTGTTAATTCAATTTTCATTTCCGCTGAATTTTATGAATTGCTTTCTGCCATCGTGATTTTTTTTCTGACGGCAAGCTACTTCGACGACCCCAACACCGGCTTTTCGGCGATTCGGGACCCCTCACCGCTGTCGCGTGAAAACTGGTCGCCAGGCCGGTGCTATGATTTCGAAAGTTTTGGAGCGCTCTTAAGCAGCGAAGGGGCTGCTGATATGCCAATGCGGTAAGGAGAAAGATCAGATAAAATTCGCCGTTCTAAAGAGTTCTGTTTGTGGTCTGATATTTCGCCTTTGTCGCGATCAAGAAAAGGGGTACTCTCGACGCACAATGAAAACTTTAAGTGGACCCGTTCTTGTGCAGTCGTTTGCTGCGCAAGAGAACGGCGAAATGCCTGTTGGAACCACCGGCAAATCGACCATCAGCTCTAAGGACTATTGCAGCACCCTTCAACTGCCTGCTGTGGCCGGAGCATTTTCGGAGTTAAATGAAGGCAGGCGCCATTTGGGGTTAGGCAATAGAACCTAACACCAGATGAACTGAGACATTTTATTGCTCCTCGGTCGAGGAATGCGCTTCTGTTCAATGCATGCAGTGTTCCTTACAACGTCAGGGAAAAGTTAACTGTTAGTTGTCCTTCTTAAAGTCCCAAAACTAATATTGTGTAGTTGATATCGAAAGAAAAATAGACATTACCGCACATGTATTACGCTGAGTCACAAATACTGGTCTTCTAGAGTAAAAAAATGAACACGATCCCCTATCTCTCTCCCCAACAAATAATAGAGTGCGGTCCCTAGCCAGAAAAATTAGTGGTCGTGAGGAATTTGTTACAATGAAGTGGCTGTGCCTAGCGTTAGGGAAGATAACTGGAGCTCTCGCAAAGATCTTGTGTCCGGCATTAGACTTCACCTGATGTTGGCGACTGTAATAAAAGTTTTGGCGGCATTTCGGACCCAGATACGTGATGGTCCCGTCGTGCAAAAAACACAGACGAGAAACTTTTAAGTGTTTGGTAGCGGCAGCGACTTTCGAGTTGTCTGCAGCACCCCTGAAGGTGCTTCTCAATTTCATTGTCCGCGCACTCGAATCCTGCTAGAGAAGCTATAAAATTGTCTTTCTGTGCCATTCTAATGGAGCAGAAATTCAGGCATTAGACACCGCCAGTTTCCGCGTCCAAATTCATTTGGGCGCAGCTTCCGAATCAGTTTGCTGATGTCTAGAGCTTAAACATGACATACGTTTAAGAATCTGTTTTTCGTGGCAGCCAAAGGTCCACTGGAAAGAAGAAAAGTTCTCTGCCGAAAAATTTTTAAGATGACAATTAGGGATGGTCATCGCTTTTTGTTAAGCACGCGCAGTCTGTAACCTTTCGGCACATCTTGGATGCGATATTGCACACTGGTTTTGTTGGAATACTTCTTTCGTTCGGGACGTTTTATGTCATGGCCCTAAAGAGGGAGTGTGCGGTTCCTGCCGAAGCCTTGCGACCACTACCCACATTGTCTGGGAATGCCGCGAATATTCATAGAAGCATGCTCCAAGAAATCCCTATTGCTCTCCGCGCCGGTTCTTCGAGTAACCTACGACAGCACGGCCGTCGCCCTGGTCAGGGCAGAGCTTGAGGAACGTGAATGGTAGAAGGCGAGAACGCCACACTCTACGGCAGTCGGCGCCGACGCACTCAGCACCCATCTCGACCGTGATTACAACGGTGGGACCACAGGCTACACAGATGCCACAAGCGATAAGCGCTTGAGGCCTTTTATAAAAGTCGTGTTTTCATAAATCCGTGAATCAGTCGTCGAAAACACCTTCCCCGTAAAATGTTAAAAAGCCATTTACTGGCCTCCCCTACAGCAACATTTGCGCCACAGCCACATGCAGCGTGCTTAAATATTTTTCTTCTGCCATAGAAAAAATTCACATATTCGCTCAAATGCCTTCGCGCTGACAGAGCAGTTGCATTTTTCGATTTGATTTTAGCTATAATCCTTCTGCATGCCCAAAAATAAGGAAAATCAGTGGAACCATAGCCACCTTATTTCTCTTGCCCGTTCCAATCTAGAAGCCACTAACGACAGCCGGTTGAAATGCAGTAAATAATCAGCTTTCTTAGGTATTTGCAAACTTATCGCAACGAGCGAGGTATTGGAAAATTTACTGCGTTATTCTCGCTCGACACTCCACCGCACTGTTCACACGTGGAAACCACCTGTCCACTAGTCTTCCAGCCAGCTGGCCTCCACGTCAGATTAAATGCATGTCTTGTGCTTGCGTTGTCTCAGCTACTTGGAGGTCAGTTTTATAAGCGCACCTACTATTATAATAAAAATATTACTGTCCTGTGTTTTGAGGCAATGTTCAAAACAGAAGGGGCTGATTTGAAACACCCATAGCTTTGTACTTCCAGCACTGCTGAGAGCAGCGTGTGTCCAAAAAAAAAAGCCAAATTTTTTCCTCCTATTTACTTTTGCAGGGTGATCATTTTCTCGTGTATTTAAGGACGCGGATGTGAAAAAAGAAAGTATTGAGCAGAATATCGTCCACACTTTCTGCTCACTGCAATCAAAGAAGTCCTAAATTGTGCGGGCGCTTAGGCTTCTTCAATCAGATATCGTTTCTGATAATATCAGCGTTTATTTACTATTAAAACTAAGGTTAGCTACGATACCAATATGGAAGGAACAAAAATTATGTTCTTGCAAAACGCAGTGGATTCATAGAATTATCTATGCTGAAATGTGAAATCGTATATTCTTACAATTTTCCTGCTGATGCTCGCGAATTACAGAAAATGAATAAACAATAACAGCGGAGACTGCTGTTTTTTTACATCCAGATGGCGGCGGTAAATTTTACTGCAGTCTTGTTTTAACGTTTAAGACCGGGACGTGGAAAACTCTCATTGGACGTGGAAAAGTGTCACTGGGACGTGGAAACCCGAGATTACTGGAACGAAGCTGAGTTCTGGTGGCACAGTCGTAAATGTTTTGAGTGCTACAGCTCCCATGATTGCATTCGCGCGGTGGCAATCTCTGGCCAAAGCACTCAATAAATACAGCCCAGGCAGTTGCAAAGCCCCGCCTTTTGCGTTTTAGCTTGCAAAAATCACTCCAGCATCTCGAAGGCGAGAATCATGACTGAAGGCGCGTTCATGGGGGGCCTTCTTAACGGCGGAAGATTTATCACAATTGCCTAGCCACTGCTCCTGGTTTTATGGAGTGCCGAAGTAACACGTTCTTGGTCGGGTGCCTTCTCTAGTAATGCCCTTGAGAGCTACTCTATGCGCGCCTTTCAAGGTGCTTGAACACTGGTGTAGCGGTTGATAGCCTGTTGTTTTGCAGGGTTGCCACAAGCAGAGACTTATACAATGTCTGGAGTCGAGGTGGATTTTGGAGAGTTTTTGCTGCGCTTTGGATTTGATCTACCTATACCAGATAAATACTTCTGGTAACATCAGACTTAAAACTACTTATCAAACCCAAGTGCTGCATGAAAAACATATCATTCAAAAGCCGACATTCGCAAAGCTCTGTGCACGTGCTTAGACATAATAAAAAGAATGTACATGTTTCCTGTCTAGAAATAAGATATCGTTGATCTGTTCATTATTGTAAACAAAAGAGCTAATGATGCACGTCAGAAATGTTCTTCATATGTTTGTTTGCTTCTTCCGTGGCAAATAGAAACCACTCTAAGAGATCGTAATGAAAAATAAGTGTTTTTTGGAGGGGTTTGAAAATGGATGCAAGTAAAACACACCCCAATAAAGGTACAAACCGCATCAGAACCATAAAGAAAAGTAATGTTTTTAATGACGTATATTTCTCTCTTTACATCAGAAGCGTGACCTTGACTATTCTTCATTACCTGACTTTGCACTTCTTTAATACTCTGGGTAGGACGTGATCCTCTGAGCCCAGAAGACCATATTGTACTTGTTTAAATAGATCATTGTAATTGAAAGGCGCTAACGACACACACACGAGAGAAGAGAACGGGACAGAGCGCCACTCACAACTGGTTTTAGTTTGCAGAAACCGCAAATATATATATATATATATATATATATATATATATATATATATATATATATATATATATATATATATATATATATATATAATATATATATATATATATATATATATATATATATATATATATATATATATATATATATATATATATATAGTCATCCAGCGCAACACATCCAAACATCAAGTCGTACACGATAAGCATCGCTTACGTTACCAACTAATTGCCATTATCAATTACCAACTAGCACAAGAAATTCTTTTATTTAAATGGAGCTACATGCTTTCATCATCTCCTCCAGAAAACACGCAGGAAAGCCGCCTTGAATGCTTTCGTCACTTTGGATGCCTCATGCTACTCTACTGCAAGCCTCTCTGCGGCATATTTGAAAAAAATTCAAAAGACACACAAATCTATGCTCGCTGTTTGTCTTCTAAGCAGCGTATCTCCTGTTGTTTCTGTGTGTCCCGTACAAACTAAATGTTTGCCATCGATGTCAGCTGCTGACGTCCTCCTCCTCGCCTGTGCTGTACGGGATGAAAGAAGCTGCCCTTTTATCTCCTGCACTACGCAGGTAGATGATGAGTGGCATTCAAAGAGTTAAACTCAGGTCAACAAGAGATCTCACCAGCCAGACACCTGACATTCCATGACTACATCACTTACCCGGTGTCGCTGGTCACTATGCTATATTCTTGTAGTTACCAACACACTGTGCCATTTCGGAGAACGAAATAGTACAAAAAGTGGCGCACAACAGTAAGTGGATCCGAAACTTCAGGAAGGTTTTGTTAGAAAATCCGACGCTTTATAACGGCGAACAAGTTCACTAAAGAAAAGAATCGGCCAAGGAGCTTGCAATTTTATCGTTAGGCATTTTTACTATATATTTACCCAAACCGAACATCACCACTTCAAGGTAGTCTTCCTGAGCAACAATCCCCGTTGCGGCAAATGTTGCTCAGTTAAAATAGTTGAGCACGTTTTGTTCGAATGCTCCTCTTACGCAGTGGAGCTAGCAACCTACAATCACAACATGGAGGTTGTCACATGAATTCCTGTAACTATGGACTGTTTTTCAGGTATATCAGCATGACTTTCTTTGCAGCGCCATGCAGTGCACTCTCTTATTTACTTATTTAAAGGTAATATCAAAGATTGCCTAACTTTAAAAAACAACTGGTACCTTCCCATGATATGGATTCATTTTGCGCTGAACCTTTTGTCTGGCGGTCTTGAGCGCACACTATGTTTCCACAAAGTTTAAAACCTGTTTAAACTTCCCATCGATGCACAGTCACCACTGTCCAATCACGGAATAGAGCTTTATTTTTTTAACTGTTTTCTCCACCCTTCACTTCAAGTATCTCTCTTCTAAACCTATAGCCAGAACGGTGTGACATGTCAGCCCTTTTGTCTCACCAGCTAAACTCTCTCCTTTTCATTATAGACTCTCTGTTGTTCTGTTTGCTTCTAAAATTCTGTGAGTGTAGCCCAGCTCGGTGAAGGAATGAGCCTCTGAAGCGAAAGTCGTTTGCCTGGTGTCCCGTTGCATTTCCCAAAAGTTGTTTCTTGTGCGCCTGAGTGGACATCAGCCAAATCTCATCATCATCATCATCAGCCTTGCTATGCGCACTGCAGGGAAAAGGCCTCTTCCATGTCTCTCCAATTAACTCTGTCATTTGTCAGCTGCGCCCATTGTATGCCCCCAAACTTCTTAATCTCATCCGCCCACCTAACTTTTTGCTGCCCCCTCCTGTGTTTACCTTCGCTTGGAATCTAGTCTATTACATTTAAAGACCAGAGGTTATCTATCTAGCCTTCGCATTACATGCCATGCCCAAGCTCACTTTCTTATTCTTGATTTCGACTAGGATGTCATTAACACACGTTTGTTTCCTCACCCACTCTGCCCGATTCCGGTCTCTTGACGTTACACGTATCATTTTTCTTCCCATGGCTCGCTGCGTTTTCCTTAACTTCAGCTGAACCCGTTTCGTTAGCCTCCACGTTCCTGCCCCGTAGGTGAGTACCGGTAAAATACAGCTGTTGTACACTTTTCTCTCGAGGAATATTGGGAAACCGCCATTAATGGTCTGAGAGAACCAGCCATATGCGATCCACCCCATTCTTATCCTTCTAGTTATTTCCCTCTCATGATCCGGATCAGCGGTCACTGCCTGCCCTAGGTAGACGTACTGCGTCTAATTATAATGCCGAATCTAATGAGCAGAAAAGGGCTCAGCGAGTGCATGGGCGTAATTGGGCCGAGCGACCGTCTTTCATGCGTTTGTTGAGACGATGGGTGTTCTGCCCTAGCTTATATATAAGTATACAGGGCTACTGAGAATTTGGAAGGCCACTGCGCCGCAGGATGGTGTGGGGATGGCTTTCGCTGTCACCGAACTCTGATCGCCAGTGAGCGCCGCTGGCTGGGAGGGCAGCTAGCTGCTACAAACATGCACGTTCTTCTCCTTCTCTTGATAATAATTGCACGAAAAAGCTTGTCCGCTCTCACTCTTCGCTGCAATAACGTTGCAGGTCGGGCGTGTTGGTTAGACATGAAATGAAAGTTTCAGCGCACAACCAGACGAGGACGCTGTTGTGTTCCTCTCTTCTTTCCCCGTCCTCGTCTCACTGTGCACTGAAAATTTGATGTCTTGGCTGATTGCACCCATAATTGCGCAGCATTCAGGCCCTTGGCTGAAGGAACAAACATTTTTTCAGGGTCGGAGGGTGAATCACACTATGCAAAGTTACTGTTTTTCCGTGCACAAAGGAAAAGCCTCTATCTGTAAAACTCTAAATTGATTGAACGCTAAATCTAAAAAAGGATTAATCAATCTAGGTAGTACAAGCAACTTTAGAATGACTGGCATATGTGACAAACTCATGCTGCACAAAAGGTTTACAAAGGAGCTTTGATCACCCGTACGGCGTGAAGTACAGAAGATCCCTTCTTAAAGGCAGGACATTCGCAATACACCGCAAGGTGGGCAGGGTGAGATGATTTGACCCTCTACGCGGTGTATCCCATTATTTTGTCTTGTCGCTAACATTTTTAAAAGTCACTTTTATTGCCCTGGAACGGGGCTTACATGATGTCCCAGATGTTAAGCTCCTAGTGTATAATAATGACTTCGCTTTGTAAAGTAGTCAGTGCAACCTGCATGCTGTCAACGATCATTTACAGTACATCTCAGATATAATTCTTACCTAAGCCTCATCAACCAGTCATCTGCCATTCGTGAGCAGAAGTGCGAACAGGTGCCCACAAAACATTTTAGTGGGAGAAAATTACTAAAACGATTATTTTCTTGTCAGTCGAACCATGCTGCTTTGAAATCAAGTGTTTGCTTGGCACATCTCTTCGCGATCTGCACAGTGCAGACCTCAAAATCTGACTGCACCTCTAGGCAGCGAGCAAAATTTCATTTTTTTCTTGCTCTAGCGCTTCGAAAGTTTGGGGCATACTCAATTACATTACATGCTGAGAATGCGGTTGCATTAAAAATCTGAAATCCGCTCTGTCTGGTTCTCCTCCTCCGTCATTGCTGCGCTCCGCATGCACTGAGCCTCGGCCCCACCGGTACACCATCTTCAGCAACATACTTTCATGGTCACCCTCTCTACTTGAGGGAATTTCCCACCATGGTAGACACAAGCCGCGTTGATTCTGGCCAAATTCCAACCGTATAAGTGCAGCATCCAAACGCAGCTAGCAACTGCCGCCGAGACCGACACCGCACTCGGCCGTGTCACGTGGTCTTATGACGTCTCATACCTTCGGCGACCAATCAGTTCTCAGTCATATCACCTGCAAGCGCACTTGTCAACTAGGTATTGTCACGTGATGTCATGACCTCAAACCCCATCAACCGGTGAGTAGGCCACGTGGCACGCGGCCATGTCACGTCACCACTCTCTCGACCAATCAAGAATTTTATGACTAATAACGGCGATCGAATTTCATGAGGTACCACACCGGTTTTTTCGTGATGACGCTTATAATGCTTTAGCATTAAAACTATTGTGGGCATTTGTGTAATTCAGTCACCAACCGCTGGAGCCGTCGTAAACTGGCTGCTATGCTACGCCAATTTCCCCTCAGCTTTCGCTCTTCACATTCAACAAGCTCGACCGTTAAAATTCTGGGTTTAACGATCCAGCAGTCGCGAACAGAGAATATTTGACTGCCTCAGTCTAAAAATTCAATGCGGCGCCTGGGTGCAGTGAGTCTTGCGTCGGACCGTTCTGGATCCTGTGAGGCTTCGAGCATAGGACCACATCCTCGGTAACGCTTCGAGTTTAATTCAAGCAGTCGTGGTCTAGTGGCTTGGTTGTCCGCCTCGGCTGCGGAAGGTGGTTGGTTCGAAACCCACCGCCGGCCACCCACCGGCAAAAATGGGCACAAGCGTCCCCCGGCTCGGCGCCCGGCTTCCTCAGGGGTGTGTGCTTAGAAGAGGCTCCGCAAACCCCGCTGCACCCCACGGGGGGCAAAGCGAGTTTCGAACACTCAGCCTGCAAAGGTTGTTCATGATTCAGATGAGACAATGAGTGGACCTTGGTGTTCGATGAAGTTTAAATGAGCGCGCTCTAGGGAGTTCAGCAGATGAGAATGTGCTCGAAGAAGTTCAGGATGCTGCGCCATCAAAATCAGGAACATGTTCAGTATTGCTGCTAGATCCTCTTATTTTACCGGCATAATTCTAGCTAATGACTGGTGAAGAATGTAGGTTTTCATCCTTTATTTGTTTTTTTGCATTTATTCTTGAAATGTTGTGTTTGTATGATAAAGCTGTGCTGTGCGATGCCAGTGCACGTTAAAGAACCCCAGGTGGTCGAAATTCCCGGAGCCCTTCCCTACGACGTCTCTCATAGCCTCAGTCGCTTTGGGACGTTAAACCACCATAAACTAAACTAGCTTCTTAATATACGGCATTTCGCCTCCCTTATAACAGACATAGTAGAAAGCAAGGTCAGGCAAAAAGTAATTTCCGAAGAAATTTAACAGGCTACCATGTAGAATTCTCTTCCTATGAGCTCTGGACGCCAGAGAAAAGGCTGAGGACGTTACCGCTTCACATTGTTTCTCGCTAGCTTCCTGCACTGAGCTTCATGTCCAAAACAACTCTCTTTATAGAGGCTTTACTCTACTAGATATCGATGTGCATTGATTAGATCTGGAGACTCGGATTAGGGTCTAGCAAGTGAAACGGCCAAGGAGTACAGATTCCAGAATCCTTCTAATGCGCGTTCTTCAATGGAAGTCCTAGCATCTCTCTTCATTATGTGAATGGGTCCGCTTTGCAAATGAGATTACATTAAATTGACAGGATTATTTTTTATTTATTGAAGTTCATGGTGCTCCACTCTGTTCGGTTCAAGACTATTGTGTACTGAGGCTTTGCCTTTCAATGCAGAAGAATCTGCAGAGTCAGCAATGCGAGAAATATAGGCAGTGAACTTAGCTTCGGACAGTATTGAATTATGAACGAAACGACCATTGGCGAGCAGAAAATAAAGCTACGGAAGCCTTAGTCCGCAATTCAAAGACAGTACTCACTCTGACTTTTTTTTTCTTCCCTGAACTGAGTATTTATACTACGCTTTCAGCAAGAGTTTCAGAAAATAATCAGAGTCAGCGAATTCCTACGTTCGAGAAAGAGTGCGGCAAAACTGTTGGCCATTCGCTAAAAGCATTGTATAGAGAATCTTAGCACTGTACGAAGTTCTATTAGTGCCGCGAACTGCACAGTCTGCTGACTTCGGAAATTCGTGAAGCTTCCATATTAATGAAGGTGAAGTAAATATTGCGGAAATTTATACAGGGTCCAAAACAGTTCAGGGGTAAGACTACTTTGTGAAAGGTTGATGTCCATACGTTGGACAATCGGAACATTCATTTAAGCATTATAAAGGGTCGTCTGCATTTTAAATCTTTCTCCGAAGCATTTTAGGAGTTTCGTCGTGTATTGTATGATAGCTACATGTTGTGGGTTAGTGGACGGCCTACAAAAGAAGACACTTTTGAAAGATTTTTCTTGTCTTCTGCTTTGGCTCTCCAGCCGTTTGTAGGCACAGCCTGAGTCGTTGACACTGACGATTAGCAAGGAAAGTTATTCACCGGCTTCGGCATCACAGCCGGGGACAACTTTTGGAACGGCAAAAAAAGGATGCTTTGCAAACAATCTTTAAAAACAGCGGCTTCAGGTTAATGGTTCAAGCCGCCCCGGAAAACGAGAATGCAGTACGCGCTGCCTTCGGGTTATCCCTTAAAAGTGCCACATTGCAAACAGCGCATTTTCCGCTATTGGTTACGCTATTACGTGCCATGACCTTGAGGCAGCCCAGTTAATCGCATCGAAAACGTTCGCGCCGTTGTGCCTGAAGGGATGGTGTACATGTAGCAAACTTAGTTTTCAAAGTGAAAATGGCGTTCATTGCTCAGTGCTCACACTGGCTTCCCTGAAAGAGGACATGTTGGCCAATTTGCGTGTCTTTCCTGGGCTTCGCCTTTCAATACACTAAGCGAAGTATGCAACACTTCTGCGTCCACTCTGCATGGGGGTACAAGTTACGAACTTTTAACAATTTCTCACTGCTTTTTCTTCAATGCTTCTTATATTTAGTATATAAAAGAGGAACACTGAGTCATGCATTTAGCCGTCTTTATTTTTAACACACTGACGAAGAAATTCTTCCTAGCACTCAAGCTCGAGTGACTGCCACTCATGAAGACATGCCTCTCACGCTTAACTGCTTTTTCTGCGGACGTCGTGCTTTTGCAGCAGGCTTTTGCGAAATAGCATAACTGATGTTGTCGTAATGGTCTTAAAAATGGAAAGACGTCAAGAACGTCAGAAGTGAACACGCAGTGGAGCTCTTGTACCTATTGCGTATGTGCTTGGTCTCAAGGAGTAACGTTTACACGTTTAATTATACGTTAATTTCTGACAATGCATAGCAAAAGAAACAACCTTCTACGCCTTTTATAATAATAGTCTGTGTCAGTTCATACATTAGCGATAGGTTTTAGTGATCAGTTCGTATTATATACATTAATAAATTGCTTTCATTACGTTGCGTCATAAGGCTTCATGACACGTGGTGATTTCCTTTCCATTCTTCGTGGTGAACTTTTAATTATTTACACAGCACGACACGTGGCTGACACTCGAAATGGAGATTTAATGCAAATGAACTCACCAGTTTTTTCTGCCCAGTTCGTATCATTATTCTTTCTACAACCGCCGTTGTAAGAGCCGGAATCAAACCAAAACTCTCGCAAAATGTTTATACCAACACAATGAACTTATAATTTTTTAGAAAGTCGTTCATTCGTGACGATTGCACAACAGCATTCACAAAAAAATGCGCCGCCCATTAATCTACGTTCGTGGAAAAGTTCAATCGGTATATTTATCAGGCTTTCGTACAGTCTCAGGTTCTCATCTATTAGATAAATAGCCTTGCGGGATTGTTCACAACCAAAAATGAACGAATGACTGCACGACAAGCAACGTCTCATTAAGGCATAAAGAAGCTCCGGGATGCCTCTGATGGCGCGTTGATGTATATTCCAATCAAATAACTGGATACAGGAATATTCAAGTGTGGAGGTGGGGTAAAAGGAAAGGATGCCTTCATGCGACGCTTGCCAGCATATATTTTTCATGCAATAAATGACTTCATTACTTTCTATTTCCTATGGAAATGGTTTTCTCTCGCGTCTTCACCAGGGCAAATTCTACGGGAGCGGACCATCCGAGGGCACATTCTCATGACAAAGAAAGTTCGTGAGATCGCCCGTGTTTGCAGCAGGAGCGAGTGCCATTCCTTGACCTTGAGTACGCTGCTTATCTGAAACTCTCTCAAGAACGTAATGCGTTAATCGCTGTCAGCGCTCAACCAACTTTAATCCTAATCAATGGGAATGTCTGGGCTAGTTGCATATTCCATACTTTCAAATGCGGTTTTAATTTTACTTGTGTTAGTGTTGAAATATTGTACCGCGTCATGTTTTTTCGACTGGTATTCTTTTTAAGCTGTGTGCCTCCTACAGACCGGTGATATATATGCATACGGACTAATGGTGTACTCACAACAATGTGTGTGTGTGTGTGTGTGTGTGTGTGTGTGTGTGTGTGTGTGTGTGTGTGTGTGTGTGTGTGTGTGTGTGTGTGTGTGTGTGTGTGTGTGTGTGTGTGTGTGTGTGTGTGTGTGTGTGTGTGTGTGTGTGTGTGTGTGTGTGTGTGTGTGTGTGTGTGTGTGTGTGTGTGTGTGTGTGTGTGTGTGTGTGTGTGTGTGTGTGTGTGTGTGTGTGTGCGTGCGTGCGTGCGTGCGTGCGTGTGTGCGTGTGCACGCAAGCACGAACGCACGCACGTGAAGAAAGCCAAATCACTGAAACCAAGGAACCCCAGGTGAATGTTGTTATCTATTTTAATTGTTGCTGCTGGCCAAATAGATATGTATATTGTACTTAATTCTCACTGAAAGAGAATTCATTGCAAAGTATTAGAAAAGAGAACCACCTACCGCCAGTGGGATTCGAATCGCTACCTGAGAATTTAGTGCTCTGTGCTTTACCAACTGATCTACGGCGGCAGTCAAATGTACTTTTCGGGCGTATTTATATTGTGCGTAACCTATAACCTTGAGCGTCTTCATTAGCCCTACTCTCGTTAAGCAGTTAAGCAAATATGAAAAAGGAAATGAGAGGCACATTATGACATCGAAATGAATGACGCCAAAATTCACCGAAACAAAGAAGCATAGCTGGTTGTAGTCGTCTTTTTCCTTTTATTTTAAGTTGTTGGTGTTGATAACCTGTTAATTTCGCGCAATATTTCCTATTTCATGGAGTTGATTATTTTTAAAGGTTGCTTCTTTACTGAGACACTTGTAATCCAGTATAAGTAATATCAATACCAGTGATTTGAATATCGGAAATGCTGTTCTCGTCGACAGTGCAGCGCAAGGCAGTTAGCGGCTGCAAACGGGCGCAAGTGAAACCGCGCTACTAGAGAGAGAGAAAGCTCTTTAATAAAAAAAGAAACCGAGATTTAGCCGGAATTTAAACGCTGGCATGCTACTCTGCGCTGCGCGTGGAAGAGAATTGGGAGATAAAGGCGGAAGGAGGACGGTGCGGAAAAGGTAATACTGAAGTTTATAAAAAATAAAAAGGTGGGAACATAAAATGCACCATTATTGGCATACTAAGATGGCTGGGTGAGTAATGATGCTACATATGAAATGATGAAGTTCATGGTCTGATTAATGTGCTAACTGCGACAACAGTGCATGACGGCAATATGTAAGGTGAAATTAGAGCTTGTCAAGAGGTCAAATGTCCTTTAAACGCGCAAACAAATGGAGCTACTAGAAAGAGCGCTTGCCACGCCTAGCAGTGCGCGTCACACAGAAGCGGTACCGGTTTTACAAGCTCCTTTTACGCCACACGGCTGGGAGCAGCAAGTCGCCGGCGCTCTTCTGCTAAAAAAAACCCAGGTTTAAAAATTACGAATAGCCTTCGGTGATGCAGACTGCACAATTTTTCGGCTGCCTGAGCAAATAACCAACCGCTTTATTTCGTTTCTAAGTACCATTGAATGATGAATATTGAAGCAGCTTGTCCAGTAATACGACGAAACCTTGTAGCGCCACCTTGTAGCGGCTGCAGCGGCACGCGCGAAGAGAACGAAGAACCTGTAGCGCGAGCCGATACGAACGCTGGAGATGCCTTGCTGGCACGGCAGCCTACGCTGCGCTCTGGGGCACTCTATAATAAATGCGGCCGCCCTGCATCTCGTCCCTTTGTGCGCCGCTTATTTGGTGCCGTAGAACACCCCCCCCCCCCCCCCCCCCCCCCGAACCGGAGCAGCGCAGCTGTACCTTCGAGTTCCTGCCTCTCCATGGACCTTCCGCAAGATGAGCGGCTCCCGATCCCGCCTAAGACACGTCCTGGGTACAGCTGTGGCTATTCCGCCCACACAGCCCCATTGCTTGGTTCGCGCAAGTTGAGGTCCAGCTAAACATCAACAGCGGGTCGTTCCAGATTTGGCGGTTCCTCCTTGTCAAGCGAAAGTTGCCCTCCAACATCTTTGACCAGACTGACCTTCCGCCGCCGGGCGACCACCTGTTCGATGAACTGAAAGAAGCTTTTTTCCGTTTTTACGGCGCTCCACCCCACCACTCCGCGGCCATCAGTGCGCCCCACAGTGGGGCAACGGAAGCCAGTACAGCTGATAGCACCCGTACGGCAGCGGCTCCAGCTCCGCCTTGCTCCCACACTCCCGCACTCTCACGCTGTTACCGGATGAGGTAGCACTCGCCGAACGCCCCATCTCTTCGACTGGTTCTTCGACCTGTGGATCCCCATCGCCTTCCACGCACAGTTCGTGGCACCTCCGTCCCTGCGCCCGGCGCGGCCCACTCTTGCCTCCTGCCGCCAACCACACGCACACTCAACGCTGTCTAGTTGCTGCGGACAATCTGCTTGCATCGCGCCACGCCGCTTGTTGTGCATCTGACGCCGTACGCCATACGGGTGCCACCGTGACAGCCGAGACAACCACTGCAGCTCCTGTTTTCCGCGAGGCGTCCAGACTACCGTGCGTCTCATTCACCGCAGCCGGTGGCGTCTGCAGAGCCCCTCGCGGCCATTTGTGATCATGCCGTCCCCTACTCCTCCTTTGCCTCTCCTGACTACGCTGCCGTTAGCTCAGTGTTCACTCTCTTCACTGCAGCTGGCACTGATAAGTCGCCTACTTCGGCTCCGTCTCCGCTCCTTGCGATAGTTCAGCGCATAATTGGCCGTGAGAGTAGCATCGCTGGTTTAAAGCCTCCTCCACCCACGGGACTGCATTAACCCCATCACTCGCCCCATCCGGATTTGCGATGTCAAGCAGTAGACGAGCCAACCTGCTTTGCTGGGGCGGTGGCACCTACTTCGTCACTCCGTCCGCGTTTACATTTCGTGGCAGATCTCGACCACTGCGAAGTAGCCAGGCTCGGCCTCCTGAACTTGCACCACCTACCCGACGACCCCGCATGAAACTAGTGATCCGAACTTGACCGGCCATTCACATCTGTTCCTTTTTATTTAGTTCCTGTGCTCCCTTGTGCATTCTTCCTTCAGTGCGTCTCATCTCGCTCAAACTCCTTTTTCGCACTGCAGGCGGGGGCCCCTGTAGCGCCACTTTGTAGCGGCCGTAGAGGCACGCGCGAAGAGAACAAAGAACCTGAAGCGCCAGCTGAT
The DNA here is from genome assembly GCF_052857255.1 of Amblyomma americanum. Classification (NCBI taxonomy): domain Eukaryota; kingdom Metazoa; phylum Arthropoda; class Arachnida; order Ixodida; family Ixodidae; genus Amblyomma; species Amblyomma americanum. The sequence continues at coordinate 158,410,522 of NC_135500.1, read as the reverse complement.
AAGAACGCTGGAGACGCATTGCTGGCACGGCAGTCTACGCTGTGCTCTGCGGCACTCTCAGATAAATGTGGCCGCACTGCATCTGGTTCCTTTGTGTGCCACAGCCTCTTGAGTCGATGCATTTTCTCCTTTCCTTCTTGATTACTTCGGTTTGTACTTGGGTTTATTAAACAAGTAAAATCATTGTCTTATACATCTCAACTCTTGTGGTCGCTTAAAGCCCAATGAACCTTCAATTACCAACAATTTCACCAAGGCTCCAACGCAGAAACACCCATTGCAACGACTGTTTTTTTTTCGCCCTTCCGATAAAAAAATTGATTTGATACCAAGAGTTTTCCTGCAGCTTACGGGATATTTAGCTTGCACAGAAGGCCCCACTTTGCTGTGTTTGAAGGAGATAGCAACGTGAAGAAAAGCAAATAGAAAGAGAGAAAACTAATAAAACAAACGGAAGGTCTGACAGGTGTGCGCATACTTGGCAGTTAAAGAGAAAAGAACTCGGCAGACACGTCACCACACGCACCAATCTCTTTATTCGGCTGTGTGGGACAACTTAGCAATTTTGCCGTAAATAAAAGCGGCAGTGTCAAAGGTGCAGGGCAACGGCAACGTCTTGATAAAGCCAACATCCTTTCTTTGATTTTTCTCTCCGCCATTGTGAGAAGAACGGATGAAAAGAAGGAAGTTTGCACCATGTCAAGGTGATAAGAGCGAAATGCTGCTGACGTCGACGAGAAGCTACTGTCATGCTGCTGCGACACGTATAAGATCTAGAATGCACGGTGAAAGAGAAACATCCCTGTCTTTGTGCCTTCCCGGTTATCACGCGGTGCTGTTATTTATGATGTAGGCGGTCAAAGAGTTTCTTTGTCTAGCTAAACTTAGCGGGAAAAAATTGCAAAATATTTCGTGCATTTGAAAAGGTGCCCGTTTGAAGAATGTAGTGAGATATGTTTGCCATGGATTGGTGATTCGAGAAATAAAAGGAATCTGACTGGAAAGTCCGACATGATGGCCGGTGCGCAGCACTACCATATTATCATTCGCCTCACTACGTTAACGAAATGGCTATGTCGTTTATGTACCCTAAACAACCTGAAATCAGAAAAATTGTTTAAGGTATTCCTTTTAGCCTACAGTCGAGTACGCTGCGCAAAAGTGGTACATTTTTTATTCGCAGAAGATAAAGCAGGCTTCAGCGCTGATGGAATCGTTTTTTTACAATAAAATTCACAGGCCCGTTTTTACCGGTGAAATGTTTCAGATATAGTTAATTAAAAGTTGATAACTTTTGTTTACGTTTTGCGGTTGTGGCATACCTATAAATGTCATGTGTCTGAAAAATGTGCCGTATCTTTAATACCCTCCCTAAGGAAACGGTACCAATAAAGTGGGTGTATTTATTTCGACGGAATTCGAGTCTGTTCCCATGATCTCTAAAGACTATCTGAGAAATTTAGGCTCTAGCATTTCCATTGATTTGGGGATAAGTAAACCTTCTAATGCATCCAGTTCTCAGTCAGACGCCACAAGATGACGTATCTTTTTGAACGAACCTTGCCTAAAATATCGTTATGAACAAATCTGCGCTTACCTAACTCAGGCAGCTAGCACTCCCAAATCCCTGGAAGCCTGAGACCACTGTATCCTTAATTGAGGCAGCCCTCGAATCGTTTTGTACTACTGAGAATAAAAGATGAAACAATCGCCTCTTCCCGAGAAAACGTAGAGGGTGGCACCTCTAGTTTCACTGCTGGTCCCAAGAAGGCGACCACAGTAACAGGAACACAGAAGTAGAATTTAGAAGAACTTCTATTTGGGCTAGATGGTTCATTTCGATCCAGAAAAGAAAACAGTAGCGCCGAAAAACACACACACACACAGTAGAAGAACGACGAGCAAAGAGTGTCACCGAGCCGCTGAACATTCGGCGGGGGAAAGTTGCAATCAATGCAAAAAGTGTGAACCACAACTTGATGAGATAAAGATTCTGGGCAGGAGCAGTGATAGTAGGGCACGAGAGGTTTTAGAGGCGTATCACATCAGAAAAAAAGGAAAAGGGTGTGTCAGCGATACATCTGTGAAACTTGTTAAAGCTGAGATTTCATATCCTAAACGATTTTGTTGATCGCACGTGAGATTTCTCTCTGCGCATGCCTAGATTTTCTGTATATTTTCTCGCTTTTCACGGCATAAAGTCAGATGAAGTTAGCGCTTGTCCTACGTCGTTCTTCTACTGTGTGTGTGTTTTTCAGCGCTACTGTTTTCCTTTCTGGAACCCAGACTGCGAAGCTAATTTGCGACACTTTTCTCGACATTGGTAGGCGCGCAACATGCCGCAAACAGATAGTCAGCAAGTAGTAGCCAAAATAGCCGCGAAAGTTCACGCAGAGGTGGTTGTCATCTACCGCCCGCGAAGAGCCAGCGCTGTTACACATATGTTCTGTATCAGTATCGCATGGGTCGTCTCAGAGAGAACATCAGCAGACGCAAAATCAATCAGCTCGGCTATGAAGAAAGAGCGGCATTCTTACGTCTGCGTATATAAGCATGACCTGCAGACAATATCATTGTTTCCAGAGACATCCTGCAGCCACTCTAAGCATGCAGCGTGGTAGCAATGATACGCGGTCCCTGCCTGTGTTCATCTCTTGCGGGGCATCCTTCGTGGCGCCAGCGTCGTCATCGATGGTCGCGTCCCTCGGCAGCTGCCACCACGGCTTTCTTCTCACAAGGATGCCTCCTCTCAAATATATGCGGCTGATCGCCCTCTATAAAGGAATGACCCATTTAGGAAATGATATCTCGGCAGAGCAGGTGCTTCTGCCTAGAGTCCTTTCAGCGTACGAGAGGGAGTTTGGCTAGCTCCGATGAAAGCAGTGCGTTGCTCCTTTCGCGTATTTTCATTAAGGCCGATCGCAAATAGGAGCGTACAATTAACAGACATTTTCTTCCCCGAACCCAAAGACGGATGAGTACACCACCTTAATTTTTGTACTTTGTAAACTAATTCTGAAACATATTCGATTGATGACGTGGAAAGATAAGAATACAGATATGACTTCGATTGAATTCTATTGCACTCTACGGTTTTAGCCTTAGCTCGAGTGATGTGTTAGCTGCATGTTTTGCAAAGACGAGAACGTTTTTATGCCGGGAAGCTCGGTAATGTTTCATGTGATGTTGTGATGAACATTTCCTGCATTTGTGATAATACGCGGTTCTGCCACAAAAAGTTTTCCTGTATGCGATACAATTGTAAAAAAAAGAGGAAAAAACGAGTCAACCGGTTTTTCCAGCGACTTCCAAAGCGACCAGTCCAAATTCATGCGATTCCTTGGCCAAGCTGAAACAGAACTTTTGAAAATAAAAGTTGATGAGAGCATTTTGACGAACCGTTGTATCGGCTATTTTAAATCGCTAATTTGAAAGTATGTTTTCAGCGCTGAATGAAATTGAATTTCGCGGCCCCGCATCTGATTTTTCTCATGAAGTTATAAGCACATGCGAAGGTGTTCTGGCGATGGATTCTAATATCAGTACAAAATAAGCTATGGACCAGACGGCTTCCTTAATTTATTTTTGAGGCGTTACGCACAGCACCGTTCTTATTCCTTACGGATTCTTTAACTTGCCTCTGAGATCATGCGATCACCATGTGATTAGGCGAAAGACATGCATTGCACCAATACATAAAAAAAGGAAGTTGCTTAGTAGTTACTAACTATAGCCTAGTTTCTATCACCAGTCAGTGCTGTAAGCTGTGGCCGCATGCTATCGTAAGTTACGCAGAGAAGCTCCTTTTCGAACAAAAAATACTTTCGGTTTACCAGCACTGTTTTGGAAAAGGCTTATCTGAAGACGAACTGTTAGTCATAAGAGTTGAGTGTTCTTCACATGTCCGGCCAGTTGGATGTTTTGTTTTAAAATTTTTGTAAGACCCTGGATAGAGTTTCTTGTCGCAAATTATTGCTGAAGTTTTAATGCATTGGTCTTACGTCCGGCATAATAGCATAGATTGCTGCATACTATAAAGAGAGACAGCAATTTTTGCTGTCTCCGGTATTGCCGGTTTTGCGGTGTTCTGGTATTGCCTAGGGAAGTGTACTTGGACCGTTGTCGTTTTTAATGTATAGGAATGATTTAATTGATATATTTGCAGATGATGCTTCTATCAGATTATTTGAAGACGATTGTATTGTTTTGAAACAGATCTGGTGCAGGGAAGATTATAAGGTTCTAGAGCCGGCTCCCCGTGGTCGCTGTCCAGAGTATGGTATTGAACCGAACAAGGAAAGGACTGTTCTTCGACGCATCACAAAAAAGTGACGTCCCAGGATATTTACTTATGACAGAAGGGCTCTTTGCAAAGTTGATAAATATAAAAAGCACAAAAATGCAAAGTTGGTAAATATAAAAAGCATAAAAATGCGCCCTCCCCCCCCCCCCCCCCCCCAGAGTAGAAAGATTTTACCATTTAATGCATGCATAAGGTGCAAATTGGAATACGTGTCGGTATTGTGAGAACCCTACAACAAGAAGGACACGGAAAAACTGGAATGTATTAAAAAATAGAGGAAGGATTATATACGGGAAATATGCAAGACTGTATTGTCCTTCTTTGCTCCTGCAAGAAAATCAGACTCCAACATTACAAGCACGCCGGAAAATAAGTCGACTTCTGCTCTCTCACAAAATTATTTCACTAAAATTCCGTTAAACTTCGCGAATTGTATTCAGCAAGCAGCTACCGGGCGAGCAAGGCATGCTACACAGGACAAACTGGCTCCGATTTCTGAAAAATACATGCCCCTGTCGGGACAAGTTTTTCTCCAAAACAGTAAAAAACTGAAACGAATTACCACCTATTGTCTTTGATGTGAACAATTTCCTGAAATAACTCCAACGTTTTTGTGTCGATAGCTGGCGCCTTGAATTACATTGTGTTCTTGATTTGTGAACATGATTTATAGATTGTGTTTGTTTTCGACTTTTTACTTTTGCTTCCCAGCCGCCGCGGTGGTTCAGTGGTTATAGCGCTCGGCTACTGAACCGAAAGACCCAGGTTCGTTTCCGGCCGCGGCGATCGAATTTCGATGGCGGCGACATTCTAGAGGCCCGTGTACTGTGCGATTTCAGTGCACGTTAAAGAACCGCAGGTGGTCGAAAGTTCCGGAGCCCTCCACTACGGCGTCCCTCATACCCTGAGTCGCTTTGAGACGTTAAACTCCATAATCCAAACCGAACCAAATTTTGTATTCCCGATTTGTGTCAATTTCTAGATGAAGTGATTAGTGTTAAACTTGTGGTCTCAATCGTTCGTTTTGATGCATAGCCGCTATTCTATCAACCTTATTCCTGTAATCCCTCTCCTGCCCGGGCCAATTACCACTGGCCTGCTGTATAGAAACAAGTAAAGTCTTTCATCGTCTATGAGGTAACTTTTCTGCCTAGAAGTGGGACGACTACCTCGGTGAGGACGATGCCTCTGCTCACTATCATGCTAAACTATAGAAGAACAATGACTGAGAAGCGAAGTTGTATGAAGACAGTACACATCTGAACACTTCACGGCAAATCCTTTTTTTTTTGGAACCAGCAATGAAATGCATAATTTCAATATTTGAGCAATGTGTTTTCGTAGAACAAGAAATTCAGCAGAATAGCATGGTGACTCCTAAGAAGTGATCCCATTCTTTCCCAGGTTTTTGTTCTTATCAACGAGGAAGGTCTATTAGGCTTCATCTGATGGACGGACAAAAAAGATTGCGGTTGCATGTCAACCCTGATTTACATCTCTGGCTGCCTTTTGAACTTTGCGAAATAGTTCATCGCACTCTTTCCCAGGCCCGGCTACCGCTCCAATCACCGCAGAACCAGACATCCCTAAAACACGGACAAACAACTTCTCGAGCGGAGACACTGCATCGCACAGACGCAGTTGCAATTTCAGTCTTTTTACTATATCCGATGCGACGGCCTGAATGCCATATTTTTCATTTGCTGATATTCTTGCTCTGAACAAGTAATCGTGGCACACGTCGCCCAGCTGTATTACCGAATATTGTATTAACATCTCTTTTGGGACTAGTTGGTGCACGCTTGAATTAGAGAAAAACTAGCGCCCAACCATGCACGCCACAAGACAAGAACGAAGAAAGAGACACAAGCGTTTGTGTCTCGTTCTCTTTATTGTTTTGTGATGTGCATCTTTTCCCGCTAGTTTTTCCCTAATTCACATACATTGTGTATGTAATGAAACTAATTCACAGGAACGGGCCAGGATATAATGATATATATATGGACCACCGCTGTTTAGTGCTGAAACCTGCTACCACTAGGTTTCATGATTTTTCTTGATTGTACACACCCAATAGCGCGTGCATTTTTGCACGTCAATATAGTGCGTGCTTTACATAGCCTCAGTGTGTCTGCTAATGTTTCTGACTGCCCATGTTTTTCGGGCTTCATGACTGAGGTGCATTTGGCTGTTCGTTTCCAGCTCGTTCGTTTCTCTTTTGTGTTGCTGTTTTCAGTCTAGAGGAAGCGGTTGCACAAGGATTTATTTGTGTGCTCCTGCATCCGCCCATGTACCGATTTGTGTATCTTCATTCACCGCGATATGTCGCACTCAAAAGAGTGCGTAAAATGTTGTTCTCGCCGTGTACCAATAAATTTTTTATAAGCCACATAGTGAGATATTCTCCGTTAAAACACAATTAGAAAAAAAAAGGCATTCTTGTGTCTATGGCAAGTATCCGCCTTTGTGATGCTCCAGAAATTACTGAGCATTGTTTCATCGATTGCAGAGATGAAATACCCTTTCGGATTATCTTGCAACAAATATTGCAAAAAAAGACTTGATTTGACACCGCATTCTGTGCGGTATCGCTGCACTGCCATTTGATGGTGAGCTTTAGATATGTTCTTTCTTGTTGGACTGGATAGCCTGTGGAAAACGCGGATGGTGGACCGACATTGTGAGAACACGGTTGATTTGCCTTGTTTCAGCTCTGCCAACACACATTGCACCAGAGGCATAAGTTATCCACCTATTAACGTAATGACGAAATATGGAAAGACCTGGAATGTATTGTTTCAGGGCTTGTGTAGTGTCCATTTGTTGATTGTATTTCTTTTCTGATTGCTTACATAATACCTTTAGCTTTCACATTTATCAAATATATTTTGGAGATCAAATAAGCCCTCAGGCGTAAATCGAACCGAAAAACGCGTTTGTTTTCCGGCTCAAATATCCTTTTTTCACCACAGGTTTCAAACGCCTCCATGTTTTTTCTCTTTAAAGACTGAATTGAGGGTTGAGCGCTTAGCTGCCTACCTTGCGAAACAAGCCTAGGCCTTCTTGCTTCAACTCTGTTAATGTTGGCCCGCTGAAGCTAGACTTCTGAAATAGTAACAGATTAGGACATTGAGTTGGGAGTAACTGGTCTTTCATAACTGGGGGTTATGTTAAAGGTGAAAAATTTTCTACGCATTTGAAATTTTAGCGCGTTTCTTATGTTTTCATTTGTATTATGTAGACACCAGTAATAATTAAAACAACAGTGCTCTTCAGCGCTCTTCAAGCAGGCGCAAAAAAAATTTGCGCTTTTTCATTGTTTTCTGGTTTTGTTTTTATACCTTGTCATGATGACCTTCGGTGAGGAAAGAAAAAGTTTATATCAAATATAACACTGTTGTGGAACCACTGAACTCAAGCACATTGTTCGCCACAGCTCTTTACAGTGATAACATTTGACGAGCAAGAAGTTTTGTATACGAGCGACACTACGGGGCTCCCCCCGGTTATCAGAATTACACGCAGCCAACCTAAACACGTATGTTATGTTATCTGTATCGTGATAAAACGTCTGTCGATAAAATGAAAGAGCGGCGAAGATGACACAAAACACCATGGGCAGAATATATGTGAAGAATGCGCCGTAAGGTTTCCCTCTTGTGCTTGAATTTCTCAGCGACATGAAGAGAGATGTGCTACATTGCAACTAACGTTTAGAACGCCATGTTTGCTGACACACATAAATTCTTAAATTAGCAATACCGGCGCTAGTCCAATTTTGAGATCCATGCGTTCGCTTTGTCTTGCATTCCCAGAACGAGAGAGAACCTTGCATTTTACTTCAACTTAATTAAACATCAGTGAGCCTGAGGTATGTCTGCAAGATCAGTTCGACGTACAGAGTTTTCTCTTCAAAGAACTAAACGATGCTACGGTGCGTACCTTCGCCAGCCTGTGGATTGGTTCAATCCGCTCCAATTACAACCTATAGTTCTTAGTTTACAATGATTTTTACATGGAAACTTATGAAGCTACAACTTAGCTAATCAAGAAATAATTCAGAACTTAGGCCGAAAGGGCACGATCGGATTTCCTCTTGTAATATTGCACACAGTAGGTATAATAATTATGCCACCGCGGTTGCTTGGAGGTTATGGTGCTCGGTTGCTGACCCGAACTACCTTGTTTCGATCTTGGACACGGCGGGCACAATTCGATGGAGGCGATATGCTAGAGGCCCGTGTAAAGTGTGACGTCAGTGCACGTTAAAGAGCCCGAGTTGGTCTAAATTTACAGATCCTTCCACTATGGCGTCTCTAATAGCCTGAATCGCAATGGGACGTCACACCCCATCAACCAAAACAACAAGGTTATTTTGTATTCATATCGAGTTGGGTTGAAAGTAATTCTTATTACATTGCAGTGGTGCGAGGGATATACGCGAGGAAACTGCAAAATACGTTTGGCTGCATGCTTACCCTGTCTGAGCTTTTGTGGTGTAGTATTTGACAATCATTCCTTGTTCGCTGGTTGTCAGTGCTTTACGTGAGCTGGACTAGCGTAGTGGTCAAATTTGATTTAAACGTATATAGTACAGGCTTTACTGCAGATTTGGTATGCTTCCCAGAATCTGGATGTAATCTCCGATCAGCGGTTGAAAGTGAACCAAATAAGAGCAAAAATTCAAAAATGCACAGCTCGTTGGCGTAATTCAAATTGGAGGTTCATCGCTAGTGGCGCCGTGCCCATCATTTCGCAGCGAAAGCTTAGTTTTTATATAAAGTTACGGCATGGGTCGAGAAAGCACTCACACACTCACTTGTTAGTGCACTCGTATGCAGCATCACAGTGGCAGCCGGGCATATGGGTGCGACAGTACTGTTACGACTTGTGAACCCCGAGCGTGATCTTGCGATGTTTGTCGGTTTGAGATGCTGAGTGCTTGTGCCAAGTGAGAGTGATGAATACAAATAAACGAAATAAATATCACTGACTGGAATTCGACCCTGTGGCGGCGCTAAATGAGCTGCGCTGGCCACTCCACGAGAGCGCTAAGCTATCGTCGAAGCCGAGAACACCTCGCGTTAAACTGCAGCACACTGTCACGCTCTACACGTCACGTCGTCATCTCCTCCATCTAATACTGCTATCAAACTTATATTGAAGCTTTGAGATATGTGGCGGTAGGGACGGAGAGGTGTGCGCTGCACGCGTTGCCCTGCAGAACGTTGTGGCAGAAGCACGGTAACACAGCACAGGCTCTTGGCGTTGACAACATTGCAGCAGAAAAGTGGCGCTGGAGCATAGGCCGCCGTCGTGCATGAAGTTAATTGGAACTGACGATGACAAAGTTGAAGGCGCGCTTAAGTGGCTCCCTGGGTCAGTGGACACCTCAAACGTGCTTTCAGGTACATGGTGGTGGTGTTCACTTGCAGAAAAGCGTGCCTTTGCACAATACTTCGTGCTCAGCAACTATAAACAGTCATCCATTTTTTAGCTTTTCATAAGTTTCTCTCGGCTTCTCAAAGCGCATTTTTCAGTTTAGCTCTGAAACCGGTTTTTTACTTTCTCTTTTTCATTGTAATTATTTCGTAAAAACTGATGTGAGAGACAACGTCGCTTCCTCCGTGGTGCGAAAAGCGTTAGTCTGCTCACGTGAAAACTAATGAAAAAGAGTTATTTTTTAATATTCACTAACAAACGATATAATAATATTTTGTTTCTTCTAGATAACCTGTGATTCGAAAGGGTTCTCTGCTGATTTTTTAGACGCTCAGCATGTGTTCCCAGTCGCAAGCTTGAGTAGCGTTTATTATTGTGCTTTCCAGTAATAAGGGTGCCTCGTCCAGCACGACCATGAAAACTTTCTTGCGCAAATGTACAGTTCCACCACACCCTACCTTCCCCACCACTCACCATTGAAGGCATAAGTTGGATGTTTCCCAAACAAAAAAAAACAAACTAAATCTCCACTCTCAGAATGCATCGAACGATAATATTTATCGGTGAGGCTACTATCAGCTCCGGGAATGCGGGACTCTTCTAAGCATACGCGGCTTACTAACGCTCCGAAATTGGTCCAACTAACGAGGACATTAGGCGCGCTGCTGCTGGCGCTCGCTGGAAAATGTAAGCGTCGGGAGGCAAAGAGTCCACTTTGGCGTTCATCGGGATGAGCTGGTCTTTGCGGCTGCGTTGGCTGGCAGTCACTTTGGTGTGCGTGCTTGCCTCGGAGGCAATCTCGGGGAGCGCGCATCAGGCACGTCATTAACGGGGCACGCATGGTCAAGGAGCGACGAGCAAAGGGCACAGGGCTTGCTCGGAAACTCTCTGCACGGTTCTCGTTAGCTTTTTTTTCATGCGCACGCTGCCGCCCGGAAAGTTATTTGGCAGACACAACCATGTTTCCTTGATGTGTCGTTACCCCTCTAGCTCCCCCTCTAATTTCTAATTCATTCATCAGACACTGGAACCTTCATTACGAAAAGCATCTTTTCCTGATGGAAAAAGAAGAAACCCTTCAGAAGGAGGCAGTTCTACCACCACAGTCGTTTGTTTTTTGCTTTCCGTGAAGGAGCTGTAAAGGGCGTCGTTAAATACAACGAAGGCGGTTTACCGTCGATCAATCAGAGAAAGCTCTTCGTCATCATCGTCTGGTACTTTGAAGGACGTCACCTCGTGTTGACGTCAATGAAAAACGGCCGGCAAAGACCAGAAACCCCTTTTAGAATGCAGCCTAGCGCTTAGTGAGGCGTTTAATAGTCCTCTCGTCCTGTATTCCTCCTTTTTCACTCCAGTCTTTAGCACTGTTACCCTCACAAATGTTTAATGAAAAGCCTATTCAGCTTTAATGCATCTTTAACAGCAAGCTTGCTGCAGTCCTGTTTGACTTATATTCTCGCTATGGCTCTTCGTAAACCGCACCGAGGCTACCCGAAGCGTCCGGCAGACGACGCGAAAGTTAAATAAAAATAACGAGACAGGTAGAAAGCACCTTGTACTTAGCCTGTAATGCGCGTTTTAAATTTTCTTTAGTTATTCTTTAGGTTTAAGTTGAGCTCAACGTACGTTATAGTGATATGGATGGATGGATGGATGGATGGATGGATGGATGGATGGATGGATGGATGGATGGATGGATGGATGGACGGACGGACGGACGGACGGACGGACGGACGGACGGACGGACGGACGGACGGACGGACGGACGGATGGACGGATGGATGGATGGAAGGACGGATGGATGGACGGATGGATTAATGGACGGATGGATGGATGGAAGGACGGATGGATGGATGGATGGATTAATGGACGGATGGATGGATGGATGGATGGATGGATGGATGGATGGATGGATGGATGGATGGATGGATGGATGGATGGATGGATGGACGGATGGACGGACGGACGGACGGACAGGCGGACGGACGGACGGACGGATGGACGGATGGTTGGATGGATGGATGGATGGATGGATGGATGGATGGCTGGATGGACGGACGGACGGACGGACGGATGGATGGATGGATGGATGGATGGATGGAAGAATGGATGGATGGATGGATGGATGGATGGATGGATGGATGGATGGATGGACGGACGAATGGATGGACGGATGGATTAATGGACGGATGGATGGATGGATGGACGGATGGACGGATGGTCGGAAGGACGAGCGGATGGATGGATGGACGGGTAGGTGGTGGATGAATGGATGGATGGATGGATGGACAGACGGATGAACGGACCGACGGACGGACAAATAAACGGACGGATGGATGGACGGGTAGACGGGTGGACGGGTGAGTGTGTGCATGGATAGGTGATTAAGTGGTTGGGTGGATGGGTGGGTGGACGGACGGACGGATGGACGGATGGACGGATGAACAAATGGACGTGTAGACGAATGGATGGATGGGTGATGGGGTGGATGGATGGATCGATGGATAAATGAATGGATGGCATGCAACGCATACAAAGCATGTAGCTTTGTAATTTTAATTTGTGGTAAGTGGCGCCGGCTGCAAGTCCCGCCACAGAAGCCATCGCTTCTTGGATATAATGGTTGTCAATAAAATCAGTGTCTACCTATGCGCCCATTGCGACGTCTGTGCACAAAATAATAATGTGCTGTAAGTGCTTACCTAATTGCACTTTCATTCCTCCGGGTGATGTTCTCATTGGTTGGATGCTTTGCCTGTAACTCAGACCGTCTTTCATAAGTTAACTGGCAGCCAGGTCAGGGAGGATTAGAACGCTTGTGTCTCTAGTACGGATTTCATTACATTTTTTCACAATACTCTTTGGACAGTAAAAGCTAGATATTGTCGTTTATTTGCCTATAAGGGGATAGAGATCTCTGCTATTGCTTCTCTGTGGGTTTAAGTGAGAGTGAGAGCAGATACAGGACTGAGGAATACTAGCAGTGCATTATCACTAAAATGTCGGTCTTCCTCCGATGCATAATTTCGTTTTTGCTCGTTAATTGTATCATACTTCCGTTTCCCTTGGGTAAATACATTTGTTAAACCTCCAGCTACAACTGTAATCGCGTGGAGAAGGGGAGCAAATATTGGAATACGGGTCTCTCTGGAATGAAGCGGGTCTATTATACGCCGCGCTTTCGCGGTTTGGTTGAATGCCTTCACCTCTGTCTTCTCATGGTCCAAATTGGCCGCACTATGGTTGCACCTTATAGACTGGAACATTTGCTGGAAAGGTTCTCTCCTTGTTTGTATTATGCTGCTGAGGCTCATGTACACAGCTGTACTGTCTAACGTTTCTTTATCATGTTTGATATGCTCGATCTAATGCTCTCAAATTTTTATTCTTCTTTCAGGAATGTATTTGAAATAGCTTTGTGGTTTTACATGAAGCCATAGGGACTTGTCCATGCAAAGGAGTTTTGAAAAAAAAAGCTTTCAAGATTGAAGTTACGATGTAGCGGTAATCACGGTGTAATTTCTGCTCCTGAAACGTAGCTGAACAATGTAGTGGAGATGCACTAGAGTTAGTGGCCTACTTTATTTATTCCATGCGTTGTGTTTCATGAAGATCGGCTATATTTCTCGTGAGAAATTCACAAGACGTGAGTAGAGAAGCATAAAATGAAGGTAATATCACTAGTGTAACGTGTGATGAAGCAAGTCAAGTTGCTATACGACAAGCCCACATACATTGCGTATTAAAAGGCGCTGAATAACGCAGCTGCTCTGCGGAATATGCAAGGTCTACTGCAGGAAAGTGCCGTAAATGGAAAGCAACCGTGAGAACTCAGAACTTTGGGGGAAGTACGCTATTGCAGTGGTACAAGGAAACTCGCTTTCCTAGCGAACGTGACCTGCCGATTTCAGCACGGAGGGCCGAATAAAAAAGACCCGCACTTACTCTTTTACAACGCGTTTACAGCCTAAGGAATTCGTGCAGCGTATTCTTTCGTGTACATTCAGAGTAAAACCATTAAGAAAAAGAAGACCCTCTGCTGTATTGTTATTCCAGAGGAGCGTCAGATAAATATTGCGAATAGTCCGTGCAGCGGATCTAGTAGATGAAAAATTATGTCATAGTTAAACCCCTAACACATTCCTAGCCCAACATGTAAAATGCGAGAACTTGCAATTTCGAAAAAATTAATACACCACCAAAGAGAGTAAATGAAATGAAGGCTCAACATTATTACAAGTGGTGGAGGTGCGAGAGGGACTGGGATCGGTACCCCGCACCTCCACCACTTGTAATGAGGAACGTCTTGCAAAGCACAGCGTCGCGAACAAACAGCGGTACAGTCCAGGCACAGACCATGGGAAGCCGTCAGTCCAGAGCCCGCACGAGGAACGGAACGTTCGGCGCTTGAGCTTCGGAGCGTATGGCGCCTCTCGTCGACTTCTTCGTTAAGCGCCAGCCTCTGAAGATTCCAAAGCCGAAGGCCAGTCTTACAAAGTAATTAAAAATGAGCGTTAAGGCCGCGATTTGTGGTGAACGAACATTAGGCAAATTTGATATTCCTGGATGCACCATCACACTTGTAATTCTTTCTTGATCTGCACTCTTGGCTGGGTATTACTTCTTCCAAGAAATACAACTTCAGCATTGGCACCGCCGGCAATCTTGTCTTGTACAGAAGTGGTTGTGAGGACAGAATTGAGCATCCACTGTGTGGGTTCACTATATTTAACACATACGCTGCGCTGTGCTTTGAACCGCCCCGATCTTCACCCTCTGACGGAGGGTAATATGATCTGGAAATTCATAACTCACCCTGAAGCGGCATGTCTTCGGTGCGCCTGTAGCCTATAATCAAAAGAGGAGCCACACGTCTTACAACAATATTATATGCCCTCACTTCCCCTCATTAGATTCGTCTGAACACTAAGCCACGCTTAATTTCGTGCATGAGAATGAGCCCTCCCACGCGCTCGCCCAAGATTTGACCCGCAAGGAACCTGAGGGAGATTCCAGGACATCTGGCCTTGTTATTACTAACGAAGAGAAGAACGAAACAACACATTACCACCCCCAGAAGCAGCGTAGCAGAGACCCTCCTTCAAAAAATGAACGGCAAGAAGAAAAAATTTGATACTAAGCCGGGATCAAGACGCCCACAAGTGGTCCCGTTTTTACACATGAGTGGCGCACAGCTTGAAGAAGGTTGCTGGCCGGTTGGACGTAGCTGTCGTTTTCTCCACACACAAGAATGTGAGCGGGTTATGCTCGCGGATCGGCCAGAAGAAGAAAGCCCTGTGCGACAAGAGGCACGGCAAGCATTTCGTATCGTGTGCCGTCGGAATGGTGTACGAAAACACACTGACGTGTGGAAGGGGGTATATATGCCAAACCGGTCGCTGCACTAACGACAGGGCACGGGATTATGACAAACCGTTACAAAACGGAGGCGGGTCGAATGTGCTTCCCCATTTCAAAGGTTGCAAGTGTGAGACAGTGCTTAACGGAAAAAGGATTCCGGGCAGGAGTCGCGATCAGGTGGCACGTGAAATTCTTGAGACTTTTCTGATCAAAAAGAAAGGGCGCACTTCTAGTAGTGACTCTTTGATATCCCTCCGTAGAAATGATGTTTCCTTTCCTGGCAGTTCTTTGTTACGTCATGTACTGTGCGCCTTTTCAGCCCTGCATTTCTAGCGGCCGTCTGTTATTTGTTTAGGTGGGTTGTTGATTTGTTGTTATTGGTTTTATCTTTTTTTGTCGTTTTTCGGTTTTTCACTGCTTTTGCTTCACATATATGACTCTGCTTTTGCTACAGTTGTTATTCGTTATTGGTTTTTAGTCTTTATTTTTGGTTTTTGTTCCTCACAGGTTTTGCTTCTCATGTATGACTTTGCTTTGCTACGATTGTTTTACACTGCTTTTTCTAAGAGATGGCCTCCTCCTTTTCGTTTGTAAATCCTTTTATCAGAAACTGTTAGCTTAATCTGCAGGGGTTAAATTTTCTTGTCTGTTATCCTGATGTAGCTGCTTTTTATTCCACGTGCTGGGCTGGGAGCGATAATGCGATAAGTATTATGCTTGAGCTGAATGTTTAAATATGCCACTCTTTCGTGTGATAAACAGTTGGTAGTGTGTGCATATGGTGTCTCTTTCTTGTTAGCGTCCTTGTTTGAGCCGCCGTTCACTTCATCATGCACTAACTCGCACCTCAGGCCGTTATTCTGAAGCTTTAAAATACGCACTCATTCTTGAAAACTACATGCGCCAGAAAGCACACTCCCATTCTCCGCTCAGCACACACACAAATTCCTTAGCAGAGCGGACGCCACAGTCTTACACCAGCTTGAGCCGCTCACTTTCCCAAACCTCTACAACAAACACCTTCTTCAAGTATCCTGGACTCTCGCCAGCATATGCAGCATCACTGCCCCCACAGTCTTTCACTCCCTGTGGGAATGCTCCAACCCACTGGGGCACCAACCACCCATCCAACATTACACTTTCAACCTCCGCGGTGGCTCAGTAGTTACGGCCCTCGGTTGCTGACCCGAAAGATGCGGGCTGGAACCCGGCCGCGGCGGCGGAATTTCTATGAAGGCGAAATTCTAGAGTCCGGTTTACTGTGCGATGTCAGTACACGTTATAGAACCCCAGGTGGTTGAAATTTCCGGAGTCCTTCGCTACGGCGTCTCTCATAGTCAGACGTTTGGTCTATGGGACGTTAAACCCCTATAGAACAAACCATACATTACAATTTTTCTGCTTTTAAGCTGCTGTCTTCAGCACAGAGCAACAACGCGACCAGCGGCTCATCTAGTGGGCGCTCAGGATAGTGGCATCTAACGGAGTCCTTGACTAAGGGCACCGCCCATAGAGGACGGCACCAACTATCAAATTTCCATTGCTTAAATAATTTTTTTTTCCTTTTCCTGCCAATACATTAAATAAAAAATTCAGGGGGCCACTTTGAGGAGGTGGAATGAGGTGAAAGCCTTTAGCGCGGTGTTCCTGCTTGTGTCACTGATATGTGGTAAAGATGTTAAATACACAATTGTTTGCAAATCTTAAATGCTTGAAACACTGGAAGCCGTTAGAGAGGCATCCGTTCGATTCGACGGTTTGAATCCCATCATGCACAAAGATTTTTTTCTTATCGATTTGAAGAGCGCTACGAACGGACAGACGAGAACATGAGCCATTAAAGGATTCCGCCTGAAAGATACTGTTCATATAATACACGTTTTTTTTACAAATTGTGTTCCCAGTAATCGGCAGCAATCGGCGCTAATCGGCCGATTACTGCGAATTGGTAGCAAACCGTCGTTTTGATGACACCATCGTCCTGCATTTTTCTTACAGTTATTTTTTTTGGCTATTCTCGATCGGAAGCCACCCAAGTCTTGTTTCAGTTCACTGACTGCCCTAAAATAGACTTTATAATATACGCCAATTTACGTGCGTGGTACTTTGACCTGACTTTATAAAGAAAAGGCAAAAACTTTAGCGGATACTGAAAGATGTAAGGTATGCTGACAACCGTATCAAATATACGGCAGTGTTTAAAAAATTTCCAGGAGAACTGTAGTGAAAACGGAAAAGGAATGCACTACGTTGAATTGTAGTGAAAACGAAAAAGGAATGCACTACGTCATGCAGCACACTGCGAGTATTTGTTCCAGAATCATAATTTAGGTTTAATCTCGCACTGCACTAATTTGTCATTTTAATATATGAGCATTAACTCACGAATATTGCTGACGAAACATGTCCATCCTTGCTTACGTTCGGCGCCAATGGCCTGCTTCAAACAGCGCCGGCGATGGATCCATCAAAGGGAAGCGTAAATGGTTTTCTGAGAATTCGAGATTACTGAAGAATTCGAGTCTACGTAGGTTCTAGGTAAAGCATGCAAAGTAGTTTTGCACTAGCATTTAAAATGATGACGTAATATTCGATTAAAACGGTGTCGGTATTTAGGCTTCTCCTCACTGCGTTATGGAAGTGCTAGGAAACTCAATGTGACGTCATTACCGCCGAAACTTCAGATGTCCGCTGCCTTCGCCTGCATGCTACTGTTCGTCGTCCGATGCAGCGAAACAATGCTTCGTGAGATTCACCTTCAATGGTATTGGTTTTCTTAAATGAAAGAACTGTTTATTCGCCGGGAACGTAGTTTCATCGTGCGTGACATCATTAATGGGGCATCTGCTCGTCGCTCTGCACTGCAGAAAATCTCATCGCCCATGTCTTGTTATTCGGCGATTACATACAATTTCATATGCTAGGCAAAACGACATCGTAGGCTTTACCCGCATGTTTCACGCATTCGGCCCTTTTAAACTCGTCGAATTCTAAAACCTTTTCAGTTGCTCCTTAACTTGCGTGCGGTTCTTGGAACTTCTTCGTTTTCACGTGCTGAAAACTCTTAGCGTGGCTGCGTTTTGCTCAACACGTGGCCGCTACAGACATGACCCTAGATAAAAACAGCAACAAAGCCCTCTTCGACAGCTTACAAAGTATTGACTGCCTAAAAATGACCGCCTATTTCTGACAACCACCTCTGTATTTCTTTCTATCTGTTGTTTCGCAGAATTTAAGAACAAACTGCTTTCATGTCAAAGTATGCAGGTTCGTATGGGGCTCATAGGATAGTAGGCTTTGTGATCACGCAGATAAAAAATTTTCGCCTTCGTTGACTAAAAGGTAATGAGCTCTGGCTTTGAGAAGTAGAAACTTGGCAGCTGAAAACCTACATTTAGAATGCCTATCAGAAACACGCTAATTGGAGTTCGACAAGAAACAAACATTGCCCCAATGAGTGTTTGTCATTTTCTCGTTACTGAAGGGTAACGCAAAACAACGGACATATCTAGCACGCTAAGACGAGAGTAAATAAAGGTTGTACGTACACTGAGGTGAGGTTGGGCTTCAAGAATGTTAGTGTCAAAAAATTTGTAATTATAGAAAGAGAAAGTAAACTATCTTTCATGGAGGCAAAGAAAAAAAAGCCGTGCTCACTTTATTGCACTGCTTAAAAACGGAGACCACTAGTATCTGTCTAAAGAGTGCACTTTCTTGATAAGGTAAGTGTAAAACAGAGTCCAAAGGCAGCTTTCGTTTTTCTGATCTTTATTCCAGACACATAGCAGGTTCTAAGTATATTTATTTCACTCGCGGACAGGCAACTAAAATAGTAGCCAACAGTAGTGACGCTGCTGGCATGAAGCCTTATGAAGAATGATAATATATAATACTTACACGGTTTTCTCCTTGTGCCAAGCATTCGCTAATAATCGAAATTTTGAGCACATGAAGTAGGCAGAAAATAGCTCCGCATGTTAGAGTATCGTCTTTAGAACTTTTTTTCAAAGAATTCTTCATTTTTTGCACGCTTTGGTTGGTAGATAGAAGTGAAAGTGTTTGAAATTTCGATAACAATTTAATGTGACTGACAGCAGTTCCATAAATCATTAGCCGAGTACCTTGGTCCGTGCGCACTGTACAAAAATTAATAATTATGCTGGTTCGCTTTCAAAAAAGCATTCTTTAGAGGTTTCTTAACAGTAAGGAAAGGTTTAGCGTAAAACACAGAATGACATATTTCGATCAAATCCGCGATAGCCTTGGTTGGGCGATGAGAAAATGAAAAAAAAAGCAATCTAAAAAATCCGACGTTTTACCTTTAGGAGATCCCACCGCACATAGAGAAATAGGATTCTCTGTCCAACGCCTTTTCGAGGAATTGCTTGATGCTCTTGCAACGCTGCAGTCCGGGACCCAAAGCATTTTCTATTTGAAGTTGGCTGCAACAGGAGGACATTGCGGTCTCCTGCACTTCTTAAGCTCATTATACTAAATATATGGTTCCCTGGGCCGCATTTTTCAATTTGTCGGCTTATTTTCGGTATGTTTTATTGGCTGGACAAAGAAGGAGCACTGCTTTAGCATCTTTACTGAGCGCAGAGCAAAATTCCCGTGCCAGTATCGTACTTTTTATTAAGATCCACCCGAATATTGACACAACTGGTGGCAACTGTGGCGTGCAAGGCTACAGTGGCACTTTCGGGCAGTAAAAACTACGGAGACAACTTAAACCTCCTTATTTGCTGTGAGTGTGGAAGCATGCACGCAGGGGGTCAGGTTGTGGCGATGGCGCCCTGCTCTAATGCAGTGGCTAGCGAATCTGATCTGTACACGCAGTCTGAATGGAAGTTCTTGAAGACGATGATGCCGAAACCGAGTGCGATAAACATGCAGTTTAGCGTCTGGGGTGTTGTGCTGCAGTTTGTATTTTATGGTTTATGGTTTAGGGTTTCAACATCCCAAAGCGACTCAGGCCCATTTCACATGCGGCGGCTAGAACGAACATAGTCGGCCTAGTCTGTGGCGCCGCAGTGCGATTTTCGGTCAGTGCTTCCACATGCAACACGTATCCAGCGAATTCGGTAGGAGGGACAGGCAAGGTTGCATGATGTTCGCATAGGCAACCCATGATTAAACTCGAGAGAAACGCTACACACATTGTGTTGACGATGTTATGACCCGCGCATTTTTAGACGCAAGGCAATATTTCGCATGTTTTGATTAGAATGAAGAGTTTCTCTTCGACCGCGGCAACAGCTTCCACGTGGCACCATGTCGAACGCCGTCTCGGCGTTCTCCAATGGTCAGTCGCAGAGCGAGCACACTGACGCCGCGACTGAACACCAACCCGACGGAACTCAATCGCAGGCAGTCTTCGGCTAGACCGACGGCCCTCACCAGTCGCAGACTGACAGATTTCGCAGTGTAGCAGGCGAAGATCGCACGCACGTGAAACGACCTTGAGGCTGTGAAGGACGCCGTAGTGAAAGGCTGCGGAAATTTCAACCACCTGGGCTTCTTTAACGTGCACTGACATCGCACAGTACACTGGCCTCTGGAATTTCACCTTCACAGAATTTCGACTGCCACGACCGGGATCGAACCCGTGTCTTCATGGTTAGCAGCCAAGCGCCACAGCCACTGAACAATTGCGCCGGTGCAGTTTGAGTTTTTCTTTTTGTAAAATTATTGCAATAAAGAAAACAAAACGCGGTAAAAGAGTAGTGCACCAATGAAGTGGCCGGAAAAGCTGATCTGCTCGCGACGGCCTGGGATTGAAACATGCGTCGCAAGCAGTTTTATTGCTAAGATTTTATTTCAGTTTCGTCACTGATCATGTAGGCACCGCCAATCACGTCATGAGGTCTCGAGGGTTTTGGTGCATTTCTTATGGATGGAACGCCGGATTTTCTTGCTCATGAGCCACGTAATGTTTTCCCATTATGTATTCTTTCCGTAAAAGCTGGAACAGGTTCTCTACTATTCCGTGGTTCTTGCTGGCTGTAGTTGTTTGCCCAGTAGATTAGTTCAGTCCAAGGTGCGTTCTCGCTACCACCTCTGAGCTTGCCTATTCGGCTGGTTAAAAAGTTCTCTTCATTTTGCAAGCTGGTTCAAACACTGTAATGAATTTTATGAACGTTTTTGGCATACGTTTTGGAAAGTCACCGTCGTCATTTTATGACGGGTTTGTTTGCAAACAGAGCAAGGGTCCATATTTCTGAGTACTGCTTACCGACTAATGCATGCCCCTAAATTCCGACTGATCATTTGCGCTGTCGCGGAAGCCTATGACACCTGTCTCAGAGAGTGATTACACCACGTTTTACAGCGAGGCAAAGGTAATGATAAAATGCATCATTTTTGTTCATGTGTTGCAACTTTCCCAAGCTCTCTTCTTTCTGGAAATCCATTAAGAAAGACCAATCGTACTTGAGGCAAGAACAACGACAACCATCTATTTTTCTCTGCTTCGCGCTTTCATACAGGAATATTTGTGTGTTTTATGAGCGCATCACTCCACTTTGTTGTAGATGACGCAATTTATATTTACGAAGCCTTGCTATGTCATAGCCAGCAATTCTCGACAGAAGCATTATTGAGCGGGAAACTACTTATTAACGCAATTTTTCATATCGCGTAAGATTTCGCCATAACAATCAATATATCCTCAGATCGATGGCAGTTTTGTGTTTTTTCATTCATGTTTTTGCTATCATCAAATGTGTTATTAATCCACTAGTTTTCTATCGCAGTCTTAACTGTTCGATGCAATCGACTGAAACACTTTAAAAGAAAAATTTTGCTACATATCATAATAATGGACCTTCAATATTTCTACAACAGTATTTTATAATTTTCCAAATTTTCCTAACTTTTGTAACTTTCCAATTTTTCATGTCCGAGAAAGCTGGACATGAGTAAGTACGAAGCCACTCCTGGCAGTTTCTATGTTACCGTCGTTTCAAAAACAGTTGTTCTATAGATTAGCACAGTGGTTTACAACGTCACTTAGCGGATTAGCTGATTTTTACTGAGCTTGTTGCTTTTTAAAAAAAACATTTATGATGTTAGGCAAGTCTTCTGGTCACGAGAACGTACAAGAGTATGACCACTCTCAATATTAACGTATCTCTAAGCACCCGGAGGCACACTTCTCAATTGAAAATGAGATAGAAAATGGAGGTAGGAATTTACCAGGACATCCATTTATTAAAGTCACTGGCACCGAGAGAGAGAAATAAAGTAGTTTAATGAAAGAAAAGGTGGAGAGGTCGGCCGGCGGTAAGGTGACCCTAGCCTGCTACTTCACACTAGGGAACGGTGAAAAGGAAGGTAAAAGCAGAGAAAGGGTTCGAATGGAGGGTGATGGTGTCATAATACAGTGAACTTGGAGTGGTCTGAGTTTTAGGCGACTACGCACACATTGGAGGCCACTCATTTCGTGTATCGGCATTTAGTCCATGGAGCACATCTCTACTGGCACAGAAGTTAATTTAATATACATAACCCTTGTGTTTATGGGTATACACACATAAGCTCAACTGAAGGCTAGTAAAGTTTTCGGTTTTCGTCCTCCTTATTCCGGTCGTTTTCAACAGCAATACAACCCGCCACATCGGCTCAGTGCTCACGCGCACAGCTGCTGATCCGAATGACGCGGGTTTAATCCCGGCCGCGGCGGTTGCATTCAGATGGAGGACAAATTGTAGAGGCCCGTGTACTGTGTGCAGTCAGTAAGCCTTAAGAACACGATGTGGTCGAAATGATCCGGAGGCCTCCACTGCGGCGTCCCTCACAACCTGAGTCTCTTTGGGACGTTAAACTCCACTAGCAAGAACTACCAATGCAGACTGCACTCATAAAACAATGGCCTTTGTCACTGATCTCCTACCACTGCGCAACAACAATGCCGTGCCAATTAAAAACCTTCCTGTGGGAGCCCCTAACCCAAGGCCTCGACACGGCCATCCATTTAATTTTTGTTCTTTCATGCCTGTATATTCATATGCCTGTCCTCAGATTTATTACAGTCAGCGTAGAATAATAGGCCTCTGCGCTTTGACTCGCCGTCGTGTTCCTGGGCCGGCCATACCGTATATGTATTTCAATTTCTTTTGTGTGCTTCAGGTCACTTCTTATCTGCGCCTCTTGATCCGTGGTACGACTGTGCTGCAGCTGTTTGCTTGACTGGAAGCTTTCTGGTCCTCACAGTGCTCAAAACACGGGCTGAAAGATGCTGTAGCAGAGCTGCGCTCCGTGCTGTGCTTGCTTTTGAAAATGGTGAAGGTACTGTACAGGCGCATCACATGAAGTTTTCCTTTTCCGCAGCATTTGGGTGTTGCCGTCTTTTTGTGCCAAGTTTTTCAGCGCTTCTGGAAAACTCGCCCATCCTTTTTTCCAGCTGACTGAATGGCAACGCGTAGACAGGGAGCTTCAATAGCGGTGCCAGATTCGTGTTTTTGATAAAGAAGACACATAGGCACCCGGAAGTGAAAGACTGATAAAAAAATCCGAAATAGTCGATGGCGCTTCAAAAATTGAAAGGACGGCTGTGAGTGGTTTTGAGATTTGGCTCTCTTTGTGGCCATGGTTCTTGTGACATGCGTGGCTTCTGTCTCCTTTCCTCCCTCGTTTTTTTGTGTCCGAATCCTCCCTTTTTTTTAGTGCGGTTTTCATCTTCTCGTCTCTGAAATGACGACCGCGCTTAACAATAGGAACATGGTCAACGCTCTGTTCTGAAGTGCTGGTCGGAATGCCTTTCGCGCTTCCCTTTTTAGTTTATGCTCTATCTATGCAGCAGGCCTGGAGGATGTAATAAAGAATTAGGTTTCCACAGCAGGAAATACATTTTCCAAATGTCGATTCCAGAGAACGTTTTTTGCTTAAAAATGCCTCCCATAACTAAAGCTTAGGTAGCTTGAATCAAAAACCGTTTGCCGCGAGCAACTTACACACTTTTGAAACCAATGCTCGAGAATTAAAGGAAATGTTGGCTTCGCGCAGAAAATAATATTTACTAAAATTTAAAATACTTTCATATAATGCATCCCTTATATGCATTTCAGTTCAGGTTTGAGAAATTTTATTGGAAGGTATATAATGATACTGTGGCATTAAAAAACATGATAATCAGAGGACATTGTCGTCTGTTAGGCAAAGGAGAAGAAATTATGCGGCTTTTATTCAATGAAAACGAATTATCCATATCATCTTTCAAACGCAACACACCTACATGTAGATTAGGTTGGAATGACACAAACCAGTCGGTTTAAAAGACTGCTGCTTGTGTGTTGGAAAATCACTGTGAGATAGAAAAACGAATTTCATATTTGCAACAGGGTCGTAACTGCTATCCGCTTCAGCAGAGCAGCAGAAAAGCAGAGAAACGCCGGTTTTTGCAGGCATTTGAAAATTGACCAAAACTTTCTTTGCAGTGCGTGCCTGTATAGAAAAACTGGGCCTCACATACATCCGCAAGAATTCAAATATTCAATTTAATGCAACGCACAAATAATCGTATGGATAAGTACGCAGTGCTCTTTTGGACCACCTCAATTAACACGCTTTGACGTTCTAAACGAGATATATCAACTACATAATGCGTGCAGCTTCCTATAGCTAACTTTAAAACAGAGCCCATGGTCAAGACCGGCTTTCTGTTTCTGATTAGAAGCAGATGAGTGGGTCTATATAAGAGCCGCGGGAAGCCAGATAAAGAACGCTTTCCTTCGCGAGATAATTATATCTCTTTTTTGGAGGGTGTTAAATTGCCAGTTGATAAGAACCAAAAGTAAATATGAACTGTAATGTCGCAGCTGACACAAACCACCGACAGGTCTATGTTCTGGAAGAAAAATGTATTAGCATGAACTTCAAAAAATAAGCAGAATACCCCTTCTTCCAAATTTGCGAATTGTGCGTGCCCGGTATCAGTCGGAAATGTCAAAAGAATGGTGCGGGATAACTTACAAGTTGGTAGAGTGTTTCACGGAAATCATCAATCTGCAATCTGCAATTTTCGGGGCTTACATAATAAAACTTGGCTATTTTGTTTTCATGAAAACATACAAAGGATAATCTGCTGTGTCACTGATGTCAAAAGAGGTTTGGTTGCGTTTGTGGCTGCTGGGGTTTACCGCATAAAGAGAACATCACGCAGCGGTGCACCGGCGGACGATGTTTGTTGTATGGGCAAAATCGATCGACACGTACATCAAGACACATATAATTTTATTTTAGATATCATCCGATAAAATATGTACTTCTCGTTCTTGAGTGCCGCCAACGGGTTTAAGGTAACTTCAGCAACAACTTTCTGTGTCTGATATCCAGGTCTACAAACACTGTGTTCATCAGGAAGCTCTTTTATATATGCGAGTGTTGAGGGTTTCTTCCCAAGATGCCAAGCGCACTACGTCTTGCGGCCTTTAGCCTTACGTAACCAGTAAAGTGTAGGTTGTGGGCCTCGCCACCCAGAAGCGACGCATGCGCTACGATGCAAGCTGTAGAGGAAAACTCCAGACTAATGTAAACCACCTGTTGTTCTTGAACATGGGCTGACGTCGCATAGCAAGAGCTGGTTTACATTTCGCTTTCATTGAACGACTGCCACCGCGGGCAAGATTCGATCCCGGCAGTGACCTATTTTTAATGCGCTGTTAAGTACATGCAAGGCTGCTATGAGCAACAACTGGAACAGCGACAGCGACGAAACCAGTAGAAAGAGCTCTGTATTAGTGCACGCACGCTATCGCTGACTCACATATGTGCTGTATGAAATAGAATGTCCTGAATACTATGTCGCCTTGAGGCATAAATTATGAGCACGCAAAAGTGCGTTACTCAGTTCCCTGACTCTGAATGACCGTCCGGGTGTCAAACAACCGGAAAAAAATTCTCAAGAATGCGTACTTTCGACATTTTTGAAAACCTGAAAGTAACATCGAGAGAAAAAGTACATGAAGTGCCGACCTAATGATTGCATGCTTATGAGGGCATACTTACATCTCCAACCGTATTTGCCCCACACATATGACACGATCTTTATTTCCATCTGGCTTTGGGCAGGTATTACACTCAACTCTCTATACTATAAGTGTGGCTTTTGCTCGGACGCTGCTAGTTCCATGCTGTCAAAATGGTATTAGGTGAAATGAGGACCTAGTAGGTGATTAAGGACGCACGTGAGAAGTAAATCAATTATGCACTCGGCGCATGACCTATTTAGAAATACGTGAAAAGCCGTAAGACTGCCAGTCTGATTCCATTGACACCCTGTTCTTGTCAGAATCTTAAGTAGATGTCAGCATACAAACGCTTTGAGTTCTTCGACAAAGTGTTAGCTCATGAGCCTACAAGATGCCCTGCCTCGCATCTATAGCAAGATTCTACAGGGCGTATTCTTTTTGGTTCCATTAAACATGAGGTTGGGGGGAACATCCTCGATTTCTGCGGAATTTTCGTCGCTGTGTAGGCATGTTTGACCAAGCGGCTAACGTGGAGCACTCGTTTGTGCTTCCCCCCCCCCCACCTCTCCCTCCTCTTTGTCGATTCGCAAACAAAAAATACAGAAGAGTCAGCAGCACTTCTGCAGGACCTTTACGCCTTATGCAATATATTACAACTTCCAACTGTCCGAGATGGACACGGTACAAACTCTCAGATGGAATCAGCTGAGGTGTTTTTTGTGATCCATTTATTTCAAGCCGTTTGCGTTTAGGCGATATTGAAGCTTGTGATATTAGATGCAAAAAGTGCTATTGGCAACATCAATTGGGAACTGTGCCGTATTACGGCCTTACTTCGAAGAAGATATTGTCCCGAGCGGGAAGCAATTATCACCACATGTATCAGGTGAATCAGTTCCGAAAAATGTCTGCCGAAACTCTACATACAAGGTACGATATTCAATTTTTTCTTATTTTATTGAAAATTTGTGGTCAAAGCATTGATTTATTACCGCAAGGTTGCTTTAAGAAAAAATGCGATAATTTTTCAACACTAAAAATTAACTCACTGAGAGTACATATGGTCTGACTAGAAAGGAATAAGAGTAATAACACAGACAAATCCGTTCAGAACTAGCTGTCAGCTCAGATTATTCCGAATCGCTGCTGGAGTCATTTCCGTCATCACTCATCAAACCACAGTTTTTAAGCTCTGTGTTGGAGCAGACGAAAACCAGCTTCTGCACTCTATGACCCTTGAGCCTATTCCTGTGGGCACTGCCCAACCTCTACCAGTTCCGTTCGCAGGCAGCAGTGGAGGGTGGAACTTGAAGACGGTGAGACGCAGCCGGTGTCGGAGGCTCGGTAGCACAAAGGCCTTGCCACCATGTGGATGGCGAGACGTGGTTTGCCGAGTCGTCGAGCCCTTTCCTGGACCATGCAGGCGCCTGAGCGGTCCCTAAATTCTGCGAAATTTGAAAGCACTTTTCTCACGCTCAGATCGAGGCCCTCTTCAGCTTGTATGATATAACCAAAGTCATGTTGCACGTCTTCTTGGCTTAGAGAGCATCCTTTGTACCTCGGATCAAGCAAATGTGCCGCTGCATGTGCTGTACGGAGGATGAAATCGCATCTGTCACAGAGAACTTTCACTGCAATTTCTTTCTCGCTTGTCGTCAGTGTAGAATTAGGGAGGGCATTTTACACCTCTCTAGACATATTAATCAAGGTCTCCTGAACGTCTGATAAGCGAGCGCTGTGAGACTCGGTTTTGGAAATTGCCTGTGCGATCGGGCACAGAGTGTCGAAAGTGCTCTGCAAATCCCTCCAGAAATTGTCTTTATCTTATATTGTTGTTCGTATTTCATTGCCTACTCTTAGGTCAGTGGTAATCATGGTTTTTTGCAGAGCTTCTTTGCCCTTCAGAAGGCTTTCGAGTCACGTTACACCTGCCCAGCGCGTTTCAGCAGGCAGTTTGAGAGGGGTCTAATTTCCATCACAGCACTCTTGCTGTTTCTTCACGAAATGAGCAGAGATCACATGAGAGTGCTTCATATACTTTATCACACATTTCGCCTCCTTAATAACTTCTTGAAGAGTCATCATCGTAACCATGTCTGACAAAAGCAAGTATAGTGTGTGGGCGCAGCAACCCTTCGTAGTGACAGTGGGATATAGCTGCTTTACTATTGTCCATGCCGCCTTCCTGGTACTAGCGTTGTCTGTAAGCAAGGCAAAAATTTCTGCTTCGAGAGTTTTTCTATTACCTTTTCTATTCTCCTGTGTGTCTATGATCATCTCTTTCCACGGGACTGTAGAAGATTGGGTCCATTGAAGTCACAACAAAGATCATGACGTTCTCCCCACGCATGTTGGTCCAGCCGTCAGTAAGCAACGAGATGCCTAGCGCAGAACTGATTTTTTCTTTTACTTGTGTCATCACCTGGACATACTCAGCTTCCAAAAGCCGGCCACCGAGAGTGAATACCTTGACGGCGGTACAAATGCGGGCCTTACAGGCTTGAAAACTTCCCTCCAGTGAGCAACAAAAGTGCTCCACTAGAGTATATCGCTCGTGCCAGAGCCTCATCAAGCTTGTTTTGAAACTCCGCTGTCACTCTGTCAAGGAAAGTTGCTGTGAAAATATTCTGAGTAGCTAGTCGGCCAGCTTCTTTCTTGTGCGTCATGCTGTCATTTTTTGATGACAGTCTGTCCGACTTCACAACTTCAACAGATGGGCTTCTGGAGTGACTGCAACCAGGTGAAGTTTCTGAAGCTTCGTCTTGTACCGCTTGTCCAAAGAATGCAATGTCCGGTGGACATTTCCGGCATTTTGTAATGTGGCTCCTCAAGCGCGTTGCATTCAGAAACTCGTTCTTGGTGCAGCAGAACCTGCAGATCGTTGGTCTCTTACAGCTGTTGAATACGTCAAAGTTCACCCAAATGTTCGAACGAGGTTTCACCATGGCTGTGACGGCAAGGAATCCAAGACCGATGCCGCACGCCGACACTGCAGTCCAGCAGAATCAGGGCACCTCACGAATCAAAACTCACTTCGCTGTCGCCGGACCACTCTCACAGCGCGCACTAGCGCGCGTTAATGTTACTGGACGGCGCCATTTGCAAACACTGTTGCCAGATTAGCAAATGTGCAGTTAAGACGTTTGAAAACAAGAAAAGTGTTGCAATATGAGACTTAACGACAAGAAACCACGCAAAAAAAATCATCGATGTTGAAAATACTGTTGTGCGTATTGTAGTATGCCTGTTTTTTTTTATGTTTCAAATGTGTCCAATATTTCCAGAAAAAAAAAATTTTTCCTAGTTTTTTTTTGCCATTCTAAATTTCCGGAAATTTTACATCCCTAAGCAAAACACATGTCGTCTTTTTCCCACAACTGTCTGGCTGGAATAATCTGCCACCATTCAGTCGCCAATCCGTTAACAACCATCGGCAGTCGCCTAGGCCCGCTTTTTTTCTGTAATGTATTGGCAGTTCTTAGTGCAGCAGCCTGTTTTAGTGATATGTTGATCAGTATTCCAAAATTGTGAATCGGAAAATTTGCCTTTTTGTAATAAAAAACCTATAGTGCTGTTTACTTCCCCGCGTTAGTGGGCGCATTTCATTCGATATACCTTGAAGGTTGCGCGCAGCACTGCTATGAAATGCATTATAATATATGCGCATATTGACGGTGCGCACAGGTCCACCTCCAGCGCTGACCTCAAAACTGGTGTTTATCTACGGAAGCTTTTTACGTGAGGTGTGTGAAAGGCTTGGGGGTTCCGGTTCTTACCTTCGGATCATTTTCTCCCTCCTTGTTTCTAAGGCAATAGCTTCCTTTACATTCGTTCTACGAAATCATTTTGGTCTTTATTTTCGAGAGTCAAAGCTCGCTCGCAGAAGTGTGAAAAAGTGGAAGGCCGAGAAGCCGCCAATCTTGGTGTTTATATGCACTAAATATTCCATGAGAACTAGAAAGAGTTACTGTAGTCCATAACACTTTGCTCTTAAGTTATTGCGCTGTTTCGCAGCAGGAAACTTCCTTTTTTTTTCGTGAGGCCCGAGCAAGCTCAAGTCAGCGTAGGTTATTCATGCATACATTGATCGCTTCAAGTTAAGCGTTGAAGTCGGAGCAAACATAAACAAAGTACATTAAGGCTGCGCATTCTTGAGTTCTTTAGAGCGAAATCCTGGTGTTTTAGATTTGTGCGGAAACCAAGCAGACAAAATAAAACCGTTCTGTCGGCCCACAAGGAGGGAAATTCTTGCATATTCAGGAGATCTTTTGTCAAGTGCCAGAACATTCCCGCATGTCCAGGCATTTCCATGCATTATCCATGCAGACAGAAATGCCAAGGAGGAACCTGCCAAGCTGGTGACGCGTTATGGTGATGTGAGCGCATCGAGAAACATGTAAATTTTGCCTCATTTAATAAGGCGAAAGCTTCTCAGCTTTTCGGATACGTAGGAGTAGATTTATAACGTCTGAATTTCTTTATTTGCGTTTTCCAGTCCGCATTCCTTTCCTACTTTTGAAAACTTTTCTAAACCAGTGCTTAAGTTATGGCGCAATTCATTATTTTCAAATAAGACATTTCACTCGTATTTTATAGTGCTATTGCCGTCTCCCGAAGAAAACAAAAGAAAGGATTATTCTCCCACGCCTTTTGAAACTTACGAAAAGATTATATCAACGGGTATGGATGACAGCAGACCAGCGAACTAGGACTTGCCCAAGGCTCAGTGCCATTGCAGAAGTTTATTTTCTTAAAGATGATTTTTTATCGCAGACATAAGTTCTAGACACCTTGGTCTAAACACAGCATTAGTAGCAGAGGAGAAGTGAATTCGCACTGACACATCACAAGGCTCGGGCAAAGATGGATCACGCTTAACACAGAAATCACTGACAACTGTGGGCTCCTTGCTCCTTGTAGGTATGCCTGCTACGGCACAGCACTAAAGAATGAAAGTTTTGAGTAATGCCACAAAAGAAAATGAAATAGCAACAATAAGTATTGCGCATAGCACGGACTTACTTTAGGAAAGAAAAAAAAAGTGTTTATTTTCATGTATAAAAAAACGGCGGCGCCTTCATCGAAAGACACCTTTCTTAAGCAAGCTGCAAAAACGTAGTACCAACGCAACGAGCTCAGTTTCGTCGAAAAACTTCAAGCATTCCTCCTCAGGGAACTGATGCTCTTCCCATATTTCAGTTGTTTGTTGAGCACTGCCACGCTCAGCCTGTAGGGCTGTAGGGCTCGACACATCCAAGCCCAGATCTTTAGAAAAAAACAACGCTTCCGTCCAGATTGCAGTCAAACCTCGAAAAGCCTAATATATAGGGCTGGACGCATTGTTTCTTCACTAAAGCAATTTTTTTCTCATGTTTTTTTAAGTAATATGGGATCCTCACACTGCAACTAATTGTCACAAGCTTGATAGGATTCAGCGACTTGCTGCAAGGTTTATTTTTAGTAAATACCGCCGAAACCATTCTTCAACAGAGCTCTGCCAAAAAGCCCAACTATTAATGCTAGAAACCAGAACCAGGTATGAAAGACTAAAAACTCGTTAACTCATTATCAATAGTTACCCTAAAATAAATAAATAAGAATACTTTGAGATCATAACTAATGAAAAATCAAGGCATCACCATAGAAATTTTATCCTATTACCGAATATAAAAAGTACTTGTTTCAAGTTTAGTTATTTCCTCGAACTTTTAAAGACTGGAACTCTCCTCCAGATGCTGCTCTTCGGACGTCATCATTAAGTAAATTTTTACGCCACTTAGAAAATTTCATCTATGACATTAGCACAAAGCAATTAGGTCAGCTTGCTGCTGCATAAGATGGTGGTTGTTCTGATTTCTGTGTGATGCATTTTTGTTTTGTTTATGTGTGTATTCAGAGGCGATGTTTTCATTGACTAGTTTATAACAATGATTGTCAACATTTTCTGTAATAATTATTTTGCAGTTCAGTTTCGTTTTGTTTTTCAACTCCTGTTACAGCCCCTTAAGGAGGCTGACAGTATTAAAAATGAAATGAAATGACATATTTTAAGACTTGGAGATGTGCTGCTGCTTGTAAACCATCATGCTAATTGACACCTCATGCAGCATGACAGCCCTAGACCACATGCTATTATTCAACTCGTGAATTGATAATCACAGGCAATGATATCTTATAATGCGTGAAAACGAAAATAAAGAAGGAAACTAGAGCTGTTTGTGTTAAGACGAGCCGAGCATTAGTAACGAACATGGCCTCTTAACACAAAACATTAAACAGCAAGGATTTTCTTTTCTTCCAATGGCAATTCCAAGGTGCAAAAGGAGTGAACAATGAATGAAAAGGAACTGCGTCGGAAAAGAAGAAATGGAGTGGAAGGAACGAAAAAACAGAAGAAAAAGAAGATAGACGAAAAGAAAAAACAGATGGAACGAAAGAGAGAAAGAAAAAAATGAAGCGGGATTGAAAGAAGAAAAGAGGAGTGTAGAACAGAAGTAGTAAGGAAAGAGAGAAATACAGCATTTTGAAACAAATAAATGCGTTGTAAATCTGAAGTTGAATGCAGCCAGAATCCCTGCCATGTTCTAACTTCGGCGGAACAGACAGAACTTCCTACATTTATTTCGGTCACTGTGCAGGTTGTTTACTGGCACAACAAAAGGTTATTTTACTGCCCAAGTTCACAAGATAATGACTGCACTTAGCAGAAGCCGGTCAGGTAGGCCTCTTGGCCGTACACCCAAGCAATTTGCTGTGATTGAACAGTATTTGAAAAGGAGCGAGAAGCTTATTGCAGCGCAATATGTTTCGAAAATAGGTCAGATGTAAAAGATCTGAAAAAGGTAATGGCACCTTTTATTTTCTGTCATCATCTCAAAAGTAGAGTACCAAGTCTTGCAAACTCGTCTCAGCATCATCCTTGTTTCTAGCGCTAATACAATTCTGCTTGCAAAGTCCATGTACTACGAAGAACCCTTCCTTCTTGTATTAACGGCATGAGCTCACTTGCTATCAATATCAACATTTCGAAAAACCGATAACCGTTGGTCAGTTACAGTGAGCAATGGCAGCTCAGCGCGAGTCGCGTGGCGTGCTGAGCTTCAGTGGGCACGTTTCGATGCAGATCAGAATCCAGTTTGTTTCGTGATAATATTTTGGTGTAGGCTTAAAAACGCAGGTGATATAAATGATCAAAAGGCATTAAACATTATGCTAGTCAATTCCACCTACCTACCGCCGCCCCGCCCTGACTAAGAAAATTTTAGAAAAGAAAAGAATTTCAAGCGTTTATAGCAAACTCGAAAAAGCTCCATAGCGCTCCTGACAAAAAACCGCCGACGAAAGCAACACTTTGCAGGCGAAGAAAAACGACAAACGAAATTCCTGCTCTTACTTTTTTTTTGATGCATCAGAAGCAAAATACCGATCAATAGAAAAGAGCTCCGGGAGCAAAAAAAGAAGGAAGTACTCGAAAAGAAAAACGTTTTTATTTTGAACGCACTAGAAGAGTTGCGTCCAAATTCTGTAAAACTTAATGGGCTGAAAAATAGCAGAGTTGAGTGAGGGGCGTTCCATGCTCCGAATCCACGTCGCCGCTTCTTGAGCAACACTACAAAAGTGCGTTTAATCTTTAAGCCAGCAGTGTGCTTTGAAGAAAAGATACAAGATCGAATCTACCGAAAAATACGAAAGCGTACGAGATCTGAGGAGGACAAAAATTTTCTGATTACGTTTAGATGTTTGCACTTTCTGGTTGACGTTTACAAAAGCAAAATACGCGCATAAATTCCGGCAGGAAGTTGTGACGCTTGCTTGCCCATTTCGAGAAATTTCGCAACTAAGTGATCCGAAAAGTTTGGTGAGATGTCTGGAAGACAAACGAAGTTGAAATACGAACACCCATGATATTAGGTGATTCCTCCCTTTGTGATGTGTATTTATCAAGCGATGCTTCATGAACCATGCTCCCTAAAAAAGTGTTTTCATGCCTATGTGATTATTAGGCTCACAAAGTGCTGCGTGTAGGAAACACGGGAGCCGAAGCGCAAATATTTAACAAAAATGTTTTCGAAATATTGCCACAGTACATTACACTTCAGGCTTCTCAGTCTGAGTGTAAACTGACTTTATTATCTGCGAATTTCCAGGAAATAATGTTTTTGTTTGTAGGAGATGGTGAGCTCTCCTTTTGGTGCGAGACGAGCTGGAATCTAGACACGAGTGGCTGAGTATGATGATGTATACCTTAAGTGGCGGCCACGACTCAATGTCAGGGTTTAATCACTTGAGAACTCGGCCCTGTAAACAGAACTTCAGAGTTCTACTTAATATGTCATGCACACAGTATCCACGCGATTTAATGATGGATTTTCGACGCAGCGTACAAATCATTTTTACACAGAAAACTATAACCAGGCCACCGTCCACTACGCATTTTCATAGGGATCACCTGAGCACCCAAGTCCCTGAACGGAAAGCCTTTGATGCCCTCTAGGACGTTCCTGCAGCGGGCCTCAGTTATGTCTGCTCTGTTAAAACGTGATGCTGAGTAATACGGCTTATATACGCACACACTGGCGTGACAAACATGAATTTCGTAGACGTTGGCTGATAGGGTGTCGCTTAAGTTAATCGCGCAGTACGAACTTTTCGTAGCAGGTCAAGTCCTGACTTAGCATCATCAGATTACGCACGCTCTTAAAACGAATGTCCTAGTCTAGAACAGCGCGACCTAGTTTCACTATCATGCCCTGCAGTGTAGCGAACTAGGAAGCCTGTATCACTTCGTTCTGAAAATTATGGGCCAATCTCCTAACAGCAACCAGTTTTTGGTGAACGTCGATGTCTCTGTGGTCATACCGTAGAACTTGAAATTGATAAAAAAAATAGGAATATGCGTAGGGCCTTACAATGTACCTGTGACTAATGAAGCCAACAGTGAGTCACAATACAGTAGCTTCAAAGTTGCTTGATGTGAGTAGTTTTTCAGTCCTACAAGAATGGAAACTGATGGGAGTTTAAAGATTATGGATACAAAAGGAAGAGGCTGCCCAATCATACTGCGTTAGCTTTTGTTTAGCTTTCATCTATCGAGAATGTCGCCGCAACCAACTCAATTCTTTTTAACGCAGCTTTATCCGCAGCATGTTATTCTCGAGCTTTAACAGTGTGGCATAAGCAATGGAGGGGTGCGTAGAGACATCGTACGTCTGGAGTCGTTCACAAACTATTGTAGAAAGGAAGAACATACGATGAAGGCGAAACAGAAAAGGTGCGCGTGTGCTGCGCGATCTCAGTGCACGTCAAAAATCGCCAGGTTGTCGAAATTCGGATCCCTCCACTACTGAACCTCTTTATTCATTTCTTCTTTCGCTCCCTCCCTTATTTCTTCCCTTACGGCGCGGTTCAGGTGACCACAGAAATATGTGGGACAGTTACTGTCCCATTTCCTTTCCTCAAAACCTTTTCAGTTTTTGTTTTACATTCCGTGGATCATCGAAGTGACAAAAACTTTTTCCTTAGCAATGTTCTTACCCAAACCTACTCATACCAAATAAAATGCAGCCTACCATAGACGCGGACAAATGTCCCTGGTGCGACGATAAACCCACACTATATCGCATCACATTTTCCTCTCAAAACATTGACATGGTCCCCAAAATGCAAAACCCGAGTGCGGAGCAATGGGTGAGACTGCTGTCCAGTAACCGCTGTGAAGACCAGCAAGGTCTGGGACAGCGAGCTCCACGGGCGGCTGTGGCCAGCGGAGCCCTTAACTGAGGGCAACCGACCGTTGATTAAAATTGGGCGAGCTCGACAGAGAAGACTCCCCGGGATACAACCAAGGGGAGATTATCTTTGAAGGTGCCCCAAAAGCGCAGCGTAGAATAGTTTTCTTGTCTCCTCCTCGTCCACCTCCTCGTCTTGAGCAATAGGCTCAGGGCAGGCAAGCATAACCGAACACCATGTCAGGGGATGTTTTGGTCCCGGCGAAAAACCAGTTTCGTAGCAGCTGCAGCCATGTTGAAATCACGCAACCCTTGGACGCCGGTTGCAACGAATTGGGAAGGCAGAAACCGCAGTAC
This sequence comes from Amblyomma americanum, assembly GCF_052857255.1. Lineage (NCBI taxonomy): Eukaryota > Metazoa > Arthropoda > Arachnida > Ixodida > Ixodidae > Amblyomma > Amblyomma americanum. The sequence continues at coordinate 158,374,361 of NC_135500.1, read as the reverse complement.
GCCAGCATCCGCTTAGATTATCTGTAAATTGGTCATAAGTAACCCTATGCAAAGTGTCTGTATATATTGTGCTAGCGCACATCCGTCGCGTTTTGTTTAAAGAAGTAAATCGTTTTTAGATTTTTTGTTGTCGCTATTTTTCTGGTGTCCTTAGCCCTAGCAAAATCTATTTTAAAGCACATATACAATGTGCCTTACAAATAGTATCCTATCAAGCAGACATTTGTAACATAAGCAGGGACTGACCGCTAGGGGGCCGGTGAGTGCGAACGCGCTTCGCATCGGCTCTGTACAAGCACGGCGATTTCGTCCAGATTTCGACCCACGCAGTGCCCATCTCTGCACTGCACCGTTCGTAAAGGTGAGCGCTACCATCTGTTCAAATTTGGTGGCCGTCTGTCCCCTCTAAGTGGGCCCACGGGCCGAAAACCACCCTTTGCCGAAAAGCTGCCGCACTAGGCCTCGCGCCACTGTGCGCTAAGCCTAAGCCGCTTCGACCTCCCCTACATCTACAGTATGGAGGTCCAAGTGGTTTGAGAGACCATCAACCCAAAGGACTACGATCCCAGGGATAGGAACCATATCCTGAGTTTACCCGCCCGTCAGAAAGGAGCACCGAAAATCCTGGACCAGGCGAACGCCACCACCGGCTCACGACCTGCAGGTTCAGTACACCAAGCGTCCCAGCTGCGCACGACGCGTCTCGCTGCGCAAACGTCGCAACGCCAGCCGCGGTTGCCTGAGGATGCCTACAAGACAGTGTTTCTTTCAAACGGGGGACTTAAACGACCTTCAACCGCGCCAGCTTCGCCTGTCCCTGATAACTGCAACCAAGGACCTCCAAGCCCCGGACGCCACCAACTTGGGTATCCACCCCCTAAACAACACCTGAACGATGAGTACCCCACATCAAGCCGACGCGCTACGCCTGGCCGCCATCATACAAATCTCAATTCTAACCCAAGCCTAAACCGTCACCGCCTACATCCCCCCCCCCCCGGATGGAGCAGTAAGAGGAGTAATAACTAACGCCTACTGGGAAGAAACCTCAGCGCGGATTCTTGAAGACCTCATCACGGGCAACCCTGGCGTCCCCATCATTGATGCACGCCGCATGGGACAGACCCATTCGATCCTCATCACCTTCCAGGCGGGTCCGGTGCCCCGAACCATCTCCTACGGAGGCAGACTCCATAGCTGAACTTTATATAGAGGACACCTGGATGCTTGCACAAACTGTAGAAAACCAGGGCATCGCGCGGATGTGTGTACCATTCAGCGTACGCACAACTGTTCAAGATGCGGTATCCCGCACCCCCGAGAGGACACCCCGACATGCACCACAGCCTGCATTCTATGTGGAGGCGTCCACATGACGGGTACTAAAGGTTGCAAAGCGGGGGGAGGGGGGGGGGGGGGGCGCCGCTCACCTCGCCAGCGTTCGTCGCTCTAGCAAGTCTTGCTCATCGTTTCATCGCCGCCAGGACGAACAGCCTCCACAACTTTATTGGGCAGACAGAGTAGCAGGCAACAGGCTCAAAGCTACCAGCAAGCCCTCAACCCCCCCGCCGACACAGGTGTATTCCCTGGACCGGGAGCTCCAGGCCCTGCGAGAGGAGGTGAGTCGCCTTACCTCTCTCATCAAGACCCCCACCTCCACCCCTCTACCGCTTCCGCCAATACTCCCTCCCACGCAACCCACGCTGCTACCTCAAACACCCACTGAAAACATGGAACAATCGGACTCCCAAACCCCCACCTCACCCCCACCCAAACAAAAAACACAGCAGAGCAACCACCCGTCACCCAGACCGACCTTCAGTCCCTAGAGGCCCGCATGGACGCTAAACTCGCCGAAATGAACGCGCGTCTAGAGGCAAAATTCAATCACCTCATCGACCATTTATCCCAATGCTTCGAGCAACAAATTGAAGCGGCATTTACGCGCATGGTGCACACCGTTGAGATGAGTCTTGCACAGTACGACACCCGCCTCCAAAACAATAGAGCAGGCCATTCCCTCGCTGTACCTACCCAATTCCCCCCATCAATCCCGCCCACCTACCCCACAGATTCCCCTACTCAACCCACTTACCCTCACCTCACCCAAGGTGCAATATGGCGGTGCGACCGCATAATTCCTTATGAATTCTCCAATGGAACTGCCGCTACTTCCGGGGCAAGCGCGCACCCCTCCAACTCCTCCCCACACTTCCCACGCCCCACATCCTCCTCCTTCAGGACACACATGCCCCTGCCACACTTCCCAGCTACACATCCGCTCACTCAGACGCAACGAATACACCCATGGCTTTCACACTCATACATCGCTTCATTGCACACCAAACGCATCAGATCACCTCCGAGACAGCCTGCGTGATTTCAGAAATCATACCACATGCACACTCCACACGGTCTTTTTTTATTGCAACTATATATCACACACCATCTCATTCGATGGCTTCATTGGAAACGCTACTGCACGATCTTCATCGTATTACAGGCAAGCATCCATTGATCATCGGAGGGGACTTGAACAGTCAGCATACTGACTGGGGCTACCACACCACCACGGTACGAGCAAGGCGACTATGGTCCTTGGTACAACAGCTCCGCCTCACAATGCACACCAACTTTAACACTTCCACGAGAATTGGCGACAGTGTCAGCGCGGACACCAGCCCGGACTTGACGCTGAGCCGCAATCTTGCGGATATTACGTGGAACACAGCACTCACACATTATGGAGCGATCATTACATCCTCTCCGTTACAGTACCGTACAAACAAAGAACGACCCTTCACCTAACACAAAAACTCACCAACTGGGATGCGGTCCACGCCGCACGGGCGGCCCTTCCTGCCGCTCCCATTACAGACATCAGCCAGTAAGTGGCGTCACTTATGAACGATGTCTTCGCAAATATTCGAACGCTTGACACCACACCAGACACGCCCACCCTCGACACTCGCCTGTCTCACCTATAGGAGGCCCACCATAGCATCCTAGAGCGCTCGAAAGGGCAAAAGCTCCGTCGGACCCTTAGAAAGCGGCTAGCCGCACTGCAAACACAAATTACTGAGCACTCTGAGGAGCTCCGCGGCGGCAATAGTCATTCCAGCGAAAGCTACAACAATCAAATTTAAGACGACCCACGCGACATCAACGGCAGCAGAGCTCGCAGCGCTCTTAACTGCCCTTCATCACATTGGTGATGAACCGCCGCACAAATGGACAATATTCTGCGATTCGAAGGTGGCACTGCAGTCTCTACTGTCACCTCTACGACGCGGACCGCACGAACAACTAATCTTCCATATTACAGAGACGTTACACCATATAAGTGATGGCGGCCATGAAATAACGTTCCAGTGGCTTCCAAGTCACTGCGGGATTATCGGCAATGAACGGACGGATCACGCTGCCCACTCAGCCCATACTGAGGAGCGCCACGGCCCCATTCCTCTTTCTAGAATTGACGCGGCACGAAAGCTCAGCCTACTTGCTCGGCAGTGCACCGAGTCGCAATGGAATGAGCCACATTTAAGAAATACGCGACTGTACTCACTTGATCCAACATTAAGGCTTCGAGCGCCATCACAGCTTCGCCGTAGAGACGCCACCCTTTTATATCGACTTTGGTTGGGTGTTGCCTTTACTAAAGCCTATGCCTTCCGCATAGAGATGACCGACACCCCAACCTGTGACCACTGCGGCCATGAAGAATCAATTGGCCATATATTGTGCTCCTTCCCGCAGTACAGTCCACAGAGGACATGCCTTAGCCACGAACTTGACCGACTGGACGACCAACCGCTATCCGAAAAAAGAATTCTACAACATCGAAAGGACCTACCGTCGTAGAAGAAGGCCGTGCAAGCGCTTTTGCGCTGCTTACAATCTACCGGCCTGTGTGAAAGACTTTAACTGGAACGCCTTGTGTGTGTGTGTCTCCTTGTGTGCACGTTCCTTTTTTATTTTTTGCGTTTTCCTCTCTGTCATATTTCTAACCCCTATCCCCCATCCCCAGTGTAGGGTAGCAAACCGGAGACTCACATCTGGTTAACCTCCCTGCGTTACCTTTTCATTCTCTCTCTCTCTGCCGATCCAACTGGGAATAGATTTACGGCAGTATGGCTGGCAATCTGTCTTCCAAACGCAGTTGGCAACTCCTCCGTCACTTAATTGACTCCACGCAATCCAAAACAGCCACACAACACCACGTCACACGCCTTATACACAGGACCGACCTTTCTCCCGACGCACTCATCGACATACTTAGGAACACACATACAACTCCCGGTACCTCAAACCCCCTGCCCCCCTATGCCGGCACCCCAAATGCCAATCTCGACGCGGAGATTACGGAAGCAATAGACAGAGCGGCCCAGCTGACTCTCTGCTCTAACTAGACTCCAGGAGTTGACCGTATCTCCAATAGCAAGCTTCGCACTTTTGACTAGCAGTCGATTGCCCAGCTCATGGGGTACTTCAACACATGTTGGCAGGAGGGCACCTTTCCGCAATCCTGGCGTCACGCCAAAATCTTATTCATACCCAAGTCCAACAAACCCCTTACACCTGCAAATCTTCGTCCCATATCACTAACGTCATGCTTGGGCAAGCTTTTGGAGCATGTCGCACTCGCCCGACTCACCCAACACATGATGGAGCAAGACCTCTATCCGCACAGCATGGTGGGTTTCCGTCCCCACCTGTCGGCACAGGACGCCATGCTCCAGCTCACAGAGGATATTTTTGACCCCCTCATACCGCGCCACACAAAATCTTTTCTCGCCTTTGATCTCTCCAAGGCCTTTGATCGCCTAGACTATAAAGCGATCATGGCGGCGCTCTCCCCCTTGAACATAGGTGAACGTGTGTACACCTATATTCAAGAATTCCTAACTAACCGCACGCCAGGAATTCACTTCGGTCCCCACACATCCCACCCATACACCCTTAGTGGGGTTGGCATCCCCCAGGAATCTGTCCTCTCCCCTTTCCTCTTCAATGTCACACTCATCCCCCTTGCCCGGAAAACATCAAACCATCCCTAACCTTCGGTATACACTCTATGCTGATGATATCACTCTATGGATTACCCATACAGAATACCTTGCAGTTGGCACCTACCCTCACCCAAAGACATGCGTGGAGTATCGGACTCTCATGCACTAGGGAGAAGTCAGAGCTCCTCATACTCCGCCCCACAGCCCCCATAACCGCGAAACTGGAAAACCGCTACATCCCGGAGGCACACACTCTAGGCAGTGGGCCTCCACATCCAGAATAACGGTAAAAACACTCTCACCATCCAGAAACTCAAACAGACGGCGGTGTCGATATCCCACCTAATCCGGCGAGTTTCTGGACACCACCGGGGCATGAAGGAGCATGACCTACCTCGTCTTATTCATGCCTTCGTCCTCAGCCGCTTTCTCTTCACACTCCCCTACCTGAAACTACAGGGCACAGAAATTTCCACCCTGAATCCCATGATCCGAACAGCATTTAAGACAGCACTACAACTACCCCTAATTACCTGAACCGAAAAACTCCTCCAACTAGGCATGCACAGCACGATAGTCGAGCTTAACGAGGCCCACCGACCGACGCAATATGTACGTCTCGCGAGAAACACCACCGGAAGACACATCCTACACACCCTCGGCAGCAGGATATGAGCCACGGATCCCACACAGCTCCATATTTCCCACCCCATGCACCGCGAGCTACCTATTAAACCTCTCCCTAAAAAACATGCACCCCACCTACCACGAACCCCGCCGCAGAGCTCGCGCACGGGCGCTCCACAGACACTATGGCATGGAACAGGATGCCGTGTGGGTGGATGCCGCATGTACAGACGAGGACGCGGTTGTAGCAGTCATGAACCCCTCCCTACAACCGATCGCCACCGTTCACATATCCCCCACTGCCACTTCGGAGGAGGCTGAAGAGGCCGGTATTGCCCTAGCCATCACGCGCACGGAGGCCCTGCATATACTATCGGACTCTGAAACTGCCATACTAAATTTCGCCCGTGGGAGAGTTCACGTCCCTGCATTTCGCATATAGAACTCCCTGGCTGCACACCCACCCCGCCACATGGAGCTCATATGGGTGCCTGCCCACTCCGGGAGTTCGGGAAACGAGGCTGCCAACGCTTTAGCACGAGGTTCTCCCAACCGGGCACCGACGGCCTCCGATCTAGGGTTCTCACGGGAGCGCATGCATTACTTCAGTGAACTGACGCAGGCCTACAAAGCCGAGCGTCGGCTGTACCCCCCACCTCATCCCTTCCTCGACACTTATCATCAGACACTTTAGAGGCGGCTCCAAACACGCACCCTACCCTCCCCTTATATACGCTCGCGCTATCACGAAGTCCACACAAACCCCTCCTGTACCCTCTGTCACCACCCCAAAGCCACTCTCGATCATATACTTTCCCTCTGCCCGGCGGATCCTCCCCCGCGGGGCCTGGAGCACCTTACCACTTGGGAGGATTGGGAGACCTTACTGCGCTCCGAGGACCCGGTCAAGCAAGCCATCGCCACAGGGCGGCCTGCCAGCGTCATGAGCCTCCGGGACATGAACGCTTGAGTGCAGTGGGACCGTGCGGGGGCCCAAGGACCTGCGCGTCCTAAACTCCCCTGTGTATGATAAAGTTTCTACCACCACCACATAACATAAACAAAGCTGCAAATGAAAATTCGCAGAAAGCAGTTAGCTATGGAAAGGAAAATAATAGTGGTAAATTTAGGAGGCAGGAAGGTGCAAGCTGGGTCGCGGAAGAAAACGCCGTTTAGCTATATCCACGCTGGAATCAAGTAGAAAAAATGATAATGTGGAGAAATTTTAATTAGGAGAATGTATAACGCACAAAACACTTCGGCAAAACAGTCCATTTTAAAAAAAGGCAGGCATAGCAGAACACGGTACAACCTCATGTTAAGGAAGCGTGCGACGGTGTGTAGACGCAGCTGGTACAGTGCAGAGTTCGCTGAACATTAATGGATGAGACCATTGTCCTGGGATGCAGCTGTGTTCATGATGCTATTTACGTGTCTTGGTTTCTGCAAGGTGTTGTCGCAAATTGGTAACGCGTCCCCGACTTTCCGAAGGGGAACATTATCACGTGCAGGTTCGAACAAAAGAAGAGAACTTAGAGATCAAACTGAACAAAACGAAGCCGTATTTATAATTTCAGAAAAAAGCCAATAAGAAAGGAAAACACCAAGAAAAACACACACACACACACACACTACAGAATAAAGGAAAGCGTTCACCAGGTACTGAGCGTCCTAGGTGAAGCGAGGATAACTTGCAGACAGGGCGGACGCGGGTGGTTGTAGTGCGACTCTTCGCTGGCGCTGCGCAGAAGGAAGCGACGGAAGGGAGCCAGGTGGTATTAGGAGCGGAGAGGAACACAGGGAGACGCCAGTGGTCTCTCGTCAAGAGCCCGAAGAGCTTGGCAGCAGCAGAAAGAGCGAGCGTATCCAGGTCCCGTCGACGGCGTCACGAAACGCCGGAGGCTTAAAGCAGGCTATCCAAGAGTGCCTTACGGCAGCACGGACCCTCAGTCCATCGGCTGCCACCTCCACGCTTGAACTCAGGAGGCTTGCGTCGGTGAACCAAGGAAGGGCATGGGAGCAGGGGCCAATGTCCGACGGCTGCCACCTCCACGCCTGAATGACACGATCTCCGCTGCGCTGTCTCTCTATACACCTTGGTTTTCTGGCACGTCAGCTCACCGTTCCTCGTGCTCGCCACGCTCTTTGTAGCTGTCGCCTCGCACACACGCTTCGCACGCGCACACCCGCAACGCTGGGCTGGAGCGCGCAGCGCTCCGCTGTCCGGCGCACCACAGTCGACGCACCACGTTCACAAATCCTGAGGATGTTTTGTGCACCTCACAAGTGTACAATTCCTCTAAATTAATTTCGAGTTATTTCTTCTTGTACGAAAGAATATTATGACAAAGCTGATGACACTGACGTTTTGATACTTGGGAAACATGGACAAGAACAATTTAAGATGCGACAAAAAGAAGTTGAAGTCGCTCAAATTAAAGACGCCTGTCATTTTTAACCATGCATTTCCAAATGTTTCTTCCAAGTGTAAATAGGTGAACTGTAATATTCGTTAATATTACAAAACAGCATCCTCGCGCTGATATTTAAAACGTACGCTGCTATTAAGAATAGTTCATTTGCCACTGATTCACGCAGGTAATGATTATATAATGTTTAAAAACTTTGTCACCAATGCTGCCTTGATTTTGTGAGCTTGCATAAACAAATAGATTCGTTAACCTCAGGGCTTATTTTTTTCTCGAGATGTTAATAGAATGGAAAAATTTTGTTGTACAGCCTCTCCCAACTTCTATGCTCGAGCGGCCGGGCCCAGCTTCCTGTTATTTCTAAAGGCTTATTAGATTGACATGCCGTTATTTATCATTTTTCCATCCACGCTGCCCTCAAAAACTGTCAAAGCTGCCCTATCTCATTTTGACCGCGACGTTGAATCGAGTGAAGGCAGAACACGAAATTTATTTATGTGATGGCCATCGTTTTCTTCATTTCTTTATTTCAGTTATCTCTTGTACACAAAATATTCTAAGCATTTTATAATTTAACATTTATAAAAGAGGCACCTAGCTGCCAAACCCGGCCTTGAGGAATAAGGCAATGCAAACATGGATCAATCAAACGAAATACCTGAAAATAAACTAAAAAAAATCCTTTCCGTTCGACGTTATTGGCCTGAGAAAAAGAGTGCAGCAGGATCCAGCTTCGGAACAGTGTATGATAACTTCCTACGTTACGGTTCGTGTATCACAAGGCTCTTCCTTCAGACGCCTGTTCGAAAAACATCTTTGCGCAGTCTGTCCTGCTCGCCTGAAAAAAAATGGACTCGAACGATGGACTACCAAGCGTAAGGGACACACTCCAGTGTTCACGTAACCTGGCTGTTGCTTCTCTGGCTTCGAGAATGCGGAGTATGCATATCTCTTAATAATGTTAATCCAGAAACTCGGAAAGGTAGCTAGGCCGTAGTTTTTTTTTCTTGATCGCTTCTTTACCGGTGAGTAAACTCATCCGGGTTATTCTTGCTTTGCTGACGCTAACGTTTGTAGGACGGAAACGACGTGCAGTTAAAATGTCCACTGTGAGAAGGAACACAACGCACCCGCTTTAAAGAGTAACTTTGTTTGCAGCACCGAAAGAAACAGTAGTGTATTTTGTCGGCAGAACTGAAACATTGCTTATTCTATCCTCTGCAACGGGGGCTACAATAAAAAGCAGTCAATGTTAGAGACGCCTTGCTACATTCGCTGAAAACTGATTCCGTTCGCGAGTGTGACTCTCAGAGTGTCTTACTGCAGTCAATAACAGGTAGGAAAACTTGTAGTTTTAATGAAAATACCATCCTGCCTTTGCAAACGTTTCTTAAATATTAGCTTGCCTGTATAAGTTGCAGGCGCCATCGCGCTATCATTCGCCCATTCTGCCGACGCTGTTAAAATAGGAAGAGTATTGAGAATTAAGTGACGGAACTGTAATTTTCGGCTCTTATGACTGGTTCACGTTTTTCAGGAAGTTGTGCCGGACAGGCCTTTCACATTCCTACAAATTTTGTCACCGGTCTCACAGCATAAATTCCATCCTTCGATACGGGCCGGTGGTTTAACAGAAAAACTTGAAACGCAACCTGCACATTTTCGAGGAACCGTGCCAAAATGGATACCACCTACGTGACTTCGTGCTCTCGTGCTTGGCAGTGAGGCGGTGAGGTTTTTGAAAAACTCTTCATGGTTTTCCACAAGCTGGAATCTTTAAACATGCCCCGGAATCTCCATACGCATTGGTTGCCGCATCTCGCGCCCTCCAGATGCTGCCGCCGTAGAAGAGTCTGAGCTTCCATAACTGAACCCGTAATTGCATGCCGTGGTGACTCATTGGTTCAGGCGCTCGGCGACAGAGCCGGGACACCCGGGTTTGAACCTGGCAGCGGCAGCAGCGTTTCGATACAGAAGAAACGTAAAAAAGGCACCCGTGTCCTACGCGATGGCAGCGGACTATAAAGATTCCCAGGTGGTTGAAATTATGAGATTTTCCGCCTCATAGTTCATGTTAATGCGTCTAGCTCCAGTGGCTGGAGCGGGTTTTATGAGAGAACCACAAGTGTTTATTATTTCCTCAGATTTTACACGCTCACCAGTTGGCATCAAAAAAGTGGTGAGGCGGGCTTGTTTTTTCACGATCATGCTGGTGGCAGCGCGAAGATGGGGCGCAAAAAAGAAAACTACAGAATGGCTTGCTGACAATTGCATTTTTATTTATGAAGGATATTAATATATACCGCATTGCCACAACCACAACACAGAGAGATTCAAGGCGCAAAACACTCAATGGTGGAATGAGAGGCACGTGGCCCGCTATGATGAGATGGAAGCAGTGACTGTTCATTGGCTAAAAATTCAGGAAAACCAAAACAAGTGTAAATGGTGACCACAATCCGACAAGTGTAAGCAGCTAACAACAGACAAACAAGTGTAAACGGTGACAACAATGAAACACGATTAAGGAGCGTTCAGCTTGCTCTGGAGGCACGTCACAGCTCATTAGGTGTTGTCATAGCCATAATGCCAGAGAAATCTGGGAAGCCTTTCTCATCAAGAAGGAAGGCCAGATCTGTGTCAGTGCGCCATCCATCACGTTGCTTCCTAAAGAAACTGCATTTATTGATTGTCATAACCATGACGCACGCCGAGGCTTCATGGCCTTCAGGAATATAACTGTCACTTGTCAGTAAGCGCTTTTGTTAAGTTTTTACTTTCCCGACATCGCAATTTTGCTAACCAGCACTGGGCCGCAGTTTTTTTGTTTAAAAACTGCCATTTGAAACTTGTGTTAGAGCACTCGATCATTTTGCAAGCGAAGTAAGTTTTACACATTCAGTATTCATGATCATTTAACTCCTATCTCCTATTTATATTACATATTTGAAAAGGCGGGAACACCCAAAAGAAATATAACAACCTATATGGTAATGGTAAGCACTTGATTTCTTCAGGAAAGAGTAGGCGATCTTCTCCGACAGCGATATAGAAACGCGGATAATTCTATGTACCTTGGTGGAGCAAAACATTTTGCATATGAAAGTCTTAGCTTCCGAATATATTTGTATGCGACTTCACGTGGTATATTTTCATCCTATGTAATGAGACAGATATGGAGGAATCAAAGAAGAACGCAATGGAACGTCTGGCCTATGCTACTTACTTAGCAAGCAGCAGCCGTTAGCCCCTGCGCGAGCGCGCTGGCTCGTTCTAAGGCGGCGCTTCGTCTTTGTTTTCAACAATAGGTTCTGAGTTGCAATTCTTCGAAACGTAATTATGGTGCTCCACCTTGCAATAATTTTCTTCTAAGCATCAAAAACAGATTAGGCGCCAGCGGTGTGCCATGATTGTCGGGATTTTTCGATCATAGAAATATAATCATTGTGATTTCTCGAACTGAAATGTTCTTTAACCCTGTGAACTCATTAACGCTGACCATGCTTTTAGCGTCAAGATTTCTCAATTAGCAAATGTAATTGCTCTCGCATGGACAAATTTAATATTCTGAAAATGAAGTACCTTGCTCGATTTCCGATTTAATAGTTGAAGTTAAGCGTTTGTATTGAATTCCTATTGAAAGAACAGATATTGGCTTATCCCTACCAAAAAGTTACCTCCTGTTTAGATTATAGTAAGTTGGCTCTAGAGCTACCGATCAATCAGCTTGGCCGTGACAAAGAGCACGAACATGCGGCGCGTTACGGACAGCAACCAAAACTGCGGGAGTACCTGGAAAGAGTTGCCACGCTCCTCCTCATTGTGTTCAGTGGCGTCAATAGGAATTGTAGGATTTTCGAAGGTAAGGTCAAGTATTGCTGGGTTTATGCCCTGCGGTGAACACACCATTGAAGAATTAGCAACCGGAATACCTTACCTACTGCCACCACTGCTTGCCTCAACGAAACGAGTACCAACCACCGTCTCCGAGTGAACAACAGTGTTGAACCTGCGACATTGAATCGTAATAGGCTGTGCAAGATCAGTTCGGCTCTTACCTTTTACGAAGACAAGTAATAGAACTACGGAGCGGCTTCGGCTTCGAGAGGTAAGGGCTTCGCCTCCACCCGCCGGCAAGCCAGCGGTCGCAGTTAGCCAGAAGCGTTTCTTCAGATGGTTCCTTGACACTTCAGGTTGGGAGTTTACGCTTGAGGTGAGCTGGCTAACCCCTCTTTTACATCAGATGGTGTAGCTCAGTTACTGACAGAAACAGTTTTAACTATTCACGCACGGGCACCAAGCATTGCTCATTGTGTGGATATATATATATCGTTGAGATATCCGTGATATTTCATCTCTTGGGCGTGTACCCTCAAACTGGCATCTTCGGAGCCCAACGTGTTGTAAAACGTTTTTATTCCTGTGCATTCTTTCAATTATATTCATAGAGCATATGTTCTGAGAGCGCCAGTTCCTGCTTATAATTGATGCTGCGCTCATAGCGCAGTTATTTCAACCGGAGCCCAGTATCCAATGCATGCATGCCAGTGACGTGAAGGTGGGTATCCATTACAACAGATAAGAAGGTTTCACACCAGACGAAAGCGAAATCGACACAAACTGCCTAATCCAAAAACGCCGATAACAGACTGCTTTCCATCGCACTTAATCATTGCGCAGTAAAACCAAAAATTTAACATTCTCGTGTTTCACATTGGATGAAAAATACTGGGTATTTAATGAACTGGGCAACTTGCACAGCACAACTCTAATCCTTACAAGCTTAGACTACACCACGATGTTTATCAGGCACAAATATACTGGCATTATTTTTAAAATGGTTCTTTAATATTTAACAAAAATCTTGGGCCATCACACCTTACTTGCTCGATAAAGCTATCTTGGCAGGAAGTTAGTATGGGCAATGCGCCCATACTGATTGTTTGATCGTAAGGTCTCATTTCATGAGCACTCTTTAGGAGAACTAGTCACAGCTCAATCCTCAGAAGGGTCCCTTTTCAAGATGTCAAAGGGAAGCAGGCGAAGCCGGAACTTTGGCAACAAGAAATGTGGACTTGATGTTTTCATGGGCTAATTAGCAACTCACGATCAGTGCCATCTTTTCAGAGAGAAGACGACATATATGAGCGCACTGAGCCTTCAAAAGAGCGGATCGGTTCCAATTTTTCTGCGATGCGGTAGAAAGCGGGTCTGGATGCTAAGAAATCACCACCAATGTATGGGCTGTGACGTTCCAATTAGAACACAGAGAACGCAATGAGCCTCTGTGCTACTTCCACGCTTTACGATGTCTTCACCCTGAACTTTCAGCAACTTCAACTTCTCGCGCACAGTATTGAGATGCATCGCTAGAATATTTATGACCGCTGGTTTCGAGAACACGCAGAGTTACATAAAACATGTGCCCTAATTTGAAGCTGTACACTCACAGTGGTAGCCTTGTGCTCATACGCTCTCAGAATTGAAAGGATGCGCTAAATCACACGAGGAACTACCGATTCGCGAGCGTGCAGAATTAGAGGGAGTGCATATGGTTTCTAATACAGAAAACACAATACCCTGCGCACTTACTTAAAACTGCCTGGGGTCCTGGTAATCAAGAAGACTTATCATGGACCCATTCAGACGGAAAATGAATCGAAATTTCAAATTATTCAGTGGTTTCAGTAGTCGCTGTCGGTATAGAGACGAGGGCAGTGCGTTAATATTGTGTGCAGCATTCATGTGTACAAATGTTGGGCAAGAAAAATAAAATAGGAACAATAATAATTTATTCGTCCATGCCTGAATTATACCTACACTAACTGGTTTGACGTCCTATATTTAATAGAGTTCGATCATGTCCACTTAGATGGAACAGTGAGTGAACGGGATTTACTGACTAAGAAACACTATGTAGAAAGCACGCCCAACTTAAGGGCTTTTATAATATTAAGAGGTCTTAGTATTGTTCAGGGCACACATAATCCCAGAACACTACACTTCTAGTCATATTATGCAGATAAAAATATTTTGGCAACGCATAGGCTCCAGCTTTAGGAGTGTGAGATCATAGAAATTAATGATTCTGGTAAACAGTTCCTCTTGCCCACGCTTACACGGGCGCTGTTTTCACTTTCAAAATCGCGTTGATTTTGTGAAAGACCACGTTACGTACATATAAAGCTCCGCTTTCATCATCGTCATCAGCCTGACTACGAACATTGCAGGGCATAGGTCTGTCCCATGTCTCTTCAATTAGATCTCTCCTTGGCCAGCTGCGGCCACGGTATCCCGTAAACTTCTTTATATCATCCGTTTTAACCACGTCTTACAAACGCGCCTGCATGGCCTAGGAGAATCTCGCCCGACCTTCAACTTAAAAGTTAGGCGCTACATTTGTGGCTAATTAACTTCACCGTGTGACGTATTCACCTTCTCGACTAATCTGAAGTTTCCCGAGACAACGCCGATGGACGACTCCGAATTTACCGCTGAACAGGACCTGAGACGTTGTCGCGTTAAGGTTGCTTCACATCCAAGCGTTAGAGTGAATTGTGGAATTGAGCGGCGTGTCGGGGCGAAAGTTTTCTAACTTTTTAAAACCTCCCTGCTCGGGCCGCTCAAGTCACCGCGGCGGCTCGAAACAGGTTTTTGCGCCGAGGCGGCAGAAATTGCGACAGTTTTCGCTTTAATGTGAAACAAGCTTCATTAGGTGACCTTGATCTAAATAGAGCGAAGAACGGCCATAAAAGTTATTGCCGCTCTAGCTGGCCATGCTGTGGCGCCTTTGATTATCAGTGAATATAAAGCAGGTAGCATACATGTGGGCCTCTGGCAATAATAAACATATTTTATCAACACGCATACACCACGTGATAAGCATTGCACGCGTCTCAAAGAAACAGATGAAACAGAGTGCTTCCTGTATACCTATAAAGTGAGCGAATGCAGCAGTCAGGATAACGAAAGCCTACAACTATTAATGTTACTGAGTGGAATTTATGCGCAGCAGGCAGCATACTGGCTAACATAAAGCTGGAAAGAAATTCATAAAATCGTCTGGATTCCAACATATTCGGAGCGTCTAAATATGAAAAAAAAACTCGTGAGACCACTTGCATATTTTCACAGTTTTAGTGGAAACGCAGTAGCATTGTCAGAACGCGGAAATGCTGGCGTCTATTGGCAGCCTCGGATGGATCCAGTATAAAGGGGCCTCGTCATCCAGGTGTCACTACCCTCGAGCCACCGCCCACCTTCACTGCCCAGAGACGCCATCCACTCTCCTAGCGAACTCTACCGTCCAGAAATCTCTCAGTATCTCTCAAGATGTTTCGATGAAAATTTATCCATAATGCTTATTTTGCTATTTTCATTTACTGTTTCGTTAACTCGCGTCTCTCATAGCGTGAGTCGCTTTGGGACGTTAAACCCCTATAAACCATAAACCATGTTCCGTTAACTCCTCCAAATTCTGCCCAGCTATCCTCACGCCACTTAGCGCCGCCATTATTTCATCGGAGGTTGTTTAGAAAAGCTGCAAATAATCGCGAGTACTGTCATTACTCAAACAAAATTAGCCGGAGATGATTTGCTTAGGTACAATCACTTCCTTGCCTTGTGTCTTCGGCTTAGTTCGTCCAGTGTCCCATAATGCGAGCGTCTTCGTTTGCCTTGATTTAATAAGTGAACCCTGTATCGCTGCTTGATCGCGCTGAGGGAAAAGCTGCAATTGGCGTCTGCATATCAGGGACCGGATTAGCAAAAGTTTCTGTGAATCCAAAGAACGTGTAACTAACTGGGTTGCATTTGTGTGATTAGAAATACTGTACCAGGAAAAAAAAAAGCTGAGGCGGAGAACGACTGAACATACTTTTCTTTTGTAGCGCTTATTCTCTCATGCAGAAAAAGTTCCAGAAATACCATTGTTACACTTCTCCTGCCGCTCTTCTTTCATGCATTTTGTCTTTCCGCGCCATTACATTCAAATATAATTAATCTTTACCATCTAGGCCAATTTGTAGTTTTTCTGCTGCCAGTGTGCTTTTGCAAAGCAGGCGTTTAAAACTGGAGAAAAATATCTCATTTTAGACGTTGCTTCAGCGGCAAGATCCTTGTTTAGCTGGAGTCAGGTTAGACTTCAGTGAAAGCAAAGACGGCATGTATATCGAGTGCGTGATTAGCAACGGCAGTATAAAACGACTGTTCTCAGCCGTTTTATATTACAATTACTTTCATTAACGATGAGCCAGCATTCTTTTCGCACTCAATATATTTTATAATCACTGCCTCTACGTCTTATATTGTCACCACTTATTGACAGGCCTATGCTGATCAAGATCTCGGAATCGTCATCCGCATCAAATGGCTTCGTGGCGAAATATTGTCACAGCTAGCCCACAGGGCTTGTGACACATTGATCATGTGACCTTTGTACTAGCACAAGAGATCCCAATTAAAACTGACGCTTATCTTGCCACCACACATTGTATTATCACTCCTATTTCATTGCAGAAATGCTCAAAGTCTGAACAAAAACCTGAACAAGAGGCCGCACAAAAGCAGGCTTCGAGAAAAACAAGCCAGGCTACTTGACGAAGTCAACATTTTTGCACAGAAGCAGCTCTAGTGTTAGCGTCATAAATAGTATTCTCAAGAGGGTATATAATTACCATAAAGTGCACTACCTTATACTCACGGCAGTTATCCAACGAGGTCGGCGGTTATAACACTCAAGGCCAGGATGAATGACAGTGTTCTTCAAGTGCTTCGTTGGGCAAAGTTCTTTAAGGAAAAAAGGGCAACAACTGCACGAGCGCCCACCGCGTGGCGCTGGCCACGCTTCGCTCCTTTTTGGACCCTAAGGCCTTGGGACGGGCGAATGCATTAAAAACTGCCCGGGCTGTATGTCTTCGATCAGTGAACTTATGCTTTGCGCATGAAATAGATAACTGACCGTGCTTTCATTTATTCACATGTGCTTGCTGCAATAAAAGCAAAATTAGATATATGTTTAGAGGGCGCGTTTATTTCTGCATATGATTTATACAAGTCGCTGGGTCCTATGAGGTGCCGCTCATTACACATGATTCATATTCAATTTATCCAAGTGCACATTCTGTTCTAGCTCCCTGCGAGCTGCTGCGCTGAGAAATGGGAGCATTATTTTTGTCGGAAAGTACCCATATTCTCTCTTCTATTGTGAGAATGGCGCACAACGACGCAGACAAGTTTTTATTAGCGCAAAGAAGGCCGCAGCATCGCAATAACTGCCGTTTCCTTAGAGCTTTTCTGTTGAAACTTTTGTGTAACGACAAGCAATTTATCCCCAATCTAAAATGCAATGGTTAAAACCTAGTGTGACGCAGTATATAGTTGCCGTATTCTATCCACATGTTCCCATCTTGCTAATTAAGACTACACTACAACAGTTTCAAGAGAAGAATTCGACGTAAGAATCCGCATGTTGTGTCAACCTGCTTGCCAGCATGCCAAAGCAGTAATTCTGGAGCACTAACCACGAACACCACTGTACTAAATTGTTCGCAAATTTAAAAACACCTCTGGAAAATACTGTGAGGAAAAGGAGCGAAATGTTGAAGGCAGCGACCAGTAATTTCACCTATCCAAACAAGAGCTTTTATAAAACGGACAGAAATATCAACTTGCCTGATTTCAGCTTAACTCCCTGTATTAAGGGACAGTGGGGCAAAAGAAGAGAAACTGGCAAATAATTTCTGTACTAATTTCATACAGGAATTATAAAAATTATACTGAAGTTTTTTTTATAATTTGCTCTTAACATCAATGATTAGTAAATATTGAGAAGGCAGTCGAACCAGAGAGCAGTATTTTCTTCATTTCGTTAATTTCACAATGTCGCAATTTGCTAGAACCCTTAGAGATAACTAAGTCGGTGCGTGCGGCAAAGTGAGACGCTCTTCTAACCCTTGGAATGAATTATTATAAAATTGGCCCAATGGACCTTTACGCAATGTTTGTGAGGTGATTCGCATGAGAAACCCTTTTTCCAGAAAGATCCCAATATAGTTTTGGCCGATGTCTGCGGCAGACAAAACTATTTTTCAGCCATGCCTTGCTGTATTCTGTCTACGCGATTTGTTTTATTTTTATGCCTCGCAACTCTTAGAGGTTTTAGTGTCATTGGTGATGCTTTTTCCACTTTCTCAGTGTAGAGTTGGCGTGCACATTGATTACATTCGCCAATTGTTAACGCCACCTTTAGGTCCTGATTATAGGTCAGTTCTTTCCGAATTTACAGAATCTTTGTAGAAAGCACTTTCTTTCCTCCCAGAAACAGTTTGGGGATTAGTTTCAAAATACCTTTGTGCAGTTTCTGCCGCTCATGTATCGAGATTTTCTTCGGAGTTCCATTGTCATCGTCATCAGTCTCACAACGCCGACTGGAGGACAGAGGCCTCGCTTATATCTCTCTAATTTGACCGGTCCTGTGACAGCCTGGGCCCCCTTATCCCCATAAATTTCTCATCATCTCACCTAATTCCCCATTCCTCCCCCTCCCCTGCCACACTTGCCTACTCTTGGAATGCAGTCCGTCACCCTTAACGACAACGACGATCGGTTGTCTTCCCGTCGCCCAAGCCCATTTCTTCTTTATGTCGACTAGGATGTCATTATGCCCATATTGTTCCCTGACCGGGTCTGCTGTCTTCCTGTCTTTTAACGTTAACTCCTTAATGTGCATGGTGGCTTAGTTCATGACATGAAAATAGTTGGTGGCAGCAGTCTCACAGACGCTCTCCAAAGCTTTTCCTCAGGTCTTCTTTACGCCAGTCCGGATTATGATTTTTTTTGGTTATGTGGGGACCACCCGAAATATCAAGAAAAAAGAGCCAATGTTTTGGAGTAAGCAATAAATCTATTATCGTAATTTAATTCAGTCCATGTAAAACACAATCATGTCGCGTTTTGCCCCTCGTTAGCCGAGTGTTGAGTTATCTGCCTAGTAAGAACGCGAGACCCGAACATTCCTCAGCCTTGCATATTAGAACACCAGTGATAAATTAAATCAATCAACACCTTATTCCTGTACGCTTGGTTACTGAACTGCATAGTGCGGACAAAGGGGGCGTG
Organism: Amblyomma americanum; assembly: GCF_052857255.1. Taxonomy (NCBI): domain Eukaryota; kingdom Metazoa; phylum Arthropoda; class Arachnida; order Ixodida; family Ixodidae; genus Amblyomma; species Amblyomma americanum. The sequence goes on along the minus strand of NC_135500.1, from coordinate 158,355,175 downwards.
CAGGAATTCGCGCCATTTCGACCGCCATCGATTTATTCAAGGGTCACTTTCTAATTTTTTCTTCTGCTTGGAAAGAACCATTTCGCCAGCCAAAGAGGAAAGTTGCGGTGGACATGCGGCTGGCTGTGCAGCTATCTTATTATTCTATTTCCTTTCAGTTAGTTAAGTGGCTCTAACTAATAAAATCTTGCTTAATAGCTTATGTCACGTTTTCCATCCTTTCCAGTACAAAGGTAAGCTCCGTTTAAAGAAAATCTGAATGATAGCACACTGACAACACAAGTTTTGTGTTCTGCAAACTTTGTGCCACATGGAGACGCTAGAAAAGGCAGCGGCAATTATAAGAGCTTTCACTCTGAGGTGAAAATAATGCGGGAGACGATGGAGAGAAAAAATTCTAGTGCGGCCCAAGAAAAGCACATCTTCTATACAGTGCTTTAGCCTGTACCATCGAATGTACTAAACCAGTTTCGAACTAGTCTTTACTACTTTTGAGAGCAAGGAGTGTCCATCATTAAGAAGGAATTGGCCGTGTCCTGATACAACACATTTTCTGTATCAAAATAAGAAATAATGACCTACAATAATGCGAAGGCAACAAGGGAAATTCCTACTCTACCAATGGCCTCAACATATCTGCGCCTTAAGGCCTGGTTCCCAAGCTTGCTTGGTAACTGGCCACTTTTCAGGACGTTTCAGCGATCGCTATGCGCTTTCTGTTTATGACATGAAAACATGTTTTAGCTAATTACAAAGATACATTTAGTTATAATGTAGCAGTAACTCCCCATTGGCATCCACCTAGGCGCTGCCATACGGCTACAAAGGAAAGCTATACAGCTTTCTCAGAAACTTCGCAGTTAAAGAAAAATTCGTCCTGGTCCGGCGTTCAAACCCGGGACCATAGCTTGACTGGAGCAGCAACTCTATCAACTGAGCTAACCAGGGCGGCAAGCTTATGGTAGGGCGAGCGCGAATTGATCAGGAACTTGCAGTTGGAAGAGCGTTTGTCAAATGCTTAGGGAAATCCCCCAAGTTGGAGTATATTTGTAATAAGGGAGTAATTTAAGTTACAAGGGGTGATGGAATTAAATTGGCAGGTTCGCAGCCCTAAACATCTTACCAAGAGAACAAAATTTGTGGCTTTAGTACATCCACCTATGAAAATGTATTAACCTAGGAGTTTGTTTCAAGGCTTACTTCCTTGCCGGACAAATAATTACGTGGTATTTTAAATGTTTTCAACTGGATTTAACCTAATGCGTTTTACGTACGCTTTCCACCCAGCGCTGCTCCTCGCTAATCTCCTTCACCTTCGCCCTGTTATTGATAAAAACTGTTCGTACGGCTACACAATATCGCGACTCCATTCTACCTGCTCGAGTGTTCATTTCACTCGAGTAGTTATAACGAGGTTATCGTATTGTGCTGTGGGAAGAGAGGATCTGCGCTCCATAGTGCCGTGTAACACTTAGTATAAACGATATTTACAAGAATGCCCGAAAAGCCCTTACAGTGGTGCACCACTCCAACATTCCAAACATTGTATGGTCTAGGATACTGTATTTTGTCGGTATAATTTCTGCATATCCTGCTTGCTCGAGTTGTGGGCGTATACACGAAAGGGAGGGCAAGGCTTGCCAACAAAAAACAAGTGGGTACTATCGCATATATGCCCAAATGCGGAATTGCTTGTATGGATGGATGCCGGTTTAGCTCCAGTAATTCCCGTAAAGAACGTTTTCCATCAATGAGCATGGCGGACATGAATTAAAGCAGATGAGCCTAAACAAAATGCCTGTGTTCAAAGAGAATGAATGGCAATGACCGGCACTAGATCAGAGATAACTTTCTACTCATCTCATGAAAATCAGGTTTCATCATACTGAAAAAGAGCCGCTGGGTGGTTATTGCACGGCACATGGACGCAGGCATAAATTTCCTCGGTTTTTATTTGCAAATTTTCAACTGAAGAGCGATCAAAACTGCTCAAGTTGTGCACCACCGGCTTTGTTCCCTTAGGCTCACTTTGGAAAAGAGATAAGCAAACTCTGGTTCTCGAGAAGCTCTGACTCTCATCAATTCGCTCGGAGTTGGAATAAGAGTAAATGTGGGAAAGGAAATGAAGGAGGAAAGTCTAATGAGCGGCCGCGTTGACGAACCTTACGCAAGTGGGATATAAATTTAGAGAATAAATAAATAGTGGCAAAGAATCGTGGACGGGAGAAAGAGAGAAAGGAGAAGGTGCTCGAGTGGAAGTAGTGTCTGAAGGATGGAACTGACGAAGAAACAAAATTAAAGAACGAGGCCTGCAAATTCGGATACTGTCTGCAGCGTTAAATGACGTTCCCACTGAGTACAGAATATCTTATAGATGTCCTGAAATGTCTGTAACGGTCATAGACATCTTGGACTACAAAAGATATCTACAAGACGCTGTTTCATACTTGTCTAGAAGATATTTCGCCAAAATGTCCAGAAGCTGTCTTAGGAAGTATTTTTACGCTTTCAGCAGCTATGCAAGACGCTTACTAATCCGCTTAAGCAAGTTGTCTTAAGGCATTCTGCTTCAGAAGCCTGGAGGCTTCCTCACAAGACATTTTACGGCCTGATTTATATATAGGTTCAGTGCAATATTTACGTTTAAATAGGAAACACCTAAAGAGACACGTGACTATCAGAAACATGACAATAGAAAATAGTTAAATTCACATCTTGCCAACACGTACACGCATGCATGACTGCATACGGCAGGAATATTTTATTGCCCCGGACATGTTATTCCTATTCCTGTGGCACATGCATGACAACTTCCTGCCCACCGAGCCCCAATCTACTAAACAGATATAATGCTTTTTTCCAAGATGAACAAACAATCTTAATAAGGCATCTCAACTGACCTCTGAGACAGGTATTGGATATTTCTTAGACGTCTTGACGAAGACATCTTGCAGATGATTACACGGCGATTCTAGGCATTTTGAAACACACTGTAGACACCTTCCAGCTGAGCTAATGCTCCCACTTTTTTTGAGCTACAAGACATTTTGCAAGACTTCTTGTAGATCTCTCAAAGACAAATTCTAGAGGTGTACACTGGCTTTAGTGACAGCCTACAGCAGGAAACATGTATGACAATCAGAAGTCTCACGAACTCATTTTGAGCTATCCCCGGAAGTATACTGCCTGGCCGCTCACTAAGCACGGTACGTCTTAGACTCCAAAACCTAATAGTGATGTTTCAGTAAAAGTTGAGACATCTTTCGCGGACGTCTACAAGACGTTTCTACTTCACCTTTTTTATGTAGAATGCGTGTGCGTACCCATAAGTCAGTTTTCATTTCTGAGTTTATTTTTCTTCTGTGGTATGAATCAAGACTTGCAACTAAAAGAACGTCGCATTTAAACCAGACTAAATCCAATGCACCAACAATAACTTAACAAACACGAAAATTCTTCAGTATCTTTGTAGATCGGAAGTTCTCCCCATGCACATTGCAGAGGTCATTGAAGTAGGGTATATAAGGATGACCAGCTATGGTTTCCTGGTAGTATAAGGTAAGTGCTGCAGGGTTTGTATTCTTTGATGTTTCGTGTGCTTGCATGGATGACTGTGGTGGCCTTTATTAAGCAGCTAGTACATAAAAAAATCTTAGCCAGTTAAGATTACATATCTTGTGGGAGCCCAAGCTGAGCTCGAATATAGGTACAAGATGTATCAAGATGTCTAAAAATTTTTTCCAAGCAGACGACAATGTATCAAGACATTTTACAAACGTTTAGTAACTGCCTGAGAGGCCAGCTGACATGTCTATAAGAAGGCTTATCTAGATAATTATAATATGTCCGACGAACTTTTGTGGCTGTCTAGAAGTTATCTTGGGTCAGCTATGAAACGTCCTCCAAAGACTTCTTGTAGCTCAAATAGGTGGAGCATTAGCTGAGCTAGAGGACATTTAAAGAACGTCTGAAAGGTATCTGGAAATATTTTGCGAGGCATTTGTTAGATGTCTTGCCAGAGCATTTTCCAAATGTTTATAAACTGTTCGCAGATTCACCTAGGACGTCTTCAAGATGGGTTGGACATCTTCCCAAGATTACTTCTAGTCGTCTGAAAGATGACACAGTGTTCAGTGGGGTTTTTTACGTTCGCATTTCGCTTCAAGATTGCGGCAATGGATGATAATAAACTCTTGTTGATAGCATGGCACTCTCGACACTTTATTCTAAAAGGTCCTTGCTGCCAAGCTTCCGCAAATGCACTCGTTCTTGAGCTGCTGCCCATTCAAACAATTTCTTAAAAACACGTGAATATATCGTGTAACGAGCTCTTCGGAAGCTTTTCCTGAAGGAATATTGAGCAGCATACAGCCATTTGGTCCACCTTCAGCACTCTTGCATACAATTTAGTGGTCGCGTTCATTGCGCAAATTCACGGCGTTGCGCATGCGCGATCCCAAGGCAGGATCCTTTGTAAAATTATACACTCCATTCAATGTGAACCTGATTCGTTTTGAGCGCAAAGTCTGTGTTCGCAATCTGCAGGTGCTTTTTCAAAGTTAGAGTTATGTATATTCAAAGCGGTACGCTCTGGTCATTGTCCGAGTGCGGCCATTGAAAAGATATCCTGGCGTCCTATGATTGCGTAATAAGGCCGAGGCAAGTGAAGCTACTTTAAGTGTAAAAACTGAGTAGTCATTACGGTTTCGAAACAACGCAATAACACAAGTATGCGGAAAGAGGGCGTTTCTTAGGACAGAGCATGGCTTTGAAAAAAATGCACCCGCGATCACCCGTTGCTGCGTGAGAAATCTGCGTCAACTGTGCCGACTTGTAGTGCATTTAGAATTTTTAATGATCGCCTTAGTTCCGATTGCGTCTTTAGGTCTTGTATCACCCTCGCATTTCGTTCAGCCGCTGCGTCGTGATCTGGCGGGTGGAGACTTCATGAGGGTAGAGTGAAGAAGGGTGGTGTGTGGGTGGAGACCGGCTAGTTAGAGATGCTTTTTTGCTGGTTGGAGCACTGAGAAGTGTGTTTCGGTAGTATGAAGGCTTCACATGCAAGCACAGCACACAAATGCTTCAGGAATTTTTGGAGACAGAGCACTATACAGCTAAGCTTTCTCTTTTTCTTGTTAGTGTTAGTGGACCAGTAAAAGGAAGAAATATACCGATATTTACAGGTGCTGAAGAGCTAAAACTACTTTGTTCCTGATCTACAGCTTCAGATGTTGGTCAAATTTATTTATCGTGCGCCCCTCCTCTAATGAGACATTAGACACTGCATGAAATGCATAAAAAGCTATTTTTATCAATTTACTTGCAGGCTTTAAATAAACGACGATAATATTTTATCTAGAGAGCTTGTGTATTGTTTTAATCTGGATGTATTAGAAAGCATGAATAGTGAGAGTGTATAATGAGCAACACTCATCAAAACTTCAATTGTTCGGACTGACTCCTGGCGTAGTGGTAAAGCGGTTATGGGATGCGCCATTGCCAGCGGGGCTTGTTAGACCCCGAGCAAGCTCCCGCAAACAGTCTTTAATTTGGCGATGCCACGCTGAGCAGTTCGCTCATAAGCCGGTGGGCAGGTTGTGCGACGTTACAAGGTCACCGGACCTAGGAGGCCCGGCTAGGTTGCTCTTGCGAGGTTTTTCTTGCTAAAGTATTGCCGCGACCGCCTCCACAGCCGACGACGACGGGTAATCCGCTTAACAGGACTCTGACGCAATCGCATTAAAAGGCAAGCCGCGAAAACAGCGCGATGTCTTGCCTCTAGTCCTACCGTGCTCCGCTTGTACGCCCTAGTTTCTCTTCGACTGGATTCGAACCAACTAGCCATGGTTGCCCTTCTTACGCTTCATGATGCCCCCAAAGTATCAAGTTTTTCGGCACTGTTTGTTGGCGCCACTGAATATTACTATAATGCCAACGTTCTGTAAAATTGCGTTGCGCTTTGCTCCCCCCCATCTTCGTCTTTGAGAGGCTTGTATTTCCTTTAAGATTCCAAGAACTAGTGGGGACACTTAAGATGCGGACTCAGAAGAATAGGTTTAATGGCGATATATGTGGAACTGATCATTCTCTACTTACATTCATTGACAGGGGAGTGTCCTCATGCCGCCCCAGGCGCAGTAGAGCAGGAGTTAGGTATTGCGCCCCTGCCCCTCCAGGTGAGAGGTGGCTGCCACTAATGGTTTCTGCTCTTGTCAACCTCCGCCGACCAATCATGAATTCAATTGCCACCTCTCATAGTTGTGGTGACGTCACAAGTTCGCCTCTGAAGGTTTCTCAGGAAATATTTCGCTCAAGCCGCCCTTATGTGCCCAGTGATTGCTCTTGCGCGCCTACGTTGCGAGAACATTCCTCGTCTCCAAGTCTCGAAACGCTTTGGAACCGGTTGAGTGCGCTAGAACTGGACGCCTTGTTATGAAAAAAGACGTCCTGTTGACGGATCAAGCCACCGCCTGCCAGCGGCAACCTGCCAAGATATGCAGGCGGAGTGCGCTAGCACTATGTGCGTGACTAGCGAAAAACTCGGAAATTATCCTGGTTAAGCCTTCATCAGCCTGCTGCCCCTGCCACGGTTAGGAAGTGGCAAAGTGGCCGGAGGTAGATGCACCTCTCAACTTTCAGAGAAGGAAATGAGGGCAGGGGAGGGAAGCCAAAGAATGGGTGACTAGCGATGAGTAGTGGCTGGCAAAATGGAGAGGGCGTAATCCTCTTTCCTTTTCTTACGCTGGCACGAGGGGGACCATTAGTGTAAAAGGTGTTTGTATCCCAGTGGAGGAGGAATGCTAGTTTAGCGGCAGCTGCAACCGCACGGAATGTAACGAAACCCGTGCACACCAATTGCAGCCAAGAGCAACGGAGTGTAGCACCTAGAGCGGCCGACTGCACCAGAGCACTTGTCGAAGAACGGGTATTTGTGGAAAACTAACGAGAGCCTTATATGAAGATATCTATTTGAAGACGACCTAAAAATCACTACCTCAGTAGGTATTGAAATGAAAATACATAGAGAGTTGTCGCTAAATCTCGAGTTCCAAATGGTAACCATACTCTCAGTTTTGTTTTTCGTGTCACCTTTAGTGCTTAATCTCTCTTCAGTATTGCTCCCATTGTGCAAAGATCACCCTAAAGTCTGGTCAGCATTTAACAGTTCCATACTTCGCCGCTCTATTGATTGGCTCAACGAGCAACAGTGCTCACTTTCTTTGAACTGCTCCTCGACATCAAAATATTCGAGCCGTGAGAAGACCTCAGCTTCTTCAATAAAAAATGCAACGCCGAATTTAGAAAACACTCAACACGAAAGAACTTCCAACACAGGGTTTCGCCTTTGTAAACTTGCTGGCATTGCCAAAGCAACTAGCACGAGGTTGTCGATAACTGATCTATCTCAGGAATACTTCAGTGAACCGGAGCCTTGGTTTACTCACGGGACCTCTTGCTCCCCAATCGCAGTGATATTTTTGCGACACAGTGTTTTGAGTGGCTTGATAACGGGTTTAGTATCTATAGAATTTTTTCGCAGAAATTTTTAAGCGCTTTCTTTGCAGGCTCAAATGTGGCTGTTTTTAACATACACAGGCGTGTTCGATTGCATGAAAAACCAAATCATAGCGAACTATACTGACTAGTGCACTAGACGAACTCCGGATATTTTACCGTACATCGAATAGCTCGTTGAAAAGCGTAGGCTACAAATTTTATTTAAACATTCAATGCTTCCTCCCTGTGTTTGCTTGATTTCAAGAATATAAGTGATCCATTTCTTGCTTCAATGTTTCGCTTCACGTCGTATAAATTATACATGGTACTTTAATAACTAATCAAGCTCTCAACTCTTGTCAGAAGCACGCACCACGTGTGCAGGCAGTAGACTGTGCATGATGGAAATGGTCGATAGTTAGCGCTTCACAAAGTTTGTGTTCTTTAATTCCTATCAAAGGCGTCTACTTACATTCTGTATACATTTCTTCTTTCACCAGCACTTGTCCTCTAATGTCGCTGTTCAGCAAGCTTCTTCACTAGATAGCCTAATGTATTCCGCCGCCCCGAGGCTAAAATACTAACGTAGAATTCTCAGCGGTTGCTTCCTAGTGCTGAGATCCACAATAGAAAAGCAGGGCCTTATTTCTCGTGTTTTTTTGTGCCCTTTTTTGACCTTTTCCTTCTCGGACTCCAAACTCGTTGCACGCCGCGCACAAAGCAAAATACGCATTAAAAAAAAACGGATGGCATGGCACGTGCCGCTTTGGCTAGGGAGCGCTCCAAATTAAACCTGGCACCTGAGTGACAACATCGCTTTCGCGTGCTCTTTTCTGCAACTTGAGCTGGCGCACGCAATCCGCGATAAACTTTTCAGGGCAGCACTTTCTCTCTGATAAAAAGCATAAATGCTCAGTGCCGCTTTTTGAAGGTCACCTAAAACTTTGTTTTCGACTATTTGCGATGTTTAGTATTGTAGTATTTCGATGCAGAACCTGTTAGCATCGGCTACCTAAGGTATCAGTAAAAGAATAGAGGCGCTAATTAGGCAGGGAGTCTTTGGAGATAAAAAATCTGCGCTGCGCGTACATTTGTTGAACGAACAGCTAACTGAACATTTTTTCACTGCTGCAGGCGTTAGTTTGGAAAGAAGTTAAAACAAAATCCTCGCATTCACTCCTGAAGAAGTTCTCGAGTAATGTTTCCTACGTAACCTGCCGGTATATTACGCAGTTTAAAATGCACAATAAATTCCTCGATTTCAGATCTCCTAGGTAGCCGTCTCCAAAAAATGTGGCGATAGTTTGACAGACGATATTTAAGGCAGTAAAAGAAACATTCTAGCCAGTTCGAAAAAACATGGCCTACTCCGCTGTGATACGACCACAGGAATGAATAAACTACACAAGGCATACGTTTAGCGCAAAAAACTATTGATAATCATAATACACACAGACGTTACAGGCAGGACCTTGAGACTGATTACTGCAAAGTAACCCACAAAAAAATCTACCACTTTCGCTAACTTTAGACTAGTCGCTTAAACAGTAACCCTTGGCGAATATGTGTGTTAGACAAGGTTTATTGAGTTAATGATTGATAGAGAGTTAGAGACAGTTGTGCGTATCTTTTGTCAGCTGTGGTTTTGCCCTGCAATATATTACTGGGAACAAAACTCTGGAGTACGCACACCGGGAAACAAAATCCAATAGCCCTGCTATAAATCAGTTGGTTAAAGCCGAACTTGTGTAAGCAATAGCCACAGTCACCTGGTCTAATGTGGTGCAGTGAAAGCAGATGTTCGTTGGCGGGCCTGACACCTACGAGCCTAGATCGCTTTTTCCGCATCTAGGAGAGTTTTGTCTCCGACAATACGTGCTATGAAATATGGTCGCAGCCAAAACAGAATGTTTAAAAGACGTGTACTTGCATTCAGGACATAGCTTTGAACCGACAGCACGGGAGCAGACTATTCTTTTTTTGTCACATGTACTTCTCTCCCGACTTATCATTTCCATGTTTTCACAGTGCTACTGCGAATACCTGTACCTTAGTAAAGGTTAAGGCGTTCACTGGTTTAGGACACTGGAGTCCTCCTTAAAGCGTGAGAGGCTTCAAAGTTCTGTCGTTCTGAAAGAAAACTTGAAAATGATAACGAACACATTGTATGACAAATTTTAAAGGACCATTCGCACTCAGTCGCTTTGCTTGTTAGCTAGTTATGGTCTACCCAGTGAACAGGTTGTTTATATTGGCCATCTGCTTATTTATGGATGACTTTTTTGATAAATTTCTATGTATTCGTTTCAGCTTTCTAGCCAAGAAATACTTTGCGACTCCAACCCAGGCTTACGGAAGCTTTCGAGGTCAAGACCCCTGCTAAAGGAAGCCTTCGGCAACGGCTCACAGTCTGGTGATTGTAGTTGCCGAAAATATCCTCGCCGTTCGTACAGAAACAAGCATGCCGCACAATACAAAAGCGTTAAAACTAATTATCACAATGTGTTTTCCAAGCGCCTTGATTCGCACGCATCTTCTGACCATGTTGTGAAATAGACCCTTAATTTGATCCAAGTAAGTTTTATGGCCGTTTGTACGAAAAAACAAAGCAACCAAACGAACATCAGCCTCTTTGAAAATTACGAGAGAGCACTGTGGTGTTACATCTCGTCTGAACGATGTGACTTCTATATAGATGTGCAAAGAGTTTTAAACAAATGTAATGTCTGTTTGAGCAACAAACTGCCTGCTGTCAACGAGTTTCAAGCAGAACCCAGTAATGAGCTGAATGTTTTGTTTCTTCGGCAGCCTCTGTTATCAAGTTGATAGGCGCTGAAGAACAGAAATTGTTCTACTTGCATACGGCAGCGAAGAATAAAAAACGACCTCTTTATAGCTGTTTAGGCTCCTTTATCCTACCGTAGCTTTAAAAGCATAGAAAGTAGAATAGCAACTCTTTATGCACAAAACCAAGAATATACATCGAGAAGACGGCAAGAATTAAGATTTTCGCTATTAGGCGAGGTAAATTATGATTAGGGAAAAGAATATGCAGAGAATCCGGCTTTTGATTTTGCTCTTCCATCAGCACCAGTTATGTTTATTCAGAATTCAGACGCAGTGACAAAACTAGGGACGGTATTCAGCCACGCCGACCATGCGTTTTTCGCGGTTGTTCTCTTGGAAAATCAAGTCATTTAGCCTATCCAAAGACGTTTTCCTCCGATTAGATAATTAAGAAAAAAATTAAACTTTTATTTGGCTAGAAAGACTGATTCTACGAGCGGAACTTTTTCACTCTCGTGCAGCTAATGATGTTATTTATCTGCCTAACATAGCGCACATTCTCAAAGAGCAAAATTGTTTTATTGCGATAACCCTAAAACCCTCACTTACCGAGAAAAGGCAAACGAGAAACCATATTTGTTGTTCCGCTTGCAAGCCAGATACAAGTGCGTGTGTCTTTGAGCCTTTTATTAGTGCTGTCTTCTAATGTATTTTTTTTACTGAGTTCCATGACGAGAGCATGTACCCATCATGTCACGTATGGAGACTGCTTACTTAGTCAAATCTGCGTGCCAGCAGGCCAGGAGAATGTACTGACTTTGTTGCTTACCTTCTTATGCAGCATTCTAGGCTATGCACAGTGGAAGTGATCTCTCTAGTGTCATTTCCAAGGAAGTGATGCCCATATAACGAAGAAAAATTCGATAACCTACAGACAGACAACAGATATGCTGTGCAAGAAAGCCGGAGTTAATATATTACAAATCAGCTGTTTCTTTCAATCTCAACAGATATTTGTGTTAAACAGTATGAGACACCTTAGTGCCATGTGTGTAGGTATATTGTAAAGCAGCGCACAATATGTACGTGATAGAGGTAAATTTGTGGGTGATTTATCAAGTGACAGTTCCATTGAGTTTAAAATTTTTGCTTTAAGGCACAAGCCATGGAGAGAACATCTCTGAAGATGCCCCAAAACCGCAGAGTACAATCAAGTTTTCCCCTCCTCATCCTCTAAGGCAGAAGATTACAGCTCAAAATTGAATGCTGTTAACACCGAAGGCGAGACCATTTTGAAAATTTTCTGAATCGGTTTTGTGCAGACTAAGCTCCATTGTCTATAAATGCGCGAAGGTGTACACCGAAAAACTTTTTTAACGGAAGGAAGAACCAAAATGAAAAGATGTGATGGAGGTTGTTTATACTCGTCGAATTAGAGGATTTTTTCAGCCATATATCAAAGCTCGCAAGCAAGCATGCATACCATACAGGAAGAATTAATGACTTCCTAAGCCTCCGATAATGAGTGCGAGGGAGCACGCGATGCAATAGCGATTAACACTTTGGAATTCTAGATCTCAACGCAGATTTAAGGGGTATGCTCACACACGTCAGTATTTAACAAATGACCCTGTTTTAGGGCCCCCGGTGCAAGCTGTATTCCTTGGAGCGAATAACCGTGCTCATGAATCATGGGGCGTAGGCAAATGAACTGAGCAACAGGGCGTAGGCAGAAATTCAGGCCTATGGTCGAAACGCACGGCAATGTCATTTGGTGCTCTGCGATAAAGGTAGCGAGGCGTGATAATCCTTAAACATTCCCCTGATCTCATGTGCCAGCGATTCACCTTAACTATGTGCATTGTATTTGGGGTAGTACCGAAGTTCGGTATACTCTGTTCACTTTTGGTGCGTAATGCCTCGGCACGAGTGAGAGTCGAGTCGTCTAGAGGCAGTTTACAAAAGTAAGATTGAGTTGCAGAGAATACAACTTCGGGAAAATAGCTGTCAGCACACTGTCTCGGCGGGGAAACTTCCGCTAATTATGTTGAACAGAGTCACTTTTTTACGCCTTTCACACAGACTTTAAGCGTGCGTTGTTTTTTATGCCTAGACGTTTTTTTTTTAGAATGCACAGTGGTACCTGAGTAGCTAAGCAGCACATTCAGTTGGGCTGGTTGGTACAGATGCATCTTTTGTGAATGAGCGCGAACAACGTCAAGAGCCAAAGTGCGTCAGCAAGCCGTCGGTCACTCTCAATGACAAAGAGATCGCTTTTCTTGGTTGCCTTTGAGCATCGCCTGCTTCTCTGCCTAATGTTTTGTTGACTTTAGTGTAACATGTGATGTACATTGTGTGTGGTTTTTTTTCCTTTATAAGTACTAGGTGTTGCTAATAAAACCTTAGTTGAGAGCAGCGCTCCTGCCGTGTCCTTCTTGTTCTTGTCCGACGTTGTTCGCGCTCTTTCACAAAAGATGCACCTGACTAGCTGCGTCTACAGCAGCGCACGATTGTAAAACCAGAAATCATAGTAGGGATTTGGGCTTCGAGAACGCAAAATCTAGCTCAAATGCAGCCCGGATTCATCCGCAGAGTGTGTAAAATCCCGCCATGTTTATCAATTTTGTTTTGAGTGCTTAAATGTATAAAAATAAATTGCTATTTTAGAGGCACCCAGTGCCGGGATAAGAACGTAAACCGGCGACCGCAGAAAAAGAGGACATAAACTAACGAGCAGACGTAGCCCCATCGTCGCCTTCCCAGTCACGTACGCCATGGCTTGAGGTAGCTGCCTCACGATAAAGTAACAATTACTAGAAAAGTTGGCGCTAATATCCCATAAACTATGACTGTGCCCCTCATCAGGGCTGCGGAGAGGTGTTTAGCAGGTAGCAGACTACATAGAAATCTCCAGGGAAGAAAAAAGATGTGAGGACGGCACTCACTTTGGAGTCCGGATAACTGTGCAGCTACAAAACGCATTTAAAATTCCTTCTGAAGGGTAATCATGAAAAACTTTTTGTTTAAAATAAAACGCATTCTTCATGTCTTATTATTTTATTCAAAGCGTTTTAGGGCTCCTTAAGAGTTGCCGCTTAAAAAAAAAGCCAACGAAATCATATAGTACCTTATAGTGCTGGCCGCTTTCGCTGTGACAGGGTCCAGTCAAATAATTACCAGCGCAAGATATGTCATCATCATTAGCATCAGGCTGACTGCGCCCACTGCAGCACCGAGGAGTCCCCTATATCTCTCCTATTATCGCGGTCTAGTGCTAGCTCCGGCCTCATTAACCTCCCAAACTTTCTATCTTATCTGCCTCAAATTTCTGCGGCCACCTGCTATGCATAGTTTTTGGAAATATACGCGGCATTTATTAAACAGGACGCCAAAAAAACTTCCACCAAACACTTCTTTAGAGCGTGGCAACAAAAAACGTAATCCTTTTAATCGGCGGTTTTTGAGCTGCCCAACAATAAAAAATAGGCGTGACAGGCAAGCAGGCTGGCAGTTAGTTGTACTAAAGTGCAGTCCAATCGGACTATCACCCGCTTTCTTTTGTCCTGAAATCCGATTACCCCTTGGAGGTCAATCTGGACTCCACACATATGGCGGAAATACTTGGCAGAGCCCTTTCGGGAACACTGACCGATGTTCACTGCAATTTTTTTTCTTTTTCCCTCTACCCACCCGGGACTTCTTTTTTCTGGTTGCTAAATTGTCTGTTACCTATATTTTGCCCTCTCTTCTTGTTTAGAATTAAAGCATATCTATTATTTTTTCATTTCAGGTCTGCTCGCACGATTGTTAGAAAAATTTGGCGTTTATTATAAAACGTTTTACTCACACAAAGTGTATAGGAACCAAGAGTGACGCAGTAATCCCGAGATCTAGACGCTGTTTCATGCAAAAGGTGCTCTTCTCACGCATACGGACATTGTTATTTGTCGTTTCGCAATTTGTCCATTAAAACTAAAAGAATACAGTTGTGCACGCCCTGGTACGCCTAAACGCGCACGATCTCAATTAGCCAGAGTATCTTTTACGATTACATGTGTTGCCCTTAATTTTGTCAAACCAGAACATAACATACCACTCCATTCTTCGGTTTGAAAATTGAAGTGGGACAGAATATGCCTGACGACACCTTTACTGTCTCTCTACTTATTCCTATGTGAGCAGCAAAAGCCGCATTGTTAGGTTTTTAATGCACTAATCTATGGTTTTGAAAGCCGCCTTTCTCTGTATACTGGGGATCACAACTGTGTGCGCTCACTGAGCTCACATTCACTTACCAGTTGTGTGCCATTTAGAAAGAATATTTAGTGGGCTAATGCGATCGTACAGCGAAATAAGTGCATAAAAGTACTAAAGGGCAGAGCCAGTGAAAAGTTAACAGTAACTCTGCAGCTGAAAGATTGAAGGTGACAGATAGCAACTATTCCTGCGATGAGATGAATTCATTTACCAGTCTTGCTATTGAGGAAGCATAAATGCGTTCTCGAACAGTAGTGCACATTTGGCAGCAGGAATAATGCAATTAAATTATTTCTTACCAACAATAAGAGTGACAAAGTCGTCGCTACTGAAATAAAGGTGGTGATGATTACACGTAACCTACTTGGAAGTCCTCAATGCTTATAGACCAGTCTATAACCATTTCAGTTTCTTTTCATCCGACTATCTAAACAAAGCCTTTCGACTAAGTCCAGAACAATGTAAATTTCTGTTTGCGCTGCATGCTGATGAGAACTACATCAGGTGACCGCCTCTAGGGCTACAGTACTCCACCTCATTCGCAACTTCGGGAATTAAAAGATATTGTGCGAGGACCATGCAACGTTCTCCTGCATTTTGTCTTTAGAAGCCTTGAAGATCTCGTTTTCGTTACGCCGTCATATATGGTGGCAATACAATTCAATCATAATTATTGCTAACAGGTATAGCGAGGAAAGGTAGCTATTTCTCAAGGGCGCCCGCTAACTATGCTACATCAACCAAACACGCTATCTCTTAAAGGAATCGCTCGAGACAATTCAAATTCCATCTTTCAGTCGTCACTGCCCAACGCGCTTAATACAAACACATTTCATCAGCGATTCTACAGTTCTCTTTAAAGCGTCCTGAAAATAAAGGGAAAAGACGGGTGTCAGAATTCAAGGATCTGCTTATGTCTAAGAAACACTTTGAATTCTGAGTCTCAAAGAGCATGGTCCTCTGCGCGATTAACATCTGACATTTATACATTTGCAGTTTGCATTCACGTTGCTGTTGTGGTAAAAAACTTTAATATTGGCTAAGTCTATATACTTCAAAATTACATAGCTGGGCTGGCCCCTGGTCGTGGGTGGTATCCAGATACCCGTGTCTGACAGTGACCTTCTCCGCCCACCGCACCAGCCACAGTT
Source organism: Amblyomma americanum (assembly GCF_052857255.1). Taxonomy (NCBI): domain Eukaryota; kingdom Metazoa; phylum Arthropoda; class Arachnida; order Ixodida; family Ixodidae; genus Amblyomma; species Amblyomma americanum. The sequence goes on along the minus strand of NC_135500.1, from coordinate 158,339,483 downwards.
GCGAGGCAGGGTCAGAGCTAAAGACCACGTGTCCTCCCATCCCTCCGAGTTGTCGTTCTTGGCAGATGAACATAAAATGGTCGAATGTGGCTCTCCCCCCCCCTCCCCTGGGAGAACATTCGGGGGTGTCAGTAGAAGGGAAGAAAAGCGCAACTAGCGCTTGGGAGGGAAAAGTGCGAGCCTGAAGGTGTCACCATATCGTGTGTTGTTGTTTTCTCAGGGACGTGTGTGGCGGAGATAAAGTAGACATTCTTCGCGGTAGTGCAGCATAACGTCATGATATGTGATCAGCCGGTCTCTCGCACTGCCTGGGTGTTCGGTAGGCGCCGCTTGGTTGACGTACGCTGGAACAGCTGAATGGGCCGGTTTGTTACTGGGATTGCCCGAATGGGCCGGTACCCAGAATATTTGGATGGAGAGAGGTGGTTGGGAGTTTGGAGGTAAAAGTGCTGCGACGCAACAGTTACAAAGCCAGTATTTTTTCGTCGCTCCCTATACACCTGCTGCTTTGGAGCCGATGACACGCTAATGTCTCCCATACCAGTTTTCTAAATACGAACACATGCAAAAAGGCCTTATGCTATGCAACTTCTTAGTTATTATTCCAAAAGTGTGCAACGTACTATTCAGTGGGAGATGCGACGCGTAAAGATAAAGCAGTTCAGTTTTGTTCTCGCGATAACATTAACATTTATAAAGCGCGAATGAAGAAATAAGGCTTGTAAACTAATTGTGCTCTGCTGTCTTGGATATACCAGAACAAGCTACACACGGCTAGAGTGCGAGCGGTAAAGATACGACCGTGAAACGGGGTTCCTGTGTCACGTTTTACCCATTTTACCACGAGACGGCAGAAAATCATTCGGGCTGCAAACAACTGTGTGCGCGGATGTGTCGGTGTCGTGGGCGTGTTGTCTCGTGGATTACGTTTTCATCAAAATCCAAATTAATCGTCCACCTACGGTATGTCTACAGAATTATTTTTTATTCATTTGGCCTCTTAGACCATTTTAAGCATACCTGTGCGTGAAGAACAGATTATGTGCACAGGGACAAACTTCCTCTCCTCGTTTGTAAGCTGCGTTTTAACAGAAGCCATCGGGTTCTCGACTAATGCCGCTTATGTATGCGCCGCTATGACTTCCATAACGCGTGGAAAGGCAGTCGGTGCGAAACCCTTGATGGTTAGCCGCGCCTCGCCAGATGTGTACTGGCTCTTTCGTGTTTCAAGGTAGATCCGCGGACAGAAATGTGCGTCAGTTAGCGCCGTGTCAGTTCAATTGGCACCTTCGGAAACGCACACTCACGTTCCGAGGTGGATTACATTTATTTTTCATCTTTTTGTTATCGCCTGTCCGGACAGTGGAGTGCCATGAGCTGACGCATGGCATACTGTACTGCTTTCAGCCGCCGAGAGTGGTTGCTGCGGAAGCGTATGACTGCTGATAAGAAGTGAGTATAAACAGTTCTGTTCTTCTGGGCAAGGTTAATACAAGCATCGCTTCAGCGTGCTCTTTTCAAGCAGCTAAAGAAGCGTGCTTCGACAAGTAACCAGTGGATATTTTTGCCATCGTGTAATTAATTGTGGTCAGTCCGTCCCTTAGTCCTGATGAATCTGTGGCACAAAATCTTTGAGGAAAAGTTTCGTGATTGCGCTCTAACGAACGTAATGTTCCAAGACTTGTCTAACGTTAGAGCACAAAAATAAATGCTGAATAGATTATTTTTTTACGCGAGGTTTTTACAAATCCATAAAAAGTAGTGTTAAAATATACAGGGTGTTCAGGCTAACTTTATCCAAGGGTTAAAAGATAAATTATTTGAGGTAGGCCAGGAAAACCACTTACATATACCTGCCAACCGGCTTGCGCATCATAGGCAATTTTATGTTTTGCAATTAATTATTTAGCAATTCAGGTAGTTTTTTGTAAATGCGTAAATATTGACTTTAGGCAGCAGATGTGAATAGCAATATTGGTGAGTACCTTCAGAAACCCCCATTTCATTAATTTTCGATAAAGCCTCACGTGTATCTTTTTTCCGAGCTCCAAAGAAAGCCCGCGAAATATAAAAAAAAAATCATGCGGCTAGCGCATTCGTGCGCCACGATTGTGCTGCTCTCAATTCTGGCTTGGGTGAACGAAATAGGCTGCTGGTATGGCGCGAAAACCTCATTGCTCCGGCAGGCTGATATGTCGACGGTGGTTGCGACGCCCGCGCGAACCAGTCCGCAAGCGTGACGCTGCAACTTGCACCGTTGCCCATGAACACACCGCGATGCTTGTAACTTGCCCATCCAAAAGACGTGATTCGTAACCCGAACGCGGGATTTTTGTTGTTGGGAGGACATGTATTAATCAGAGCGAAAAAATTCTCTACTCATTATTGTTTACTTCGCCACCTTGTTACGGCTTTTCATCCGCATTCGGCTAGTGTTGTTCGCTTCTATTGGCATCGCTGGAAATGCCTCACTGACCTCGGTAAAACCGAAATAGATTGCCAGCCAAGTGCTTAGCAGCTGTGGCACATGTACTTTGGTTCTTGTCTTTTGCTATTACATAATGCGAGCGGTTCCATTACAATTTCGGCATGGTGTGTAACGCGCAAGGGAACTCTGTCCACGAATGGCTGTTTTGTTGTGATGCTCGTAGCAACTCATAGAATATATCGGAAGCCACACAGTTGTCTTGCGTGGTCCAAGTCCGAGTACAATAAATGGTCATATCATTCTAATTCGTAAACATTAACCTCATCGATGTTACTTTATTTCGCTATCCGACGATAATAAGGCCTTACTACGTGCGCCCCATCAGTGCACCAAGATGGACGGCATTATTTCATTTCATTTCATTTCATTTATTGATCCCTTAAAGGCCCGAAGGCATTACATAAGGGGGGGGGGGCATATTGGTTTCCAACGGCGATGATGGGAACATGCATAACAATAAAAAGAACAAACATACAAACAAACATAAAAGGGGTTGTAGTCATATCAGGGTTTTCCAGCAAGTGATACATCATTTAACAAAGATATGTCAAGCAATACTCGCTACAAAAGAGCGCAGAAGTGATCAAGATTTATGTGAGGTGAATTTTTATTTTCTCGCGGAATGTTTTGTGATCAATGCATGCAGCATCAGTGCATCAGTGCATGTCAAAATTCCCTCCATTAATTTTGTGAGGAGAGAAAGAAACTTCAGCGACAAACAGGGCGAACTTTTTAAGTAAAAATTCTGTCCTTAAGTGCTTCCCTCAATCTGTGCAGAGCTTCCAGTGACCCTCTCAAGCAGTATACAACACTACCAACTCTTTACCACCCTACTAAAAATGGCAGTGTAAGACAGACACTGAGCGGAAAGGAGGAAGGACCCCCGAGCTATCTTTTGTTATGTACGCCGGGCATGAGAAAACAGGAAATGCATTCCACTTTGATCGACAAAAATAAATACTTAATATTACCTCAAGTTTCCTACGCATCAATATCGAGACAAGTGAGATGCAAATTTTTGATTGTCCCAATTTCATCTGCTATCGGTGGCATAACCGCATAAATTTTGACGGCTGACGACGCGTACTTGATTAAAGCAGCTCCAGTCACTTTGCTGTATTCAATACTTAGACAATAGCGCTACTGTGAGAGTCATGCCAGTAATTCTACGACTAGCGAACCGCATGCCCACGCAGTAGTGAGTCTACCGGTACTCCGCCGGTCCGCGTGGTCGGGGAGAGGTGCTGTAGGACGGAGCTCAGGCTTTGCACACGATTTTACCAAAGTTTTAAAATCTGTATTAGTCGGCTCAATTTGTCCCCAGCAAATTGGGATGAATTTTGCTCTGAAGGCAGGAAAATAGTCGTCGAAGGTGCTATCGAAGGGTACTTCCCAGAGAAGTTGCGCACAAAGTGACATAATGTCAGGGTCTCTTGTTGCTTGCTAGCGAATCATTCGAGTGCCTCCTACATTTACTAAAGGGGTTCGAAACTTCTTTTCCCCATAGATCGCTGTTGAGCATCTTACGTCTCTCTAGAGGTTGCCGGAATTTATTTTTCGGTGTTCTTCTGTGCGACAACGTATTTCTGTTGCATGTACGCATTGCTAATCTCGAAAACTGTCAGCACCCACACACTTAACAGAAATGCTTGAGCGCGTGGTTTGCGTTCACGCCAGCGCTGTGTGTTCTTTGCGAGAACACGCATTATGCAAAGTTTGATGCTGCTTAGGATGGTGGGCGGCTATGACCTTTAACCGAGAAGCCACCACTCCACTGCAATGACGTCAGTCCAAGCCACGCTGTCAAGCATTCGTGTCCAGTTGGCATGGCGGTGTAACGTTGAAATTTATAACGTGCGAGAACATTCTTGTAGGCTAGTTGGTTCATATTTTACGAATTTCTAGCGCAAAAAGACGAAGACACAAGAAACACAAGAAGGACGACACACATGAGGACACATGACAGCGAAATGAAAACAGACAGAGCGCAAAAAAGTGATTGTATCGCTAAAGGGTCGAGTGTAAGAATTGAAGGCAGGCTAAAATGAAGGTTTGTTATGAACAACATTGATGTTGACAGTGCGGCCTCTTTCTTGCCTTGCAAGAAATCGATTCTTGTTGCAGAGGTGACGCAAATGGGACTGACAAAAATACGATAATTTGCGCGCACATAGGCTAGGCAGCCATGAAGAGGAATCAAAACCTCATTTAGCGTGGGGAGTGCGGATGAGATTTGTTGGTTCCCGGGAAGGCTGAGGTTAATGGTAGTAGTTGCTTAGTCTCGCGTAGCGACACCGGCTGTGAAAAACAAAAGTCATAGTGATAAATGCATCTCAATCGCTAAAAACAGACGCGCGAACTAGCTGATGATTCAGAAAGAGATAATAAAGGGGTGCGTAATCAACATTGCTGGTCATCACAAATGCCAACTTTCTGCTCCTAATTAGAGAAGGACTGCAGTGTAGCAGCCGTGACCTTCCCGTGAACAGAAGCGCCTGCATACGTATGTGCATTTTGAGGAATAGAAGCCATCATACAGTATCGACGGACCTTGCAAATGGCGCTAACCTTGGTTCGGTTCAGAACACCGACCACACACAGCTTGTCTGTGGTGTGGATGGACAGGCAAATGCTCTTCAGTAACCATTAATCACTATTGTGCCTTCATTCGTTTGCAGAAATATGTGCACAGAACGCAGGTTGCCGGGAATTAGGGTATGGCGGTTTTAGGCTGATTTTTGCTCTTGCAATAATTTTAACTCTCCTCTGCGAGCAACTTTGAAGTCGCATATTTCTGGCCTGCTTACGCTTCGATTGGAAACATTATGGAAATTCGCAATCACCGCAGCCAAAAAAATGGTTCGGCCATTTGGCAGTGATGGCGAGTTCGCACTAACTGAACTCAGCGATTTTTCAATGAAGATGAGCCGGATATCAGTATCCTTATAGCTACTCTTTCGTGGCGTGAGCGGCGTCGTTGGCGTAACACATCAGGTGACTCCACATGCCAATGACGTCATCGGCAATTAAGAGCCGCACGAGAACGTCCCCTACCAATGGTAGTGCAGTCGCCTGATTCAATCCCAATTTGCGAAACACTGCATGATCAATGATTTAGACAGGTAGAGAAAAACAGTGGGTATAAAAATTAGTAGGCAGAAAACTAAAGCAATGATCAACAATTTCGGAAGAGAAAAGCACTTTACAAATGACAGCGGGCCGTTGGAAGTTGAAAGGGAATACCTCTCCCCTTAGGGCAGGTAGTAACCGCAGACTCGAATCACGAGAGCGAAGTAACTTGATGAATATGATTGGTTGGAGCGCATTTTGCCGGTTCTCTCAGATCATGAAAGCAGTTTACCGATATCCCTCAAGAGAAAAGTATATAATAGCTGTATCTTACCTGCACTTACCTAAGGGCAATAAACGTGGAAGATAACGGAAATGATTAATCTAAACGTAAGGACAACGCGCCGAGCTATGGAAAGGAAAAGGATGGGTGTTACGTTAAGAGACAGGAAGAGGGTAGAGTGGGTCAGAGAACAAACGCTAGCGAATTACATTGTAGGTGAAACAGAGAGGAAGAATGGGGCCTCGGCAGGGCATTTAATTCGAAGGCAAGATAACATATGGTCGTTACGGACTAGATTCCAAGAGAAGGCTGGCGAAGGGGGCGGGTGCATAAAGTTGGAGGGTAGATGAGAATAACAAGTCTGCTGGAATACGGCAGCCCAGATAGCACAAGGCAGCGTTACTTAGAAAGATATGGGAGAGGCCTTTGGCATTCAATTTGCGAAGTCGGACTGATGACGATGATGATGATGGGGCTGGATGAGCCGTCGGCTGGCGCTGCGTGCATCTTTGCTAGATGTGGAAGCGAAAGATTACAGGAAATAAGAGACCCACGAGAGGGAGAGAGAAAGAGAAAAACTTTATGGGTGTTTATTTTCAAGTAAACGCTTGTCTAGTATATGCTTTCTTGTGCTGTGTCGTAAAGCTTGTTACGCCGTAATTTATACGGCACAAGGTTTGCAGGATTGAGGACAAACCAACTTTATGACCTCTTCCTACCTGGACAGATGGAGGAGCCTAGAAGGTAGCTGCTAATGAGGGGCGGAATTGAAAAATTTGTTTGGAGAGCGGCTATTGTTTGCAGACTGTTGGTATTGTGGGGCTTGCATTGTCGAACGTCATTAATGGCGGCTAGTTCAGGCGCGGTTGCTCGTGGGGTGCCTTTATATGCGATAAGATTTGCTAACTTCTGTGTGGATGACATTGTTTTAATTCCGCTCTTATTTTCTGCCGAAATTATTGTGTAGGTGACACTGCCCACGTGACGCTTGCCAGAACTTTCGAAATGTTGCTGCGGTTTTAAGACAGTGCTTTGATACTCAGTTACAGATACCGGGTCCCCTTAAAGTGCAGTTCTGATCCCTTACAATATGATGTTCTAATTTCTAAGCTTTGCAAAACGAGCCACTTACCGAGAGGTGGAATCAATGTGGAGCGTAGACAGTGTTAACTTGGTGCGCAATGGAGATATGCACGGTACAATTAGTAGCCTGTTTCCGTCGTATAAGTGCCAGCAGTATGATAAATATATATGAGCGGCGAGATTGAGCAAACGTAGCATTCTAAAGGCACTGAAGTAAAATTTAGCCAGGTAAGTCGTCTTTGAAGAGCTACACGCGCATATGAGTGCTTTTGGCTCTCCTTATGAATAAAATTATGAATAAAAGCGATCGCATGCGGGCAAATATATAGCGAACACCTACACCTGATTTGACAATAACGGTTCCCTTACTGTTAACAGCTCAACACCAATCTCGTCCTGGCTGCTATATTTATTTATTTTTGGTTTTATCGACCTTATAACTTCTTGCAGTTAAGGGCAGCCAAGCGGGTGCCCTGAACTCTCGTGTCACTGGGTAGCTAGTTCACTCGCCCACTTTCCCTTTCTAAGGCTACACCAGAGGGGCCCACCAGTTTCATCACTTACTTGCACACTGTAAGTGATGCTGAGTGCGGGCTGCCGTTAGCAATATGAGAAAAGAAAATATCTCACGGTTCTGACGCTGCATGAATATCTCTGTGCACGGGAGGTTTGCAAGCAGTTCGGAGAAAGAGCAACACGGACATCAGGGAGGCACAACCTTTTCGCCGTCCCTACTCAGGCTGTTGTATGAAAACGAAACGAAAATGTGCAAAAACCGCGCCAAAGCATATGATCACATTGAGCGATCTAGAAAATTGCAGCCTTTCATTCTTTTCCACAGTGCGTCTACTCTGACCGACACTAGTATTCGACGATACGTTCTCCGGACGCTCTGCAGTCATCACCATTGCTACTGCCGCATGCCGTTGAAGCGGGGTCGCTGCTATGGCATTTTCGTCACTGCTGTAATGACCACCATCGGGATAGGTTGGAGCGCCTAAACAGCAGGATGGGCCAGTCAGAATGATTAGCCTACCGCATTCTTTCCTACGAGTTTCATCGGAATGTCAGCGAAATTCGGTGTAAGAAGCCACAGTGACAGCGACCAGAAGATAGTACTTTCTTTTTATTTTCCTTTTATGCAAGACACTCAGTGGGCATAGCGAGCGCACCGCTGAAAAAGGAAGACGCAAGGCGGAAACATTAAGGCCCACCGAAGTCATTAACTCAATGCGGTTTAATAATTAAGATTAAACAGTTACGTGTAATTAATGTATTTATAAGAGCTGACATACTTGCATAATAATACATGCTGTACCAATTGAGCACATTTCTTGAAAAAGCATTCGAGCTCCCCTTGCTGTCCATGAATACGTAGGCTGAACATTACAGACATAAGAAGATTTTACTGTTCTTTAGAACAACATAAAAATGTGTGCATCCTTTTTTTTTATGCACTCAAAGGCTTGTCTTGAATTACATTTGGTAGCATTTTATTGCGTATCAAAGCAAAAAGAGAGAAGAAGAATATGCAAAAATGTTCCATAAAGGTTTACGATTTTGGCAATGAGATTTTCAGCGACACGGGAATTGGCGCACAACTACAGATGCCATTCGGTGTGTTGAGAAACTGAGTAGAGCGGTAGGTTGTAGCATACAGATGTGCTTCCAGACTAAGTTGCCAACCTAAGACACGTATTCTATATGCAAACAGAAATCGTATTACACCACCCGCATTGGTGTCCGACAAACGGTTGAGTCAGAATTTTGATACAGGCACGCAATTTAAGGTACGTCGTCGGTACGAATCCTTGTCGCAAGCTAACCTCCAACTTGACTGGCACATGTAAGATATATGCAACGAGAAATCGTATGACACCACCCGGTACGCTGTACGAGAAGCAGTTGCTCACAAGTTCGGTACGAATGTAGTCAGGAAAACTGATGCCACATTGAGGTCAGCCACTTGGAGCGGGGTATATATTGAAGTAAAACATATATATGATTCTCTTAATTGGCGGTGCTGGTGTACTGTGTTCGTCCTATGACCGCTTGATAACGTTACCATAGTTTGTCGTTTCTTCGCGAGGATTTTCTGCACCATCTGCGAGTACACACTAACAAACCCCGCCTGCTACTCTTTTAATGGGACTAGTAATGCTTTCGAATTCAAAAGATTTTACAGCACGGTACGGAGGTTCTTGCTTGTGAGCGGTTCTTCAGCATGCACATAACACCAATCACAAAACAAAGAGTGTTTTCTGTTTCCCTTACTCTAGTATAGGCCTTAAGAGACTTTAAGGCCGACAACACCATATGCGCTCAAATGATGGAGTGGAACCATGCTTAAAATCACCCAGGTAATATATAGAGGGAATGGTTTGAAGAAAGCAAAAACTCTGACGATAGCACTAGCATTGAAAAGATCCGAAAAGCCGTTGTTGGGTTGTCCGTCCAAATCCTGCTTCTGGCAGGTGACCCACCTGCCACAGTGGGCATTTGGCAACCTTCCCATCGTTGTCCCGTTGTCTGTATGTCTGGTACCTCCATAAAAAGAAGAGCTGGGTGCCTTCAACCTGGGATGCAGGTGGACAACATAGGTTACATGAACTACTGGCATAAAAACTTGCCCAAAGGATTGTGAGCAAACTGCCCACCATGCAGATGGCAGTTCAATGAATAATTATTTGCGAGAGGTTCCTCCGGGAGAGCAACTTGCTTGTCACAAGCATCATGCATGGTAGCAACTATGCTACTTCAGGGCAGGGCGCGTTGCTCGAGCACAGCACCACTGCGCCAAGAGCAGTATGACGACTCGAACGCATCTATGAATGTAGAGAAAAACCAATTCTACTATAGCACTAGTCTTAAATGATGCAATATCACGCCAACTTATATCATGTGATACTTAAATCAAGATAAGGTAGTTCAAATCAAGCAAAACCATAAAAATCAACCTAAACCGTGGAAAGCTAGGGCTAACCACGCAAACGCTTGATAATAAGTGATTAGCCTCAAGCTAAACCACCCTTGATTTTTCCTCTCGGAGCCGCATCCGGCGCAAACTTTTCTTCTTGACAGTGCGAGGAGCAGGTGACATTTCGCGCTAGTAACTGACAGTAGCACGCTGCGGAAAGTTTTAGGCTTGCTGAGGGGGTCGCCTGACTGCATCACTGCGCTAGGTTCTCGGGACGTGTTGAGCCGATCATGTCTTTCGTGCAGCGCGCGGACAAAACGCATCAGTAACGGCAGTCAATCTATTATTCGGAATAAAGAGCGAAAAAGTGATGCCTTGGGCCATGTTTGGGTTTAGTGCATCTGCATTCCAGATGTAGTGGACTATGGTGCGGTGCTTTGTGAGAAATACTTCTCCCTCCAGGTGAATATGTCCATTATTCGATACGACTGGAGGAAACGAACATCCTTATTCAAGCGCAGGTTATGTCGGGCGCTCTACCAAAGCTACACTTTAGCTCCGAGGGGGCCGATAAATGACTGTTCTACAACCTTTAGTCTGCGTTTTTATACATGCCTCTACATCAGGATTTGCTTGGAACGGTACGACATAGGCGCTTGCATTCGCACGGGCAGCACTGATACAATGACACAATGCTCTCAGTGTTCATTGCCCCACTGAGGCAAATGCATCTATCTTTGAGCCGGCTGCAACCTCCATTTCTTGGTCTTGTCTTTACAATAAGGCATGCACGGCGCAGTCGATTTCAATGCGAAGGGGATGGCGAACCTCTCAATCCTAAGGGTGACCAGAGCGTCGGTCAAAAGCTTCGGGCTACAAAGCAAACAGAGCCTGCTAAAGACGGAACCGCTGCGGTGAGCAACGCCACAAATACTCCCGGCAAACCACTCCGCAGAAAAAGAATTATTGGGCGAAATTTTTCTTGCGGAGAGTAGTCGATCAGACCGCCGAAATAAGATCATCTAAGATCGTACGGCAGGAGACGAGCGCGGCGAAGTCGTCCCTTTGTAACGACTGGAACTTCTCAGTTAACGTGTCTTTTTAAAAAAAAAATTTTGACCGTGCGTTCTGAGATGATGCCTAGCAACCCTAGAGGCATAATGTAAACTCGGCCGCCAAGTGGTCGGGGTGCCTTCAATAAAAGAAATACTTATTTTTTGGGAGCTTATTATGGTGCTTAGGACATTACAATTACTTATGATTTTGTTTAACTCTTTCCCCTTTCTTTGCACTAATATTCTCCAGACGCATTTAGTGGAGCTATATGAGCGTCGATTCATTAAAATGTTTCCGACATGAAGAACCATGAAGGCGAAATCGCTCAAAGAGATTGTGAGCAATTCGTAAAAAACGTGTTAGGTGAGACAGTGACTGATGCGGAGAACGTGGCTAAGAAAACGCAGTCGCTGCAAATAAAGAATCGGCCTTGTTGCTGTGCGCAGTTATCTATAGCTTACACGAAGGTGAGCGCTGCCAGTGATTTCCTATTAAATGGCCCACTCGAGGATAAAATACGGCTGGGCCTTAGGTAGACCTTGCGAACAATGCGTCAGTGGTCCACAGCTGTCGAGATCCCTGGGATTACAGAGATCTCTGCTAAGAAATGTCGGCACACTGCCGAAATGAAGGCGAGATCGATCGTCCAATAAGGAAAGATAGATAACAGTGAACGGGTAAGCAAGTAAAGATAAGCGAAGGAAGGCAGATGGCACCGAGCTTCCGGATATCTAGTTTGGAGGTACAAGAGGTGACAAGGAAGAATGGATACCGCGACACTTGATATAGAGAGAACGGAAGGGGGCTGTGTCGGTGGCTGTTCTCCCACCGTCAGCGAAACGCAGCTGTGTAGCTAGCTTTCGTTTCCTACCGTGGCTGAGTGCTTACGTATATCTGTCTTCTGGAGTTCATTGTTTCTCGGCCTAGTGACAATAAAGTGTACCAGCTGTCAGCTGCCTGTCGAAAAGCAATGTTCCGATCTCACCACGGTCGATGCTCTCACAATCCCAGAGACACCGAAACGCATTGTTTGGTTAACTAGAATTCGGACTAACTGTGACAACTTCTTGAAAAGATATAGCTGTCGCATTAACTGAGACAAGAGAATTCGAAAAAAGCGTTCGATCGCTTTATGGACACGAATACGCTTCGCTTCGCACATCTTCCTAGGCTGTTTCTTTTTTGTGCAATGAATTAGTGATTGAATGGCAGCCGTCTTTGCAAACTCCAACGAGTTAAATTGTGAAGGCAGCCAAAGACTACCCTCTGTTGTCTTGCCGTAAGTAGAAGTCAAGGTTTACCACATAAAGTGCTGCTTGAGCGAAGGCTAGAGAGAGAACTTTTATTTTTCATCTTATGTGCGAGCCCACAGTGGTGCTTGAAGTGGAAGCTGAAGGAGGGTTCAAACTGTACCACTTACCTGATCGCGTGGGCAGGGAGGCGGTGAAGATTCTACAGGAATATCTGTGGCTGACAATTGACACTGGTCACTGGGTGCCGTTTTCTTCACAACAATTATTACTGCAATGTAACCATGGAGACAAACAGGGGGCTCACCAGCAAAATTTTCCAAATGTGCTGCGGAACGCGCCGACAGGTTTTGCCTAATGTTTTTGTGCTTAAATATGTGCTTAAATGACCCCAAGTCTCATAATTATGACGGAGCGACTGGATCGCAGACAGATGAGACTTTTATTAAGCCGAGCACTGGCGACTGGGAAACCGCGACGGAGCGCCACAACCAATTCCTAGTTTGAAAATTGTTGAGAAAGTTTCAGTTCTAATCTGTGTATTCCATTTTATTACTGTTCATCATGATAAAGCGACATCACGCTTTAAAGAGGTTTACGTTGAAGTGGTTGTATGCCACAGGTGAAATTAGCTTTTACTAATTCTGCCGGCGAGACCACCGTCTTAGCGACGCTTCAGCAGTAATCAGTAACAAGGATGTGGCATTGACCTGCTACCTAAAAATCTTGTGACCCACGCGCACAGTTACCTACAAGGGTATCCTGTTGCCGACATCACTATGTGCGCTCTAGTTCAGTGTTCTGAAGAAATTTACTGCTTCAACCACGGGTAGGCGGTACTTTGCCGAGAATAAAATGGGACCGCTGCCTTCAAGACAGAAGCTATCAGGAGTCGCCGCTCCGAATTGTCAGCTCAGAAGTTCACCAGGAAAAGATCTAAATTATCTGAAACATCACGCGGGGATCACAGTGTGAAAAATGATATTGGTACGTGAGCAGCAACAGTGCTTATGGGATTTACTATAGTGGCATCGGCACTCTTTAGCCCCGGCTTCTTCAAAACAAGATTTTCCGGTGGACACCATAGGTGACTTAAATGCGTTATTATTCCTTGAAAAACTTGCTCGGTATCTCACCAGACAGCGTTTTATTGACTATTATGTCATCCATTGCTTTCTCAGTAGCACCACGGGCGAAGCCGCGCACTGAAAAAGGTTTGCAAACCCTCTTCCTCTTTACCACTTTTGTGGTTGGGAGAGAGAGAAAAAGCTTTTAATGCATAGATTCCTTGGGTGGGGTTTTCATTCCAGAAGCCGATTGGCTTTTGCCGCCGCTCATGCCCGGATCACCAGCGAAAGCTAGTGTTCTGATTGTGAGCTGGACAGCGCCGCCTCTCTGTTCTCAGTTGTTGTGGTATTCGTTCTTGATATAGCTGGGTTTTTCTGGTCCACGGTGTAACCTGAGATGTTATCGAAGGCCTAAAAATAAAAGAGAGGAGTAGGCTCCAAATTGAATCCCGATCCTAACCCTGCCGTGACCTTTAAGAAAAAGGCCTGACTTGTTTTGAAAAAGATTATCTTACAATTCAAGGAAACAGTTTTTCGGGAAGCGGTAATTTCGTACTTGATACGGCATTACGAAAATATAACTCTAGAACCACTGCTGGCCGCTTTGCTGTGTTTTACTGAAAACATACAAGACAAAACTCTGCCGTTAAAAATAACTTTTACATATTTTGCACAATTCCCTGCTTATTTTTAAGAATGTCACAAAACAACCTGAGACAATCTGCATTTGTAAGCAGAAATTTCAGATTGTTGCCAAAATAAACCAAAGATAACCAACGAAAGGCAGAAAAGAGATTAATGAAATATAATTTCAACCGATTATTAACCTCCCTGTCTATTTCTTGCTCCTCCCACTTAATAGCTAATGATACATTTCGAAAAAAAAAATGTCACTCGCTGATGACGAGAAAATACACAGTCCAGAGATGTACCACATGATTTTTCTGATCAGGGTAGAGATGCTTTGTTTGAAAGAAAATATTCCAATTTTTTTACGTTGGTAAAACCCGAAAGTTACACTTCCGGCCGTACCGAAGTTCTCACATACAATGAGATAACAGGCGCTTCATAGCAGCGTCCTTACTAAAAAGGCGTTAGGAGTCCAACATTACTCCTATACTCGATAATGCGCACACCAATGTTCGGAATTGTCTGAGTTCAGAAACTTCGTCTCAAGTTCAGAAACTTAATGTGCCTCGGGACTCTGTGCGTTCCCTTTAATCAAGTAATTGTTCGAAGGCGGCATCCCGGCCGGCCTCCAGAATACACAGTGGAATCTCACCGCCCACACCATCGTTGTTTCGGGATTTTTCTTCTGGAGTCTTTGTTGAACTATCACAAAAAGGCGGTGCCGCTTAAGCTTCTCTTACTCAACAAGGAAAACATTGAGTTCAAACGAAAGAAAAAAACTTACACAGACATGACCGAACTTTCCACAACCAAATTCATGCACAGGTGGGAGCTATAAAAAGTGCCGATTACAGGGGCCTCAGAGCATGCATTTATAAAACATGTTTGGAACTGTAGCCCGCACGAAGCACAAGTTGCAGCTTAAAGGTGCTGACAGCGAGCGCAGGCTTTCTTCCAAGTCATTTTTGCTTACAAAGGCAAAGGTGCCATGGGAAATTGCAGTGCTGTTTCTCCTTTCTTAACCAAGAGCCGCGGACACACGTGAAAAAATTATAGACAAAAAAATGTTGTTTCATAACTGCTAGATCTTTACCACTAGCACGACAATCTCAGGGAAAGGCAGTGTCTATTCTAGCGAATCTGGCTCTTTAAGGCTTC
The DNA here is from genome assembly GCF_052857255.1 of Amblyomma americanum. Classification (NCBI taxonomy): domain Eukaryota; kingdom Metazoa; phylum Arthropoda; class Arachnida; order Ixodida; family Ixodidae; genus Amblyomma; species Amblyomma americanum. Next base: position 158,324,482 of record NC_135500.1, on the reverse strand, counting down.
TGATGGTGATGCTAGGTTTTTCTGGCGCAAGGGCATCCAAGGCCAAAAAGCGTCGAACACGAGGTTTTCGGTCGACTCAAGCTAATTTAAGGCGTTTCTACTCGAAGCGCTTTGAAGCCTTTGCCGTAGTTGAGCTAGTGAAAACAAGAAGCAGCAAAGAATATAACTGTACTAGGGGTGAAAAAAAAGCAATCGCGAGTTTACGTTTGTGATATGTGCACTTATATACTGAATTCGACGGGTGAGATATGAAATGTTTTAAGCGAACCCTTTCACAATTGCTGAAAATAGAATGGCTAAAAAGGAAACAAAAATTGGCAGTGGCTTAGCTCGGCTATGCCAGGATATACGTAGCGAAAGGTAAGGCATAGCTTGGTTAGCCTTGGTTAATCTTGATTGCAAGTCCAGGTTAGTCTGGTTGTCTGTATAGTTGTTGCCACGTGGTTCGGCACATAAAAAGAGTCACGTGGTGCGGTGCGAGCTCGGCGAAACTGCGAGCTCGTGGCCAATGTAGCTTTCGCTACAAAATCTGAAGAACACCCAATCATCCGTGCCGACAGTAAGTAAATTTTTAAAAAATTGGGCTAATGAGGTGAGAGATTGCCGAAATTTATTTCCCAATTACCTTTTTGCTACGACACTGCTGTATGGTTTGTTTTTATCTGGGGTATGTTTATTTCGCACAAAACCGAAACTGGCTCGTCGACGTTCCTGCCGTATGGTAGCACTAGAAGTTTACATACTCTGACACACATCTGGCACCGCGAATTATACCTACGGTACTTGTTCTCTCCCTTCACACTGCTACCCCTCTCGCATTTAATCCATGAAGACAAGATGTTGATAAGGGGATGGCCACACCCTTTCTTTCTTCTTATCCCTCCTCCTCCGCTTATGCCATATCACCCCTGCGAGACGTGGGAAATTGGTGTACCCATGCCGCTCTAGCGTAAACACGTTTCAAGCTAAATCTTCGTTTCACGAGGCGCACATAATTTGTCAGCTTTTCATGAATCCAATGCGAACACAGAAAGATTATCTGCATTACGTGCCGTGATCAGAGGGACCCTCCAGCGTTTGAAAGCGGTCGATTGCCGGACTTCAATTAGCCCCAGCACCGCAGGTGCAGGTCTACCAGGCCTGCAAGGAACTCAATACTATGTGGGCTATTGCTTTTGATATAGAGAGTAAAAGTAAAGTGGAAGCCATACAAAACAAAACGAGCAGCAATTTTCGCAACAGAAAACATTTATTGAGTGTAATTGGCCTCTTTGCAACAAAAAGGCTGTTTATGCAACAATTTTCACTCTTTTTTAAATAATTGAGTGGAGGCATGGCCATCACAGTATGAAACACCTCTTTTGCATTCCCAACTATTATAAGAACTTTCACATCGCACGTGAATTACAGCGCCGAAACGCTTGCATTCTGCTGATGCACACCAAGAAAATAGCATGTGTCAAGAAGAGTTGTTTTGTTTTTGTAAAGTCAGCATATATCGAAGTAGCATAACATGTAAGAGAACAAACGATTCACCATTTTGCAGCCCATAACAAGGACGCGAATATTACAGGAAGGGCGACTTGCGATCATACAAGAAGAAGGCTCCCCCAAGTGGATGACATACAAGAATATGAGCACGAGCCTTCTCAGCTTCCTGCACAAACCTAGCCTGCACGGCATTCTATAGGATACAGCCAGCCAGACTTCTGGTAAGCGTTCGGATTAAAAAAAAGAGGAAGCAAGCACACCTTACATGCTGACCACCTCTCAATAACAGGTGTTTTAATTCGACGATAGCTTAGACCATCACGCCGCTACGGTGGCTGAGTGGTTATGGCGCTCGGCTGCTTGCCCGAAAGACGCGGGTTCGATCCCGGCCAATGCGGTGAAATTTAGATTGAGGCGAAATTCTTGAGGCCCGTGTACTGTGCAATGTCAGTGCACGTTAAAGAACCCCAGGTGGTCGAAATTTCCGGAGCCCTTCACTACGGCGTCTCTCATAGCATGAGTCGCTTTGGGACGTTAAACCCATATGAACGAAACCAAAACAAGCTTAGGCCATCACATATCGATTGCCCCTGTGGCACCGCGTTCTGCATTTTTCTGGTTTTGAACCAATACATTTGTGGACATATACATCACGGTCTCTGTTTCATTCCTAGAAGAGGATCGATGAAGAACCGTCTTTGTTATTTGGACTGTTTTTTTTCCTCCAATTTTCGGAGATTCGCCCTTTATGAGGAAACCACACGTGCCTCTTTCACTGCTTGTTTTTTGTTTTATTTCAAGGTGCCTGGAAAATTCCAGCTGAGGACTTATTTTGAATGACTCTTTCATTATGAACAACGTTTCGAATTTCATTGCACTGTCCCCGACACATTTAAAAAGCAACCTTAGTGTACATTTCCTTCTTGCAAGATATGAAAATGGTCTCGTGTAAGTGCAAAGACACAACAGCATGTTGAAACTGCCAAAAAGACTGAAAAATAAAATGCGTGAGCCCGCGCCACTATGTAGAACGACATTTTGATGTGGAATGAACTGCGGTGCTTAGTGGAAAAAAATAGACTGTCCAGAATTCAGATGTTATGAGAATAAGCTACGACTTTCGGTGTGTAAACGTTTACTACACTCGCGCACAAATGCAGAGAACAGTTCTAATTCCCCTCCCGGCTTTGTCTCTTGAAATGAACTGTTGTCTGCAAAAACTTGCACAAAAAGTATAATTTTTAACCTTGCCACTGTAAAGAAATCTGCACTGAAGTTCAAAAATTTACCTTATGCATCCTCACGCTAGTCGAAATCAATTTTGTTAGAAAAAACTTGCTACTGCCGTATGGCCAGCGCATCACAATCCATCAATTTTTTTAGCCAGGAACGTGTTCACAATCGAATTAACGGTTGAAGGAATTCTGCATACACTTGCAATCAGAGAGTAATGCCAGCCCCTAGGAAGTGCATTGGACGTAGTTAGTAGCAGTTAGGGCTTTCGTCGTCCTTAATGATTTTTTCCCAAAATGCGAAGTTTAGGGTGCTAATAAAGAAATCCGAACCTCGCTGAGGTTTGTGATTTTTTCCGAGAGCCTTGCACAGCGCGCTTTCGCCTTCAGTCGACCTGAAACCTTTTCTTAATGGTAAATGCAGCATGCCTCGCGCAATTTCATTGCGTAAACGGACACGCTTAAGTTCGAGAAGAATTGCTTCCTTTAGCTTTGACAATAACAAGAACATATAAGTGAAGAGTTTTTTTTTTTCAGATAGTCATGCCTTATCATATGATTTGGTTTAGGATACTCTTCAGCTTAGGGTTTTGGGCAAGGCCTAAGTAACAATCAAGATCAGGATATGACATATTGTCAACCTCCAGTAATATCCTCATTATTCGGAAGTCCTATCTGTTAAAGCGGCGTATAATTTCATACTAGGTAAATACTGACAGAGTGAAATGTGGCAGTTTCGCTAATGGCTGAGGTTTTCTATGTAACATCGCCAAGTAATTAAATACCATGAACAATGACATTAAATCAAGCACGGGGGGTGGGTGGATATTAACTCTCGCTGATTGCCATTTCTATGTTACATAATAACACTTTGTAGTATAACCGTGAATTCATTCTTAATATATTCATCTTAACATTCGCATGCATCAGCTATATAATTTCAATGAAAATGGGAACGCTGGCACGCGGACTTGCCATTATACTCTTCGAATCCTGCATCGATGGCAGCAACACGGTCCTGTAACACTTATAGAAGCTCTGCTGAGAGTTATGGTGCTCTAATTTCGAACACTTAAGTATTTTGATCTGTCCAGTCGGGGCGAACGTTCACGAAGTGTTTAGGCAAAACGAAAAGGCGCGGAAATTGTCTCACTCTGGTTAGGCAGCAGGGCAGCTCTGTTACGGGAAAAATTAGGTGCGAAAATATGGATCGGGAGGGTACGGAGACACCGAGCACGCTCTGAAGCAAGAGGGGTGGTCACAACCCAACACGTTTGTGTTCGTAATTGTGATGAGGCAGCTGACCATACGCATACGGGGTGCAGATACTGCAGAGAGAAAAACGATTTTTGCCCTGGTTTTTTTTTCGTTGTGAGCAGGTCTTAGTTCGACTGATCAAACACAATGCGTCAGGAAATCGTTTTTTTCTCTCCTGCCTTTCCTGTTTTTTCTCAAGTTCCTCTTTTTTTTCTCTGAAAACAATGTGATGAGTGGGATCAAGCGTCCGTTGTGAGATTGCATTGCTCCACTGAGCAAGCGAGAAGCGAAGGACCGTGTAGTTCTTTGCCATAGTAACAGCAAGTCTTTCGTGATCGTGCTATTGGAAAACAAAACCGTGGATGACAAAGATGATGCGAACGTACGGAAAAAAATTTGATAGTGAACGGCTTCGTAAACGAAATCGTACCCCAAGGTGGATGCAAAGATAGATCCTCATGGCACCATCACTGCCACCGCCTGGTGAAGCCAAAGTAACGTGTGTCCAAAGAGCGTTCTAATCAGGTATTGTGAATTGGCGAGGATGAAGAAACACGAAAGCTAAGGACGTGTGCTAAAGTCAACTCCAAGTTTATTTTATATTTGTGTGCCGTAAGGAAGTAGCCAACAGTAATTAATACAAAAGCAAAGCATACGCGAGTGCTTTATCCTTTTTTTTTAACTGTCTCAACTCAGCATATAGAGGGTCGATCAACAGTGACCGATTAATGTGAGCGCCTATAACGGAGCTCATACACCGCTAAAGGAAACTTAGTGGTTAGACTAGGCAAATTAGTGACTAAAGTTTAAACTTCAATGTAATTTTATCTATGGTCGCCTGGGAGTGATCATTAAATCGGTCGTAAAACCACTGCCCCGTCGATGGACGCTCCACTGCAAGTGTGGTAACATAGCGCATCTCATTATTGCGCCACGTCATCAATGAATTTTTTTTTTACTTTTGACCCCAACAGTGATTGCGGTGACGACGAAAGTGCATGAGAATTCAGTAGTTATGACAGCCATTATTGACGCCACGCCAACAGATATCAGCCGTTATTACCACCCCCCTCCCCTTGGAGCTATTAAGTACAGCCCAGCCTAGATAGAGAAGCAGCAAAACTCCTTTAAAGAGATGCGAAGGCATAAAAATAAATCACAAAGCACAAAACGCAGGTCATCTGGAAGACATTTCTAGTATACTGGTGCTTTACTTCGGATGGCTCACGGGAATGGTTCTGCAAATGGCACTCTGGCCATAACGGTTGATTCAAATTTTTTAAGCTCAAAGAATTTTCGAACTATACGTTTGCTTTTGCAACACGTTTTACTGCTGCAATGTAAGACAATTCCTCTATTCTGCATCTCTTCAGACCGTTTTTTTGTTGTGGCTAATCTTGAATACTTTTTTTTTCATTTGAACAATATTCTTTTTAGGAATAAATTTTACAGTAAAAGCTTCGTCTCTGCGTGATACTTGCAACGTTTCAAAACCACGTTGATATTTTTTCATTTAACTGTCTGACACAACATAATGAGTCAAACAGATTTGTAAAAATAAAGGCCAAAAAGCGCCTTTTTCTACATGTTTGAGAAAAACTTAGAGAGGCATCGATCAGAGTGGGAACACAGTGACATAATCTTATGTACAGATAATTTATCGTCATTAGTACCGAAGACCACCATATAGCGCTTGTGGAATGCGAGCCGAGTACCTTACCCGGTAGATAGCAGTGGTCTACCGAGTGAGTTATACTTAAATTTGTTACATACACATATATTATGCATAACAAATGTGTAACCTAGGCCAATGTCAAGTGGCGTTTATAACAGTGAAAATGAAACTGGTCACATCTAGTGACATTGCGTTTTGAGTAGACATTGAGAAGCGCCAAATAATAGTTGTTTATTTCTTCATAAAACCTTCCCTTTGTTTCTACCGAAGTTGATAGAGCATGAGTGATAGAAAAAGAAATCCCTTGTTTAGCCAAACTACCAGGCAAATTCCAGTTGCGACAGCCGGATGGCAGCTCATTTGGCTCTTTTAAGCGCTTATTGGAATAAGATTACAATAAAACTGATGCATGGTTGTACAATTACCTTCAATTAGACATAGACGCAGATGACATACGAGCGATCACAAAATTTCCCCCGAAATGAATTCTTGAACGTCGTATGCTAATAATTCGAAACCTTGAGGCAACGCCTTGTCCCGGTAAATTGATCGAGGGAGCTCATCAGAACCCGCAAGAACTGATCAAACGTGTTCTGGAAGTTGCCGGACGCTCCCACGTCACTATACTCCGGGACAGCCTTCTGTGGCTACGCAGTGGAAGCTACGAGGACGAGGCGCAAAGCTTTCGCAAGGGCACTTTTATCATGCGCTCACGAGTGAGAGAGAGAGGCGTTTAAGCTGGCGGCCGGCGCTCGTCGCTTCCACTGAATAGCCGCATAATGCGCTCTCCGAGGATAGTGCCCGAGGCATTGAAAGATGGATGCCTTGCGACCGAAGGCAGCTAGCATCCGGTGTTTTTTGAACACGTGTATGCCCTCGTGGCATGCGTTTATTTTTGTTTTAATCTTCACCGATGCGAGCGCTCGAAAGTGACGTCAAACACAGGTCGGGAAAAATTTGCCCTTTCTCAACCATTCAATCACACGCTGCAATGCACATAAATTGAGGGCGGCAAAGAAATGGAGGTTCTCTACACATTACTTTGGCAGGTCCCAATATTTTGCGCAATCTTCAGCTGGGCGAAGCCGGATATGTTGGGCATTTAGTTTTCTCCCACTGTCCTTCTGTTTTAATTTTGTTTTAATCCCTGCTATGCAGCCAACTTCCATACTCTCCTGGCTAATGACCCTTGAACCGCTCTTCTTTTTCGTTTGGTTTCTGCCTCTGTCTACAAAGGCTCGGACCAAACAACGATGGATTTAATATTTTTTTACCGTTCTCAACGATTGCTTTTTCGCCACTGTCTGCGTCAAAACAACACCCGTCGTATCACATCGATAGGCCACGTGATGAGGTGAATAGTAAGTGTGAAGTGTAGTTACTGAAAAACATCGGAATTTTTGGACTGGTGAGGTCTTGTTATCTGGTGCCACGCCGTGACGCTAAGAAAGGGCGATATGATGTGCAGCAACAAACCGAGGTTTTTTGAGTATAGAAACATGCGGAAATTACTGTCGTTGCGTCTGTCGCGCTCAAAGTAGATGCAAGCAGAAATATTCAGGTATCCCGTTATAATCACGCACGAAAAATGTTGCTTTTTTGTGTATATGACGCTTAAGGAAGCATCTCTTAAACCACTGTCCTTGTTTCCATATAGGGGAGCACTCGCACATCGTCGTATATTTTGAGGACGTGTGATATATACCATTATGTTCCTCAAGTAGCCATATGCGATATGGGCAACATGGGTCATTTGTCTCATGTGGTCCGAGTTATGTGGGACATGTGAGGTTGGGAGTAAGGGTGCGCCACGTGCGGTTATGTGGTTGAAGATGGTCTCAGACTTGCCGCAGCCATGTGAATGAAAGGTGGGGTGATGTATCGTTGTCGTAGGATTTACTCGGGTGAGGAAGGTAAATACTGAGTCTGTTTCTTTGAAGTAATTGGCCTCGAGCAACACTTATTCTATGTCTATTGTAGCAACGCCACAGTTGACGGTGTAGTGGCCACCAGAGCAATGTTTTGGCGTGTTAATGACGTCCCAGTAAAATTCAAGGAAGAAATGGTCTTATTCAGTGCATGTAATGCGAAAACGAGACAACCACTTGTCCCTAAAAGTATATCAGTGGATACCAAGAGAAAGAAAAAGTAGCATGGAGCGAGAGAAAGGTAGGTGGGTGGATGAGGTTAAAAAGTTTGCGTGGTCAAGATGGCCCCAGCTCGCACAGGGCAAGGCTACTTGGAGAGATATTGGAGAGGTCTTTGTCCGGCAGTGCTCGTAGTTATGCTGATATATTGACGACAAAGTGTTCCTGAAAAAAATAAAAGCGATCAGAACCTATTTATTTTGTCTTATAGCCGAAGCATTGCAGAGGGTAGGGAGTTAAAACAAGGGAATTAGGAAATAAAAATGAAAAATAACAAATAAAGTCATAGCTTCCTTTTAATGTAAACTTAAATGCGAAGCGTTTGTAACAGTAAACGTATAAAGCGGCTTTGTAAAGATAAAGGCATAAAACGGTAAGGGTTTGTAATGCTATAAACTTTAAATAGATATGTCCTCTTGCACCAACAGATCATGAGCCCCTACACTTTGGCATGAATAAAAGCCCGAATGATGTGCCGAAGTACTTTAAGTTGAGCTGCTGTATATTAAAAAAGGCATGTCCACATCTCCAGAAAATCTTCTGCTAGGCTGCACTATTTTTGTGCAAAGATACTTGTTGTCGATCTAAAAGTTTTAACTCATAATTAAAGCCATAATAAATATTTGTGCTGAAAGGCTCTTATGCTTGTGAAATATAAATTCCAATCGCGTTCTGATAACCAATTTCTAGAAGTACGCAGAAGTATGCATGCATTTTGTACGTTGTCCTTTTTCTGGTTTCGGACACGACTCGGGACAGAAACAGCTCAGTATAAAATGTAATAAATATTAAAACAATTGTGCGATTTGGTGAATAGCAGCCGTCGAGAAACGCGCAGTCCGCGGAAGGAGAGTGCTTCTGCCTGTTTTCTCGGTTCTACACCATTTAGTGGTATTTTGCCTTGGGTATTGATCGCGGGCGTTAAGTGATGAGTTTCTACATATTTGCCCGAACTACGGCAGCCACTATTATCACTACCTCATACTTCAAATTCATTGTACTCTGGATAAAAGCCACAAGTCCGGCAAAGCCTTGTTTCGTTTGCCGGTTCCTTGTCACAGACCACCGTTCTTAGCAAAGCATAACAACTTTCATGAATTCACCGGGCTGTTATTTGCAGGTTGGGCCCTCCTTTGTTACGAAATAAAACTCATCTTAAATAATAAAAAGCAGCGTGGTCTTCCTGAATATAGAACTAGCGAGCCATCCTACACTGGTGGCGGTTACTTGAGCATAAACAGTTATTTAGTGTACACTTAATGTAATGGGAAAATCCTGAGACAAATAAGCAAACCCCAGCATAACCTGAAATTTGAGCAGAGCTTTTGCTGGGGACACCTGTGCATTGTTCCCTGCACGGCAAAAGATTTGTGTGCAGCTCGTGGCTTAGACACAAAGCAGAGACCAGCGTTTTAGAACTCATCAATCAACTAAGGCTCGGAACCCGACCGGATTTGTGTTTTGTTTTCCAGTCACGCAATACAGCTGCCTGCTTTGTTGGAAATAACAAAGGAACTGTCCTGTAAACAAAGGAGGGTTTTCAATTCGTTTGCTGATTTTACCCTAATCTCCAGGGAGGGGTAGTGAAGAGAAGATTTAAACTGAGAAATGATGCAGCTAACACGTCTGATTTCCGTCTCAGTGAAGGAAACTATGTAAATCGCTAAGTGCATTGCACATTCCTCTGCAGTTATCCGCTAGGCACTGCGACCTGCATGCAGACGAATGGACACGCTGTTTATTTATGCTTATGATGTTTAGCTCCAGGAAAAATAAGATTCGCACGTCAGAACTGGGGAACAAGTTAGCAATCTGCAATCTGTGACAGAAAAACACTAAGCAACAAAGGACACGGGTAGGTACCTGCTGTGGTAACGGCGACATTATGTTCGCGCTTTTTACTCGACGCACACTAATCACTATCCGCTTAACAGTCGTCTGCCTTTAGATGAAGAACTTAAGAGAAAACATTGACAATTCAGATTGAGAGGCTGGTTTATATCAGAGTCAGCAATGTGGACAACTGTTTGGATAGGAATGGAAGCAAAAACTAGGATTACATTTGGTTAGCCAGATTTCATAATGCGCTCTTTTACGCACGTAAAATAATTCGAAGTCTTAATACGCTTATTCGGCTTTGGACTGCACTCATTTCGTGTTGTCCTCAGAGGTAATTTTTGGACAAATATACGTCTCGGATGCAAACCAACAGTATAACTTTTGTGTTCTTGACCTGGAAATTGATAAGCTTGTTTTAGAAAACTACACGCATCCATTGTGGTACGTATATGAATATTTAAAATGAAAACCTACACGAGCACGCCCCGAAAGAATACGGCCTCATGATAAAAAAATTCTAAGCACGATCACGATACTCCACAGTGCGAAGTTTGAGCGCAGTTCCATCTGCTTCAGCGGCACAAACGGCACGGTCCTCTCACGGCGCCGCCTGCCCTCTGCTTCGGCACGCGAACTGCTGGGTCCTCTCGTTGGCTGACGGTTTGTACCTCGAAGGCAGCGCTATTAGTGACGTGCCCGACGAGCGCAATCTGTCGCGTGCAGCACATTGCACAGCACGGGCCAACAACGGGGCCGTGCGTGGCGCGACCGCGAGGAGCCAGCGCATGGACTCGTGCGGCTAGAGACACCTCCCCTCCCCTAGCCACCCTACCTCCGCTGAAGCAGTGATGATAAACAACGGCGAGCACCAATATGGTACCATTAGCGAGCGGTGCGTTAGCTTGGTACAACGTTTTCAGACAAGGACAGTTCGAAAACTTGCCTATAACTTGCCCCCCGGGAAGCGGACCCACTTCCGTTGCCGCTTTCATCTCAAAGAGACGCGAGCGCCATCTCTAGGGTTCTGACAGTGCCATATTAGTTTTCTTTGTTTTATCCAACGTTATCTAAAAACGTTGCTCAACGGTTTTAGATAAAGGCCGTTGGAAAACTGCGGCGGCGCGCTAGGGCGCAGAGCGGACCCAAAGCGGTGGCCGCCCAGGCGGTGGTGCTGCGGTCGCTTTGGGATGGGCGCGTCGTCTGCTAGTTCCAGCTTGAGGAGCGTCAGCAGATGGTGACTGGCGTGCGTACAGAAACGTATTGATAATGAATGCAAACGTAAGTTGCGCCTTCGTAACTTTTGTATTAATGAAACAAGACGGCTTAGTAGCATTTATAATCATAACCTTAGCCGGACAAGATACGCATTCTGTTCTAAGTAAAGGTGCAGTGCTCGCAATATAGATAACTTTACTTATAGAAAATGCCTCAACCACCATCACGATAATATATTCATCTCGACGCAATAAAACACAAAGTGGCTGAAGAAAAAATTAAAAGTGCATAAGCCACATGAAACAATGAAAAATCATTTACTGTCTTTGTAAGCTTTTTCCAGGTTTTATTTAGAGACACTCAACATTTAGTGAGAGGAAAGTCTACTTTGCACAACGGCATATTACACACGCGAGGAACAAAAACTGGGGCTAAGCGGTGCGTCGTGTTTCTCGGATTTGGCCTCTTGGGACCGCGAAAAGAAGGGCTTTAAGTCTCGGCCTAGATCTACAGACAAAAGCGCAACCCCGAGCATCCTGGCCTCTCATACTGCAGGCGTAGACCGCACGCACTCGTAGACGATGCGAGGCGCCAACCTGCGTAAACCAGTTATAGAGCAAACTGTCCACGTGACCAAGCGCAGCCAATGGCCGTAGCGGCGGCGAAGAGAAAACGTAGGAAACTAATTTGGTCGGTCAAAAGCCTAGAGATGGCGCTCGCGTCTCTTTGAGGTGAAAGCGGCAACGCAAGTGGGCCCGCATCCCAAGGGCAAGTTTTCCAACTGTCCTATTTAAAAACGTTGGCTTGGTGCAACTGCCCTGGAGCGCGCAACCTTGCACTCCTCTCCTACCCTCTCTCCCTTCGCACTCGGTTACGTATGCTACGCCGACGCGGCTCTACTGACGAAAGGCCGCCTAGAGCCACGCTGTAAAATTCTAGAATAGCTGTCGACAGGCTCTAAACATTAACATTATTTGCAATAAAGGCCAGCAACCTTGACTTTCAGTACAATCGTCCTCAACTCAGATACGGTATTTTCGTGACGCCTTACATGCCTCATTAGTTAAGAAAGTGGATTTCGCACATGGTGAAAAAGGTCCTCACCTCAACCATCGTAGTCACCAGGAGGTTAAAGTGAAGTTGAACGAATACAAAGCTAAAGGCACTACTTCGCAAATACTTTTTCCTTATCCCACTGCATCCTCTATTGAGAGCGCGCACTATATGCACGACTGCTCATTGTCGTCGAGGTTGCGTAAAAGTTTTTTTGTGACCACGATCGTCTCTGGAGCAGTCGATCGCGCACTCGGGTGGGTGTGAGTGGCATCGGTCGCTGTTTACTACGCTGCATGTATTTTTTCGAGACATCTAAAGAAAGCCACACTCAATACAGAAGTCCATGCATTATAAGATGTTTCAATCTCTAGGCCACTCGTATTGACGCTCACATACTACACGAAGTGACGATCGGATGCCGTAAACAAGACTGTTGATAACTTTAATAGTACAGTTCTTCGCGGCATGGACGCAGTCAGCGAATAGTGCTGGGCTTTTCCTGGCATGAAAACTTGGACGCACATCAAAGCAGCTTTTTTTTTTCATTTGTGCCCTATGAACATTTTTACCGCTTTCTATATACCGCTCGCGTTAAGGCCGAAGTAACTGACTTCTTAGACGACGAGGTAAAGTGCGTCGGCGTACTAAAAATAAACAAGTCATTTAAGTAGAGAGGACATATTAATACTTTGAACGGAGATTAAACAAATGTAATAATGTTGCAGTGAACTCAGCTTTTGTTCCTGAAACAAACGACCGCAAACAAAACATTAAAGGCTTGCACCTGTAAAGCTTTCGTAGACGCCATTTATCGGCATTTCTGCACACAAAGAGAGGGCACCGTACTCAACGAACTTCGAGTGGCGGAGCGTAATAAATTGTTTGAATAAAAAACTTCTACTTAATACGGGTATGAGACACATTCAAGGGGATACGCGAAATAACGCCATTTAGTGTATTTCTTGCCAATGCTGGCACTTGGAATCGTACATATCTATGCTCAGCGCTCAAAGTGCTACCAATAAAAAAAATAACTATACCCACCCTTCTATATGCAACTGAAAAGGTTGCAAAAGTGTTTTTTTATTGCAGCACATTTGGTTTTATCTATGACTCCTGAGTATTAGCTCTTGTAGTAACGAAAGTGATACTTTTTCTAACATGTAAACTTATAAACTCCTGCGCCTATCTCAACAGGTATTACAACGAGTACGTGAAAAAATGAACACAAAAATTTAAAGCCTTTGCAAAAAAAAAAAACGCCTTGAGCTTAGTGTAGCATTCTCGCTCCAAACACTTCTTTCATTGTAGTGGAGACCAAGAACAACCCCAGGGAAAATCCACTTCCATGCGTCGAACTGAAAAAAAAAATAGGCACGGAAAATGCAAAGCACGGGAGGCTGACAAAGGCTCCGAAACGCGCGGAAATGTTAGAACGTGACGCTTTTTTGGAGGAGATCTCCGCCCAGAGCGTGCTCGTTAAAGGCTTTTGAATAGGAATGATGTTAAGGTGCAATACAAGTAGGATGGCGAAAGACAGCATTTTCTATAAGGCACGTCTCTCTTCTCTCGTCATGGAAATCCAAGAGCGCGCAGACACAAGAGTTCGAGCCTCGAATATTCTGAGCTTGCAGCTTTGTGTTTTAGTTGCGAAGCCTTGTGCATCCACCATTGGGGAAGAGCTAGGCCGTAGATTCCGTCCCCTTTGAAACATTTCAGCTCGACTGGCGAAACTTGCCGAACAATGAAAGGTGAAGTGAATTTGAACTTCAGCCGTGCAGAACGCCCTTCAGACCATACGGCGAATGTTTAGAAGGGATGAATCTATATCATATGACAGCAGAGCGGCGAAGTTTCAGAAGGAACGAATTCCGAATTCATACCGGTCCTGTGCGGGAGTTACGAGTATGTTTATGGAAGACACAGCGTTAAAATATGAAAATAAAGAGTTATTACGAGCTTGTCTTGATAACTTGCGTGAGATAAATATAATCTGTTTAAATTAAAGCAATGAAAAGGAATGGATAACCCACTTCGCACCGTTTGCCGAGATGTGATTAACTTCAAGAATTTCGCACGTGTAATGCACTGCCTCGTGTTTTCATCCATTAAGATTTAAAGGAACACACGTTGATAATTTTCAGCATGAACACTGGCCAAACGACAGGGCTCAGCTTGTGGCCGTGACGAAAGAACGTAAAGAGTCCGGCTTACAGCTTAGCCCATCAAATTATACATGATGGCAACGCAGATCATTTAGGCAGCCTTTAACTTGCTCATGCCGTTTCCCTCTCTACAGCAATTACCAGGAGCAACAAGCACGTGCCTATATCACAGCGGCCACGAGCAGCACCCCTTTAACGCGCCTGCAGTCGTACGCCATAATGTTTCAGAGAGAAATAATTTTGATTTGCTAGAAAAGGTTGAGTTATAATAGTACTTTTCAAAAATGCCACCTACATTTGTCGCCCAAATTTTCTTTTCAAAACAACCGAAGGCGAGTGTTTATCACATTTAAAATTTTACGTATACTTTACTTATTCTCATACCAGTATTCTCATTGTCATAAAGTTTCTTCTAAATTTTAGTTAACCGAAGATTCATTTGAGCGCATAACTTGATTTAACAGATATTCAGCAATAACGACGAGTACAAATTCGTCGCGCACATAGAGGTTATTGTGTGTATATTTGTGCATATCCCTCAAGAGAAAAGTATACAACTGCTGCATCTTACCGATACTCACCTACGACGCAGAACCGTGGAAGCTAACGAAAAGGAATCAGCCTAAGTTAAGGACAACGCAGCGAGCCATGGAAAGAAAAATGATACGCGTAACGTTAAAAAAAAACGAAAGCGGGCAAAGTGAGTGAGAGAACAAACGTAGGGCAAGCGTAGCAGGGGGTGGCAGAAAGATAGTTGGGCGGATGAGATAAAGAAGTTTACAGGTATAGGGAGGGCAAAGGACAGAATTAATTGGAGAGACATGGGAGAGGCATTCGCCCTGTAATGGGTGTAGTCAGGATGATGATGACGATGGATAATTTAGCGTAGGCCATACGCTCGCACCTTGCGTGCACATTCCGAGTCTCCATTAAAATTTCAAATGCTACTCAATGGTGACTGCTGTCGCACTTACGCTGTATTTGTTGCTGATTAATCGTTCTGCTGGCATTCGCACACAATCATTATCACACTGACTACGCCTACTGCGGGGCAAATACTTCACCTTTTCTATATATCTCCAGTTAACCCAGTTGTAAGGCAGCCATAAGGAGTGCAAGGCGTTTCCAGCAGGCGCGCTGAAAAAAGAGATCCTGCGAACTTAATCCGCGTTTGTTCTTTAACCCACTCTCCCCCTCTTCCTGCCGCATAACGTTAATCCTATCATTTTAATTTTCATAGCTCGCCTGTGTTGTCCTGAATTTAAGTTGAACCATTTTCGCTTGCTTCCACGTTTCAGCCCCTTAGGTGAGTACCGGTAAGCTTTTATGTACTTATATCTTGAGTAATATTGGTAAACTGTAATTCATGACCTATGCCTTCCAAATGCACTACGCGTCGTTTTTATTCTTCTGATTATTTCACTCACGTGATACGGATCTGGAGTCATTACCTATCCGAAGTAGACCTGCCTTACCCCTTCCAGCACTTCGGTACCATTCGTAAACTGTTGTCTGCTACAAAAGGTCCCCAGGTGGTCGAAATTATTCCGGGGCCCTCCACTACGGCACCTATTTCTTCCTTTATTCTTTCACTCCCTCCCTTATCCCTTCCCTTAAAGCGCGGTTCAGGTGTCCAACGAGATATGAGAAAGATACTGCGCCATTTCCTTTCCTCAAAAACTAATTATTATTATTATTATTCAGAGACAGTTGAATAGTACTTTGTTGGCCTGCATATCAATTTTATGCCCAACATTTTGCATGGCCTGACTAAGTCAGGTTTCATGCTTTAGAATTCATCCCTTCTAGTTTAAGATAGTGCCTTCGCACTATTTTTGCTTTACACTGTCCGAAATTCTAGGCCCTACTGTTTCTCGACCACCTATATGCACTTAGTGTAATATGTGGGCACGTAAAAAGTCTTTGTTCTAAGTTCTTTGTCTCTAAGGCTCTTATCAGCCATTTTTTATCTATGCAATCTAGTTTTTTTCAACAATTTGGAGGCTGGCGCTATTCATAGCAGCGCAATAGAAGAGCCAAAATTTCTTGAGACTATCTTTTCCTGAAGCCTGGCGGCATTAGCACAAACTTCTGTGCATTCGCTGCGTGCATTCATTTGGTGCTGTGAATCTGGTGAGCTGCATGTCATTGACATTTATGCAACATGGTTGCTTCCGCTGCACTGCATAGCTAATTTTAATGTGACCACAAACTTTGAATTGGGAAGCGTACTAAATGACACATGTGCCGCACACACTACAGTAAAGTTAATATTTTGTTATTAACCGTAGATTTGACAGTCTACGATGGTGGCTAGGCAGAAAATTATGCTGTGGAATAAACTTTGCCTCTCTTATTTCTTTGCTCACGTGAGCTGTGCATATTTGCAAGCGCATTTTTACAAAGCAGGGGGTGACGTTTTGAAGTCCTTTTCAATTCTACCCATCTTAAAGCGGTACTATTGCGCGGCAGGAAGCAGATTATACGAGTTTGCGGAGTTGCTCCTTTATTTTGACCGGGAAAACTATGTTCACTAGAAAATGCTTTCTTTTTGCTTTTGCACTATCAAAGTGTGTTGTAATGGTATGCAGGTGTCGTATTTAAGGTTGGCATATGGACAGCGTCAGTGCCCAGTTGAAAAACATGCGACAGTCTTGGTTCTCACCTCAATTTTTAGTACTATGGCCCAATCAGTGCGGTACACACATCGAAAGGTGGCGCTAAAACTTGACCCTTCAGAACCAAAGGTTGTTCTAATTTTTCGAAATGTACCCAACCTGACCTCTGACATGAATAATGTGGCTATTGAGCAAGCCGCCAAGCTCATATTTTCGGCTCCTTGAAAGTTATCTCAACTGAAGAAGCGCCTTAGATGCAATCGGTGAACGATTGAAAGCCTTCGTGCTCAAATACGGAACTAGTGCGTCTTCTGCCCCACGGCGCCGCGGTACGAAATTTCTTTTAGTTGTGGTCGCGCTAGCGCTTACTCAGTGCCAGAGACGCAGTGCCTCAATAATGCCAGCAATGGCACTACCGGTCCTTGAAATCAGGAACGGTTCGAATCTTGTACAGAACTGCAAGAAATAGAGTGGCAATTTAAAAAAAAAGCATATCTGTTTGTTTATAATACCCTCAGGGCCCAAACACGGCGTTACAGAACGGCGGGGTGCACATAAAATATTCAATACATAAAGGAAAAATGAAGAGAAATACATAAAATGGTTCGAATCAAGAATATTATACTAACGAAAAAATGAATAATTCAGGACGCGAACCTGAACACTTAGAACCTGAACACCTAGAGAATTTACGCGTTATTCGACAATGCACCTCGAGAAGGTGGTTCCACTCCTTAACCGAGAGTAGAAGGAATCTGTGCTAAAAGGAAATGACCTGTCACGTATTTCCACTTTGTATGGCAAAGTATGACGTGAAATGTATATCGGTCGCTGCTGCCAGAGACCGTTGAACGTATTATAGTATATTTTGTAAAGTAAACATAGCCGAGTATTTTACGTTGCAGTGACAAGGTGCAAAAAAGTTTTTATACTAGTTTTGGTGGCAGTACAATGATAATTCGTAACGTAACGAGGACAACGATTCTGAATTGCTTCGAGGAAAGTTACCGGAAAATAAAAGTCCGGTGCCCTATAGTGGCCGCATGCTGAAATCTATGGCGAACAATTGTTCCCTAATGTTGTGGTTTAAAGGGTGAGATGTTACTGAAACATAGCTTTAGCCTAGTGAAGATTTAGAATTTCTAGTTAAATAGCGGATGTGCTGTTCTCATAAATCTTGAGAAAAGACAAAGACGCCTAAGTATTTTCACTGTGTGGTAAGGTCGAGGGTCATAGATTGTATTTAAAACAGTAATAAAAATTTTTTACCTATATTTGAATCATTTTAACCGTATTATAATATACGATTATTAGCCAATGTTTACACCATGCATTCAATGAGATCAGGTCGGATAGAAGAATGTTTTCTTCAACAAAATTTCTTATATGAGATTACACAGTTATCTCCAAAAAAGACGATTCGTTATCAGATTCTGTTTGGTACGTGGTAAGCATACATAAGAAATAGTTGTTCGTGAGAGCGGAGCCTTATTTAATGATTACACAGTTATCTCCAAAGAAGACGATTCGTTATCAGATTCTGTTTGGTAGGTGGTAAGCATACCTAAGAAATAGTTGTTGGTGAGAGCGGAGCCTAATTTAATTATTACACAGTTATCTCCAAAGAAGACGATTCGTTATCAGATTCTGTTTGGTAGGTGGTAAGCATACATAAGAAATAGTTGTTGGTGAGAGAGGAGCCTTATTTAATGATTACACAGTTATCTCCAAAGAAGACGATTCGTTATCAGATTCTGTTTGGTAGGTGGTAAGCATACATAAGAAACAGTTGCTGGTGAGAGCGGAGCCTTGCGGCTCGCTGGAGTAGACTGGGGTCATATTATATTACCTTTATACATTAAAAGCGTTTAGTAAGAAACTATCTCAATCATGCACTAATATTAAGATCCGTATAAAGTTTGCTTAATTTAAATAGAAGTAGAGTGTGCGATACTTCTCAAAGCTTTATAAAGATCTAAAATTATGTATTCAATAATACATCCCCGGTCGAAGACGCTTTGAAGGAAAAAGAGAAATCATGCTAGCTGCAGTTCGCAGAAATACGGCTTACTGATGTTACGTTGGAAACAACGAAAGAATGAGAGCAAGTCGAGGTGGGCGGCGATTTGGGATAATATGATGCGTTGAATAATTTCACAAGAAGTGCTAGTGAATGAATTGGGACTATAGTTGTTACTAAGATGCTTCTCACTAGATTATGGATTAGAGCCATCTTCCCCACCATCCAGTCAGCAGGGGCAGAACCCGTGGATAACGGCCGGTCGAAGAGCTTTTGTATGATTAATAGTGAACAAAATGGTGTTCGAACGTGATAGCGTAAAAGAACCTGTGTGTTAGAAAAGCCAGCATCATCATCGGCGTCGGGATAGGCGTCGTTGGTGTGAGAAAAAAATACCTGGAATATCCTCGGAGGAGCTACCTATCCACAGTCACATCGACCGTCCCAACCTGCCCACCTGATAGGGAGGAAACTGCCCACCCTGCCAGGTGTCAGTTAAATTTATTATTTCTAGTGAGTGATTGCCCACAAATTCATAAACGCATTCATAAAAAGAAGCACAGATATTCATAAACGAAACAGCAAAGAGGCAAAAGACGAAGGAAGTAGAGAACCAGGTGCTCTACCCTTAAACTCTCGTGGTTTCCCTTCCGAGATTTAGTACATTGACGGATGCTAGAAGAGCTCCCACTCACCAAGGTGGCGAGCCCAGTTGGGTTCTTTTCCTTTGAAGCAGCTAGTGTCACCCATAATTAATAATGGTGTAGTAATTTGCAGAGGGAAAACAGAAATCGGAAAGTAGTCTTTGTAGCTGCAGCCGCTTATAAATATCGGCAGCTGTGAGGATAAGCGGGGTATCGGGTACCCGTTTTGATAATGTGAGAACCTTTCTGACGAATAATTGACGACTTGTTTTATGAGACCGTGGGATACTTCATTTCTCGTGGGTCCTTTGGGGTTTTACTGCGCGAACTGTAAGGACGCCATTCCCTCACAATGACGGTGGAGTGTGAAGCCCCCATCATCCGGAAACGCTATCCACACCCACCTCTATCCTCCAGAAGTCCTTCCCTCTAAACGCTCTACAGAAGCAGCGTAGACCACGTGTAGTCGAAGCCGAGACCCTAAGAAAGGACTGAGAGCAGCCCAGCATCTACCAGCTGTCACGAGCTATTGACACTGCTTAGCTTCGGGAATGGGTGCGAGGAATTTCTTTTTATGTTCTTTGCTTGCTGAGTTCAACACACGAACGCCGACGCCCATTAAGCTCTAACGAAGCTCCCATGTATTTCACCTATTCCATGATAGAGTGGAAGTGCTTGACTCAGCCGAGAGGCTTAAGAAGCCAACGGCTGCCCACGAAAATGACACACCGCCGAACGTGTTGCAGAGAGAGGATTAACGCGTTTTTTTATTCTTTTATATCTCTAAACAAATAACCGGTTATAGAGATGGGGTTCCTTTTGCCGGACCCCTTCTCCTCTTGTTGAAAAAAAAAGTTGTTTGTCTTGTTCCAGTGACAAATATTTTTCACAATATCTGAAACTGGACTACTCGATCTTCACTTTCGCTTCACAGATGCTCGTAGAGCGTGTCTATTTTCAAAATAGAGATTTCGGCAAATCAGGTCATGGGCGTACGCCTGCCGGGCTACCCTTGAACAATCATAAGTAGGGTGAGTATCTTGCAACCGGGACTGCTAGCAGCAATCGAGCAATCAACCGCAAATTCAGTGAAGCGAAAAGCATTTTATCGTGCGGCTCACCTGTAAAGCGCTATTAAATATGCTCAGATGCCATGTGAAAACATTCTCCTTTAATTAGTTAAGTCAAGCGTACGCGCAATACGATCGACAGCTTTCGTCATTGTTTGTTCAGGCATTGCGATAACAGGTACTATGACAATAAGGACATTAGGACACAGTGTAAACATCCCTGTGGCGCCTTATACAAATGCGGCGCCTAATTACTTGTTGATAGCACAGGACGCAGACAACCCGTGTGAGTTGATAACTATGAAGACTTGGGTAATACCTACACACACACTGTAAATGTTTGGGCAGGTGGATATCTTAAGCCTATTGTAGGGTGGACTCCGGCTAATCATAACACCCTCACAGAATTAGCTTCAACTTGTTTTGACAAGGCGGTGCAGACCTGAGAGTTCTGGATAATGCGAAGCATTGGTAGTGAGCGGCGGTGATTGAGAAAAAAGATTCTTTCACTACACAAAAGCGCCGCTATTAAATGAGTAAGCTGTCCGTTCCCTCTATGTTTTTATCGCCTTCTTACCCTGTTCCTTATAGTTTTGCTTTAAAAAAAAAACGCTCTGGGAAGCACTGATGATAATCCTTTTCTCAATTATCCACCAATGAGATGTGGAAAAATATGATTGCTTTATGTAGTCGTGTTGTTTTTGCGAGATTTGTAGTACATATTTGAAAGAGTTTGTCTTCATGCAGATGTTATATTAAGGTGGTACCGCATATTGGCATAGATATCTCCAAATCAATCGCGTCGTGAATCGCCGTCTCTCGCTCTTTAGACAATACGAGACAAAAGCAGGCTTTTGAACAATGAACGTGTCTTTTGTAAAGGGTGGTATAAGCGTGTCGACCGGCTGATTGCAGCCACTGCACGAAGACTTTGAGCCCCAACAGGAAGAATATTGCTACTGAGTTTCTGCAAAGCTGTAATAAGGGAGCAAATTTCTGATAGGAATCCACCCGAGCGCAGCCGTGTGGCTAGAAAGGAAAGCTATACAGCTTTCACAGGAACTTCTTAGTTAGATAATAATTCGTTCTGATCCGGGGTTCAAACCCGAGGTTCAAGCCCGGAGTATAAGCTATTAAAAGCCACGTATTGGCTGATACTCTTTTTACTTGTTGGTGCCACCTTAACCCGCGTACAGTATAGTTTATCGCTGATGGCAAATAAAAAAACTGGCTGATAGCTGTTTTTTTTTTTGGTCTCCTTGTTCTTGCCTTGCTCTGTCGTAAAGCTGTTTCATTTTTACGTCGCCTAAACCCACTGCAACCAAAATGCCCCTCGAATTTATTTTCCCACTAACTCTCACTTGAGCCAGATGCATATACTTTGCCCCCCCTCCCAAACTTCCCTGTTTCGGTTACTAGTCTCACTCTCATATGCTAAAAGCTACTATTCTCCTTTCTCTGAATTCATTAGCGAGCCCGCATGCATTTTTGATGCCTAATCTCAAGTAGAAAATCTCTAACTAGCCGCTTCGGCGTCACAGTGGTTATGATGCTCATCTCCCGACCCGAAAATCGCGGGTTCGTTCTCGGCCGCGGTTGTCGCTTTCCGATGGAGGCGAAATACTAGAAGCCCATTAACTGAACGATGTCAGTGCACGTTAAATAACGCCCTATGGTTCAAGTTACCTAGCGCCATCCACTACGGCAGCCTTCATAGGCGGGGCCTGTTTAGTAAGTTAAAACCCAAGACTCCAAAACTGCGCCAAATCTTAAGCTAGTGCTTATACGTTTTCAAGATGTGCTTTCTTCCCATGCCTTATGATCTCCGCTGACATTTTTAGTTACGGGCTTCCTAAAAAACGCCGTAATTCCGCTGTACTGGCCCTCTCAGGTTAGTTCCCGGAAACCATTACTTTTCTTTAAAAATGGCTAGAGGTAAGCTCGAAATATTTTGTTGCACCTCTGCAGAGCGAGCGGTGCATATTGGAAAAACCAGAGAGATTAAATGATTAACACTGCGAACAAAAATCAAATAAGTAGTCATGTACACCCAACATCTTCCTGTCAACACAAACAACGCTTGGTGGACTCTGAACGCCAAGACGCATTAAGGTGCAGTGGCGCACTCGAAAGCTCTCGCCTCCCTATAGAAGATAAATGCTGCTTATTAAGTTGTTTTTCTATCAAGTGTGTTTCCATGTATCCTCATGCGTGCTGACGAAGAAAGAGCTGAGAGCAATACGACTATAGTGCTGCGTCTCATTATGACCCTGTTTTTTTTTATCACCACGACTATGCGCCTCCGCTCATCATATTTAGGTTCATTACTTTTCCTTAGAGCTCTTGTTTAGATTTATGAGCGAAAGAGAAACAAAAAAAAGATATATCGCATGCATTATCGCGCGAGTAACTATTAACCAGAACTTTGTCATAAAAATTGGGAACACCAACATAAAATTCAAAGAGATGCTTGAACCACCAGGAATAAATTTCCACAACAATATGAGCTGATGCCCTCAAGTAGACTCTGTTGTTGCTCATCTCTCAAAGTGCGTTGGCATTCTTGACAAATTTTTATACTTCCTTTCTCTCTCAGTCAAACTGAAGATGTATTGCGTAATTTGTTGTCTCACCTAAGGTATTGTTTTTTGGTTTGGGGTTCTACAACAGAAACATGTATGCGTAAAATCTACCTTTTCCAAAAAAAAAAAAAGCTACGTGGTACATAGCCAATGTTTATTTTCCTACTCCTACCGATCTTATGTATTTGCACCACCTGATTATACCAGTTCATAGGTTGTACAGTTAATATTTAGCAAGCAGATACAAAAAAAATCTCTGCACTATAATGAACGAGCGTTTCTAGACTTCACTTTTCTCCCACTAACTATCCCGGCTTATATCCTCCGACATACAGAAAAATGGTTTATTCCTTCTTGCAACACTAACTTCCGAGAACAGATACTGCGTTTAAACATGCACCACTCACTAAACGAACCAACGTCTATGGATATTGACATTCTAGAAACAGTTTGTGCAAAGAGCCGTTTTATCATAAACGTGAAACATCCTTAGGATGCATTTTCGAGTCCATATATAATTTAATATTCTGTATGACTGTACTGTACGTCTGTAACAAATTTTTTATGAAGTATTAGCCGATCGTTTGATATTTGCAATTTACTCTCTGATTTTCCTGCTGTGTGCCATCTAATGGAGGGGTCCGAGGTCCCTCTACTTCGCTTCATAAATTGAAGTTCACTTCATTATTCAACTTCGCTTTATAATTAATTTTTTGCTATGACCCCAGTCCCTTCTTTCTGACTAAAAAAAGTATAAGAAAGCATGTGCTTGCATTCTTTGTTTTGTATTCGATGCGTTCATAGGGCGACAACTTAACACGGTCTTTATGCATGGACGCCACATAATATATAGAAAAAACACTACCCTGCGCAGAATCGTTCCACTTAACTCGCGATTTCAAGACGGGAATGTTATCTTATCACACGTGAAGTTCAATTTTGCTTGCGTTAAATACGCTTACGAGGGAATTATTACGGCAGCAAGCTATAAACGTGGGGTAAAGGATAGTATTACGGTGTCTTTTAGTTCCCAATGCAATAATAATAAATTTACTGCTTGCTTGAACGTTCTCTTCATGTTTTACCGGTCTCGAGGATAGTCTCAAATTACAAAAAGGAAAACATTAATGTCCCAGCGGTGCAACTAAGACTTGGAAGGACTGAAGATCGTCAGGGAACGCCGGTGTCACGAAGCGGTCTTGTATATATATAGATGCCCCATGAGGAGTGATGTAGGGGTGTAAACGAATATGAGAAGAAGATGGAAAAAATTCTGTCAAATTTCAGCACCACGCTTTCTCCAGCGAGCAAGGAGGGCTTCTTGTACAAAACATTGACAAAGGAACAAGTTTCCTTCATCTGACGCGCAACGATTTCCGAAAGCTTGCATTCAGGTACTGCGAATCCAACCAAATTTAGGCTCCATTGGACAGAAAAGCAGGTGAAAGAGAAACAACCGTGGCAGGCAAAAGAAAAGGGTTTCGAAAAAGGTCTCAAATTGAAATCAATTGTGTAGCCAGGCTGCATGCGAAGCCTGGTAGTTGAACGGCCTAGTCTCTAGCACGTCAGGGAAAAACACTGACCTAGGTTTTGTCTGGAATCAGTTTTTATCATGAAGAGAGGACCACGGAGATTGTGTTGGGACCCATGGAGAAAACTTCGCGTCCATTTATTGGAAACACTGCGTGCACTGTCAAATTTTGCCCTATTGGTTGGCCAAACTACAAGATTTCTAAATTTTTTTAATAATAAATTTTTCGTGTTTCGTGCTTGATGCGGATGCCGGGAGGAATGAAGCATTTGCTTTTATAATTTTTGTGCATTATAATGAAAAAAAGAAGGAGATAAGTGGAAACTCGAGCCGCGTTTTAGCCGATTTGCCCCTACAGTGTGAGCGCGGGGAATGTGGAAACATTTCAGAAAAATTGAGTCAAGAGAGACGAATGAGGGATGACACGAGATGTATTCGAGCATATCAAAAAGTCCTTCGGTCAGGACATTTGAAGCTGTGCTTTGAACGCAGTCCATTTGTCTGTAGTTCTTAGTTCAAAGCATTTGCCTGGCGACCTCCAGTACAAGCATATATCGGGCTGACTTTCAAAACCTCGTCCGTTTCCCAGGTCTGAATTTAGTAATTCTCCCAATTCAATCGGTTCTAAAAAACAACCCGATTCGCTGTTTTGAAGAAAGAACGAGCTAAATTTGTGCCGAAAACAAAATGCATCCTCTTTTACGAACAGCGTTCATTGTGCCCTTTATTGTAATGTTGCTGCCGGCCAACAGCTGCTATTTAAAAAAAAGGGCACAATCTTCGTTGTAATAAATGTACAAAAGCGCGAAGCTTTCAGAGTATGTGTGTGCCAAAGGTTAGTATGCCTCCGTTATATGTACTAGAGAGAAGCTTGAGCCAGGATTTTGGAAGCAAGAACATTCTCACTGAAATGACCGCTTCACTTTGTGCTGGCTGAAATCAGGAGTTATGCCTTGCGAAGAACAGCCAGAAAAGATTTCAAAACACTATACAGCCTAAAAAACAAAACTGTTTTCGGCGCTCCAACGTGCAATGAAACGCAAGAAACACCTGCATGTTGGGTTATACACTCGTACCTCGTATAGCAATTTCAAGCCAAAAATGGCTCCTCGCGTTACCATTTCCGCTTATGTTTGATGATCTGCGGGACAGTTAGGCCTGCGGAAAACAGCTTCATCTAAACTCCCTTCATTCTATTAAGATTAGAATCGGGTGGGTTCCAAAACCTGCTCCAGAAAAAAGCAGCCAGAGAAACCCGGCTCCAAACGGCAGAAATGTCTCGTTCAATGAACTTTGGCTGCAGCAATAATAGGTAATTGAAAACATGCGCGCGGACTTCGCTATAGGCTCTTGGAGCTCGCCGCGGGGCATATTGAAATATCGTGGACCTACTGACAAGACTAGATTTTCTCGGCACGCCGTAAAGTAATTTGCCGAAATGACTTTTAGCCCTATTCACTTTCTTTTAGCGGCATCCATAATCAACGATATGTATTCTTGTTTTCTAGCAGTTTCGCGCAAATTTTTTAATTTTCTTGTTTGTGTCTTTGTTTTGTGGGGGACTTGATTACTTCAAAGCTTATGCATGTTCTTTCAAGAAATAGATCAAAGATGTTTTTGCGCTGTCGACAAGTTTTTTTCCCATGTTCGAAATGTTCTTTATAATGTTTTTTTCGGTAGTACGCACAATACAGTGCGTTTTCTGGGATCTTTAAAAAAAAGCTCTTTAAGGTTTGAGTTAAAAAAGTTATCCAATATTTGGAAATTTATGAAACCAGAGCGATTCAGTTCTGACACTCGCCTCAGTGCTAGCGTTCTTTAAAGCGCATAATAGCTCCAGTACACGATGGCACAGGGCAGTAGAAATCCCAAAATACATTATTATCTGCAATGCTTGCTTATCATTTCAATTTTCTTTATCGGGGATACAACTAAATTTTTGAGAGTTTCGATTACCAAAAAGATTGGCGCGTTTGTGGTGAACAACACGACTAGCATGATTGATTGTCCAACAAAATGAAGAATTACTGTAGCTACCATGTTCTGAATACAAATGCTGCGAAATCAAATACACTCAGGTGGCTGCTCACAACAGATGTCATGGTAACTTTTGCTTTTCAATGAAGACCGATCTGAGGAACAAAAGCGCAACTCTTGACATGCAATCTGTCTAACTGGCAGCCGTAGCTCTGGGTGAAAACCTGTGCTGAGAAACCCCAAAACAGGCAGCAATCCTGAAAGAAATCGGAAAAGTACGGAATAGTACTCATAAATTTCAAAGTGATATAAATAAGCCAAATGCGGGAATAAAGTTAGAAAGTCCTTAAAACTAGTGCATGGCTTGATTGTGCTTGTATTCTAATATTCATTTGGGAAACGAGGGGAGGAAGTGTGCTTTCATCATGCATGGGGTCGTATTTATGGTCACTACTGGCAGATAGAAAAGACCTGGATAGACATTAAGTTAGAGAAAAGAAGCGTAATGGCTTAATTCCTATATATGCAGAATGTCATTACTTCACATTCATCGATTCCTGGTAGCCTTCATACCCCACCTGACACAATGGCGCAGCAGCTAAGCGATTCGTCACTGTCCTGTGATGGGAGGTGCTCCCAGCGGTGGGCTTTGTGCAGCCTAGGTTGATCTTCGACCAATCGTTCCTTGAAATGCTCCCTGCCACAGTGGGCAGTTTGCTAACTGTTTGGTGGGCAGGTTGTGATTACGCCGCTAGGTAACGTACTGTCGGCGTCAAATGAAATGCGAACAACGGGAAAAGGTCCTGTTTACTACGTCTACCTGTCGCCATTACACACAGGGTCGCTCATTCGGTTTGCGATCGTTTTGCTTCTGTTTTCTTCGGTGTTTATTTTCCCGCTTTGCCCCTGGAGCGCCACATGCACACTTACCGCCGATCTCAACTTGCACAGCACGCTTTCGCCATTGGTTTCCCTGGCGACACCGGCTGGGGTGCGCGTGCATGAAGCGAGGGCTCTTAGCTCTCTGGCCTGCAGCGCTTTGCTTCTCTCATTTTCCTTTTCTCATCGCCGTGTTATCAGCATCTGGTTGGGATGGGAACAGCGAAAAAGAGCGATCGCGTTGCGCTTGATGTGCAACGCAACGGTTACTGCATCGCTTGTTCCTGGCAGTCAGCTCAACTTTATCGCCAACAGAAAAGCTCAAATACACTATAATCGAACATTCACGCGTGACCATACGGCCCAAAAATAAAGTGCGAATCATTTCTCTCTGCCGTCACGGTATGCAGCAACGCGTCATTTCTAAGGAAACAGGTCGTCCAGTGTCTATAATTAAGGGTATTTTCAAGCTATTCTGTGGTGTCGGACGGCTTGGGAGCGCGCTTCGTGAACGCAGGCAGTGGGTTACCAGCAAGGATCAAGATCTACTTATTGCGGCCGCTGCAGCACACACGCCCAGCATTTCGACTTACCAGTTGTGTTCTAGCATGTCAACCAGTAGACGTCGTCTATATGAGGCTGTTCTGCGAAGGCCTATATACCGAGTCTCAGAGGCAAACAGAAAAGCATGGCTTGTGTTAGCAGTCGACCACAAAAAACTACGCTGCGTTGTGTTCTACATTAGTGTCTACGTTTTATGTTCACTGGTACCAGCGCCAGCAAATTTATACAGCCTACAACTCCAGGTGTGCCTTTCCTGTCTTATGTGCATGTCGACCCTGCCATATTTGAGGTAGGAGTCCTTTAATGCAATGACCACCGAACTTAATATTGCGAAATTCCTTTCTTATTTTCCTTTCCTTATTTGCGCAACTGGTCCACATTTATTTGTTCGCAGCACACCCAGACGCTGATAGCACGCCGAGGATGGGGGAAAAATCAAAGCCCTACTGGACAAGGAGCAAAGAGCGCTCACTTCACCTATGCGATCCACAGAGGTGGCCGTAAGCGAAACGGCGCTGCGCGAGTTGAGATCAATGGAAAGTAGGAATATGGTCCTCCAGTGGCAAAATGAGACAACGACCTTCAAATAAAACAGAAGCAAAACTCTCCCAAACCGGATGAGTGCGCCTGTCTCTGATAGCGACAGGAAGAAGGCGTGAAATGGACTTTGACCACACTCTGCTGTTCGCGTTTCATTAGACGCTAAACCTCCTATAGTGTTCTCTGGGCAGCAACTACCAGAGCCATGCTCGTGATTGTTCGCTCACAACGCCGACGCCGGATTTTCTGGGTAAGAGGGCCTGTAAGACTATCGCGTTAAAATTGAAATGCGCGGCTACACGGCTGCGTTTTTATGGAGGAAAAACGCTAAGGCGCCCTTGTGCTGTGCGATGTCAGTGCACGTTAAAGATACCCAGGTGGTCGAAATTATTCCGGAGCCCTCCACTACGGCACCTATTCTTCCTTTCTTCTTTCACTCCCTCCTTTATACCTTCCCTTACGGCGCGGTTCAGGTGTCCAAAGATATATGAGACAGATACTGCACCATATCCTTTCCCCCCAAAACCAATTATTAACTATTACTACACGGCTTGCTCTAATGAAAGCCCCGCGAATTTTTTGCTGCGCATTGCAATAACGGCTTTGCTCACAAAAGTTTTAGCGAATGGCTAACATGGCGGCTTGGATCTAGCTCTCTAATTAGCACTAAATTGGAGGATGGTATAGCCGCTTATATACTACGTAAGTCAAAGGACCTACTTCAGTGGCCGTCATAATATCAAAAGAATAGATGTTGTAGTATGAGACTTGCTTCACTCTCGCATCTTCTATGCGTGCCGCTTCCCGGAGAGCTCGACCAACTGTGTATGTGTTTGCAGAGTAAGCGGGCGTTTTGAAGGCGCGAATACCAACGCTCTATGTACTGAAGCATGCGTTTTTTACATTATCACTTTTCTTAGAACTGCAAATCAAGGAGCCGCTGTTTTTATTTCGGGTTTATTGAAGTGTGGCACTTTGGTTTCAGAATACGGCATAGATTGACGAGCGCGCTGACTCAGTGTCCCTGAATTGCTGCTGAGAATAACCAAATCATATCTATTCAAAGTCGTATTGATTAGTTATTGAGTTCCGGGCTATGGCGCATTATAAATTCGAGCCTCTACGTTAGGAAAGCTTTGTACTACCAACCTTATTTACGAAACTGGCAGAATGAAATGCAAGGCACAACAAAATTCATACGCGATCCTTTGTTTCTTGCGTGTGTATTTACCTTCTCTTCTTGCATTGCCCATTTTCTACCACGATGAGTGGCGTAGACAAAAAATATAAAGTAAGAAGAATGTAAACCCGTCAAACTAACCGCGCAAAAATGGCGTGAGCGGCGGAAACTTAATATTTCATCACATATGGGTGCGTTTGAGAGCTGAACCGTATGAACAGAGCCGAAGTACAGTAATGTCAGGTCGAGCAAAGAAACTTTAAGCGGTGGAATCTGGGGCTTAACTCAGGTTTTAGAAGACAGGGAAGTTCTTCTGTGTGCTTTTCACCACGAAAAAACGCTTAGCCAGTTCGTCACGTTGGCTCGTTAGCAGCCGTTGGTCAAGAAGAGTGGGCGGATGAACGTGCCTGGCCTTCGTCTCCTCTCGGACACGCGCCTGCGGTGTCAAGACGTCGGTTAAGACTTTGGGACAGGACTGAGGTACCTTCATCCTCCACTGCCGCGTCTTTATGCAGTGGCTTTCCCATTAGTGTTGGAACTTGGCTCACGAAGCAGATGCGGCACATTGAGACACGAAATTCAGCTCCTGATATTTCTCAGGCTTTCGCAATACGTTTTCCGCATGCCAAGCGCCCAGTGGAAGCTTCCGAGGAGCCGTAACAGGGATGGAGGTCGGCGTATTGCAGCATGTAACCACCTATTTTGCAGATTTGTAAAATTCCGTTTTGTAACGGCGTTTCTGATTAAAATGCAAAGGCTGTGGGGAATGTGACAGGATTTGCAGGTTATAGCTGTCAGGTTACGAAGAGCGATGTTCATTTTCTTCAATAATTATGAATAAGAAAGCAATTGCTCGTTAGCATCTACTAAAGCACAGCCGTACGGCTACAAAGAAAAGCTTCGGTGGAATGATATGAGTAATTGCGCCTCTAATGCAAATATATTTTATTAAAGAGGATTCCTTTCAAAGATCTAACTATTAATTAGTGTCACCTAATTAGTGGCTACGTATACACGGCGACCGATGGGCTACCTCAGAGGGAAGCAGCGCACGCAAAATAATAGTAAATAATGGTTTTAGTTGTCTCTCTGCTTCTGAGCAACACGTTGAATGTTTTTCCACCCTGTGCATTTCACCGTTTATATCAGATGGTGATGAACAGTTTAACTCTCGCACTTCTTCTCAACTAGGGTCACAAAAATGAGTTCGATCTTTTGAAGCCGTCTATGATTTTCAAGTAGCGTTTCGCGTTTAGGAAAGGGGAAAAAGGCAAGGAATCTCATCGATATTCTCCATGCCATTATCGGAAATGTTTTTCCTTTTTTTTTCAGGGTCGTCATGAACGGGGGCGTTTTGTAAGTGTATTCTGGTGTTTTCCCTGCGGAAAATATTTTGAAGCATGTCGTTGGGGGAAACTCTGGCTGCATTGTCTCTGCAGAGAAACGGCAGCTCAGTCGATTATCGGGTGAATGCACTCAAGCGTTGAAAGCCCCATCGGCGACATCGTTTCTGCAGTGCACACTTATCCCGGAGAGGACAGCTGCCCATTGAAACGGATCCCCTTTCTGTCTGCGTATATTGATTCATATCTTCCACTGCGGCCGTTATTCATTGTCGCCATTTTTTCGGAACGAAATAAGATATCTGAAGACCTGGAGAAAATCATTTTGTGTTGAGAACAGTGTTTGCCACTGGTTTATCTGCGCTCCATATTCGAGGATGAGCCAATCGTAAACAAGTTTCCTAACTAATCACCATAGCCATGAGAATAGTTGACTATATATTACAAATAACTAACCAAAGTGAAGCAACGCGCAGCCATTGTGAGCCCTCGGCCCAAGTTCTTAAGCACGTGTTACTCCACTCCCAAACCTCGGATTCCATATCTGCCTTTCTCGGCGTCCTCCATAGTGTGTCGGTCCCCCTCGTTGTATACAATAGCATGTTACAAAGTGCCACACGCCATATAAAGTCTCACAAGAGGGCTAATTAAAATGTCGTCAGTCGTGTGCTCTTGTCTCTACGCAAACTCTGTTCGCTCTTGTGTGGCTGTTTGGAGGTATTGATCTCTTTTTCTCCTTGTTGGGTGGACACGTTCCATGTCCTCGGAAAGCGCCCAGATTTTGCCGTCCTTATTTTAGCGATACTTGACGAAAGGCAACAGTAAAAAAAAAAAAAAACAAGCAGCATAGGTGGGGCTTTTTTCATCCTTTCTTTAAATTTATGGTATCATCATTGGGAGACTAATAAGGTAATGATGTATATTGCTCACTATAATCAGGGGACGTACTTTTTCTATGCTGAAGTATGTGCTAGCTTTTCTGTCATTAAGTTTTGATGTGTTTCTTCTCATTTCAATTTCATGTGTTTTGGTATTAATATAGCATTAAAGATGAGGCGTGCCACCTGCCCATCGGCTTGTGGGCAAACTGCCCACAGTGGCTGATGGTAATCAAATATTTCTAATTAGTTCATTGGAGTTTCCTCCTCCACACTCTGGCGCTACGCATCAGCTGATTGGCTGAGAAATAGACAGCCTCCCGAAAAATGTTCTGAGAAAAAAATGAACCTTAGAGACCTCCGGGTCGCGACCTGGATCTCTGGAGCTCGACCGGTGGCTGTTTCAAAAAGCCGCCCGCCAGGTCTGTTGCGTAGCGTTTAACTGCTTCACCAGTTCTTCAGGAATGGTATGAAGGCTCCTCGCGATCTGTGAATCTATGAAAAAGAAGGATTACTTGCACGGAGGAGATAACTAATGCCATTGCATTGTACTCTTACGGACAGGCTAAGTGTCGTGTAAGTTTCTTCGCCAGCATATGGCACACAATTTTTTTCGCGAAGAGAGGACGTCACAAAAATTAACAATTAAATGTCTAAACAAAATATTCGTGTTCAAAATATCTGCGATGTATCTTCTTTTAACAAATTACAGAATATTATTACTGTAACACTCTTGTTAATAGGTGACTGTGATGTTTAAGGTTTTGAACACGGCTGCGTTTAGAGAATTTCAACATAAGAACCAAAGTTTAGGAAATTTGAGCTACTACGTCAAAAACAAGAAAAACTGCCTCTGCTTACAAGGCCAATGCGCCGTTTTTTGCTACCGGGTGCCTTTAACGCTGCGGGATGAGCTGTTATTCTGGGGAATACCGCAGTGTACACTGCGCGATAAGTCTGATAGATGAGACGATGATTACTTCTCTTACTATTGAAGCCTCTAAGTGCTACCGTAGGTGAAAAGGAACTATAATAGAAAGCGATATAAGAGGTGTTTCATGTGTTGTAAATGAAACGCTATGAGGTGTCTTCATGGGGTGCCAGTATAGTAGTCGCAATAGCCACTTAGTCAGGAATACAGGTGCCTTTTTTTCATGGTGCTATTGCACCACATAGCCTAAACTCTGAATACAGTTCCCGCTGCAGGCGCCCACAATCACCGCCGCTGAACTGGATAACCTGACAAAACCATTAGAGTAGCGTCGTGACCCCTGGATCCAGAATTTGACAGGCGGAGCATAATAAGGAACTTATCTTAGTAAGAACGTCTGATTCGCCAGCCTATAAAGTGGGAATATTGACGACAGAGCCCGCAAAATTCACGGGGGACAAAGGGGCAGAACCAGTTGGTGTTAATAATTCGACGAAAGGAGCATAGATTTTGCTTAAAACATTGTAGCTTACTGTTGAGACAAATAAACGATGATTTGTTGACTTAATAACGAATGAACGGAAGGAATCTTGAACGGGCGAAGAGTTGGAAATGAAAGTTTATAGACATTCTAGTTACAAAGATAGGAGCGATGACATTACCGTTGTTACCCTAGAGCAATGGACAACAATGAAGATATAGAATTTAGCGCTCTCTTGATCAGCGAAGGAAGCGCCTAACAAAAAGTTGCGCAAATCTGAAGTGCATGAACTTCAAAAAGATACTTATCTAAAAATTAAAAAAAATGCTTGTTATAGCAGTATCGAGTAAAGAAATCAAGCAACATACTTGTGGTGCGTCCCATGTTTCGATTGGACGAAACACAAAACTTACCGGGCGCTGAAAAATGTTATTCATTTTTAAGTGCTCTACATTGTTCTAAATACATCCATATCCTTGAATACCAAGATTTTAAAACACCACGCGATTCTTCTGTATACTAGGCGACACATAGGGAGATGGAGAAGCTTTTGAATTTTGTGTTTCATCATCGTACTCTCAAGTAAGGAACTCAGATTGGTTTTTTACCGCTACTGCTCCAGTCTTGTGATGCTTTCTTTCACTCTTTTGTGGTTTTTGGGGAAATTTTCATGGCGTCAGGAGAAACGAACCAATTAGATCTACAAGAACTCTTGTAAAGTATATTTCCACTAACCATCATATTTCCCATAGGGATTTGCTAACCGATTGAAATTATTAATACAGATTACACCGGCAATTGTCCTTCACCTTGCATTCGCGAAGGTTGAAACTCTGATGGCGCAAAATGTATGAGCTAACCGAGTAAGCGCTTGCACAAGGGCAACCTAAGCACATGTAACCGCTTCGTTTACGCGCTTTCTAAGAAAAACGTCACACGACAGCGGATTAAAGACAGAGTGGTAGTTACCATTCATGCGAGTGCTATGCCCTTATTACATTCCTTTCCGGGCTAAGCGCATGATTTAAACTGCAACACTTGGACCGCATTAAAAGCTGCAAACTAGTGGCATATTGCCTTGAAATCTGAGGAACGTAGCAGAAAGTTCGATTCCCTTCTAATTGCCACAGGCTTCTTTTCGGCGCACTACATTTAATTTATATCATTACATCTCTGAATATGAATTGAGCCACGTTGCGACCTTTTAATTGAAATTTATGCACTGTTTTAATCACTTTTCAATTACACCGCTGAACGTCTGACTTCAAACCTGTTCTATGAATCCGGAATTTCGCTACTCAATAACGTCAGACACATAAGGGACGATGTCACTGTTTCTGATGAACGCTGCTCTGAAAGTGGCTTTGAAACGCTTTTGACGACAGTACGTAATTCGCTGAGTGACTGGCTTACCTCGCCACGATGACCTAACCCAAATAATAGGCTTCTGCACAGTGCAGAGAACACACAAACGCGCGCGAAATTTGGCCAGCCCTCTCTGGCGACATTTTCATGCTCGCACCCCCCTCTTGCGCACGTTCCTGAATAAATGAATGAATGAAAAACTTTATTGTCAAGGAGGATTTTCGCGGCATAGGTGGGTACCTCAGTCCAGTTCCCCAGTGGCCTTTGCAGTCTTTGCGAGCCCTGTCGATCAGCATGACCTGTTCTGCAGGCATCGAACAGGACAGCGCAACCTCCCACTGCTCCTGTGTTAGTGTGTTGTTTACTGGCGCTGCCTCTGTTTTCTGGCAGGCCCATGTAACGTGATAAAGCGTTGAGTGTTCTCAGCAGAACGGGCATTTGCTGTCATATGTTGAAGGATATATTTTGCTCTATAAAGTGAGATTGGGGTATGTATTAGTCTCCACTTGTCTCCTGAGTAATTCATTCAAAGAGGGCTATTGGTTAAGACTTAGTTTTAGGCTAGAAGATGCATTCTGAATCTAAGAAAAAAAAACAGCGCTTGTGTCTTGTTATTTTTTTCTTCTGTGGTTGCATTCTATTTTTCTTAGATTCAAGAGGGTTGCTGGTTATATTATTTCGACTGTCAGCTACTAACATGTCTACGCCGGTGTGCAGCGTAGCTCCTGAGGCTAAGGAAGCTCCGCTCATCGAAACAATTCCGCGCGCATCAGCGGTGGGGCCGGCGAGGAGTGCCATCCTTTGAGAATGCAAAATAAGACGAGAGGAAAGGCAAAGGCACGTAGGCGATGAAATTCAAATTTTCACTAAAGATAACTCAGCTTCTACAAATCGCATTAAAAAATACTTGCTGGGAGATATTCGTGAAATGGCGTCCTTTAACATCCCAGAAATACCGCACCTTTATTGAGAGCCCCTTTCAGAGACCCTTTAATGCTATCAGGTTAAAATGCCTCAGCAGTAAGTGCCTGGAAACGGCCCCCACATTATGAGCGTTGACAGAGATGGTGGTTATATGAACAGGTTTTATTCACGTGGTGTTAGGTAAAACAAAGTCAGCAATACCACTTTCAACATAATAAAGTTACAATTTTATTGCTGTGTACGCATCCTCTGAAACAATTTTCTTCACGAGAACAATTCGATCTTCAAATAACACCACATGTAGAGCAATCTTTTTTAGAAGTGTTCAACTAGGAGCTCCTAAATGCTGCCGCATTTCAGCAGGGATATCAACGAGTGTTTAAGCAGCCGCGGTGTCAATTTTTGAGTTACTTTGCTAAAGCGCTCACGAAAACCCTTAAGTACTGCGTTCTCAATCTCAGAACAGATGCTGCAGTAGCTCTAGATGCACATGTATATATTGTCTCAGACTGGAGATCACTCGATGAGTAAATAGCCAGTGATTTGGGCGTACATTTCAAAGTAAATTGAAATGGGCACAGGTTTTGGAACCGGCATGTTTACCAATGAAATGAAGCCTTACTGCTAAACTGCATTAAAAAAACCCGGCTTCGTGTGTCATAAGATAGGTCCAGGTGGTTGGATGTCACAGCATCGTCACAAGTTAATTAACCGGGCCTGAAGATGTCAGTTCAGGTAAGGCTCTCCACTGCTTCTAATATTGTCTCAATGCCACCAAAATACAACCTTTGTCCGTAAAATGCCGAGACTGAGTTCATTAAAAATGCGTTTAACCTTGAAATAATTGGTGCAGCACCCCTTCGAAATAGTTTCCCTTGCAGTCTATATACAGCTTCCAACGCTCCTTGAGGTCTTGGAGACAGTTGGAAAACGCTTCTTTTGGGAGGGCTGTAAGAACATTTGTCGTGGCGTCTTTAATGGCCTCCACGCTCCATATCAGGCGAGTATGACGGATGGGGAAGTGCAGTAATGTTGTGCCTGGCAAGAAATTTTGTCACGCTGAGAGCAGTGTGCGGCCTTTCGTTATCATAGAGAAGGCTCCATTGTCCAGATGCCCTTAAGTCAGAGCGACGGCGTCGCAGTGCATCACGCATGTGCTGGAGCACGCAGACATAAAACTCCTGATTCACCGTCTGTCCTTGTGGGACGAACTCGTGGCGTATGACACATCCGGCATCGACAAAAACTACCAGCATCGTCTTTGTTTTGGTCTTCTGTCGCCGCACCTTTCACGACGCTGGAGAGCTTGTGGACCGCCAGTCAGCGCTCTGCCTCTTTGCTTGAGGATTGTATTGAAAACACCATATTTCGTCTTCAGAAATGATGCTGTCGACGAATGCAGCATCCTTCTCTGCCTCGGAGAGCAAATCAATGCTCACTAATGGCCGCGTGTCCTTCTGGTCTGGCGTTCAACTTTCACTTCCCCAAGTTCTCACCCAAAATTTGGTGGCATGTTTTCTTACTAATGTCGAGAGCATCTGATTGTATGCGGACTGTGATGATGTGGTCTTGCTGCACAATTTCCCTGATCCGAGCGACGCTGTTTTCATTCCGTGAGGTGGAAGGGCGCCCCTGCATTGTGTCGTCTTCCACCGACGTCCTCCCCGAAACAAAGCGCTTGTGCCACTCGAAAACTCGCCCGTGATGATGTCTCGTTTCCGTAAGCGTAACGAAGGAGCCCATACGTTTTGGTGGCTGTCTTGTCGAGCTTCACACAGAATTTTATGTTTACGCGCTTTTCGAGGTGGACGTCCATGTCGCCACTTTCACTCACAGTAGAATGTGCAGACGACTGGTGACAACGTATTCTTTTGCATGTTGTGCCATCTTGCGGCTGCCAAAGCAATTAACATAAATAGCTCAGGTTTGCCCGAAAAGATGGCGTCACACATAAGCACCAACATTTGTTTTGGTTTGGTTTGGTTTATAGGGGTTTAACGTTCCAAAGCGACTGAGGCTATGAGAGAAGCCGTAGTGAAGGGCTCTCCGGAAATTTCGACCACCTGGGGTTCTTTAACGTGCATTGACATCGCACAGCACACGGGCCTCTAGAATTTCGCCTCCATCGAAATTCGACCGCCGCAGCCAGGGTCGAATCCGCGTCTTTCGGGCCGGCAGCCGAGCGCCATAACCACTCAGCCACCGCGGCGGCAACATTTGTCTTGGGGAACCATTTCTAGAGAAGAATATAAATCAGTCTCGAAACTTTATGTTCAAAGGTTTTTAGTGATGTGGCCCTGAGCATTTATGTTTGCTAACTGATGTCTGTAATTAATCACTTACGACGTAGGCATCCATTTCATTAACATCAAATGCTATAAAAACAACAGGAATGACAATCATTTCAAGTACGCGTTTGGTGTACGGAATATCGTTCCAATCATAGTCTTGTTCCTCATGATTTTGATCTTACCTCGACGACACTGCCACAAAAATGTCGTGACACCCGTCGACATCGTATTACTCGACAAGAACTTCAGACCAGCCTTCCATATTTATATCCTGATGCAGCACTGCACTCGTTCACTTCCAGCACTTATTTCTTTTTTTATATAGACCAAGTTTATAGAGCCGTTGTTGTTGCTTGTTTTCCCTCAAAGCCCCCCTGATCCTTCATGATTGATGCGATAATTACGGTTCCTTCACAGCAGCTCTCATCTTCGCTGTCAGGCACGAGCCCCTTTCCTTTCCTTCGGTAGCTCTCATATGCGGGCGGTAGTAGCAAGCCGCACTGCTTGTCACATACCGCAAATGCTCGGACTGCAGTAGCGTGTGCCGGAGGTCCCATCCATAATGTTAGCGTAGCGGAATGCCTAAGCATCTGCTCGACAAGGGCACACTAGAACGGTGCGGAAATAAGAGAGGCTTTCTGAGTAGGGAGCTCCAGGACTAGATAAGACGAAAGGCTCAGGCACGTGCTTTGAGAGGCTTAAAGACCAAAAGAGAAACCAAACCCCGTCTATATCCGAGTTCCAAGCCGCTGCCTTTAAAGCGCGGATTTTTGACCTGGGTAGTGGAAAGAATCGTATTGGAATGCGAATGCGTCTGAAGAACCATCGTTAAATTGCAAGGCTGTTCTTGCTGTAGTGCATGACGCGATTTTATTACTAAACACGATTTTCTTAATACGGTTTCACAATAGGGAGGATTTTGCATAGAGGTTCGAAATAAAGAATATTTTCACGCTCAGTATGCAGTGAAACTTAACTGCTTCCGTAAAATCTGAAACCACATTGCCGGTCTCACAGGCAAGGCCATTGGTTACATGATTTTTCAGTTAATATACCTTCTAGCGCCTTCTTACATATATATCTATTCTAGACAGCCATGGTGGGAAAAGAATGTCAAAGATATAGTGGCGATATATCAGCTTTTCCTTAGCCAAAAAAAGCAAAGCATGTTCCGAAGCACCAAATTTCGATCTAAATGAAATGATATGTAAGATTAGACGTAAGGAAATCTGGGAAATAACTTATTGCTAGTAGTGCACTGTGCATAAAAAAGTTTCGCGTGGCTTATTATTTGTGGTGAAGGGCATGCCTTGAGTGCCCCGCTCAAGCATAACCCCCTACAGAGAATGCCACTCTGTATGATCAAGTCAGTGCCTGACTCACCACTGTACGGCGATCAGTGCTGCAATTTGTAGTGTGGTCTGGCTTTCTTAGATATATATAGTGCATGTCACCGTAACCGCCTTAGAAATGTATTCTGTTGTCAAAGGTTTCCGAGATAACGTTGTCATTTCTTACTCAGAGGCCATGATGTGCAACAAGATAGCCTTTAAACAAGCAAAAAGAAACGATAATATCTGTTGCTTTTACGAGTTCTCAGTGGAAATATTTTTAGTATTCACTATAAGTGCAAGCCAAGAAACTAAGCTTCTTGGTTGGAACAGGAGACTGCACGTGTCTATATAGATGCACTTCGACAGAAAGAAAACGTTCTTAAAACACTATAAAACGGACTTCCATCCGATCATTCTCCAGCTTCCCAACCTAAGTGCGTCGGTTAGATCAGTTAGGAATATATTGTTTAAAGCGTCAAGTGTTCACTTTGCTCCAAGCGTGGTATTTACCAAATCTACTGCACATTGAAGTATTACCTTAAATATTTGACGAACACTGTTCTAGCTTCGAGTTAGTGATCAATTCAGTCTCTCCCTACCATAAGCTTGCAGTCCCGGTTAGTTCGATTGTAGAGCGACTACTCTGGTGAAGCGGTGGTCCCGGTTTGAACCCCGGACCAGGGCAAATTTTTCCTTAGCTACAAAGTTTCTGAGAATGCTGTATAGCTTTCTTTTGTAGCCGCATGACTGCGCTTCGGTAGATGCCAATGAGTAATTACTCCGTAATGAAAAACGTAAACGCAGCCAGAGAGCCAGATAATCAATTTTTATTAAGAAGAATAATTTGCTACAATTTCACCAGCTTCCCTTTATCGTTCTTCATAACTTCCTAAAAATACCAAGTGTGACCTTAAGCTCATAAGCCAGAGAGTCTCGGGATCTGAAGACCTTATTTCAGCGCGGCAAGGTGACAGGGCACATTCATCGTAGACCTTAATAATTTGTTGTTGTTTTTGACGGTGTGTCCTTGCCGAGTAGGCATTGAATAGTTCGATTTGTATATTTATACAATCTAAAACAGGTAGCTTTGTTTCGTGGTGCAGCTAGGAGAGTAAACACTTCTTCACCATGCCTTTTTGAACATACAACATTACAATCCACCCCTTAATCTACAGACGGAGTAGTAATGAAACTTTGCATCTGCACTGAAATACGGGATTAATGTGGTTTTTTTTTCAATGAACAGCGTGATATCTCTGCCCGCTGAAGGTTGCGCGACCCCTGGTTTTTATGTACCTATTACCGTTTCGCAACTCCAAAGGTCACTTTTCTATGAAAAGCGAACATTAAACGCAGCGAACCTCCCAACGTGTCCTTCTCGCAGAACAGAATTCCGCTCTTAAATTGTTCAATGACATTTTGGTGTTCCTTTACAGGTGGTTGGAATTAAATAATGAGAATACCACTGCGCGTTGCTGCGCTGTACCGGCTTAGCTTTTGCACGAAAAAAAACCTTTCTGATTTTATTTACATTAAGAGCTGTGCAGTGCGTTTCCTGCGAATAGGATGGCGTTCATAAAGCAGTACGTCGCAAAAAGGAAAGCAGTGTTCGCGAGGATATAGAAAGCAAATTTAGCCTCAGCCTCCTTCCCTGATAAACTAGAATGCTTTTTGTGCCTTGAGGGAGGGACTGCCCTAATCTATTCCGCATAGTTTGTATTTTCAAATAAGCCAATTGTGTTAGGTTACGTTCGGAGCCGCGATCTCCTGTGTGGATGCTGTTATTTTGGCTCGTTGTCGAACAGGAGTGCATAAGAATAAACAGAGAAGCCCTCCTTGTGCTGTACAGTAGCAAAATGACGGGTTCTTTTATCTTAATAGCGTTAAGGCGCCCGTCATGGCAGAATATCCAGCACATCGTGCTTGTTCCCGTCATCGTCTTTGTGGTCGAAAAATCCCCGAAGAGAAGCAGCCTGACGGCGCCACCTAGTTCACGGGACCTGGTGTAGTCACGTGAACAACCTGGCCACCGGAATGTAAGCAAACTTACCACTGTGGTAGGCGTCAGTTAAAGTAAGGATTGATCATGCAAGGTTTCTCGGAAAGCGCCACCTTGGCCACCCAATTCCAAGCGGTTGCAGCGTTATACCATCGCAGGGAAGTGGCGCATCGCTTAACCGCTGCACCACTGCGCAAGAAGTGGTATGATGACTCCCAGGGATCTATGAATTTAATGTTGAGAGTAGCAAACTCCGCATATATGGATACTAACCACTTCAGCGCTATTGCGTCATGCCCTTAAGAAGGATCTTAAGAGCCCGCTGCATTTTTTTCTCCCTTCCTCGAAAATTAAACAACGAAATGTGTCCCTCTCTGCCGCTCTGGCAAGACTGCACTTCTTTCGAGCCTCCTCCTGTGCAGTGATGATTAGTAGATACTTTCTTGATATTGAAGTACTGGCACTACCTCTACCCGTTTCGGAAAGAAAGGGCAAATAAATTATTGTTTTTAAAGAGCAACAAAAAGAACTGCGATTTGCAGTAAAGAAGGGTTCATTATTTAAGTTTGACGATAACCAGTGAGCAAAAACAGTCATCACAAAAACGAATGTTAACCTTGGCCTCTCACTGTTTGGGATGTTGTTCATAACGAGAGGGAGGTGGGAAAAGTTTTTTTCTGGTTGTTCTTTTTTTCGTTTTTTATTAATTGTATGCCCCAGTACAATCGGCGAGGATTCTGCCTAAACAGAAAAAAAAATTACGTGGGGCGCTTAATTTATCAGTTCTGTTAAGGATATAAATCATTAAAGTTAAAATGCCCCTCGGCGTCTATTGCCCACGCAGACGCTGCACTTTCCTCATATTAAATTAACGACCACATGGCATACGTATGCGTAAATGTTTAAACCAAGTTGTACGTACGTGCTTACGTGGTTTACCTTTTAAACACGAATACGTCTATACGGTAGTACAAAGGTAGTAAGCTGTCCTCTAGAGCACTCCCTTTTATAAAAGGGTGTGCACAAGAGAACAGCTTACTCCCCTCTTTACTCCTTTCTGTTTAGAGTGTGGAGGTAGCGCGTCTGATGCGCAACCCAAGGCTGAGGGGCTAGATAGCCAACTTATTACTCCATTTTTTTGTTCAGCGGATTTATATGCTTTTATCTGTTACATTGTACTGTAAACATGTGATCACTTTTCTTTCCTGAGCTCCGCGTTTGACGTGACGACGCCCTCAATCAATCCGGCTTTTCCGCACGCAGCAGCGACGAAGTCAACTACGCCAACTCCGCCAGGTTCTCCCCTACGTTAATGAATGTTGATTAGAGCATCAGAAATTAAAACTGCCCACACAAGCCATGAGGGCGATAATGTATTGCCGTATGAAAAATTTGCTAAAGTCTATAAATGTTTCATGCTTCCATATCGTAAACGAAAATTCACAAGTTAATACTAGCTGTATTCATTCAGTAGAGCTTGGCGGGTACAACAACTTCAGTGTCTTTAAAAAGTCGACATATTTTCTTGAACACTGAAATGGCATCTGATTATTACAGGTAAATTTACTTGTGCTGCATTTAGCTTAAGTACGTAAATCATGTTATTTTTCCTAGCGCAACAGGCAAACACAGCGAACTCCTGTTCCACACGGCGCTTTTGTTTACAGACATATACTTACATTTCTCATCCAAGATAAAATATTGCGCCTGTCACCAACACAGACTTTTCGAGTGATATCAAAGGCCTTTCCAAGCTATTAATTTTTACAACAGTTTATTGGGGCGTCTAAGTGAACGCTAACGTTAAATCTGCATATTTGTTCTAAGTCCCAGTTTAATATGTAATTTATTCAGCATATGTGCATCGTACTACTTCTTGTAGAAAGGTATATTTCGGTAAATACAAACAGTGAAAGACCCTTAAAACGCGAAATTCGCTTAAACAAGACCGGCTGCCTTACTTTTCTAGCTATCATGAGCTACTGAAACATTTCATGCGCCAGCTATGAAAGTGAGCTGTATACTAGGTTTATGCAATCGTGTTTGCTTTGACTTGCGGAGGTTTGTAGAGTTTTCACGTCCCAAAGTGACTCAGGCCATGAGGGATGCTTTAGTAATGGTTTGTAAATATTTTCTACCACTCTAGATACTTCAATGTGCACTGACATCGCGTAGTGCACGGGCTTCTAGCATTTCGTCTCCCTCGAAATGCGTCCGTCGCGGCCAGGGTTGAACCCGCGTTCTTCGGGTGAGCAGCCGAGCACCGTAACCACTTGGCCGTCACGGAGACTAAAATTACTCAATCTTTGACTGCAGCTGCGGCTGCGGCTACGTAGTAATCTATCCCAGGCAATGGTGAGCTTCACTACAATAATGAACGATATTCCTGATATGTAACAATAGATTAAGGAGAAGCAATCTAATGGTGCAGTGTACGAAAAAATCAGAACATGGATTTGTCCCAAGACAATGAGTCGCGCCTTTAACTAGAATCATTCAAGAAGTAGCATTTAAAACAAAAAAAAACACTCATCCGATAGGATATGCATTGATTGATCGATGCCAGGATAGCGCTGTCCACAGAAAAGTGCTACTAGTTGAAATGTGAACGTGCTCTTTTTGTCACAATGAGGAGTTTACCTAGCATAGTTAGTGCACAAATTAGCTCGGAACATTCTTAGTTGGGATTCTAGCCTCACACAGATTCCCGTTGCATGCTGTTACGCCTGGCGGGGGCTAAAGTGCACGTGAATAATGTCCTCTACTCAAAGCTAGGTTTCGTTTCCGGAGTTCTCTTTCAATCCCGGAGGGACCATTAGGTGGTGTGGGATGACTCTACCATTCCACTCTGCAACGAGAGCATGTTTGCCTCCGAAGCAACATTTGTCTTCCCAGCCTTCCGTGCGATTGGTGGCGACTTGCCTTGATTCAGCCTCCAGCTCGCGGAAGCTCAGCTATTTATATCACAAAAATCGCTTTGCTTTCAGCGGTTCTGCGCCGCGCTATCTGTTCAGAAGCTGCTCACCGTAGCGTGAAATGAAGTCGCCGCTGCGTCTTTTTTCGCCTTGAAATATACCATCAAAACCAACGCCCATGATAGATGGCAAACGCAGTCTCCAGAACTTTCTTTACATCACTAGCGGCACCGGTAACGCAAGGTGTAAGAATACACTCAATCATAGCGCCTTTGGGAAACAGGCTTTTAAAATAAACCTCTATATATACGCAAAATATTTTGTCTCCCCGGAAATTGTTGGGTATGTGTATTTACTGTGTGTCAGAAATAGTGTTTTAATTTGGATAATTTTGCTGTAACTTGTACAAAAATTGTGAATAAATGATTAAAAAAATTTTCTAATTTTAGCCGCTTAAACCAACTTGTTATTGGTGACAGGACTTAGTT
This sequence comes from Amblyomma americanum, assembly GCF_052857255.1. NCBI lineage: Eukaryota > Metazoa > Arthropoda > Arachnida > Ixodida > Ixodidae > Amblyomma > Amblyomma americanum. The sequence continues at coordinate 158,279,851 of NC_135500.1, read as the reverse complement.
GAACTACAGCAGTGTACAATTCATTTATGATCTTTTATCAGGAACACACGGTAGAAATTTCTAGATTACTTCTGCGAATTGGCATGTTGGCATATGCTTAGAAATACTGATCGCAGCGCAAAAAAAGGGACAAAGAACGGGCAGTACAACACAGCGAGCGCTCGCCTGCCAAGAACTTGAATTGCGAACGATTTACAAATATTTACATGCTGTCCGAGCACTTCGTGGTTTTTCTGGGCTGTCGTCATTATTTCTAAAAATTTCTTTAAAAAATTGTTAAAAAGCTGACCCAGTCGTCAGCCAGAAACAAGGCGTAGATAGTTTTAATGTTCTTACAGGACTCTGCGAATAACTCCAGTTACAGAACTCCCCACTCAGCTCTTCCGTGGAGGGCTAAGGTAGCCCAAATATGTATCACGGGCACACGTCGGAAGGGGTGTCATATGGTTTATCTAAAAATGACTGAAGTCTCCAATTTTCATTCAACCTTTTATTATAGAATGGAGGAAGCGGCTAAAAGAATAATAAAATTAACACAAAAGCAACAATGGGCACATTCATTATTATTTTCTTTTGCTTTATTCTCGAAGCCAAACTGAGCTCCTACTGAAGTAGCTAACACATGAAAACGTTCTTGTCGCCACTGACTAGCACGGGCCGAAACATTCGTCGTGCATCTGATGGCTACGTAAATTTACACACAAGAATAGAAGATAGCTTCTTTCATGTCACCGCGATTTCATTTTTAAGGCGAAAGCATTTTTAACCTCATCAAGAAAAAAGCCGGCGGCGTGTGCATGTTACTTTGCTAGGTTGTGTGTGTGTGTGTGTGTGTGTGTGTGTGTGTGTGTGTGTGTGTGTGTGTGTGTGTGTGTGTGTGTGTGTGTGTGTGTGTGTGTGTGTGTGTGTGTGTGTGTGTGTGTGTGTGTGTGTGTGTGTGTGTGTGTGTGTGTGTGTGTGTGTGTGTGTGTGTGTGTGTGTGTGTGTGTGTGTGTGTGTGTGTGTGTGTGTGTGTGTGTGTGTGTGTGTGTGTGTGTGTGTGTGTGTGTGTGTGTGTGTGTGTGCGCGTGTGTGTGCGTGTGTGTGTGTGTGTGTGTGTGTGTGTGTGTGTGTGTGTGTGTGCGCGTGTGTGTGTGTGTGCGTGTGTGTGCGTGTGTGTGCGTGTGTGTGCGTGTGCGCGCGTGTGTGTGCGCGCGTGTGTGTGTGCGTGTGTGTGTGCGTGTGTGTGTGCGTGTTTGTGTGCGCGTGTGTGTGTGCGTGTGTGTGTGCGTGTGCGTGTGTGTGCGTGTGCGTGTGTGTGCGTGTGCGTGTGTGTGCGTGCGTGTGTGTGCGTGTGCGTGCGTGTGTCCGTGTGTGTGTATGTGTGTGTGTGCGTGCGCGCGTGCGCGCGCGCGTGTGTGTGTGTGTATGTGTGTGTGCGTGTGTGTGTGCGTGTGTGCGTGTGCGCGTGTGCGCGTCGCAGTTGGTACAACAAATCCCAGCCATAGAAAGAAAAATGGGGGTGACGTCATCAAGCGGCCTTAGGACGCACACAGCAGGCCGAACGGTGCAATTTCAGATAATCATATGTATTCTGTTTGTCTTGTATAGCGCCACTGGCTTACCTCTGCGTCGCGCGAGTTTTACCGACTGCATTATTACCAAAATTGTGAGCAACCGTTTGTCGTTTGGCGTTCCGGGTGGTGTCATGCGTGCTGTCTTTGCTTACATGTGCAACATGCGCAAGTCAAGTTGGAGACTAACTTGCGACCGGGATTCCAACCGACGACATATGCTCATTCAATTGTACGCCCGCCCAGACTCTTTAACTCTTCTTATAAGACTCGATTGCGGTGTCCAACAATGTGTGAGACAGTTACTGCTTCATTTTGCATCCTGAAAAAAAAATATTGTTATTAAAATTACTACGCACCGTACGATCGTACATCATTGCAGGCGGTGTGACACGATTTTTCGTTTCATATAGCTTAGGTTTCATAGTCGTATTGGAGGCCAGCTCACGAGCGATTTGCCAATTGAGTGCTTGAGTATTTCACTTGGACGTTTGTGGGTACAGGTTTTGTGGAATCAGAGCTCGGTGGCGTTTCTTCATTTCCAAGTGCTCAACCTGCGTCGAGGCCGAGCGCTCACAATGACACAAAAACGCTTTCTCTTTGACTGCGCGTAAGTGTCCCTAAGCGCCCTCACAATTTGTGCACTCCTCGTACGAAGGAAAGCTTAAGGGCGTTTCCTCTTCGTCTCAACTGTGATGAACCAACAGACGTGGTTCGCAAAAAAAGCCATGAATAAACCAGTGTGGTCCGTCGGCGTGTGAATGTAGTCAAGCTGCATCAGTGAGTATAGTGTGTAGTGCTAGGGACAACAGAAATTAACGGCAGGCACCCCAGAACATTGGTTTGAAGTAGAAAAGGAAAGAAAAACAACCGCTTTGGTCCATCCTATCTCCCACGGCATCCCATAGTGGAGTGGGAACATCGGGTCGTTGCCGCCACCTCTCGGGTCACTGCACATAAAAAACACGGAGGCTATTAGGACACCCGACGAAGCACCATTCGTTGAAGAGAAGAGCCGGATGTAACTTCCCCTTCCTTTCTGTGAATCTATATAGGGCTAGTCTTTCGTTTCCCTTAGTAATTACCCTGCTCTCATGGCTCCGTATGTCAGGCCATTTTCAGAAAGAGCCCCTCATTTCTCCCGTCTGACCGTTCCTTTCTCGTAGTTTCTTCGCTTCTGTTACGCTACAGCTAATAATAGACCTAGAACCTGCAGTTTTTTCTCTTAAGCAACGCAGGATGTACTAACAAATGTGCGCTATTGGCGGCTACTGCCGCTGTGTGAATCAGGCGGCTCTACGTGCTACAATGGCTCTTTTCGATGGGAACGCAAAAAACGTCTCCACTCGGGCTGCAAGAACTTGCAACGCTGGAAGCAAGCAACGAAACGAAGTAGCTTTATACACGCTCCTAAATACAAATAACTCGCTGTTAACGGGAGTTTTCCTAGGGTGAGCTGTTTCTTCTAGGCCAGAAAATATTACCATTATTTGAGTGGTGTTCAATTCCATTAGGCATAAACTGAATCTCATAATACGGCTCTAACCTTTCGATGAGTAGGCGCGCTATTTTTCACCACAAAATAGACGCTGTTAAATGGACCAAACCCCGGGCAAATGGCAGGGAGAACCTGGGGTTTACGTTTCAATGCTTTCCTGTCTCCCGCCTCATCGTGATCAACGGGGCCTGTAACTTCAGTGAATGAATCAGTTAAGCAATGATTTTTATTTACCACAGAAAAAATTGAATGGTGACCCTGGGATAAAATGACAAAGGCCCAGGAAACCATTGCATGGTAGCCGACGTTAAAAATATATTAAATCCTTTACACAAAGCCAACATCACAGATATACATTATTATAGTTTCATCACACAGGAAAGAGAAACGAAAATACAATTGCGCGTTTTCTTTTTTCTTTGTGCGCAAAACAACATGAGAGATGTAATACAAGCTCCTCATTGCTTCTGTTAAGAGAACAAACACAGTGACCGTAGATACATGTTACCAATGTTTAAACTATAACAAATAAAGAAAACATAGGTTCATCTCTATTATAATAATAGGAATTATACAACAGGATCCAAAAAGAGCAAATAATATGGTGCTCCACGCTGTTCTACATACTTATGGCGTGGAAGTGGCGTCGAACATAATGTGGCTTTCTACGCAGATCGTGCGTCGAACACACGAACTGCGTTCTCCGGACCGCTCCGGGGCTGCGCACGTCACATTATTTATTGATAGCGCCAGGTTCAAAATGGGTTGTGTTTTTCAAGAGCGGCCAAGCTTATAGCACTGCCCTTCTTTTTGCGGCTGGCTGGCTGCCATGGCTTCGCCACCTCCTTTCATGCAGAGGAGCTGACTGCGTGCCGGCTGCAAAATGATAACTAAGCGGCTGAGCTCGCGATTCTTGGTTTCCTTATTTTTGCTTCTGTGGAAGTGCAAGCAAACATTGTCTTGTCAACTACCGAGAAATGCCGAGAAAGCGCCCGCCTAAAATCTGAAAATAGTCACGAAATACTGGAGGATGGCCACATTTTAGGTCCAGGCGTGAAAATCCATTCACAACGGGCATATGGTGGTGCAGCTCTTGCTGGACTTGATGTCGCCCAGAGACGTCAAGTTTATTGTTGGCGTGTAATGTATGAGCCTCTTCGAGCAATTTGGGTATAGTTTACGAATATGAGGTTTAACGTCCAAAAGCGAGCGAGGCTACTAGGGATGTCACAGTGATGGGCTTCTTATAATTTCGAAAACGTGGAGTTCTAAGTGACCTCGTTTGTCGCCGACCATTGTCAGTTTCAAAGCACCAGTACTAAGCTAGCAGGAAGGCCAGCTTTACGACGTTCGGCATCCTGTTACTCCATCGTCACAGCGTCTCTGGCGTATATTTTGAGCTAGCCGTCTTTTTTTCGTTCGCAACAGTGGAAGAAAAGATGGTTCGCATGAAGCGTTACCCAGAAGAGCTGCACGAACATCGCTGATAACACGAGTCCAATTGGCGGCTAAGTGAAGATCTGGAGCTGCTGGCCGCCAAAGCAGCAGACAGCTATCCTCAGCCGCAAAGCAGCGTCCCTTTGCGAAGTCGCGACGCCGAAAGGTGAGGCACCGGCTCCATGATAGTAAGCGCTCCCGCGGAGCCGAAGATGGTTGATGGTTTATGGGGTTTAACGTCCCAAAGCGACTCAGGCTATGAGAGACGCCGTAGTGAAAGGCTCCGGAAATTTCGACCATCTGGGGTTCTTTAACGTGCACTCACATCGCACGCTACACGGGCCTCTGGAATTTCGCCTCCATCGAAATTCGACCGCCGCGGCCGGGATCGAACCCGCGTCTTTCGGGCCAGCAGCCGAGCGCCATAACCACTCAGCGACCGCAGCGGCTGCGTAGCCGAAGAAGAGACAGAATCACGATAGGTGCGCTCGGGACTTTGAGCGTTAATTTAACGCCATCTCCTATGGTTTTGTATGTCTGTCTGCGAATTTAAGTGTTAGCTATGGGCTTAGCCGCCTCATTGAGCTGTAATCTAATGGTGAGGCTGCATTAAACGATTATGTGCCCCTAAAATTCCCCCTCTTGTTTATGAGCAAAATTTTCTTCTAGCTTTCCGAATGCTCGTCATGTTTACGTCTACGACTGAGAACGCTATAGATAAACGTCAGTAGGCTGTTCTACAAATGGAAAGTCAACTTTTCGGATCGCGAACGCTTACACGCAAAGGTAAAGTAAATTAGGAAGAAGACGCCTTGCTCCATCCTAGTTCTGCTTTGATTACAATGTGGCTTCGAATACAGGAGCTTTTGTTGCACTGAACGAAACAATAAAACAAAAACATCTCATTACCTCTTTTTTTTATTGTCAAGAGGAACAATAGCTGAGAAATCTCTCACAGCACTCTCTCTTAAAATAGTCGTTCGCAGTATATAACTAAAGATTTCCAGACGTCAACAACACTTTTAACTTGACTTCAACGTAAACTTTTAAGAAGATCTTAGTTTAAAGTGCCGGTTTTTCACCAGTGAGAACATAAAGGCATTTTCTTCTCAGCATATTCGTAAGGAACTTCGCAAACTGCATTAAAAAGTGATTCAAACTCGAAACTGCGTACCACTTTCATCCAACTTTCAGCGACTGTGGGAACATTCGGTATGCTAAGCCTGTTAATTAGGGAGAAAAAAATAATCGGTAAAAGAACACACACAAGAGAGTGCAAGCGCATAAAGGCGGCTCTAGAACGAGGTCAATTTCTTAACGTTTTCAAAAAAAAAACACAGGAAAAATCAGGAAACCTATTGTTCCTTAATCACAATGAAGCATACAAAACAAAAAAAAAAGAGGAAGCTATCAAAACTTTAAAATTGCATTTGGTATCACTAAACGCGTGCATAATTTCTTTGAGTGGCTCTAGCGTTGTGCAAGCGTTCCTTTCTCGCTGGTTGTTAATGCAATTATTCATTTACCGCCTATACCTTCGCATCAGCGTGACCGCGAATTTCTGCCCACCGGAACATAGGGACAACAGTTTGAAGCGCTTTGGCATGAAATATTATCCTTAGCGCACACAAGCGGGCAGGTTGAAAATCGAGTGACACCTAAAATTATTTTCCGACTATTTTATTTTGGAGGCTTTTTCAGTAGTGACAAAGAAATAACAAATAATTGAGCACGCGGTGAAGAGTATATGCAGGATTTAATTGCATTCCTGCATTATTACCAAGCGCTGTATCAGTTGCTATCCTGCTGCACGAAACCATCTATTTGTGACCTGGCTGTTGACTTCACTGCCTTCTTAATCACCGGTGTCAGTGATCTAAAACGGCAAACAATCGCCTCTAGCCATTCATTGCCTACTAAGTTGCACTACAACTACGCCACAAGCCTAACGCCCATCAGTGTAATGGCGGATAGAGGCTGGTTAATGGGTGATCTCCAACCATCTGCAAACTAATAACCAGTTTGTAGGTATAGGATCCCAGATCATGGCGGTTAAAGAAAGTTTTTTTCCCGGCTATAACCATATGTACTGAGAGCCTAAATTTAATGCAACGCATTGTCGAAAAGAGGTCAGTGGGTGTGATGTCGTCTTATGGCGATATAGTTCATGCGGATTTGAAGTCGACTTGTTTTCTTTTTTCCGAAAGGGAATTTATTCGAAATATGTTCGCTCCTCCTTCCCTAAAGGTGACCTAGTTCTTATCAACAGCCTTGCATATTTAAAAATCTCTTTTCACTTGAGTTCACTGTAGTACATAAAAACACATCTAGTTCTGGTGAATGAGCGCCTCGCTTTTTTATTTTGTGCAAATGCAGTCTGGCCTGAAACATTATTATTTTTTATCTGTTGTCACAATGTCATGCGCGCCGACTTGATGCCGGCGTCATGACTTAAAGATTGCATTCAGTGCAGGAGACAACAGGCATAGCAAGTAATCATAAAATGACACATTATGCCTGGACTTTTTCCCAATCGATTACGAGACACAGCTATCTAGGAAAAGCCTGAGATCATGACGTGCACATAGTTTATCGGTAACAGAAAATCAAAGCAGCTTAAGTTATACAAAAGATTTAGATCAACGCTAAAGTCGTTTCATCGATCCGTATTGCCTTGGGTTGTGTCTCTGTAGCGGCTTCTTCGATCAGGGCAACGAATACTGAAAAACGAAATAGAGAATCAGCAATATTTCGAAAAGTCCAGATAAAGGAAAGAAGAGGGTGCGCCAGGAGACATGACGCATGATTTTATTTTAACATATGAAAAAAACAGCTGGACGGTATGCACCAGGATGTGGGGCGAACCTAAAGCTTCTAAATAGTTAATGGGAAGTTTCTGATACAAGCTGACGGTTCCGACACAAGGAAAAAAATATGTCATGAGGGCGTCATGAGTGCATAAAGTGTGAGGTCAACTGAAAAGAATAAGGGCACGTGTGACGGAAAATAATCTTTGTCGCCACTGCTAAATTTGTAACCAATATAGAAGAGATCAAATTAAAAAATGATGACCGTTATAAAGAAATGGTAATGCAAAAAACATGATGGAAAAGATATTTAAGCATGAGCATGAAGTGTCGTGCATAACTGTGTTACATTGTTAAAACACTTCTTTCTCCCATAACGCTGCTAAGCGTAAAAAAACACTTCCGAATGATGCACATCAGTACGCGGAACCCGTGACAGCATGTATCATACTAAAACAAGTCCGTATATAAGTCTCGACCAGAATAAGGTAAAACGCGCTTCCATGCTCAATCACTTCTGTAGCATTGCATAACGGATGCAAAAATGTTTGCTGTTTTTGTGTGCAAGGAAAAAAGTAAATGTTACTTGCATGTGCATCAAACATCTATAATATTTGGCGAGGTAACGTGTCAGACGACCTTTACTGCAGATGCGTAGTTCATATTCTTCAGTCCGCGCCCGTACATGCATGGATCTATCCAGCACATTGAAAATGTTTACTTTATTAAGAGAGATAAGTTCACTTTTGACTAGAACATCGCCTTAAAGCGGGGCTGAACCCTGAGATATTCATATCCTGTAATAGCTACGACATGAACGCAATCATGCACGTTTTTATTCAAATAAGCTGAGCACATAACAGCCACTATCAGTCTTCAAGAAAGATTTCACAAAAAGATCAACAAGGCGATGTGTAAATTCGTACTTAAGCGGGTGCGAAGCCCCGCTTTCTCGTTCACGCCTTCGCTATCGTAGTTGGTATAGGTCCCGGCTATCACCAGAAACATTGCGCCGCTGCCTGTCCGTGCCTGGCAGTAGTCGACCTCAAATGTACTTCGTTGTTTCTCTCAGATGATGTGTACATGTGTTTCCTCTGTTTTTTTACGCTTACATGTAAAACGCACAGTGCAATTCTTGAAGCGCGCAAGTTTATCACAGCAGCCGCTTGCGACGGGGACGGCAGCCTAGGAAATGTACACCGAGTGCTGTAGATTACTGGACGGCGGGAGATTAATTGCGCAGGTCTTAACAACTCCTAGGGCTTCGTTTTTTGTTCTCTTTATCTTTATTTTCAGCCGAAGTGGTTCCTTTCACCATTTCTCAGATTTTAACCCAGTTCGTTGCTCAGCGACGACTTCCTTTTTTCCAGTGAGTGTTATCGCTTTAGGCTTCCAGGTAACATGTGTCGCACTATTTTCATACAGAGGCAATAAAACTATTGATACATTAAGATTGAGACGGACACAAAAATGCCGCAATGAAAAAAAATTACATAGAATGTTTACAGCAGTCGGATCCGCTAAATTCTAGTTACTGGATTTGAGGCCCCGTTGCCAGATCATTTTGAATCCCATGTTTCAAATTGTTTAGCTTCGTAGCGAAATTTTTTATTGCTAATATTTCAGAGAAACTATGCTGTTCTTTTTGTAAGCGTAATTTTTGTTAAATCCCTTCGACAGTAATCTGAAATTATGATACAGGCAGTGTGCTTTCTTGCATTTTTAGTGTTGACAATGTAAGAATCAGCGCTTCTAATATAGCAAAATGTTACCCGTTCTACTAAAATCTACCAGAAAGTCATTCTAGCTCCAAGTAGAGGGATACTGTACAGGAATGAAACATATGGAGGCCTAAAATATAAGACTGATGCAACCTGCACAAATCTGTCTTCACGAAGCCTGATAGAGCATAACAGCAAAAGATTCCATTGAGGAAGAACCTAGTGCCCCTTTTCCACGACCAAAAGAGAGGCTAAATGCATCAAAAGCAGGAAAACGCCCCGCAAATTTTCTGTTTCGTCAGTGCACACTCTGGAGTGTGAGCCTTTCAACGGTGAGTAGTCGATGCATAAGTGCATCGAGGCTCTCAGTAGGTGGCGAAAAAGAGTAGGAGTGAGTCACTCTTATATAGAGGAGAGATTGCCGCCACATAGGCTGTGCCCTTTTTTAAGAGGGTGCGCTGCTTCGGCTTTACAGTAGGCACAGTAGGAAAGTGAGCCATTACATCAAAAAGCAGGGCATCTGGCAAGGAGAACTTTCCTATCTCACCGATCATACTTTATAGCAAAGAGACAGCAGAAGACTCTATACTGCTGGTGTTAAAAAAGAAGGTTCAGTTTGAAAAAGAGAGCTGTGAGGTTCTGGAATTTTAAAAAAATTTCGGTAAGGTGGCAAGACCAGTAGCTTTGGTGCTTTAAGTTCTGAAAGGGGCAATCGTTAGCTGCTTAAACACAGTCTTCGTAGCTGCCTTTGTAACCGCTCTCATTGTAGCCGAACGCATGTTGTCGATACAGTGGCGTGACTTGACTGTCAACATCATTCGCTGAACCAGCAGAACGATGGATGTGAGGCATAGAGGCACTGAACTAGCGCTCACCCTGTTTGCTTTCGGTGTCCCATCTAAGTCACGCTGCGTAATGAGCCATAAGCTTGTTACCTGCAAGCATACACTTCTATTGTCGCAGTCTACTTGCAAAAGCTAGCATCGGCTGATTCAGCACAGGTTTTAAGGTTATGTCGCTGTGTATGCTCTCGTCCTAGCCGAACGCATGTCACTGATGCGGCCACTTCACCTGACCGTCAACAATAGCAGCTGAACCAGCAAAACGACCGCTGCCCGGCATAGAGGTGCTGGGCTAGCGCCGCTCAGCCTGTGTGCTTTCGCTACACCGTGTAAACCACGCAAGGAAATGAGCTATTAATCGTTACCTGCTGGCAAGCACGTCGTTTTTCGCAGTCTAAGGGTAAAAGGTACATTCCCTGATTCAGCACAATATTTACGGCTAAACCTTTTCGATCGCTATCTTTGCCGCCGAACACATGTTGTTACTACAGCAGCTTGGAATGATGGTCAACGATATTCACTGGCACAGCAGAACGATGCATCCATAAAATCTCTACATGCCAGCAGAAACTTCTTTTGGTGCATTGTAATGAAAAAACATTATTTTTTCATCGATATTTTTTTCACTTATGCATCGTTTGCTTCTTTGGATGTTGGCGAAATAAACGTGGCAATAAGTATCTCCTGTGCTGTCGAACAATCCAGGTCTTACTGGGGCAGCGTTCTTAAGTGCAAGGCTACGCTAAGATTATTTCAGTCGTGGTGCTGCAAAAATGAGGCCGTGCTAGCGATCCATGCGTACTTTATTGTATGGTGTAAATAAGTATAAATGTAGACCGCGAATAAAGCTGAAAACCTTTAACATGGTACAACACTTCTGCAGACTGAGCATCAACAGTCTCAGCAAAAAGAAACATGAGGCCATGAAGGAATATTTACAATGAGGTGACCTACATCGCTGGTGCAGGGATGGTCCGCCTGCTGTTTTGCTTACTGCATGCATGCGGTAGTAAGTAACAGAACTGAGGACGGTGCAACTTCATAGCCTAAATAAGCCCATTATAATCGAAGCTCTTAGATAAAAAGTATATATCTCTGAGGACGGTGAAACTTCATAGCCTAAATAGGCTCATTATAATCGAAGCTCTTTGATAAAAAGTATATACCTGTGTCCCATTAAACCAAAAATTTTAGCCTCCAAAGGTTGGTAGGTAGCCAGCACTGACTTTTACACGTCTCTCCAGATCAATTCTCTTTGTCTTGCTGTTGTACCTGTAAATGAGGTTGCACAGAGTGGGTAATGAACAATATAATTCATGCTTGTTGGTTGTTTAGGCAGTTTAATCACACGTGTGGACTGCCTGTACTGTACAGTACCGGTTCTTCAATATACTGTAGCGCCCTGGAATAGTGAAAAATTTTTCCTTTCTGAGTTGACGTGGCTTTGAAGGCGAGGTCTGAGATGGAGAGGAAAAAGTAAGCTGTTTTAACCTTTGCCGGGTTAGGACAGCATCAAACGCATCCGAATAAAACTGTCTTCTGCCGTTCACAGTAAATATTACATTCGGACTGCCGATGTTTTTTTTTTTCACGCCAAGGCACCGACATCGAGACTTTAGCAGTAACAAAGGGTTAAAAACCACCACGAAGAGAACAAGAGATGTGCTGCCTGCTGGTCAGATAGTCACTCCGGAAGAATGGACCGAGTAGGTCTGTAATTTTTGGGGCTTCCCCTTTTTGTGACCCTTGGTGGGCGCTTACATCTGTGTACTGCGTAACCGGGCGCGGGGTATTTACGACCCTCGAAGAAGGGTACGTTGAAAATATCGTACAGCATGAGTAGTCGGCGTATCGCTAAAATAGATAGTAGTTACGTACTTTGCTTCTCCCTGCTGATATTCTCTCTATATAATATTGTCAAAGATTTCCCCCATAAAAAAGAAATCAACTGTTTTTTTGTGCCATAATCAAATCCAGCTTTGTCAGAAATTGCCTTTGACTGTGGAGCAACTGTAGAATTTTGTAAGATACTGTTATAAATTTGTTACTGGAAATGGTCTAAACTCCCGATCGATAGCAAAATCATGCTTTTTAAAGTTACTCTGTTTGTATTGAAAAGTGAAGTCTACCTTAGTAATTCAATGGACTGCCTTTTTGACAGTGAGTTGCAGAAAAATATAATAGTCTAAAGGGATTTCCTATTGTGGTGATTATCATGGTACAAGCTTACAATATACAAAAAAAATCCGTTTAGAAGAACTTTCATGAAATGTGTGCTTGTCGAGAATTTCTGGGTACACCTAAAAAGCAACTCAAGTTCAGTATATTGAGCTGAGCTTATGGCTGCAGCAATTCCAGTCTATTCCGAAGAGTATTCGCAGTCAAAATAACCTTCAGTGGGGAATTACACCACTTCCTAACCATTTATTTCTCTAAAGGAAGATTGAAACAGCTTGAATTTTTTTAACTCTTATATCATCCTAAAATAAATAAAATAACGCCATTTAGCTTCACATATTTTTATGCCGTGTTGTGTGGGCGTTGACAACTTCATGATGTTTTAATTTCCCACATGTAGCGCCTTGTATAAATTAGCATGGTGCTCTGGATGTGGTTTTTCACACGAATAAAACAATTCTCGATGAAGCCAAAAACCATGCTTTCGTAGAGAAGAAAAATAATGGAATGTAGAGATTTACCAATTCTGCATTTATGTCCGTTAAATTAGTCAGGCTATCGAGCCGTCCAATTAAGGCGGAACTTAGGTGTTCCCTACAGTTTTAGTGCGCTAGCTCTCACCACTCACCGATTTGGCCGATCCTTCCCTGAAGCTCTCTTGAACTTGAAAGCCGGGGATCGACCTTAACCGAAACCAAAGCGTAAACCGAAGTTCTAGCGCACCTAATTTGCATTTTGCCCAAGCATGCTAAAATTCCCGTCATTTTTGTGAAATGTTAGCTATGGGTTGGAGCAGACGCTCCTAGAATCCGTGCAGAACAGTTGTAGCTTTAATGTTTTCGTGTTTTTGTCCGATGCAGCTGCTAAAAGTTCTTTTTTCGCAAAACAGATCGCTGCTTAGTCAGTAGGGACATATATTCGCTATAAATGCGTTGTTCGCTCCTCGTATGATTTCTCGCAAACGCGTTGCTATGCATTCTTCATCTCTTCGCTACTTATTGCGCGGAAACGGCTCCTTTAGACTTTAAATATTCCACTTTTACTTGTCGCCTGCTACACGTGGTCTTGTTGAAACAATTTAGATTTAATATTCTTCAAGGGAGCTTTCACGCTGTTGAACACGTTTTCTGCCAACTATTTCAACATATGAGACATACGTTGCAATGTTTTTCTTCACTATGTAAGCCAGGCGTCGTTTCTCAAACACGTGGCCAGAAGATTTGCTACCCCTTTCTCTCGGTTAGACTTTAAGTTTTGTTTTGCTTCTTACTTAGCCCAAATTTATATTCTGTGTGAGAATACTGCGTTCCTAAACGATAATATAACTCATTAGTTTCTAAGAATGTTTCGTAATGGTTGTTTTCCATCATGTACAAAAATATACGCGGAATGTGAAAGCCACCTTGCGAAGAGGGTGAGAGGAGCCTTCATTTCGGATAGAAAGATGCTAAGTAATTTTGTAAATCGCAGTCGGAGAACGCAATCTCGTTATTTAGCCTGACTTACAATATTTGCACACTAAAGCCTTTCCTTTTTGCACATTTTTCGAGGGTGCGTCAATTCCGCCCACTCTCGCGTGGGGCGAGTATGACGTCATTTCTTTCCCGCCCAGGCGCGATAGCTTTTGCAAATGTTCGTACAGGATTTGCGGCGCGGCTATTAATTCGTAAACATAGACAGCACCGTCACATTCACACTGCTACATGGTACTGGAAGCACCGTGTCCGATTCGGAGGCCATAGTCATCCATCGTCATTTTATGGAGTAAAATGCATAAGCCTGATGTTATAATTTTGCACTGCGCGCAACCCCATCCTTCATTTCTGCATCCTCACAGGCAGCTGCCGCGTCGCTTGTACTTGCAGGGTATCGATAAATAAGCAGAAATAAAAAATATTACCTGGCCAACCACGCCAATTATATAAAAAAGGTGATAAGTTTTTGCAACAAAAAAGTGGTGAGCCAAAATTTATTTGTATGCCTGAAGTATTGCTGCAGCTGAAAATTTGTACCGCTTGAATTTCCAGTCAGTTTTTCTCAAACCACCTGGCGCACTGTTCTACGTTATGCTTGGGCCAGTGAGACCCGTATTGGTCGGGTCATGAGTAAGCGATTGTTTTGCATTTTCGCAAGTTACGCATCAGAATGATCGGAATTGTGCGTCTCACTTTTAGCCTCCAAAGTCGGCTTGCACGTACATGAGTGAGGAGCTTCTTGGAGAAAATGGACAAATCGTGTCCTTTCTCGGGCAGCATTCGCGGCTGAGCCCGAAAGAGGAACTCAAAAGTAAGTCACAGTGACAATCATTGCCTCGCTTATTTGCTCATTTGCTTCAAAGTAACAAATTGAGTAAAACATCTTGCTGCCACCTACAACTCAACAATCATCAGCACCCCGTGAAATCGAATGCTGAATCCACGATGATTATGTGTAAACAATTCGCGCTCTGTTGACTAAGCCCGATTAAATCAGTGGCCGAAGTGAGTTTAAAATCTTGGTAACACTTAATCCTCTAATAATTAGTTGTACCTGATTCATAATGCAGCGTCTGCATGCTCATTGACGCGTCCGGAGCACTCTCCACCAGTATGGCTAAGTTGGAACCGTTTGCAAGAGGCCCCCGTCATGTGCGATCCAACGAGAGATTGCAAATCTGTTTCCCCTGCATGATTTATTCGTAGTGCTTCTTCTATTAGGTGAGAAATGCCTGAGTGCGTTGCACATGCTTGCTAATTACCTGTTTACCTCGAGTTCCGAATAATCCTCTGCACTGAACATGCCCGCTCTAGAAGGCCTAGATTACTGTCGCTGCAAAACAGTGCAGTTTCTGAAACACGTACTGTGAGCAGGACCTATATATTTTCTGCTGTAGACTTCTTTCTGCGCTCGAAGTAGCGAAAGCACACCAAGCCACGCGTTTTACCTTTAACATCTCATCAAGAGTGTGCTACATCACGCGGATGCACCCACTGTCTTGCTTCCAAATGCAAGAGAAAGATTCGGAATAGGGAGATTTGTCTTGTGATACTTTCATCAAAAATTTTCTTTCAGCGTTCGTTCGGCCTTCAAACGGACCAGTTCCTGATATAAAATGTTGCGTTCGTAAACCTAATTAAGCAATCGTGCATTTTGGAATACTTGTGGACAATAGTGCCAAAGATTTATAATGAGCTGTCACAAAAAAATTGTCACGATAGCACAAGTTTTATGAAGGTTATCTACTATTCATTATGATCAGTATTTTGATTTTGTGCTTACTGAGACAGAGGAGCGGTAGATTCAAGACAAAGGGACAACACCACATAGGAATAACACGAGACACGCGCGAAAACTTTTAAATGAGTTTACTTTTGACATGGCGCACATTTGTATGCATCTGATCTTGGGACACACAGACATAAAAGCGTTAAACTAGCCGATATAGCTAAGCAATCGTAAACCATGCCAGATACAAACTATCCTCGCAAGTCATAAATTTTACAAATGACCGGCTAAAAACAATTTTTATTTTTTTCTTAAAACCACAGACGGGTCGCTAACGAACCCGATACCGTCCTTTACTGAAGCCATTCCACAATTCCCTTGCGGTCCTGTCCTTCGATTTAAGAATAACTGTCGTTCTATCTAGAAGAGGTTCGCAATTGTGCACGGCGCAGTATACTGCGAGGTTACCAGGGGCACTGACCAGACAGGTGTTGTAATTGTTCTCCCACAACCGCACATTTACCCAAGTATCACAAGTAACTGGCCCAACATTGGAACTGTATTGGCAAAGCTGGCACTAAAAAGGACCAGGATGGGACCATCGTGTTGCAATATTGGGCCGATGACCTGTGCTGCTTGGGTAAGCACCTTCCTGCTGGCCAACGTAGGCCCTGCTGCAAGACTGTGGAATTTTATACACGACGCCTTCAACGCATGCCACAAACATGTTCTTCTGCCTCACGCAGCAAAGACCATGCGCCATGCTCTTCTTCTTGGCCGGAATTGACTTTTGCACAAATGCATTTGAGTTTCTAAGGCGCGGAAAATGCAGCGGGTACTTCATACTTTTTGCCACTTTTTTTGCCAGTGCGACGAGTCATGCACATATGGCAAAACAACAGATCTCTTATCTCTTTCTTTCGCATTTGCAGGCTTCCTCTTAATGAATGTCTTCAAAACTTTTTTCGCGACCGAGACCACGAGCAGGTTTTGGTACCCAGCAGCCTTCAGTCTTGCAGCCTGCAAGTTAACGCTGTCATGCATCTTGTGATGGCAAGACTTTTTTAGCGCATGCTTGAAACAGGCATCAGCTATGTTCCGCTTTATCAGCTTAGAGTGCGCGGAGTCCTAAGGAAGCAAGCCCGTTTCGCTCCTTGTTTTGTACTGCCAGAAAACGTCCGAGCCGATTTCAATGGCTACGTCAACAATTGTAGATAGTTGACAGAGGGGTTACATATGTGAATGAGAGTCCTGGATGAGCTAGCTGGGATTCGATCAGCGTTTGTTTCACCAAATTGTTCATTGCGGATGCCACATATCAGAAAATTATCAACGTACCTGTAGCACGCAGTGATGCCAAGCGGAAACAGCGTGTCACGTAGGATACGGTCGCCTCTGGCTAAACAAATGTTGCACAGCACTTTCGCGATGTTAGAGCCAATGCATACCCCATCCTTCTGCATAAAGCCCTTACCACCAAACTGCACGTACAGGGAAAAGAAATGCAACTCTAACAGGGCAAGGAAGCCTGAAGTGCTAATTCCACTCGCATTCATAAACTTGAGACTTCCATAGCTGTCCAAACAATCTTCCACAGGCTGCAGCACGTGGCCTCGCGGAATGGTGTAAAAGAGGTCCTGGATATCGATAGAGAAGCATGTCGCTTTTGGGTCCTCCTTGAAGAAGCGTATCACTTCGTCAGAGTTCCTTATCATGAAAGGGTCGTGGGCTGTTTGGACGTTTTGTGCATGGTGTACACGATTGCGAACAGCGCACCTTCAGAAGAGAAACCTGCGTGTGTTGCGGATGCACTGCTCGGCGCTAAGCAGAGCACAACGAAGAAGACTAAGAAAAAGAAATTACATGTGGCTCCCAAGAAAACCAGCGAATTTTTGCCCGATAACGACATGAGGCTTTTCCAATCGGTAAAGACGGGTTGCTTTGTGGTTTTAGGGGCAACAAAGTACAAGGCGATGACCGTGGAAGCAATTTCGAAGCACTTCCGCAAGGAGGAGATGCATGATGAAAAAATTCTCATGAAGGTACGAAGCCAAGCGGCAAAACTATGCGAAATAGCAAGCCTTGAGAAACTAGGAAAATAAATTTGAGACAGCAAGCAGCTTTCGCTAAAATCCTTCTTCGCGGTCAAACCCATAAAACGGCTGCACCGTTATAGACAATTGTCAAAGACCAGGGCACATGGCAACGCGAGGTGTCCCGATACCTCCAAAGGCTTTCGAACTTGCTTCCATTGGACGACCCGTTCATGATACGGAACTCTGACGAGGTGGTGCGCTTCTTCAAGGAGGGCCCAAAAGTGACATGCTTCTCTATCGATGTCCAGGACCAATTGTACACCATTCCACGCGGCCACGTGCTGCAGGCTGTGGAAGATTGCTTGGGCACCTATGGAAGTGTCAAGTTTATGAATGTGAGTGGAATTAGCACTTCGGACTTCCTTGCACTGTTGAAGTTGTATCTCTCTTCCCTCTACGTGCAGTTTGGTGGTGAGGTCTTTTTGCAGGAGGACAGGATATGCATTGGCTCCAACATTGCGCCAGTGCTGTGAAACATTTTTTTACCCAGAGGCGCCCGTATCCTCCGTGACACGCTCCTTTCGCTTGGCATCACTGCGTGCTACAGGTAGGTTGATGGTTTTCTGATATGTGGCATCCGCAATGAACGATTTGGTGGAAAAACGCTGATCGAATTCCAGCTAGCTCATCCAGGACTCTCATTCACATATGTAACCCCTCTGTCAACCACCTACAATTTTTGACGTAGCCGTTGAGTTCGGCCCGGACGTTTGCTGGCAGTACAAAAGGAGGATCGAAACGGGCATGCTTCTTTACGCCTCCGCGCACTCTAAGCTGATAAAGCGGAACATAGCTGATGCCTCTTTCAAGCATGCGCTAAAAAAAGCCTTACCATAATAAGATGCATGACAGCGTTAACTTGCAGGCTACAAGACTGTAGGCTGCTGGATACCCAAACCCCTTCGTTGTCTCGGTCGCGGAAAAAGTTTTGAAGACATTCATTAAGGGGAAGCCTGCCAGTGCGAAAGAAAGAGATAAGAGACCTTTTGCTTTCCATATGTGCATGCCTTGTCGCACAGGCTACAAAAAGTGGCAAAAAAGTATAAAGTACCCGCTGTATTTTCAGCGCCTCAGAAACTCAAAAGCATTTGTGCAAAAGTCAATTCCGGCCAAGAAGAAGAGCATCAGCATGGTCTTTGCTGCGTGAGGCAGAAGAACATGTTTGTGGCATGCGTTGAAGGCGTCGTGTATAAAATACCATAGTCTGGCAGCTGGGCGTACGTCGGCCAGGTGCTTAAATGAGCGGTTGTGGGAGAACAATTACAACTGTCTGGTCAGTGCCCCTGTTAACCTCGCAGCACACTGCGCCGTGCACAAGTGCGAACCTCTTCTGGAAAGGACGACAGTTCTTAATAAATCGAAGGACAACACCACAAGGGAATTGTAGAAAGCATTTTGCATGCCTTCAGTAAAGGACGGTGGCGGGTTCGTTAGCGACCCGTGTGTGGTTTTAACGAAAAAAAAATTATTTTTAGCCCGTCATTTGTAAAATTCATGACTTGAGAGGATAGTTTGTATCTTGCATGGTTTAAGATTGCTTAGCTATTTTGGATGGTTTAATGCTTTTATGTTCGTGTGTCCCATGATTAGATGCGTATAAATATGTGCCATGTCAAAATAAACTCATTTGAATGTGTTCGCTCGTGTCTCGTGGTGCTCTTATATGGTGTTGTCTCTTTGCATTGAATCTAGCGCTCCCGAGTCTCAGTATGCACGACCAACTGACCCCATGCAAAAATTAACTGATTTTATGCTGTTGAGGCTTATATTTCTTGGTTTCCAGATTTTGGGTTTCCAGATGTATGCATACCCGCCGCGGTGGCTCAGTGGTTAGCGCGCTCGGCTACTGATCCAGAGTTCCCGAGTTCGAACCCGACCGCGGTGGCTGCGTTTTTATGGAGGAAAAACGCTAAGGCGCCCGTGTGCTGTGCGATGTCAGTGCACGTTAAAGATCCCCAGGTGGTCGAAATTATTCCGGAGCCCTCCACTACGGCACCCTTTCTTCCTTTCTTTTTGCAGTTCCTCCTTTATCCTTTCCCTTACGGCGCGGTTCAGGTGTCCAACGATATGAGACATACTGCGCCATTTCCTTTCCCCCCAAAACCAATTATTATTATTATTATTATTATTATTATTATTATTATTATTATTATTATTATTATTATTATTATTATTATTATTATTATTAGGGCAGATATAATTTTCTTGTATAAGCTTCTTCATGGTCACATTCTATGCCCTCAGCTCCTAGCGCGTATCCTTTTGCGTGTACCGCGAAAGAGCATAAGGGAATTCAGACCATTCCAAGTTTCTGCGCTCCTGCACTTCCTCTCCCCTCTGGACAGAATGCAAAAGTTGTTTAATTCTCTTTGTCCTCACCTTGAAATATTCGAAAATTCTCTCCCTTCCTTTATATTGGAAGTCCGTGACGTTCCATTTTGAGCACTCTTTTTCTCGTACATAACTTCTCATTTCCTGCATTTTGCTTTTACTACGCTTGTGCATTTGCACCGGTATTATATTGTTTTTTTTCTCTCCTTAATTGTTCATCACGTATACTTGTTTTCATTAATATTATTCCCTTAATACTGTGTACTCACGCCTGATTGTCGGTAACGCGTTCACTAATTACGTTTCTTATTGTGTATGATTGTATTTATAGCTTGTATTTCAGAGGTTTCTTATACGTTCATATTAGTATTGGCTTTATTCCTGTTTGTATTTTGCTATATGCTGTACTTTGCTGTTATCGGTCGTTCTTACGTTCATTCTCTTTGTTTATTGTTTCATTAGTTATTTATATGTCTGTTGCCTGTTCTAGCTGTTTTCATTTACCGCTGTTCTCGCTGTTTCCTTGTTTTCGCTTTTTTGCTTCATGCTTGCTGTCACGCCTAGTTTATGTGTCTTTTTT
The DNA here is from genome assembly GCF_052857255.1 of Amblyomma americanum. Taxonomy (NCBI): domain Eukaryota; kingdom Metazoa; phylum Arthropoda; class Arachnida; order Ixodida; family Ixodidae; genus Amblyomma; species Amblyomma americanum. The sequence continues at coordinate 158,259,604 of NC_135500.1, read as the reverse complement.
TTCTATCGCTTTGGCTGCTGCATTACCTCTTCTGAGTGTCTTCGTTTGTAGTGAAATAAATTTACATTTTGTGCGTGTGAATGGTGTACCAGCACCAAGACCTTTGGGTTGTTCCTGGGCACCGAAAAAATAAAGATTATTATTATTATTATTATTATTATTATTATTATTATTATTATTATTATTATTATTATTATTATTATTATTATTATTATTATTATTATTATTATTATTATTATTATTATTATTATTTATGCATTGTTGTTCCAGAATTCTTGCGCCGTAGGGCGCAGATGAAATTCTGTAGGGGAATAACTCACAACGAATTGCTTTTGGAAAGTAGAAAAGACCTCTACAACCACAAAGTTTTTATGCTCTTTTTTAAATGGGTTAAGTGTCTGACGACAAAATGTTTTAAATTTTCATACTGACGCGACCCAGCAGTCCTACCGTTCACTTGATTAGTACTTGATGCACGGGAAGCTCGACTGCATGGATTTTAGGAGTCAGTGGTCAAGTTATTTTTGTTCCAAAAGTTGTGTTACAGTTAAGAACATCACTGTACAATTTTTTTTCTTCAGGTGCGCGCGTCGCTATGTATAAGCTGCTTTGTATTTACATTTTGTATGTTGTGCATTGCGGTTTTGCGCACACGAGTTCCTGCGGTGTCAAAAGATGCTCTTTCTTGAGTTACACGTTTAAACTAGTACGGGAGCCTAAGACAAAACAATAAAGCGCGCCTTTGTACAAGCGTCTGATATGTATATACTATTTTTGTGAAATTGTTTGCAGAGTATGTAGGTTGGCTTTTGCGGCCAGTGATGAATAAAAAAAAAACGACGAGTGATTCTGGAGCGATCGGTAATCTTTGCACTTTTACCCCATGAACCCTGCACCTATGTTTGGAAATCGAACAACTTCAGCAGCAGCAAGCTTTTAAAAGTGTCTCATTAAAGAGAAAAACCTAAAGGCGACGAAGGCAACGGTGAGGATTTCCAGCCTGCTAATCAGGTTGTAAGGAGCCACACACCCGGAGGCACACTTGTCTAAGAAAGAAAATTTGCGAACAATATTTTCGAGTTTCACAAGTTCTTTCTTCTGTGTACCCGAAAGAAATATTTATTAATGCTTGGCTTAATAAAGTCCGGCAGCGCAAGCTACATTCTATGAAAAGCTAAGTGCATTTTTTCTCTGGTTATAATTTGGCATGTTGCGGAATTTATCTACTATATCTAAATTTCTGATTTTATTTCTCTTGTGCAAACACAACATTTTTATGATAGAGAAGCATTCATTGGTAAAAGAGCGATGGGTATGCCTGGTGCGTTTAATCCCACAACGAACATTTCTTGCCTCTATAACAGAACTTTGATGCTCCAGAAATTAAATGACGTCGGAACGCATGACGGAAGCTGCTTTCGCTTCTTTAGGGCTTTGACTTCTCTTTTTGTTGCTTTGAGCACGGGTGTACTCAATTATGAACGCCCTAATGAAATAAAAACGTTATTATTTTGAGTGTTAATTTATATTTTTAAGCACTGATGAATAGATGAGTAGCTGGCCGGAAACGTTTTTACCTGTATCGAATATGCCATACTCCACCTCTTATTGTTAAATTTTACTGCAAGTTTCTATTCACAAGTCATTGGTTTGAGAAATGGGGAGCTGTATTTCTTTTCATATTTTTGTGCTCATTTGATGCGGTTTATATTCTCTTTCGTGCCGTGTTTAAGTATAGAAATGGCATGGCTTCTTCTCCAGTAATGGCATTTGTTTCTTCAGGACGCTGGGCAAAAGTTGCTGACGGCTTAAGGACCGAGAGAAATTTGCCAGGTGCTCACAATGATAAGCTGTAGTCGTTAACGCATACCTGGAAAATAACCCCAGATACATAGAACCAAATATGTAACGCTTGCAACTCCTTTATGCCGTGTTTGATTTCACCGCTCTTGATAACAGAGACAGGCCTCTCGCAGCAATGTAACGGAGAATGCAAAAAAAAGGCAACTGACCTCTTCATTTGTATAAAGTGCTGTTTACAGAAAACATTGCTTCCGCGGTATGTGTATGCGATTTACTTTATTGACTGTGTGATGCCGGCACATCTTCAATGACAGCTACTAGTGTAGAGTGGACAGTGGAGGCTTCGCGAACTGCTTTTACGCCTGGCCGATGCATTCTCGCGAAACTAGGCTTAATAACTATGTATACCCAGCGCGTATGAAAGCTGGTGCGTTTAGCTATGACACAGGGACGCATTGCGCTCACCGAAGATGAGGATGACAACACTACCAGTCACTACAGTCCTCTCTGTATTGTCAACTAAATGGTGTTATGCTTTCCGCCAAATCGAAGATGATTTTGAAGCCTACATTTCAAAGTCGTTAGGTCATGTCTCTGCGAAGTTCTCAGTAGGTAATCAGGCAGTGAGCAAGCTAACAGCTGCGGCCACTAACGGCGTTTTTGGAAGCCCAGCTTGAGCAGGTTTACCATGCCTACACAAATGCCTGATTCACTTATCGCCACCAGAGGATAAGAGATAATGTTGATCAGTGAAGAGCATTGCGCCGAGCGCGCATGCTGCTGGGGCCATTAACCAGCAAGCCCAACTTTCCATTCCAGATAAGCAAGCATTGAAAGCGGTAGGTGGTATTCAGCAAAAAAACTGCGGCAGTTGTGAAGTGCATAGTCTTTCATTACAAAAATTATTCTAACAGGTCTGCGCTCGCGAGAACAGTTCCCATCGATCCGTCGCTAAGGCTTCTTTCTGTTGCTTTGTGGCCGGAATGGTTGAAGTTGGATGCCGGAGAACACCTCACTTCTATACTCCGTTCCACTCGATTTCAGCTGTACAGAAAGGGTAGAGTGACCCCTTTTTTTTCAACGAAGTATCTCTGGTTCGTAGCATAATCTCTTCGACTGCTTCCGCATTTTCTTACTTCTCACCTTGCACTGAAGTTTGCGGTGCCGATTGCAGCGCCATAACACACTGCCTAGCGAGAAGAGCAAGCAGTTTTGGATAGCACTATCAGTACTTTTACGCACCACCTTCAGGCGCTTGTTGGCGTGAGCCTCCGCGCTCTGTCGAAGGCGCACGTGCCGTGCGTCAGCTATCTGGGCTACGCTGAGAGAAGCTAGGCAATGAATGCTGTCAGCCAAACGCGGGTATCTAATCGCGCATAATGTGTTATCGCGTTTGCAGCGGCTCAAGCGGCTGACAAAAGCAGTTTTGAGTCACCGGATGGAACAATTGCAGCGCCACCTTGGCAGCGCAGGTTCCCCATATAGCATTCTTCTGTAGTTCTCCGCAAAACCGCAGCAACGTCTGCAGCAGCAGCGCCATTCTTGTAGAAAGTCGACACGGTGAACATTAATGTACTTGCTGAAGAGGCGGCACGCAGGCATGCTCAGTTTTCGTAAAAAGATGTTACCAATGCGGTCCGTCATTCTTTATCACAAGAATTTAGCATAGTACTTGGTGACTCCGTCACTGTTGAGTCTCTGAGGAACAAGGATAACGCAGTCCAGGCGTCCGTTTCAGCGCCTTGGCAGAGACAGGTGAAAATATGCTCACTTTTATGAGCAAAAATTACACAAGTAAAATGCCTCTCTTAAGTCTGTGCAATGGTTATGTAGACACCAATAGAAAAAAGATCCTGAGGTACTTTCATTTCTTTGTTTCTATATTTGAAGGCATTATGTATTTTCTTCTGTGCGTATATTTTGCCTAATGGGCTCAGGTCTCACTTTTCGTCTTTTTATCCTTTTCTCCAGTGCATAGGGACAGAACAAACATTGGACTCTCTAATACGCATTCCTTTCTGTTGTCCGATTCACAAGGTTTTTTTTTTTTTGTAACCACGGGCGAAAGTCTTTCTACTTCTCCGCTGTGAGGTAGGCTTCAGAAAAACTGCGTTCTCTTTAGCTTTCCCGACGGTGAACTAAAATGGAACTGTGCTAAAAATGTGCTATTTACGCGCAACGCTAATCGAAAAGAGTTTTAGGTAGGCTTGCATTCAAGCTGACTACGAATTCTGGCATCGCAGAAAGTGTACCCCTGTACGTGTCTAATCAATGTGCTTGAGAGCTCACTGCTTGCAGTAGTTGCTATGGCGATTGCGCTAACTTAAGCGTTGAGAGGCGGCGCTGCTCGTGACAGTTTTTCGGGCGTTAGTGGAGTTCCCGAAATTCAGTCACCCAGAAAATAGCCCACAACACTCTCCTACAGATTAGCTCCGGACCCTTAAGAGTTCCCGTCAGAATATGGTTTTTGCGCACTGTGCATACTTTAGCCGCTCGTGGCTGCGCAGGTTACCTCACAAGTTCACCTGCCCCGCTGTGCCCGTAAGGCAGAGAGAATTGTAGTGAGTCTGCGGCACAAAGCATGTGTGCGAGCCGAAGCGCAAGTGCTACATTCATGTCATCGGTTTCAAACTGTGGCAGCTTGGCTTAGAAAAAAATGTGTAAGCACACTATCAGCCGACCACGGCTGTGTTGATGCCGCGGATGTAAGCATCGAAAGAATTCAGGAGAACTTGCACATTCTGTAACTTTAAGCTGGTGAACTCTATTAGAAGACCAATCAGTGTCCGACGATTTCTCTTCTTGATATCGCAATGTAAGTATTTACTGTGAAACGCAAAATAAAGGAAAAATTTAAGCTCCGCTTTAAGGGTGTCACTTAATAGCGCTAACGGTCCCTTCAAGGGGCTGGTGTCATATTTGCAGTTCACATGGAAAACACACACTGTTCTTAATTTTTGAATTTTATTTTCTTTTTAATTTTAACATTTTACCACAAAACGCACCACGCCTACGTTTAACCAAGTTCAACGAACATTCCTCAGCGGTCGGGGGACAGCGTGCCCGGCTCACAACCCAAACGGCAGCGGTTCGATTCCCCATTCAACAATTTTTCTTTTCAGCGCAGTTACTGCTCTTTATTGAGAGGCACGACGTAATGATGTTAGAATGACGTCAGGATCCTGTAGACCAATGAAGAATTGTACACTGATATCACGACTGTTGTACTGTGTGATCGTTGTGTGGTGTTTGAACTACTGGCCTAAGGTCATTTGGTGGTGACGTCTCAGTGTTTTTGATAAATGTGATTTTCTTCAAAAGCCAATGCGAACTTCTATTCCGTATTGTCCACTTATAGCGGCGTTTAAAGCAATAGTGCTTAAATTTAGCCTTCTCGCATGCAGCTGTCTTGCTGAAAATATCAATAAACAAACAAGATGAAACTCACGTCCCAAACTTCGAGAAACTCGAACATAGTTTATAACCCCCAAGAGCATCTTTAAAGAATATTTCCGCGTAGTCCAAATTTTACTGATTTTCGAGGTGAAGTCTTCAACCCTAACTATTCCCTCAACTTTCTCGCCATTTGTGCTGCAGTTTTTCATAAAAAGGGCGCTTAGAAAGTGTTCAGGTGCAAATTGCCTCAAAAACGTGAATGGTATTTCATCATTACCTTTTCTCAAAACATTGGCTGTATTATTCCGCCCAATTCTACAAGAACAAAATTTCTGGTCAGCTCTTTTCAGTAATGCAAGCTCACTACATGTAGTAAGCGTGAACAGCTTCCCCACAGCTTGGTAACCTCTCAGTATATGTGCTATTTTTTTCCTTAGAAAAAAACAAGGTACTCACTCGCTGTCAGAAGAGGGCTGAGAGAAGAATAAGGCTTGGTTTTGTTTATTTGGGTTTAACGTCCCAAAGCGATTCAGGCTATGTGGGACGCCGTAGTGAAGTATTTCGACCACCTAGGGCTTTTTAGCGTGCACTGACATCGCACAGTACACGGGCTTCAAAAATGTTGCCTCCATCGAAATACGGGATCGAACCCGCGTCTTTCGGGACAGCTGAGCTATCATGGTCGATTGAGAGGAGAATAAGACATACGCTAAACTCCATCAATAAGGCAGATAAAAAAAGTTCTAGTCAGTGAGCAAGGATTCTTTGTTATATTGTGAGGTAAAACCGCGTTATTGATGTGTTGGTGCCGTTCATCTACTTTGCGGAGAACTCACAAGGCGCACTATTGTCCGGAATGGGCGGACCAATTTGCTTTTGACAAACCGTTCTAGAATGACCAGGATGACAGAAAGAACTCGGAAGTATTATCTAGCTAGCAGTTAACCCCTTTTCTCATTTGTCCATGTGTCTTCAAAGGGGATATTTCAGAATGTCAACACTATCCGGTTCTCCAAATCGGGCGTACCAATAGAAGCCTTATCTCGTGCAAAGGTTTTTTACACACTTGTAATATTATCTCCGCTAAATTTGCCTGCTCATCTCAGGGCAGAGTGGGCATGTAAAGGCTTTTAGTAGCTTGAGTTGCATTGCTAACTCGAAGACTCTCTTGTAGGGTTTTCAGCATAGCTTTCTACCTTACCTACAGTCCAATTTCAATGCTCTAAATGGCTTCTTTATTGTCCATGTTTTTTTCAAGAGGTGCTCTTGCTTTCACGATGAGAAGTGCCACCTTAGGCAATGCTTTGACTTTGATTGAAGAGAGTTGAATGGTCTGCTCAGAAAGTCGCAGGAAAGCGCTAGGCTACAATTCTCTTTAACGCCATCAAAATGTATCTGTCGAAAGAACTTCTGCTCACTGCACGCGCAACTTACGTGCGCAAGTCAGATCTGATTCGGCCTCATTGTAACGGAAATTGTTCTCGAGAGAACCTAGAGACTTAAAATGCTAATTGTAACGTCGCCTCCCACCTCACTCGTTTACCTTCCTAGAACTGTTTAGCCAGTCGCCGGGATAAGCGTGAAGCGCTCACGATTTTGTGATTTAATGTCGGGAGCCGCATTGCTTTTATGACAAATATGAACTTCTTAAAACATAATAAGCTGGAATAGGATTGCTGCCTGTGGCTTGCCGGGCCGCGTCGCACGGCTTTGACGCTAACACACCCCACATTTCCGGGATGTTGCACGTCCGGAGCACTACAGCCATGCGTAATCTACCCTACCTCTCTCCTCCGGACCCTCTGTCGACCCCTTGAACCTTGGGAGCTCCCCTTACTCTTCACGCGAATCTCCTTTTCCTGGTTGCTGATCTGTCTCTCCCGTGCACTGCCGTTCCCCTCTCCGCCAGGAGGTAAACTAACAAATGTAATTTCGGAGGCAAGAACGGTGCTCCTCTCAAATTGTCGAAGTCGTCCGTCTTCCCTAGCCAAAATTCTCGGAGTGTTTGTCGATTGCGCCTCCTTTCTCGCCCTTGTGGACATTAACGCTGCTGCCTCTGTTACAAGAACCGCTCTATGCTGAAGACTACGTGAAGTGACGACGCCCGTTTCGAAAATTTTCCTCTGCGCTGCCAGCTCGCACCGCATCCAACTTCTGCTTGCTTTCTTAATTAAGACGTTTTGTACTTCGCCCGCTGTTATCACGATGTCATTTTGGGTTTTGACGTTCTCACCATTCATCAAGCGATCATCGACTCTTAATTCCCATGCTAGCATTGAACTGCTTCCTCCTTTTTCAGTTCTGCTGTGCGACATCTTTTCCCGTGCTGGTAAAAGTCAAGTTGCTGAAGATGCTGGCACCCCTGCCTTCTCTACAACCATTATGCCCCTCTCGTGCGCCTCCTTTCTGATTCCGCTGCTCTCTTCAATCCGACGGCTCCAACTGCACGTTGCCAACACTTTCGCTCTCCTGACTATCGGCAATGCCCACAGAGCAACTTACATCCGAAACCCATTTTCTTGCCCATCAACGCTTTTCCAGTAAGGGAGTAATTATTGGCGTCCACCCAAGCGCAGTCTTACGGCTACAAAGGACAGCTATGCAGCTTTCTCAGGAACTTCGTAGTTGAAGAAAAATTCGTCGTGCTTAAGGACGAATTTTTTCTCAACTGCGGAGTTTCTTAGAAAGCTTTATAGCTTTTATTTCTAGCCACAAGGCGGTGCTTGGATGGGTGTCAATGCCCCTAAACATTTGACAATCAACGCTTTTCCGTGGCGAAAGCCTAGGATATGCTGAATCATTCGAACACGTTCTTACATACTCCGTCTCTGACAACACTGCCGCTCTCCGAAAGCTGCCATCGATTCGCCTGCTGCTGCGTGAAACCAAGACGTTTCTGTATTTTTCCCGTTTTATCAATGCCAGCCTTTCGCCGGCCGTACGCGATCAGCTCGTCGTATTGATTCTTGGTTTCCGGCCGTCCTTCGACTTCTCGCACAACTGTCTGGGCCGCACATCCGCCGTGGCTCACTGAACGCAAAGTGAATGACATGCTTCAGCGCGGTGCCATCTAGCCTTCCCACAGCCCCCGTCCTCCCCCGTTGTCGTAAGCGAGAATGACGGATCGATCTGCTTTTGCGTTGATTACTATGGACTGAATAAATTCACGCGAAAGGATGTGTATTCATTACCCCGTATTGACGATACCCTCGAGCCCCTGCATGAGATAGAATTGTATTCTTTGCTCTACCTGCGCTTCGGCTACTGGCAGGAAGGTGCCCATGGCTGCTGCTCATCCGCAGAAAACAGCCTTTGCCACGTCCGCCGGCCTCTACGAGTCTAGCGTCATGCCGGTCGGCTTGCGCAAAGCGCCGATACCATTCCAAGGCGTGATAGACATAGTTCTCAGAAGACTCAATTGGCACACGTGTCTCTCTTACATGGACGATGTCTTCGTATTTTTCAGAGACTTTTCGTCCAGCCTGGTACACCTCGGTCATGTCCTGCAATGTCTGACCGACGCTGGCCTGCGACTGAACTTGAGAAGTGCTTCTTCGCTGCCCGCTGGCTGACCATATTGGGCCACGTCTTCTCCAAAGGACGCGTTCCTCCCGATCTTGTCAAACAGCGAGCAGTCGCTGACCCTCGACCCATTTCTCTGAAAGAGCTAGGTAGCTTCATAGGGCTGGGCTCTTCCTACGCTTCGTGCGCAATTTCGCTTCTATCTTGGCTCCTCTGACTGAGCTGCGTGCCGGCGACCCCAACCTCTCGTCTTGCAAACCAGTTAGTGATGCGGTCTTCTCCACGCTGCGGCGCCTTCTTGTGTCCCCTCGGATCCTCCGACATCTTGGTACCAGTCAACAGGTGCAAATTCGCGTTGTTTACAGTGGCGTGGGCCTCGGAGCTGTTACAGCACACGGATATCCGACTTCGCGGGACATGCTGTTGCGTATGCCAGCCGTACTTTAACAAAAGCCGGAAGGAATTGTTCCATGACGAAAAAAGAGTGGTTGGCGATCATTTGGGCAATTGAAAAATTCTGACTTTACATAAATGATCGCCCATTGTCTGTTGTTACCGATCACCACGCCCTCTTCTAGTTATGGTCCCTCAAAAATCCCTCTAGCAGTGATACTCATTGACTGTTGCGTTTAAAATATTATGACATTTAAGTCGCGTATCGTTCAGTATGTAAGCATTTCAATGCCGACGACCTATTCCGCCCACCTGTACTCTCTGACTTCGATACCACATCTCTCGCTAACAGTGATTCCCCTTTCCTTGATATTGCCGACATGTCATTTAAACAGCTTCAGGGCCCCTGGATCGCTTCCCTCCTCACTCTACTACATACAAAATCTGCACGTCCTGCAGCCCGGGATCTCCACTCCCGTCAGTATACAATACAGGATGGCCGTATTTAACGCCGCAACTACTTTCAAATCGAACGCATATGGCTCCTTGTTATTCCTCGGTACCTTCGTTTCAATATGTGCACCTCTTTCCGCGCCGACACCCAGCATGCTCACGCCGGTGAGGTGAAGACTTACACGTGCCTTTGATCTCGCTTCTATTGGCGAGGAATATACCGTTTTATCCGAAATTACGTTCTTTCGTCGCGCAATGCAGACGGCACAGAACCCCTTTTCGCCATTGCACTACTTCGATGCAGCCCTTGCCCTGCCCCACGCGCCGATTCGACCGACTTGCCAGCGTTGTCTATGGGCCCCTTCTCATCACGGCGGCTGGACACCGTTAGGTGATCATGGCAGTAGGTCACCTTAGCCATTGCATAGAAACGCCTATCGTCGCATCCATGTTTGCGGGAAACATTGCATTTTTTATCCTGCATGATCTCGTTCTGTGACATGGTTCCCCTAAGAAAGTGCTGAGTGACCGAGCTCGTGTCTTCCTCTCAGGCACCGTCGAAACGCCCCTTCGCCAATGCCGCATTGTTCACTACACTGCAATGGTCCACCACCGTCAATAAATGGCACGACTAAACGCTTCAACTGCACATTGAGCGACAAGCTGGCAATGCATGTGGCATCTGAACGCTAAAAGTGGGACCGCATTCTCCCATTTTTAACATACGCTTACAGCACTGCCACACAGAGCACAGATGGCTTCTGTTCCCTCTTCCTTCTTCACCGCCGCGAGGCCACCTGCTCCATGGATACCGTGCTCTCGTACTACTCTGGTGTGTCCCAGTCCCTGACCCCTTCTCAAGCAGCCACATGTGCTGAAGAATGCCGCCAAATGGCCCGCACTCTTACAACGCAGGATGGGAATCACCAGAAGCACCTTCGCGCCCCCAACAATTCTCTTCCGTCCTATAGGGTGTATGCACGAAATCAGGCGGTGCGGTGCATTGCGGGTGAGCGGCCATCTAGTAGTACTCCGGAGCAGACGCCCGCTGTAGCCTCCGCACCCGCTACTGCAGTATGCTGCGACGATGTGCGTATAAACGTGATAACCGCTCCAGTGGCGCGCTACGAGTTGGCTGAAAGACCATATCTTCAGTTGTTGAAGACTACGCAGCAACGTTATCTGAATGTGACAGACAACGTTACGAGATCAAAACAAAAGCGATTGGCATGGACCCTTTTACGATGCGTGCAAGCGACTTCATTAAAGACATTGGCTTGTGGCCGTGCGTTAATGTTTCAGACATCTACGAATTCTTAGTTCTGAGGACCACCTTCACGACGCTTAAGCAGTTGAAGTCGCGGAAGGCGCTGGAGGTCCACAATTTTTTGACGAGTGGCTGGGTGCACGAGCCGTCTGTGAAGGTGGTGTCTGCCGATAACGTAATCATCATAACAAAGGTAAGGCGTCTTCTTTTACACCATAAAATGTGCTGACGGCACGTTTTATTCGCAGGTAAACCACTCACAGAGCCTCAACCATGCTCCGCTAACAGTGTAGGTGTTGGACAAGGGCGAGGCGACATAAGCGCTGCGCACTGCACTTGCATGGCAGGCAACGGCGAGGCCTGCTCTCATGTTGCCGCCGTTCTTTTTTTCAACGAGTACGGTGCGCGTGCGCGCCAAGGGCGTTCTTGCACTGACAGCGCAATGCCTGGCTTCCAGCCCACGTTCGAAAATTGGAAGTGCGGCCCATTGCTGCCATGGATTTCGACTCGAGTGTGCGTAAGAAACGTCGGCTCGATTGTGAAGGAACTTCAGCTTGTGCGGCCAGCGTGACCGCGCGTACTAAGGCCCCTACAGCAACGAAAGAAGAGTGGAGCAGCTTCTTTGGCGACCTTTTAAACTCCGGATATCGGCCAGTCGTGATGAGCAAAGACACCTTGTACAGCGACATGCATGTGCTTGCGGCAAGAGCCTGCAGTGGTGCAGACCTGCGTCGACTGTACGACCACAGTGCACAGAGTTTGTCTTATGACCAGCTGGCACAGCACTGCAGCGTTGTTAGTGTAAGCTGCAGATTAGTGACGATGCAGTCGGCAGCATAGAGGCAAGGACTAGGTAACAGTCGATGTGTACTCGATGATTTGCATACAGGACAGGCCATATCACAGCGTCCACATTGTACGACGTCTGTCATACGAGACTGCAGGTGCCTTCAATAAGCTTACGGAAGCGATTTGCTACCGGCATGAAAATAAGGTGTCGTCCCCTGCTCTTAGGTACGGCAGGCAAAATGAAATAAATGCACTCGGAGAATACAAACTGACTGCCACAAAGTTTCACCAGCAAGTACAGTTTAAGGAGGCTGGGCTGCTAGTTTCACAAGTCCACATTTACCTTGGTGCCACTCCTGACATGCTGGTAGAATGTGCATGCTGTGGTGAGGGCCTGGTTGAAGTTTCCCTGGAAAGTCAAGGATGGGAACTTAGGTGACCTCCTGAGTGATGCAAACAGCTGTGTCGTCCAATCTAATGGCGCACTTGAGCTGAAAAGTAATCACCGGTACTATTACCAAGTTCAGCTTCAAATTTTTGTGTGCCAGAGAACTTCCTCTGACTTTGTGTTGTGGAACAAAAATGGTATGAACGTACAAAGAGTGAAGACAGATTTTTCTTTTGTTGTCCCTTTATTGACAACAGCAGAAAAAATTTTCTGCATGGTGCTTCTGCTTGAGCTGGTAGGCCATTGGTATACAAGGAAAGAAGAAAATCGACCTCCGACACTGGGTCAGTGTGCTGCAGCCTCAACGGCTAACATGTCTCAGGCAAAACTGGATGAGTCCACTTCAGCCTCAACTGCTAACATGCCTCAGGCCACACAAAGCCAAAAGTTGTCGAAGAGGACTGAAGGCAATGATAGTACGGAGTACTGTATATGCAAGGGACCAGAGGAAGGCAACATGATTGCCTATGATTACTAGAACTGCCCTATTACATGGTTTCATTTTAAGTGCATAGGTATGACAAGAGCACCAAAGACTGACCAATGGTTTTTTTAGTTTTGCAACCAGTGAGGCTTGCCTCACTTTTGGGAAGTGCAATGTGCATATGCGAGTTATGTGCCTGAATAATCCGGTACATATTTTTTCCTGCGTAAATAGTTTTGTGCATATTACATCTCCTCCCTATCTTCTCTTCCTGTCCCCTCACCTCTTTCATTTCTCCATTCTGCCTGCTATCCTTTATTTCCGCTGCCCCAGCTAAGGTGCTTCAGTATCGATGGCAGAAGCCGGGGCTAGCAAAAATCTCTTTCCTTCCTTTTTATTTTATTTTATAAACTACTACTCTATAAATACCAGCAAACGAACTGGTTGTATTTGGTAGTACTTTTAGTTCAGTGCAACTTCGAGCGATGCTGGCCTATACCCTCTTTTTAAGGAACTGCCACAGCTAAGTTTCAAAAACACATTATATCTGAGTGCGCAAGTTTCTTAATGTGCAAATTCCCTATTCAGGTTTAACAAGTTTGAACTGTACCTACGGCAAAGTGCATGCACCTTATGTTTGTCATGTAAAGTGACTAAAAACGACTTTTGGATTTTAAAAGTCTACTTTTGGCAACTGTGTCAGATACAAGTCAAAGATTCTTTGCCAGGGTTATTTTTGATTTCTGAGGTTCAGGTTACAGCAACGTAACCTGCAGGAGCGTAGCCACCCTTTAATCAAATGGCACTACACAGTTGCACAGATTTGTAAAGGCACAACACACACGAGCAATTTTGTCTATTTGGCATTCCTCGTGCTCATTTGCTTTCATGGCTTCAACAGGGAGGCTCCCTTTGAGTACGGTGAACTTGTTTCTTACCATTCCTATCACTCTCTCCACGTGGATTCTTACGTTTGCTATCTCTCTTGTCCGCTCAATGTCACTGCTACTCAGCTGTCTTTTTCCTTTAGTGAAAGCAGGAGTAGCCAGTGATGCATGGCACAAACCCACACTTTCCGCTATCAGGAAACCCCTGTCGGCTAGCACAACATCCCCGTATTCAAGCAGGTTCAGTACCCTATATTGATTCCTCTGTTCTGGCTTTGTCACTGGCTCGACCACCAAATGCCTGTGACAAAAACGTAACTGAACCTTGTGGACATATTCGCAACAGAAATTTAACAGTATTATTGTGTTCTATGCTGACCATGTCTCTGCTCGAGGCAGGTACGAGGTTGGTCGATCAAGGAACGCTTCAAAGCAGTCCTATATCACGCGTACTTTCAGGCCAAAGTTCTCCACAAAGGCCACTGGCATTGTTTTCATGATTTCTTCCTTTTCCGGCCAACGCACCAGTGATCCAAGTGTGTCAAAACATACATCCAACCACCTGACAAATAATCTTGAAGCTGTCGACTGTGCAATGTCAAAGCGATAGGCAAGGTCCTGGAATGGGCAGCCTAGCCGCATTCGCGATTGAAATAACACAATTTCTTGGAACTGGGTCAGTGAGTGCTTCACCGAGTATGAAATGTTGCCTTTCAAAAGATCAAATACACGAAGCAACATTACAAATGTAGGAAGCCCTGTGTAGAAAGCAACCTTTCCGTCGTTTGAAGAACGCCCTCAGTGAAAGTCTGTGACCGAAGAAATCCCTGGCATTCATCCAGTTGTCGTTGGCAGGTTGAGAATTTTTCCTCTAGTTTGGCGACATCTGTTACTGGCATATCTGCCTGGCAAGCAGTATCTACAAGAAAAGAGATAAGTGCAGGAAAGTAAGTTTCCTGACCTACAATCACACATATTTGACCATGTGGCATGTGCAGCCTTTTCAAGTGATGAATAAGAATGGAAGGCTGCCACAGAATCATCTATAAACAAAACGTCACTAAATAGCTAGAAAAATCAGGCTTGCCAGGCTGGTCCAAATAAACAACTTTACAAACCAATTCGTGGCTCCAGACTCTTGTCAGGCTCAGCTTCATTTACGTGTGTAGAGCTTTCTATATCCATGGAAATTTCACTGGTAGCTCCTGCATTAATCTCATGTGCAGGGCTGTCTGCACATATGGAAGCAACTGTAGCACCTGTGATGAAAGACACCTGTAGCAATGCTACTTCCCCAGCATCATGACAAACGAAAGGGACGGTGGTTTGTCCTTACCGGGAGCAAATGATTGGCTATGTGCGCGTGCGTTTTGGCGATTGTATCGCTCGTTGTTCACCGAAATGGTCCTATAACCTAAGAACTGAGATGGGGCCCAGTCGGGGTGGCAGTCATCGAAGTGGTCCGACGGCCGACCTGAAACAAGCCAGTAAAAAATCGCCAATATTCATGGAAACGAAGTGTGTGCATGATACCCAAGGCCAACCATACTTTATTTAAATATTGAGAAAACGTTGTTGCATGGAGCGCTGTCAGCCCTGATCGCTAAAGCTTCCAAGCTTCTTTAAACACTGGCAAAACAAAAGGCTAGCTAGGTACCACAACATTATGCCATAAACGTTCTTTTAATGGTTATGAAGAATCACGCACGTGACAAGAAATGCCGCGAACAAACCCAGTATTTATCCGGTTTCTCGTCTATTCCGCGCCGGTTGATGCGCGCGATCCATTCGCGGCGTCTCCGCTTGCACAGCTCCTTCGTTTTTTCGCACTCTCGACTGCGCACCTTCGGGACCTTGAAAAATCAACAGTTCTTCTCATTCGTCTTGAGTTTCTCGGCCTTGGTCTGGGTGCAGCTCGAGCGCCCCACAAAGGCGCAATAAACCATGGTGACCCGCTAAACGACCGCAGACACACGCTTCGCTTCGAAGCGGCGGCAGCGACTGTGACTGGCGTCTGCTAAGGAGAACTACAAGATGTCCGCTCACCCAGAATGCACCGCGCCGCCTGATTTCGTGCATACAACCTATACCCCATACTGACACGCATGGCTTTGGGTTTGGTCAACCGGTCCCGGCCTCTCCACGAAACTGCTTTCAAAGTAATAAGCCCCGTACCGTGTTATCTGCCAGACATCTCATATCTGGCAGACTGAACCGCTTTCGCCGCCCTAGGATGCGCGCCATCGCGGCCGTAAAACAATGCACGTTGACTGCCTCAAGCCTTCCTTCGATCCGCTCATCGAGCGTGTTATCTAAATTGGCCAGAGGCATTCTTTTTTGCCGAAAGGTAATTGCAACGTAGCGGCCGCGCTCGGTCGCTGTGATGAAAGAAGGCGACCGACCAGACGTGTGCAGCTCGATCGGACGCTTGGCCTGGATTGTTATTAGGTGTTGCAAGGTGGCCTAGTTTCAACTAAACCGCCCTATTATAAACCAAATAAATAAATGAATTAACTTAATTTCCTGCTGTCGACATTAGGAAGCCCCCCCCCCCCCCTCCCCTCGTACCAGATATACACCAAAGTTGTGATAAAATACGGTAACATTATTGAGCTGATATTAGCTCAGTTTTAAACTTTTCACGTATCATATACGTGTCCATGCTAACTACTTGTGCGCTATGCTCCTTTGTTTTTCTATCATTAAGAAATTCACTCTGACTGAAAAAAAGCGTGAAGAAAAATTCTTCACTATTTCCCTTGCATTCCAAATTTCAATGGTTTCTTAAGAACTAAAGTTGCTATATGTTAACCGAGGCTTAAGATGGCGATGGCGGGTGACGTTTCTCTCTGATCACCCGTGCTTCAAATCCGTGGCTTGAGCACGGAAGACCAAACGCAAAGAGACGTAACGAGGAGGCCTTTTGAACCTTGGCCTTTGTGCGCCTCGACAAACTCCAATGCAAAATGAAAGAACAACTTGAAAATAACCCTAACACAACGCCTGGATTTCTGGTTGGGACAGGGAACATGGCTGGTTCTTTATGGTGCTGAGAAAACGTTCATGTCTCTTACATTTGTGGTTCAATATACCGGGATTAATGGGAGGCAGTCGTGCAAGCCAAACGGCTGCGCATCTCAGCGAAAACTGTGCGGAAACTATCAGACCTCGCATGTAAGCTGAGTGTAGGACAATATTGTTCATTAAGTACAAATACCAGAACAAACGGAATTCAGGCTCAATAAATTAACTATTGTGCTGCATTAGCGACCTGTTCCTTTAAACGTTGTAAAAGGCTCTACATGTAGTGGACATCACGAAGTGCATCGAACGGAAGTGATGATGGCGACGGGCACGCAGCTAGCGTCATAAACACATGCACGCCCGCGCGCGCGCATGCACGCGAACAGGCTTACACTTCCGCATGAAAGCACATGTCGAATCCATGTAGACGAATGAACGCATCATGCCCACCTGTTAGTACTGCTATCTCGACCATTACAAGCGGCACGTCTTCTGTTATCTCGAAAATAAGTTATTCCTTCTGTGCTGAACTTACTAATGTACTGTTGTTGTTTACGGTGAATCTACCATTGTTGTTTACGGCACGGTTTGACTGAATCACAAAGATACTCACCAACTCTAACGCACAACCAGAGAAGGGAACGAGACTTGTTTGTCCAACCAGTCACATGCAGTAACCTTCGCAGTATTGATATGTAAACATAGGCAGCCTACTAACCGTAACATGAACAACATCTGCAAGAGAGAGAGTGAGAGATCTCGAAGCCTCCCGCCGTTGTTTCATTTCCTCCTTAATTTCCTTATTCCGCCAGCCTCTCCATGTCTTCTTGTGGCTATAGGAGGACACAGCGGCCTCCTCGTATTTTGGCCTATGCTTTGAGCAAACCGCCTTGGTCACCAGCCTCATGTATATCTAGCACCTTTGTCACGCTTTTCGCTTGTTACACTCGCATTCGCTTCGACTTCGTTTTCATTTACGTCAACATCGCTTTAAAGTTTCGCTTAAGGGTCGGGGAATAGTGTGTGCGAAATTCGTGCCCGTACGAAGCAAGTTGCGAAACTATTTTTTGCACAGTTTTGTTGTTGATCCCCAATGCAGGCCCTGAACACTTAACACATCAGGATGCACCAGTTGTTTTTTTGAAAATGAAATGCCACACTTGGGTAAAACCTGCATCCACTAGGCAGAAACGTGATTTAATTGGCGACCAGAAGCTCCCATGTGTATTTTCCGTGGCTTCCGGCAGAACCTGCGGGTTATCTTCTTGGTCGCAGTCTCTCCACACACTAGTTTCCGCCGTTAAAAATAAGACGTTAGAGTTTAACTGTGCAACGGTCGCTATTTAGAATGAAACCAACCTAACGTACAATCGCTATTTTTTCCCCTGGTCTTCTAAACCTCACTCGAAGTCACATCTCAAGAAGTCTATATTCTTAAAACACTCTTAAGGTAGAACTAACCGTAATGTCGCTTTTGTGGTTCGGTTCTCTGCGGCAGCCCTGAATTATACAGTTCGGTAACTCTGCAGCTAAACTGGAAAGCGCAAGGTGATTTTGCTCAGTGAGCCTCTGGTCAGGTTATTTGTTAGAGCTATATTTCGTTTTGATATAGCAGGGCATTACAGCGCCGGGAACAAGCCAGCAATCAGCTTGAGCGGAACGCGAAACCCTAAGGAGCCACTCTAAAAGATTATGGGAACAGAATGAATCCTAAGTGCCCCAGATACAGAGCGCTACAGAAACTCCGCCGAAGTACTCCGCCTTTAACCGGGATTGCAAGCTAGGGAGGAAAGGAAAAAGTAGGCATCGGGCATAGTTTGCGAACAAAAAAGGATCCTTAAATGGCCTATAGAGACAATAGAGAACGCACTCGAGACGGCACGTGTCGTCGCTTAGCCTGTCTCCTTTGTTTTATAGCGATAGCTGCGGTACGCTAACACTTGAAGCCTTAAGCGTGGCACCCCTTGAGCTGCGTGGCCGCCCCTGAGCTACGTGGTCGCCCTTGAGCTGTCGACACTATGAAGCCATGGCGGCACCGTGGCTGGCCACGTGGTGGGCCACATGGTGCGGAGAAGCTGCCGGCGGCGGGTGGGGGGGAGTGGAGAGGGGCGAAAGAGTGAATCCACGTCCAGGGTCGAAGATAAAGAAGGAACACCTAGCGAAACGGAGCGGCAAGAGACTCATTTTTCGATTCGACTGAGCGAGTTCTTGTTGACCAGCTTTAGCTATCGCGTCACTCCAGGTTTAATCAGAGCTAAACCACAACCATTTTTGTAGCGATAGGTTTGGTTTATGGGGGTTTAACGTCTCAGGCTATGAGGGACTCAAAGCGACTCAAAGCGACTGAGGCTATGAGGGACGCCGTAGTGAAGGGCACCGGAAATTTCGACCACCAGTGGTTCTTTAACGTGCACTGACATCGCACAGAGCACGGGCCTCTAGAATTTCGCCTCCATCGAAATTCGACCACCGCGGCCGGGAGAGCCCGCGTTTTTCGGGCCAGCAGCCGAGCACCATAACCACTCAGCCACCGGGGCGGCTCCCTTTGGTAGCGATAGCTACATTACGGTAGCATTTCGAGCCTTCAGCGTGGCGGCGCCGCCACCCTGTGGCTGCGCCGCAAAGCTATCGCGTGGTTGGTCACGTGGTGTGGAACAGCTGCCGGCGGCGCGGCACCGTGGCTGATCACGTGGTTCTTTACGCGTTCGGTCACGTGACCAGTCACGTGGTGCGGAGTAGCTGCTTCTGCCGGCGGCGCGGCGCGCCGGCGAAACTGAGCTGCCAAAGCTGTTCGCATGCGCCGTGTGAAATGGGACGACGATGAAGAAGGAACGCGGTGCGAAACGGAGTGGCGAAAGACTGACTTTGTAATTCAACTGTGCAAGTTCCACTCGGCCGGCTGTAGCTATAGCGTCACTCTAGGTTTAACAAGAGCTAAACCACCGCCATTTTTTTTATACTGGACGCTGTACATCTATTTCACCGGCGCAAATACCTTTCACGTTCTTTGCTATTGGCGAATAATTTCATGGTCGCCAACTTCCAAAGGGACTTATTCTGAATAAGAAATAGACTTGGTGATGGAAAGAGTAGAGATGGAAAGTGAAGACGCTGCTATTCTCAGTCGAATGAGGTCTAAACGTACGTCACAAATTCAACAAGAGCATAAGTCTAGTGACAAGGCTTTCACATGCTACTAATATGACATCCTGAAGTGCTAGTTTGAATTTCAAACGCGTGTTCTGGTATAGTGGTCAGCTATGCATAATTCTTAGAGATTACAATTTCTCAGGGCAAGTTCACTGTAAATGTAGGAAATTATGTTCACCGCCGGCATGCCCTCACTGAGCACACCGAGTTGGCCAAGCTAAAATTGCTGTGCTAAACGGCTCTGGATCATGTTGACAATACTACCGCCGTCTTCTTACGAGAAAAGTCATTGAAGAGACACCCTTTACTCAGGAAACGGTTATTTGTTAGTCTCCGGCTGATCAAACGAGGGTGGAAACTCTGTCAATAAGAATCCAATTAGATGAAAGCGTTAATACTGTTCGGAGAAAATGCCAGTGTTTTGTATGTCTTGTTTCATTGATGGTGTGCCTGGCTCTGGGGCATATCTCTTTCAAAGTCGAATGCGGCCAGCGCTCTAAGAGTATTGTTTGTCCAGTCTCACTTCTGACAGCGCATGCCCCCCCCCCCTTCCGCACTGTTTACTGTCGATCCGTCCCATCAGCCACCACGATATTTGTTTGTCTTAGAGAGAGGGAGAGAGAAAAACTTTATTTCGCACCCGTCGAAAATGACGGGGGAGAAGGCTTTAGCCTAAATCCCCATTCATTCCACTAACCGTCGGCAGGAATTCCTTGGGAATCGGCGACGGCCAGGGCGAGACCAATGACTTTGCCCTGCGCTCTTCTGTTTCGTGGCTCAGTAAAAAGTTCTCCCAGGATTCTACATTTCTATGCGGGTCGTTGCAGGAAGGGCACGTCCAGGCGATGTGTACTAGATCCGCAATGCTATTGCAGTGTGTACATCCAGGATTAAAAACTTCCGGATGCCACTTACTGTACAGTTGACGGTTAGGAAACACCCAGATTTGCAATTTCCTCCACATCATTTCCACTTTACTGCTGAGCTGTTTGCCTGCTACTGGATAGGCCTTACGACTGAGCTTAAAATGAATTATGATTTCGTGGCTTGTTGTGAATTCGTCACCCGAAAGGAGCTGTTCCTCGCGTTAGAGCCATTTTTGTTCGAAAGCGAATTTCGCAGGGCAACCGCTTATGCCGGAAGTGGCAAACTGGCGTAAAAGGAAGTGCCGTTATCAGCGTAGTCTTATTGTTTTGAGACCTATTTTAAAGTTAACTTACACATAATCTGTACAGACTTCGCTGGATAATGTTCTGTTATTGTTTTTGCGTGAGTGGTTTCAGTTTTGTACGAATTTCAGTGTTTCTGAAAGGCTTTCCACATTTACACACGCCTGAGGTATTCGTAAGTCGTGGCTGCTCTCTTTGTGCACTCTGTGATTTCTGCTAGGATAGTCTCCTATTGACTTGACCATGAAAAAAATTTGTGTCCCCAGCTTTTTTTTTATTAGAGGCCGTACTGAGCAGCCCCGTACAGCCCAGGAGAGTTTTCCCTGATTTCTGGTATTTTTACCTGTATAATATATTTGAGCCGCGAGCTGGAGTTTTCATGATGATGATGATGATGACCTCCGGATTAATGGCACATACCCACGGCTCGGGATTGGCCAAGGTCCATGCTCCGTCATCAGGCTGGAGTTAGGGACACGAGGCGTCGATTTTTTTGTCCAGTTCCAATTATGATTTACGAACGTAGCAATCCGGACTGTAATTATGTGTGCTGTGGCGCGAGTACGGAAACCGTCAAAGTAATTAGCTTGATTGTAGGTGATATAAGCTGACCCATTTTCATACAACTTTTTGTCATTGTTTTCTTTCTTTTGTGTCATTTTCTTTAGAATCCCGTAGATAAGCAGTTTAAAGCAGTTTCGTCGTTAATGGTTACTCTGAAACGTTACAGCTCCTCGTAAGG
Source organism: Amblyomma americanum (assembly GCF_052857255.1). NCBI lineage: Eukaryota > Metazoa > Arthropoda > Arachnida > Ixodida > Ixodidae > Amblyomma > Amblyomma americanum. Next base: position 158,238,137 of record NC_135500.1, on the reverse strand, counting down.
GAATGCTACTCTTAATACTGATTGCCTTAATGCATATAATTTGAGAAATATTCTAGCTGCATCTGTGATGTCAATTTATTAATACAGTGAGCCGATTAAATAACTTTTTACAGTGACATTTTCTGGGTGGCAGTTATTTCAACATCATTATGGCTCATTTTATCATTTCATTTTAGCGTAAGTGCTGAAAATGAAGTATAGTAAAGTTTTATCTACATTGCAAAGTTTATACATCGCTCATTCGACACTTCCTAGCCATTACGAGTGTGCGGAAAGCTATCACCATCAGAAACTGCACATGGTCTCAGATGTTTACAAAGCGCCTTACTGAAATGAAGTGTAAGCAGTCCGCTATAGCGACAGCTGCGAAGCGCGGTGATCAGAAGCCGTGGGACCCGTAGGGTGGAGCGCGCGAAACGCATTTTCAACTGCGGCAGTAAACATTCTTAGATCAAATCAAGCATTACCTGGAGACTCTGTCTTCCTTACCAGAGTGGCAGCAATATTCTTTCAGGTAATTGTAGATACACCATGAAGGAACGCAGTGACGCATAAATAGAAATCTCCCCTAGTATCTACGCAACCCGCAGAATGGCGCTAATAAATTTAGCATAGCATAAGATGCTTCCGTAAACATTACGTTTTTCGAGGGGGATTGGTTTTATTAGAGAGAGATTACATTGTCTGAAAAAAATGTTTACATGTATTACCCTTGTCGCAACAGTGTGCAGCATAATTAGTAATGATTTCTTTAATGATTCTCATCGCCGTTATTCATTCACTTTAGGATTGCGAAGCCCTTCTTATTAGCCGCAGTAGCCAGTCAGCGCAGATGATTATAAGGTTGAAATAAACTCGAATGAATTGAACTTCTATATTATGCTGGCTCATTCCATAAATCCGCGGCTAGCAACAGGCTTTGCCCAGAATTGTGTCGATGACTGTATAAAAAAAACCAATTTCTTTTCGGAAAACAAGATATTTACCTGGTAATGAGAAAAATGAAATATTTTGAAATCGCACACGGTGCCTGAAACGAATCAGATTCCTTTTTAATTCATTTCCGGGGGTGTCTGTAAAGAACAACGTGTTGAATATAAAGTATGACTATGTTAATAACCTTTATGACCATATTACCATGTTAACGACATCTTAACGATGTTAACAATCATGTTAACAATCTTAACAACGTGTTAACGCTGTTGACAACCATGTTAAGCATCTTAACAACCGTGTTAGTAACCAACTAGACCAATTTGAAACCCTCTTGTCCACCAAAAATTCACTGTTTAGTGAAAAATGTGAACCCTTCCATTTTATTGTCCGGGACTTAGTCGCATGTATGCCGTTTGAATTGCTCACCGGAATATCATGTCTTTCATAGTAAGGGCCGCTGCACCACCAGAAAATGCACCATTGCAACAAAAGCGTAAATATAAGTTGTGCAAATAGAATATACGTTGACATATTCATCCCGAAATTGAGCACTGGCCTCCAGGCCTTCCTCTTTATTTCATTAGCACGTGCTGTAAACAGAGCTACCTCAATCAAACCCCATCTACGCCGGGGCGCGGACAAGGTTGATTTATTGTGGCTGCCTGATAACTAAAAAAAATGGCTGTTAGTTTGTGAAAGCGGTTGCTGTTCATGGCAAAAGTAATGGCCGCCATTGGTAACAGTAGCATATTTGTTAAGTTAGTGTGTGGGCTTCATATGTATTCACTTATTGAATAATTGTTCTGATGTTATGATGGATTCTTATGGCGCAAGGGCAGCTTTGCCCAAAGAACGCCATGGCGCAATGTAGTGTTTATTTCACATGGAAGGGTCAAAGACCCATTTCCCAAGCGAGAGAGGGGGGGTTTATTGACGGAAAGGCAGAGAGGTTGGCCCGAAAAAAATTGGTGGTGGTTTAGCTTTGGTTAAACCTGGTTGACCTGATAGCTACAGCTGGCCGAGTGGAATTTGGTCACATGACCAACCACGCGACGCACTATGTGATCAGCCACGGCGCCGCGCCGCCGGCAGCTGCTCCGCACCACGTGACCAACCACGTCACAGCGTGGCGGTGCCAAAACCGCCACGGCACCGCCACGGTGAAGGCTCGAAATGCTACCGCAATGTAGCTACCGCTACAATAAATATCTGGCCCACTACTCTGCACTGGGGAACCGGAAGAGGACAAAAAAGAGGGTCACGATGGGGGATGATGGTGATGGGAGCAGGCAGATTAAAAAAAATACAAGGCACACTTTCTTACATCACAAACGCGAGGCAAGGCCCATGGCGTGAAAGCGCTCCCGTTGCCTGTACAGCTTTCGAGCTATCTGGCCAAGTCCCGAGGATGAAATCCTCCGAAAGGGGCCTGGTGTTAAAAGACCTCAAAGCAGACGCTAGCATGAGTCTTTCTCGTGCATATGCTGGGCACGCCACTAAAAAAATTGGCGGTGGTTTAGCTTTGGTTAAACCTGGGGTGACGCGATAGCTACAGCTTGCCGAGTGGAACTTCGTCACGTGACCAACCACGTGACGAACCACGTGATCAGCCACGGCGCCGCTCCGCCGGCAGCTGCTCCGCACCGCATGACCAACCACGTGACAGTGTGGCGGCGCAGGCATGGTGTGGCGACGCCGGCACCGCCACGGCGCCGCCACGCTGATGGCTCGAAATGCTACCGTAATGTAGCTATCGCTACTCAACATGTTCTACAGTCTTTAACATGCCACAGGTGGTACAGTCCAGGGAGACCGCTAGTCCAATTAAGTGCAAGTACTTGCGCGTGAAGGCGACATTTAAACGTAATCTATGGGTTATGCATGCAATAAAGCGTGGTATTCTACGAGGAAAAGAAAAGGTCATCGCCAGATCTAGCCGTTTAAGGCGGATGTGTCGAGTGCCTGGCAGGGCCCAGTACCTAGCCGTCGCACTCCTCATAGATCCCAAAAGAAGACAAGTGGTGTCCGGTCCAGAGAAGGGCACAGCTGTGCGCAGGCCACTGCTGAAGGCGTTCCTTGCAGCAATGCCGGTGGTGGTTTGGCATATAGGGGACCGTCTTATATTGGTGCTTAGAGACAGCGGAGCCAACACAGTTTTGGTTCGAAGAAGCATGGTGAAGGACGAGGATCTCACAGGGGAAGCGTCGGCTGTCACTCTGGTAGATAGCACAGTAAGGTACCTTCCTGAAGCCAGAATCCTAGTGTTCACGCCATATTATACTAGACAGCTAGGTAGTGACAAAATGCATAAAACAACCCCTCTACAATCTCATCTTGGGAATTATTACGGGTGCAAGAATTGTCGAGTACCCCGATCCCGAGTGGAGGGTGCTCGACGTTGAAGAACACTAAAAGGAGGAAAGGCCCACGACAGCTCAGGCGGGTGATGGACTACAAGAAAGTAAAGAAGGCACTCCTCCAAAGATTCAGGCTCACAACAGAGGGTTTTCGAGAGCGATTTTGCACCACCGCGAAACTTGAGGATTCTTAAACCGCTCAGCAGTTAACACAATAAATAGCCCAGTGCCTTCAGGGGTTCAGGCGCAGTAGAAGAAAGTTATCTTCTTTCAGTGCACAACGTCAGGCTCAAATACCCACAATCTTATGTTTAACCACTAAACCCTGTAGTAGACATACGTTAGAAATGGCTATAAAAAGAAAGAAAAATAAAGGTGTCTTTCCCGCACCGAAAGATGGCACAATGGGCTTAAACCAATTAGAATATCAAATAGCGAGGGCGGGTGCCAATATCAAATTTAGAAGAAAAAAAAACGTTGTGGGGGCTACCATGGTCAGCAAAACAGCAGCCGAGGGTGGCCCTGCTCAGCGCAATTATTGGTAAATGTGGTGGTTTCCTGTTACTCAAATAATTGATTAAATGATATCTGAGCACGTTATACAATTTTTAGTTCTTCAGTGCGTCTTGTTTAGTGACAAGTCTCTTGCTGAATTACACCAATGTAGTCTTCTTGCTATCTTGATTGCTTTGGTGGATTATTATGGTGCCACTTCTGGGTGCATATCTTGCTATAGCTTGCTTTGGTGTGATGATCTTCTGCCACTTCTGGGTGCATGTCCATGGCTTGCTGGTCATTTTGTTTGCCTTGACCTATGACATAGCGGTATTAAAATGTGCATTAGTGAATTTTGCCATGTAAATCCTAGTTGGGTTTGTAACTTTTTGTTTTACTATTGTTAACGCTTGAACCAGGTGATATATACTGAAGATTGTTCTAAGTTTTTTGTTCTCTTTTCTTTTTTATTTCTTTTTGCTCCATTTTTAGCTTTTCTCTGTTTAGACAGAGAGTAATGGGAGCCTCCATCGCCGTTGTCTGCGCCAACCTCGCATTAGAAACCATTGAGAGAGCAGCCATTTCCACGTTCCAACCAGCACCAAAGTTGTTCCTACGCTATATGGACAACTGTTTCAGCATTATGCATCACGAAGATGTGCAGCCTTTCCTACTTCATCTAAATTCAATTCAGCCATCATTACAATTTACATTAGTACATTTTTCGAAAAAGAAGCCAACGGAAATATCACTTTTTTTGATGTCTTTGTGCAACGAAAAACAACCGTGCTTGAAACCTCAATATATCGAAAACCGACGCACACCGGGAAGTACCTCAACTTTCAGTCCGCACATCCAATAGGTCACAAGCGGTCAGTCGCCAAATCGCTTTTTAATCGAGCTTTCACCCTATGCTCGAGCCAAGAAAAACGCCGCTACGAAATCGACAAAGGGAAGCAAAACTTGAAAACAATGAATATCCTCAGCAGCTAACGAAAAGCCAAGAGCAATCCGCTCACGCCTCTCGTCCTAGCCAAGAGCAGAAATTCGCAGAAGCCGAGCGAGCGAGCTTTCTTTATGTTTCCGGCATAAGTGAAGCACTTTCACGCATTTTCAAAGGCTATGACGTGCACATTTCTCATATGCTTAAAATAACAGCTAGTCTGGGTAAAAGGTCGTCTAGATCTCTCAAGGTACCCGGGCGTGGTATACGAGATACCGTGCCATGTCTGTGACACCGCTTACATTGGCGAAACCGGAAACTTCGGACGCAGGCTCGGAGAGCATCAGAATGACGTTACGAATGGCCGCTACACACCTAATGCTTTTGCGGAACACAGCGTATCAACGGGACACTCCATCGATTGGGACGAAGCATCAGTCATTGCCACAGAGAAAAACTTATCCTCGCGACTTCTTTTAGAATCTTTTCATATACATAACACAAAGCATGCTCTTAACAGGACACGTGGAAATCTTCCAGAGATCTACAATCGCTCATTACGCAATTTTAACCGTACTTAAGCCACCGTCGTTACATGCGGCGCTCTCTGTGATCAAGGGACCCGTAGGGGCCCCGAAACGTCGTGTTTCGTTTAAGTCGAAACTTTTGACGAGTGTATGTGTATTTCTACAATGTTCGCCCCTCGTTAGACGGTATTGTGTGAAACTCTGGACTATATAGAGAGTAATGTATGTTTCCTTTTATTATCTTTCCCTCTTTTTTTTTTGAGGGTGGTCGACAATGCTTATTAAGCTTTGGGAACTTCATTAGGTGTTGTTGAAGTCTGTGTTTTATGAATACAATCTACAGCCTTATGTTCTATTGTTTTATTTGGTGATGTTGACTTATTTTTTTATGCAACCAGATTTTCGAGATTTGAGCAATAAGGGAGACAGGAGATGACACATGACAATAAGGCGCCGGTGCTGCGAGCACCCCAGTAATACTGGCAGGTTACGTTGGTTCCCTTGACAAGCCCAGAAGCACGCAATTTAGATGATAGAATTATTTTTATGTTGACGTGTTTCCTCGCATGCGCATAGCGTTTCGATGACATTTCGCAAAGAGAAAAAAAAATTCTTTTATGGCACTTAGATGTCTCTTAACTGCGGGAAGGCGAAAGCCGTTTCCGAATCATTGCCGTGATTTGAATTTGCCGCGCTTGAATTCATTTCACGACAGAGCAGAAGAGCAACTTGCGCGAGCGTGGCGCCGCGTGACCTGGCTCACTTGCGTAGGTCACGACCGAGAAGAGCAGCTGGCGCGAGCGTGCACCACGTGACCTAAGTCACGTGACCTAGGTGGCGATGTAACGGACGGATGGTCACCGCACCTTGGTTACGTCACCTAGAAGGCGTTGTAACGGGCGGAAGGTACCCGCGAGTATGAGCCATTTTACACCACGAGTATGAGCTATTAAAGGCTACGGTGGTCGGTGGTGTTTCCAGAAGCGTAATAAATTTCCCATGATCTAACCGTGGTGTGTGCTGACTTAGAAGCAGGATTTCTTGAAAGAATTTATCTCAAATGAGTCATCCAGCTGCACTGTGCAGTAATAGAAGCGTCTTCTATCTGAGCTGGTTTACGTGGAATACGGTATGTAGAGGCTTTTTTCTGAACAAACAGTCATCGCCATTTAAGCATACTCGCGGGTACAAAGACAAGCTCTGTGAAGCCGCGAATGGAACTTGGAATTAATGAGTTTGTGAGCAGTGGGCCTTCTTTTCGGGTGCGCAAATTTCATTAGGCGAATGCTGGACACGCAGCTCCAAGAGTAGCGCGGCGAAAACTGGATTCGGCGAAGAAGCCACCATAGTCTCGCGCAAGGTGCCACGCCAGAGTGCAATGAGGTGCAACGTCTACCTCGCCTCTTCGTGGTAGCCTGAAGAAGAGACCGCTGCTGTCTGTGGTGATGGATTAGCCTTGCTTCTTTAATTATTGTCTTCGCGTTAGTCATCTCTGACAAACGTGGACCTGCCCTGAAGCCGAAGTGACTTCCATTATTTTGTATTTACATTGTGCATGCTCCATCCCTGAAGACACGCATGTTACAGGCGCTTTTCTCGATTTGGTTACGTCCCAGATGCTTCCGTCCCGCGTTCATGTGGCGAAACATCAGCAGTTGTCTCATGGTTTCAGGCAGAGGTTTGCGAGTGGCCTCTGTTGTAGCAGAGACGTCTTTCCGGCCTGAACCGCGCGAATGTATAGAATAGCCATTGGTTCGGGGGAGGAAGGCAAAACATTTAGGAGAGCTTAGAAAGCGGACCTGAAAGAAATGCAATTGGTAAAAAAGGACAACCAACGGGTAGAGCTCACTTTTCAAAATGAGAATTACGCCTCCACATGCGTTGTACTTATTTCTTAAATAACTAATTAAAAATTAATTACTTATTTTTGTTTATTCAATACTGGTAGCCTCAAGATGAGACTGTAAGCAGGACCGGCGATTATAAAAAACCGAATTTGGTAATGCGTGTGTAAAACACATCACAAAGCGACATAAGCAACCGGCAAAAACTTTCACGAAAACAAAAAATAGCAGTTGCAAGGTTCTGTGCAAAAATAAATGAGGAACACGTAGCAGCATTTAAAGCTCGTAAGAGTGCAACTCAAGAGCTTTTACGAATGACCCCGCAGTTGGGCATTCCGCAATGCTGGCTAGTAACCGGTTCAATTCATGAATCGTCTTCGGAAGGAAGGAGTTTGTCGATGTGACAACAAGGCAGGAATAAATTTTAAATTTTTAATGCGATGTGGTTGTTCGCCCGCTGTCTAACTCTATGCACACGTGTTTGCGCAAATCATATCACAGCTGTACAGACAAGCATGAACTCCCTTGAAGCTGAAAAAAATGCAAAACGTGGCATTTTTTAAACCGCAATGAAATTAATAGGGCTTGAAGCGTCAGCTTCGGTGCCCATCAAGTGGCATACGCCATTTAGGCTGATTCCTCAAGAGCCCTCTGGGTTCTAAACCCGCTAGAGAGGTGCTGTTCTCGTATAATTAAACTTGGATGCCGAGCAAACAAATACCCTCCCCTTTCCCACCAAGCCAGTCTTTTCCCCAGTCCATCGGCAACGTTGCAGCGCTCACCCAGAGAGAACACTTGTGGCGTTATATACGTAGAAGGTCTGTACTTTATTAATGGCCGCTGGCTATGCCTGGTCAGAGTGATTCCGGTTACTGCGGGATTCAGGAGTGACAGTTGCTAACGTACCCCTCAGAAACACAGTTTCATCCCAGCAGCCTGATAGATGGCTTGGGACCTGCCTTTGATACCCGTTGAGTTCTTCGGCTAGCTTATCCTTCATACTACACGCTAGGTTCGCCGTTCTGTGTGGGTTGCCATGCACTCGCTGTGTGGCGCCGCTTAGGTAACCGCAGACGCTGTCGTCACTTGGAGAAATACCACATGGGCGATACAATCCTGGAATAGAGTGAAGCAAAATTTGAAGCAGGAGGTTGCAAATTGTATGTGCGGGAAAGTAACCTCAGCTACAAGGTGAAGACACCTCCTGGTACTAATCGGGTGCCGCATAGAGATCTTCACTTGGTGAAACGCCACAGAAGGATGATGGGGGAGAAGCGATCTATAGCACGGTGTTCTCTGCAGGTGCCTAGCATGGAGATTGAGCGTTGTATGTACACGATTTGCATGGGCGAGCATTTTGCATAAGCGCTGTGCAGAGCCAAGCGAAGCTAAACTTGCGTTAGCTAATCGAAAATGAGTCATTTTGGAGACGTATCCAATGAAATGGCCTCGAGGGGAATTGCCACTCGTGCGCACAACATATATTACAACGACCACAAACGCGGACATTGGCAAAATTTCCTTATGCGTGAATATCACCGTATCACCGTTAACTAGGCCGCTGAATACAGGCGAACATTTCGTCAGTGGTGTGCTTTTTAAGTGCAGCTAAGTAGAATGCCTGTGCTTGTTGACTTCCTTTTCGAGCATTAGGCTGCTTCGCTTAAGAAAACTAACGCGTCAACGTATATCGTAGAAATAAAATTTCTGATGACGCCTAAATGCCATTAGGTGTGACAATGCGATAGCCTGAGAACCTTGCTGTCAGCTGCCATACTGAACTGCACATACCATACAAAGCACACATACCGTGGATTACAAAACAAAGAATGCAGGACTGCAGAAATCTTTCATATATTTCCATTCAACAAATTGCCCTCCTTTGTCATCATCATACACAACGGATTACAACACAAACATTCGCATTAGCCTGCGTAGTCGCAGTGAGTGTAGTCCAAGTCCATGTATATTTCAACGCCACTGTCCCAAGAGTAGAATTCCATCTCTTCTTGAAACATGTGTTCTTGCTTAAAATCCTGATTGACATTATCTGATTGGCCCTCCATCTTCAACTGTAGCCACCCGCCGTATTCTTCATGTGCCAACCATACTATGATAACACGTTCCTTTGTCCGCCTCGAAACCTCCTCCATTCATACTGGCCACCCTCCGGTTCTTCTCATGCTAGCCACCTTCCGACATCGCCATCGTCTCTCTCAAAAATGTAAAAGGGAAATTTTTATGTTTGTGCTTTAACAGGTGCAAGATGTCGGAAGTCGCAACTGGCTCTTCCGCGCACCAACTTTGACAGATAGGCCAGTGTGTGACAATGCCGGCTTTCCCTGCCAGTAAGGCTCTTGTGCTGTCGCATAAGTTATCAGCTACGTTCTAGTTAATTGTGACCACACAGTCGACGAGATCACTCACTCACTCACTCACTCACTCACTCACTCACTCACTCACTCACTCACTCACTCACTCACTCACTCACTAACTCACTCACTCACTCACTCACTCACTCACTCACTCACTCACTCACTCACTCACTCACTCACTCACTCACTCACTCACTCACTCACTCACTCACTCACTCACTCACTCACTCACTCACTCACTCACTCACTCACTCACTCACTCACTCACTCACTCACTCACTCACTCACTCACACAGACACACACACACACACACGCACGCACACGCACACGCGCACTCACACACGCGCACACACGCGCGCGCAGAAAACGGGCTCAAGGTGTACTATACTGATATCGCAGTAAACAAGAGAGTCTGATGTCTAATATGAAGCTGCATGGAAAGCAGCTAAAGACAGAAAGCTAGACAGAAGGCAGATTCGCAAGGAGGGCCGCACCGCCACCTTCAAGGTACAATAGGTGATCAAAGTCGCGCCGCAGCAAGAGCGTAGGAAAGGTCAACACTAAGCAGCCGGCGCCGCCGTTTAGTGTGGTTTCCTACCAATGACAGCTGTCGTCGAATCTTATAACTAATGCACGGTTCAGTTAAACCAATTGTTGCTCATTTTTATGTTTCCGTCTTGAAAACTATATAAGGATAGCAAATGTGATTTGCAATTTCATAACACACACGGTGAACCTCAGACCTACGGAAGAAATGTAGAGAGCGTCATATTAGTTGTTGCGATCGTAGCTGGAGTAGGTCACAAAGTGAATAATTAAAATGACACTAACTAAAGCGCAGGCTTAGACATCCGAAAAAAAGTGAATTAATCACGAAACACAATACATGCAGAAGGAAAAAAAGACGGTAAGGCAGTAAAAAAGGTAGCGGAACGAAAACTTTCCCGCATGTGCGTTGTTCGAATACTCGTATTTCGACCGTCCTTTCATTCACGTCTGCGCAATCAACAACTTTACAGGAACGCAACCATTTCTTGCATACCACCTTATACTTCTCTTTCGATTCTCACGTTTATTTTTCTAGACAGCCTTCTCTAGAGTGAATTAGTGGTCACCTAGAAAAAGTTGAAATTGCCCTTAAAATGCAGCGTTCACAATGCGCATGTCACCAGTCGTATATTGAAGAAAACTTAACCTCGTGGTTTCAGAGTTCCGGAATATTTATTCCTCACACTTTTAGTCCTTCACAGTTTTAACGGTGGACTAGCCCCGGCAAGGTGCAAGCGCAATGGTACTACATATGCTATCCTCGGGCCGTTAAAAATTTCAGCAAAAACATGTATGACCTTTTCTTTTCGTCTTCCTGTTTCAAAAGGCTATTCTAGCAATCTCTCCTCTTTCCTCATGGTAGTGCGCTCGCCAGCTGTGGTATTCTATTTTTATCACGTTGTAAACCGAAACTTAAAGGCGCGAGAAATAGCGAAAATAGTGTAAAATTGAAAGAAGGTGAGGAGAGCGATATAAATAAATCCTTTCATGTGACAGTAAAGTTCAGGCCACATTACTTTTGAGTCGCTTCTGCATGAGCAGAGGACTTCAGCTCGACGCGAAACTTCCGCTCAAACGTATCTCGAATCTCATGTTCACGCACCGGTAATCTGCTTTAAGAGAAAAAAAAAGGGGCGGCTCAGCTAACGGAGCTTATTGTTCCTTTTCGGCGGTTTTTCTTTCCACTTTTCTTTTCCGGCCCATTTGAATGAGAAAGAAATATTCGCTGTGATTAAAGTACGGCACTGGAGAAACCGTAGCTGTAAACATAATAAATTTATTTCTTGTACCTCTATTTTTTTTAAAAAAATTGCTACTTTTTCTTTGTATTCGAGTCCTGCATAAACCTTTCTCCCGAGTTTGCTCGTTCACTGCAGAAGTGCGACATTAAAAAAAGTTACGGAGGTTGATACGATGCTCACAGAGCCGTTTCCTCTTTGAGGCAGGCACTGCCAATGTCTTTCTGTAACTAACAGACGGAAATATTACACCCTAACTAAAAAGATCCCTGCGATCTATATTGTGTATCCTTCGTTCTTCATGCATCGCTTAGCTGTGTAGGCGTCTTTTGAATACCCTTATAGGCCATTGCCTTCCCCAGTGCTAAAATTCAGGAAAGTGTTTTTTTCTGCCCTGAAGGCGAAAACTACATTGAAGTTGAGCGTGTGACGGAATTCCGTCTGGCCGGAAGCGTACATTTGAAAAATAAGAGACGCCGACCAGTGAAGAAAGGTTCGTTATTGACGTTTCGGCTTCCACACGGAAGCCTGGTTCACAATGAATTCATCACCAAACAAGGGTCGTTTAAATATGGTTGAATAATTGGCGCAACGAGCGTGCGTACATTGGGTTTAGATTACCGTCGTTCCGGTTTAACGTGTGTGACGTAGTTTGTATGATTAGGGATTCCAAATGAAGTCGTGATGCTGCTACTTTTTCGGTTGCAATGATACTTGCCTTGTCACAGTCAATTTTGTGGCCGTTCACGACGGCGTGCTCCGCTGAGGCGTTGTTGCGAATGTTTTCATTTTTTAAGTCCCGAGCGTGCTGCTGTAATCGCTTGCGGTAGTTTCCAGTTTCCCCGATATACACACCGTTGCAGTCTGCGCAGGAGATTTCGTACACAACTCCGGGGAATCTTTCCTTTGGCAGTGTGTCCTTCACCTTTACAAGCTGATGGCACATCTTTCTGGCCGATACATGTGCCACCTGCACGTCATATTCCTGTAGGACACAAGTGAATGACTGGTACATGTCCTAGGGGAATATGACGTGCAGGTGGCACATGTATCGGCCAGAAAGATGCGCCATCAGCTTGTAAAGGTGAAGGACACACTGCCAAAGGAAAGATTCCCCGGAGTTGTGTACGAAATCTCCTGCGCAGACTGCAACGGTGTGTATATCGGAGAAACTGCAAACTACAGGAACCGATTACCGCAGCACGCTCGGGACGTAAGAAATGAAAGCATTCGCAACAACGCCTCAGCGGAGCACGCCGTCGTGAATGGCCACAAAATTGACTGTGACAAGGCAAGTATCATTGCAACCGAAAAAGTAGCAGCATCACGAATTCATTTGGAAACCCTAAACATACAAACTACGTCACACACGTTAAACCGGAACGACGGTAATCTAAACCCAATGTACGCACGCTCCTTGCGCCAATTATTCAACCATATTTAAACGACCCTTGTTTGGGGATGAATTCATTGTGAATAATGCTTCCGTGTAGAAGCCGAAACGTTAATAACGAACCTTTCTTCACTGGTCGGCGTCTCTTATTTTTCAAAATCGAAAACTACGTTATTAACTACAAAACTTATTTCTCTGATGAAACAGCAAACGATTATAAAGCAGCGGTTTGTTATTCGTTAATGTTTTTTCTTTCTGTCCTCTTATTGTAGCGCTTTAGTTTTTTAACATAAATTCGGCGGAGTTTACGTGTTGTTCGTGCGTTTTAGTATCGTAAGGCATGGTGTTGAAATCCCAAACAATACGTGATATTAAAATAAAACTTGTAACCCCTCTGCCGCATTATGGCATTGTGACGTGTCGAAGTCAATGGAAAAAGAGTGCAAAGAAGACGATTGCAAATGAAGGACTGTGTCCACCACATTATCCTTTCTCGCACTGTGACCAGCTGGTTTTCCTGAGCGTACTCATCCAGTTGCATATGCATGAAGTTTGCACACAATGCACCTCATTGTAGTTGCGCGCCATCTTTATTTTTGAAGGGAAAAAATTGGCAGTGGCTTAGCTCGGCGGTGCCAAGGTATACGTAGCGAAAGCTAAGGCATAGCTTGGTTAGCCTTGGTTAATCTTGATTGCAAGTCCAGGTTAGTCTGGTTTTCTTGCTATTTGTTGTCCGTGGCTGGTCACGTGGTTGGTCATCTGGTATGGTGCGACCACGGTGGGACTGCAAGCACCGAGAAACTGCGAGTTCGTGTCCAATGTAGCTTCCGCTACAAAACTTCGCTTTTGCAGCTACAAAGCAGAAAGGCACTTATCCATTCAGGATTATGCGAGAAATTGCCCCTACAAAGCCATACCTATTGAAACATGTGCACAGGTTTGAATAGGTCGACAAATAGGATTATGGAACATTTCGTTTAACATTATAGGATGAAGCTTCCAAATCGATTCAGCCTTTGAGAGACTCCTTAGTGGAGGGCTCCGTATAACTTCGATTACCCGTGGTTAATTACCGTGCCTTTACATCACACAGTGCATGCAAGTCGTTGGTTCGAACCCGCCTGCTACGGTAGCAATTCGGTGGAGGAAGAAGGGGAAAGGTCCGTGTACTGTGCGTTGTTAGTACTCGTTAAGAACCCTAGGTGGTCGAAATCGTCCGGAGCCCTTCACTACGGCGTCCCTCATAGACTGAGCCACTTTGGGACATCCATCCTATAAAGCCAAAGCAAATGTACCATAATCCTATTTGCTGACCCATTCAAACCTATATACATTTTTCAGTAGGTATTTTACGAGTGACTGTCGTTGTAGTTTCGGCTATCTTAGGGTCAGGAATGTTTGGCTGATACGTGTCTACAGTGCAGGCTTGACGTTCGTGGTATTGAGAATCTACAAATTTCTATAGGTAATTGCACGTAAACATTGGAATACAATATGTTTTGCACAGTCAGCCCTTCTCAGGTGTGAGTTAAATATCTTGTGTTAAGATGTCATTCCAAGACAAGAAAGACTTCGTAAATATCTACTTACTTTGTGCTCCATAAGTAGAGCTTAAAAAGGTGTGGAGCTGATTTCGCTTGTACAAACTAGACTGAATTGTCCGAGGTCGACTGCATGCCCAATTAAACTCACGTAATAGATATAAACAATTGGTGTCAGCTATAGAAGAGACGAACATGTGCCAAAAAAAGAAATATCCAGTAGCATGAATGAACTGGCTTCTAATATTCTGCTAAAGACAAGCAGGGCAGCACCAGAAGTGACCACAATAGCTACACCCACCACATAATGATATCTAAACAACAAAATATTGGCTTCTTGATGCGTGGTCGTCGTCAATACCAGAGGAAGACTGCGCACACGAAGTATGGAAAACTTGTTGAAGAGTCCTCGAACCCGGAGAACGGCTGGACGTTTGCACCAAGTACAGCCTTCCTCAGAAGCGTTGTGGCAATATTTACTTACTGATCCTGTGAGATGCTTTGTGTTGTGTGGTGGCCGTTCTTTGTAATTTTCAGTAAATCCTTATGTGTAAACAGCTCAGGACATGAAATGTGCGAGAACAAGGGTAAGCCAACAGTAAACGTATGTGCGCTGGGCCTCCTCGTTTCCCTGCTACTTTTGCGCAATTTTTCTGGCCCTGAAGGAAGTGCCGGTTTATGCGTGGCAACAAGAAGCCCGGTTTCGTGCCAACAGCTACCATCACTCAAATAATGACAAAAAAAGGAAGGGGGCGAGAGTGAGAGAAAGTGCTTCTTAGGCCTGAGCGATAAGTTTGCCAACTTGCTTCCCTCGTAATGGATCATCACGTGAGAGAAAAACACACTGAACAGCAGCGAGCTAACCGTCAGTTCCGCGCAAAAACGAAGGTGCAGAGAAAGATGAGCATTAGTCCAGAGATATGAACCAAAGAGTTTAAAATACACATCGACGCGGAGACGGATTGGGTAATACATCAACTCGAGACGGTGTTTACGTGTTGTGGAAAAGCTGCTATTGATGTTAGCAAAACAACGCTGGGTAACTATGCAGCCACCTCGCAAAAATCATTCTTTCTATCGTAGCCGTCGCATCTTTCTATTCGCGGAAGAGTTACCACCAGTAATGAATGCAAGCAATATCTTGACCCCAAACAACACTCGACGATAAGCGTTTAAAAGCATCTCTTTAGCACACAAAGGTCGAGTAGCTTAGAGATGTGTGGTGAATTTATTGATAAATTGCTAGTGCCAGAGGAAAGCCGGTACTCCTGCGGGTGCAACTCAACCAGCTTTTTCAATGCCTTGTTAGAGGGCGAAAGCCGACACATTGAATTTAGGCACCATTTCAGCGGTCAAAGTGAGCTTTGCTAGATGTATTTGCATAAAAATAAACGCAAGATACGCGCGTCTTTTAAAACATTCCATAGATGGGCTCTTCTGCTTCTGCATTAGCACAAATTGCGGGGGTAAATAAAAGGACACAATAGCATATGTTCAAATTTTAACTCTGTATTTCAATCTGCCCAACTAAGAATTTAAAGTCGACAGAGGACTGAGAATGATGTCGCCAACGACACATCACAGACTTCAATGCGAAGGTGGGCAAGAAGCAGGCTGGTGACGAGGCGGTAGGCGACGATGGAATAGGTTCTAGGAATAGGAGGGGAGAGCTATTAGGAGAGTTCGCAGATATAAATAATTTGCTGGTCATGAATATCTTAATCCGCAGACGAGAGAACAGGGAGTCGACGTGGAAGAGCCCCAATGGGAAGACTAAAAATGAAATACATTTCTTACTATGCGCTCAACCTGACATCGCTCAGGATGTGGAGATCCTTGGAAAGGTGTGTTGAAGCGACCAAAGAATGGTAAGGTCTGAATTAGCTTAGACTTGAAGAAGGAACGTAAGAAGCTAGTGAAACGGATGTCCCTTAAAGAGTTATCAGTAAGAGGGAAAATAGAGGTATTCAAAATATCGCTGCATAACGGATATTCACATTTAACTGAGGAAGACTATCTTAATTATCATGCAATGAACGATTTTATGACATCTATCATTACGGAGTGCGCTGTAGAAGTAGGCGGTAGGACGGTTCGACAGGATACCCGCAAGCTATCTCAGGGGACGAACGATCTGATTTAAGAAACGTCAAAGCAGGAGAGGGACTAACCCTATAGACAGAATATGGCCAGCAGAGCTATCGAAGTAGATGAATAAGTGCAACATAGCCGACATAAGGATGTTTAATATGGAGAGAATCGAGCGTGCTCTAACTTGGACAAGGTGGACAATGTCGTTAGCAGTATGGATGATATAGTTAAATTAGCAGGAAAGTTCTGCACAAATCTATACAGTAGCCAAAGTAATCAGAACGCTAATGAGAGAGACAGTAGGGCCCAGTAAAGCGTCATCTCACCATCTCACATGTAAAAAGGTTTACACATAGCCGTCCAGCGAGAAAACCTACCTCTAAGCAAGGGGCAGCCTTGGCACACAAGGATCATTCATGGTGTAAAATTCACGAAATCTTACCAATCAGCCCCTGCCACCTTAATTGGTGCTGTACTTGAGATAAGCTCCCCTTGAACACTTCACCTTTACATGAGCACTACGCTACTTTCTATGAATTCATGTCTGGACAGGGGCACGGCACAAAGGGTACAGCAAATGCGCGATCCACTCTTAAAAGCACTGAGCACAGCAATAATAATCGGCTACAGCCGCCACTTTCAAATCTGATTAAATTCTGTGAAGCAGCACAGCACACAAACAAAAAAATATTATTGCACCCTCCCAACCAAGCTCATCCCACCACCAGTGCTGCTTCCAAAGCACGAATAAAGCGGCGAAATAGAGCACGACCTAGTTGAGGTACTTATCAGAACGTCCATGTAAAAATACTGCACAATACTTTCAATTTGATCACTGTTATGAGCTGATATCGTTCTACATAAATTACATTAATTATTCCGCCAGCTTCACTGCGTAAGAGGATTTTGAATTGCGTACTCATGGCATTCGCGTTTTCTACATTGTCTTCCACACAGCTTTGTGAAAGCACAGAAGATTTACTGGCGAACACCGAAAAGACGAGACCGGAGGGAGAATGCGCGGGGCACTAACCACGCCGTTTGTGCAGCATTTACTGATTACAACGGATCTGCTTATCTAAGCAGTTCACTTTATGTGTTTCGCTGTATCTCCTGATTCAACATTCGCGTTGGATTCAGAAAAAGGGGAAGCGGTGCTCTTTGGACTGAATCGGGTTCATTGAGCCCTACTGATAATCGCTGGAAGTGTTCAAGACAGAAATCGAAACACACAGGGCGCACAGAAGAGTATAGTTTAGTTTGTTGGCGTGATATCTCGGGCGTCCAGCTCCTCGATGCCTAACGCGCATGTATATATTCACCCATCGCCTCCCAATTCAAGCTTAAAATACCTTTTCCAAAGACCAGTTCTCGAGCGTAGCCCTCTTCATTACCACTGTCGCCACCGCTTTAGTGAAAAAAGAGCATTTATTATTTTAACTCAAGAATGCACTCAACTTTAACAGTTTTTGGCGTCAGTCACATCCGCGGGGTTTTGTCTGAGCATGGCGACTATCTTCGGCCCTGCTTCGTCTAATAAATGAAACATCACTCTCGTGTTTGCAGAAGGTACTTCGTGTATTGTCAAGAAAATTTTCAACACGAACTAGTAGAGCAGCCAGAAGAATATTGAGTGAAAAAGAGCTACTGTGCAGTTAATTGATTTCTGAATCGATTAGCGGTCGTTATATACAAGGCCGCGTACGAGAAAGGCAGTTGCGCGTTCGTCATTTTCAGCAGCAATTGTCGACGTTTTCAGCACCTCCCAGCACTTTTTTGGTAGTCTGATCCTCCATTAGCGCGGACATGAGTGTCAGTCCTCAGTGATATCCCAGTCATTACCTCTTGACTTTGAAGTTTAGTATTTTTTACAGTGATAAAATTTAGTTTGGGGAATTGCGTTTCTAGGCCGCGCGTTATAATGACATTTCACATTTTTTGCATGTTTGTCAGCGAGAAAACCCGATTAGTAGACCTACCTTTTAGACGTTTTCCGGCCAACGAGGCCGACCAAACCGATCTAAATTGTCGCCCGACCGACTGTCGGCAAATCGGCGAGCGAGCGAAAACTTTACCCCTACGAGGCGATGGTTTGCGTGGCCGCGCTCCGCTCTGCCTTATCCGCACTAAAAATAAGCAAAACAATTTGCTGCGTTTTATATGTTTATATCTGGAGGCTCGCCAGTGATCAACTTTTTGCCAAATTTTTACATTTCTGTAGATGCTGGCCCCCCTCCATGACGAGAATGCCTATTGAGAACCGAGGATTCGTGTGACCGATTTCGGCGATTGTGGAGAGCAGACTGACAAGTTCTCGGGACGGTAAACAGTCGTCAAGCGTAATGTTGGCCACAGTGCCCTGAAATCGACGATTGTGTGCATTGCAGGACGCGCGTGCAATAAGCGGTAAGCTCCAGTGTGATCCATTCTGTCGACGAATATTTGAGGCGGCTGGTAGCAGTAGTCAGCATCAGTTCTATCCAACAATCCAGGCCTTTTAATTAATGCTAATGTTCGCCATGCACACTTTTATTTATTTATTTATTACAACTATCTACAACATCTACAGCAATATTGTAGATGGATTAACGACATGCGAAACGCAAAGAAGACACTGGGAACATGTCACCAAGGTTACACAGAATAGAAAACAAGAAGAAATGAATTCACAACTAGTACTAACTATTAGAAACGATTATCGACGATGCTAACTAGTTCTGGATAAAGCGATTTAGAATTTTGTGTTGATCGCATGAGAGAAAACAGATACACTAAGCGGGAAGCGCCGATCTTATGCGGTGACAAGAATCCGACCGTCAAGCATTCTCATGCAGGCTGTCGATCGTCAGCGCTTCTTTCTGAGTTTCTTTATTTTGTAAGTACGTAAATATTCAACTGGAGCGCAAGAGGAGAAATTATGTTAGATAAGCAAGAAAGAGCCGCATTTTCTCTGCCATGCAAATGAACGGTATGTTTTGACCCAGACGTAAACATCCGTCCCGACGGGATGCAATCTGTTATCGGACCATACTTAGAGAATTTCGCGCTCAGACAGGAAATGTTGAATCGTGTTCTATTATCGTAAAGGCCTCATTTAGTGAATGCACGAGTTGTTTTCTGAACAAACAGAACAAAAACAAGAGCAGCAAATTTTCAAATCAGCAGCCACGGAATTTCGCGCAGCCACCCCGCGAGGCTAAGGGTGGGACAGAGTGAAGTCGGTGACGCCTATTGGTCGGCGCCGGCAGCGAGTCATCGTGTCGTCGTAGTTTGGCAAGGAAATCGGCTGACGGCTGCACGACCACTCAGTTCTCAACGACGGGCTACCGACAGCATCGCCAGCCAAACCATATGCGCGCTGTCGGCAACTGCATAGTATGACAACGGTCAAGACGACGCAAAAACCACGTCTGCCGACCGAGATAGACCTAGTTTGATCGCGCGTTTAGTCGACAAAGAATAGACAACAGCATAAAGGGTTACCTCTGATTGCCTCGGTCTTAATCTCTAACGTCCACGCGTTATCTTGGCGTGGAAGCTGGGATAGAATAACGTGAGAGTGCGAATTCCTATCTCTGTTTCACAAAAATCCTATTCTTCAAGAAAAGAAGAGGATGAAGTGAGGCTACCTGCTGATGAAGGGCTCGATAAAGGATCCGACTTCGTTGTGGCGACTGCGGTAATCTTTCGCGGGGTTTAGGTTAGCTTGTCACTGCGTGGAGGATCGATCAGGTTGGGGTACAGTGAAAGGAAAAGGCGGGACGAGTGGACGATTGGCCCGCGGTGTCATAGAAGGCTCGGTTCTGCAGTTACCGATACGGAAGCGTAAAACTAGACATAAAAAAATAAGCGTGTTCTTTAAAAAATGATGGTTTGGTTTCAAGGGCTTAACATCCCAAAGCAACTCAGGCTATGAGAGACGCCGTAGTTAAGGGCTCCGAAAATTTCGACCACCTGGGGTTCTTTAACGTGCACTGACATCGCACAGTGCACGGGCCTCTAGAATTTCGCCTTCATCGAAATTCGACCGCCGCGGCCGGGATCGAACCCGCGTCTTTCGGGCCGGCAGCCGAGCGCCATAACCACTCAGACGCCGCGGCGGCTCGTTTAAGAAATGAGTCTTAGAAAATAAGTAGTATGTATACAATGAAGTGCGTGTATCATGACGAACCGGTAATAAAAATTGAAGAAATGCAAACTAAATACTAGAATTAAAGAAGTGTTAAATCTGGCAGTTAATACGAAACACACGAAACACCGCCAGCTAAGTAAAAATACACAGCGGTGAAAAGATGCCAAAAGAGGCAACATGGGGGAAAATGAAAGGACAAGAATATTCCATAACCGACGTTATTGAAGACACTATGCTCACAGTATTTGTATCATACTTTTTTGTCTTTGTTAGAGGTAGTGCTTGTGGAATGCGCTTCACTAGAAATATTAATTTTGGTAACGTCGTTGGCTATTGGTGCCCATCTCGGTCCGAAGGTAGTAACAGATTTTGTTTTCCGGGTTTTGGACCTCTTAGAAAGCGGGCGACACTCAAACGTAGAAAGGGGTAATAAATCGAAAAATTATAATTTGGCCGCATAGAGGGTTTACCAGCTTAATACATCCAAAACATTTTTCGATGCTAAATATCTTTTCGAGACAGCTATTGCTATAGATTGCTGTGCTTAAGATTTATGGTGGAAAAAGCTAGCGAAATGCGACAAAAAAAAGTTCCCCAAACGCAAAATCTTCTCTCGACATACGCTTCCGGCTGAAGGTTTTGACAGTAGGGGGTCTGAGAAACTGTGAATTGAACAAAAAAAAAGAATGAGCACAAATTATCTAAGCTACAGTGAGCTGAGGCTCAGAAGAGAAACATGCCATTAAATGCTCTAGAAGACACTGCACTTAAGAAGGACAATTCGGACCATTCGACAATACCAGACGACACATGTTCGTTTTGTAAGAACAATGACAGCTTGAAGTGGCATTTTACAGAGAATGAAATCGTTTTCTGAAAAAAAAACAAATGGCAAGGATTCATAGGCTTCTTCCACATTCGTTTCGAGTGCTTGGTACACTCCTTAAGAAATTCTTCCACCGTAATTAGCGCAGGCACTTCGGAAGCACAATGAAGAGAACCGCTCGCCACCGGATCGCGAAAGACAATGTAGAAAATTGCCGATGTTGTGATTGCTTTCTTCTTATACAAAAGGCTTTGCAAGGAAAGTACTCGAGTATGTGTATACGGTTTTCGAGAAAAAAAAAACTTCACTCTAAAGAGTCGAGATTGTTCAGATGAAATGAAAAACTTGAAAAGCTAAACGGGGAAAAGAGCTCTAAAATAAGGTTAAAATAATAGGAAAGGAAGGGAAAATAATTGTACGCTTGCAATTTTGGAGGACAAGGGAGCGGGATCATGAGAGAGCTGTCAGCTCTTGCCCATCGCCAGCAGAGTTAGCCGTTGTGTCTTTACGGTGATGGATGTCGCATGGTAGAAGCGAGTCTTTCCTTAGCGACATGATGACGATGATTGTGATGATGCTTAGTGTTCTGAAATTGCAATGGTTTTTTATTCTATTTCATAAATTTATCTGCTGTCGTCAGACCTTCAGCAACAGACCTTTTTTTTCAAACGCACGGTTTGGCTTCCGTGGAGTTGACATGAACACATAATCACGCATGGCTTCTTGGGGAAGTGCAGTCCGCGTTTTACAGAGATTCTTACAGAGAATATACGATGCGGCGCATGTGAAGTGAGCTAAATTATCAAATTTTGGCTACGCACATGCACCCTGCTGATAACGAGTAGAATTTTCATTCTAGGTATATAGCGGGAAAGGTAATACGGCTGTAAAGGTGTCGCCCAGACTTTATCTGATTCGCAGCTGGAAACGCTGTTCTGTTCTCTAATTCGTTCTTTAACAGATATTGTGTGAACCGCAAGTCGTATTTTTTAGCATTTTCTATCCACAAATCTATCAGGCTAGCTTAGGTAAGATAACAGCGTAAGTCTTATAGTTGTGGTAGTAGTAGCATCAGCTAGCACCGATAGCTGTAGTAATAGTAGTGGCAGTACCACAGTTGTATGTTCCGCTGTATTTGCAGCACTACTATTTTAGCTATGATTTATTGCTGCAGTAGAACATGTACTTATTGTAGTAGTAATTACTGTAACATATCTTGCAAAGAAAGCACAAAAGGTGGTAGCAGCCGCGTTCAGTTAGAGTAAATTGAGTGATATCAAAACTTGAGAATTAACGTCGCCACCATCTCATTAGAGAAAATGGATCATTTTTTTATTCATCGGCAAACGGCAAAGAGCTTACGTCAGCTAACCACACAAGCTCTCCCTCAAAGCTAAATGGTTCTTGTCGCAAGCTACATTAGCGCAGTATCTCAAGTGTTTTTTTTTCAAGTTCGCACGTAAAACTAATTGTAATTAGTGTAAGCGGAAAGGTAAACATCGTGACAACTGCGGTATCCGTGCAAGCGTGTACGACTGGACGTATAAATTAATGAACGCGTCACAAAACCTGTATTATATTCTCGGAAGGCGGAACCTGCATTCACTGTAGTAATTGGGCAGAAGAACCCAGTTGTGGAAATTTTCATGCAGAACACCTCCGCACAACTCTTCAGGACGATGAATAACTTTTCAAAATGACTGTCCGATCATGCTGTCGCGCTTCATTACGCGCTCATAGCCTTCAGCGGTGACATCGGCGGTGTGAGGCGCATTAAGGTTGTTTCTCGAACGTGCCGTCATGTTATGTAAGAGATGTAATACGGCGTGACAGCCAACGCCAATAAGTGGAACTAATAAACGGGGCTGTATTGCACGTTCTCAATGCCAACAGAGTTGCTTGAAAAGCAGCCTGCAGGCGAAATTATGTGGATTTTGTTCCGTGGTGAAAATTCTTGCATAGTTTAGTAATAAATTCTGGCTAAACACAGTATGACTCATCCCATTCTCTCTAAAGCTGTGTAAGGTAATACCAGGCCAAATATTCGTGAGAAGCGGCGTAGGTCATTCACAAGAATGACTGCTTTTTCTACGACTGTGCGAGGCCGCAAAAAGCTGTAGCTATGTGTCGACTATTGAGCAACAGCTGCTTGAGTGCATCTTAAGCACACCAATCTGACGCGACCAATGAACTCCACACTTATTCTTATTGTGTCCCCTCAAGGCGGCTCTAAGTGGCAAGCAAAGTGTTACAGCGATTGCAGGATTAAGTCGTCTTCGCTCGTATGATTTGCATCCATCCGAAATAAAAGTTTCAGCGAGAAGCTGTATAATAGAAGACATCCGGGATAACATCCAGTGTAATCTGTTCCAAACGAAGGACAGGAAAAGAAAAGGAATAAGAAACGAGTAAAATGTCCAGAAGCGTCAGAAAGGGCGCAACAAATAGGTCATAAAACATTTCCCGATGCCCGAAGCAGTGCAGAAGCAAAAAATAAAATAACGACAACACTACACAAAGCTTAGTGCGCGCCATTCACGTTTAGAATAAGTGTACATCATTAGGCTTATCTAGTAGAAAAACTTGTCAAAACGCAATGCAGATTTCAAGCTCTGATCCCTACGACAGCTTCATGTGGAATTTACTGCGTCAAGCCACAACTTGACGGTCGAAAATTGTTTTCCTCGGTATGCCGCACCCGCAAAGCACTGAAATAAGTGTCCTTACTTAGAAGTGGGCGCTGTTAAACAGTCGTTACGTAAAATTTCGCTGCGCTTGCTAAAACTGCTAAGAAAAAAAATTTTCTCATTAAAAGAACTAATGCTTTCGACGCTCTCCGCGTGGCTTGAGACGACTTCCGGAAACTTGTTTTAGACCCTACAATGGCCGAGCTTCCAATGTTTCTGTTTTATTGCAGTGATATTCACTTTTGGAAGGATGCCACAGTATAAGCCGACATACTGAAATGAATGTGAAAAAGGACATATTATATTTCTCGTTACGAAAATGATTTACGCAAGCGCTGATGATATCGCGGCGACATTCATTGCTACTGCCTTTTTAGAAGAAATTACATCTCTTGAGAGTGACTGAATGGTTTAGTAGTGTTACATAGAGTTGTAGGTAATACAAGTCAGGGAAGCAAGTACTGAATGACGAGTATGTATGAACAAACTAGCGCGAACTCGTAGAAGACAAGCGTCTGCCATTCTCGTTCTCAAGCATGTGTCAGTATTTTACAATGTATCTACTTATACCAGACTCCTGTAACAGATACTTTTTATGATCAATGATCAGTGATCAAGGAAAGCATGAGGAACGATGCGACGAAACGCTAACATGCGAGACGAGTTAGGTATGGTTCCGATCTGCCATTCGAAGACAAGATAAAGCAAAAGGTTTTTTAAAATTTTTACTAATTACGGTCTAGATTATAGACTAAGCTTTTGATCTCAGGATTTAAAATCTTCTAAGTCTCTGTTTTTTTAATGAGTTATTCTTTGGCGAAGCTATCCACTATAGCAATCCTAGCGACCCAAGCCACCTATCGCTTAAGCAAGTGCCGTGAGCTCTAATATATAGCGCGCCATATTCTGAAACCCCGCATTTTTTACCGATTGCACTTCATTACCACAAGACAATTCTAGCTATTTGTCGATTAAAATTGCTAAAACAACTTTAATAAATTTCATGCATGTATTTCATGCATGATAAAAGATTGGGTTACAGAAAGACAACCCGGGGCGTCACGTTTTCGAATTGCTTCGGTTTCACATCTCGGTTTGAAGGCGTATGTGATACTACGGATGCATTATTATTCGTTCGAAACGACCGATCATATAACCACATAATTTTTAAAAATGCTTTTTTACTAAGTCATACCTTATGTCCGCCAAGACCAGCACAAATGCACATAAGGGACATAAATTATTTTCTCTTTTGAAGGAGTGAGGTTTATTTTCACAAACAAGCATCGAAAATTACATGGTTCAGTATTCACGGAGATTCACGCTGCCGAGGCGAGCAATCTGGGAGTATATGACATGATGATAAGGCTGAAGGGCATCAAAATGCAATTTATTTATCCCGTTAAGTGCGCATCTTCTTTGTGTGCCCAGTATATAAATAGCATACATTAAGGTTTCAAATATGCAACCGTAGTTACACGAAGGAAGGCTGCTGCTTAATATAGCTGCCCGTCTCGGCTCTTTTCAAAAGCCTTGAGGGTACGGACTGGCGCTCATGTGGCTTAAAAAAATGCGCCCAAAAAGAAATATTCTATAGCATGGAGCCACGCTGCTCTTATTTCGAAGAAAGGTTCCAAACAACAAACAAAATTAAACGGCCTCCGATATTCTTTTCCTGTTGCGGGCAATAAGAGTATCCTAACTGAAATAACTAGGGCATCAAATTCAAAGTAATGACGGAAACAAGCCGCAACAGAAAGCGCCATTTGTGACATGCCACTTAATATCCCACAGCAGAAATATGTGGACTGCGCGATACCGCAAAATTGTGCGACCGCAAGGAGGGTTCGTATCAAGACTTCAAAACATACTCAATGACACAGGACCAAGAACTACAGTTTTGTATTGCCCCTAACAGCCTTCGTGCATTTCGTTTTTTAAAACCGCATAGTGAAGACGCGCAAAGCTTAGTATTCTTAATGAAAGTTTACGAGCATGTCAGTGTGCAAAAGAGCACTCCATTTGATTCCATCTATGAATTTTCGGAACGTTGTGAAGTACTAGGGCAATTTTTTACCTATACTGGCTACACTAGTGTAAACAGTGTAGCATGGTTCCATTTTGTTTGCCAGTGTAAAAAATGTGTAGCTCCGCCCACCTACACGAACGCCTCGGCTGCGGGAGGTGGTTGGTTCGAAACCCACCGCCGGACACCCACCGGTACAAATGGGTACAAGCCACCCCCGGCCCGGCGCCCGGCTTCTTCAGGGGTGTGTGCTTGGAGGAGGCTCCGCAAACCCCGCTGCGTCCCTTCGGGGGCAAACCCAGTTTCGAACAACTCAGCCTGCAAAGGTGGTTCATGTTTCACTCCCATGTGAAGAGTTCGACTCAAGACTCGTACGCTCTAACCAGCGTCAGGTTCACACTATGGTCCTTCGTCAGAAGCGATTCAGAGTATCACTACGGTCATGGGCTAGTCCAGCTTTTCGGCTGCCCGACTTTGTAGTGCGCGTAGTGCAGAACGAGAACTAAACGTTGTACACTGCTTTCTTTGGATGCATAGGCTAGCAGACGAAAAAAGAAGGCGCGCGTTTCAAATGCACAACGCCATGTTGTGACTGTAAACGTCGCGAGCTGTTGCAGCGCACAATTCCGTGAAATTCGTCCGCGAGGACGACGGTAGCGTTGTAGCGGTGCAACCATGCCTCTAAGACAACCTTACCTTCGACAAAGATGAAATCGCTTGCACGACTGAGAGTGCACATTTTAGTCTGCTGAACGCTACTTCACGTTTAGGTAAGCCGCGTTCGTTCGGTTGGTGTCAGCGCTGGGCGACTCACGTGAAAAATATAAGTATATTTGCATGCATGGTAATCTACATATCTATGTATGTTAGTGCGAAGCTCCCTACGCTTACAGTATCGTCTTTCACATCTGTGTATTAATAGGGCGGCGTCTCAAAGCGGTCGGTCAGCCCACTGGCTGAGAGCGGAGAAACAGCCATCGAAAGTCGCACCCATATGCCGCTGAACGGCGGTTTCAGTTTCAACGCGACGCAAAAACGCTGCGCCCCTAATCACGACAGAAGCATGGATGCATCTTGTTTCGCATGAGGAACTCGTCATCGAACCTTCGTCTGACTTACTGTGCAAAATATTGCGCGGCTGCGTGGTACCCTCCATGCATCCGCTGAGCAGATAAGTTTGTGTGTTGCGCTCCATTTGAGGGGAAACAAAAATGCCTTTGTATTTATCTACCCTAATAAACGCCACGCAAAAACGTTTTGCAGTATATATTTCTCATTTCATATTTTAGTATATTACGACAACCCAAATATTCAGTGCTTGTCTGCTCCCGAGGACGGCGACATTCTGTACCACGCTATTGGTTGACGCTCGTGCAGACGAGTGCAGTGCTCACGTCATAGCTTTAGCCACACCCTCCACTCTCCTGCACCAGTTTGCACGAAGTGTAGGTTAAAAAAAATAGCCCTACTGTCCACATTTAAAAGCTTCAAATAGAATTCAACTTTAGATAAATGAGGATAAGTTGTGAGATGAAAACTTATGAATGCTATTTGCTTCAATACAATACGTTCAGGATAAACCAATATTTATAAGTTTCCCTGACTTAACTCCGCCCACAAGGGAAATTAATATTTATAACCAAAATCCGGTCGGTACGCTGCAATCATTACCTGTTTTCTTTCTTAGAATAAATTAATAAATATTTTACCCGAAAATACAAGTTCTTGTAACATACTGCTGCTATAATAAAAATATTTCTTTGGCTGTCTTAAGTTCGATGCCAGTCTACGTGCCCTGCGCAGTAATCCAATATTTTCAATCAGACTTTTCCTTAGAGATTTTTTAAACTCTGATAAAAGCGAATAAATATAAAAGCGAAGCGCTGAGGTAGACCACTTGTAGTCGGCCGCAGCTGGTTGCACGATGTTTGCACGCCAAGGCGCCACGCAGCTCTCACGTGAATTGGTTCCATTTGGCCCATGTACAGACACGACCTCGGATTTGCTATTGAGAGAATATTGAAATTCATTTTTTCTTTTCATCTTACGTCTCGAATGTATTTGAAGAAAAAAGACGGTCCCACAAGTTCAGATTCGATCGAACATCAGCAAATTTTTCTAAAGCTGCACTTTCGCTATCCCATTCGCAATTGCTATTACATTGCTTTAGAATGTAGTATGCCTTTCCGCTATGTGTTTTATTTTGTATGTCTTTCCGCTGTCCCCAAAATGTGCTCAAAAATCGCTTATAACGGTTTTTTATTGGTCTCAAGGGAAACAGCATCCAGCTGTCATACGACATCGTCAGTCCATCCAAGCCGTAAACACTGAAGACTAGTGAAGGAAAAATAGAACGCTCAGATAACAAAAATAACGAAAATGGCTTCAATCGTAAGGTACTCACATTTTAAGTGCGCATTTTTGCTTTCTGTTTGATATTGTCTGTGGTGTTCTCATCTTGGAAGGAGACACATAATTCTTGTCGAAAACGTGGGAGGCAAGATTTCACTATCTTTTTTTAGAAAGTCCTGCTTTACGGTGAGATACGTCTGTGAGCTGAAACACCCAGCTCCCACTCGCTGTCCTTTCTTCAGCTCGCCGCAGGCGTCTTGTGTTTCATGATATCCATTCCGCGCAAGCGGTGGCCGCGGTTCCGCCTTCGAATGGAGGCTTATTCTACAGCGGCTAGTTGAAAAGTTCGCTTCCGTTTCTCGAGTGTGTCCCTCAGGTATATTTTTAATATTTTCTGCCATAATGAAAGCGCTGGTCCCATCATGAATCTGTACCAAAAATATGGGACCATTCAAAGGCCGTAGAAAAAACAGCTGCTCCTTTGCAAAGCATGTGTGCAAGGTATCGTTGTGTGCCCCTTTTCATTATGAAACTTGGGGTCGACATCCAAAGAACTGTTATTACTCTGTCCGTGGCACGTGTAACTGGTTGGTGGGTTGGCTGGATTTTATTTTCGCAAAAATAGTTGCAGTGGAAGTAGAACGCTTGGAACGCATGCGCTAAGCATGTGACGGGAAAATTTGCAAACACGTTCTTCTTGATTCTTTTTCCGCGAACGAAGAATAAATTCTGAGATTTCAATCAAGATTCTGAGATTTCAATCAGAATAGCCGTATAAATTACAAAAAAATTTTTCTGCAAGGGTAACCATAAGTAATAATATTCTCCTGATATTTCTTGAACCCTGCGAATGATAATGCATCGTGGGCCTTTTGTTACCGCTAAGGAATGAAATCAGCTACAAAGTGCCTTCAAGCCATATTGCGTGTCAGCCAATATGTTTTTTTTCTACAACAGGAATGCTTACTCCCTTTTCCCTCCCGCTATGGCCGTTGCTCGGTGCTCCAGCCCGCTACTTCGGGTAGAACAGAAAAGTCACGGGAGGGGATGGGCAAATATCGTTGCGCCAAAGCAAGCAGCCTAAAAATGCAATTACTAAAGGCCATCTTCAATTCAAGTCCTTTTTCACAACTTAGCGTCCAACTCTAATATTTTTGAGCCTGGCTATAGGAATTTACTTCTAGATAATTCCAGAAAACTCGATTTTTCATGTTGTCTCACGTTCGTCAACACTCGTAATATTACATCGCAAAAGCCAATTTTACACCTCAACTATCGCGTTTTTAAAAATGCTGATACGTATTCTGAAAAGCGCCTGTTTGAAGATGAATAAGGCACGTCTAAAATATG
Source organism: Amblyomma americanum (assembly GCF_052857255.1). Lineage (NCBI taxonomy): Eukaryota > Metazoa > Arthropoda > Arachnida > Ixodida > Ixodidae > Amblyomma > Amblyomma americanum. The sequence continues at coordinate 158,208,474 of NC_135500.1, read as the reverse complement.
CGGCAGAAAAATAGAGGAAAATTGTGTTATTTCGGCTACAAGCCTAAAAAAGGTGTGCGGCTAGAACTCGACGACATCTTATAGGAATACGGACGCCTAATTTTAGTAACGTGCTTTCTTCCTTCAAATGATGCGCCAAAAAATAGAATGCATAGTTGATCGCGTCGTTGTCTCCAATGTCCCCGAATAATTCGTAATTGAATTTCTTCTCTCATGCTTTTTCGGTTTCATGCATCGAACGACGGCTATGACATGTAGTTGGCTTTTAGGTGACGTGAGACAGAAAAAAATGGTGCACAAAAAACGCTTCGACGTATATTTATCGGACCACAACCCTTAAATTAGCCTGCTTTAGGTTCTAGAGTGACAACAAACGATGTATCAATAGTGATATTGCAGTTTTTTCGTACCTAAGGTACACTACACGCCGCAGCCATCGTTCTGTTGATGAAACACAAAACTGAAGAGGGTCAAAAAAGAATTCAATAACAAATTACTTGGCGATTGTACGCGAATACCACGTGGTGATCCATGTACACCAATTTGCAACGCATCATTTGAAAGAAAAAAACGCAAAGGCAAAAATTTTGGTGTCTATAGTCCACTAAGGTGCCAGTCTGGGCATATTGGTGATTTATGATTAAAATGTACAGCGAAAAGAACCACGAGGACACAAGCAACAAACATAAAACACACGAGTGCTCGTGTGTTATATGTTTCTTCCTTGTGTCCTCGTCTTTCTTTGCGGTGTACATATTCGTTGATAGCGTGTTAAGATGCATATAATTAATTTTTGCAGCTTCTGGTGCTATAAATGACGCCAATGCCTAAATGAACAGAGAAGAATAACAAGAGTTGCATTGCTTGGTTCTTTTGACTTCTTGCGGATTCTATGCTCCCATTTTCTTCTCCTTGAAGCAAGGTTATTTATTATTTATGAATCAGAAGTTATTTACAATAATGTTTTCATGTACTTTGGTCTATAGCCTTTACTGCCATGATAAGTCCAGGAAAAGGAAGATGTACTGCTGTGTTGGTAGTAAGAGCACTTTATAAAAGTGCAAAACAGAAGTGAGGTAAATTTTTTTTATTGCGGCCTGGAGTCCGTTTTGAGATTTCAGATTATTTTTTGTGATATTTTGCGTGGATACTTCAAGGCAAACTGTTTTGTTTCAGAAGTCTGCTAAAACAATTCATGTACATTCATCAGGCTTTCCAAAACTAAGAACATTTGAGTCTGCAAGATTTACTGTTCTGCGAACAACATTAGTGTCAAGTTTTTGAAATGCAGCTCTGGTTCGTTTTTTTTATAAGACGGGAGCACAGTACACAGAACTATATAAGATATTAAGCGAATATTCCGAATGAGTCATCAGACAAAACTAACTTGGAGCGTAGAAATTGCGCGGTTGTCAACGCAGGCTTAATGGAGCCGAAGTGCGCAATGGTCTTCGCATCCACGTGAACATTAGTCTGTACCGTACTAGCGGCCTAGGCCCCGGACATAAGAAAGAGAAGAAAAAGAAAACCGGGACTTGTTTGTATTTGTATTTTTTGCCCAGCTGTTGTCCCACACCAGATATCCTTCAGCTGCAATTAGTCGTCCTGTAATGGTCTGGACAATCAAAGGGGACGACTCGTAATAAATAGAAGTCATTCAGATAGAGAGGGTAAGAAAGATTGTCTTGAGCTGCGCTTTGTTTTCTTCCAAAGAACAGCTTCTTTGAGCAAGCTCTCAGTCAGAACGAAAAACACGAAATAATAGTTGAGCACGAACATTGAAAATGAAAGAATGTTATGAGAAGTAAGCTTCACTACAAAGGAGTCGGAGCAAGTTCGCCTAAAAAAGATTGAAAAAAAGAAATCTTGTGACACGTGGTTGGCAAACATTTTAGGACGCTTGGGGATGGCTTTGAGAATCATGAGTGAAGAGGAGGCCACTGCCTTCCTGTGCTCCCACTCCCCACCTTGTGGTACATTTGATCGACTTAATGCAACATGAGGGTTTCAGGACGCAAGGAGCTCGCGTGGTCAACTGAATCCTTTGGATACCGTTCGTTTACTGCTATGTTTGTTTTCTTGAGCTATTTCTTTAAACAGATTTATTTACTAGTTCTGAAAATCACGCAATCGTTGCGCTTTCTTTTACTGGTCTGGTAATGTTTTTGTCTCTTTGCGCTAGACATCATGGTTCGCTGACTCTTCAATAGTTATTTCTCTAGTTCATTGCAACTTTCGTTTCTTTCCAAGCACGCCAAAGCGTCGGCACCGTACCTACATTTGATAACTTGCGAGAAGTAGGGTGTCGCACATGATAGCGCCGGGCGAATCAAATTTATCAACTAGTTTTGAGATCGTCGGTAAAAGAGCCAGCGGGAGCATTTAAATCATGGCAGCCAAGGCAATGAGGACAGGGATGTATCTCCCTTTAACCTGATTCATATCTATACGAGTAAACCAAGCAGCTAATGCCCGTTGCTTCAACGTCTTTGGAATGGTGACGGCCTTTTTTTGAAGTGATAAATAACACTTCTTAAATTTTGTTTTTTTTTTTACGTGTCGCTTGAGGCTCTTTATTTCCCTGATCTTCTTTCCTGCATACACACTAGATGATTTCCTAGTCCTTTTAGCACCGCGGTGCGTCAACGCTCTTTCTGTATATGTAAACACGTAGTTGCCCACCTTTTATCGTTCGGACGAGTTTCTTGGGGACGCCGCATACGCCGTAGGGTACAATATGAGCTTCTTATTCTCAAAATGGTGTAGTTTTCTTGTCCTCCCAGTTATGTATTGTGAGCGCAGTTGCCAATCCTCCCAGTTCACAGTGTTTAGGAAATTGCAGATGTAGTTCCTTCAGATTCAACTTAAACCACGCGCGTTTCCTAGTTTTTGTCTTTTGCTCCCGCTTTTAAAAAAAATCTGTGCATTGCTCTTTTAAAGCAATGATTCCAAAATAAATAGAAAAAATTGTTTTTTGAAAGAAATGTTTTTCGATAAATGCAATAGCAATGCTAGCAATCTTGCACACCATTTTTTATTGAAATGTTTCAGTGCTCACTTTAGAATACTACGCAGAAAGAACGAAATAACCATGAAGTATGAGGCTTTGCCAGAGCGTTTCAATTCTCTTTATGACTCCCCTTCACTTGTCGTGTTATACTCGGCTGACAGTTCTCAAACATCATTGTACATACTCTGACCAATCGTATCTAACTATCAAAAAATGAGGTTCGGACAGTCGATGGTCACCCGTGATGAAACCCGTGCCTCGTTTTTTTTTGTACATGTTGGATATTCTTCTTTTTGTTGGTCTTTGAAGATTTTGCCCCTGATGAATTTTGGAGCCAGTTTATTATAGTTTGACGTTAAGAACATCTCCGGAACTTAGTCCGAAGTTGAAACTTACCGCACTACGTCTGTTGAGGTCTTCATCTGCGCAAACTATTAAATTTTTGCACAACACGGCAGTGTAGTGTGATTCACTCTAAGATTTCGTCCTGAAGCAAATCCCGACGCAGCTCAACATAAGTGATATAGGACTATTTCATTAATGTTGCGTGATGGCAACAGCCAAAAAATGAAGTTGCAAAATGTGTGACTAACTTTTCAATGCGAAAAGAGGATGTGTTCCTCGATACTCATTATTTTATTTCACCCTTCTCCATTCCACCCATCGCCACCATGGTCAGAACAATATCTCGCGAGCGGGATGCATCAGAGTGCATTTCAGCATTTTAAAAAGAAAAAAGTAGGATTAAAACTTCAACTGCATTTACGCTGGCGCGGTAAGCTAGATAAATTAGTGCCGTCAATGCGGTAATATATCCGCACGCTAATAGAGAGCACCCAACTGAAACTGCCTTGGGCACGACAAAGAAGTCGGCTCGTCACCATGCTGCTGTTGCCAGGTGGTTACGCGGCCGTCTGACTGCTAGTGATTAAAGTGCGAAAAAGCATTCTCCTATACTTTACAGAGTGAAGGCGCCTGAGCTAAAAATAATTAGGAATATAATCTGGAGGTTTGAATGATTGAAACATTAAGATAAGTTTTTGTTATTTTGATCGGGTTATTTGGTTCATTTTGTTTCAGCAAGGAGGATTGCATATTCCTGGACTCAAAAAATGTAGTATTTTTAGGAAAAGAAAATTGAGGTCATCAGAAGGGTTCTTCTGCGTGTATTAGAGCCTTAACGACAACACCATTCCATCGACTGCGACCCCGAAGTAAAGATTTATTTGGCGTAGACTGGAGCTGATAGGTGGCGCCGTTCTCCTTAGCGTTGCTGTCAAGATAAAAAAAAAGATACTACGAGCCTCAATCACCAATTAAGCTAATTTCAATCATCCTCTTACTTTAGCGCTGCAGATTACGCATATTGCACTTTGAAACGCAAAGAACTTCGCTTTGTAAATTTGTTGCGCTTGATACTTTATCATGGCCAAAGACAGCCTTCACAAAAGGGGCACCCAAGAAATGTAAGGAAGCAGAAAATTCAAACAAACAATACACGGGCGCCTTAGCGTCCGTGTGCTATGCGATGTCAGTGCACGTTAAAGATCCCCCGGTGGTCGAAATTATTCCGGAGCCCTCCACTACGGCACCTCTCACTTCCTTTCTTCTTTCACTCCCTCCTTTAGTCCTTCCCTTACGGCGTGGTTCAGGTGTCCAACGATATATGAGACAGGTTCTGCGCCGTTTTCTTTCCCCAAAAACCAATTATTATAACAATAAGAGCAACATTGCTTTTTTAAGGAGCCATGGAGCCGGATAAAGCATTAGTAAGGCACACTGCATTCATTTTATTTATTTATATATTTATGTTCCCTGAAGTCTCCTTAGGGCATTATATAGAGAGATGGGGTCAACGAGACAATGTTGACAATAAAAAGCACGTAAATAAATAGCCCACTTCACAAAGTACACAAAGTGGTTGGCCGGCAAAAATGCAAGAACTAGTCAAAATAATTTTCTCAAATCTATGTTATTTATACAATTATTATATGGCATTCAGCAATAGTACACAGTCTTAACAATTGGCCTATGTGCTCATATAACACCGAGCAGGGGATGCAGTACAACACGGAATACAGCCGTATACACCAAGCGCGAAAAAATTAATTAATTACAACCAACCAAACAGGTCAGCTTAACATTCTATTCTGTCCAAAGACTTGAGCAAGGACGCGTGGTCAGGTATGGAGGCGACAACTGCAGGCAAACTGTTCGAATGAAATATGGCAAGTCGCAGAGGTGAATATTTAAACAAATTTATGCGCGCAAATATGTGAATAATTTTAAATGGATGATCTAAATGAAAAGATAGGTTAGGAGGAGGGCAAAAAAATGTTTCTAGAAAGCCTGATAAACCATGGTATAGTTTATACGTGACAGATAGGTGGGCATTTCGTCTTCTAGTTTGAAGGCGCAATAAGGTTAACTTTTGTTTCAGCTGACTTACGCTAGCAAGGTTAGGTGGGAATAACCGCAGGGGCAGTATGCCTGGCTGCTTTGCTCTGAAGTGATTCAATGGAGTTTGCTATGTAAGCTTGATGAGGGTGTCTGATTATGGATACATATTCAAGTCGAGACCTGACACGAGAAGCACAGGCTAGAAATTATTTTTTTTAAATGGCTTCATGCAGGATGCGCATTTCTCATTGCGAGGCGTTATGCATAACAGCAGAGATTGTTGCCATGAGCATTGATTGGAGCTGCGCCATTCGGGAAAGGGCGGGTGAGGTACTTGTGTTTTTAAATAATTACGCGCCAGGGCTATCTTTAACATGTGTGCACGTACATCTGTGTCATCTTAATAAAATTACTTGGTGGGTGATTTGAAGCGTTTTTCCCGAAATATCTTTTCTTTTTGTAGAGACATTTTCGAATTTAGCTGATCGACTCCAAATATATAGTTGACCAGCCTTTCGCTGCCCCCTAGCAAATACTTGATGTGAAACATGTCTTCAACGAATACATGCCATGTGCAGTACGGGCAGAGCATGTTGAGTTATTGAAGTTTCTATCATTCTTTTGCTTGATGTACGAATGCTTAGGTCTAGCTTCTAGTAGTTCGGATTACGTAGGTCTGCTATGTCATAGATCTATGCCAGAAACTGGGGATTTTAAGTAACATCTAAGTGTCCCTACGGTGGAGCAATTGCAGGGAGGACAACTGCAAGGCTTATTCGACCATAGCTAACAACAACGATCTTAACCTCAGCCTCATGCCTAAGATATTTCTGGCCTTTATGTTTTCTTCGCTTTCTGGTAGGGCTGTTCTCACATCGTTTCGTACCCATAAGAAGCCTCCGGCCCGCGATCTGTCTTCCCATCACGTCACCGTCTGCCACCCGCACCGAAGTCCCACAAAGTTGTTACGTTCGCAGCTTTCGTTCACCCTTCTGCCGCCTTGTACTTGCTACTCCTGATGAGTGCCTCCAATGGAAGGCAGCACTCGGTACGGCTGTAGCAGATATCAAACAGAGGTCTGTTGCCCAGAGGCAGCCTGTAACTCTACAGGCTGGGCACGCGAACGTTGTGTGCTCTGCACAGATCGCCAGGGACTTCGGCCGATTCCCGTGTTTCTACATTCATGTCTACTTTCCCGCGGATCCTCGTGGACTTCTCTGCCAAAAAAGCGCGACGTCGAGAATTGCTGTAACCTTCTAAGGAACTAGGGCGAAGGGATAATATGTAATATGCGAAAGTAGGCAAACATTGAAAGGTCACTGAACGTTTAAGTCAACTCTTTGCTACATAAATGAGCGACTTCTGATAACACTGCATGATCATATCTGATAAAATGCAGCTATTGACGTTCAAACCAACGATGGATCACTGCGCTAAAACGTACATTCTGTATGTTTTCAAATTGATTTTATTTCACTCCTGGTAATGCAGACTGAATTTTTTTTCTTAAATATGTAGTGTTGCTCGTTAAAGAATATGTTCTCGGCTAGATATCGTAAGCAACGAGTGTTGATCAAAATTTTGGGTTGTCATATCGAAACCACCGAGAATGGCAATAGGGCGACAAGATAAAATCATTAATGTTGCCCTCTACGTGAACAACAGTAACACGAGCCATTTTCAGTTCATGAAGAAACCTGCCTATAACTAATATTACATTGTGCGCACTTTAGTGTAAACCTTAATGCTGCCATGACGCTGCTCCTTATATTAATTTGCTCCCTCTTGTGCTCAGCGTTCGACGTCCAAAAGTACTGCCATTATTATTATTTGCCTATCGGTGTTTATCGGCTCATAAAACGATGCAAGGCTTGACAGGCAGGTCAAGAGAAAAAAATTCGAATGCAACTGAAATATCATGAAACTGACACAGTACCGTAATAAAACAGGTAGTCTGTCAACACTGGCGGCTTTTTTCAGCAAAACGCCTCCCTTTTTGCGTATGAGTGAAGTCTTCATTTCAGCTTTCAAACTCATAGTATTCTGAAAACCTCTTCAGCTAGTTAATGAATAACATCGCTGAGAGTTTTAGAAAAAGATGTCATTCACGCAAAATAAGCCAAATAATAAATGACCTGCTTGGTCCTCACTAAAGCTGTATCACCATTCTCAAATCATGGTCCAAAAATTCTATCACGACGAAGACTATCCACTAAATTCGCATAGCCAGTAGACTGAATTCCCACTCGAGGGAAGTTTCTGCACTGCCTGAACATAAAATCGGGGTTTATCGATGCTTTTATATCACCCCTAAGTGGTACGTAATCTGCCTTTAGGCCTACACAATGTGCAATTAATTTAATATCTTTGCGATAGTCCAGTCAATAATTAATAACTGAGGAGGCAATGCATCGCTCTTTGCGAGCGATTGCGTTAACACTGCAGTGACGGCGACTATTATGTATGCACGTACCGTAAACTGAACAGGCACAAGGCCAATGTCTTAGTTCGCTGCCACAGTAATTTATTCGGCGCAGACGACATTTTTTCTTGGTATTTACACAGTAATTGGTTCAAATTAGCGTGGCACGTCAGAAATTCAGACAAACCAAGGACACATAAATGTGCCGGGCGTCTTAAAAGGAGAAGAGAGCCTCAAGCTCACTTGCTGCGAAAAATTTTCCGGAAAGCGATTATGGCTCTTGAAAATCAGGCTCTAGAATTCAGCTTGCGATGCGATCTTCACTGCCAAGCAATGAAGCGATGACGCTTAGCTTAGCATATTTGTTTGGAACCTTTAAATAGCGCTTCTTCTCTCCCTGAGAATTATGTTCGTTTAGTGGCCCCTTTGCAATACACCATCTCATGGCCGTAAAACTCAGAAGTTTGAAGCAAATTTAGTCGAATAACTTTTTTAAATGGGGCAGAAGTGAATCGAAATGCATGGCATATTACTGACTCCTCAGAAGAGCAATCACTAGAAAAATATTTTAAGACTTTGCGTTAGATGGTGAGTAGGGACGACACCCACTCAGTGTAGCATTCTGCTCGCATGTGAAGCTGCGTTTTTCTAGTTAGACGCCAGTACTAAATACAATTGTCACAGTTTATCTACATTCACAGGAGATGAATTGTCACCGTGAAGAGAGTCTGATTTTAGCATCAGTAAGTTTCTATTGAGAGCAAAAATGTCGTTGATAACTTGAAGGTGGGTAGACCCATACGCTAACGCTAGCACTGTGCGCTTGCTGGTGAGTTGCGGTCTCGGTACTACGCCAAGCATGTGGAGAGGGCGTGGTAGAAGGTAATTCTTTCTACTGTAAAACCTCAGCAGAGTAGCATAACTTCATTTTAGCTACAATAAATGTCCTTGACTACCCCTGTCAGATTGATTTTAACTACAAATTTCTTGCGTATTGTGATGCCAGCGCTCGTTCCTGTAAGATGGAGGTCCACTAATTGGTGTGGATTCGGTCAAAAAGAAAAAATAAGAAATTATAAGATCAGATCATGACAGAGGAGGCAGCTTGTGAGGCATGAGGTTGGTGCTGGCATTCAGCTGTGGATCGTACGGTTCGCACGCAGTGAAAAGTGTACTATACTCAGCGAATGAGTGACTGAGCTCGGTATGTAGGCACATATGGTCATTTGCAAAGTACCAGTTGACAGTATAACGCTGAAAAGCAGGAGTTGTGTCTCAGCATAACGAGTTATCATCATCGACTTTAGGTACATCGAGTGCCGCTGCATTAGATACATCAAGTGCAGGGGACCCACGAGGGGAAATCCTAATTCGTGTGCGAACACAACCTAAGAAAGGCGTCTAACAGATGCGTCTTTTAAGCATCTGAATTTCACGGGTTGCGCAAATAAAGTGATTTTTTTTGCTGTGATTGCTTACGAGTATTTTAGTGTGAAGTCAGACCGGCAAGTTCTACTATCGTCATCTCTGGAGTACATACTGAGCTGTCCTTACTGCGAATTATGCCCATTGTTCTGGTGTTCATTTAGACTTCCATTCAAGCATCTCCTCGTCTGGCCAGCATATTGCTTGCAGCAAAATAGTGGGATTGTGTACAAAACCGCATGTTTACATCCAAAAGAATGATTCTCCTTTCTTAAGGTACACCCTTGCACAATGAACTTGGCTTTAACTTTTTACAAATTGCCGACCCTCCCGGAAGTTGGGAAAAAAAAAACTTTACAGTCGTCTATCTCTTCTAGTCTGTGTGTGAGGTGATTACTACAAGGAAGCATTATTGCCGTTTTGTTCATAGGTACGGCCCTTCCCACTTTTTCACGGCGTGAACCTTTATATGGAGAACACTCCGATCTGTCTGGATGAGGTCCGTCTAATGTCTCCGGTCGAAGAGTCTAGGGGTGAAAGATGATATAGCGAATAAAAGTAAGCGATGACGGAAGAGAATTATGGAGAGATAATGGAAGGGCGCTGTTGCTGCGAGATGGATTGAAAGAATAAATGAACTCTTGCCGAGGACAGAAAGGTGAGATAAACACGAGACCAAGAACTGCATCCAAGGGAGAAAGAAGACAGGGAAGGGAGTAAAAAGAAGGAACGATGTTGCGGAGAAAGAAATAGAAAGATGTGAGTCTGAAGCACGCGCAGCGATTCCACGTGCCGATCGCTATTGGAGCTGCGTTGGCTATCCGCTACGTGACCCGGTCTAATCAATTTTGGGTTTCTTTCCCACCCCGGAATGGTTGCAGTTGTGGAGCGAAGCGCGCGTTGTTAGGAAGCTCTCTCAAGATTTTCTCTGCAGGCGTCCCGAGAAGCAAATTACAAGCCGGAAAACCATCCTGCGCACATGGCGCATCAGCTGCAGCTCCGCATTCCTATGAGTGATGCCGAGTACGATCGTGGCTCTAGCAAAGCTCGCAGTCAACAAGACCCATTAGTGCTCGCCTCCTAGGGAGAAGTCGATACGCAGCGTAGTTAGACAGAGTAACCGCGGGCGACGAAGATCTCGAAGGAACGAGAGCGTGCTGGGAAAACGCTTAGAAGGCGACTCGCCAACTTACGGCACCCCTGCGGTCTCGGATGAAGTTTGTTCGAATGATGTTGTTGGGCGTTGGTCCAAAAAGTGTCATGTTGCATTTTTCTCAAATTTAGATGTACAATTTTTATCGCACCGTTTGGAGTCACTTCACCAGTCAGTATGAGGGGATAAAAAGAAATTATTAAAAATTTCTCACTTCTCTTGCATGATTGCCTCCAATGCCTCGAAACCATGAACTTTGATGTTTAACAAAAACGAATGTCTTCAACAGATCGAAGGGATTGCAGTACAATAAGACCTCCGAACTTACAATTGAACCACCTGTGCTTTTGCCCTAACAATGTGGCATGCCTTAAGAACGGCTGCTACACCTTAAGAATGCAGACACCTCGTTTTGCAGATATACCTCTTCATACTAATTTGTAAAAAGTGATTTTGAACACATTTGTAATAACTGTAAAACCTTGGTACGGAGAGACCTGTTTCGTTCTATAATCCAGCTACGTCATACCTGTCAATCCATTCATGAATGCACGAAAGAGCTCATCATGTATTTTTCTCGTAATGCTGAATTCAGTGTATACCTGCCCACATCGAACGAGCATACCATTTGTCCCTTGTTCTCATGCGTTTCTGGAGCAGGTCCGCTGATTTTTGTGATGTGGTACTGAGCATCAAATGACAGAGAGTACTTATAATGGTACTAATTTTTTCAGCTTTCATTCTTAAATGTGATTACACTTAATTGGTAGTTCAGTTTCTGAGCCTAAGTATTAAATAATATCGACAAAATGCCTTCTCTTTTGTTCACTGATTTTCTTACTGCTTCTAGATGAACTTATTCCAATCTTAATTTGTTTTAATTTTGAAATCAACCAAAGAAACGTTCTTCGCACGATTAAAGAACTCTACACCTTTTTACCGACGACTGGCTGCGTAAAAATGCAAGAGTAGCACCAAGGATGTACACATGCTTCATTCGCCGGAAGTAGGTGCAGCTAATGTTTCCTGAATTAAGGAGCAGTGATGACAACTAGAGAGGATTTCAAATGGGATTTTCAATCTTGCAAGCCATTCACTCCTCTGCACACGGACCTGTGAATCACGGCTTCTAGTGCTAACATAACACTTCACTCACCATTCTGAAAAGTTTTGAGCGGGTTCTGAGTGTACTTTGGTTATGAGCGTACCTTGGGCCTTGGGAGAGAACAAGAGGCTGTTTCGTTGCCAGAGAAACGTACCCTGCACTGTCGATGTCATTGGTTACCTTGTGCATGATCTCCCGCTGCGAAGCACGGAGCTCATTAACGGGCAATGGCCAGAGTAGGTCAGAAGTGAAATTCACCAGAGCGCAAGCTTCCTACGATTACCTCCTTCCACAGGGCGTTGCAAAATTGAAGACTGGACGTTTTCGTAAAAACTTGCTTGTCTCATTCATTTCGCCAAGCGGATTTTGAAGGCTTATTAGCAGAGTACCTTTGAATGCAGGAAATCACCAAAGCCGTGCAAAAGTAGAAGCGCTTTCCGCTAGGATAAAATTCAAGGTGCGTGGGTGCCACACAGCGATGGCATTATAGGTAACAGTAACGCACAGCTGTACCGACGGATATATAAAATGGCCTGATGTATTCAAAGAATGTAGACGATGTCAGGACGGCGTGTAAAGAACAAGGGTGACAGAGGCACAAGAACACAACCGGACAGGCGCTTGTCCTGTTGTGTTCTTTTGCGCCTGTCCGGTTGTGTTCTTGTGCCTCACTAGCCCTTGTTCTTTTCGCGCCGTCCTGACATCATCTACAGCTATGAACGAACTAGCGCAAACCAAAGTACTTCCTGAGTATTCAGGAACGCACGCGGTGGGCAACTTGCCCTTTGTTTCTGTTCTTAAGTTCCATGATATGCATCTGTCCTCTCATTGTCATGAGACAAGGGAATGGAAATAGGTTCTCGTTATGACAGACATCACGGAAGCCAACAGTCACCGAAACCGAGGAGCAAAGGAATGTATTTTTTTAATTTGTGGTTTTTCAAGAATGGGTGATTATCAGAAGCAGAAGAAAAAGCAACCATATCCCCCCGGTGGGATCCGAACCCACCACGTCCTAAATTCACGTCCCGTGCTCTACCAACTAAGCTATGACGACGGCTATCGAGTCTTCTCTTTTCGGGGGTATTTATGTGTATCGTATCTGAACCTTGAACGTGTTCACCAGCGCCACCTTCGTCCATAGCGTCGCATGTAGTGCGGCCTGTATTAGCGCCACTGCCTGGCCGTTGCGGTGGCTCAGTAGTTATGGGGCTCGGCTGCTGACCCGAAAGACGCGGGATCGATCCGAGACGTGGCAGTCGAATTTCGATAGAGGCAAAATTCTACTGGCCCATGTACTGTGCGATGTCAGTGCACGTTAAAAAAACCCAGGTGGTCGAAATTTTCGGAGGCCTTCAGTACGACGTCTCGCATAGCCTGACTCGCATTGGATCGTTGAACCGTCGCAAACCATTACCGCCAGTGCCACGTAGGAACGTGGTTCAAAGGGGAGCTGTGAGAGAAACCTCTCATGATACTTAAGGGATCAATGCTACCAGATTCGAGGCCTTCGTTGAACTATTCAACTTCTCGTGCTTCATTTTGGGGCTTACAAGTGAGCATGTACTGAAAGTAGGATTAATTGACAGAATGGCACTATTCTGCTCTTGTTTCCTGTCCGTGGTCATTTATTCGTGCTTTCAAACACGATTGAAAAATTAAAACTCGCCTAGACCTCTGTGTGAAATTTTCTGACAATTACGGTTCGAAAGTCCCTACCGCCGTAACCTATAGGGTTGTGCATCTGACATAGCAAGGTAAAAGAACTTGGTGTTCCCCTAGATGTTCATAACGCACATATTCTTCAAAACGTACCGTTCCGTAGAGATTTTGTTTATAATATGCGGTACTATTGTACCGCCTAAAAGGAGTTGCGCCTATCTGTTCCTCTAAAATTTCAATCCCATATAATACTATCACTGACGATTAGCGGATCCAGATATTGCTTGGTTTGCTAAGCATGGTTCTTGTCTGAGGTGTTAAAAACTAGTAAAAGAGCATTGATTCTTCCGCTTAGGAACTCTTCTGTTGCTCGTGGCGAAGTTGTGTATCGCTGACGCAGAAAAATAATAAGGTCTCGTGAACCACTCATAAGGTAATGCATTTTGAACTCTCCGCCTGTTGCCCTTTTTAAAAGACACGAATCTTCAACCGCGCCCTTGTGAATTCCTTGAAAGTTCTTTAATTTTGTTTTTTTGCAGCTGTGTGAAAGCTCTCCATTTTCAACGTGACTTCCACATTGGAGCGCTTAAAGTTCAGGAGTTCATTCTCTGTAGTTAATATAAAATTTTTCTGCCTTCTCATACAGTTTGTTTTCTCTACATCAGCCGAAAGAACATGGGAGCATGTGCAAACAGTTTGTGCAGTGTTTCGTGCAAACAAACGACCAAGAAATGTGCAAGAAAGCGAAAGAACAAGACGCAAAGCCTTTAAGTACTCAGCCCTGCCAACAACCTCTTTTCAGCTTAAACAACTTTTAGTTCTACCAGTCAGAAAGAGCTGAGTGCTGATGCGTGATCAAACGCAGTACACAGGGTTCCTTTTGAGCAGTAGAAACGAGAGAAGTTGACTGAACGGTCTGGAGTTTTTCTTCGACCCTTGATGCGGGTCACAATCCACCATATGTCCTATAAATGCCAATGTGGAAGAAATTGACGGTGAAGAAAAAAGTAAAAATTATTGGAATGAATGCTTTTTTTTCTTCAGCAAGAAGATAGGTATTAAAGTCACCTTTAGGGCTGCGCTTTGCCACGTAGAGCTTTTCATTAATTAAAACATATTGCGACTACAGAAGCGTTAAAGTCGTCTTCGTAACTTTCATTTCTCTAGAGGAATATAAAGAGTGCAGCACACTAGAAAGGAAAAATAGAAAGAAGAAGCAAGCATGAACCGTTTTCTTTTACTTATCTCTAATAAATTAGCAAGAAGAAAAAGAATAAAACTATAAGTTAGATCGCAGTACAATTCTAAAAAAAAAGATTCGTGTGAAATTGACGTGTCTTAAGTCTTCTAGGTTTCTGAAAGGTTATCCTTCACACTTTAATAGTCCCTTAGGTGAAAAATATTATGCTGGGTAAGGCTCGTTTAAAATCACGCTTTATCCAGCAGCCCTTTAATTTCTTTGCTGTTCTAGTAAGCATTTACTTTGAGTTTTAATTAGTCTCTCGAACCACGACAGTTTTTTTGTTCATAATGTGTGCTTAAATCGCTAGTAGCACTATATTTCAGCACAAACTTAGTATTTTCTCAGCGACGCAGGAAAATATCTGCATACGAAACGAATAACCAAACTTACTGGGAGGGCAGAAGGATCGGCTGTAAAACTATTTTTTTTTGTTGACCATGCAAGAAATCCAACTTGGAAGAGGAAATGCAAACAAAGTATTTGCAATAAGGTAGTATCTACACACATCTTCCACCAAACAGCAGCTATGTGGCTACAAAGGAAAGCTACTCAGCTGCTAGGGAATCTTCGTAGTTGAAGAAAGAAAGCTACGGTGCTTCTGTGGTACCTGTATGGCATCACTTTTTTGACGTATGGCTGCACTTGTGTGGGTGCTGATGGGTGATCACAGCCTTATCTACTCCACTCCGAGGGTTTTCCTTTAACATTGGACCAAAGAGACTATATACCAGCGCCCCACGTCATGATGAGCTACCTGCGAAAAATGTCTGGTCAATATTGTAAGTACGCTGATTCAGCATTTTCGGAAACCCCGTGGCGAGTAGCATGCCTTGCTCTAAGCCGTTTTCATCAACTTTATTTAATGAGAGTGTATGATATATATATATATATATATATATATATATATATATATATATATATATATATATATATATATATATATATATATATATATATATATATATATATATATATACATACATAGAAGTATACGCTTCGTTTAAGGAAACGTTTTTATTTTACTCGACGTTTCGATCAAAGGACCGATCTCTTGAAAAAGATCGGTGCTCCGATCGAAACGTCGAGTAAAATAAAAAAATGTTTCCTTAAATGAAGCGTATACTTCGATGTATATTACTTTAAGCAGTCAAGTACCTCATGTTTTCACAACTACTATATATATATATATATATATATATATATATATATATATATATATATATATATATATATATATATATATATATATCAATTCACCTACGTTCAAGCAGCTTGATGTACAACACTATAATGGAAGAATCAATCCGGGCAGTGGAACAATCAAATCAACCCGTAGAATCGTGATTTTACAAAAAGAAAAAATATGAGCATAGCTGTGAAGGCATTTTATTATTTAGACCCTGCCGCCCGTAAAAGCAAATGTGCAATTTAAAACCTACCGGTAACTCAGAGTGGTTTGTGACGCTTGTATGCTATCTTTTCAATTTACTATCGCGACATCAAAGCTACTCACATAAGAGATCACTCTTCATAATGCCAAGGTGACGATCCTGCTTATGTTGTCTTCTTTTTCATTTCAGCAAATCGAGTGGTTCAAGAGTAATAGTGATTTCAATGCATTGGCAGGCGACTTCTTCAGTTGTGTGGGAGTGTACTTGCGCACAGTGAACAAGGAGCTTCACTTGTTCCACCGTTGAATTCTTCAGCTACTGCGGGGACGAACCCTGACTGAGCCCGGGCCACGCCTCACAAACAGTTTGGCAGCATAGACTGGCTGGATAGTTTGGCTGGATAGTACAGTAATGAAGTAATAGGCCCGGGTCGGGCTCGGGCTTGAAATCGTCGGCCTGGGCCTGGCTCGGGCCTCACAATGAGGCGCGTGAAGGGCTGTCCAGGTCCTCTTTACGAAAGTTCTACGTGGATAAAGATTTGTTTTTCTCGCGAGCATTGAACTTTAGACTTGTTTTCATTTCCGTAATTGTATTCTGTGCTGTGCTTCCTGAGGTCATATGTTGCCCCTTCTAAAGTTGATGAATACGTGTACACGTCCTTGCCTTACAGGGCCATAGTGGGGTGGGTTCCGGATCATCAGCGTTAAGTAATCTCTTAAGATACATGTTCAATGTACAGGCTACATCACGACTGAAATCAAATGGCCAGGTAAGCGAAGGGGTGGTTAATATAAATAAAATGCGTGGGGAGCTGGAGGAGCGTGCCATATGGCATGCTTTGGGGAAAAGGTACACGTAGGCTAAGGAGCCTCCTCAAGGTGCAGTTCTTGTGTGCACTCGCATGCTGTTTGAGCTGTACGACCCTTGTGACGTATGAAGTATTTTTCAGCGCTAAATGCACAGGACAAAGAAAGGAGATACACGCAGGGTGTACGCTTACTTCAACTAATGGTTTATTGGTGTGAACGGAAATAAATGCAAAGCAAACAGCTATCGCTGAATCTCACGTTACAAACTCGTAACTGTCATTTCTTTCTTTTATTATTTCTTTGTTTTCGGTCCTACGGAAAAAACGACTCTCGAAAATCTGACTTTATGCTCCACGTAGCCAACAGTAAAGATTGCACCAACGTAGGCCTTGTATGAGCGCCTGCGAACAAGATGAAGAAATGCTGGTTATATCACGTCATGGAGTGCGAAAGGAAAGCGAATGCAGCCTGGCTAAAACTGCTTAATTCGCGGGAGCCAGGCGTCAGCGCAGCAAACTGAGCCGCCAAATTCAACTAAACAGCGAGGTAAGTACTGCTTACATCAGCGGACTCTTTTGGGACATGAGACTGAACTCGCGGCGTTGTTCGCGCTCCGACGCCACGGGGCGCTTTGATGCGTTTCAAGGGCGCGTGCCGTTGCATTGCAGTTTCCCTCGCGCATTAATTTCGCGTTACTGCGCTAGCTTCATCTCCGGTTTTCATTCAACGCTGTCAGTGGTGTTGCCCATTTACCTTCTATTCAGGACAAATTCCCGTACATTAAGCATATAAAAGGATAAATAGGAAAATGTACCCGCACGTGCCGCGCACTGTTCACTCATATATACTTTTTTTCTTTATAGCCCGCAATCCGGAAACAGGCTTCAACCGGAGGCTGCAGAGTAGTTTCGATGCGAACAATTCAACTCATTAGGCCCAAACTGAATATTTTCATTGCCAGGGTTAACGCTGTTGAGTTTATCTTGCTTCTGAATACTATTATACTGCACAAACAGGTCTGACCATCAATGGACATAAATGGTTAGAGAGTTCAAAGCATGTGAAAGCACTATTTATTCTCCACAAAATAATCATGAACGGGCATATGAACATCGACACGTAGATTTTAGATGGTATGCTTAACAGTACGAGGCCTATTACTATCACTCACGCCTACGTCGTTGCGTTGGAACATGCCTTCTGAATATTATTCCAAGGCATTGCACTTTTTTTAATTCACCGCACATTGTGGGTGTTTATTTCGGCACACAGTTTGCATTTTTCTTCCTTCGCGTGTTCTGATTCCTACGGATATTTGAGCCTTTTTTGTAGGTTATAAAATGTTCTAATCATGTCCATTGAGAAGTCGCTTGAAGTTAGTCTTGGCTCTTGTGTCATCCTCGACATTTGATTTATCTGCACTTAACTCAAAAATTGTCGTTAATTATTTATAGAACGTTTAAAGCCGTGCTTGCACGAGGAGGTGTAGTCACGAATAATAAAAATTGCGGAAGAGAAACTATGCAGTGTTAAACAAAATCGCAAGTGTATGTAGTGTTTCATATGTTGACTGTCGAGTTATCTGGGTTGTTGCGCTACCTTAATGGAGGGGGCATCACGTACCCTTTGGGGTTATGACAGCGACGGAAATGTCGTTTAAACATCGCGGTAGCCAAAATGTGACCTTAATCGTGACTCCTGCGCATGAGATCGAATGCCTTCGCACGCAACGTAGGCACCTGCATAACCAAGTAACTGCCTTAAGCAGATAATGACAACAAACAGATCTACGCTTGTACACTGTCTATGGAACGAGGTAGTGCCTTGCAGCATGCAGAGGCGCATAACATGGGGGAGCGACAGCTCAAAACGTGCAGCTGCGCTACTTGATCCAACGGTATATAATGTCAGCATGGCCTTGAATTTAGCACCTCGTTAGTTTTTTACTTTCACTGAGCGCAACTGCAACTCGACAGAGATGTAGCTGCGCAGGTCATGTCAAGAATACTAGTGCATTTCTGTTGAAATTGAATTTCTGCAGTTGAACTCGGAGTACTTCTACCGTTTTGTTTTCGGTTCAAACAGGAAAGTTCAATCTCTAATTGTTTTGTAAAGTGAATCCACCTTTTCACGGATAACCAATTTCTTTCGGCCTTCATATTGAGAAGAAAGAGTTACAGCTCATTGCTACAGTGACTGCTGCTTTTATCAAATAGAAGGAACCAAAGCGCGGCTGTACGGTAGTTTTCTTCTTGATATATTACGAATAGTTTTATTTTCCCATTACAAAAAAAAAATCGGCGCACAAACGTATCTTGTGTGCTCGTAATCTAATGACACCATTACATTTGGCGCGCGGTGCTTGCGTGTTAAACCCTAGAGGGGTTTTCAGGGACACTTTCATAACACACACACTTGAGAGGGAGGCTTTTGTTCCTGATGATAATGTTTGAAGTAAATGTTTCGAAATACGTTCTGCTTTGGTGCAGTCTTTGGTGCAGGATTTTTTTTAATCCCTAAGAAGAAGACAAGTTCATCCCTCGTGAGTGGAAACATCAGCTTTATAACCCATGCAGATGTTGAAATGCACTCCACAGCAGTTACCTGCACAGTAGTGAGCAGCTGAATCGGTCGTACTATCCAGTTGCTGTGAAAAGTTATATGTAGAGAATGCTTACTGCTGTCCGCTCACTGCCCCGTGTTCTTGTCAACTTTTTCAACATCGCAGTCACAGAGCAATGTATGAGCGATAGCAGTAAACTCTGTTCACACAATGTGCTTTCCAGTGGCCTGGCTTCTGAAAATGTTCACTTCATTTCAGCATGCACGTTGCACTTTTCAACACATTGTACACATACCGAAGAAGTTTATTTTTATGCTAAAAGCTATTACGGCATTTTCTGGGAAAACCGCCTTGTGAGGCTCACCGAACTTGAAGTGATGCACATTTTTCGTCCGCGATTATTTTCGCAACTCCGATTGAAGCTTACCCAGAAGACAACCAGCTAAAATCTTTCAAGAAATAGTATATGCTTCCTGTTTTATTTATTTATTTATTTATTTATTTTTTAGGAACACTGCAGACTCCTTCTGGAGACCAAGCAGGAGTTAGAAACACACATGAATGATACCAAGAATACAGAACTAAGGCAAAGAAAAAAGTTAGACATTCATACTGTTCAAAGCGGCAATGAATTCCAATCATCCGGACAGTCTACAACATTCTGAGACTGCCTATTCCCGTCGGACACCGTCTTAGAGAAATAGAAATATTTAAATGAATCGGTACAAGCCTGGTATTGTAAAATTATCCCGTGGTTAAAGCGTGTGTTAGCTCGTGATAGAGGGGTAAAGTAGAGAGTCTTGTTTATCTGCGTCTTAATATTCTACAGGAGGTATAAGAACCTAAGTCTATTCTGTGCGTGTAGATTGGAGGGTCTGAAGGTCCAACAGATCACCCATCTGTTACGCTATCTGTTCGTCTGTAACGGTTGCGAGTAAAACAGACGGCAATTCTATGCCCCGTTTCCAACTTCTCTATACTTTTTTTGGTGTAGGGGTCCCAAAGGCATGACGCATACTCCAATATCGGTCTAAGCTGGGACCTGTATACAGTGAGCTTCACCTGTGTTGGGGCTGTCGCCAATGTTCTTCGAATTCTTCATAAGGCCTTACGTGCGGTACAGCGTACGTTATCAATATGTTTGTTCAAGTTTAAAGTGGGTGTTATTGTGACTCCTAGATATTTTACAGCTGATCCTTTGTTAATTACGTCCCCTTCAATATTGTTTGCGTGTTGTAATGATTGCTTCTTGATTGAGACACGAAGAAGAGACCTTCTTTATGTTCAGAGTCATTCCCCACTTTTCGCACCCGCTGTGAATATTTGGAAGGTACGCGTTAAAGAGTTCTTGATCCTGTGGTGACCTGATCGTTGTGTACACAACACAATCGCCTGCAAGAAGTTTTACTGCTATTCCAGGGTCTATCTCGGTAACGATATCATTGATTTCAACTAAGGAACAATACCGGGCCCAGGACAGACCTCTGGGGTACAGCTGATGTCACTGGAAGGCTATCCGAAGAAATATTATTAACGTTATCCTTTTGTGCATGGTTGTCAAGATCGGCTTTTATAAATTCAATAAATATTCTGTTTATTCAAAAGGCATAAAGCTTATGCTGTTATAACCTTATGCTGTTATAACCTCGCTCACGCGTCTTTTTTTTTTCTGTGAAATATCCGCGCTGTTGATAAAGATTGCACTTATAATTTTCTAAATTGTCAAGGGCGATCGTGTCATGCCGGTGGCGTGAAGAATCTGGTCGTGTAGTACCCCGCAAATGCGAGCATTTGCGATATGTGTAAAGCCTTACGACTCGTTAATAGCGCGAGCGTATGTTGGCCCCCATGTATTGAAACAGCCGAGTGACTGGCAGGAAAGATTAGAGCTGTTTCAACCGCGTCAAAGTGAGTGAACGCGTTTGCAAAACAAACTAGAACTTAGATGAAAAAAATTAGCAAAACAAGCGCAAAATTTTCCGAGGCAAAAACAAACATAACCTACAGAGGAATTGGTGCAATGTAAATGCGGCTTCAGGATGTGGGAAGAAAACTCCTGATCTACTATTTACTAACATAAGACGGCGAGCTGATAGCTCACTTAAAAAAGTGGGGTAACATGTTTGCAGGATGACACCGCGACGTATTACCGGCCTAGTTAGTACGACCCATACGTAAATAACAGTTCACTTGGGGACGCTAGACCGAGGAAGAGACGGAAAGAGCCACTAAGAACTATGAGTTTCTTCCCAAAAAATACATTCTTTGCGCGATGAAAGTCACTAAGAAAAGTTTAGAAACTTCCTCGCGGAAACTTCTACAGGGCATCGCCATTGCTCTTGCTTATTTCACGCTTTGTCTTGTGCATCATTCTTTGGGCAAAAAAAAAATATAGTTTTTGCAGTTAAATCAAGGCTGGCGGTCATGGCTAAACTCTTCCTGCTTCTCTTCCTTTGGCGTTAAGCTGTATTGTGCCCTGATTACGGAAACGTATGTAAGATTGCAATTTTAGCCTGTCTGTTTATTCGAAATATACGAACAGTTTAAAACATTCATGTCCTTTTAAACTCTCCAGCGATACCATCCGTAACGGCGTCTGAAAAGCAAGGAGGAGGAGGAGGAGGAGGAAAGGCAGGGAGGTTAACCCTACGAGTAGCCGGTTTTCTACCCTGCACGGGGTGAAAGGAGCGAGGGGAGAAAAAGATGAAGGAGAGAAGACAGTTTCAGGAAATTAAAGTCACTAAGCAAAAGAGTTATTACTAAATATATCTGCCATGGCCACAGCTGTGGCGTGCTCGATTTAGTGCACCCGATATGACTCATGTGTGAATTTTGTTCCTTATTTTATTAGAGATGTTTGACATTAAGCATAATGACAAAGAGAGAGGGGATACAGCACAAAGTTAGAAGAAAGAGTGTATGAAAGCCACGGATAAAAAATGGCAGAAGTTCTCAATAAAGTGATCATCCAGTGTCCACTTCTGATAGTCGCCTTCAATGACCCATCGCAGGCCTACCTTCCTTAGAAAGCGCTGTCTCACGGAGGCTGTAGCCGGGCAAGTCCACAACACGTGTTTTGCGCCACACAGTTCAGGCGCAGCACCACGATGGTTCCTTAGTGTTCCCGCACTATGTTCCCATAATAATCTTTGTAGTGGTCTGGCTAACGAAAATCTTTTCAGCATGCGTGTTTTATATGAATGCAAGCTTTTCTCTAGAATAGTGATAGGCTTTTTTGCTGCCTAAATGCATCAAAATTAGATCAGTGACCTCTTCAAAACTACATAGGACACATTAGCAATAGCGCTTCTTCGCGCAACAGGTCTTTGCACCCCTAAAATGAAATCATAACTTTTGTGTTGTTCCAATACTAATAGTCAGTATTTTTACTTTCGTCTTTGAGGCAAAAAACAGCTCATTCTGTACTTGCTGTTTGACAGCAAAATGGTCGCGCTTTTTAATCGGCCAAGCATGTCTAATGAAACATGCTTTGGACCAGCCACCCAAATAACTGGACACAAAAGCAATGTTCTGTCGAGTTTTTTCATCAACAGTTTCAGCAGTTATTCAAGAAATCAGTGCCATCACACCTGGTACCTTTCTGCAGATTGTATTTGTGAGATCAGCAGCTGTTAAAAATAGAAAGGTTTAAAAGATGGCCATTTTGAACGTTCTTATCATATGAATTTATCAATGGCCTGCTAGTAAAAAGACTGGCTCTACCACTCGGTGTTCATCAAAGTGAGTCGTGGCTCTCGCCTGGTTGCTGATGCAGTCTTTACTGCGTTCTTAAAAGAGCATTTGAATATATTTTGCCTAAAACAAGCTTGCAGCTTGCTATCTATAGGTAGTGAAAGTCTCGTTAAGAATGATTTTTTTTAGCTTTAAGAGGATGATGTGGATGGCAAAATGGGTTCCGAGACTTTTCAATGAGATATCGGGTCTTTTCCGAGACCTAAAACACAAAATTAACTCAGCCAGAACTGTAGCTGTAATAGACATTGATATGTATTGCATCAATGTTCATGATGTACAAACCTCATTTAAGGAAAACATACGTTTCCTTTAAGTATTATGTATTTGAGGTATCTCAGCGCGCAAAATAAAAATCTTCTTTTAATAACAGCATTGTAGAAGGATGAAGGAGCATATCCATATTAAAAGCATATGCAGTTTCTTTGTGTACATTCTGATTGGGAAAAGAAACGAAGAGCCATATATTATATATGTAGGAAACGGCATCGATGAAGGCAAAGAAAAGAAACAAATGAAGCAATAAAGTGTAGGCTGCTAGCATGCTACTTTCGACCAGTAGTAAACGGCGAAATTAGAACCTTTTCTTAAGACATGCCTGTCTTTTTGAACACTGCAAAACTAACTAAATGCAGGCATGAATAAAAACGCGAACTCTTACCCCGAGGCAAGGTCGATGTTTTGTTTCCTCTCTGAAACGATAACGGTGGAATCTTGTCTGAAGTTTTTAGTTGCTTACTGCCGCCGCGAATTTTTTTTTTATTGCTGCGCGCAGCCACACTACACTGAATGAAACACGGGTACTAAGGCACTGTTGCATCATGCACAGGTTACCTGGATAATGGGATATTCTGATTATTTTCACAATTATATTGCGCTAATTCCTTTATTTACTGAAGCATTGACCTATTTCTTCGCAGCCGAACAGCTGCAGCCTACTTGAACTAAGCAACAATTTTTGTTCAATTTCTTTTTATGATGAAATGGAATTTACAATGATTGAAATGCTTTACAAATTGTACATTATTTTGTACAGCTACAGTCTCCTCCTTATCAAAACTATCAGAGACACGTTTGTACGTCTGGAGAATGCAGAGGCAAGCTTAAGAGAAGATTATTTTGAATACCTTTTTAGGCATTGCTTTATGCCAACAAGTTTTAAATTGCTTTTAGTCAGCGCTATATCATCTGTTCTGCGGAATTATTTACATCTTGCAGCTGATGTAATGAAAGCGCGCCAAGCATCCTATGGGGTGACGACGCTTAACCGTGAAGATACTCGAGAGTATCAGATTGCTGCATCAAAGACGTCACACTTGCGTCAATAAATTGCTCTAAACCCAAGCGCCCTGCAAAAAGTTTCTCACTCACAGCATTTTTTTTTTGCGCGGGGCATATACACACCAGACTTGGGTTCTTTGTTCTAATTAGCACCGTTAGTAAGATCTGTTATCTCACTTTGTTTTCCTTCCTTTTGCGTGTTTCATTATGAGTGCTGCGTACACGTCACACTTCAGTTCCTGAATGCACATTAACATAGACGGTGTCAAGACTTGTACCTGCTTGCAGGATTTGACAGCCGTCTTGTTGCCTGCTTCTTCTACAGACCCAGTATGTCGTTGCGGCGGGTGGCAGGACACGTAAAACAAAAGCACAGCTATTTATTTAAGAGGAAACAAGTAGCCCAAAAGAAGTAGATCCCAAGAATAAACGTAAATCAATGGCAAAGTAGTTTCTTCAAAAAAAAAAAGATAAATTTCGCGAGCGATACTGGGCAGTCATGGAAGAAACTTCAAAATTATCAGCCATAAAGTACTTGACGTGAAAAAACTGGTGTCTTCTTAACAAACTACCCGAACTCGAAAACAGAATCCTTCTGTATTGACAAGAGAACAATGCTAATGACATTTTGATGACCCATCACTGCAAACTTTTTGTGCCGTGCACTGGGATAGGTACTTTGTATTGAGCTGCTGTCGGCTGCGAGAAGATATACTTATCTAAGCTAAATTTTAGAGCAGACTGAGAATCAACGCTTGGTCACTTGCGCACAATGCTCACAATGGCCACACACAGATTTGTCGCTTTTCAGACAATAATTAAAATTGCGTTGAACGGTTAGGGATGTGCTGAAGTGTTGCTGACTCCTGTCTACTTTTAAAGATTAAGGAAATAGCCAACGGAGAGACCATATATATACGGCAGCTCTCGGCTATGCAGAATAAGTAATGGTATAGAAAGAGGGAGGGGGCATTGGGTGCTGTGAGGATGAAAGATCCGCATTGTGAACTCCAGCAGGCTTTCTTTTTGGATCGTGGAGTATAATACTTATGTTACTTGAGAAAAAAAGGTTAAGCAATGCCGCATAAACTGAGCAAATTTTCAGCAGCTCACTAGAACGGCGGTTCAATGATATATAAAAAAGTTTCGAGAAAAAGTTGCTCGAGCGATTACACCTCTTGTAATACGAATGATAAGCGCTAGCTCTGTACGTTTCTCGTGTTTTTATTTGCTTTTCATTGCGCAGTGGCCTCCTTTGCGACAGGGAAATCTGATGTGATGTCCCACTACCAGAATTGGCCTGTTGACGTTTCTGCACCATTTCCTCTCGCTTACGCGCCCTGTAACGAGTACTATCTTGCATAAGCCGTTAATAAGCTTCATTGAAGGCGCTGCTGTTAGTGCGACGCATGACTCATTGATCTAACCAATTGGGAAATTTCTCATGGTTGGTAGTGGTGAAAAGGTTTATTGGTAATTGTAGTTGACTGGGATTCATGCAGCTCCTCGGCCTGAGTGGCAGCGGGGCCCAGCACAGGATGGTCATGGGAACCAGAACGTCTGTCCAGCTACAACGCAATTACGGAACACTGTAAACTGAGGCGGCATACGTTTTACGCGGCCGACAACACTCTTCGTAAGGCTGACGACTGGGCGAGTTGATATTGAATCATCGTAAAGCCAGCCAGAGCACGCTACACAGCCAAGAGAAAAGAGGAACACAGGACAAGGCTAGACTAGCAAGTCTAATTTTAATGAAGGGGAGAGGCAGCAGATGATTAGCACAAAGATGCGCGCGCTCATAGCCCTAAGTAGTAGAAGCGCAGGTAACAAAGGCAATCAACGCTGCGTGAGTACATCGTCTAAAAAATGCAATTTCTTTCCCGTGAAGGTTGACAGATGGCTTTCTCACACATTTGTATTTAGCCTCAGCAATATCGTGCTTTGTGTTCTTCATCTCTCCTAGCTGCGTTGCGTCTTTTGGCTGGTTTTAGATTACTCTACCTAAATCGGAAGCTCACTGGTGAAAACGTCTCTCACCAAAGCCTCCGAAATAAAATCTACCCCTCTCTAAGCATCATCAATGCCGAGTATTCGGCAACTTTTCTAATCTCCTGCACATGTCACAATTCAAGACCCGATAAAATGCTCTCAAAAACGAACTTCCCATTGAGGAAGGAAAACTTATTTTGAACAAACTAAAGTTGTAGACGCAGCAGGTGCGCTGGGGGTTCGTGTCGTAAGCCCAGGACCCCGGTGGCCTTGGCAGAAAGCGCACCCGTGCGATGACCGCTCGTTGGCTCACCAAGGGGACTCTGGTGAGTTGTACCTACCGCTGATCGAATGACGTGTCCGGTGTGTGTCAATGTGGTAGTTTAGCCTGGCAGCCCCACGTTAAATGAAAGGGTGGCGGACTAGCACTGCAATAAGCACAAACATTGTGGTATTTAATGGTACCGATTCTCTGAAACTTTGAAAGGCGTTCGTTTGAATTTGGCGCCAGGCATAGAATTCCACTGAGGTTATATGATTATGTTGTAATGGATAAATATAACAGTCGAACCACTAGCTCTCAGGGCGTTCTTAATACATGGATGCGTCGCCACGGTGGTCCAGTGGTTATCGCGCTCGGCTGCTGACCCAAAAGACGTTGGTTAGATCCCGGCCGCGGTGGTCGAAGTTCGATGGCGGCGAAATTCGAAAGGCCCGTGTACTGTGCGACGTCAGTGCACGTTAAAGAACCCCAGGTGGTCAAAATTTCCGGAGCCCTTCACTACGGCGTCTCTCGTAGCCTGAGTCGCTTTGGGACAATAAACCCTTATAAACCATTCCTTAATACGTGGATAATGAGAGACGATACGGAGAGAGACAGCTACACTCGGTTCATAAGATTGCAACCTTATGCGTTAACCCTCTCCTGCCAATCTTGGCCCTCGTGGTCTGTGGTCTGCGTATTCGGATCATGTATGGCCTGGCACTTCCCATGGAGTCCTATTGCACAACGTTATGTCAGTTCTCATGCCAGCTAAAATCAAGTTCTCCCGCGATTACTAAGGCAGACGGAAATGCTAAACCCGCTGCTAAAGCTCTACTGAGAAGAGCTGCGCTAAACATTGCGTTAACTCAGAAGTAAAGAATCGCTTGGTTTCACGCCTGACTACGTTTCCAAGAACTCTGCAAAAAATAAAGACGGCTGGTTTCTGCGCTGGCGGGAACTTGTAACTCTGCTTGAAATCTGACCGAAAATGTGGAAAGATGAGTGCTCTTATATCTCTTCACCCCTTTTGGTCCCCACCTGCACACGGAAGCCGACGATCGGTCCATATTCTCCAGCTTCTACCACTAACTTCCCAAGAGGCTCAGGACTGGATACGCACGACACCTCTGCAGAAGTCGACTTCCGCACAACCTCAGTACTTCTGTACTGGATTCTCGTGGCGGCTCGAGCTCAGCTAGCATAGGTGGGAAGGTACCTCGGTTCATAAGTCTTGTGATTTGGATTCTGCGGGAGCAGTCCAGCCTGAAAGAATTATTTTCGGCCGGCGTTTATTTTTCTTTTTTAAGTTGAATTACAGTTACAGTTCACTCTGTACGCTGTTGCTCGTGACTGCGTTAAGGTGAGTTTTTCTGCGCTTTTTTCTGTGGACGAGAATTTCTAACTAGCAACTAAACGGCTATCACCCTCACCTTCTCGAAAATTACGGTTATCTGCAGGCGGACACTTTGGACACGGAATGAAAAAAAATCCTCCTTAAACATGCCCTATAGAGAGTTGAAACGGCTAGGAATAACACACAGCGCAACTTAAGGCAAGGCCAAAGAAATCACAGACAATACCGCGCTGATTTCAACTATTTATTTATTTGTCAAGACGCTGGATGACCATTGTCTTTTGAAGAATTCCAGTCAAGTGTTTCACTTTTCTAAATCTAACAGTGGCACCCTTGTGCCATTTTCGGTCTATTAACTGTCACATTACGGGCTGCTTATGTGTGTTGTAAGCTACATTGTTGCGTTTGGTTCTGTAACGTTTCAGAATTTCTGTGGTATTTTTGCGGGTGGCTTCATAGAGTTGTTGATTGTTTATCTTAATTCCACTTATGTCCGGTGGTGTTACGGTACTTTTATTTAGAAAAGTAATGTGTGCATTGGATTTTGGATAGTGCCTATCCCATCACGACCGACCACTTGCTGAAAGACTTGCCCCTCGCGTTGAGAAAAGAAGTTTTCAGATTTGTCTACGATTGCCTAGTCCCTTTGACTGGAGCTCATTTTTCTTTTCCAAGCGCAGTATCAGATGTGCCGCTGACCTTCGAGCAGTCTCTCCCGTCTCACGAGCAGACAGCTGAAACATGTGAGAGTAGTTTCCTGCGTCTCCTCGATTTAAGACTATTGATAGAAGAAAGCGACCTGTGCGGCTTGTATAAGCCTAGAGGAGTCAAGTCCCTGTTGCCTTACAGTTCTGCTCATTCTGAAATTGTAAAGTGCGGCACTGTGAACCTGCGTTCTACTAATTTATTATTGAAGTAGAGAGTGAAATCTATAGGGCACGGCCTCAGTGCACAAACTTGTCGACTTGCTGAAGTAGAGTTCTCTGAGCATCGCGTCATCTCAGTTGCTGGTCGCCTAATTAAGAAGATAAAAGTGCACGTTAAACGGGATTCTGTTCAAGAGGAAGAAAAGGAAGTTGCTGTTGTTACCTACCTCCACACTATCTGTCACCGACTCAAGCGCATAGGAAACAAAAAAATGTCAGTATTTTGTTTACGGAGCCTGATCAGCTATCCAAGCTGTGTCAAACTGAACACTCCTGCGGTGAGACAGTGAGCCTGCATAGTTAAGCAGCAGTCGCTATTTGTGGGATGCAAACTTTACGCGGTGCACAAAATTCCCTTGATCTGAGGCAAAGTGTACGTGCGGCAAACCGGGCGTTGTCTTTCTTAATGACTGATGAAACATTCAAACAAAGTTTCCGGAAGTGTGAAGGGGCATCTGTGAGTACACTGCTTAAAATTTCCCTCCCGTTCCTGCGAGACTTTTTTTTTCCAAGACGTCACGTTCTCGGGAGAAATTAACATAAAATTAATTGTGAAATCGTAGAAGCCATCCACATTTTCAGACCATCAGAACATTATGGCAGCACTCCATTAATCGGTGTAAAAAAACGATACTTAAATTAATCTAAGCCAAATGTCATTTGAGTTTCGTGGAGCAGTTTTCTTTAATGTCTTAATCGTTGTATGTTTCAGATTTTTAGTCGCCCTTTGCGTGATGTTTTCTTCTTATTCTGTTCACACTTTTTACCCTTTATATGCCATTTTGGCTCTATTAATGCACTTTTTAGCCATTAACGTTGTCGCGTTAAAGGCCTCGTTCCCCAGAAAATCTGGTGTCGCCGTTGTGACTGAAAAATCACGGGCATAGTTCTGGCAGCTGGTCCTCAGAAAGCAACTTATGAGACAGCTGGGCCACCCAGGTCACGTGACCTTGCGGCGCCATCATATCCTGCCCACAGGATAGCGAGCAAGCTGCCGAGCATGGCAGGTGGCAGTTAAAATAATGA
The DNA here is from genome assembly GCF_052857255.1 of Amblyomma americanum. NCBI lineage: Eukaryota > Metazoa > Arthropoda > Arachnida > Ixodida > Ixodidae > Amblyomma > Amblyomma americanum. The sequence goes on along the minus strand of NC_135500.1, from coordinate 158,178,694 downwards.
TTGCTCTCTCGGGAAGCGCAACCTGGGTCGCGCAAGGCCCACCGCAGGGAGAACCTGCCATCGCAGGGCAGTGGCGCATCGGTTATCCGCTGCACCACGGCGCCAGGAGCGTTATGAGGACTCCCAGGGATCTATGCATACAAAGTAGGGAATGATCTTCTGCATACGTGGGAATTGCCTACTGCGCTATCGCGTCACATCTTTAAGGCTCAGCGTAAGTGTTCCCCTCAAGTTTTTCGGCTCTTTTACTTAATCTCTTGTGTATGATATTGTCGCATACTGTTATCTCCTTTGTTTTGATATTTTATTTGTGGCATGTCATGCTTAGCAATGCAGCCTTTTAAACGCATTAAGTAACCTTTTCATTGCGCTCCGTATATGCGATGTTCTCGCATGGATATCTCCTGTGCGTTCATGCTGTCTTTGTTACCTTGTGCTGCACAGCAGACTAACCAGTTTATCACGTGCCTCCCGCCCTGTTCTGCCTCTATATGCTGTTATTTATGAAAATAAAAATCTATTTGAAACCAGCGCGATGGTGTCCCCTCTTTGTCCTTTTCATAAGTCAAAGCACTCACGATTTGCCAGTTATCCCTATCGGCCACGCTCCTGAGTTGAAGCGGTGCGAAAACCAACTTTTACAAACCACGCTATTAACACCAAGCCGGCAGAGAAGGCGTGTGCAACGGGAGCGCGCTCAAAAAACGTAAAGTATTCTTAACGGAATTGTTTGTTTAGCACTTCCATAACCAACACTCATTGTTTCGCTTTATCTTCCTTTTCATGACCCAGTGTCAATAATCGCTTAACTCTGACTGGGCTATATCGCAAAAAAGTGCTCGTCTCTGCTCAAAAAACATCCTCTTTGTTAAACCCTCACTGCCCAGTGTTTCATGTACAACACAGAATGTAAAAAGCGGGATTATCCTTAAACCCTATACAGGCTGAAGAAAATAAACTTCCAATCGGGGCACTTCTGTACCGCCAGGCGATTTAGTCAAGTTGAATTTTGTTGTTCATTTATGCGATCTTGAAGTGTATGTCTGTCACGTGTTATTGTTTGATTATGTTCCTTCCGTGATAATATTTAAGGCATCAGCTAATATATCATAATAATGTGTCCTTTCTAGATGTCAGCCACAACTGCATTTATTTATTTCGTTCTTCATTGCTTGCGTCTGCCATAGACCATGTGCACCTTTGAGCAGCTAAACCCCAAGCACATCATTATTGACTACCTGCTGGTTACTATGTATAATTTTTGGAGAACTTATAAAAAGACTTCTGAACTCCTCGTCGAATAGTTGCATTTTATGTCTACCATACTTTCCAGAAAACGTAGTTTGTAAAAAAACTGGCAACCGTTATTCCCTAATTATTTAGCACAGTGTTTGAGAGAAATACAGTCTGTGGGACGAAAGCGCCACATTTTCCTGCCAAATAGGGCTCTTTCAGTGGATTTCGAAGAGGTAGTTATGTAGGTATACATGCATGCATATAGCTATATTACAGTGAAGCCTAACACTTCTTTTTTCAATCGTAATTTTCTGGTATAAAGGTCGCTTTTGAGGCATATAAGTAACACTGTTGGTGGATGTGCGAAACGAATTCGGTCGTGTAATCTACAAACTGATTATTTATACTAGATTCGCTAGCGTTTAACTAATATGTCCTGCTTCTTCTTTCAATAAGTGATGTGTAGCTGGTCATTGATGATGCCGTCATGAGTTTTAAGATTTTCGAAAACACAATTTTTCCTGCGTGGTGGATCAATAGATTTGGGGCTTATTGAGTGGAATTCGACGATCGTGTGACTTTTGAGGGAGCTCAGGGCCGCCTTCAGTGCACATCAGCCTGTAGCGAGTGGGCCCACCAGTGCTGCGAAGCTCAGTGCATGTGGTTCACGGTTTCAGCCAAGCGGGCATGCATTTGCAGTCGAATTTCAGAGACGCCAGCATGATTTGTCTGTGGCAAGTTTTGATTGAATCGCGTGGTGTGTGTCCGTGACCCCAGTTTTCTGTTGCGCCATATTTTCTCGGAAAACATGCAAGAGAAAGCAGGCTCCCATCTTCATGGCAGTGTTGCGTTTCGCAAGTGCTCTGGCCAAAATGAGCGGTGCGGCTGCAGAGAGTTATGGTCAATTCTCGCCGACAGCGCATAAAAACTCATTCAGGGTCACCGCCTGCCACCCGTAAATTGTGTACGCCCGTGTCTCACTCCGACACAGTTGCATATCGCATTCACGTCCTTGGCTCTCTTAGTCAGCCAATCTTCAGCCCTGAAGCCACCTCCAGGAGTCGCCAAGAGAGTTCGGGGCGGCCGGCCGGCCTTTGTAGGCAAGTTAGATAGGATCTCTAATATTCCATGCCAAAACTATGGCTAGAAAAAGCCCGACGAAGGTGATTGCAATCATGACTGCTTACAAGCTACGTTCTTAGAATTTGCCGCTAGTTTCACACCTTTTGGGGGAGGTATATTTCTAAAGGAGGAAGGGGAAAAGAATGCTTCTTTGTAGTCTGAGTTTTTTTTTGTATTTAGCTATGCACCGCCTAACATCGGTGATTAGGTGTAGCTTAAAAAGGAATGGGTGTTCGCCAATACATGGGCGCCGAACTACTCTGACGTGACTATTACCTAGCCTGCTTAGCGAGCTTCTATTTATTGTTCAAATAAGACGTTAACGCACTACAGTTATCGGGCCAATTCTCAATATTGTAGTTATAAATTAACGTTTCGCTAACCAAATTTTGATATTTATGCAGCCATTTTTTCTTCAGGGGTGAAAAGTGAGCACATATGGTTTCATTCCCTCATCTGTGTGGGGGTAAAAAATCCAAATAGTAGAAATGCAATATAAGATCTTAATTTTTTTCGGAACTTACACTCAGGCTAAAAAAAAAAAGAATGAAATACCACCGCTATTATTCTTTTTTTTACACTGCGGGGGGGGGGGGGGGGATTTGTGTCGTAATGTTTTTTTTTTGCGTAAAAGGCAACAAGCTCAGTAAGTATTCTGCTGCTATGGGATTAAAGTTCAGCCGCAAACTAAAAGAAGACGGTAAAACACCCAGTGAATTTTGGAGCTATACACATGTAAAATCCAAGAGGGTCGAGCCGCCGCGGTTCCTGAGGGGTTTAGTCGAGGGTTTCACGGCATACCGTCTGGTCAGGAATCATGGTGATGCAGATTGCTGGTCACTGGGCAAAGTCAGGGTTGTGGCACTCGGCTGCTGGCCCGAAAGAAGCGGGTTCGATCCCGGCCGCGGCTAGAGGCCCGTGTACTGTTCGATGTCAGTGTACGTTAAATAACCCCAGGTGGTCGAAATTTCCGGAGCCCTTCACTACGGCGTCTCTCATAGCCTGGGTCACTTTGGGATGTAAAACCCCCTTAAGCCAAACCAAACCAAGAGGGTCGTTCCACTTTCAACCAATGAATTTGCTCAAATAGAAGCCTGCTTGCTGTCAAACGAGCAGCTAAAGATTTCCTGGCTGATGGAATAGTGACCGAGTTAATGGTCATGCTGGTGTTAGACCTTTATGTTCCATTCTAAGAACTCCCTTTGTGCGACTTGCGAAAGATTCAAAACATTAATACCACAGCCCCGTACTAATAGTTATTAATTTCTACAGCAAGCCGAGCCACTCGTAGGAATTCAGATACTTGGCTCGGAAGATCAGTGGAATTTCGAACGTTAAAAATATTACCAAATGCTGCACTCAGCTGAACAACTTTCGTCTACTCGTGTGCAGAATAACTTAGAACACAAAAACTGACCGTCTCCGACAAAGGACAAGTATCACTGAGTTGATTAGATTCCAAGAAACTGCCACTAGTGAATATTTATTGCCTAAGACAACCAACGCACACTGCCGCTAGACGAATTCCCTTACCGGCGAAGATGAAATATAACCTAATGCAATGAAGGTTTCTCACAGCCGGCCACGCGAAACTTTTCCTTTTTTTTGCGAAATGTTTATTGGACACTCGTTCTTCACATATCACCAATCGATATAGCAAAATATCAAACGACCTATAGGCTTTACGTAAACCAAAACGTTATGTTCGTATAAAATAAACACCACCATATTACACAGTAGTGGAAGGAAAAAAGTAACCTTTCGTTGAAATAACCAGTACCAACTGTTCAGAAGAAGCACAAGGTTACGCGCACATCTTCTCTACAGAAACTTTTCTGCGCATGTGAGATAGCAGAACAAAGCTACAAATGTGTGTATATTGTCTGATAGATTATATTCTGCCAGGTTGGGCAAAGTGGTCTAGAAAACAAAATAACCCAGATATCGCATAAGTTAGCACAGGAACAGGATCTCACAGCACGAGAGAGGAAACACTACCAACCATAACAAACCAAACTCAAAGTCACCTCAAGACACCATATTGCGTGTGTACGGTGATGTATTCTATATTCATAACAAAGAACCTAAAAGCGCCTTAACCTAGCGAGCAACATTATTGCGCAGTATATGTGCTCCTCCTGGGCGGAGCACGCGAACTAAGCAATATTTGCACTGCGGGCGCGGATTCTCTCTTATAAACGCAGCACTGAAGAGCCCGACTTACAAGATCCCCGGTGAAAATCGCTAATTGAGCCGTAGCTGCGAACATTCTGGGGACATTTAAGGGTATGAAACGATAGTAGCCTTCATCTGTAGTAGCCTTGGTTCCTCTTTGCATATCACTTCGTACACTATCTTTTATAACTTTTGTTTTAATTGTTTATTTATTTTTGATGCGTAGTTACCTATGCTTTAGGAGGTGATCGCATCAAGGCCCCGAATTATCGCATTCAACGAGCGTTCCTCAGTGGCCAAAGGTTAGCGCCGGTTCGAGTCCGAGCTTTTCTTTTCACCACTACTCTTTTTCTTCTTTTAGAGCCCCGGCTTAAAGATGGTAGAAATTGAAATGATTACATGCAGCTGGAGCGTAAATACTTTGGCGCACACAATTGACGATTTTACTTGATTTCTGTCATCAATTAAGAAAAAACTTTCGCTTTTTATGGTGCGACTGCGGCGTTCAGTTTAAACATAATGAAATTAACAGTGGTCCCTATATATTCGAAAGCGAAATAATGCACCTCTGAGCAGAATGTAAATTTGGAATGATAAAAATCGTCCGAAGATCAAGCTCAGCCTAAGGCTACGTTTTAGGTCAGGAGATAGAAGAAGTCGTGGTATTTTTTTATTAGAATTAAAAAAAATCTAGCAAGACAAAGAAATCAGCACATAAATAGTTTCAGAAAAGGTATCGCAAGCAAAAGTATTGCCTTAGCTCTTCTGTCATAATTCCACATAATCTAGTATGCTCACATTCTACTCCTAGGCATGCATACCAACTGAAGCAGCGGGGGTGCTGCTCAGCACTTTGTACTCACTAAAATTTGGCGTATTCATTTCATTCCTCATGCAGGAGCTACATCATTCTCCAACAGAAAACCAATTGCATGGTTTCCACCCTTTCTTCTATTTTGCACTGCTCGAGTATTAGTTATCCCTCTCGTTCATTGGAGTGTTCCTGTCTACTTTTTTTCTATTTTGCGCACAGGGTAACTGATTCTTGTCCACTCTCATCCGATTAGGTGCTTTACCTATTAGCCTTCTGGCCCTCTATTTCGCGGGCCGTTAATAAAATTATTCTGGTGCCCCTGATTTCGGGTCCCGCGCAAGTATAAGAAAGCAAAAAAAAACTTCTCTAGCACCCATTTTTTTTTTCGTTTGGAAAAGGTGTTCTAGTATTTCTCTTAACACGCGGAAATCTTTCCAGGGATTTAATATTACTGAAGAAATCTGTTGCTTTTCTTTTTGTTCGGAATAGAACACATCTGTAGATTAAAGAATCCTGAATCTGACGTCAAAAAATGAGTAATTTTTCACTGTAGTTGTGAGCATCACAGTCACCGCTAATACTCAAAACAGAACATTTAACCCTGCAACGTTAAGGATAAATTGCTACTGGTTTCCAGCCGCAATGGCATTCAGTGAAAGACCTCATAGGCGTACGTTTGGTGGCGATTTTGAAAGCATTTCGGAATAGTTTTAGTACTTTTTCTAAAAAGTTTCTGGCTTTGTTCTCCTACAACAAAGAATTCGCAATATACTTCGTCGTCCACAGTGAGTGCAAGCATGATATATATTACAGAAAATGCATGAATGGTGGTTTCGGAAATCTTGGCTGCCGGACATGCCACCGCCTTCATCTGATTCTGTTCTTCATGGCGGCCAGGGCGATCGCCGTTTCCCGCTGCTTACGCTGCTGCCTTAAGCGGTTTAAGTGTTCTTCATTTCCCTCGGGGACCCGGATATCACTGCAAAACCACTTATCTTAACACTTCTTATTTCGTTCTTGGGCAGTTCTGGCATCTTGCTGGAAAACACTTAATTATTTTCGGTACATATCACAGTGCAATTCTGAAGTCCTGTAACACCGTGATGCATTTCTTCGATTTCTGGTTGCTTGCTCTTATTAAAAGTTAAAAAAAATTGAGCTGTTTTTTAAATTGACATCCAAGTCGTGGTCTATGTTCGGAAATTGCGCACTATATCTGTTTACCCATTGTGTTTAAGGACCCGCTGCTGGCTCAATGAGGCGAAAAAGAAAAAAAATGCTTAAAATGCGGACCTTCTCGGCACTTATGGAAGACTGAAACCACTAAAACTGGCGCACCTAGAGTACAATGGATATTATAAGATTGTTCTAGCTTCAAAAAAAAGTTTCCTGCTTACGGCTTTTTTCGCCCCCCTACATGCTCTTCGTTCTGGTGCCCTCCTTGTGTTTGGAAAATGTGGGCTCACATGAAGTTGCCATAAGATTTAAAACTAAGTTGGGTGTTGTTTTTAGTCTTCTGACTTTGCTGAACCTTCCTTAGATTTTTTTCTAGCCTGCAATGGCTTCGAGAATCCTTAAAGTGCACTTCCAAGAAAGCTTCCGAAATATTGGCTTTGAGGGGAACTAAAAAGGCTTCTAACCAAACCTTAGATTGCTTTATGTCAGCGTCAATTCCGAGCTCAGAAATCAAGAAATCTCTTACACTACAAGCTCCTTTCCGCTAATTTTACTTGAGCTCTAGCTACAGTGATCTAAAATACTGTATTTAATATCAAGTTAATGATTTCAAGTTCAACTGTTTTTTAACATATATAAATGAAGTTGTATCATTGCTGTCACGAAGAAACGCACTCATGGCTCACACAAGCTTGTTTACCGGAAGTTACAATTCATATAAGTAATATATATTTATCTTTCTATAGAAAAACTGTGTTTTACTACTTTGGCCAAAGACAACATTCTCTCGAAGAATTTTAAATCTTCCAAGCTACGGAAAATTGAATAAATATTCGGATATCTTGTTTTTAACGCGAAACGCATGATTTAGATTCTCTTTAAGAGTGTTGTCTTACCTGAAAATAGCAAGTTCTAACTTTAAATTGAGCGCGAATTCAAAAGCGCTGAATCTAAGTTGAAAGGTGAAAACGTCTCTTATAACGCATTCAAGGAAGTCACAATCGTACTAAACATTCATTTAGTGCTGAAAAAGTAAATTTTGATTCCTTTGAAATGGCACCCAAAATAAATCACAGCTAATGCTAAAGCCTGACTGAACATAAATACAGAAAAAAAAGACAATAGTGTCATGCTTTTTTGGACATCACACTATGGTGTTGCACGCCAGTAACCGCACGTGTGTATGTTAAAGCGAAAGCTTAACTACGCCATTCAGCGAGCCATTTCGGCTCGTCGCGCCGTATGCCGTATGTCGTATGCCGTCCGCCGTTGCCTAGCAACGCCGTAGCCGAGCTCCAACAGATGGCGTCGCCATCGACGCCGCTGCCGTCACCTTTCGCTCCACAAGATGTGCTCTGCTGGGGTAGAGGGAGAGCAAGTGTTGCCTCACGGTGGGTACATATATGTGCGCTTCGCCTCAGTGTATTGTAGTCGTTAGGGAGAGCGCGAAAGAGACGCAACAACGACAGAATGAAGCAAGGAAGAGAGAACGCGCTCAAGAGACGCCAGAAGAACGCGCCGCGCTACTCGAGAAGCGGCGTAACGAAGATGCAGCTAGAAGAAGTCGTGCCACGTCCCGGAGTGACTCTTCAATTCCGGAAGAGACCGGTTTGAATTCTCAAGAGCGTCAGAATGAGACGCCGCATAGACGACGTGCCGAGGAAACAAAGCTTGCTAGGCGATATTAACTGCACACCAGGACACTCCAGTTCTGAGCTGCTGCAGTTTATTTGCGATAAAAAATTCGTGAAACTTTCCTTCCACACAGTGTCACGGCGCACGTGTTGCGCATGGCGGCATGTGTTGCATTACATGGAACTCGAGCATCGGAGGATAGCGTAGGCCAGAATAGCTTCAAAATTATTTGCTCTCACACCAAAGCTAACGCTGAAATATTCACATTAAACCCTCGTAAGCTCTTGTGAGCTTAGTTTTTTTTCTTAAGCAGAATTTGTTCGCTGTTTCGTTCGCTCCTTTGGTGTGTTCCTACGAACCAATATCAGTATAATCTCAATCGACCAGCACGAAGTTTTGTTCCACTGAAGCAGGAAGAAAACGGGAAGTTTCTGAACGCCAGGAGCTGTGCATATAAATTCGAAAGCAGTGCATGAGCACATCTGTTTATACACTGGTGCTAATGCGCTTGTTTGAACTGTGGCAGCGAAGCGTCGACCCACAAATTCGCGCCGCATTTCAGAAGACTGACCGAATAGAAGAAAGGGGCGAATGGCGCCCTAAACGAGCGCATCTCCTCTCTGAGACCGATTGAAAGACTCTAGCCGGCCGAATGTGTGACCGGCTTTATGATGTGCTAAACCTGCCCTGCAAACCATCCAATGTTGCCGTCTACTTTAGGACCCGAAAACTACCTTTTTTATTGTACCACTGGAATTTTTTTTCCTCATGTTTTCTTGTATAAGAAGGCATCCTATAGGGGCGAAGCATCCGTGGCTGCGTCGTTCCGCCTAATGGTTCGGAAGCACCATGGGGTGCCTGGCCACCTGGCGCGCACTCCCAGAGGCGACTTAAATCCGTCGTAGGAGCAGCTGCCCCATCTATTGTTGCTATTGCATTAGAGGTACAATTTTGAGTAAAAGCCGCCTTTCGTCAGACCTTCCGTTTCAAGAAAACGCAGGTTGGCCACCCGGTTGTGGCAAACCTGCCCACCATAAGAGCTGAAATCGAATTAATTAAAATAAACCAATGCTCATTGCACATCAATCAATGCAAATCAGCCCATTTGCCGAGAAATATAGAGCATACCGAAGAACTATCAACAAAAAATGAGCATTGCAAGAGCTTGGGATTAGCAACCTGGGTCACACAAGCCCCACCGGTGGCAGTGTTTGAAATAGCCACCTGAGTAGGTAATTGTGCACGGCTTAACCACTGCACAACTACTGCGGTCCCCACTGACACCTCGCCGTCTTTGAATCTATTCACGGAATAGTTACGGGGGAAGGATCCTTAATGTTAGCACTCTGCACTCTTCAAGTGAAGTTAAGAGTCCTCCAAGATTTGGATGCTTCTGGTAACTAGACGGTCCTAAGAAATTTCTAATCAGGATTACTGTTATCTTACAGCGTTCCCTCTTATTAGCGCGCTGTAGCGCAGTAATCGTCGGTGTCATCGTCGTTATCGGCGTCAGTTCCCAAAGCGTCACCTGCCCCGCAGTTGCAAAATGGAGAGTGGGATGTGCCTTAAAACACTTTTAGGGGAGATAACGAAAACGTTAAGTGCAAGAGAACGCAGCAGTCGATAGGTGGCAAAGTGAAGAGACATAATCTCCCTCTCCACTTTTCGGCAACAAATGGCCTAGTGGCTCGGGCGTCCCCTTTTGCGGATGGTGATTACAAGAGCGAGTTGACGGGCTAGTTGGTATCGCATGGTGAAGGAACAGCGCTAAGTACGGGACAGGACGTCCCGTACTTATCGCTGTGCTTCCATGTTTGTCTCCTGTCCTGTACTTAGCGCTGTTCCTTCACCATGATGGAGATTGTTGGCTAAAACCCACTGAAATCAACCATAAAAACCCTTGTCAGAATACCACAGCTGTCGTGGGCAATTCAGCATTCACCTCCAATTATCTGACTTCGCGAGATAAAAACAGATCATATCTGATGCCGCTGTGGTGGATCAGAGGTTATTATGCTCGGCTGCTGACCCGAAAGACGCGGTTTCGATCCCGGCCGCGGCGGTTGAATTTCGGTGGAGGCGAAATTCTAGAGGCCTATGTACTCTGCCATGTCAGTGCACGTTAAAGAACCGCAGGTAGTCGAAATTTCCGGAGCTCTTCACTACGGTGTCCCTCATAGCCTGAGTTGCTTTGGGACCTTAAAGCCCATAAACTACATCAAACCACACCATGTCTACGAAAACTTATTGGCCTTCCCATCAGCTCAATCATTTGTGCTATCGCTCACAACCATCATGTGACTCTTTTTGCTTCACTTTCAACGTTTAAGTTCGGCAGTATTTAAAAAAAAAATGTCTTAAAGACCAAATATTGACACCTGTACTCTGTTTGAAGAGAAAATGAATAACTGCAAGCAGGTACTATATTCCGCTGCGTTGAATCACAAGGCGAGTTTCGGTACCGTAGCATTCACTCCATTTCAAAAGAGTTATCGCGAAATGTAGTGTCAGAATCCGCCATATACACTGCAGATTAGGTTGTGCCGCCCGGTATCCACCGTTTCCGAATAGATTTAATCTTTCATTATCACGCAAGCAACTGCGCAAATATAAAAACAATATCAAAGGTACACAACAGGCGCACCCTTCATATGCGTTTTCTGCTGGCTCAGTTATCTACGTGATAATGGAGAGACTACTCGGCCAACAACGTGATCTTAAAATACAATCTTCCCTCAGCGCAGCGACTACAAGCTGCCTTGTAGTCGCCACGATTTGCGCTTGTCGCAAAAACGAAGTAAAGACGTCGCGAACACAAAAAATTGAGTACGTACCTTGTAAGCGTGTATGACTAGCATACACTGAAGACGGACACATCGCTTCAAAAAATTAGGAGTTCAAGAAGACTTTACTCAGTGTTGGTTTGCCGTCACTTTATGCCCAAATTCCTTTTCTCTGTTTCTGCTTTGTTTTTACTGTTGTGTGTTATGGGTCAATATTATGAGCATTAAGGGCGTGTATTACTCCGCTTTTTATTTCCTGAATCCACAGCAATTCTGTTCCGGAGGCGGCAAGAAAATTACGATTGTAAGAGAAACAAGCGAAAAGGGTATCTCAAAATACCCGTGCTGAATTACATCTATATTGTTTTTTGCCTTTTCACATGCGCCCTTACTGCTTTTAGTACAAAGATGTTGTGAGAAGAATAGACAAAACAAAACAAAAGATAAAGACCAATAGGCTGAGCTTGGAAACAATACGAGGGAACCGCAGAAAAGACAAGTTTATGTACCGTTAGTTCTTAACGTTTTACTTGAATGCATACGCAGTTCAGGCGGCGGAAATCACCGCCGCTGGTATTGGCTTTATTTCAGGCAAGAGCCTGATGGCAGACAAGGAAACACAACAAACTATACTTGGCAAGAATTTCTTATTGTCCTTGCTCTTGTTTTTTATTCTTTGTGTTTCTTTCCTGTACACTTTGATTTCGATTACCTATGGAATCTCCAAGCAGGTTTTGTCCTGTTGAACCGTGTCTTTGATTTTTGTAATGTATGAAGCTATAACAGAATGAGTCCAGGTTTCTGCGCGAAATTGTAGTTCAGTATACCAATGCCTGTGATGCTTCCGGTAAGCTTTAGTAACAAATGGAATCTGTAAAATTCTATTATTTGCACTCGGGCTTTCAGTTAAAAGGTGTCGGTTTTCACTGATTTGTTTTTTTTCTCTTGAAACTCCCTATCCGAACAAGAAAGAATTTGATAGTAAAAAAAACGAGTTGAATTATACTTCAATCCTGAGCCGCGCCAATAATCTTCTCGCGCAAGATCGTCTGTCAAGGACAAGTTCACGGTGTTTCCTTGACACAAAAGGTTAGCTGTTATAGATCCGAGTCTACTGCTGTCTTCTGCTTACTTTTCGTCTAGAGAGTGATTTACAACCACTGGCGAGTGTCTCTGCTGTTTCTCCCAGCGTTTGCTTTGCAGGATGACATTTTCTTCAGGCTGTCATTTCCTTTGTTGTGTGGGAGTTACGAAAGTGCTAGTAGCTTCGAAAGTAGCTTTTACGATGGGTGAAGCCATCCAAGAGCGCAATCAGAGCCGTAGCGGTTGTTAAGAGGTTGTTTTATGTTTCAGAAGATTCGCAGCGGCATATGATGGGGCCCTCTACTTGAATGTCGATGCAAGTGATGTCACTGGTATTATTTTCTTCCTTTTCTTCTTTTTATTTCTCGGGTGGCTTTTGCATTAAATTTCTCACAGTTTTCTTTTATGCAACATAAGTTGATATTACGAATGGCGCATAGATTATCTGTTTAGGCGCTGCAAGTTTAGCAAGTTTGAAGATAACGACTTAGAATAGAGCGCGAAAGTAGACACTACTTCTCAAAATGCCTGTGTTTAGTTTCGTGATTTGTTTCAAAATTCTCATTCTTGCAGGATGCTACTCGATAGTCACACTTATTGCGCCCCATTTCTCTAAATTTCTGATCACTCCATATCAGGTAAATTCATGCGTAAGCGACACTTGGCGGCTACCCAGCAGGCGGTGCGTACCTGGGCACATAACGCATAATAAACATAAAAAAGTGCAAAGGAACCGTCTGCATGAAATCCTTTAAGCCTAGATTTCCAAGTTGCCTCTTAGCACCGCATCCGGCGGTCTCGTTTAATTATTTGCCATCTATTATTTCCCCACCCACTTAGCCACGCTTAATGGTTTAATAGAACTTTCGTCTACTCCAAAGAACAATACGTGCAGAGAATGTGGACGCGAGGGCAATTCTCAAAGCAGCTCTGTGTGCGCACTCCCCCTTAAGCGATGCTCATCTCCGTTGCCAGTGCAGGCAAGGCCATAGCGTTGCACGCAGCCTGTAATTGATTATCGCAGATTGAGGACGTACTTCTCACTGCCTCCCAGTTTTCCCCTTTAGAAACATTTCCACGCACAGTGACTAATTGTGCAGAGGTAAACTTCTACCATCAATCTCTCGGGGAATCGATTGTCCTTCTCTGATGGGTTACTTCAGCTTAATTGAACTTTACACTTTTTTCGGCAGTTGAGTAACGACTCGGTGTTTTCCTTTATATCCCATAATTAACGGTTTTTTTGTGGACTGGGTTAAAAATAAACTGCCAGCTTTTTCGTTTTGTGACCAAGCTTAACATGAACAGAGAACTGGCCTGCGCCCTGCTACTGCACAGGCATCGCGATGTGCTCTAGGCAGAGAAACAAATTGTGGAAGACTACACTTTCCGTGAACCTAGATGATTACTCGTCATCCTCCTCAACCCTTTAAAGGTCAGAATTTTAGCAACAGATGAAATATTCTCTTTGTTCGCATATTAAGCGAACTTTTATCTTTCTGATGCCATTTATTGAAGTCAGTGCTCTGCGAACTTCATATCCTGATTGCTTTCACATTTCTGTATAATAGGTGCACTGAATAAACCTGATTGATGAGCCCTCGCATGTTGATGACAATAATTAGCGAAAAGATTAACACAAGACCGCAGGTATTGTGCAGCCAAAAGTACGTTATTTGCATCACTTTTGGAGAAAATAAATCTGCTGAATTTCGCATTTCTACAGCCTAAAACTGAATTGTGCACGTGAGAATAAAAACTAAAGACATTTCTTTGCGCTGTTGTAAAGTAAGGTATTAGATTTTCAGATGAGATATTTATACGGTTTTACGCATTGTAAATAATTTCCTGTTTCCAGATTTTCGAGCAACGGGCTAAAATTTTAGGCATCTGATGGCTGAGGGCGTCAGTTTTGGAGCGAAAACAATGAAAATTAACGATACGTTTCGCTCATCCCTTCATCATTTTTCCAGCCTTACTATAGTTTTACCTTTAATCAAGAAAGCTTCCATCACGCGAAGCATAATACAACGTGAATATGCGACGGTGTCAAGACACTGCGGCTCCTGTCGCCGAAGATAGCAAACACCGCCTCTGTATTAAGAGACCTCAGTGCGTGCCACACAAGGCGAGCGAAAGAACTTTACGGGGCAAGCGAAACCTAAATGAGTCATGAAGGAGTTCGACGGTCAGTTGGAAGAAAGAAAGTTTTGCCACAATTTCTATCTATGTAGTTGTGTTCGATCCGGCAACTTCCTGAGGGCATGAACATGTAGCCTCTTGTAGTCTGCGCTACAAGAGGCTGTTATGAATACAGACCACACTTGCGGCACAGGAATCGTTGAATTTCGTTTTACACTGTCGTTACCTTGCGTCAATTATAGAGTGATAGCTCTACTAGATGCCAAAATCGATCTCCGTTTTTGGGCGATCCTTAACCTTGACTGAGCTTTATAAGGCTGCGTAGCAACAGGATCAGTTTATGTCAAACTACACTTAAAAGGGCGTGGCATGGGTGGGATGACCTTTTGGCTGGAATCTTTACCTTTCAAGACAAGATTAACTGGAGAGACATCACAGAGGCATTTGCCCTGCAGTGCGCGTAGTCAGGCTGATGATGATTACGATGATCTTTGAATGTATACTTCCGTTCACTGACGACATATTTGCTATGAGTACCATTTTACACCATTGTTGGCCCACATTAGTGGATGCATATGAAGCCGAGTCGCCATTGCTTTTGCTCCAGTTGTAACCCTGCATGGAGAGAAAGACAAGACACAGAAGCGTACAAGAAGAGTAATTGCGACGTTTGCGTCTCCGCGCTACTGCTCTAGCTTTGGGCGCCACTGTTCCTCTACTACTGCCACTCATTTGTGATTTCCTACCACTTCGCTATAAACTTTGCTAACTAGAAATTTCTAATGTCGAAATGAATTCTTTGACTTCGATTCCATTCGTCGATTCCATTCCTAGAGAAACAAACCTTGGATACACACTTCATTTTATGTCATTTATTATTGCCATCAACCTCGAAAGAGGGTATAACACGAGTGAAGAAACAAAACGATCAATGTTGAGTAGTAAAGTAAGTAGTGCAAGAACAGGCGTTTTGAAAATCATGGATATAAAGCAGTTCATAGGTAGTAGCCTCTAAACATGCAAATAAATAAAATGTAATGCGCCACGTCAGCAACGAGGACGACAGCTTGATTTAGAAAGAGCTAAATAACCCTATCTCTCTGCGCTAGTGACATACACAAACTTATATAAATCGAGCTGGTATATATTAAAAGATGTGAACAGAACAGCAGAGTCTTCAAGCGAGTTTCAATTTTTGCAGATGTTTGGAAAGTAAAACTTGAAACAATCGTTTCATATAGCTGGTAATAGAATGAGCTTACTATGGTGATGCCTTGGTGCTTCATTGGTTTTGCTCACAGAATAATAGGATTTCTTTATTTTTGAGCAAGCTGCTATTATTGAGGTAAAGGGTTTCAGTGTTTCGCGCCTACTTTTTAGCATCGAGATTGTCTTAAGATAGATTCAAGAATGGTTGCGGCGGTATTTACTATGCATAAACCTTGCAGCGAATCACTGCATCCTGCAGCATACAACCGTTTTTACAGGGGCGCAATATGTTTTTAACGACGATTTTATCCGACAGTTCTATTTTTGTGAATAAGTGTTTGGTGAGCCAGTATGTAAAAGAGGGGCTGATTTTTGGGTTCTTTTTCTTCGGGTGCGGGGCGCGTTCGTACGACGCAGCCCAACGCTTCCAGAAGCCACTCGTATGCTTTTTGGATAAAAAGCGCGAAATCTGCCCGTCTTATATTGCGTGCACAAATGAACCGTAGCACGAAAGAATAAACTAAAGTAGGAAGAAATAGGGAGCGCTTTGAAAGCCAGATAGCTTAATACTACGGCCGGAGTAATGCTCGACGTAAGCTTTAACTGGAAGAGTTGCCAAATGCCCCAGAAGAGAAGTAGCCTGAATACCAAGTTTAAGAAGACGAAATTTATGTTAAACTACCAAAAAGGGCTACGAGTATCTATATTTTTAATTTACTTGCATGCGCACAGTGAGCGTACATTAACAAACTCGAAACCGAATCCCTCTTGAATTTCTTTTGAATGCACATCGGCTAATATTCTCTAGTTTACCCCCGAACACTGTTATCAGCAGGAAAGCTACTAATAGATTTATTTCCTTCAACGCTCCCGGGTTTCTTCGGGGATTTTTTTTTCATTTTTGGTTGTCATTCTAATGCGTTGAACTGCCTTAGAGCAATTCGCGTATTTTAAGCGCTCGCTTGCACGCTGTTTGCTTTCCTCTCTCTTGTACACTGTCCATTGTCGATCTCGCTGTCCGTGGTTCGTTGCATGCGATATAAACTTTCGCCGTCAGTGTCGCGAAGATCGGCTCAGATTCATCTAGCAATTGCAACGCTAAGGTTAACGCACGCGCTCATGCCGTAGAATGTACGAGAACATCGAAGAGAAATGTACCGATCACAGCCGGAGAGCACGTAGCCTTCTGCACCTTAAGATGCCCTTCATTCTTCGCACGAGAATGGTGGCGTCAGGACGAAAAAGAAACTCGTCGTATATACTGCAGAATTCCTCGCCGCCTTTTTTTTATTGAAGCGCGAGAAAATGACCAAGGCGACTGTGGAAGCAGGCTGCAGCAGATTGAGGAAACCAGCGCGGCAGGACGACACGAAGAGGATATGAAAAGAAAGCCGGGGCTGTGCTATATATGACGGCGAATGATGATCGAGCTAGGAAATGCACAGAAGTGAGAATGTTAGGTATTTAAAGTACCCACCACACTGCCTTAATGAAGAAGGAAAACGAGTACCTTTTCCTGCCTCTTTAAACTGCTCCTTTCCACCTAACGATACGCAGTGTCTTGGTCATATTCGTATTTTTCTTTAACGCTGTTGACGACGTTTTATTTTGAATATTACCGTTATCCCCAATAGGAAGCATTTGTCTCCGCCAGAACAGTTTAAGATTTTCCAAGTTGCGTTGTCTTAAAATGTTTCAAATATTGGATGACCCCAGTTCATTTCCTTTCAAATTATATGTGATATCTGAAGTATACCATGCAAGGGATTCCACTAATGAGCTATATTGCTATAGGTCCGGTCGGTGTGGACCGTCCTCAAAACTACTTTACTCACGGAGATTTAGAGATCACAGAAAGACTGTAGGAGCAAACAAACGAAAAAGCAGGCGTATATTTCACACTTACACTGGATACGTAGCTAGTAACTACTATCGAGTTCTTTCAGTACATATTGGTTCTGCGACAAGTTGAAACTAATATATATATATATATATATATATATATATATATATATATATATATATATATATATATATATATATATATATATATATATATATATATATATATATATATATATATATATATATATAAATTACCTTTGAATTTAACAACCTGAAGATGTCTATTTGTTCCATTTACCTCAATTTTATAAAAACAACGAAAAGTAAAAGGCCGATTTCTCCAGCTTTTTTTTTCTCAGACGTGTTAAGCAACACAGCTAGAATAGTACATATGTTAGGCTTACATCTTTTTAGAAGATTATTCGCTGATACAAAAACAACCCAAAATTTATATTAAAGTTTAGAAATGGATCCATAATCGCTAAAAACCAATAATTGGCCTTCAGTTAAAAGAAACGAGAATGGTGAATGAAAAACAGTCTCGAATGTGCAACGTTGATAGTGCCTCATAAAACGGACATCAAATACGTGTCAAATGCACAGCAAGAATAGAGAGTACCCGGCGACAAAACATTATAAACCGAAATGTTGGAGGTAAAAGAATCGATTTCATGCGTCAGCAGCTGCTTGAGCTGTGGCTCCATTTAAAACAGTTCACATTTAAATACAGGTGTCTAGAAGTGCTTAAATTTGTCTTGAAACACTTTTTCATGGCATGGTCGAAGAAAGAAAAGGATAGCAATTACAAGGCAAAGGGTCTTCTAATAATCACTTCAGCCGCATTCTGCGGTTTGTACCGGGAACTTTTACCTGCGTGCTAACTCTGAGCAGAATAAGCACTCAGTGCGAAAGCTAAGCAATGGTGACGCGCTCTTATCTCACGTTCTGTTCGGTTTGAAACTTGCCTTTATGATTTTTGAATCTTAGCTTTTGTTTTCACATGCCTTTTTAATGTGTTTTCACCTTCTCTGCTTTCACACTGCAAAGTTGCGGTTCTCCGATGCAAAATGTGCGGAAAGTTTTAAACTCCACAAGCAAGGAACATTATTGGCACTGGTGTGAAGCGCACGCGGTGTGAAACCACATTAGTCGTTATCTTTTGGTCCGTTTTATTAGCAGACAAATCTGTCCCTCCTCTCTCCATTTCATATTTTATACTCGTTTTGATTTGCCTACGAACCCCATTGCAGCCCTCAGACCGAGGTGTGAAAAGTTGGTGGCCCACTAAAAAAGCTGCCGGCATATCGCAAGTAATTCTTAATTCAGGTACGTGCACAACTGTCGCTTTTCCTGATATTTCTTTTTTATCAAATCAAGAGCGCCTTTTTTAGCCGTTTTAAGCGAAAACTGGCCGGAGCCTCTGCTGGTATTGGGCCTCAGTTCCGCGTCGGGTTCCTTGCAAATCTATAGCTCAGTTTTCTCACCACGCCTGTATAAAAAACTTCCTTTTTTTCGACAATTCACCACAGCTGCGCTTTGAGACAAATGAAAAAAAAACAACTAATGTAAGGAACGTAGCTGTACATGAACTCAGCTTTGCTCCATTCAGTTCGTTTATTCTGCGCGCAGGCTGTCGATTTGTCCAAACGACGTGCCACGAATAAACGGCGCCAGATATCCGGGTGCAGTTTTAAGAAGGGAACTCGTGCGAGGAACAACACACCAGTGGAGGCAAGAGTTCGGTTCCGCTGAATTCTTAAGAAGTACGCTGAAAACGTCTTTCTTTTTCGTACAATACCTGGCACGACGCTGTTCACTCTTTTTCTTTCCTGTTTTCTGACAGTTATATCAAATGCCTGCTCTGAATCTAATAGGTTTTATTCGTCATAAACATCTATCATTTATCATTAAACAAACGGTGGCTTTGTCTACTAGCTGCTGCTGCGGAGGTCGCTGGATATTACATTTCACCATTACGATGGTAATACTGCGTCGATTCGAGTCAGTCACAAATTTATTTGAGCCAGGGTTATGTTGTTTCGAAACACGGAATTTTCTATTTTCTGCCAGGCTTAGAATTCTTAGCTAACGTAAGAATTCAGGAGCTGCATGCTCCAACCAGAATAAATTTACCACCATCGAGCAGCACTACCAAGCGGCGAACGTCCCTGGTGTCATGGGTGTGAGTGAATGCGAAGTAATATTGTTTTCCCTCCTTATAGCTCAGTACTAATACTGCCAAAGCAAAATATTTGGTATATATCTGAAAAACGGCATGCATCAGCTGTTTCTCGGCAAGCCTATCTAATAGATTAGGCTAGAAAAGTAGCTGCGCGATAGAGCTATTTGTTGCCTAATAATGCACAGGTGGTAACGCAAACTGTCCCAATTAGGAATTCATCGCTTTTCGATTGCGATGCGCTCATGAACATACCAAAGTTGAAAACAACAAGAGGCAGTCAGTGTTCGTAGAAATGAGTGCAAACGATGTTGGTGAAATTATACGAGAGAACAAGCGAATTCATACATCGTATCATGTCGGTAAAATCTAGTTTAATACGCTGTTTTTGTTTTATCATTCCGGCAAGTTGTATTCTGGTCGCAGTGCATTTGGAGACAAAGATAACAAGCTCCTTCTAATTTTGCATCTGGTACACCGATTAAACACTACGGTAGCTCTCTACACTAAACTTACACCGTCGTGCTCTCGGCGTCCGCGACGTGCCCCCAGCGCATATGCTGCGATCGCTAAGGATGAACGCACTGCGCCCCATAACAGTGTGTCGCAATGAGTATCCCAGAACATAATGACTTACACCAGGGGTCTTTAACGCACGGCCCTCAGGGCATTGTCATTTCGACAATGTGCTTTGTACTAGAAGAAAGCTTTTTCGATCATACCTTCAATTTTATGCTGCTATTACCTAAAGCTACGAAGACAATTGCTTTACGTTCGAGAATTCCTGCTCACACTAATTGTTAGCTTTTAAATAGTAACATTTGAAGCATTCAATGAGACAAAAAAAGGACGGAAGCAAAAAACAAAGCAGATATTTTCCTTTCACCTTATGACTGGCCCTGTTCGCCGGCGCGTGTGATTTATTTGCCTTGTTTTACTTGTGCGTCCTTCAATTTACTTTCCCTTGCTTCTTTCACTGCTCCTTTGAACCCCAAATTCTTTATTCACTTCCTTTTGTTGCTTATGACACGTGGCAGGCGAACGCTTGGCAATGCGGCTCGCGTGGCGAGTTATACTCGAGGCTCCTGATCTATACGATGTAGTGGAGCGCGCTATTGTTTTGCCTATTTATGTGCCTGTGCTGATATCCTGCACATGCACTTTTCCGTCAATCCAGAGCGAGACCAGGTCGACAGGCGAGTTTAAAAATCTATTCTCTGTACATTTACGGGGCTTACGCATTATCTCTCAGACCACTTGAGGACGCCTGACTAAGCATACAAATGAAATCACTCCTCTCTCTTCCCCCCCCCCACCCACACAAAAAAAACTAGACTAAACTTATCGCCCAAAACCTAAAATGCCACAGAGAAAAATGGGCATCGTCAAAAAAACTTTTTGACGCCTGTATTCATGAGAATAGCCCAGTCTCGATTCTCTCTATCACTTGGTGCATTTTTGGCCCGCTATTAGCATCAGAAACATATTTATCAGCATATGAGATAACACAACATATTGATGTGCAGTGGGAGGTTCCTAAGTAAAATATTTTGTCGGGGCCTGCTTTACGAACGAAGAGGAAATAGATTAACTACGGAACAGCATGTTAAAAGGGAATTAATTAGCTGAAAAGTAAATAAAAACGCGTAATGAGAAAACATGACTTCAGAGTTGAGTATTTTAGGCGCACAAAAACAAATCCGCTCAATTACACTTATTCTTCACTAATTACACTTATGTTAACGCGGAAAGCAGAGTACGGCTGTCGTTCTTTTTTTCCAAGTGACCGTTTTCTAGTTTCTTCTTGCTTTTGCGCGAAATAGAATTCTTAGAAAATATTTTTATAGGGAGACCGAACGCTTTTGCGTCAGCCTTTCTGAAAGTCTGACTTTTCGGTCCTCACCTTTCTCGTATTTGGAATGCTTTTGTGAATCTCAGTAGAGTCGACAAATAGAACGAGGGAAAACAAAAATAAGATAATAATTAAAGGAATGTATTTTGTTACATGATGGCAGCCCACCGTAAAAAAAGCCGACTGCTTCTATTTTAAAAGGTTGTCACTGAATTTGCTGCTCAATACATGCAAGCTTTACTTACTCGTAAAACAAATTATGCCCACCGGCAAATGGAAAGAGATAAAAACGGATTAAGATTTTTGATTCATTAGTGAGCAGCAATTATATTGCTTCCCGCTGTAAAACAGATTGCTATATGAACAATAAAGTGCGCTGCTTGGAAAAACCATGCCACTGCTAACGTCAGCGAATAGCTGCTAATGTGAAATTAACCCGAGTTTTTGTGCGCCTTCCCGAATAGCGTCAAGTGTGGTAGCGTTGATATGTAAGGAATACCAAATCGAGAAAAACAAACGTTAAACACATAATTCTCTTATGATATTGAAGGTATAATAGGCTGATACGCAGCAATTAAGCCTAAACCAATTTGCAGTAGTACAGAGATGTCTGCAACAATGGACACGAACCATGCCTGCTCGGTTGGAACGTCGACCTACACGGAATTAATATTCAAAACAATTTTGCAGCATCGAATACTGGCGTCGGGCCAGCGCCTTATCAACAGCTGTAAAAGCACCAGTTGTATGAAATCCAGCAGTCCACGCCGGTAGAATAGAAACACAAGCTGCAACGTAGAATTTATCAGCGCTTAGTCAGTAGCAATACCTGCCTCTGCTGTGAAGGAACTCTGGGGCAGACATATATATTGAATTTTTTTTTACGCAAGCACAAATTATCGGCTTGAATCAAGTAAAATGTAGGTACAAATAATTTTTACTGTTTCCGGTACCGGAGAAGATAATTATATTTCAGACTACTTGCACCATTTCATCTGCCCTCTTGCCTAGCTTGATGAAAAGCGATGCTTTAATGTTCTGAATGGACTTGACATCCAAAAACATGTTTTTATACTGTCTTTTACGTTCAGATAGAAACAATTTTGAATATTACATGCCTCAAGCAGGTTTTTAAGAACGCTTCTTTTAAACGAATATACGCATCTATGCGGAAAGGCACGTATCAAAAATTTTGTATTTGCTGAATACGCATATGCAAATTCGATAGTTTTTTTTTTCCTCACAGTGTGGATGGTTTTAACGATAACCACATTGCGACGGAGTACATTGGTCAGCTTCCTGTAAGTCAGTGGAGGCAATTGTGACTGTCTTTCACAAAAAGACAGAATTGTAGATTCCGTGATGGGCGAATGACCACATCAAGTGTAATAATTAGGCTCATGCTACAGCGTTCCTTGATTAGCTGATTAAAGCCATGCTTCCAAATGACGCCTGGAGATGAAGCCGCACCGCAGACGTTTCTGTGGTCTACATTACACGCCGCAACCAACATGCACTTCCAGTGCTTGACAGATAAAACGTGTCTATCAAAATCTGCATCGTTAGTGAGATCTTCCAGCTGGCGAACTATAGACGTGTTTTTGCGTTTCTCATTTCCGCTTCTTTCCCTTTGTCATAAGCTGATGCTGTTACATTCGTCGCCCCATGTAAAAATTCTGCATTATTCGATTCTGTCAGCAGCATTCGCCCAGTTTTGTTCACGACCTGGAAAAAAGCGTCGAAGAATATTTCGCTACTTGTAGCGAACCAAAGTGATTTAGTTCAACTCTGCATTTCATTCTCGCTCATCGTGTGACGGATTGCCGATATTTGTACTACAGGACATTGGCACAGTTAGAAGCTTTATAGCCTAAATTTAACGTCGATGTCCTATGGTAATGATACTTGTTCAATATCACGGCTACCGACCACGATAGTTTGCCTCACTGCCCAGCTGATCTGCACACCGAGAGAGATGTCACATGACGGCGAGTCGTACCAATCGTGTCATCCTTGAAGATGAGGACAAAGCACACATTCTCATTCTGATTCAATATTGTCCTCAAAAAAAAATGCTAGCCGAGAGACCAATCCTCGCTTGAAACACACTCTTAAAAATCTGGTGAGAATGAAACATGTGGGTAAGGTCATGAAGTACAGATTCTGAGTCAATAAGCATAGGATTACTTTAAAAACACAGATTTTGCGAAATAATGCCCCTGGCGGAAGCCAGAAGACAATGGCATGCCAGCTACTATAATCTTTAACCAAATACTGTCAGGTAACTATGCATATATTAAAGTATTGGTAGCATTTTTATCCTTTTCGGTACTTATCCGAGGAAAAATACGATTTGATTTAAACACTGAAATCCTTATGTTTATGCTAGGAAAAAATTACTGCAGCCCTCAACACCATTATTGTAGCTCAAGGAACGTGCAGATTCTCTTTCAAGCAACGCGCCTGAATGAACCCGCACATTGGAACCAGCTGTCAATCATTGCCAAAATATTGAGGTAAAACATTTTTCATGTTTCTGCTTGAAAAAAACACGACCATCCTGCGGCGTAATACAACTGTGTCTACCGCACCTGTAGTCCTACCAGGTCACACGAAACCTTTGAGAAGTGAACGCATCCAAAAAGCCCCTTTAATTTGCTTACAGTTTTGTTAATTTCTTCTGATGCCCCATTCAGCAATTAAAGAATTCAGAGTGGCCTAATTTTTACTTCAGAAAAGAAAATTTATTATTTGTGCCACCGAGTTGTTTTGAGGAGGGAGCGCATGTGTCTCTAACTCGTTAAAATGACCAAGTGTCTTGAAAAAACAATCTTACCTTTTTTCCCACGTGCTTCTGGCCAGGATGGCATCTGTAGTTAAGGTATATTTCGTTGATTATTCTCGTTCAAGGTTTCCGCATTCTGTGGAGCTTATGTTACCAGAGCTCCACAGCCAAACTGCTAGGTCAGGGCAATTTTTTCCTGACTGAGCTTATCACTCAGTGAAATCTCGCCTACCAATGTTACTTACTATCAACTTGTGCACCAGTCGACTTAAGTTCAACATTGTTGAGTTTATCTTCCGAAATGGGGCCTGAGATGGTATTTGCACTCAGAGCCTCAGGAATTCTGTTCTTTACCATTGTGTGTTTGTCTGAAGGCGGTTTTTTTGGCAGGCTGCCCACCCGCCTGGTCACCGGGCGGATATATATATATATATATATATATATATATATATATATATATATATATATATATATATATTGAGGAAGTTAACAGTCACCGAAACCAAGGTGCATAGGGGAATGTTTCTAATTTTTTTTTTAAATCTGTAGTGCCAATCAATTGGTTCAAATAAAATTACTCATAAAGCAGCAGAAGAAACAACCTTGCCGCTGATGGGATTCGAACCCACGACTTCTGCATATAGCGTCCGGTGCTCTACCAACTGAGCTACGGCGACGACTGTCCAATCTGCTGCTTTCGTGGATGTTTATGTTTTGCGTGTAAGCGAAACTTGAGAGGGTTCACCAGCGCCACCCTCGGTCATAGCGGTGGACGTAGCACGTCCTGTATTACCGCGAGTGTGACGTAGAACGTCAACTAATTGCGAGGGCGGAAACTGTGCGAGAGCCCTCTTATGCTACCTATGGCATCAAAACTTCCAGAACCGAGACCCCGTTAAGCTATTAGCAGACAAGGCAAATGAAGTGAGGGGCTCGTTGGACAAACATATTAAGGAAGCCAACAGTCACCGAAACCAAGGTGCATGGGGGAATGTTTAATTTTTTTAAATCTCGAGTGCCAATCAATTGGTTTAAAGAAAATTACTTATAAAGCAGCAGAAAAAACAGCCTTGACGCCGGTGGGTGCTGCTTTTGTATATATATATATATATATATATATATATATATATATATATATATATATATATATATATATATGGCATCTGAACCCACGAGCTCCGAATTTCGCGTCCGGTGCCTACCAAATCAGCTACGACGGAGGCTGTCTGATGTTCTGCTTTCGTGGGTATTTATGATTTGCTTGTAAGTGGACCTTGAGAGTGTTCACCAGCGCCACCCTCGTCCATAGCGGCGGACGTAGTACGTCCTGCATTACCGTGAGTGCGATGTGGGACGTCGTCGAATGGTAAGGGCGGAAGCTCTGCGAGAACCCTCTTATGATACCCAGAATCGAGACCCCCGTTAAGATATTTAGCAGAGAAGCGAGGGAAATAAGAGGTTCTTTGTATGTCAATTGCATATATATATATATATATATATATATATATATATATATATATATATATATATATATATATATATATATATATATATATATATATATATATATATATGCCTTAGGAAGCATAAGAAGATTCTTACATAGCTTCCGCCTTCAACGTTCGATGCCGTTCCGCGTCACACCAGCGGTAATACAACTCGTACTACGTCCGCTGCTTATGGACGAGGGTGGCGCTGGTGAACACTCTCATGGTTAGGTTAGAAGGTTAGAAAGCTCACTCTTGTCAGCAGCGGCTGAAAGTTCACGGCATTTTCGAGTCGATAGCAATTCTGCATAATTCGCTTCTTGGTAGATGAGGTAGGGTGTGTAAACAATTTATCTCCAAAAAGCTCCAGAAGCACTGACGTATGGAAGACGACTGAGGAATTTTCAGGGCGGTTTGTGTGTTTTTGTAACATAAACAATGTTTTTTTTTATTTTCTATGCAGCAGCGTGCTCACCCCAGTCGCGAAAATTGCACCTGCTTAATGTTTCCCAGTATTGTCAGGAAACGCGGTCTCTCTTATTTACTCTCTATTTTTTAAATATTTTCCGTAGGCTTAGACGCAATAAAAACAGCTTAGACAGTTACATAAAGTGCCATTGCTTTTTTTTGCGTTGGAGCCTTTTTCTTCTGCAAAACAAATTCTGAATGTAGCCTGGGTGTTGCTTTTAAGTAAATACTATAATTGTATTTCAAACACCAAGCTGACAACACTGGAGACGCAATACAAAATAACATTTATCAAGCACGAAGGCAGACAGGCAAAATTTATTTTACCATGAGCGTTGTGCTGACCCGGAATAAGTGGTTAGCGTTTATACCGTGTCTTTCAATTCTAAGGCTTGAAAACTATTAAGTTGATGCTAATGTGTATATTTGCAGATCCAAGCGCCGGAAAGAACGAAACGCAAGAACAATTAGAACGATAGGGCAGAGCGCTAAACTACCAACTTATATTTCGAAAGAAGCTAATCGCTATTTTTTCGCTTTTTTTCTTCTGCAGCACTGTTTTTTTGCTCCTGATTGTTTTTTTTTGTTGCCTTGGTCATGTGGCCTGATATGCGCTCTTAAATACGGGTTCGCCTCTTTTCGAAAAAAAAAACTTGATATTTCAACGCTGTGTCCTGTAGTCCCCCTTCTTGTCTGCAAGCATGGAAACAAACCAACTCACCCTAAAGGAAGTGTTTCTTAGTGTTTAAAGTGGTATCTCTCTTACGACTTCGAGCGGGCAAATTTTTCCGCTCTTCCTTAATTTTCTCTCATACAAGCGTCGTAAGGTTGTGTTTAAAAAAAAAAGAAATAGCAATAAAGAAGACAGTACGGCGTTAATCAGCGTTCAAGGCTCACCATTTTGCGAGGTGCGCTGCGTTGGCATGTTTGCGTAACAAGGCGTCCTAATGAAGCTTGTTAGGAAAGTACGTGCAGCGAATGTTTGATGTCGCTGCAAGGGTGCCGGCTTTGTCAGTTAACCCTTGCGCCTGAGTATCTGTGGTGTTGGGGAAAGACAGGAACGAACAGCTATGGCTTCAGCGTAAAAGTTGCATTATTTTTCACAGCCACGTTCTTCTTTGCTTCAGGTAAGCTATACACGAATGCAGCCTTTTACATGCACTCACCGAACGCATGTCCTCATTAGCATGGCTCTTCGCGGATCGCAAGTCTTTCTTAATACGCACAAAGCTCAGGCGGCTGAGCTAGATGCTTTCTTGCACAGCAGCGTAACCATGTTTCATATGCCCAGTTTACAAAGAATGTATGGCCTGGCCACTGGTACAGAGTAATCAAGCTAAATGTTCCACGTGCCATTCGCTTGAAAAATGTGAACCTTGCGAATATAGTTAGAACAGTCAAGAAAGTAACGCTTCTAGCGTCGCGGAACAGAACAGTAAAGGATACGTTTAATGAGAACAAAATTAGGGTGGAAATCGGTTGCGTAATCCACGGGTAAATAGGCGAGAACTAAACGATAGGGATCAGTAAAAAAGATGTGCTCCGGGTCCTTTGCAGTTCCGGGTCACGCGCATTTAATTAAATTCTAATCGAAATGTTTGCTCAACTAGGAGTACTCAAATATTTGTTTATCTTTATCTGCTAGCGTACACGACCGAGGAAACAGTATTTTGCGTGAGCTACATTCCTGGCTAGTGAGATGTGCTGAGAGGTCTGCAATGTGGGCGTTTCGCGTTTGATTCTGAGCTTCGCTCCTGGCAAAGAGCTTCGTCGCTTTTCCGAATGAAACTGAAGTGTGCGTACGCATTGTACATAATTACGAAGACAACGAAGGCGCAGTAACAGTCATACAGTTGCGGAAAAGTAAAGCTGTACAATAAATGAAGGGTTTAAAGAAGGGTGAAGGAGACGGCTATTTTGCTGTTCATTCTCAAAGCTTTAGCTGAACTTACCTGATTCCTAAGAAATTTTGCATGGCTGGCAACGACCGCATAGCGCTTCGTGTCCCATCCTCTCAGGGGCTAAACGTGCAGCAACCGGTAAAACTGCATCTGTCGTCTACGAGCCCCGCACATTTCGCACTTAGCGCATACGGGCAGAATGCTTAACCCCTAGGTGCCCGCTGCTGTGAACCTGTGGTATCAGCGTTAGCTGTTCTTAAATCTTTCTTCGGTTTTGCGCCATTGGCGTCGGCAACCCGAAGCCAACAGCCGGGCACCCAGTGGTAAAACTGCGCCTTCGGACACCCATCTGCAACAATGCACCTCATACATACTAGCACAGCTCCTCCGGAATACGAGGCTGATGCACAAATCCCAATGACAGCCCTGCTACATCAACAGAAGGCGGCAGAAAAGCCGTTACTACCCGTAGTCGAGGCCGACAAAACCAAACACGATCATTGGCTGCAATTTTGAACTCAGTTTCTCTTCGTTTTCTCTTCCTTTGGATGTTGGCGTGGGTACGTTCTACGACAGTGAAAGTTTTTGACAAGTATTTCACCGACACCGTGGCACGAAGCAGACGGTACCATTATAGCGACGCCGTCGAGCGAAAAGTTGTTCTTTGCCGCAGGGCAGTCTTCAAACTTGCAATGCGGTCGGGATATCGGCGTGGACCAAAAGGAAGTTCTCCGTTAGACAAGGTGCAGTGATTAACGTTCTGCTTGCGCTGCAACGAGAAGGCCCTTCAGTGACCCGAAGAAAGGCCGCCATCCCGAAGTGGAATCGGCATTAGCAGTTGAAAATCGTGGATGTCAGTGGCACTTTCATTGACCACAAAAGTGCTACAGGCCAAAGTGAGAGAGCTGGCAGGAAAGCGCGGCGTTGCGCGGTACCAGAGAAACGTGTTAGCTAACTCCAACAGCCGCATCATGCGTGCGTCGCTAGGAGTTGCAGCTTGCTGGATCGCTCCAGCTTGGGATGACATCCCTGTAAAGTTGTGTGTGCGCACGATCCGAAAGTGCTGCATTTCCAATGCACTTGTTGGCGCAGACGGTTCTGCACTGTACGATGATCACAGTTATACAGAGGTCAGCGATGATAAGGACGAATGAGCGTTAGCCGATTCGTGGAAATAAATGTCGTTTGCATATTGTCCCTTCTCTCGTTTTTAATTGTGTTTTCAGCCGACTTATATAAGAGGAAACTTTTTTATTGGCCATCACCTTTTACGGTCTTGGCTTAGAATTGTGTCCATCATAGATTCGAGTAAATACGTGTGTGTTCATTTCTTTGCAATCACAAGCCAACAAACGCAGGATCATTCGCGTAGCAAACTCGTAATTATGCTGCGATTTTTACTTGGTGTTTTTTAAGATGTGAGACAGTATTGTGTCTCTCGACAATGGTTTTTTTATACTGCCTAGCTATACGAGTTAGAGTTAGTTTCGGTGTGTCCATGTGTACGATACTCCTCTGGCGTGGTTTTAGCCTGCTACAGTTTTTCGCTGTGTGCGTTAATTACTTTTCTCTAATTCACTGTCTGTGTTGCGCGTCTACTGCATTCTAGTTTGCCTCGTAGTAAGGGCCGTGGGCTTGGACTGATGTTTGCGTCATCACTTGTGCGAGATCGTCGAGTTTAGTTCGTTTTGCTTCGAACTGACAGTGGCACATAGCACACCACCGCACACGGCGTGAAGCTATCCTGTCGCCCCTAGCGGAAAAAAGTTTTCTGTCCTTGTGCTACACTGAGCGTTCGAAATACACATGCGTGTAGTCTAGTAATGGTGGCGGCAGACGATCCTCACAGATAGCTCCCGGTTGCAGTGTTTTTAGGAGAAGCACAAGCAGCGCAAATCGGCTGGAATTGAAAGCGCATGTAAATTTTCCGTTTTGTTGTGTGAATACCCACTGTCACGAAGCGCTCGTGCACGCGTGGTAAATAGATCGCTTGGTCTGCCTGCCAGCCCGGATCTCTTCCACTCGTCTAAATCCACGTTTAGTGGCTGTGGCTTTGTTGAAAACTTCGCTGATGCAGCCGTGGCCAATCCACGCTTTAAATTAGCATCGCTCCAGAGTTGGCATTAAAGCCACGCGAAATTTAAGAAAAAAAACGCTCTTCTAAATTTTGTGCAGGCGGAGAGGTCGCAATGCTGAAAAAAAACTTCTTAGCTTTACGGCTATTAGAGCACTCGTGACGAGCCTCCACCGCCACTCTCCTGGAAGTAATCGTGCAACCAGTCGCTAATGAACTTTTCTGCGACTGTTAGTGTTTCTCCTATACTCAAGCCCAGTTTTCTTGGACGTAACTTCTAGCTGTCAGGCAACTGTGAAATATCGTAATATATTGTTAACGCCTACTGATGGATCGGGTCTGCCTGCGACGTGCAGCAGAATCTTGCTTTAAAAGTTTGCCCTCAGCTGACATTGTGTACTCAACAATGCCAAAGAAAACCAGGAAAGCAGTGGGGTGTGTTTTTGAGAGTAAACAGAATAAAAGTGTAAGTGTCCCGAGGCGTGATTTATGGGCATATTGATTGGTATGGCAAAATTTTAAGATGTTCCAAAAAATTTCGTTCATCAACAACTTCCCGTTGAATAAATACGCTTGTGCAGAATTTCTGGGCAAGTGTATGTTGCGAGACCAGACCAGTATGCATAGCCAAGAAAAAGCCTACAAGTTACGGCGTCTGTATGTCAGCGCAGTCATGCGTGTTCAGCCGTCCTGCTTTGTATAGGCGGTGCAGGAGTTTTCGCTGTGCTGCACCATGTGCAGAGCTTGCGGCCACTCTCGTGTTACTGCAGCTAAACTGCGCATAGCAACTAGCCTTGCCCTGGCGTTAAAGAGTTCTGAAAAGTTACTTCTGCGTCGCACAGTCAGTTATATTTGCAGAGGTCTGACGATGTTTGCACTGCAGTGCATAAGCAACGGGCAGAGGTAAGATCAGAGATTTTCCCTTCAAAAAATTTATTTCGACACTCTCTATAGACTGTCCAAAGATCTCTGTCTATAAAGTCTATAGACTCTCTATAGACCGACACTAGAGAATAGTCTATAGGCAATACAAGTTCTATGAACAGTCTACAGGCAATCTATAGATTTATGGCAATACACTCTTAATAGACTTTTGTCTATAAACAGTCTATAGATTACAAATAGACAAAAAGATATCTATAGAAAAGAAATAGAGTCTATAAGAAGTCTGTAGGCTTTATATAGACTTTAGTAAATCATCGCATCAAATCACTTCGTACGGTTATGTAACGACAAATCTGAATAGTGCGTACTTTTGAGTGAAGGCTTATGTGTTTTATATTGTTACTTTGGATGAGCACACAAGGACGTCACAAATAACCGCAATCCGCAGCACGCTAAGAGCGTGGCGGATCTTCATTCAAACATGATCCTTGCAGATTACTGGAAAGAACATGCCTGCTAAGCGGTATGAAATTTCTGAAGCGCAAGTCTGCGCCTTCGGCCCTTTGACATGGCTAGGTTTCTTACAAGCGCACTTTTTTTTTGAGTTCACTCGGAATGCACGCGTGTAGAGAAAATTTTAGATTAAAAAGAAATAGATGCATGACTGGTAAACGAGTTGCGCGGTAAAAAAAATACATTTATGATAAGCAGCTGTAGTTTATATATTAATATTAACCCAAGAACCCATTTAGGCATTTAAGCATTCGACTAACTATTCAATGGTTTCGATGGTGTGCTTTCCATTGTAACTTAAGGCGTCGTCTCCGGCTGACAACACCCTAAGCTTACTTCATACCAGCTGACCTCTCATGTTTTTTTTTTTTTTACTAGAATGAAGTCGCTAATCGTATTAACAAAAATGTGTCGGGTACTTGTCTTCACATTCTATGCATGTTTGGGTTCCTGCGTAGTAGACATTTTGGAACGATGGTGTTAGTTGCTGTTAAACAGGAATAATTACGCGCCTCTATATAGCTTCATGGATATCTTTTTGATTCATTGCAGAAAATTCTGACAAGCTTGTTACGCATAGATGTGCCGCTAGTGCCTGGAATTGAACATACCTTCCACTCAGCAGGCAGTCCTTGCTGAGCAAACCAATGACACCCAAACGCGTTTTTGTTTATGCCGAAATCCAGCACTGTGCTTAAGAGGTAACCTAAACCCATGGAATGACGAAGAGGAATCCCAAGAACCTCAAGGCTCGCTGCCAGAAAGTGCGCTGTCGAAATAAAAAAAATGCAGACCCGAATAGGGCAAGAGAAATTCACGAACTGCCAAGCCAGTTTCGATGATAGATTCTCTACTAGTGCCTCTACATCTACTTATCTACTCTACTGACGGAGAACTTCATGCAACGCAATTAGAATTGCATAACGTAATCCATGCACGTGTCGTTAACTCGAGCCGCTTGACGCAAGCAGGCGTCATTAGCATTAATTTCAGACCTAATATAGGGGCACGAAATTGCGTAAGCTCGTCACTGGGCATCTCCTAATTGATGGACGGAGTAGAGCCGTATTCATCAGTGTACATCGCACTAAACGATTTCTCGAAACAGCAAGTGAAAAATGCTCAAAACCTCTTAGTGATTCCTTTTTCCGAATGCGCGTTTAACGATTCCCGATCTGAGTACTGACTCCTTAGAATGTTTGTTCAGTTTTGTTACTGCGAATTATAGCAAAATAAGCATCGGTCAGAACGGCACTATGAAGCATATTCTTATTAGTGCGGAAGCAGCATTCCGTCAACCTCGAGCAAGATCTTGGGATGTTTCTATGCTTGTGGCATTC
The DNA here is from genome assembly GCF_052857255.1 of Amblyomma americanum. NCBI lineage: Eukaryota > Metazoa > Arthropoda > Arachnida > Ixodida > Ixodidae > Amblyomma > Amblyomma americanum. The sequence goes on along the minus strand of NC_135500.1, from coordinate 158,145,990 downwards.
GTAGCGATGAGACAAGGGAAAGTTATAAATAAAAATGAAACAAACATCCACTAGTAGGATTCGGACCTGCGGTGGCATGAAAAGAGCAATTTCGGAGGCCTCTGAACGAGAGCACCAGGCTATTGCCGCAGTCGAAGTCGCCTCCTGTTAAACTGGAACACACTGTCGTGCTGTCTAGTGCACATCATCAACTTCATCTCGTAATGCTATTATCAAACTATTATTCGTGCTTTGAGCTATGTGGTGGTTGGCCGCATGCGTTTGATGCATATTGTTTTTCTCTGAACCCACCGCCATTTTCTCTTTCTCCTTAAATGTTTGTCTCCCATTATTAAGTTCTGGACTCCTATTTAATTCTTTTAACCTAGTTTTTCTGGTGAACGAGGCCAGTCATTGAAAACCACTTGTTGCAACAGGACCGACAGCCTTTCAAAACCCACGTTTGCTCTTTCTACGCTCCACACCCCTGGATTTCTTTCTTCTGAGCTGGCGCATTTCTTATCACATTTTTGTAGTCCCACCGGTAAATCCCCTTTAGCAGTCATCCAGCATGCACAAGATTTTAAACTCCATGCTCCCCACCCCAACACCATTCCCATATCAAACCCTCTTTTTCCACACCAGGCCTTGCTATTCATTGTGAAGGCCATATTTAAACCCCGCAAATAATGAACGTTCGCCTCAGATGAAGACAAATCCTATTGTCGAAACGTTAGCAAACACCCTCAGGCTTTCTCCTCACTTGCACACTTCGTGTGTGTGAAGAAACCTCCTGCCTACCCAGCTGTCTACAATAGACATCAAGGACCATCGAGAAATTAAGAGCAATTTAGGACCAAAAACGAGATAGAGAATAAGCTCTCTATGAGAAACTAACCTAGGGAACGAGAAGACTGAACTATAATCTGATGTAATGTAGCTTGAGCTCCTCCTTGTGTGCCATAAAACTATTTGGGTTCATTGCGCTCTCATATTTAAATGAGTCAGGTATAGCGAGCTGAAGACATTCCAAAAAGGGATAAATACTACTAGTCACGTTTTTTTTTTACTTGCAGGAAACTCATCGAACATCTCTGCACAAAGTTAGCAGCCACTTTTTTTACTTTACGGGCTGTCTGTTCGAGTGAACCTCTCTTTCTTGTGCTTTCACTGGTCTCACCTCTTATAATGAGCGTTTTCAGAACATTTTTGAAGAACATGAAGTTGTGGTTTATCTCCATCGAGGGTTCAGCGGGAGACCGTCTTTTCTGAGGTGAACATTGCTGAAAGAAAGTAAAATGTGCACTCGCCAATAAATGAGAAATAATTATGAAAAAGTTCACATTTCTTGGCCCATGGGTTGTATTTTCCACAGTGGACTATAGGACCCTTATTACTCTGCAACACTGCCTTTTACTGTGTTACTCTACATCTTCGCGACTGTACTTTATTATTTTTGTATGGTTTTTGCTATTGCTGCCACTGCTCAGTTACTTGCATTAGAACGTTGAGAAATATGACTGAAGCGATGTTTTGGGAGCGCTAAAGTGTAATATGAACAGCAGAGTTACCACAAAACGCGCACCATTGATTGGATTAATGCCTCCTTTTTTTACCTTCTTCTTGCCATCTTTTGTCGTATTGCCTTGTCACATTGTTCAAAGTTTGTGTTCGATACCTTATCTATCCGAGAATTTTATTTGAAGTGAAAATGATCAGGAAACTGGATACCACCTGATTTACTGCAGTGCAGGAAAGTACTCGGCTGCTAGGTTTAGCAGAAGCACAACCGAATTTTTCGCGCTGATTTCTTTCACCGCACACGCGCCTCTACTATACATGAAGAGTTCTTTTCTAGCAAAGTATTTGTCAACATACGGGTACCTAAATATTCATGAATAAGCAAACGACCACACTCAGAAAAGGAGCTCCAATTCCAGAGATGAAGCATTTATCTCCTATGCCGAAACCGACCTCACCCTCTAATGGAGTGTAGGGAGATTGGGTTAATGATAGTATTTTAGAGCTGAAGAAAATGGTTATGTAAAATTTCAACTGCGCCCAAAATCACCGATTGAAGAGAAAGCGTTTACCATAAGTTGGTAACCTTGTGTCACCTAACATTTTGTCAACAATAACTAGTTAATAAATTTTCGTGTCTAGACGTCTATTACTCGTGATTTGTTGTCTTTACCTCGTAAGCACGAAGAGGGACGAGTGGGCGTTTCGTGTCGGCTTAAGCACTGTGATTTTATTACCTGATCATCACGTCACAGCGTGGCGCAAGGCTCGTGGAACGTGGCATGAGAGCAGGCTGTCGTTCATTACACCGCGACGTTTGCTGGCCTGATGAGGTGAATCTAGCCTGGCAGTGTTGGTCGAGGAACTAGCGGATATTCAATAAGATGTCAGGGGGGTGTGAGGGCAGCAGGGTAGATGAAGCGTGTACAGTGTTACAGGACGGGCACGTAGTTTGCTTATCGCGGTTTACCAGAGAGATGAGAACAGTGGTAGGGTAGAAATCAGAAAACAGCACTGGGTAACAATGGGCCACTGGCTGGCGGTTCCTCTATCGCTCCACCGACTAATCACAATAGTAAACGGAATCAACTATTAAATTTTGGATCATATCGGACAACTCAGTGGCACCAGAATTCTTAACATTATAATTTTGCCTTCCGATGAGCCCTTTCTTTAGGTTTCAGGAAAAGGTTTAAAACCGGGCCACTTTTTTGCCGCAAAGGATTTCTGTGTGCTGGACTTAAATACAGGTGGAGCTTCAAAGCAGATTTTCAATGTATCTGACTAAAGCTGAAGGATTATTTGCAAATTGGGTACAGCTGGCGACGTCGATAGATTCTTCCGCAGTAAAAAGAGGATAGCAGATACTGTAATTATAGAAATATCGAGTTTTAGCAGATCTCTCTTTACAACGACAGGATTTGGAAATGACCTAAATAAATCAGTGTATGCTCTAGATACATCGATCAGTGCGACTTCAGTTCATGTGTATAACAAACATTGATGTTTACTCACTCAAAATAGCCGGCATCCGAGTAACTTCAAGCAGTTCTTCCTTCTTACTACTGGTTTAGTTCACTACGCGTTCTGCTCTCGTTTACTGTTTCGTTAGCGCTCAGACAACTTGCGCTGCTTCGTTGAAGAAGTGTATGCCACACCCCATGTGACTGCTCCCGTCTGAAAAGCCACACACATTTGCTTCAAAGCTATTTTTTTCGTGGAGCGAATGGTACCAGAGCGCATGTGCGTTTCTGCGTCTGAACGCAATATGCCAGAAATGTACAGCTGCAAGTTAGCGCTTGTGTTGTGTGCCTCAGTGTCCGCTTTGTGTTTCCGCGCTAAACATTTTCAATGAGAGCAGAGCTCATTTGCGTCTCAGCTGCGCTCACCCTACAAGCGGCAGCACTACTGCGCATGCGTGATAAGCTCACCCGAAAGCGCCTTGGTGAAAGGTCCAAGATCAATTTACATAGGCCGCCATGTTCTGGCCATGTGGGCGTCTATGCGATCTACGCTACCATTGTACATTAACTTGGAAGGTCTCCAGCGTGTGAGCTAAGCGGAGCGCAAAGACTTTTAAGGCAAACTTTAGCAGAGGGGGGGGGGGGGGGGGGGACATGAGTGCACAGATAAACGAAACAAGCTCTCACATGGTCGTTTTTGAAATGAGAAGAGCCGTAGCTGTCGGCCTCGCTTTTTTAGCCATGACTCAGAAGCCTGCAGACTCCGTTCATACAACATTGCACAAGGCCTTTAATGTCGCAGAATAGGCAATACAGGAAAGGGATTCCGACAGAACAATTTAGTCGCGTGAAGAGAGCCTGCGACATTAAGCTCGCTTCTCACGCCGAGAAAAAATTAGGAATACCGCGTCCGTAACAGGATAACTAAGTATACAGTTTAAAAGGTAGACATAACAAATAAACGCAGTGTATCACAACAACCTGAGCACAGTTAGTAGACAATCCATTCATACTCGTTCTTGATGCAAAGATGACAGAATAAGACTTTGTGTAGATTATTTACTTGGTGTATTTATTTCACTGCAAATTCATCTCACACGAAAAGTCTGGGAAACGTCAAATGAAGAGTGAACACCTCGCTGAACCCTTCTGAATCTTTATTCGGAAGTTTTTTTCAATCTCTTAATGGCCCCAAGAGAACCTCAGTTTCGCCTTCTTATATTGCCGCACTGTTGTCTCTCTGCCGGCGCCACCTGGTGGCCGAACCTTGTCTCCCAGCGCGTGGCCGAACGTCGTCTTTGTCTTGAATGAGCGTGGCGGTTCGGCAAGCCTCGCCCAGTAAACGGCTGTGCTTTCTGCTAAATTTCTCGGTGACACTTGGTGGAGGTGTTGGGTATCGATTCCCGTACCTCTCGCTGTGTGGTAATATGTTGCTTTTAAGTGCTCTAGAAAACTCGCGGACACCTATAAAGGCGCTGAATTTTTCGTCCAAACATGCTCTAATGTTGACGCTACGTGGCTTTAGTTCAGAGCACGCAGTAAAGGAAGCATAATACGCTCAAGGTTCAAACTCTAGCCTAGACGTGCTCTCGACAACCAATAACAAGAGCTGGGAAGACGCAGCTTGTACATTTTATTGTGCGGCATCCAAGGGGTATTTGTCTCAACCTTTTTTTTTTTTCGAAACGGCTTTGGCGAGCGTGCTCTGAGCGTGCTTGCACTGGCTGCTTCGAAGTGGGAACGCATTAGAGTTTCCAACCCGTTTTGAGCGCCTTTCTTGGAAACGCATTAAGATTTTTTTTTTACGTGCGCTTGTTGCATCCCTACGTAGCATAGAAATAGATGTTAACAGCGGCTTTCACTGAAACTCCTCGGCGCAAGGCCAATGTGAGCAGCGTCGATAGTGTTGTTTCATGTTTCGTAGTGATGTTTCATGTTTCATTAATTTCATGGCACTTTGATGCATTCGTCAAGAACCCCTTATAGCACAATTTCGGGCTATAAATAGTCGCAATTGCTGCATTGTATTCATGACGTGAAAATTTTAGCCTTCAGTTCTTTTAAATGCCTAGCCATCGGCCACGCGTATTTAATTCTACAAGTAAAAAGTTAACTGTAAAAAAATTTTATCTGCATTGTTGGTTGTGCTTTATGCCAGCAGGTGCGCACCTGTCCCAGAGATGCTTCGGGGTAAATTTTTTTTTAAATTTCCTGCTCTTAATTACTACAACAAACTTTTGTCCGAACGCCTTCACTCTAAACGTCATGGTGGACTGCAATGAATAAGTGTAGACTACAGAGAAAAAAATGGAAACCCAAATCGAACAGGAAAAAATTGGTGATTCAGTGCTATTTATAAAAAAAGAAACGTGTCAACCGTATGACCAAAAACGACTGGTTCTTGTAGATTTCAAAGCCATTAAATACGCTGCAACTCTCAGCTACACAGGCGTTTTTTCATCGCTTTGAGACTTATGAAAAATAGAAATTTATTCCTGATTGCCACTTATTGGGTTTATCCTTTTAGCTCGGCTTTGTAGGCGCATATCCGGGCAATATACTGTACATAACTTGTGCTAATAGCCCATCTGCAGCGTTCTCAGCGAACAACCTCTTTGCGTTACAAGTCAAAAGGCGCTTTTTGAGTGCTATTTTTAATTTGCCCCGTTTTCACTAGCATTATGTGTGGGCGTATTTACTCATTGTAAGCATAGTGGGGCAAACCCAGTACTTATCAGAATGTCTTTAAGGTTGCTCTCCATAGGGCGGCGCGAAAAAATACAAATGAACTCGTTTCGAGAAGTATGCTTCTTCACAAAGATTCCCAGCAAACACTAGTACCCGCATTGCTCCCACTGTGTATCCCAGCTGTATTGTCTCTCTCTTTTTTGTCGCTACTTCAGGGCATCCACATTGAATCAACATGAATTTCGTTGACAAGGCCATAAAATTTTGAAGCACTCATTTATATGCGGACGAGCCGGTCGTGCGTTAAGAACACACCTGGTACTTGGAGTCCTGGTATTAGAAAACAAAGCCCCAAATCCGATCAAGTTGTAAGCCCCTGTTTCTTTATTAGTTCCCCAAAACTCACTTTCTTTTGAATGTTAGCCACGAGCTGAGCACGACTGCTTTGTCCTGCCAGAAAGCAGCAATGCGCCTAGAGAGGCTCAGCTCCGCATGCAAGTCCGTATAGATTTGTATTTTTCTTTGGAGTGGGGTTGTGATTGTCTCTCGCATTACAGGTACATCCACAAAAAATGGTCCCTATGTGATGCCCTGCTTTGAAAGGATGACGAGCTAATGTTGTCCTTCGCAAGAAAATTGGACGCGTCTTCATGACTTCTGCAACGAAATAGGCACAACAAGCAAATAGCGGTTTCAAACGTATACACTGGAAACAAATCTGGTTCCGTGAAGACGTTGTTTCGTACAGACGTCAACAACGTCAACCTCAACAAAAAAAGCGAACATACTTTTCTCATACTTCCGCTGAAGCAGGCAGTTGGGCAAATTATAGATCCGCAATTGCTATGTGAAAAGCTCCGTAATAATTTTCCTCGCTTCACGTTCTTTCGCATTCACTGCCATCATACAGCTCGCAGAAAATTTTTCGCTTTATATTTATTCAAATGGAGCTGTTGCAAAGGGGTTAAATCTCGCGTAATAGCGTATCCAAGTGCAGTAGTCATTAAGGCACGAACGCGTGTTTTGATAACGTGTTTATTCCAATGGCCGCAGAAAGCGGTGGTGGGGAGATGCGTAACCTAACTCTGGCGGCCGCTTCGTTTAAATTGCGAAGGGAAGGACGCAACTAGATACTGCCGCACAAGACCACTAAGCCATCTTCATAAGAAAAAAAATCGCAGCCGTCGGCCTAAAGGATTTTGATACTGGATAGCTATCCTGCCGAGTGCGTTCAAACATCATCCAGTACTTTAACTACGCACTGCGAATACATCCAGCGCTTACAGAGAAGAAATTCCTTATCTAGATTATTTTTATGGCGATAACTAGAGTGAAGAAGCACCTGTCCAACAATACCTGAGGGCCAGATTAGAGTACCGGCTTTCTGGCACTGATTCGCCATAGAAGTCTTCCTAATTGGACGAGGAAGCGGTTGCAGAAATAAAGTATTCTCGTGTTAGCAGGAAGATAATGGGGTTTATCTCTGTTTGAAGCGAACCGTCCTAACGATTCCTGCAGAACTCACAAGGGGCTCGTTGAGTTTTCAACTTAAAAGATGAATTTTTTGTTACGCCATTCAAAGCTTCGTCTACACCATTGAGACTTTAGCTTATACCACCTATGTCGTGAAGTTCTCGCATGCAAAAACGGTACGTATTCAGTAAGTTTCACAGCAGTCACAATTACTGCGGAAAAATGTGGGTGACATTGTTTAAAAGAAAAATGTCCTCCAAAGATGCTGCTACGAGGTAAAATGAAATGGAAACCCGTTTGAAAGCAGACCTTAAGAACTCATAAAGAAAACATGGCTCGAGGAAACCAACTAAAATCAGCGCAATTTTTTGAATGTGTGGTGACAAGAGCTTGGTTACTTGGTCCTGCAACTAGATTTTTTTTTAAATGCTAAATAGAATGTTTCGGTCTGGTTTATGTGGTTTAACACCCGGAAGTGACTCGGACTATGAGGGACGCCGTAGTGAAGTGCTCCGGATAATTTCGGCCACCTGGGCTTCTTTAATGTGCGCTGACAGCGCACAGTTCGCAGGCCACAAGGGTTTCGCGTCCATCGAATACCGATCACTGCTGCCAAGATGAAACATGCGTCTTTCGGGTCAGCAGCAGTGCACCACAACTACTGAACCAACGCGGCGGTGACATTACAAGTGTAATACTTGACAGATCGTGCCGCACCAGTTGCTACAAAATACAACTTTGTTACAACCGCTGAAATATACGTAGTGAAATCAATTTTGTACAACACCATCGGCAAAAAAAAGCCAACGACAAGAAGCGGCACATTACCTCCAAATCGCTGAGCGGAGCCGAGCGCGCTGGTGATAAAAAAAATAAGTAGCTGGTGGCAGCAGATCCGTAGCTATAGAAAACCAGCAGATCGCGCTCGCTGCCTAGTTCGCTGAATCAAAGCGGGCAAAGACAGCGGACCGCCGAGCTGCTAAAAGACCTGGCCAAAATCTGAATTCGCGCGCGACCATTTATTACGTGTTGTATAAGGTGCAGCATCTTTACTGGAATGCGTTTCAACCTTGCACTTACATTCGTCTCTGAGAAATCATTTAATTCTAAATCATTCGAAGAAATGCCGCACAACAGTGAGTGGCAGATCCTAACCAGCACGAACCCCGTATTCTCAAACTCACCTAAATGCTGCTCGTTTCTTTCTATGCTGTTTCTAGAACTCCTCCGTATTTCTTGTCGAAATCTTTTCGTATGCTGGGAAAACCATCGGCTTAAGCTGTACGCCTGGGTTTTACCTTTTCCAAGAATGTTTACCGATAGGCTCTCTCCCACGCAAGTAGGCTCTTTCGAACCGGCACCGGACACTCCCCTAAACCTTCTTCAGCTATTCTTCGAGGATTATCTCCCTTTCTTCTTCTTCTTTTAGGTTCACCATTCCTGCAATGGCAAAAAAAAACTGAATCCAAGTCAAAGGAAAAAAGGCTCAGAACCTTCCACTTCACTGGTTATCCATGAAGCGACGATTTAACCATACAAAAGAAACTGCCTTCTCCCAAGCACACACCCACGCGTGCGCCCGTCCGCCCGTACGCAAGCAAGCAAGCACACACACACACACACACACATGCACACACGCACGCACCCAGAGATGTGCACGCGCGAAAAGGAAGCATGCGAACTTATTCCTGTAACTCGTAAGCAGCTTCTCATTCTATAGCTCATATTTTTGTGAATTTTGACATTGATTTTTCTGCTTCCTCAAGGAGCTGTTTTAATAAAGTCTTTTCGTTTACTGAAGGAAATGAATTGCAACGATACAACTACAACGCGAAATCTCAGTAGCATTCAGAGAATAACAAAAGGATTATTCAGTGAACTATTTTTTGAGTTTTTTTTTTCAGGTAGAATTTTTGTGCTGTACACGAAGACCTAGAGTAATTACACGCACATAACGAACACGTGAATGCTCATCATTGCAACATAAATTCAAATGTATTAGTTCGAGTTCTGCCAAACGCAGCGCTCCCCACTCGAAAGATCTACTTCCGTTCAATTTTCGTAGCCTCCAAAGTTTGCATATTTTGTTTTTTTCATTTTGACAGGGACATGAAAACTAACAAAAATACGCCGTGTTTACATGGACATCTTTTGGAAAACAATTGACACGTAACCATAAACAGGATTGACAATCCGGTATCAGTGTCCTACTCATTATGTAAATAAAATTTCAGTGCAGCAAACAGATCTGAGATATGTCGGCAATGCAGCGCTATTAAAGCAGAATGTTCAGTGTTTAGTAGGTCACTGAACGACAGCTTTATACTCCTTTATCAGGGTCCTCTCGAGTGCTTATATTTTGATAACTGTTAATAATAATTGCAATTGAAATAGTGGTTTGAGACACAAGGAGGGGACACAAAGTACATTAGTGGTACGCATTTCGCTTGCACCAGAGAAAAACGAAAACTCTTTCAGCGGTTCTCAGCAACTGTGCCTTTTTTTCAAACAAAAACAAGCGCTGAACCCTAAGCACATTGCATTAGATGACTACCCGAATTCAGAATAAGAAAAATAGTGGTAGATCTTCCAGCTCTAGTAGACAAAGCGGCTGCCTGAAAATATAAGTGTCCGGCGTGATCCTTATTTTTTTAAAAGGGCCATTTTAGTGTACTTCATTTTACAGCGTGTGCTGTTCGCGCCAGGTTTGAGATTCTCTGATGATCCGGCTGACCATGTTGCTCCAAGATGAAGCTACTGACTCTGTTAATAATATAGCAACCACAAAACCTCTTAAAGTTTTCTTTGTTCGTTTGCATATTTGCATTTCCAATTTGTTCTCTTTCTGTTTTCGACAATAGTATATCCCCTGGTCCTCACGACACAAATAATTCAAAAGTAAATACACACTCAGTGTCTGCAAGTGAACCAATGACCTTACTTTAAAAGCAAAGATGCAAACCAATAATACAAACCGCATTGAAAATGGCGTCCTGTGAGAGCACATAATCAACCATTTCAAGCTGTATTTAGGGGAACCTCAGTATACACTAAATTGAGTAATTACAAGTTTTTTCACTTGAAGGGAATGTCTAGTTTCGATGGAGGCGAAAATTATAGAGGCTCGTGCACTGTGCGAAGTCAGTACACGTTAAAGAAGCGTAGTTGGTTAAAATTTCCTTCACAACAGCGTTCCTCATAGCTTGAGTCGCTTTGGGAAGTTAAAACCCCCATAAACTCATAAACCTGAAGGGAATGTGCTTACAATCCGAAGCTCCATGCGTACCAGTTTCCTGGCTGGAAATATTGCAATGAAAAGTGGTCAGCCTCATAACTTATGTCTTCACCTAGTCACACAGTAGAAGAACTTGTAATAAGTGAATGAGTGCATTTCTTTGTATCAAACGAAATGAAAAAGCCGGAACTTGTGCGTTGCCGTCCTTTGTCTCCCGGAACACAGAAGTTATCTGACAACGGCCTTCAGGAATTACGCACTGTTGCAACGGCCGCAATCCAGGTTCGCCACTGCAAGACATGTGTCGTTGCGAATATTAATGGTTTGTCCGGATCTCGAAGCAAACCGGAAATCCAAACGTATCTGTAACATACTCAGCCATTTTTCACGTAATGGGAACTCTACTACGCATAAGTCATGCGGAGGAAACACATTCACAACTGACAGGCTGCCTCAAAGTCGACATGGGACAATTGGCAACGTTTCCGGCTAAGCCATGATGATTTGAGCATAGAGTACATCTACATTTCAAAAGAATGCCATGTTGCCACATCCCACTATATGTATTTGCATGGCGAAAAAATGTAATTAAGCACATCTTTTTTTCTCAACGTTTTGATGCGTTAGCAATAGAAACACCTTCGCAAAGAAAAAGGGCCCGCCATTGTACAACGTAGACTTGTGAACACTTGCCACTACCTGCCACCTGCCACATTCCATGGCTGGCAGGAGGTAAAGTGTAAACAAAGAAAACTGCCTCTTTATTTCTAGGCGTACAATTATGATAGAGCATCTGCCTCGCGTGCCGCCTGGCACCCATCGGCTTTCTATTGAGTACCAGCCTACCACCGGCTATGTGCTCGGTTCTTCTGGGGTAGAATGCTTGGGAAAATGGTCTTGCACCACATTTTTATGTTGACGGGCCAGTCATTTGTTCCGCTGTCAAACAACCCTAAATCCGACTTGTGCGGTAAAAGCGCAGTTGTGGTCTATGTGGCCACAGAAATGTGGAGGCTAACGAAAACGGTTCTACTTAAGTTAAGGACACCACAACGAGTTATGGAAAGAAAGATAATAGATGTAAAAAGAGACCGAAAGCGGGCCGGGTTGGGGCCGGGAAAAAATGCGGGTTAATAACGTCCTAGTCAAAATCAAGAGAAAGTAATGGGCTTAGGCAGGGCATGTAATGCGAACGCACGATAACCTCTGGTCCTTAAGGGTATTAGACTGGATGCCAAGAGAAGGCAAGCTTAGCACGGGGCGGCAGAAAGTTAGGTGGGCGGATGAGATTAAGAAGCTTGCGGGTATAAGGTGGGCGCAGCTGGAAAAGGCTAGGGTCAATGGGAGAGGCCCCTGCCCTGCAGTGGGCGTAGTCTGGTTGATGATGATGATGAGGATGAGGATTTTTAGGGGAGCAGGATAGGTGGAAAGGTGGCTGCCACTGGAAGAACCGCCCAAAAATGACCGCGAATGACATAGAAAACATGAAAATGTTTAAGATTGACTCAGCAAAAAGGAAGATGTCTAAGTATGACTCAGCAACGAGTGAAAATAACTACAAATCACTTAGTTAAGATCGCAGCAAAGTAGCTCAGGAGTTTTCTTAGGAAGGTTAAGCACTGAAAGTTTAGTAATCCAAAAAATACATCGCGTAATAAATGTGAAAATATAAAAATCAGATAAGAAGTCAAAGAGCACCAAATAAAATCAAGATGAAGAACGAATGCTAACACATTGTCTTCTCTTAAAAATAACTAAAGGGCCTCGTTTTTCCTTTGTGTTTCACTGAATTTAGATAGTTTTCCAGGAAAATGTCGTGAGAAGGAAAAAGTTTTTTGTTTTTTTCAGGGGCACCTACTTCCGCTCCTATAGAAGACGACTGCGCACCAGTTATGAAACGTAGCGTTTTGGCAACGCAATCTTTATCCGCAAAGCACTAATGGTCCGCGAATTACGAGTTCATCTAGCATGCAGAAACAGCAGTACTGTGCTCGAAGTTGTTTTTAGAGAACATTCCCACCAGTGCAAGGCCGACATTTTTCAGTTGGGCCCATGGTAATGTATTGTAATGCACAGGGGCCTAATACTCTCAGGTTGCGAACATTTATTGCCTTCTCAATACAATTCACGTTGTGCACAAGAGGTAGGCCTTTTTGAATTTTTCTAAACGTATGTATGTGATGTAAATTCCAGCTCCGCGTCTTCTTCCTCTGCTGAAGTTGCATTTACCCTAGGAGATGGTGAAATAAAAAAAAGGAGGAAGAAAGGAAGAAAGATAGCAAGATAAAAAGAAAGAAGGAACGAAGGAAAGAGCAAACAAACAAACAAAGAAACAGAAAGTAAGGAATAAGGAAAGACAGAAACAAAGAAAGAAGCAAAGAAAGAAAGAAAACAAGAAAGGAAGAAAGTGTAGCCGGTTTTATTGCGCCTAAAAATATCTGTAGTTTCCTTGATATAGATCCTTGCCTTGAGTTAGTATTAAGTGTCGACCCTTCGATACCCATCCCCAGCGCTGTTCAAGGAGTGCGAAGTGAATAGCAATGCTCCATCAAATAGTTGGAGGAGGTTTGCAATTGCCGTGCCACGTGTGGCATCCCTGTACGGCACTCACACTGGCGAACACTCATACGTCCAGAGAACATACAGCTCGAGGGCAGACACGTGTTCAAACAAAGCCGGCTCTAAGCCGTGTTCGGACTCAGGGCATCCATCTCGCATTGTGTCGGGCATTCGCGACGTGTCAGACTCAGGCTAGTAATCCTACACGTTCCATCACTTCCTTGAGGCTGTAATGACCGCACTCCTCCAGCTCTCTGTACAAGGCCTTATCACAAAGTTTGCTCATTCTTGTCAGGTGATAATACGAAATTTCTTTGAAAGGGAAGTGTCATTCGGGTCTTGTTCATCATCAGCGCCTGCATAAGAGCCAATATAATTAGAGTACTTACAAAGTGGCATCTTCTATCAATTCCCAACGACCTTCACCAGTGGCTTGATCTTGCAGCCATTAGTGCAATCTGTCATTCAGGCTACCTGATTGTAAGAAAAGATTGGTTTATATAGCCAGTCAACAGAAATATTTCCCCACGTTAACAAGTCAACCGCAGTCTGCATTCCTTAACTCCATTATTTAGTAGCATTTCATAACTCCATTATTTAATACCGAAAATGTTTTTTCTTGTATGTAAAAATAACGCCATACTGCTACTGCTTCAGCTCCACTTCCTACATAGGATCTCTCACATAAAGCATTAGATTTACAATATTTAGTTAACAACACTCACTTTACCCGTCTAAAAGAGCCTTATGGCATATATAGATAACTTCAGCAGCTCTAATTTGCCCAACTCTGCTGGAAATCGCTAGAGACTGGCTCAAGCTCACGCTTATGAAAAATAAAACAAAAAGAAAAAGAAAAGTAGTTCAAATGTATAATCCAACGCTGGAAAGAGCAACACTATACTTAAGCGATTCGTGTCAGTGTCCCCAAACAATATGAAGGAGAAAGAAAGCGCCGGCGCAACCAATACAATAATACGAATTATAATCATCCCCTCCTCTTTCCACGTCACAATTCTTCTATATCGTAAGTAGGCTACTCAGGTTACACTTACATGTCTCAGTTACCGAGCAATGGGATACACTTCGAGAGCGTACGATGCCATCTCAGCTGTCATTCAATCTAAGATAATAATGTAGGATCTCCTAGCGCGTTTACAAAATTTCTAATGCGTTTTGATCTGGCCTGAGCGCCGGAGTATATTTCTGAGGGTTCCCCCAAAGCCTTGATCACACGGTTTTTTACAGTGTGCACTCTAAGCTGAGTACACATGTACCTGATAATTTGTTTCCGCCCAGTGCAGCGGTTGTTACCACTTTGCTTAATAGCTACGACGTTATGTCTCTAAGGAAGCGCTGAAAGCAGAGGCTTATATGAAATTACGGGGAACGGGTAACAGTAACGAGAAAAGAAAAGCTAAAAAAAAACAAAGTTCCAACCAAGATCAAATTTATTGCGATTGTGGACTTGTGAGAAAGTCATTCGCTGAGCCACATAGTTTATAATGTACTGACCAAAAACTTGGTGGCGACCACACATACACATGTCAGCGCGACTTCACGATGCAACTATCTCATTGAGCAGTTTGTCAGTTCTGGATTTTGCTTTCCGTTTGCCTGTCTCACAGGTGCTAGCTTTGTATTTTTGATTTCCTCTTAACAAGATTTCTTAGGCATTTCGTGTTTTTTAAGCAAGTTATTTCCTTCGAGGTTCATAAAAGGTGTCTTGTGTGAACACTGCGGTGATGACGGTATACATCTGGAAGAGTGCGAGAAGTGTTCTCCAACATATAAAATCTCCCGTAACTATCGTTCACCAAGAAGATGTCAGTCGACGAATATCTCTAGAAAATTCAACCGACCAATATCTCATGCGGCTGTTCAAACTGTCAGTATGATTTCTGCAATCTTTTCTTCATTTTTTGCCATCATTGCACGTGGGCTGACGATAGCGCCGTTTCCGTACGTTTTCCTTTATGTGAGGGTTCCAGCTGTCAGAGTGCGAAGAAGATCCGTGCTTCCATCGGCGAGAGCACAGAGCAGTTTTAATCACGTCGGCGAACTGTCTTACCTCTGCCTTCAATGCCGATCGCGAGTTTATTTTTTTCTATTTTCATCCTCGAACGTTCGCATTGTCTATGCCATGCGAGTCTTTCCGCTGCACCTCCTTTTGCTATGGTCGGCTACTCCGCGCTCCCCGCATTCTCACTCACTCTTTGTCGTTGATTCTCTGCTCCGGGGAAACAAAGCAATCTCAGAGCACACGCCTGATGCCACGGCTTACTTCTCTCCAACAAAACGGCACACAAGCAAGCAGTTTTCAAGCTTCTGCCAAAGTGTGTGATAATTCAAGAGAGCAAGCCCCGGTAAGTAAGAAAAAAAGTAAATCTTGTGAAATAATGCTATTTTGTTCAGAATTCGGTTAGGCGCACAGCGATGGCCGCGGAACAAGAAAAAAAAAGGCAGCGTAAATTGCGTTTTTCCAGCAGAGGTACGCGGGCTCTTTAGAGATGTATGAGAAGTTCACACGCTATAGACGCGAGCAAAATCGATTCGCGTACAAAGCAACAGCAATTGGCCTAAATTGCGGGCATATTTTTCTCACCTTGCCCTCATGTTTTTCATCTCTTCCTTAATGGCGTTGTTGAGGCGCGAGAACTAGCCGAAAATAGACAACTATAGCGGTTTCCCTTTGCTCATATACTTTTGTGTTTCATCCTCAGCGTCCTGACAGACCTGGATTAAGGCGATATATTAGCATTCAAGACATTATGTTCAATTGGCAATTGTGGTTGAAACAGGTTGCATCCATTGCGTCTTCTTTACTACAATGCTGAAAACTGCGTCGTCTTATTCGCTGAGAACTTAGAAGGAGAGTTAATGCATCGTATTTACTACGGGCTCCAAGTCAGAAAACTTCAAGGACACGACGATCAAGTGTCTGTTCAAATTTGGCTCTCGAATAAAGCAGCTTTAAATGGTAGAATGCAGTCCCTTTCTTCATGTGGGGTTCAGAAAAGTGGTGAGTTTGAATTGTTGGTTCACAATCATGATGTTAGCAGCGTGATGACCGCGGAGTTCTCGGAAGATCTTCTGCAGGGCTTCGTCGAATAACATGTGCGAGGTATTTATGAAACAACCTGGAAAAACCACTGACCCTTGACACTGACCGCTCACGCACAGTCGTCGTCTCCTATGTGCATGGTGTGTCTCACAGGTTGGAGACGGTAGGAGCAAAGGTTGGAATGCGCGTTATATTTTCGGCTCCAAAAAATTGCTGCCTTGTGCAAGCGGCTAAGCAGCGATGAACGTCAACGTGTAGAATGCGGGAAAAAACCACCATAACCTGGCCGTTCATAGAATGCAAGAAATGCGTTGTCGAAGAAATTCTGCATTCCTGCGGCAAGCCCTAGGTAGGGCAGGCAGGAAGCTACATTAAAGATAGAGAGAGCAAGCACGCCAATTCTCAGAATGCGACTCCAACTTAGTAATTCACAGCGCCAACTGCAATAATTGCTCTCCACTGTTTTATCAAACGCGTTATTAGGACTTAGCCAGAATGCTAGAGAAGTCTGGGATGCCTTTCTCATCAAGAAAAAAGACCAGAGCTGTGACAGTGCGCCATTCATCACGCTGCTTCCTAAAAAGATAGCATTTCTTGATCATCATAGCTGTAACCCTCGCCAAGCTTCAAATAGAATTTTCGTTGTTGTCACTGTTTACACTTGTTTACCTGTTGCCCCCGTTCACACTCGCTGTATTGCTGCTACTGTTAACAGATTTTTTTCCTGAGCTTTTTCGCAAATGTACAGTAACTTTTTTCATCTCATCACAGCGAGGCACGTGCTCATCATTTCGCCATTCAGTGTTGCGCCGTGAATCTCTTTCTGTTTTTGTTTTCGGCGATGCGGTATATGAACGTATCCCTCCGAAATAAAAAAATGCCAGTTGTCAGTAAGGGCTTGTGTCGTGTTAATTATGTCCTCCCATCTTTGCGCTGTTACCAGTTTGTTCATGGGGCGAGTTTCGCGAACGCTAAAGATATATTACCTTACTTCACAAACCTGAGCGCGTTATTGTGTGAGAACAAATACAGAGAGTCACGCAGCACTTTCATCCTTTCAAACACGCCATCTATCTAACTTCTATGAAATGCGGCGCCTCGTAGTAAGGTAAACAATCTTAGGGGCAGAGATATATGCTAGTTGGTTTGCACACACCGAGAATACCGCTGCCACCTGAACCCCCTCTTGATCGGTCTGACAAGCTCTAGAGCGAACCACAATGTCAAGTTGATTTGCTTCCATGAGGTATTTGACTGTGAATGCTATCATACGCTGATCACCTTCCACGTTGATTCGAGAGGGCAGGTGTTTTCTGCCGACTCACTTGGTGGATCCCTTTGTAAAGGCCATGTGGCGTGCCTTAATTGATTGCGAAGAACTGTTTATGTTGTCACACAGAAATCGAAGCTAATACTTTAACTGTAACGGTGAATGCTTCACGGTGAAAAGTTCCAGAAGTGTCCTTCCGAAGAACTTTTATCCAAAAGATGGTATACCTATTTTCACTGCATGTAAAGCGTTGCACATGCACTTTTCCTCGAATGCATCTTAATTGTTCTCTGTCGTCATTACTGTTTGCATTTACCAGTGATACTAAATTTGTGAGAAAAAAAGAGTAAATATTAAGCATTCTTCACCACGTCTCCGCAGTTATCAATTTAACTATCTGAACTAGGAAAGTCAGTGCAGAAAAAATGTTTTGTGCTTTGGTATGAGCTACACACCTTGTTCTTGTGTTCGCTTCTACCCCTGCAGTAAAGATGCTTGGTTTAAAAGGAGAGAGGTATTTCTTCCAGTAGCCAATAAGCTTGTTTCTTTAGAGAAGCAAAACTTGAACTACGGAGTGTTATTATTTTTCCATTTGACAAACACGATTTCCAGCATGCAGTTGGTGACTGCGAATGAGTTGTGGACGTTCCGATGCCCAGTGGCGTTCGCTGTAATTTTACCACAGGCATCCACAGCCGTAGACAATTATTTCAGTTCTTTATGCCATGGGGAAGGCCATTTAATAAAAACGTAACATCAGTAAGTTCCAAATCCTGGAAAAGGCTTTCCACCAGGATATCCATCGCCTGAGCGGGAATCTGGGCTAGTTTGTTTTTTTTTGCCTATAACATTAGCTGTAAACACGGCATTATGATATGCACTCTGCACTAGAGCTTTAATACAAGCAGGCTTAATGCAAGCGATACAATAAAGAATAAACTGTCAAGACAAATATATACCATGGAGAAGATAGTGCGTATGAAACACCCGAAACATTTAGAAGTTATGTTGACTGCCTGGCTGTCAAGGTGTGCGACTTCCCTGGATAGCAAAGTGGCCGAGGGTACGCTGATTCAATTATCGCAGGTTTAGCTGTTGGCCAAAGCTTATAAGAAATTTCGGATGTAAGCTCACCGCGTGTTTTTTGAAGACCTTGCATTCATGAAATAAATGCGTTCCACCCGGACTTCCGGCGAAGAAGCACAGTATTCTTGCGTATAAATGACTTCAGTGACGTAGATTGCTCCTTAAAGAGACTGTTACCACACCGGTTAGTGTGAACGATGGAAGCGTGACACATACGAAAGTGGTATGCCACATACTACGCACTGATGCCATTCTATAAAACGTGTCTTATCGCTCTTGCGGCAGCCCGCGTTTTTTAGATCAAGTTTTTTAAATTGTTGCATAACCTGGCAAGTTTGTTCGGCGCAGAAAACACTACTCGCGCACCAGGCCTAGTGTCGATTTTCTTATGCTGCAAATAAATATTCTGTGTATAAATATATTTTTACGCCAATTACGTCTGTCGTGGCGCTGCGTGCAAAGTAGAAGAGAACGAGGTTAAAACGCGAGAACTCGGGCTCTCTGAGCAATCTCCCACCACGTGTATGTGCCATCGCTTAAGAGGCAACAACAGCAACTCGGGTTATGGTTACTCTGACTCTGGCCCTTCCCTGTTTTGACCCATTTCCCCGCTGATATTGTAAATAAACGCATGCCTGTAACAACTTGGTAGAGCATGCCGAGCAGTCCTGAACTCCACAGAGCCTCGACAGAGCAGACGGCTGGCCAGGCTCCTGCCTGACCGAACAGCAATGGCTGGCCACGACGGAGAAGGACACTTTTCGCACACGACTAGAACAGCTGGCAACCCAGGCCGCAAACATGAAGCAGGGCTCACTTCTTGGCTGCACCAGCGTGAGCCCAAAACGTTCTGCAGTCTAATTGATGAGTATGTGGAAGATTGGCTGACAGGCTACCAGCGTGTCAGCAAGTACAATCGCTGGGACTAAGCCATGCAGCTAGACAGTGTGGTCTTCTCTTTGGCCGGCACAGAGCTGCTTTGGTTGGAGAAGCACGAATACACACTATCTATGAGGGACAAATTCGTAGACGAGATCACTGAGCGCTTTGGAATCTCCGCACTCCAGCCAGAATATTCACTCTACTCCTAGAGCTATGATAGCACCTCTCAGCCTTTTAGCACCCGGTTTTCACCACACACGGACGTGCACCGTGCAGCTCCTCCTGTCAATCGACCACCGTGCGCTGCCGCCGGCACCTGCCCTCAAGAGCCCACATTGAAGTTCCATCTGTCCTCAGTCACCCCAGAAAGCATCGATGTGGGCTAAATGTAGGAATGGAGCTTGAGGTAGCCCTCGCTACGCCGATATGGGACCCACGGAGAATCAACCGCGGCGAGCCCAATTTGGGATGGCACACGTATTCCCCACAGGGGGCCGATGTAGGTGCTCTAACGGTTGCGCCAGCCCCAATTTCCCGAATGGGACTCACAAAGACCTCTCATTATGTGCTACTTCGGTTGCCGAGAAAGTCGTTACTGCCGTGACTATCACCCCAAAGATAAGATACACAAAATTTCGCAGCGAAGCAAAACTCTCTCCTTGTGCTGTGTTCCGCTATCCACGGCAACTGCATCTGACGGTGTTTATCTCCTAATCACTTACCTGCGCCCGTACCGACTGAGTTTTGCTTCCCTTGGCATCCATGCTGTCAATATTAGATACCACTGGCTACCTGTCTCGCCCTATATGCCCTGCGAAACTTTTTTTTACTCCTTTTATAGGAACAATATCAATATGTCACGTGTGTTCAATAAATAAAGGTTCTATTACTACTTCAACGTTAACAGTAGTGCCCTTTATTCAGACCAGAGCTAAGTGGACTTTGCAGACCGCGTAGAATTCCTCCATAGAGAGAGCCAGACTCAACGCGCCTATTTTGCGTTTCCTTTTTTGCGCTCTCCTTCTTTGCGATGACGTTCATAGCATTTTGTGCGTCATGTCATTCTAGAGCGACAAGAAAAACCTTGTTTGCACTGCAGGATCCTCCTTATTTTCAGAAAATGCTTTGCTTTCTTGCCTAAAGCGAAATTGTGGGCCCTTCTTCGTTTTCATAAAAGGATAACAATGCAGGAAATTTATCTCGCTAGAAGGGAAGAAGGGCGCCAAGGAGAATTTATAGAAGGAAGGTTCGATAAAGGGAGGGGGGGGGGGGGTGCCGTGCTGGAAAAGAAAAACAGGACTACCATGTTTTTCCCATAATTCCTCCCAGCTACTCGGTAAACTCCTGAACGTGCAAAGCAATAAATTTTTGCACTGTCCGGGTGCAGGCCATCACATAAGGAAAGGACTTGGGACCACAGTGACAGTGTGCCGGGAGCATGTACGCGGATTAACTACATTTGTCGGCGTTGCAGCCAGGCAGTAGAGTTTTCCGCATATCTCTCCCGCTTCAAGCGTGGTAATGAGCAAAAAACAAGCAAATATGAATGACCGCGTAGAATTACTGGCAAACGGCTTGAGATTATTCTTGTCCTCCTAAGTTTGTGCTTACAGAAAGACAATCAAAGTTAACCAGACTGGAATTTCTCTACCATCTAGCATGCGGAGAGGGTGGCCGAAAAGCGTGAATGGTGAGCTAAGCTTATGCTTTGCACTGTTGCCATGTACTGACGTCTATGCACTACATGTGCCCGGGGATTGATGACGCACCGCACATCAAGCACAAAGGACGCAAATGTGAAAGCATTTATGCTAGTTCTCAAAGGAACTACAAGTGCATGAAAGTTGGCTAAATTTCTACTTCGACAATTGCTCAAAACTCCGCTGCCAAGGCCATGTTTCTTCAAGCTTCTACCAATCATTTTTCGATGCATAAAATAGAAAGGGCGCATATGGGACAATAGGAAACGATTTCCGCAATTTAATCTTTCATTGGCACCTCCCGTTGATGCAGAGGTTGGTCGTTTTACTTCCGATCAGACTGGATGTACAAGGTATGGCACTGTTGTGCTAAAAGCTATTTTATGCTCGCAGCTTGACGTTTATCTGAATTCGAAGTTGCCCTAGTTGATGCTTAAGAAAACGCGTGAAATCAGTGACACTTCAGTTTCTACAAATGAAAACTTCTGCAAACCACAGTTATGTTTAACAAACAGCGCCGTCCGTTACGGCCATTAAAATAGACTACTAGTATCCTGCTCTGCTTTCTTTTTGTCATGTATCCTCGCTTATTGCTGTTTTGATATATTTATAATGACGGTAGGTTCCGGGTCCAGGCGAACACGGAACCAGTTTTCTTCAATACATGCATTGCACATGATGTGATTATATAGCTTTCGGAAAGAAATGGTGTCTGAAGCGTGTCAGCGGAGGATCATGCTTAGCGCATGGATTTTTTTTTACCTTTTGAGACCCAGTGTGCATTATGAGTGCAGTTGTATTTCGCGGAGTTCTTGAGAAATGCATCACTCCTGCCACCTGAGTGCCATTAGAAGTCACAGGGCACTCACTGTGCTCTACACAATATTTTTTCTAAACCAAATTTTTGCTCCAGCTGCCTAGCAGCTCTGAATTCGCTCACACTTTTCCCTAAGATTTCTTGTAGCTTTGATATAAATACGAATTCCGTCGTGCATGTATTACACTAAATATATGCCATAAAACATTCCTACAACTAAATGCAGGCCTGGAGGCCAGACGCGGAAACCATGGAGAAAAATTATATGGAAAGGACTGTTGGATCTACGCGTGCCAGAGTTTGTGTGCACTTTTACTGGACACGGAAGCTTGAGATAATAATTCGGATTAATGCTGACGAGTAGAATTTTTTCTCGGCTTTGACAAGGTTAGATTGATCGCAGCGTCAAGGGGGGTACGAAAGCGGCGAATATGGGACGGGCATTCAGAACGGTGTCGCCGTGCCCTTGCGTTCAAACTTCTGTTGTGTTGCATCACAGAATATTAGATGAAGACAACTCTCCGGAATGGCCTTAACCTTGGGACGGCCGCGAAGAGGAAGTGAACGAGATTGAACTCGAAGCCTATCCCTCTGCCATGATTTAAATGTCAGCTCGTTGTTTATCTGGTTCTCATTGCTTTCCAGGTCAATGTGTGTAGCCCATTAGAAGATCACCATTTTTGCTTTCATTCCAAGCATAAGCCACATGGACGGAAAAACTGTCATTTAGAATTGGAGAGCAATTTCAAATAACTGTGAATTACAATTTATTTTCCAATAATATTAACGTCGACTGGTCACTGCGGCCTGGTAAGCAGAAGTAAAGTTAAAAAAATGAAAGGCATGACGAAAAGTAGATTCCTTTCTCCAATATCACCTGTATTCTTAGATATTCCAAGCACAATCCTCTTTGAGGTCACTTGCAGCTCAAGGGCTTAATTTCCGGCACTGTCGGGTGATTCATTGGTGTTTACAAAGCACAAAAAGCAATCGAAAGCTGGAGTAATGAAAGCCACCGACAGGGCTACTATAAAAAGAATGTAAAAACAAGATCAAATACTTAAAATCAAAATGATATATCATCTAGACTTCACATTATATTCAGCGACTGTTTAAGGGATAGAAAGTTCGGTTTAAATGGAGCACAATGAATTTATATCTGCCTCCCAGATTAGTCGTTTCCCGTAGCAGGCAAAAACGTTCCCAGAAACAATGACAGAGATCCTCATTTGTATCTAGTGCGTACACATTCGATCAAGGTTTGAGTAGTAAGCACGACGGTGTAGGTATTTCAAACTTTATAAACAGACCAGAAACCGCGTTCTCCTTTCATTTAACCGAACTGTAAAAGATAACGTATTCAAAATGTGTACCTTTCGAGCTTGCTTTAGATTTTCAACAGACTTGATTACGGTGTTTGTCAGTTGGATGTAAAAGCGGGAATCTTGTCGGAATCCTTTAAAACAAAGCTTTGCTTTTGTATATATCATCGTCCTTGTTTCTGAATTCCCTTGCAAAGCGGACAAGATAAAACCATCATGGAATCGCCAATGCGGCTACGAAATGTTCAAAAAAGAGAACAGAAGGCGTTCACAGGGTGTTAGAGCCATTGCAACCGATCTCATGCACTCCCATTAGTCTGCAGTCAACTTCAGATACAGTGGTGGTGTGTGAATCGAAATATCAGTCCCTTTTAAACAAGATCACAAATATGCGAGGTAAAAACACGAACTGGTCAAAGCTAAGCAATATTTACAGGTCTCCTTTAGGTGAACAAAAAAGGAGATGTCAATTTTTATCAAAAATAGCTCAGCACTTTATAAACAGCCACATTTAAGGAAATCCATCTCTTTGTTTTGCTCCAAGGGGGATGTAATCAGGACAGCGGGAGCTACAGGCGGGCAAACACAGACTAGATTTGTTTAGTATTCAGGAACAGAACAAACACTTTCGGGCGCTTCTGGCCCGCGGCTCCAATAAGATGGCAGTAAAATGCTCAATCAAATCTTGCAGTGTCTAAGCAATACAAATATTACTACTGGAGCGGTGGCCTAGTCGGTTGACCATCCACCTCGCATGCGGGTGGGGCGGGGTTTGATCACCAGTGCCGACGGGTAACCAGCGATGATACAATGGGTACTAGCTTCCCCCTGCCTGGAGCTCGACTTTTTCGGATGGAATGCTTGGGAAATGGGTCTTGGACACCACCTTGAGTTTCAAAAAACCTTATGCCAAGGCGTTCTTTGCGCACATATGCCTTTGCATCACAAAAATTCACAATCAGTGATTTCGTTTCAAATACCACAATAGTTGTGGACTCTAGAGAGAGATACATAGGTCGAGTGCTATGTACTTCTTCCTTACGTAAGCGACTTTCGCGCTGTTGCTTGAAGACTTCGGAAGCTATCTTAACTCCTAGAACGGAAAGTCAAAAGGCATTGCTTAATTAAAAGCCAAGCCAACGAAAATAATATGAAGGGTCTCATAAACGCCCACTTACTGATGTAAAGTCGTTCAACTTTCTTCTTTTATACTTGCATAAAGCTGTTGTTCTGTCGTGTACGCACCCTGTAGCATAATGTCATCACGGAATACAGACTACAACACATATTTCGATCGTATTCAAAATACAGACTGTTTAAAGCGTATAACATCCAGAGGTCAAAATCGGCTGTAATAATTTCATAAATGTTCATCGGAAGTTGATACGAATAGCATGTTGCGCATGGTTAACATCTACCCCTCGCATCAAGAGATTTGCAGCAGCGGTCGCCTTTTTTGCACCTCTGAGATTGATAACATATAGTTTTCTTTTACTTTCTCGGCAGCACCGTGCCCACGTCTTTTCGCACAGAGGTAAGCTATTGGGTATCACACAGGGTTCTTACTGTGCCACGATTCAGCATATAGAAAAGAGCTGCTCGAAACTGTTACGTCTTGAGCCTTCTGGCAGATTTAATTTATCCTCCTGCGTACGGCCCCTAGAGGCTGTAGACGAGGATTAGTGCCTGCTCGGAATGACAGCGTCTCGCACGTAAACTACACACATCAGCCAAATTTTCTTCGCAGAAGGCTGCCACTCGCCCGACGTGCTGTCCAGGCGAGGCGTCCTGCACGTGATATGACTTGCGGGACATGAGTCAATCTCAACCTCCGCGCGTCTACATTCAGTGTCAACATTTCCAGCTGTATTTGGCAGTTAGAGGTCTTAAGCTATGAAGCTTTTGTTGCACTGCTCAAGTTCGATGAAAAAGAGAGAGTACGCACGGCATATTAGAAGTGAATTGCATGTTTGCGTGAAAAATTTACAGTACGAAGTAAAACATTCGGAGGACGCTTTCTGTGATACGCGCTTCGCTTAGGCATGATGTTTACGAAGCTATAAAAGAAAGTGCCTGTCCAAACGCAGTCGAATATGTCTACATGAGCAGTATTGTTCAGCTTAATTCTATTTGTTCTGCCATTGGAGCTACTTAGTGACGCTGGTGTATATCTGAAAAAAAACGTGAGGACAAAGGGATGACGATACGAAAAACTTCAGTGGCGCTTGCCACAAACTAACGCTTGTTTCTCAGAAAGCTATCTATGTACCCCACAGTGGGATATGAAACAGTGGACCCTGCGAAACGATTATGGGCAACCCAAGTGCTACAATATAGGTTCTGCAAATCAGGTAAGTATGAGCACAGTGGAAGTAGCCCACCAAGCCCCCTTATTGGCAGATGTGGATTCTTTGAATATTGGCCGATATGGATGCTGTAAATGTGACAATTTGTGGATTCTTGGCTCGAGCCAATATCGGTCTAGTGTTTCAGTCCGCCAAACTGACCAACCTATCTTACATTGGACGGGTAAGAGAGGCTCTTCAGGACCAACGGCGGTTTTGCGCGTGCATTAGTCCTTCCGGCGCCGACATGCGACATTGGAAATGGGGTTTTACATAGGCAATACCGATTTCGGCTTCCCCGTACACTCGCTGCAGGGAACCGTAGAACATACTGGGAGCTGCTGCAACCTCAATTATCACGTGGGATCACCGAGGTCGATCATGTTTTGCCTCCTAGGATAAGTGAGGGTAGAATTCAAAAAGAATCTTCATATGAAACTAAAGAAAGTGTAAAGAACTAATCGAATGGTCACTTGAAAACTGAAATACACGGCAAACTCTGGATTCACGTAGACGATATACGTGGGTGGTTCATTTTCCTCAGTTATATGGCTCAGATAATCACCTTCTAAGGAGATGTTTATTGCTCAGATTGATCCAAGACAATAATAACAATATGAAAAAAGGTGTTTTAACTATATGCCCGCCTTACCTTAATGGACACCTGCAGTGTTGACGCATATGCAGAAAGTCGACATTAATCAAGAGCGGTGTCATTATTTCAAGCTGTTGGAGCAAGTGAAATATGTAATGTATTCAAGATAGCGGTGCTCATGGCCTGAAGCGTTGCAGCCATACCACAAAGCGAACGACAGCATTTCCTTTGCTGAAAGTGCGTGATAGCTGCAGGTTATAGTTCTGAACAGAAGAAGACGTTAAAAATTAAGTTGCTATTTTGAACCGAAAGGTATGCATGCGCCCTACGCGGCCACTAAGGCAAGGAGGATGTCAGTTGCACATTAATGGTATGATATTCACTTGCTGCTTAATGCGCGACTGGTAAAAGCAGGAGCGTGGTTCGTACTTTCCTCTCCATTTTGAAAGAAACAGCTTAAGCGGACGTGGACCAAACAAAGAAAGATCAGGACGAGCTCTCACTAGGAACTATATATGTTCTATTCGAAACACAACTAAAAAGTAATCAAAAACCACCATCGCAAGAATCAGTCAAAAGTTCCTACAAAAGCCCACTTCTCCATCTCAGAGTGCTGACTACGTGACAGGCCTACACCACTTCATGTGTAAACTTATTGTATCAGAAAAGATCTTCTCTGTTGCGAAATGATGTTGCGCATCTCCATGAGACTCAGTGATCTGGTTTATGCTTGCGTATGTAATGTCATGTAATTTCTTATGTCACAAATTGTTTTCTTATGATATTAAGATAGCGGCCCGTTTGTATAAATGAGGGCGCACCTTAGCCCATTGAAATTTGTTAAAGGACCAAATAATTGTGACCTCGCAAGTGCACATAAGCGTTACGTGGCAGAGAAGTTATTTGGAGCCACGAATTTACAGCTCTTTAGTGCTTCATCATTGCTGCTGTTCTTCCACGTATGACAAAGTTATGCTCTAGAACTTCTAGAACTGCTCAGGAAACCGTAAGAAAGAAAAACGAAATCCTTGCCAAATAAACGACGAAATAGGAGACGGGGCCTACAGCATACTAATCACCAACGCCCTTTGTGGCACCAATAAAGCGGCCGAGAATATTTTGATCTCCGAAGCGGTAAATGAGCACT
Source organism: Amblyomma americanum (assembly GCF_052857255.1). NCBI lineage: Eukaryota > Metazoa > Arthropoda > Arachnida > Ixodida > Ixodidae > Amblyomma > Amblyomma americanum. The sequence continues at coordinate 158,118,844 of NC_135500.1, read as the reverse complement.
CGTCGTGCACTCAGGTCAGCACCACCCAGCAAGCAAGCATTCGTGGAATTTCTTTTCTCTTTCACCTGATTCATGTGCGCTCTTCCTAAGCCATGTTAATTGCAGAACAGATTCTAAGTCCAAGCGTACTTCGTGCCAGTCATTAAGGGTTTTCTGGGCATTTTCCGGAACAAGGCTCAATGCAGAGCACCACGTGTCGTAACATTTTAGTTAGTTGTACCTCTTCTCACCACTTAATGTCGAGTTCAAGAGCCTTCCTAGTACTAGGAAAAATTAAATGCTGAGAAGGAGCTTGGAGCAAGAAGGGTACTACACGAGGTTTAGAAAGCTGGAGAACAATTAGGGGGCATTCACTTTTTTTCTCCACATCTCGAAATCGTTGCAGACACGTGCAGCAGAGCTTTCAACACCGTGTATTATCTACTATCCTGCTTTCATTGCCGTTTCCTCCAGCATTAAAAGGGAACGCTTATGCAGCTTTGAGTGTAGTAATAGCCATCGTTATGCATCTTCACTGCGCCACCAAAACCTTTCTTCCATTCTCAAGTCTCTAAGCGCTGCCGTAAAGTTTTTTAACTTCAGGCGCCTATATAAATTAAATAGCAGGCAGCCTGCGTGAGTGAAAGAGTAAGCTTCACCGCCAAATAGCGACGTTTCATAAGGACTCAAAGTCGCCGCATTCAAACGTTACCAGAGAATTTCTTTCCTTGTGTTGTCTCAATGTTGCAACTGAACGAACGTAACTCTTTCTCTAACTGTGTCTTCTAAGCCCTCGTTTCGTCCGCACTTTTGCACTCAATAGAAGTTAAACATCATCATCATTCTGACTTTGCCAACTACAGGACAAAGGCTATACCCGTATCTCTATAATTAACCAGCTTCAGCCACCTTATCCCCGAAAACTTCTTAATTTCATCCCTCCCTCTAACTTTCTGCCTCTCCGCCACGCTTGCTTTCTTTTGGAATACAGTCTGTTTCCCTTACCGACGATCGGTTATCTTGCCTTCGCGTTACATGCGCTACCCAAGGCCAATTCTCCTTCTTCATTTGGTTAGGACGTCACGAATGTTATTACTTTATTTGATTAAATTCAGTAGGTGTAAATATAATGTAATTTTTATGATAATAGAGAGCAATATAAAGAGTTGTAATGTTGCCGGCTCTGCAGCGAAGTTTGTTCCAGATTCCTGGCCATTTGATGCCTCAGCGCGTATAAAATATGCCCGAGTTATCAGTTAAAGTTAAATTAGTAGTAGCTCAGCGCTTGTCCTCGTCCCTTTGTTTCTTCGATGTCGTCCTCATTTTCTTTTTGCTGCCATTTTCTATGATGATTGCTCAGTTAGCTCACACGATGATATTAATTTCGTATATCTGCTACCGACATGCATTCCTAACTTCACTGATCACCTTCAGAGTTCGGGTCCGGATTCTCAGCACCGTCGTTAGGGCTTTTGTCCAAGCATGCCTCGATGCCACTGTAGCTTTAGAGTTTTCATGTGAAATAACATTTCGATGAATGAGAGCAATGTTGAAAGGTTTCAAGCATAAAAGACACGAATATAGTGTTTTTCGCAGTTATAATTTACGTATTGCTAAATACAGCTCGGGTCCGGCAATAGCGTTTTTTTGTGTCCGTTTGATTTTCACCTGTCCTTGTTTGTAACATATTTTCGTAAAAGTTTTCCCAGACGCCCTAATCAAGTAGGTTATGTAATGTTCTCGTTCTAAGAAGAAGAGTTACGTTAATGAATTGAGGTTTAACCTACAAGTGTCTGTCATGAGTAGACACAAAATTCGTGACCCAGACAGCTAGTCGGCCTGCCTAGCCAAATATGTGGAGGCGCTACATCAGGTCACATTCTTTGCGTCACCTGACACGTAGAGAATGAAGTCGGGACATTCTCTAGAGCCTATAAGACTAGTGCGATCATCGGTAGTGATTGCTTGTCCATTTACACTATCTCTCTGACTTCTTTATTGCCCCAGATGGTTCAGTTTCTGGGGCCAATCTAATAAAAAGGCTGCAGCTGCATGCTCGAAACAAAGTACATTTTTTTTCTGAAATGAATGAGTAATGCTGCTGCGTAGCTTTTATCCTTAAATGGAAGGCTCCACCTAAGAAGGTAATGCTGATGATTCTATTCTCAATGACACCCGCTAGCTATACAGAAGAGAAATAAATCCTGTCTTACTTAGAAACCGTTGCCTTTGTTGTTTGAGCCTATTATGTGTGATACCACTGCTTTTATTTGCATGAGAGGCTCACCTCTATTCTAACGCTATTAAAGCTGACTCTAGAACTGCCTGAGGTTCCGACAATTTTGTTTTTTGCATTGAATCAGACAGTACATAAAAAGCCCTCGAAATGAAAATTTAACAAAACAACTTTGAAAAAATGCGAAGATGAAACATTCTTTAGGCTTCAGTGTTCTCCATGAGGTGAGAAAAAATTTATAAATGAAAAATACCAGCGCGACGTCAGGGTGATAGCTGCCTGGGGAAAAAAAAAAGTCATTCTCTAGAGCCAACTCTCGCCAGTGGAACCTATTGTGCTGCAACACGATTCTATATAACAAGCAAAAAGTACAGCGTAGCCGGCCGTGTATCTTCTGTGGCGAGAGACAAAACTCGGGGCGTTGTTTCTGCGTCGTTGAAAGCGCTCGCTTTGACGCGCTCGGGGTAACGTGTCACTGGGCTGCACTTGAACCGGGCCTGTTTCTCTCACACCAGCGCTCGAACTGTGCGCAAACTTTTCAATCAACGGTGGCACAGGCAGTCAACTACATGCTCGCTACGTTCGAAGACTGCCGCACATGCCCCATAACAAAGACCACTCTGCGACTATGTTCAGGACAGAATGTCCGCCACATGCAGTAATGAACCGTAAAATCTCTTGCTACTGAAACGGCGCCGTAAAATTCGTGAATAGCGAGTTGTATTTAATGCAGTACGAAATTTGTTCGACTTCACGCTATTAACATCCGCTCGATATCGTATGGCGCAGAAGCCGATTCCCCCTGTCCACCCTACTGCATTCCATTTGCGCACCGGGTGTCTCTAAATTCAGTGTCAAACTGTCGACAGCAAGGGGTTGCTTTTCCGGCGTTCCAAACTGAACGTTTCACAAATACGTACATTGATTTGAAAATTTCAAATAATGGCTGAAGTGGTCGCGCTACTAGCGCGGTGCTACGAAATGGCTGTAAGCGGATGGCATGCTGATGTGAGACTCCCGAGACCTTTCACTTTGTCCTGTCGGAACTTGGCGACTTTCATTTGTAAGAAGAAACATTTTTTGTGATTGCTGATCAAATATTTTTATCGCATTGCAAGCTTGGAGTAGAGAGTATACTTTTCACAGAATTGAAAACACGTGACTCTGATTTCCACAATGACACGACCTCCATTGCCAAAACTCATACTCGTTTCAAGGTATCCATTATTAATGTGAGATCATCGATGGCAACCACTAAGTTGGATGAAAGTTGAAAAAGCGATGGCATGCCGCCTTCCTTTCATATGCAAATGCAGAATACCCAGCGCACCTTAAGAAAACCAATTCTGCTGTTTCTTTTTCTTTAAGATATTTTGTCGTTAAAGATTATTCGAAAGACCAAGACTCTGAGTAGATTTTCTGAATATAGAGAAAAAAAACATTGTTCTCGTGCAGGTGATAACATTCTCACAGAAAACACACTTGTCTTGGAAGGACAAGGAACCCCGTGCTTTAGGATTCTTCAAACTTTTCTTTGTTACCAATGCACATGTAATATATTTCAGCTCAACTTACTTCCGTGCATATGTTGTCCGGCACTGAAGCATTATTCCGTGCTTAAGATTCCTAAGAAGTGACTCAGAATTAAAAAAGCCACGGTTTTATTTTTCTGCCTGAATGGCTGCGCAGTAACTCACACCTATTACTGCTTTTTGCAAACAAATTTTAACAGCAAACTCAAAAACTAAATATCATCGAAGCCATAGAGCATTTTACCATAGAGACATAAAATTTTATTATTATAAAAAGCACTACGAATTAGAAATCACTGAAGTTGAAACATTTTTCTGGCAATTTCCGATGATCATTTACTATGGCAGCACATCTAGACGTGTCTGGTTGCGTCGCCGTTTCACGTTTCGTAACCTTAAGTATTTAAAAGCGCATCTACGCATCTCAAGTGAATTTTTTTTACTAGCTTTCGGTTACAGTACACTCTGTTGTCTAAAAATATAGATTTTATAAGGCTGAAAATCATTCAACATTTATTACTGATAAAAAGGCTACTGAAGAAAGTAGGTAACGTAATTTATTATGATTTGGAGAATATTGTTGAAAGCGCAAAAAACCTAAAGTAAGCATGAAACCATTAAACCAGACACCAGACGTTAAACCAGACGATGTTCGGCTTCACAGCCAGGAGGTTCATATCTGTTTCTCTGCACTTGGAACTGCTGCCCACTGCTTGAAACGTTTGTTTAACTGCTGGCTTGGGAGCGATAAAAAAAAGGAGCAGAAGGAATTGGTGAAAGACCTGCGAGCACTTTGCCAGCAGAATAATTGGTTTTTGGGGGAAAGGAAATCGCGCAGTATCTGTCTCGCATATCATTAGACACCTGAGCCACGCCCAGCAGAAGAGGGTGCATGCATAATCCAAACAAGGGCGTTTTAATGCTGACAAGCTCATATTCACGGCAATAACTACTGCATTTCATCAAGCTTTGACGTACCTATCATCGTGATCCATATGTCAGCGCTTTTGTCTCATTTTGTTTATCAGCTCTTTTATTGAAATATCAGGTCTGTATGTTATAACCTAAGCGCACAAAACACCTCTGGACGTGTACTTTTCGCCCGATGTTCTGCGCTGGCGTGATTTCATGGGAAGCGCCAACAATCCCGATGAATTACCTTCGCGAGGTTTCGCTGCTTCGTAATTCTGCGGAACACGCAAAAAATACTGCCAAGTAGCGTGCGACATCACTCTAACTCTTTATACGCATGACAGATGTGAGCCGTTTCTTTTTCCGTGGCCATAATTTCTGATGTCATTACTAAAATGTCAATGCACAAAAACGAGTTCGATATTTTTTTTTACAAAAGGCGTTTTCTTGACTACGGTTCACCATACTCACGTGGTTATGTATATGAGCAGCTAGAAAATCGGTTTATTTAAGAAGCGTAGAAAAAGTGATAGGGTAGCCAGAATTGAACCACATATAAAGTTCACTCTGTAAACGTCGGAATGGACAGAGGTTCGTCGTATTTTTTCACTTCACGATTATATCAAACGTTATGAGCAGGGCCTCCAATTCTTACTAATGGGCGTCCTAGTCGCCCAGCAAGGACTCGATAAATTATTCACTTCTGTACACAGTTAAAAAAATTGCTCATTACTGAAGTAAATCAACTTGACGAGAGCTCACCGGTTATCTAATTCAATGAGCAGTACACTTTATGCCGGCGGCTCAAAAAAGACGTGTGGGCCGATGTCTTGAAGTGCACAGCCGGTCAAATCAAACGCATACATGAAGAAATCGCTGGAAAGCGTCCAAGCAAGTGACAAATTCTCGAACAGTAGGGGCAATTACGCATGCACTACCGCCTTCGCAGTTAGAGAGGCGCCTACGAACTACATTCCCCGGGGACGTGCATAAATATCACGCTATAAGTGCTAACCCTGCGCTCCTTGCGTAATCGTGCCCATCCCTGCCTCCGTCGACCTCTCGGTTTCTCGCTCTATCCTTAACGCCCATTTTATGCAGCCCATCTCTGATTACACCCACACGGGTGCTTCGCCTTACGCGCCTCTGGTCTGTTTCAAAGCGCTGTTGAGTGGAGAAGGTCTAGGTTGCGCAGTTTGCTCTTACGTGGCATGCGCATTTCCCCGCTTACCCCTTGGTGTGCATATCCCTGTAAGCTCATCGCTTGTGCATCTAGAAAGAAGCCTTTTGTCGCTGGAGAATAAATTTTCCTCTTCGCGTATAGCTGAACTGGTTGACGTCTGTATGTGTAATTTAGAATCTCTGCGTGCTTGAAAAGCGGAAAAACAGATGGAGACTTCATGTTGGGCTCAATTCTTCGAATTGGAGAGAACATTATGACCTAAAATTTGATCGACAGTAGTGCTCGACTTCCTAAACTATTTAGGAAGGTATGATTTGTTTATGTTTTCGATGCAGTTGCTTGTAGGTGCGCTGCTCTGAATGCTTCTATACTTAGCTGTAGCTGAGACCTGCATATGAAATTGTTTACTGAGCAGTTTGCCGTCGCTACCCAATTTTTACTCGCCAGCGAAAAATGGGAAATAGATGCAAAATTACATATATTTTCTTCCGGAAGATGCAAGCCAACAAAAAAGGTGAAAAAAAAAGCGAAGCGAAAGAAGGGTGTATATCACAATTAACAGCAGTAATTAATTTTACATTTTCTACTCAATTGTGATACTTTTCAGAAAAGCATGAGCCATATGTCACCCTCTGACTGCTACAGTCTCAACCTCCCACCCACACCATCCAAATCAACTAGACCCGAAAACACTCCTCCCAGCAAGAAAACAAGGCGACCTACTTTACGCCCGAGACATTATAATCGTGGTGGGGCACAGCAGCAATCACCATCATGGAGCAAGATCAGCAAAGGACCTGTTGACCGCGTAAGATGAGATCACCCAGTATTAGCGACTTGACTGCCGATTTTACCCACCGGGCGAAAAGCCCCTATCCCACACGCGCGAAATCTCCTGGCGCCAGCTCCAAATGAGCCCCTTCCCAAATCACACATTTCTCTCCCATATCTACCCCATCTACTCTCCCGGCTGCAGATTCTGCGGTGTGCATGCTTCTCTACAGCACATCGTGAGGGCCTGCCCTATCGCCCCAAGCACCGCTTAGGCGAAGGTGGTGGCTGCCATCCGCACTTCAGAGGCGCTCCTTCAAGTCTGGCTCGTCTAAAGGACTCATTGGGTCGCTGAGGCCCGTAAGACTGCAGCCACCTGGCGGGGCTGACCTGTTGCGTTATTAGGGGCTCGCCCCTCATCTGTAGTTCGTAAAGTTTATTTTCTCTCTAAAAGTTTATGATTCTGTCGGTAACGTCTCGCTTGTGCTGTCGTGCTGCTCAACATTGCCGTTTATGCATGCCCGAATTCTGTTCAACATATTGCACCCACTCGGTATTGCAAAATGACTAAAAACTGAGCTAAATATTTAGCGACCAAGGTGGGGCACAAAATTAGACGTGATAGGCAAGACGTAAGAGACTACTCAGCTTGGCAGCTGCCACCCTGAAGTCATGAGTAAAAGTGCGGAAGGTGGAAATACCGAATTTTAAGCATTGATACAGTAACATTACGTGCTTTTCTAGCAATAGTATATAACATCGAGAACTGTCAATAACATAGAGGAAAATCTACAAATATTCTGAATTTCGCAGTTTAAAACGGCGATAAATCTAGTTGCTGAATTTATGCCGTTTTTTGCACAGTCAATCTTTGAGTTCTCTTATAGGCATAGCTGCATATTTGGGTTGACGATTTTTCTCTGCCCAAGTAATACCAAACACTGGAAGGGACGGCATGTTTTGCGCTCTGCAGTAAGAAGAATCACCACCTAAATGAGTACCGACTCTTAAGACCTAGCATTATCTTTAGGTCAAGAGTAATATTGAATGCAAGCTAAAACGGCCAGATATGTTCCTTGGAGCGATGCGAAAGGTTGGACATCGAGAAAAATTGTGACTGAGTGACGACAGGAATAAAACATATGCTTGATTCTTCCATAAAAACAATATCATCTTTCAAGAATCATAGCAATAAAACCAATCAACAGCGCTCAACAAGATCACTGTGTAATCTGACACCGATATCAGCACCCGGAATATTACTTCACATTACTTAACTTTGGTTTCCTCTAATGCTTTTAAGTGGTCTCGTTTGAATTCTTAAAGCAAAGTTTGGACAACGTTTACCGTGCTTGAAAATACGAAAGACAAGGCTCCTTTCGGGAGTTTCATCTCTGACTCTAAGTTTCGGTGATTTCACGTCGCTCTCAGCGACGTTTTTGAAGCCGACCTCCTCACTGAACTCGATACACAGAGTTATTTGCACTAATCACACCAGGAGGATGGAAGCGTCATGTTTCAAATGATCGTGTTGCTGCTGGGCCGATTTGCGTCAGAATGTTACGCGACCTCTCCTAAAAGGTTGAGGAGGGAGGAGGAGGAAGAGAAAGAGTCTACGTGACTTTTGCTTTCTAGTTAAGTCTTCACTATCTCGTTTATTCTTATGCTAGCTAACACTCTAGCTAACCAGCACCTAGGCCCGAGAAAATACGTGAACATACACAAAGGTGGTTTTTGCATGGTATCAGGAACACGGTAAAAGAAAAAAGAACTTTTCGACTAAAAGAACGTGGTTGCAAGAACGTTAAATTTGATCCTATATTATTCCATGTTTTCTTGGCTCTCACTGCGGGCGCTGAGTGCTTATAGTAATCCGTTATTTAAAACTAAGTGGTGCTATCGAACCAGGCGACGGTGGCTGCGTTTAGGCGGAAGCGAAATAAGACAGCGCCCGGGCACTGAAAACTCATGGCATGGAAGCCTCAGCGTGTAGCAATTATTCAGCATCCCGGAAATACGCCTTGCTTCGGACGTCGAAGATGCTTATCGCGTGCACAAAAAATGGCGTCAATTGCGTTTTTTCGCTACCTCGAACGCTTTAACTATTAAATATTTGGTCTAGCAGAAAGCTTTGGGGTCTTCATATCGCTGTTGTCAAGTCCGCATGAATGCGCCAGCATCAACATAATAAGAACATTGATCATTTTCCCCGCAGTCCAGATCCGTATGCTCCAGTGCTACTCTACTAATTTTGTTTCTCGAAAGAAATACAACTTTATTTTTTACTAGAAAGGTAGAAAAGAAAGTGGAAGACGCGCAAAAAGCAAAGTTTAACTTATGGTTTTGAAGGGTGGCTATAATCCCGGAGGCATTCAAATCCTTTTAAAAAAAGCCAGCTGCATTGCTAATCTAAAAAAAAATATTGTCATCATTTTTTTAACGCAATGCGTGATTGCTGCTCGTAGAAAGCTGCCACTATGTTTTTTTTTTATTTCTGGCTGAAAGCTAAACGGATCTCTCAGAATGAGCAAAAGTGCATTAAGCCTGCATTTCCGTAAGGCTGCGCAAGCTGCATTTAGGTTCGAGGAAGTGGCGCGGCATTCCCTGCGCGTGTCAGGCGCCAACCCACGCTGTTGGCATGACGAAGCCTATGTGCAAGGCCTCTCAGGCCTTGGCGTCTTACCAAGAGCAGCAAAGAAGCTCAAGTTTTTTTCGGCCCTCGAAAAATGCTTTCATGCCAACGTGGGCGAAAACAGAATTTTAACTGCCGTCGCGACTAAACTTTGGCATTAAAAACTTTCCTCTTGAGCGCTCTCGGTGTTCTTTAGGCACCGGCTTGCGTTTTGCTGAGGAAAGTAGAAGTTGCACTTGTTTATGTAAGCTAGACTTGAATGTTGCTTTCTAGGAATTATCTTCTTGCCGCAGCTTAGCACAAACCAACACGAACGTTGCGCATGCAGGCCTACATTTCGCTAAGTAAAGTGGAATTCGCAGATTTTCTCTAAGGTACGCGTTGCTTTCAAGGAATTATCTTGTTACCTCACATTAGCGGAAACCTACACGGACCTATTTTTAATATTCAAGGTAATGATCGTAGCTGCTGTGGCTGGCTCAGTGAGATTGCTCTTTTTTTCTTGCATGCTTTTCAGAAAAAAAATTACCCGCCATGCGTGACTTGAAGGAAAGAACGCGGAGCAACAATTCCCATCTTTTTTTTTAACGATACTATAAAAGCGCCTGCTTTTAGCAACAACGGAAGTTTACCATGGAGTAGATGACATTTCACCTGCACTACCACCTCGTAGGGCTCACAATGAAAGTGTCGCCATTCCTGCGACACGCGGACTTCGATTAGTTTATTGGATTCGCCATTTCTAGAACTTCTGAGTATTGCCACTAGTTATTTTAGTGTTGCATAACTGTAGCTTCGGTGGCGCAATGAAACGTTTGACTTCAAACACATTTTTTCCACCATGCATTGTCACCTGTTACAGTTCCTGCGACACCCTCGCATAGACACTGACCTCCATGCATGACATTGTGGTTTGTATGCGTGAATTGTGGCCAGTCGCTTCCGTGCTCCATATCAGGACATTTTTATCTTTTCTCTCTACAATGTACAGGAGTATAGGCCTGTCCCAATGCCCTGTCAGCGTGAACATACGCATTAGTGGCAGGGTGGAACACTACGTCTCAGTTGCGACACCGTACATATTTCCTACGAATGGATTACAAAAGAACACAGCTAAGGATTTGTAAGAATCTAATTTTTGTTGGAATACCGATAACTGGCGGTTTCATCTAATTTTCCAGCTTTCTCGGGTTCATAGGGTTCTTTAAGGTACGCCATTGCATTGTTTCTTTATCTTCAAAGTTAAGGAAATGGTCACAGCAAGGCATTGTTGTAAAAACTACAACGTTTCAAGCTGTGCGCGCGGTGGGATGTTATAGGCTATACACTGATACTGAAGCGGAATCGGCACGCATGCACTCAGGTACATGTCATGGGCTTCCTTAAAAATGTGTTTTGGAAAACCGTGAAACTAGTCGACATACAAATGGCGGCGCTGTGCCTCTTGTGTGGGTTCATTCAGAGACTTTTAGTTTGTTTTGTGTATTTTTTGCGATATTGAAAATACCGTTATTATTTTCCTACTATGAATAGGCATTACATTCTTCAATGGTACTGTTTATAAACTTGAGGGGTATGTGCATTAGAGTTATTACCTGATGGAGGCCGTCAAGTTTTGCCTATCTGTTTCTGCTGCTCATTGAAGATAAGATAATATAATATTGTTTATCACAAGATTACGGCGGGTGACCAGGGGTACCTGGATAGGGATGATATGATGAACAGAATGTTGATGTTACGGGTAACATGGCGTCTAGTGTTTATTTATGTTATTCTTCGGTTGCAATCAATATGAAGTTATCTTTTCTGGACTGTGCACGCTGTGAATAGAAGATGGCATTGAGTGGACGTATTCATAGCACCCTAATCGAGCATATAGAGGCATACCTCACAGCCCAATGCCAATGCGGGTGACAATCCCAGACTCACACTGGAGGGTACATTGTCCACTCACGAAACTAGCTCATATCTTAAAGCGAAAACGAAACAACTCCGTACACAGTCAGCTGAAGGTCACCCCAGTTCTCCATAACATGTACACTGAACACTACAAGCCCAGAAGAGAAGAGCCACAGCGTTCCACAAGCATAACAGTAAGCTAGAGGACGTTTGTTTAGTCAGCGCAGCCGATTACATTCATAGAACCGCATTCACAACAGCGGTGAAAGGCGCCTTAGAGCACCGTTAGCCACAGGCACGATCGATTCTGCCACGTCGCAAGAGTCTTTTGAGGCTGCCATTGCCTTGGTTGTCTCCTCGACGCCGGCAATTAGATCCTCAGTGGCTCCAAATCAGCGAATCGTAGATTCGACAAAGGTAAGGTTCCCCCACCGCAGTCTCTATCCTGTTGAAAACATCCTAACTTCCGCGATAATCGAATTCCCCCCACCCTTCCTGCTGATCTGGGAACCCGTGCACACCGCGTTCGTCCTACAGAAAGAGGCTGCCCAGATTATTGCCGGATGGTTAACTGACCGGGCGGCTAGGCTCCCGCATTCTCCGGAGAGGAGAACAGTACGTGACAGCATGGTTACCTACCAAGAAATCACGCAGTACTACCGCTTAGAATACACGAGATATTTACAGAAAAATCAAACCCTAAGCAAAACATAACAAGTCAAAAAGGGGAAGCTCCAAACTTCTCACGTTACCCCACAGTATATGCAGCCATGCACGCAGCTGACCACTCAAACTTCTGCAATATGGGGGCATAAGAGCCGATATAGGACATGTCATATAGGCAGGGCCCAAGCAATCCCCGTCAGCGCAGCCGGAGGTCAGTAATCTCTAGCAGTGGGAGGCTGCGTCGCTCAGCTCGCACCCGGAATCCCAACATCGGTTCATCGAGAGAGCCATAGAAGTGTCTGATCTCACTGGACCCTCAAGCCATGGTCATTCATCCCCATTTACTTCAGTAAACGTTTTTTCTCCCCGCTCCTTCGGGCAGTGCTTTAAGCACGGGCTCCTGTGATATCTGTTGATTCTACATCGGCGACGGATCACTTGTGCTTAATTAAGTTGGCGCTGAAGCCGCCAGGAAAGGCTACTGGCGTGGTGAGCTTGAAACCTACGATCAGTGACTTGCTGAATTTGTACTTGTTATCTGGAAAATGTCTTTGGAGGCTCTTGATGGCGTCTTATGACCACGCTTCCCACTCTGCGACGACGAAGGTTGCAGGAGGCGTGAGGCACAGGCAGCGTGCACTAGGTGGCCTTGTGATCGTGAGCGCCGGCGCTACCACTACGTTTTGATGTTGCTGGATGGCGAACTACGCAGAGGCGCGGCAGCCTTGCTTTAACAACTAGTCCTGTGTAATAAATGGTTTTGACCACTATGTTAATGTGTACTTGAAGTTCCAACCACGTTGAGAAACACGAACCGCGGAGTTCATCTTGAAGGGAATAGGTTGATGACTTGGGCTTCTCAAGTGGAGAGAGTGGACAAGTGCGCGATGCGAGCAGCCTGCACTGAAGAATAGTCCGGAAAGTAGGCAACGGCCCGTGCAGCAGCCGGAGGACGAGGTCAACACTGGAATGTGACTACCGTTACCTGTAAAACGCACTATAAGGCGCTGAGACTTCTCTGACATACGTTTCATACTAACGAAACAGATTCATTTTTTGAAACTTCTCTTCTCCTCCGCATTAACGAGACCCAGCCAGGCACTAATTATTGTGCCTTTTCATCTGTCTTTTTCTTTTCAAGACTGTCAATTTTTATGTGATCTGGTTCAGTGGCATAGTAGCTCTTTTTATTTTGCATAGAAACATTAAACCTCACAACTTTCTTATATATTGCTGCGTAGAAAATATCTTTGCAGAAACACGGGCTTGGCTCGAGGTATTTGTTAGTAAACTTTTTCTAAATTAAAAAGTCTTAAATGACCACTGATAAGCCATCACTGAGTCCGTGGTGTCATTTTATTCATTAAAATGTGTTATAGAAGCATTAGTACCAAAAGTGAGAGTATTTTGCACTTCATTCCTGACATCAGATTCAGCTAAACTTCCCACCGGTCTTCAATAGTCAGAGGTTTCCTACAGCTACAGTTTTCACGTAGTAACAAGTAGGTGACCTTTCTGCACTTTAAGGGCATCACTGCGAAGTAAGATATAGCAATGCGCACTCATCAGGGCAGAAAAAAAAGAGGCATTCATTTCAGCTTTTTTCTTGCTTTTATAATACAGTCGCTTTACCAAATTTGCACTGTCATGCAAAGCATATCTAGAGCATGCTGCTGACTAGCTGCTACAGCTGAATATCTGAGAAACGAATTACTGTTCTGTTTCAGAAGTGCCTCAACTCACTTTCTACACGCATTCTACCGCAAGCTCGGTGATATTCGACTTGTCTACCGTCGTTCCACATTTATTCAAATAACGCAGGGACAGCATATTCCGAGTACTGTAGAATATGCGAAGACGTCTTGGTTGTTTTCGTTTGATTTCTCGCAGCGCCAACGCTACGCGCGTTTCTTGTTACCAGCAGGCACGAACATGCTCGTTCTCAAGTTTTTGAATTCTCATTAACAGCTCGAGCACTCAGTCCTTTGATTTTGTCGCCATACTTGCAGCTGCAATTACCTTTTTTAGCATGCCGAGAATACCGACGTAGAGAAGGATGCCGCTAGGGTACACTGTGGCCGTTCCTTCCTAGTGGGATGAATATGTGCGGAACGGAGACGCTGACAAGACTACATGCGAGTCTTCTAATACATTTTAGTGGCATTTTTTGGGGCGGGTGAATAATATTTGGTTGGCTGCTTAAGCCTGCATAAGCTGTTCAAGACTCTTCACTCAGAGCCATTTGAACGACTGCCTTTTGGGATTTGAAGACTCTAAAGTCGAAATCTGATGTTCGAAATCTGTGACAAGCGCGTAAACGGCTGCGTGCCTTGTATTTCCTTTCCACTTTTATTTGGCGAACAAAGAAGCAGTTTTAATTTTTCGTATTACATAGCCCATGACGCAAGAATCTTCCACCTCATCTCACATCCAATTTGGTTTTACAACGTGAATATCAGCTCCCTAAGTGATGTTCGTCAGCTTGCTTTATTTTCTTGCCTGGACATCCAAGAAAAGTGTGTTTAGTGTGCCTGTTGCAACTTAATACAAGAAAAAAAAACGAGACATAAGGTGAAACGTAGAGAAGAGTTTCTTCTAAGCACAGTATCTGCCCTTTGACAGTTTCTTTGGCTTGCAACATCAGTGCATTCCTGTACAGCACAGCCTCTTAGAGTGTTTCTGTGGAAGAGATACAAAAGCACTAATTCTGCATCTGTTGCTGCTGTAAAGTGTAGCGCTGACCGAAAACTATTACGACCAAAATGTGGGACAGAGAAACATCTTTTTTAAGAACCGGTACGGATCAGTGCTATAGGGTGTGAATTCTTGTGGCTATGTTGTGAAATTCCTCCTGAAGTTAAGAAACCTGAATGAATTTTTAGATTAAAGCACTAGTGACTGGCAAAACATTTCCATTGTAAGAAATTTTAGCAGCCTACACCATTCACTGTAACCAGCATTGCGGCACACACTGAAGTACGGCTTCTGTGTCTAAATGCCTTATTTTGCTCGGTGTTGAGGAATATTTCCCACGTTTAGGTAAGTACAGTTTAATAGAAACAGCGTGGCTTCAAAGCGTTCTGAGTGCCTTGCGTCCGCTTCCGAAACTTCCGGAATGCATACCTACTTCCGGTTGGCATGCCTCTGCCGATAGCTTGTAGCGCGAGCAGAAGGTAGTGTGCTTAGGAAGAGCGGCATTTGTGTATACGTACTTATTGGCTAGCCCACATGCATCAGAGGCAATCTTGGCTGCAGCGAGACAATATTAATTTTTTTTTTGCAGCGGCGCAAACGTAGATTTTTCTAAACTGGCACAGCATTTATACTCTGAATGCCCACAATAGAGGAGACAATTACGAAAATTACGGCAGGCAATTGATGCATGAATTTTCCCATATTTTGAAATAAAGGCCCTAAAGAACCATTATAATGGTTTGTTTTTGTTTTGATTCATCACAGTAAGCCGGAGCATGCTCCTTTCATTTACCGAACTTTCTCTTAACCCAATATCTTTTCAATATTTTCGGAAGTTCATTCAATTGATAACTGACTGCAGTCGAAACAACAATTTTTTTCCTCGGCTGCATTTTTGTCGCTTCTCTGAAAACAGAAAAAAAAATTGAGACTGAAAAAGTGTGAAGCAAGAGAGGCTCTTCTCTAGTTTTCCTGTTCTTGCGGCTACACTTGAGTACAAGTAGCAGAGAAAAGCAATCGAACCCTTTTTCATCAAACATGCGACTGTCATTAGTCTTATACCTCTCCTATTTCTAATGCCTTAGTTATCAGAAGATACATATATCGAAGGTCTGCCTCTTCGAGACAGCCCTTCTTCTTATGAAGAGCGTGATCTTTGTTCTTTACTCTGCTTATGTAAGGCCGACACAATCAATTTTATAAAGGCTTGTTGCGCGTAAGAGGCTACGTCCTTTAGTAACGTTTCTAGGCGAAACGTTCCGCAAGGAATCAATGCGTTAAAGTAAAGTATTTCCTATCGTTGATACAAGATTGTCATTGCATTACGCTTCGGGGTAAGAGAATGAGAATAGAGATACAATTCACTATAAAGTTCGAATACGGGGATCTCTTTGTAAATTGAAGAATTTAATAAATATTGTGGCCGTGGATGAGAAGCAGCTGTAAGAGATGCAGAACACTTAATCTCGACAATCGCTTCCACAGTGAACAGCTCGATCACAATGAGCCCACGGGACTTCCATGCTCTGTGAGCTGCAGCCTCTGACCACCAGTGAGTCATGACCTCCTTGTACTGGGGCTCATATGCCCCGTACTGACACAGCCATTTTCAACAGCGCTAAGAAAAACAAGACACATAACTGTGTGTCGTGTTTTGTGCCATATTGTTGGCGTGGACAACTAATAACGGCACTATCTAGACTACTGCCTTTTATTGATGTTTTTGCTTTGATTTTGCTTTTACATCTGTTGTTACCAATAAAGAAAAAGAACTGGAAAAAAGGGGTGCTTTTTACTGAGCATAGCTTAAACCGATTGTCCAGGGGCTTTTAGCGGGTACTCTCGTGGTTGCTCAAGACATGATTATTGTTGTGAAGATATATGCAGTTACTGTAAATACTGCTCGTCAAATTAAGTAGTCATACAACGCTTTGTTTGGTGTCAACCGGTCTTATCTTTGCCCAGGATTGCACTTTGCGAAGTGAGCGACACTGATTCCCAGAAAGAATAAGCGTTGTAGACGTCACAAATATTGCCACCCCAGGAAATCTCTTTGTCACGTTCTGAATAAAAACTTCCACGACATCGATTGCCATTCTGAGTATTTATTGAATGGCTCCTTTATGTAATTAACAGTTTATCATTTACAGGCGCGCTTACGTTCTCACTTAGTTACGGAAAGGAGGAGCTTCAGCGGTGCCGCCCTATTTAAGCAAATACTTTCTGCTGGCCTCTGTTTCAGATTTTCTTCTGCGCATTTTATGGTAGCTCTTGCGCCCAGTAGGAAACTCTTTTTTCTGTAATTGGAAGTTAATAGACTTAATTACCCAAAAAAACATTTCTGTTGCCATCTAAGAGGGTGACACAATAAACCACATGCAAGTGTTAATTTCGTGTCATGTTTTACCAAATTTGTTCCGTGAAAATGATACGTGAATAGCGGCAAGAATTACAATACCCCCCCCCCCCTCCCTCAAAAATGCCGGACGTGTGCGTTCTTATGGCTACGGCATTTAGGCGAAGACCAATCGCAACGCCTGCATGGTAACCAATGCAAAACGCTAAAAGGACATGTGATGAGAATTCTAAGAGCGTTAAACCAAACAAGGTGCTCGAAATTTTTCGTGAGTCATCTAACAAGGCCCTGACTGACAGCCTACATAGTTTCATAATAAAGGCAACTAAAAAATATTCATCGCAGATAGACTGCCTTTTGTGAACGTCGAGTCACAAAAGGGTTTGTTCTTTCCAGCGTTCATTTTCCGCAAGAGTATTGTCCCCGCCGTAGATTAAAGCGGTGAACAGTCGAAACAGTAAGGCAGTAAGTCGAAGCAGTAAGAAAACAGTAAGCTTACCATCATGACCTCGCATGTAGTGACAATGCTGTCAGAATGCTGAATAGATGAGCTCGAGCATAAACTGCTCCCCTTCTCGCTATCTCAATCAAGATACGGACAGACTCCTTGTAGCTCAACGTTTGCAGAAAACTGCCTTGGTGCAATGAAGAGTGATAATTTATATAGAGCTCAAGTATGAACAATAACTTCCTTATTTGCTGAGACAAAGCTTCCGAAACTACATTTCGGTGCAGAGATGTACTCTCAAAACAAGTACTATGACAGGGACTGTTCGACGCTTTCGTCTAGATGTATTGAAATTAGCTCAGGAAGACTGCGATGCACTTGAGACGCTTTGAAAGGAAAACTAAATTCTTTCTTCGAGAAAGCTTGAGCCAATTGGCAGAGATCGCTGAGAGAGCAAAAACGTACATTGCAGTTTTGAGCCTTGTCCAACCACATGGTCATTGCAGGCTATAAGCATATGAATATTTTCGACGAAGAACTTACCCTTGTACTTAGTATCTACTCGCAAAGCCAACCTAACCTCCATGCCTACCTCTTCTCTAAAAGCCCCATAACTCCACGCTACCCACACGTTCATGTGCCAAGAAGCCTTCTCCTGTTTCAACAATTCCTCGCTTGTCTTATTCAAGGGTGCTGCGAAAAATGATACTTTTCGCCTTCATCTCTACTAGCACGCTCCTCCACACCCGGCTACAAACTTTCCTGGTGATCGTATTGGCCTCATAGAAAGTATGAGCTTCCTTCTTTAGTAGATATAAACTGCCGAAGGTGTAGCTTTATTTCCCAACTGACAGCTGCTTTCTGCTTCGTGCTAGAAATACTCAGTGATACGTATGTTTTTCCTGGATGCAATGTGGCTTTGGCTAGACGATTCAAAACCAATGCTATGAGTAGTCCTTGAGTGCACTAAATAGCTACGAGCATTCGTTGAGGGACACCCTGGCTTTAGCAAACTAGTCACCAAATAAACTCCTTTGTAATTTCTTCTAAGCAGCCGAATTTAGATATCTTTACCGACTCAGATCTCTTAGAAGGAAAATGGTCAAGCTTGTTACTGATCTATTGTTTCGATGTTTCAGTCTCACTGCATAATTCAATGGTAAAAGCGTAGAGTACAAAAGACGAGGACTCGGAAAGACATACAAACACAGCGCTGTTTTCCAACTAATATTTACTTCGCAAAGGAAGGGTGGTTTATATACCGACTTATCACATATGAACCATAAAATCATGCGCTAGCAACGCGTATCAGCCAGATATGCGAATAAATTGTAACGAATATCGTCATAATCATCGTGACCCTTACTAGTCCCCGTGCAGGACAAAGCCCTTTTCCTTACCTCTGGAATTACCTTTTCCTTTGCAAGCTGCGGCCACATTGTCCCCGCAAACTTCTCAACCCCATCCGCAAACCTGTACTTTTTCCGCCCCTACAGCGCTTGCGTTCTCTTGAAATTAAGCCAGTTGCGCTTAATAATAGCCATCGCTTAGCTTGTCTTTTCTCATCATATTCCCTGTCCAAGCCTATTTCTTCATGATTTCTTCTAGTATGCCATTCCCCCTGACTTTTTTTCTCTATGCCGCTCCGCTCTCTTTCGGTCTTTTATCGTTACACCTATCATTTCGCTTTCCATAGCTCTCTGCTTTGTCCTCGATCTAATTTGAACCGTTTTTGTTAACCTCTACTTTTATGCCCCATAGGTGAGTTCCGGTAAAAGATAGTTGCTATATGTACTAGTCTTGATAGACATTGGTAAACAGCTATTAATGGCTCAGAAAACCTGCCAAATGTCCTCCATCCTATTCTTATTCTTCTCGTTATTTCACTATAGTGATCAGGATATGCGGTCACTACCTGCCCTAAATAGACGTATTCTTTTACCAAAAAGTAGCAATCACAGCACTAACATTCGGACACTAAACTCTTTCACTCTATCTCTGGCTGCTTCACGTTGTACATTCCTTGCCATGACTGTTCGTTATATACTGATGCGCAATGTGAATGCTGATTGGCGTCGACGGTGGTAAGAGCAGTAAGTGGTATCATGATCTTTGACAATAACACTAATTCACACTGTTTATGTAGGGAGGGAGTAATAATTATCAGAAGCGCGAAAATACTGCCAGTTTGGTGCGACATACATTGACAACACTGGAGCAGCAGACGCTAAAGCGCCAGTACAGTAGCGCTTGTTTGTGTGTCCTCTTCACTTTTGTATCAGTTTGTGCTGCTCCGGTATTCTCAAAGAAAATATTTTACTTCCGAAGAAAGCTTTCCGTGCGTTTGCTTGTTATTTAGTGTAGCATGTCTAACGGACCCGCACGAGTGGGCACATGCCAGCCTTATTTTTTACGTAAGCGTGAGTGATTAGCACTTTTAAAATGCGGACACTGACAACCGCAATTGTTCCGTGGATGTTCTGAGATAAGCGGCGTTCGGCAGAGTGGGTAGGGCCGTGTTCACATCATACTTTGGAGCTGAACACTTCGACATGCTCATTTATGCAAGCGGCTTCATGCGTAAGAGCTTTCGGCGGCTTGCAGGCCGAAGCACCAATTACGCGCTCAGCACGTAAAGAGAGCAGCTACAAAATCCCTAGTAATGGTACCGAGCGGTCTGTGCCTCTTAAAACCCTGTGGCTCAAAGCTCTCCGGCGCTTCATTTCTTTTTGTTTTCACTAAATGTCTTCTACCCTCAACAATTGCTACCGTCTACACGAAATTGAGCCCTCCTCTGCCAATTGAGCTAATTTCAACGTGAGGGCTTTAGGAGCTCCATTAATGGTCGGTGTTCGACGAGACGATTACAAAACCGAAAGCAGTAACCTCTAGAGGGGTCCTTACATTAAGTTTCTATAACTGGCTGTTGCAGTAAATGTTCGATTATGTAAAAATCAGTAATCTTTCTTTGTGTTCTGGCTATTGCTTTTTAGGCTCCACTAAAAAAGGTAACCATGATGCACAATCGGGTGGTGAAGTACCATAGCTATTTATATTGTTTGTACTTTCTTTTTGTATTACCTCAAAACATTTGAACTCAAAAAGTGAGCCAGGAAGAATAAAACTCAGGAAGTCTGCTAGCCAGTGTTTCGACCATTACACTACTCTCGGTCTGGTTTGGAACGAACACAAGTCCTCTTCTCGAAACGTTCGCTTGTGCACTGAGGCTCCCCCTCAAACATTGTTCACTTTGTTTTTGTCGTTCAGAAACCCACGTTCCCGCCATCTCTCTAACAAGGATCGTCATTAATTATTAGTGCCTCATTGTCTCCGTGGTACTTGTTCTTGCACTGCCTGAAGGGAATTTATGAGAAACAGATTAACACAGCGCAACGGAACGAGGGCAATATAGACGAAACACGAAACTCAGGACGGGTGCTTATCAACGTTTTATTGGGTTATAAATCCAGCACAATTTATACAATTTTTCTTGGTCACGTGATACTTGTCAGCCAGTGGACATTGCAAAGAAACGCCTCACAAGCTTGGCGATCATTACACAGCGAAAATAAACTCATGAAATGTGCACGCATTAACATGCAATATCATTACTAAAATAATAATAAAGGGAATACAGATAAAACGTGTGCATGAACCAGCTACAGGCCTCAGACAACGACATCTGTGAAAAGCGAGTAAATATGAGCACGGCAAATAAACGAAATCTTGGAGCTATACAAATCACTTAAGAGGACGAGAAAGCGCAAATGCATTAGAATCGCCCATGTGCCTCTGCAATTAACATCGGTGGTGCCAGGAGCGATATCGAGTAGATGAAACACGACGATGAGAGAGGCGAAATGGCGATGAAATGGGGTGTAAAATCAGAGTACAAATAAAAATGAAAACCTGCTAGGCAAAAGACACAGTCAGTAGGCTAACAGCGGAAACGAAAAAGCAAAAAAACTAACGGCAGCAAATAACACGGCAAAAAGTTAAAATCGTATAAAAGGAAAAAAGAAAAAGGGACGCTTGCATGAGCAGCTCTACCTCTGTCCACAGGAGAAAGAAAGGTCCTTTTTGAAACGGGCGCGATTTTTGCGTTTTAACCACATCTAGGCATCCTGGGAAACGAATTTTCCTCACACCTCATCTCATTGTCTTTTATTTGCTTTCAGTCATGACACTGGCTTGGACTTGATGCTTAGTTTGAATCGTGTAGGAGGGAGCAAGTAGCGACAGCCATGTTTACTTTTTAAGTTCGTCGTCGTGTTTTTGCGCCGCCTTCCCTAAAAATTCAAGCAATCGCCCGCAAAGGCAATTCGCCACATGGGTTAGCAAGGTCAGCCATAACCTACACTGTGCCTCCACATTGGCGCACATGGTGCTAGGCTCGCTTCTCTCTCCTCCTCACTGTGTCGTCATCTTCGCAGTTTACTGCACGCTGCCCGCGGAGAGAGCGCGCTATGATGCGATGGTCCGCTGCTATGCCGAGTGGAAACGCGGCCTAGTGGTACTTTACTTTGGCCCAGAGCGTGCGATGGGCATACCAGTGAGAACCAAAATGCAAGGAGATCTTTTTACCCAATATTTCGAGAAGAAAGAAAGCTTTTTTTCCTTATTATTTACGTTTCCAAAACGAAACGAAATATCGCTTACTAGACTACGCGAAAATGAGCAAAACTCAATCAGCTTAGCACGCCTATGGCACTGCGCTTCTTTAGAAATATTGATGACTTTTAGCTTGAGGTTCTTTATATAATTTTTCTCAGTTGTCCCAGCGCAATGTTTTGTTTAGGATTTTATGTTGGACAAATAATAGAAAATATTCTAAAGTTTGGATCTGAAAGTGTACTTGTCCGTAGTCGAGACCTATACCCCTTATTTCTGGCATCGACTCAAGGAAAGAATATGACGGAGGGATATGGTTTAAACGCGGAAATTATGCGCGCTATGGAGAACAATAAAATATGTAGAATGGCTACAAGTCCATCAACTATTAGCTGTAAGCTAACGCCTGCAATTTAACTATGTTAATAGAGAAAGACGTGAAAAGGGCTCCAAATCAGAAGCTTGATCTAAACAAATGAAAGCAATGGGTGCCTATAAGTTACCGCCTTACTCTTCTACAACCGTGATAGTTTGAAGGGTTTCGATGACCACCGCGCGCGTTGCAATTGATAAAATTGAAGCTCACATTTACCGCTTCAGAGAAACAAGCAGGGGAAATGTTATTTCGCATTTCACCTGCTCTTTCCCTGCTTATTATTCGTCTCTACAGGCCACTCTACATACCGCTTTCAGCTAGCTATCGAAGAACTGTAAATGTGGAAATACGCGTCACGCGTGTCGAGTTATAGAGAAACGCCTCGGGTTTGGCAGATTGTGGGTTCGACTCCCGCTAGCAGTGTGTAACCTATCGGGTTCCTCCAATGGGTGCAAACCACGGCCGGCCCTGGTACTCGGCTTTCCAGGGCAATCGCTTGAGAAAGGAGACTCCGCATACAATACTGGAACCGTGTGCTTCAAGAGAGAGACTCAAAAATCGACCTGAGTAGACACACACACGAGGCCACAGTGCAGAATTAGGTCGCTCGAGAATTGATGATTTTCTTTTCCAAGCATTTCTCCCCAAAAGAGCCCAGACCCGGTCGGAGGCAATTGGTAACCTTCACAAAACCGATTTATTCGTGGCTCGACTAAGAATCAAACCCAGGGCCTCCCGAAGGCCAGGTGGATGTTCAAACAACTCGCCGACTTTTTCGGTTAATTTGTTTTCATCATAGTATTTGGTACATACATTTATATTCAAAAACAGGCTACGTACACTTTCTATTTACAAAGCTATTCGATAAATTTGGGAATAACATGGATTTCACACTGAGTCTTCGCTCCAAACTGCGGTCCAAAAGATGAAGATTGCTGTCGAAAAACATGTTTGAAATAACATCGCCGGTTCGCTTCCCCGTATGTACGCTCATGGTCTACTACGGATGCTTGTTATGTGCAGTACAGTGTAATAGCAGAAACCAGAAAATTTAGTTTTCCCGACATTCCTGGTTTCTAAGCATTCCAATGATGTTGCACGTTTTTCATTTGCACTTTTTCAATAGGAAGAAAAGCTAAAACGGATATTATACTTCTGGTGTACTCAAAAAGATGGCATGCAGTTAAAAATATGTGCGCACAAAATGCAGTGCGGAACTGAGGTAAGCATTCGATGCACACAAGACAAGGCACCTGATGACGCCATTTAGTCGAGTATTTAAGAGCAGACAACTACCAGGTCAGAAGAATGCTCAATTTCTTTGTCCGTGAGCTTTTGGTTTGTTAGATAAAGTTGGTGCTGCTTTTGAGACCTTTAAATCTGGTACGGAAGGAACCGTCGTTATGTCTAGAGTTCGCAATGGTGACCCTGGAAGTGTGAGGTCGTGGCTCAATAATTTGAAAGTGTTGTTTTCAGTTTATATGACACATACGTATAAAGCCGGATGCAGCCGAAATTGAAATTCTTCAGCTTCCGAACCCGGAAAAAGCGGTGGCTTGAAAGCAGAAACCACGTCTGCGTTTTAGCTGCTGTTTGCGAGTGTGTCTCGCGTCGAAAAGACCTTGTCACAGCAACTCTTATATATAGAAGGCTTGGCATTCTCTCTCTGTCACAAATATAGGTCGCAGCTGGAACTTAGATACAAAATCATCAGCTTCCGAACCCAAAAGAAGCGCTGACTTGAAAGAGTTTCACCTTCGTCAGATTCACGTATGTTTTTTAAGGAACACCTTTTTTTATCAAATTGTTTCTTTAGAAGGCCCCAAGAATTAGAAAGTGAGAGCATATATCAGTAAAGAAGTGTTTAGAAATAAAAAAGCAAAACTCAAAGCCGGAGAAGAAAACAGGACTCCCCAATTTTTGTGCTCGAGTCATGGATCCCTTCTTCTCGAAAGTTAATCACATACAATGCTAGATTTAAAGGAATTCCCACGGGCTCTATTGGCCAGTAAAGTTTTGGGAAGTTTGCGCGTTGCTTGCGAGTTACTTATGGGCAGTATTATCGCGCTCTGCGCATGATGTAGCCTCGTTAGCCAAAGACCTCCTGTAACATAACGATTAATATTGATTTTTCTCGTTGGTTGAAAAAATAACCCCGCAACTGGTGTGAGCTCAGCCGAAGGAAAACCGTTTATAAGCAGACCGCGGCCCATATCACTAACGTCGTGCCCGGGCAAGCTCTACGAAAGGGTAATCACGAGTAGAATGCAACAATACCTCGAAGACGAAGATCTCTACCCGCACAGCATGTTCGGCTTCAGAACGAACCTGTCGACGCAGGATATCCTCCTGCAAATCAAGGAGGAGGTAATCGACACCGTCCTCAAGACAGGAGAGAACATCATAATGGCGCTAGACATCAAGGGCGCGTTTGATAACGTCAGCCACAGCGCCATCATAGAGGAACTAACCATTACCCACTGCGGCAAAAGAGCACAGGACTACGTGAGGGCATTCCTGTCGAACCGCACGGCAACAGTGGGACTGGGAGACTTGCGGAGCGATGTCTTTGAAACGCCAAACAAAGGCACCCCGCAGGCATCCGCAATCTCACCGGTCCTCTTCAACATAGCCATGATCGGGCTAGCCCGCGAGCTGAGCCGAATCGAATGAATCCAGCATGCTACGTATGCGGATGATATCACGATTTGGATCAACCACGGATCGCTAGGCCAGAAAGAACTAATCCATGAAGCGGTGACGTGCATCGAACGTTATGTCAGAGAGAGAGAACTCACATGCTCTACCGAGAAATCGGAGGTCCTGCGCGTCGGCAAAAAGCCGTCCAAAGTGAAGATCGAAATACGGCTAGAAGGGTAAGTTCTCCAAGAACCCAGCATGATAAGGGTCCTAGGAATGTGTATCCAATGCGGCAGAAGGTGCAGCCACACCCTAAGCCTCCTCCAACAATCAACGCAGCAAGTCAGCAGAATGGTTACCAGGGTATCGCAGAGAAGGCACGGCATGAAGGAAAGCCACACCCTAAGCCTCCTCCAACAATCAACGCAGCAAGTCAGCAGAATGGTTACCAGGGTATCGCAGAGAAGGCACGGCATGAAGGAAAGCGACACAATCAAGCTGGTCAAGAGCCTAGTGGTCAACCGCACCACATACTCGCTTCCCTATTACAACATGACACAACATGAAAAATAACAAGCAGATACACTCATCAGAAAGGAATTCAAGACGGCGCTGAACTGCCAAGGAATACGTTGAACGAAAAACTGCAAAAGCTGAGAATCCACAACACCTTCGTAGAGCTGAGAGGAGCGCTACTCGGTGCACAGCTGCATAGGCTCCAGCAGTCGACCACCGGCCGAGCGCTCCTCCTAAGGTTGGGATACATCAGTAACGAAACAGAGGATAGGGAAGCGAGCATCTCCGATTACATTCGCCAAACTATCAGGGTGTGCCCCCTACCTAGGAACATGGACCCAAACTTGCACGCGGCAAGGCGAGCCGCAAGGGCAGAACATGCAGAATAGCACCTCGCGAATGACAAAAACGTAGTATATACGGATGCGGCCCTACATCCGTGGAACAGAAACTCTAAAAGAACACAGAGTTGCGTCAGTGGTGGTAAACCACAAAGGTGACGTGATCACCTGCGCAACACTGAGAGGCTGTAGGGTATCCGAGGGGGAAGAAGCCGCCGTAGCTCTAGCGGTAGCGGAAGGGTACCGTAAGATCGAGTCGCTCACAATTCTCATGGACTCAAAAACGGCATGCAGACACTACACCGCAGGTAGAGTCAGCAAAGGGGCACTGCGCATAATCCTCCAAGCAGGGCCCCTGAGCACACAAATTCAACATTAGATTTTTCTGGGGACCGGGACACGCCGGAGTAAAGGGGAACCAGAGCGCCGATGATCTAGCTCGCGAGCTTACTAACCGAACTGATACATCAACGGACTCGGAACCCGCCACGACGCTGAAGCCATCGTTCGCGGAAATCTTTAATTATCACAGAGGCAGAAGAATAAGGTATCCCCCGCCACACCCACTCTTAACACAACACGAAGCAGTCGGCTGGCGAAGGCTGCAGACAGGAACCTTCCACAACTTACACACACTCCAAAAAAATGTACCCGAACCAATACACGGACACATGCACGTGGTGCGGGGCAACCCCCTTGTTATACCACATCACATGGGAATGCAAGAACAACTTCTCCTTCTATAAGTTAAAAGAGCCCAATGCGGAACAGTGGGAGGGCCTGCTCACCAGCAGCGAGCTGTCGGTCCAAAGTGGACTAGTGCAGCACGCATGCGAGGTGGCACGGCTCAGTGGGGCCCTGTAACAAGGGAACCACCCACCGGATCAACCGGGACTTCAGCCCAAGGGATGAAGACATCCGGAAGCCGCTAACACCTCCTGCTCCTGTGCTCCTCGTTATCGAAAACGCAAAAACATAGGCGCAATGGCGCAGTTTATGTACATAGTACTCTTTGCGCCCGACAATACTTTCGTTCCCTTTCCAAGCACGCTTGTTATGGCATTCTTTAAATGTTTACGGTGGTTGCCACACATCTCTAGAACACTCGCATGGTGCGCCGCGGTCTAGGGCCCGAAATAAACACTCATCACGCATGCGCAATCCCATCGATTCATGTTCCTTTTCAGGTCCCTGCTTTCGCTCTGGTAGATTCACTGTGATTCAGATTTTTAAAATGAGGGTAAGACTTATTAGCAGCAGCGAGAGTCAAAAGTGCTGAACAGAGATCGCCAATTGAGCACTCTAGACAGGTTTGTGGAGGACTATACGAATTCGAAGAGTAACCAGCTCTATTACTTCTAACGAACGCTTGTTGTATCTGTTGCCAATCATTGGAGCATTTAGCCATGCATATATGAAAAGGACGCAGAAAGTAACAAGAAATTATCGATGTCTTTCTCAAAAGCAAGCAGGTTTATTTCCCGAAAACCTCCCGCGATCGCCTAATTCTAACTAGGTCATGGTAAAAGTCAATTGCAAAGTGCTGATCCTCATGACAACTGATTTTTTAGATAGGTAATTTGAGCAGTTCACAGAAGCAAATGGCTGAAAATCTCCGCAGCGGTGCGTCTGCAGCTTGCACGCGTTTGTGACTGGCGACACCACGGGTTCCCGAGCATCCGCAAGGACATCCCCGCAGGGGGATGATGGTGAACAGTGCATCACTACGGACCCGAGCACCCGAGCTTTGACGTGCGTGGCATTGCCGTTTCCGGGGAAAGGGGCATCCTGTGCTCCTCTTTGTCCAAAACGCAAAAAAAGGGTGCGCTGGTGCAGTTTATGTATATAGTACTCTTTTCGCTCGAAAATACTTTCCTTTCCTTTCCAAACGCGCTTGATACCATGCCGAGCGTTTGAACCTTTAAGGCCCCTTGGCGGAGGCGACACACCGCATTGGCCCCAGCTTCCCGTAGACGGCACCTCCGGCCTGAAACGACCGGGGGAAATCGGCAGTCGCTCTCTTCTCCTATCCTCTCTTCAATCTTTCACTTTCCTATCTCTTTCCCACAACTCTCCTATATCCTACTCACTTCTTGGATTTTCCTTTTTTCCTGGCGGCGAGGGTTAACCTTGTGTGACCAACAACCCTGCGTTGAGGTGTTGCTGGCGTGGGCAGGACTTGCTTTCAGGTTCCTGTCGCGTCCCCTTTTTGGACTCTGTGGTGGGTGGCTGGCACCACGACCGAAAAACTAAACTTTTTATGGCTCCCAAGAGAGGGCGGAACGGGGCAGATAACTTTTTTTCTGAAAAGAAAAGTAACTTTCCCCAAATTTCATGTTATTCATAGTGAGACAGAGGACAAAAAAGGAAGACTCATATCCCCATTCCAAGTCTCAAAATGCTTGTTGGATGCCTTGGGCATTGGCTACAAAGTGTCGAAAATGGCTAGCGGCGATTTACTTCTCAAACTGCTCGACAGCGCACAACACACAAAACGTGCAACCATCGTATCCATCGGTGACATCAATGTCTCTGTCACTCCACACCGGTCTCTGAATACTGTGCGAAGCGTCTTCTCTGAAATTCATTTTGTCCACCTTTCTGAGAAAAAAATGCTTGAAGAACTTTGTGACCAGGATGTAACAGGCGTACACCGGATTAAAATAAGGAAGGATAACAGAGAACTAGACACCAAAAACATGATCTTGACCTTCAACACAAGCACATTGTCCGAAACCATTGAAGTAGGATAGCTGAAAATCATTGTACGACCATATATACCCAACACTCGAAGATGTTTCAATTGCCAGTGGTTCGACCACGGCTCACAGAGTTGCTGCGGTTGCAAAACTTGCGCGAAATGTGTTTCAAGGATCACTCTTCTGATACTGCGACCGCGGCCCACGCTGCGCAAACTGTAAAGGAGACCATGCTGCGTATTCTAGGGCGTGTCCGTTCTGGAAGAAAGAAAAAGAAATAATCATGCTCCAAATTACTGAAAACATCTCTTTCAAAGAAGCAAGACGGCGGTAAGCTGAAACAAGCAGATTCTTCTTCACTACAAATGCAAACTTCGCCGATGTGGTGCGTGGGCGCGGCACACCACACCTGGCTTCGGTACCTGCCCAGGCGACACGCAGTGAGCCTGTGGCAGGGCCATCTACGCCCCCGGGTGGAGTAGCTAACACTACTTCGCCTACCGCAAAAGAGGCCTTGCAGACCCCCGGGTCGGTGGCCCTCAAGATCTCCTCCCACAGGTCGAGGTCTAACTCAAACGTCCACGTGCTCTCTGCACGGTCCTCCAGCGCTTCTGGAGAGGCGATGGAAACGACCCAGGGCAGCCCCGTGACGTCCACGTCGGGTGGTCGGCGGAGCTCTCCGGATCGGTCAAAAAAGACAGGTTCCGAGTTACGGGGCCGCAAACAATTTGATCTTGTTTCTCACTCCACTGAGACACAAAATTAAGAAGGCTTTCATAATTCGATAGAACTGTAGAGGACTTCTAAACAGCTACAGCGACATTAAAGATATCTTTGGAGCACACGCTCTTGTCACTTTATGTCTACAAGAGACAAATTTAGGGCCTCAAAAAAATAATTTTCTCAAGAATTATACTATTTTCCGTCGCGACCGACACCAGGCGAGCAGGCTGTCAGGAGGTGCCGTCATCATATTGAAAAACGGTGTCTCGGCTCGTGAGCTAAAACTAAAAGCAAGACGAAGCTGTAGCAGCCACTCTGCTTGCACACAAAACCATAACAGTGTGTTATGTATATATTTAACCACAGCTGAAGGTAACTTTCCATCACTTAAAGGTTTTTTTAGAGCAGATACCACAGCCATACCTGGTAGTTGGAGACTTTAAGGCACATTCTTGTTTTTGGGGAAGCGAGAAAACTGATGCTAGAGGGCAGTTTATAGGGGATTTTATTCTAACCACTAATGTCTGTCGACAAAACTCGGGGAAACCTACATACTGTTCCCCAACTCGGGGAAAATGAGCGTTTTAAATTTATCTTTTAGATAACCATCTCTTCTTAGTCATCTCAACTGGAGTGTTTTAGATTATTTATATGGAAGTGATCATCTGCCGGTTGTCTGTCAGTCCTCGCCAACAGTTATACCGACAAAACCACGGCGTTGGAGACTGCAAGTAGCCGACTGGTTACTGATTACAAATAAAGCCAGTTTAGATGATATAATTCAAGAAAATCATAGCACTGATGAGATTAATGAAATGT
The DNA here is from genome assembly GCF_052857255.1 of Amblyomma americanum. Classification (NCBI taxonomy): domain Eukaryota; kingdom Metazoa; phylum Arthropoda; class Arachnida; order Ixodida; family Ixodidae; genus Amblyomma; species Amblyomma americanum. Next base: position 158,088,811 of record NC_135500.1, on the reverse strand, counting down.
TCACAACATGCATTTTTTCTGCTGCACATATATCAATTCCGAAATCCACAAGAGTGGTGCGGCAGGACCACAAAGTGTGGTACTCACAAGAATGTAAGGAGGCATAAAAATGAGAGAATAAATCCTGGGGAGCCCCTCGGAGATATCCAACACACGAGAACCTTTTTTTTTGCAAAAAGGCAAGAGCACAAGCACGGAATATAACACGCAAGGCCGAGCAAACATCATGGCAAGCTTGTGTCTCTTCCATAATCAGCTCAACCACATAAAGAAAATGTAGGAGCAGGCGTGAAAATTAAATGGCAGCTTCTCACTATTCACAATTTATCTTTTAACGAGGCCTGGCACACAGACAAGCATAAGAAAACAGGCAAACGTACTTGTTCATAAACAACACTGTCTTGCTGTGGTTTTCGATTTGGAAAGGGCATATGACATGGACTGGGGGTTCGGGATTCTTCATGACCTTGCAGAGCTTGGCATCCGAAGCATAATGTTGAATTGCTTAAAAGACTTCTTATCCAACCGTTCATTCTATGTGTGCCTAGCTACGCCCCTTTCGATGAATTTCATCCAGGAAAATAGAGTACCTGGGGGGGTGCATTTTAAGCACTACCCTCTTTGTTGTAGAAAGGAACTCTTTTAGTAAAATGATCCCAAGGTCTGTTATGTACTCAGTCTATGTAGACGACCTTCAAATAGCATGCACATCGTTCAATGTATGAAGATGTGGAAAATAATTACAATTAACAATAAACAAACTGGCAACTTGGGCGGATAAAAATGGTTTCCGTTTTTCTCCACAAAAATCGGTGGCAATTCTGTTCTCACAAAAACGAGGCATATGTTCAGATCCCACCCTACACCTAAACGAAATAGAGTTCCCCGTGAACAATGAACATCAATTTCCAGGTATAAATAGAAAGCTCACATTCCTGCCTCACATTAACGCATTATAAGATAAAGCGTCTCGATCCCTGTGCACACTCAAAGTACTTTAACGAAACACTGGGGTCCCGATAGGACATGTCTTCTGCAAATTTATCGCTCCGTAATACGCTCTAACTTAGATTATAGAAGTATGGTTTATGGCTCAGCGAGACCATCGTATAATAAATGGCTGGATCCGATCCATAATTTAGGCTTGCGTCTTTCTGCTGGTGCATAAAGGACGTCGCCTATAAACAGCCTGTATGTAGAAACGAACGAACCATCACTTACAGACTGAAGAACGATGCTCACGTGTTCCTGCATTCTAAGAATCCGTTCACTACCTAAACACATCTGTCACCAAACAGACACAAAGTACCCATCCAGAATACTGTTTAACAACAAACCGCAAAGTACCAGGCTACTGTTCTTGCGTTTTGAACAGATGTTCCAAACTCTCGGCATACTGGACGCAATGCCTGGAACTGCTGGAAGACGAGATTTACTGCCGCCATGGTACAATTTCCTGGAAATCTGTGATCTCACTCTTACACATTTCAGCAAAAAAACAAACTCTACAACAAATATAATACAAGAATTTTTTGCACTCGAGGAGAAATACAGTGCTTGCACAGCCTTTTACACAGATGGCTCAAAAACAGATGTTTACGTTGGAAGTGGAGTGGTACAAGGGAACTGCAGTCAAATAGTAAGGCTTCCACAGTGTGCATAAATCTTCACTGCCGAATGTTACGCCGTCTATGTAGTCATTGAACAAATAGTAAAGTATAACATAAAAAACAGCATTATTTAAACCGACTCGCTAAGTTTACTTAAAGCTCTCCACTCTAGAAATGTAGTCACTCCTATACTTGGTGATATCATACACAACATGGTAACAGCCACAGCTACAGGACCGAACCTGATACTCTGCTGGATACCAAGTCATATCGGCAACGAGAGAGCAGACTTATGCGGTGCTGAAGTACTGGACAAGCAAATAAAGAAACTAAATATTTCGTTAAAAGTTTGGGTTAACTTAATACATCGTAACATAAGACAGAAATGGCAGTCCGCGTGGAACTACGAAATAAAACAAACAAACTACACAATGCAAAACCAGTTTTAAGTGAATAAAAGTCCTGCACCCACTAGGAACGTTTTAAGAAAGTGATCATCTGCCATCTTCGTAGAGGAGACTCGCATCCGACGCACAATTTCCTACTGAAAAAACAATATGAGCCTGTTTGCGAAGAATGCGGAGACGAAGTTACGATTAACCACATTTTACTGTCTTATGCGAAACTGAAAAACCTAAGGAAAAGTACTTTACTCAATTTTATACCATCATGCATTCCTTTTCATCCTGCACTGCTTTTAGGAGATAATCCAATTATTGATATATCATGTGTTTTTAGCTTTCTCAAAGAAACCGGATTTCTCAACAGACTCTAAAATTATTTTACCCACTGGTCTCTTTGTATATTAGTACATATCAACCATTTCCTAATTCCGAAGAAAAGGGCTGAGGTTGTTTTATTTGATTGGTTAGGGGCCTCCAGTCCTTGCCCAGCCAAAGACGGCTAACGAGGCTACCCGACCTCCTGTACAGCTTTCAATGTTAGTCATTTATAAATCTTGTTCTTGCTCTGAATACTAGGTACAAGAAAATACCTTTCAAAGCTTTCTACACCGCAGTAAAATTTTATCTTTGCAAAAAGCTGCAGAAAACAATTATTTATACCTTGAGCTTGGCGCAAGGTAGCCTTAGTTGCTGATGCGCCATTAAACCTAACACACCACAAACACAACACAAATGGCTGAAAATCTCAACAATTTTCTTTTCTTTGTTCCGTCGAGATGGGTACCGCCTGGCTGTTTCCCCGCGGTTCTAAAAACACGCAGACCACAAAATATAGAAACGCACTGAATGGCTTCTTGGATAATGCGATAATATTCTGCATCCAAAATTATGGTACTTATGATCATCGTTTTTATTTGCCTAGTGGTTCGCGAACATATGTCGCGGTTAAAACAAGGAAATCATTGAGTTTTTTCTCCAAAGCTCAATTGCCAACCTCATAAAGGATGCTTTATTATCCGCGTTTTATCTGCTGCCAGCCGCTTAACGGACAAGTTAGAGCCGCACTCTCTTGCAAGTGAGTTTGTGAGAGCACAGCTTATACGCCATTGTCTCTACCTTTGCAGAATTTATTCTTCAGTAGGTCGGTATAATCGTAGAGACGCACGAAGAGCGCATACGAACCGATGTGCTCATGTGATGAGAAACTACACCGAATATGGTTAGCACCGGCAGCTCTCTTTACGTCCGTGTGGTGATTGGAATCGGCATTTAGCGAGACAGCATTTTTTTTCAGGAACCATCCATCTAGGACTATACGATCAGTGAGAATAAATTATATGAAAAATAAAAAAAATGCTGTTGAAGATTACGGCAGCCTAAATTCTCAGTTTAAAAATCTCGGCACGAAGTGATATTTTGATCAGGGGGAGACTACAGCTCAGCCAGAGCTGTTGTTATTTGTATTTTGGTTACGTCTTCACATGTTTGAATATGGCTGTGCGTATATGAATATATAGTAAGCTACTGCTGAGTAGTGCGCTCTGTCAGATTTCTTCCTTCTGAATATAAAAGATATGTGTGTACATTGCGATGCATCGAATAGGGTGACTTTCTTTTCGGGTTAAAGATTTCTCCAATGGGCTTCATACAAAACCTGCATTTCGTCCCGTATTGCGAATGCGTTTTAATAGGATAACTGCTTGTGACTATAGTCAGCGTCAACCATACGGCTGTGAAATACATGATATATGCGCGCCACGTTGTAGAATGACCACTCCACTGTTTAAAACAGTAATATAGCCCTTAACTTCTCACGCATGAAACTTTGCCTAAAATGCCCTGCAGGAAGCATCTAGAGATATCTGCCGTTTGAAAGCCGCAAGAATGTACGCATACTGTTTAAAGCACCGAAGTACATTCTCTGCTTGATTTTTTCACGCTACGCACGTCGCGTACACAGCTCCACCTCTGCAAATCGAAATACCGGCTTAGGCAGTCTAACAGTTCTCATCAGAGTGTGCAATAAGACGTAGGCGACAATTATTGAATGTTTATGCGTGAGGCGCCCAAAAACACATATTGAGCACATTTATAAAAATTTTTGATGCGAACCACACGTTCTGAAAAAAATGAATGTGATAATTTAATAAAAATTGAAAGATACACAACGTATATTTCTATTAAAGAATATGACATGTTATGATGCCACACTTCATTCCGAGTGAAAATTTAAATGGAGAAAAGAAAATAGAGCTAGAAACAGAAAATTGAAAACACTTTGCTGACTGAGCTACGACATGTAAATTAGGACTTCTCTGAGAGTCGAAGCTGAGATCATTCAACTTCGAATATCTGCGCAGATTTCTTCTGTCACACAGCAGTCGAAAGAAAAAACCTTCAGCAGAACAGCATAGTAAACAACCCGTTTTAGATCACGTACTCAATGACAGCACAGATTCTACATATGATAGTGCGCAAGGATTTAGTTATCAATGTCTCACAATTAATGCGGTATTCAAAGGTGTTTGCTCGTAACGTAAAAATCAACCTCATTATCACTCCTGCGGCGTACGTCAAGGTTGTTTGCAATTAGAAAGGGGCACTCTTATTACTCAGTTCAGCATTTTGAGTGATTCGGATTGCACAAAAAATGCTGTATAATTTCACCTTCTATTTCGTTCTCAGATGTTTCCGAAAAAAAACATGTTCTCACCTGTACGTACGCGCCTAGAGCTCAAATATTGTTCCTGAGTATTTCCCGAATGAAACTGCTTGATTCCTTGATTGTTGACGAGCCATGAAAAAATTTATTAACTATTTCTGCGCACCTTTCTTGGGAGCTTTGCCAGAGAGAGTAATGATATGAGCCTTAGCGCGAAACGTCTTGCTGTGCCTATAGAGCAGTGTTTTAATGAACTCTCCAGTTTTTCAGACTTAATTATAGGAAAGTTTCGAATACAAGATTGAATACTAGTTCACATTTCTTAAGTAAGGAAAGCTAACCTGAGGAAGGCTTTGCTCGAAAGTCTTTTTCGTGCGCTGCCCCGTGCTTATCGTGAGACGATTACTGTTATCAATGAGTGCCTGCTTCCGCGGACACAAGAGAAGTCAGAGCTTTCCTGTGATTTGCGAACACTAGAGAAAAACCATTGGCATTTAATTGCTTCACGCTTTCCCCGCATAATATTTCCACCCAGGCAGCAGTTATTATACCGCACTATTCATTAGCTCATAGCGTTCATCAATTTCTAACTGCATATCCTGAGTTTTATAATGAACAAACCAATGCACTCGGTGCACTAACTTCAACTTAGAATGATTGCTGTTTTCAGAATGCGTACAATGCATTAATGCCTGGCTATCTTCAAGCGCGGCCCTTTGCAATGATCCACTGCCTCAAATATTGAACAATCCTCCCGAACCAAGAGCCTGCTGTTTCTTAAAACTCCTGTTTGAAGCATGACGACCCAATTTGCGCTCTAAAGTCCAAATGTTTCCAAGGTGCCAAAAATGACGAAAGTGGCAAGAAATAAAAAAGAGGCATCAAGGTTGGTTCCTCTCTCCAGGTTAGGGCTCCCGTTATCTCAGCCAGTGATATTATCGTGCGGTGCAAGCGCCAAAGGATATGCATTGGGTTCAATTTGTCGGATTCTCTATGATAACATAAATGCAACTGGTAGGTTGATTTGATAATTCCCTTAAAATTCTTCGAGCTCTTCTTTTCTTACCAATATGCTGTCTGTTATTTTACTTTAAATATTCTTCTGTCGTTTTTATTGATACATTTTTGTACAAAATTCAAGCTTGGTGCGAAAATATTGTCCTAATCTCCTATGTAAATTCTCTTGATTATGCCACTACACCTTCGTCAATCCCCCCATGTTGGTATGTGCCGTGCCCTAAGGGGACGAAAAAGAAGAGTCGACGAATGGCGTCGTACGCTTTTCTTGTTTCTTTGAATTTTTATGTCCGCTACAAGAAAAACGATGCCATTCACGCACGTAGACAAAATAGTGAGGCATGAGCGTTCAAGCGTGTCTAGAACTGAAATTGATGGAGGGATGGAAAATCCGCTTTCGTTCAGAGAATCGAAGATCTGTTTCTCCTACGAGTTTATGACGACTGGCCCACACAGATTAGGCTGCAGTTGAATCAACAAATAAAGAACAACCGTTTTACGTCGCTACCAATCCTGCGATAATAAAAAGAAGCGAAGAATTCCCCTTGGAAACCGGGTCCCCTAAAATGCCGCGAGCTGTTGTGTACATCTCAATATATGTGTACTGTGGCATTTTGTCGCCTTCCATCACATATTTGGTATTTTTTTTGTCGTCTGCTCATCGGTAGGTGTTCGCATGACCGAACTTTTGGAAGTGCCAGCAGCCGTCTAGCGACGGGGTGGGGGAGCTCGAAGAGAAGGTTGAATGTTTTGCAAGAAAAATGAAATACTATATAGTGTCGCAGGAACGCAAAATAGAGTTTGAAAATTGCTCAGCCATCCAGTAAACAGGGTTTGGCGTAGAACTAAACAGCCACGCACCTGTCGGTGCAGAGCCCAACCTCTGAACGCCCCTCTTCGAGGAGCAGTGGAACCTGCTTGGCCGAAGCTTTTTGAAATACTAGCTTAGATTTTCTTTACACCCCTCTTAGCATTCAGAATTTGTTTATATTTTTTTTTTTTCAATTTTTTGTCGGTTTTTTTATGGTTTAATCAAAATGTGTATATTGCTTAATTTTCTATCCTGGCTTGCTTACATCCACGTAGTAAATTTCTTGTCTGGTATATGTTGCCCAACACATTATGATTAAACTAAGACCTGAAATGAGCGAAGAAGGATGGAAGTTGCAATGTCAGAAGAACGAGCAAAAGATTCAGAAAACCATCAAGGGCATGCATTTCGCGACTGGCGTGAAAGAAAGAACCAGGGAGACGAACCACCCTTATGATCACGCGGAGGCAGGAAAAGAAAGGGATACCGACAAGGTATGCTGCGCAGGGGGTTTTCTGACGCACAAAATGAAGTCACCTAAAAAATGTAGTAATAAAATTCAGACATTACCTAGTTCAAGAACGAAAATGCAGCCCTCAAAGCATAAGTAAAAGCGCTCGCGGCAGTAACATCACCGGTGATAGCACCAGCACATCAACTACAATCAGTATAAGAGCAGGTCATAGCGGCTCTATACGTAGAGAGAGAACTGCAGGAAAATGTCTTCCAGCAAACAATGCAAGCACAGTTACAGGCCTTCCACAGCCAATTGAAATCCATAACTTCAAGCGTAAGAAAGTCAACTCATTGATAGCCGCAGTGAGAAAGGAATTTAAAGCGAAGCTAAGCAACAGCAGCCAAAGTCATAGGAGGTCAAAGTGCGCAGGCAAACAACCCAAGCGAGGAAGACGATAACACTATTTCTAGCAAATGAAAAGAAGAAGCAACGATTCTACAATAGAACCGCAGATGATAAAAAGTAAACAAAAAAAACCATTTTTCTGTACAGACTTCTTAGAAAGAGCCCCATAAACTCTCGTCCAACTGATAACAACAGGGGATATCAACCTTAGGTTTTTCAAGGCCTTCCAAAGTGAGGTAAGTCTCGGTATACTCCTTATTAAGGAGCTAATATCCAATATACATGTGCCCTTAGTCAATGGGAGAGAGTAGCAACATATAGATGTCCTCCGAAAGCGCAGAAGATCCAGTCTTGATGTCCTGAATGTCTAAAATTGACCTGGGAATCTGTGTCCCAGAAATGCCGGAGCTGGACCTTGACGAAGAGCGCAGGCAGGCATCCCATATTAACTGTGGTGGATTTTAACGCACCGTACTAACCAAGGGGTTATAATTTCGACACCTTCAGAGGCACCAGAGGCACTGAAGTCGCCTGCACGGAAGACCTTACGGTACTAACAGCTGCACTACTACCAACTCTAGGAAGAGACAGCGTAAGCCACAAAACGTTTTCGTACCTTACTTTCACGAAGGAAGGCCAAATGGATAAACACAGGGCACTCACTGGGAAGTCACCATAACGTCATCAACTGTGCAAAGCAAGGGGTTACATGCCGAAGACCACTTCGTGAAGCCAAAATCGTCAAATGGGACGAATGGAGAAAGGCCAAGACGACTGTAAACGAGGAAAACCTCGTAGACATCATGCCCTGTGCGGCAATATTTGGGGAATTCATACATTGCGACATCATCAATTTCCAAACCAAAAAGAAAACGACAGCAGTAGGCCTTCACCTGTTACATGTATGGGAAGCTAGAAAATCTCTAACGTTACCTGGTATGGCGCTGCAGCAGCAGATTTGTATCAACTAACTGTCTAACCATGGCAAATATCAACTTTCTTGTTCCACCAACCTCATATGCTGTCTTGAAGCTGCGCACATTACTTCTGCGGCAAATGTTCTCATATATGAACACAAACAAGCATAAGAACAGAACATAGCACACAAAAGGTAAAAATACATTAATAGAGGAAAAATTTATTATAGCAAAGTGAGATGGCCAACAGTATAGACAAAATCCTCTTAGTTTCGCATTCAAAATAAAGGTGTAGCAGTTTCACAACTGGCTGTGACATCCAAATGAAACTAGATTTGGACATAACTTTCGCAACAGGGACAGCAGCGAAGGCGCTCATGAAGTTCCTAAAGGATTCGGGGTTCAGTTCCCGACTGTAAACTTTAAGGTTTAAGTGTGCGACCTCTTTCCCCTTGTTATAGTGGGCGATGGATATATTTAGAAAGTCAAGGCAAATAAATAAATAAGTATAATTGCGTCTCCCACACCACTACTGTATCGCGGGTTTAATTTCAATGGTAACATAAAGATGTGGCCCTGTGGCAATAGAAATTTTGCCATCCCAGGGTGGGAAGAAATCAATAAGGGAATGCAACTATAGCGAACAACAGCCAGGGGAGCGGGCACGGGGAGACTACCCTGATCTCCCCTGGGAAGTAGCGGAAGGAGTTGTAAAAACGTATTATGGGAATTCGGAGGGGAAAGGGTACAGCGAGTTTTTCGTTCCGATCCTTCGAATGTCTCGACTCCATTACTGGCCTGGCTGGCCAAGACAGGGAGGGCGTCGAGATTTCCCAGTGGTGCGCCCCCGCTCACGGGATGCCCGACAATCCACCAAACACCATGGGCCCCGACTGCCAGAGACAGGGGAACCTATGACGGGGTTAACTACATGGGGCCTTTCCACGACACCTGGTTTCACAGTCCGCGCCGACCGGAAACCAGGTCGTCGGTTATTACGACCCGCAAGGGTTATTTCGGACCGCCCACCTACTAGCCGTCGAGTGTTTTTCATGATTTTTAAGACACCGGAAGTATGTGTGGTGTAATCCGACCAATAGAGGCTTAGGTCGTCAGCCTATAGGCCCTCCGACCCTCAGCGCCATGACCTAACACAACCGGGGGTACGCACCTGTGCTTCCATCCAACCAGCCATGCACTTTTTTTTCTCCCCTAGCTTGCTCCACTCCTACTGAGGAAGGAGTGTTCAAGGCAGGGCTGACTGGAGCCACATACCAAGAACGTGGCTTAGGGTGAGATGACCCAGGCATACGCCACCGTTACTCCACAGCATCGACGGTTTTCGCACAGATCGTACTACAACCCCCTTCCTCGGCGTCCCGCGACGGCCCTTACGGCACCGCGGCCGGCCTAGGACCACTTCCCCTAGGCGCCGGTATGATCTCGGCTACCATGAACGCCCGCGCGGACCTGGTTTCTGCAGAACCAGAAACCGGTGCGTCGGTAGCCAGACTTGCATGCCTTCGCGTGCGGAATGGGGTAGAAGCAGGGAAAAACTCATTTCGTTGCCGCTCTTTCTTTCCTTTTTTCTCTGTGTTCCTCTCTCCTAGAGTAGGGTAGCCTACTCGGCATCGCCTGGTTAGCCTCCCTGCCTTTACTTTCTTCTCTCTCTCTCTTCAGAATGTTTAGAGAAGATATGACATAAAAAGTGGCGCATTCTTATTTTGGAAAAAATGGAAGGCACACTGAGGTATACGTTAAGTTAATGACTCAAAAGTTCTAATGCGTTAATATCAACATATGCACAATTGGTCATTTTCTAATTAACATTAATAGATCCCTGGCAGCTCTCATACCGCTCCCTGGCGCCCTGGTGCGGCGGTTAATCGATGCTCCACTGCTCTGCATTATAAGGTGCTGCCACGGGTGGGCTTGTGCGACCCACGTTGTTCTTCCCGAGCAGCCTCTCGCGACCAGTCATAAACTCTCACCTTCCTCGGCGCACAATGTGGTCACTATCCGGTGGGCAGGTTGGGACGATGACACAAGGTTACGGGACCTAGGCGGCCCACCTGCCTTCTAGGTTGCTTCTCTGGGGATTTTTCTTTGATATTTCCCTCACGGTCAACGACACATACACCGATACCTACGACGGTGACGGCACCAGATTTTCTGCAATATGAGTTACCTAAGGCCGTCGCGGTAAAACTGATCATTTAGTGCGGTCTCCCAACTTACCATTCGGAGTTTGGTTCGAAATTAATTTTATAGAGTACTTTGCGCACCCCATGGTCCTCTGTAAACATCCGAGGTATCACCAAAGAAGCCCCTGTAACATTTAGATTTTTGCAACATATACAGGCTCATTTTTCTCTGTTCACTTTCTGACGCACAACTCAGGTCGGTGAACAAAACAGTTCTAGACAATAGGTAAAGATACGCGTACAGCTGCTTTGATATTTAGGTGACCTGGAATTAATGTTATTTAGGTGATTCTTGAGCCAGCTCTAAAAGCTGCAGTCGGGAGTTCTGCGGGCACTGGCCGGACCTGTTTCCAGTAGTTTCTATCGCTGTAGCTTTCACCTTTTGGTTGGTTCCTTTAAAAATGGCGGCGACGCTTATTCAGTCGTATATCGTTCAAGATGTTTTGAGATGTGTGCAGTCATATCCAGTTAACAGCTATACAGAACCCTGAAACAAAACCTGAATTTAATGAGCGTGGCTTATTACTCCATACAATCAATTGTGCTTACTTGAGCCTGAGTATTAACACTGATTAAAATGGCAATTTCACGATTACTCATCATCAGAACAGAAACATTTTGCTCCCTGTAGAGAATGAATGGAGTGATGTGATGACGCATAGCTTCGACATTTCGCCGAGCTAGTTGATTCTTGAGTGGCGGCTTGCAACTCCACAGAACGTAAATATATGTCGCCTAGTTCGCGTCGTTGGCCTGTAGAGATTTGTATCACCAAAAAACTCGGATTTGCACCCGCAAGAACTTGCTTCATGCCTGAATATTCGCATATTTCGTTGCGTTGCAGCCTTCATCCTGGCACAAGTGCGGCGTTCGTAATATCCTGGAGTCACAGTGTCAACTTAAGAGACTGCGAGAAAGATAACCGCATTGGCTGCAGTTGTAAGAATCTTCAAAAGCGCACCGTGCGTGGCACAATTTCTCCAGAAGCCTAATCCTCCGTGCTTTTCTGTTTTTCTTGCGCCTTTGTCTTCTGTAATGCTTCTACTTCTGGAAAATGGTCAGGTCATATGCAGGACTACTCTAGCTGCGGCTGGCGTGATGTGCGGTTAAAATGTCATCGATAAAGGACGCTTTTTGCTCGTAGTGTAAATAATTCAGGTGTGACTAAGAACACTGACTGCATTTCGTCTCAAAGCGAGCTTGTACTTCAGCAGTCCGGAAAGGGCGAAAGGACCAGACGGCAAGAAGTATTTAGCAGCCACAAGAAAATAAATAATTGAAGAACCATTTATTATTTATCCCACTGAATTTGCTTGTGCCTTGCAAAGAGACGAGACACAATGGCTGCTATGCATTCATCCGTGGCAAAACTCTTTCCATTGGGCTTTCCCATTTCTTCCTCGTCACTCAGCGGAGGCCGCTCGCCTTCTGCTTCCGAGCATATTGCACTCCGGTTCGTGCAGTGCGCCAAGATGCCCCACATTTTCTCCGTGTACATCGGTCGTGAAGTCCAGTGAACAGCCATGTGCCACCCCAAAACACCGTTTTTTAAGGGTTTTTTTCTTTTCTTTCTGCCGCTCTAAGACAAAAACGCGGCTCCGCTGAGACCACTGAAATGTTTGCCTTCCTGCCATCACCACTCTGGACTTTGCGTCGCCGAAAGTTGTCCTTTATATTTGTCGATGCGTCTGCGAGCAACAGAAAACGAGTAAAAAGTTTGGCGAGCCGTGTCATACTGGGCAAAAGGCGTTCTCCTCACAATATTGTGCCTGCATTTTCTTATTATCATGAATCTCTCGATCACGATAAACAATTTCCAGAAATAGATCGGCAACCAACGAGACCTGATTGCGCGTTATACCGGGAGAATATTTATTCGATGTCACTGTGAATGATCCTTGTATCAAGACATGTGGTATCTATTCTGGACTGGTAATTTTCTCTCGAGTCATGACCCTGCGATTCTAAAACATGAACAGAGTTATGCGCACTCGAACACAATCTGATTGGGCAGTTATTACATGGTAAACAAATTTTTTTTGTGCTATAAAGATTGACCTCCGAGCGCGATGAGCATTTGTCCTCTTCATCGCATTTTTCTCAGCATTTATCCTCTTAAGAACTGCACCTCCATGTTCGCACTCATGCCAGTCTGCGTAGAGAAGCCACTTGACGAAGAACTTGTAGTGTCGAGACCAGTGCACTGCGCTGATGTGGACACTGTAGTTCGTGGTCACCAGGTGCCCTCAGAGTAGCTCTGGTGGGAACTTGGAGAGGGGTCTCTTACATCTTCCCACAAAAGTACTTAACGCATAATTTCTCTTCACGGCAATGTGTGAACGTTTAGAAATGTGGGCTTTGCTGTTCGCAAGCAGAAATTAAGCTCCGCGATATTTCATCGGGGTTATTTTCACATTCACGCCTTATTTCTGTAAAACGATGACCCTCGCACTTGGGTTGGGGCATAACTGAACACGAAGATTTCGTGACCGAAAGTCTTACCTAGAATTATATTCTTTAAAAGCTGTAATTTGAATAAGACGAATTTCAGTGACAATTAGGGCGGTGCAAATTCCGATACCATTTGGAGGCTTAAGTAATTTTTGATATGCGCGTCAAGGTCTCGGGAGTTGCAGTGAGTGGTTTGCGGTAAGCACGAGCCATGCCTGCGACCATGCGTCCTTTGAATGCATCCATAGTGAAAGTCCATGACTTTTGTTTAATGTGAACGTAGACCTTCAATCAGCAACACTCTGCCACTCACTTGTGACCTCTTGTAATAGAGCAAAAAGAGCAATTTTTCTCGAACATGAATATTCTGCCCGGGAGACTATTCTTTTAACTTCTTCACTCGAATTATCCTTCTTGGAAATATTTTTTCACCGAACTATGAAAACATCTAACTTTTCAGGCGCATCCAGAGACGACACCATGCTTCCCGCTCGCATCGGCATTCGACGGACTACGTGAGTAATAACGTGGTTGCTCTAACGGGGGCCTTTTCGAGGGAAAAGTATGTGGTGGGGCGATCCACATCTATTGGAGGTCCCGGTAGCCGCTCCTGGTGAGCCGGCGGAGCGGGCTGTCGACGTTGCTGGCCAGGCCGGTTGCCGAAAGCGTTCTGTTCTGCGCTTGGCAGGTCGCGTTCCTAGCTTCATCTTCTTCATCAGCGCCGCTGGCGATCCCAGCGCCGCTACACCCCTGGCGCGATAAAAGAAAAAAGAAAAACGGTATGTACAAGAGTCTTCATGTCAATGAAGGTCGGGTCAGAGGTCGGGAAGGCTCTCGGGCGGAAGAAACGAGCTCGGGCGGTCCAGCATGGCTGCTTCGCAAATGGCGAGGGGAGCCAAAAGATGATGATGACGCAGGCAACAGCGGGAAAAGTCGTCGAGGAATGGGAGGCGAGCGAGGCGTGCTTCATTCGTACTGCCTACGGGTCGGGCAGTCAGCTGGGTTGGAGTGGGCCGGGAAAAGGCGATACAGAAAAGGCAGCCGCGTGGGGATGTACGGAAGATATGCGATGTGCGCTGGTCCAGTCGGTACGGACGAAGATATGGAAAACCACAGTCGTAGAAATTAAGGCGATGCCTCCGCAGCTGGCGACGGTGAAACGACGGCGGACGGCACTGTGCTTGAGTTCTCTTGCGTGGGGCACGGGCTGCCTCGTCAGGAAGTAGTCGAAGCGGGCGACAGGCTGAACCGGCTGTCTATGACAACAATCCCACTGTGGCGGTGGGGTCGATTGAGGGTAAAAGAGCGCACAAGTCCTTGGCGTAGGGGTCAGAATAGGAAGGGAGCGGCAGTACGGAGGCCATTGGCGGGGTTGGTTGGGACACGCTATAAGGCGTCGCAAGCGTGCCACCACCTGCCGAGGCTCTCTCATCTGTTGCGGATGAACATGCAATGAATGGTGAAGGCGCCAGGTGGGCAGGGATGCATGACAGGCGTTTCGGGTGGCGCGTCAGGCGCGACAAGGCCCTGGGGTGATGTGCATGCGTGCCTCGCGACAGGAAAGACAGTTCTGCTCACTGAGGTTGGGCTTGAGGTAGCAGGCGAACTTGGGACGAGAAGCGAGTCCGGCCCAGGGCCGAGAAAGGGTGCTGCCGGCGATGGCCCAAGGGCAGGCGCCACAGCTAGAAAGCAGAGCTGGGCAGGAGGCAGCCAGGGACGGGAGCTCGCATGTGGATGGCCGTCCATAGAGGCCGTTGCAGCAAACTTGGGAGAGACCATGGTGTAGTACGAAGCAGCTGGCTATCAAGGTGGGAAGAGACCGACGCGTGCTTACGTGGCACTTGCCGAACCATGGGTGGGGGCGCATACGGTGGCGACGATAGTGGAGAGACCGGTGTGTGTGTGTGTGGGGGCGGGGGGGAGCGCCGAGGTAGGGGCGGACGGAGAGAAAGCCGAAACAGCTCGGTTAGAGAATGCTGCCAGGGGTGGTGAGTCGAGTGGTGCCGCAGCTGCTGAGTCGGGAACAGGAGAGCAGAGAGTCAACGGGAGCTCCAAGCCAAAATACGACGTCAGGCCCTTCTTGAAGTCTGCGTATATGTCGAGGCCAGGAGGTGGCAACCGAAGCTGTGCCAGGAGACTGGGTGGGAGTTCGCGGCTGGCTTGCTGATAGCGCAGCAGCTGGCTTGACACGTTGTTGACATAAAAGTGCGAATCTAGCGGCGCCAGCCACAAACCAGGGTCCCTGGCATAAAAAGCGGGCAGGCCTGGCAGCCGAGGAAGGAAGGGGCGCTGATAGAACTGAAGGAGCTCATCGGATGCGGTGGTAGGCGCGTACATGGCGATGAAAAGCTGCCAAAAGCCGGGTGAGAACAGCGGGCGTGCTGCGGCAAGGACAAATGGAGAGACAGGACGGGCAGGAGCGCAGAGCCGGTGGGAGCGGCGTTGCGTGCGTCGGGGCTGTCGTCCGGTATCACCAGATGTGGTGGGGCGATCCACATTTATTGGAGGTCCCGGTAGCCGCGGCTGGTGAGCCGCCGGAGCGGGCTGTCGACGTTGCTGGCCCGGCCAAACCTTTGCCAGGCTGGTAGCCGGAAGCATTCTGTTCTGCGCGAGGCAGGTCGTCGCGTTCCTAGCTTCTACTTCTACATCAGGGCTGCTGGTGATGCCAGCGCCGCTACAATTAGTTTTCCACAGGCCACACAATGCGGTTGGTATGCTTTGCTTCCTTTGTAGTGATGTGCCTTTAACTCTTTAACTCTGAGCCCGCTTGAAACAGTTCAGCACCAGCTACCTAGCAGCATTTAAACCTAAAATAACCAGTGGCACAACATTTGGAAAACCTCAGCGCTCTTACCAGCGCACCCTGTGAGACGGCGCTGTTAGATTATGCGGGCGTAGCAGAAGCCCCGATCGTGTTTTCGTCAGTTGACCTCTTCCTTTTGTTTCAACTGTCATATCCAGAATATCGCGCGAAACAGGACTCCAGGACACTAGCATTCTCTCAGGAAACACAAGTATTACCGTGATACCGTGAAACCTCCCTGTCTACAGAACATCCGGCGTCGTCATAATTGTGATCGTCGGATTTGTGAGCGAGAATGCAGGTGCACATGTTCATCTCCTAGCTATGTGACGTGACCTTCCTGCTTCATCATATTAACCCACTCATCACCTACTCATATTCATTCTTACCAAGAACATCTCGCGAGTGCAACATTAGTCGCTAATTCTGACATCAATCATTTTCACAAAACACGAAAAAACGTATTACAAGTCGACTTCATCACTATACAAAAGCTGTGTCTTTTCCGCAATGCGAATATCGCTGCAGCGTTTTTTTTTTTACTTTTACTTATTTTCTTTCGTGTGCTGTAATTTTAGGTGTTTTTGTCCTCTAACTATTGTAATCATTGACTGTTTTTTTGTTGTTTTGTCGGCTGTATATTTCCCGATGTAATTATGTTCTTTACCTTTGTCTTTCTTGCGATATACTTGTGTACTGAACCCTTCCCCTCTATAATGCTCGCTGTAAGCCCTGATGGTATACTGAAATAAGTGAAAAAATACAAGCATCCCCCAATCTTCTCGCCATGGCGAGAGTGGGGGATGCTTGTACCGCCGTCGGTAAACCAGACACAGAGCTGCCTCTTCCCATCAGTGGTCAGTCTCGTTCTTCCCGCCGCTGTTGCCCCAGGAAACGACTCTTCGTCTTGCGTCACCGGCATTCTCCATCATCTCCGCTCCCGAGGCGAGAGAGCCATCGGCGCTGGAATCACTCCGCGTCCTCGTGACAAACAAAGCAGCTCTTCAGGCAACGCGCACAAAGGAGACGCACATGTAGCAAGCAAAAGAATAGAACAAAACGGCGTAGAAACGCACAGAACTAATCAATGCCTTCGCTCATGCTGCTCGGTTTTAGCTGCGTGAAAACCTTATCATTTCTAAAATCTTGAACATGCAATAAATCTCGGACGAATTAAATGCAATAGAGAGGGGCTCCTCGTTACATAAATCACCACCGTTCGTTGCTAGACAAGACTGTCTGTTTTAAATCGGGGAGCACCGTGGTTGAAATCAAAGGGTCGTACGTTTAAGAACGCTTGCGTCACATTTTCAATTCCAAATCTCGTCACTCCAGGATCTTTGTTATTTGTCGTGCGCCGCCTGTCATCGCGCGTGGCTTGTAACTGCCGCCGTTTGCAAAGTTTCATTTAAAAGTCCGGAAGGAGCGAGTACGCTATCGTGAAAGTAAAAACTAGACAGAAACTGCGTCGTAGTGACATGTGGCCTCAAGAGGCGTCAAAGCCGGCGCCAGCACTGAGTCAGAAATCACGCCTGCAAATTCCCAAAAGGTCACGAATGACTATGCTGTACTTGGTCCTGGCTGTATAGATTCGCGTCGCTGCATGGTTGACTGGGCTGTCCGCAGTGAACTGGGGCGAGTGACGCCATTTACTCTCACTCTGCTATCAATTTCCGCTCGAAGCTGGCGTTTTTGTTACAGTATATTTTGTATTACAGCTACGTACCCTGAACTAATGTAGGCTTGCTACTTTTTGCTTTTTTATTTGATGAGTGAGTCGCAAGGGCGTACTTTTTTAGCTTTTCTTTCTGGCTTGGCTGCTTCAAAGAAAAAAGTTTATCGGAACCATGCGCAGTTGCGAAATCATTGTTTTCAGATAAGAATCAGGATGAGTTCCTTATTCTATGTACAGAGCGGTGTAGCGTAGCTCCTTGGAACAGCCATGGTATCAACCGGACAGCAGCATGCCGGCGGAAATCTTTTTCTTAGCGCTAGAAAACATGCATCAACAAAACGTACTACGGAGTACTAAACGCTGCTTCCGAAAAGACGCCTTCCATTTTCTGTCGTGAGGAACATATAGACAAGCCAGATCCTTACGATGCAAGTGACGGTATTCGAAAAAAAGTTGGCACTGTATTCTGCGTTTCATAGGCCCATATAGACGGTAATTTCAAGGCGACAACTCCGAAGGGTACGGTGGAAGAGATAGGCTGAAAAACCGAGTTTTTCATTATGCTCCGGGGTTGCGAGAACAGACATGAGGCCTGGCGTTATCCCGTTGCAACCGGTATTATTTATTAATCCCTGGCCTCACTTTCGAAATTCAGCTGTAGTCGCAGCCTAAGGTTTCAAAGATATTTTCTAAGGCACTGCAGCCGATATTCAGCTCTGTCAGAACTTCCTTGGTTCTGATTCGTCATTGCGGCGGACGAGTTCACTGGGAGGTGTTGCTGCTGAGCAGAGACGCAGCACGTGGCCTTTTAACCACTTCCGTAATTAATTGTCGATATGCACATTTAATGCATTGTTCCCGCTGATATTGTTGAATGATACTAGATGCAAATTTTTTTAGGGGTATAAAATTCGATACCCCACAACTGTTTCGCAAAAAAGCTCTGAATTCTAAGCCAGATTGGTAGACTGCTGCTTTGGTGCTGGCGGTCGGATGACTAGAAAGTTCACTGGATAATGGAAACAAGTTTAACTCTTTATTACAATACCACAAGCATCTGTCTCGAACGTAATATACAAGTATACAAGAAAACCTGGACTAATACAGCCTTCGGATGAAACGTTAGGCTAGAATCTGGTTGGTTTTACGTAGTCCTTGAAAGCAGTGTAAATTTGAAAGGAATTTGAAAGGAGAAGGCAGGGTGTTTTTATGCAGATGCCGACATGAACAATACTGTAGAACCATCGTAAGTTCCTGTAAGCGATGAATCCATATAAGTAACTTATCGATTTCATATAACCGACGTTGTTGTTTGGGCTTTAACTGTAATAACATTTAAGTAGGCAATAGGTTCGAACCGAGGTCACTATATTCACGGCTTCTGCATTGGCCAAAATAATGCCCTTCTTAAAACGTAGAGATTGCTCACTGATGGCATAGCTGAGCCCTTAAGCTTGGGTTAGTTAGGATGCGCTTCTCACTTTAAGATTGATAGCTGCTTGGAGAATGTCTTCGAGGTAAAGAGCCTGACGATCGGCATCTGCTCAGTATACGTTCTAGCTGAAGAAACCCACTTTAGCTTCCTACCCACTGACATGCGCGTTTTTGTAAGTAGGCACCAGCCTTTGTGTCTGGGGTGCTTTCTCTACATCAGTGGGGTCGGGAATAGAGTCTCAAGGATGAGTTCTGTGAAGGTGGGATCATCTAAGCGTGCGAGCCTAATGCAGTATTTGGAGTTTGCAGGGTCATCGGTAATAATAAAGGTGGGAACCACGGTTGTCGTTCCTTCTTCGCTCCAATAACCTTAGTGCCGGGAGCATTTTTAATGCAAATAGAGATTTTTCGGCAGCGTTTTTTGTTGACTAAAACACATGATAAACGAAGTTATCAAAGAACTTCAGATTGTTAGAGCAGTTGTAGAACACTTAGTTTTTGGTCTTAAGAAGCCAACGTTGGTTCATAGGCCAAATTCATGACCAAAATGTATCGTGAAATGCTATGAACGATACGGCGAAGATTGGAACATCTAAATAAAACGCATACACACAATAAAATTATTGCCGCAAGAAGGAGACAACACAGCCAGGAGCCATCGACGGAATAGAGGTCTAAAGGGTACAAGATAATAAAAAACGCTGCCTCGGAAAGAAACGTAATACAGAAATCACACGTGGCAATTGGCTCCCGTGGTATAGTAATGTAAAAGTTTTCTTTCTTTTGCAGTTACCAAGTTTCCAAAAAAAAATAAGCCGGCTTTCAATCCATATTGGTGAAGAAAATTTTGGGAGGTTATAATTATTTGCAGGCGGGACGACGCTGATGCAAAGCGTTTACAATGAGCATAGATATTGCGCCTTCTATAATGAACGTGACAGTTAGGTTAAAAACTAACCCCCTAGCAAAGAACTGCGTGCTAGTGTAAGCAGTTGTGATAAATTAATTATCACCACGACTTTCATGGGCAGAAGGGAGAACAAATATTATGACATGCTGTTCCTTGAGTAAAGAAGCCACGAAGTTTAAAGTAGAATTTTTCAGAGAAAAGACAGAGAAGGTCTAATTAAACTACTGAATCAATAGTACCGGCGGGCACGTCTGACGTGCTATGGTGGCCTTCCATGAGCAAGCATTGCTATTTCTCTTTCATTTTTATCTCTACGAAAGAAAACTTAAACCCCTCGTTAAACTTTACTAATTTCTATTCTTGTCTTAACATAATCTCTTGTCATTATCATCCTCTTTCCATCCAATTGCATCAATTTATTATGCTCTGCTAATAAACTTCTGAGCGCGGGATTTTTTCTACTTGTGCCAGCAACCGTATCGCCGTTGTCTGTACCAGCCCCATTTATACTTTTTAAAGCCAGTAGCGCAGCGTATGTTGGCGACGGGTGAAAGTACACGAAGAACTGAATGCCTATGTTATGTTATTTAGTAACATTACTAGAGCCCGTGATTGGTTGTTATGCAAATGAGATTGAGTACACTCACCGGTGGCACCCATTAACGGTTTTGCAAAATGCACTTAAAAGAGGAGCTTATATGCCCCCCCCCCCCCCCCCCCCCCCCCCCCCAGAATTTCGATAACTGGCCTGGCAAACGTAACCCTGCTCACTGTTCACTTGTTCTGGTATCTGCCTTCCTAAAAAATGACAAAAAAGAAATCTCTTTTGCCTAGAACAAGCTGCGGCGCTTTGCCTGCGGTGCTTGGTGCTTTCTACTTTTCTTTCCAAAGGCAAAAAAAAAATCAATGTTCTGAACCCCACTTTCCATGTCTTACGCAGTGCTGATAACTGTCAGCGCTTGTTCTCGTGCTGACAAAAGTAGTGGGGACTAAGACGAATGTCTCGAGAAGCAATGTAGGCTGGTTTCGCCAACATTTCCGTGTTGAACATTAAGAACACAAGCACCTAATGGGTTTGAGGACGAATATAACTTCTTTTTACGAGCACCACAAAAAGAAAACAAAACACACATTAATAATTAGATGAGTCCGGAAAAGACGTCTTTCTCTCGTCCAGAAGACCAGTGGCTCTGGAGCTATTGTCGACATCGGGGCGTGTAACAAAATGCAAGAGTCGCAAAAACGGCAGTTGATGGCGGGCTGGTAGTGTGCGGCTGGGAGGGTAAGGCTCGTGATCAGACAGAGAATGCAGTGACATTGCTGTCACCATGACGTAATTTTATTATTTCTTATTTTGCATTAC